>NC_092726.1:93612152-94812152 GCF_047496885.1 Scyliorhinus torazame | reverse complement strand
CATCTTCCAGGCCGAACATGGGTATATTTTAAACATCTTCCAGGCCGAGCATGGATATATTTTAAACAACTTCCTGGCCGAGCATGGATATATTTTCAACATCTTCCACGCCGAGCATGGATATATTTTCAACATCTTCCAGGCCGAGCATGGATATATTTTCAACATCTGCCAGGCCGAGCATGGGTATATTTAAACATCTTCCAGGCAGAGCATGGATATATTTTAAACATCTTCCAGGCCGAGCATGGATATATTTTCAACATCTTCCAGGCCGAGCATGGCAAAAGTTTCAACATCTTCCAGGCCGAACATGGATATATTTTAAACATCTTTAGGCCGAGCATGGATATATTTTAACCATCTTCCAGGCCGAGCATGGAAATATTTTCAACATCTTCCAGGCCGAGCATGGATATATTTTAAACATCTTCCAGGCCGAGCATGGATATATTTTAAACATCTTCCAGGCCGAGCATGGATATATTTTAAACATCTTCCAGGCCGAGCATGGATATATTTTAAACATCTTCCAGGCCGAGCATGGATATATTTTCAACATCTTCCAGGCCGAGCATGGATATATTTTCAACATCTTCCAGGCCGAGCATGGATATATTTTAAACATCTTCCAGGTCGAGCATGGATATATTTTAAACATCTTCCAGGCCGAGCATGGAGATATTTTAAACATCTTCCAGGCCGAGCATGGATATATTTTAAACATCTTCCAGGCCGAGCATGGATATATTTTAAACATCTTCCAGGCCGAGCATGGATATATTTTAAACATCTTCCAGGCCGAGCATGGATATATTTTAAAAATCTTCCAGGCCGAGCATGGATATATTTTAAACATCTTCCAGGCCGAGCATGGATATATTTTCAACATCTTCCAGGCCGAGCATGGATATATTTTCAACATCTTCCAGGCCGAGCATGGATATATTTTAAACATCATCCAGGCCGAGCATGGATATATTTTAAACATCTTCCAGGCCGAGAATGGATATATTTTAAACATCTTCCAGGCCGAGCCAGCCTAAACTTTCAACATCTTCCAGGCCGAGCATGGATATATTTTAAACATCTTCCAGGCCGAACATGGATATATTTTAAACATCTTCCATGCCGAGCATGGCTAAAGTTCAACAACTTCCCGGCCGAGCATGGTTATATTTTAAACATCTTCCAGCCCGAGCATGGATATATTTTAAACATCTTCCAGGCCGAGCATGGCTAAAGTTTCAACATCTTCCAGGCCGAACATGGATATATTTTCAACATCTTCCAGGCCGAGCATGGATATATTTTCAACATCTTCCAGGCCGAGCATGGATATATTTTCAACATCTTCCAGGCCGAGCATGGATATATTTTAAACATCATCCAGGCCGAGCATGGATATATTTTAAACATCTTCCAGGCCGAGCATGGATATATTTTCAACATCTTCCAGGCCGAGCAAGGCTAAACTTTCAACATCTTCCAGGCCGAGCATGGATATATTTTAAACATCTTCCAGGCCGAACATGGATATATTTTAAACATCTTCCAGGCCGAGCATGGCTAAAGTTCAACAACTTCCCGGCCGAGCATGGTTATATTTTAAACATCTTCCAGCCCGAGCATGGATATATTTTAAACATCTTCCAGGCCGAGCATGGCTAAAGTTTCAACATCTTCCAGGCCGAACATGGATATATTTATAACATCTTTAGGCCGAGCATGGATATATTTTAAACATTTTCCAGGCCGAGCGTGGATATATTTTAAACATCTTCCAGGCCGAGCATACATATATTTTAAACATCTTCCAGGCCGAACATGGGTATATTTTAAACATCTTCCAGGCCGAGCATGGATATATTTTAAACAACTTCCTGGCCGAGCATGGATATATTTTCAACATCTTCCACGCCGAGCATGGATATATTTTCAACATCTTCCAGGCCGAGCATGGATATATTTTCAACATCTGCCAGGCCGAGCATGGGTATATTTAAACATCTTCCAGGCAGAGCATGGATATATTTTAAACATCTTCCAGGCCGAGCATGGATATATTTTCAACATCTTCCAGGCCGAGCATGGCAAAAGTTTCAACATCTTCCAGGCCGAACATGGATATATTTTAAACATCTTTAGGCCGAGCATGGATATATTTTAACCATCTTCCAGGCCGAGCATGGAAATATTTTCAACATCTTCCAGGCCGAGCATGGATATATTTTAAACATCTTCCAGGCCGAGCATGGATATATTTTAAACATCTTCCAGGCCGAGCATGGATATATTTTAAACATCTTCCAGGCCGAGCATGGATATATTTTAAACATCTTCCAGGCCGAGCATGGATATATTTTCAACATCTTCCAGGCCGAGCATGGATATATTTTCAACATCTTCCAGGCCGAGCATGGATATATTTTAAACATCTTCCAGGTCGAGCATGGATATATTTTAAACATCTTCCAGGCCGAGCATGGAGATATTTTAAACATCTTCCAGGCCGAGCATGGATATATTTTAAACATCTTCCAGGCCGAGCATGGATATATTTTAAACATCTTCCAGGCCGAGCATGGATATATTTTAAACATCTTCCAGGCCGAGCATGGATATATTTTAAAAATCTTCCAGGCCGAGCATGGATATATTTTAAACATCTTCCAGGCCGAGCATGGATATATTTTCAACATCTTCCAGGCCGAGCATGGATATATTTTCTAAACATCTTCCAGGCCGAGCATGGATATATTTTAAACATCATCCAGGCCGAGCATGGATATATTTTAAACATCTTCCAGGCCGAGAATGGATATATTTTAAACATCTTCCAGGCCGAGCCAGCCTAAACTTTCAACATCTTCCAGGCCGAGCATGGATATATTTTAAACATCTTCCAGGCCGAACATGGATATATTTTAAACATCTTCCATGCCGAGCATGGCTAAAGTTCAACAACTTCCCGGCCGAGCATGGTTATATTTTAAACATCTTCCAGCCCGAGCATGGATATATTTTAAACATCTTCCAGGCCGAGCATGGCTAAAGTTTCAACATCTTCCAGGCCGAACATGGATATATTTTCAACATCTTCCAGGCCGAGCATGGATATATTTTCAACATCTTCCAGGCCGAGCATGGATATATTTTCAACATCTTCCAGGCCGAGCATGGATATATTTTAAACATCATCCAGGCCGAGCATGGATATATTTTAAACATCTTCCAGGCCGAGCATGGATATATTTTCAACATCTTCCAGGCCGAGCAAGGCTAAACTTTCAACATCTTCCAGGCCGAGCATGGATATATTTTAAACATCTTCCAGGCCGAACATGGATATATTTTAAACATCTTCCAGGCCGAGCATGGCTAAAGTTCAACAACTTCCCGGCCGAGCATGGTTATTATTTAAACATCTTACAGCCCGAGCATGGATATATTTTAAACATCTTCCAGGCCGAGCATGGCTAAAGTTTCAACATCTTCCAGGCCGAACATGGATATATTTATAACATCTTTAGGCCGAGCATGGATATATTTTAAACATTTTCCAGGCCGAGCGTGGATATATTTTAAACATCTTCCAGGCCGAGCATACATATATTTTAAACATCTTCCAGGCCGAACATGGGTATATTTTAAACATCTTCCAGGCCGAGCATGGATATATTTTAAACAACTTCCTGGCCGAGCATGGATATATTTTCAACATCTTCCACGCCGAGCATGGATATATTTTCAACATCTTCCAGGCCGAGCATGGATATATTTTAAACATCATCCAGGCCGAGCATGGATATATTTTAAACATCTTCCAGGCCGAGCATGGATATATTTTAAACATCTTCCAGGCCGAGCAAGGCTAAACTTTCAACATCTTTCGGCCGAGCATGGATATATTTTCAACATTTTCCAGGCCGAGCATGGATATATTTTAAACATCTTCCAGGCCGAGCAGACATATATTTTAAACATCTTCCAGGCCGAACATGGATATATTTTAAACATCTTCCAGGCCGAGCATGGATATATTTTCAACATCTTCCAGGCCGACCATGGATATATTTTAAACATCTTCCAGGCCGAACATGGATATATTTTAAACATCTTCCAGGCCGAGCATGGCTAAAGTTTCAACAACTTCCCGGCTGAGCATGGATATATTTTAAACATCTTCCAGGCTGAGCATGGTTATATTTTAAACATCTTCCAGGCCGAGCATGGATATATTTTAAACATCTTCCAGGCCGAGCATGGCAAAAGTTTCAACATCTTCCAGGCCGAACATGGATATATTTTAAACATCTTTAGGCCGAGCATGGATATATTTTAAACATCTTCCAGGCCGAGTATGGCTAAACTTTCAACATTTTCCAGGCCGAGCTTGGATATATTTTAAACACCTTCCAGGTCGAGCATGGATATATTTTAAACATCTTCCAGGCCGAGCATGGAAATATTTTCAACATCTTCCAGGCCGAGCACGGATATATTTTAAACATCTTCCAGGCCGAGCATGGATATATTTTAAACATCTTCCAGGCCGAGCATGGATATATTTTAACCATCTTCCAGGCCGAGCATGGATATATTTTCAACATCTTCCAGGCCGAGCATGGATATATTTTAAACATCTTCCTGGCCGAGCATGGATATATTTTCAACATCTTCCACGCCGAGCATGGATATATTTTCAACATCTTCCAGGCCGAGCATGGATATATTTTAAACATCTGCCAGGCCGAGCATGGGTATATTTAAACATCTTCCAGGCAGAGCATGGATATATTTTAAACATCTTCCAGGCCGAGCATGGATATATTTTAAACATCTTCCAGGCCGAGCATGGCAAAAGTTTCAACATCTTCCAGGCCGAACATGGATATATTTTAAACATCTTTAGGCCGAGCATGGATATATTTTAACCATCTTCCAGGCCGAGCATGGAAATATTTTCAACATCTTCCAGGCCGAGCATGGATATATTTTAAACATCTTCCAGGCCGAGCATGGATATATTTTAAACATCTTCCAGGCCGAGCATGGATATATTTTAAACATCTTCCAGGCCGAGCATGGATATATTTTAAACATCTTCCAGGCCGAGCATGGATATATTTTCAACATCTTCCAGGCCGAGCATGGATATATTTTCAACATCTTCCAGGCCGAGCATGGATATATTTTAAACATCTTCCAGGTCGAGCATGGATATATTTTAAACATCTTCCAGGCCGAGCATGGAGATATTTTAAACATCTTCCAGGCCGAGCATGGATATATTTTAAACATCTTCCAGGCCGAGCATGGATATATTTTCAACATCTTCCAGGCCGAGCATGGATATATTTTAAACATCTTCCAGGCCGAGCATGGATATATTTTAAAAATCTTCCAGGCCGAGCATGGATATATTTTAAACATCTTCCAGGCCGAGCATGGATATATTTTCAACATCTTCCAGGCCGAGCATGGATATATTTTCAACATCTTCCAGGCCGAGCATGGATATATTTTAAACATCATCCAGGCCGAGCATGGATATATTTTAAACATCTTTAGGCCGAGCATGGATATATTTTAAACATCTTCCAGGCCGAGCATGGCTAAACTTTCAACATTTTCCAGGCCGAGCTTGGATATATTTTAAACACCTTCCAGGTCGAGCATGGATATATTTTAAACATCTTCCAGGCCGAGCATGGAAATATTTTCAACATCTTCCAGGCCGAGCACGGATATATTTTAAACATCTTCCAGGCCGAGCATGGATATATTTTAAACATCTTCCAGGCCGAGCATGGATATATTTTAAACATCTTCCAGGCCGAGCATGGATATATTTTCAACATCTTCCAGGCCGAGCATGGATATATTTTAAACAACTTCCTGGCCGAGCATGGATATATTTTCAACATCTTCCACGCCGAGCATGGATATATTTTCAACATCTTCCAGGCCGAGCATGGATATATTTTCAACATCTGCCAGGCCGAGCATGGGTATATTTAAACATCTTCCAGGCAGAGCATGGATATATTTTAAACATCTTCCAGGCCGAGCATGGATATATTTTCAACATCTTCCAGGCCGAGCATGGCAAAAGTTTCAACATCTTCCAGGCCGAACATGGATATATTTATAACATCTTTAGGCCGAGCATGGATATATTTTAAACATTTTCCAGGCCGAGCGTGGATATATTTTAAACATCTTCCAGGCCGAGCATACACATATTTTAAACATCTTCCAGGCCGAACATGGGTATATTTTAAACATCTTCCAGGCCGAGCATGGATATATTTTAAACAACTTCCTGGCCGAGCATGGATATATTTTCAACATCTTCCACGCCGAGCATGGATATATTTTCAACATCTTCCAGGCCGAGCATGGATATATTTTCAACATCTGCCAGGCCGAGCATGGGTATATTTAAACATCTTCCAGGCAGAGCATGGATATATTTTAAACATCTTCCAGGCCGAGCATGGATATATTTTCAACATCTTCCAGGCCGAGCATGGCAAAAGTTTCAACATCTTCCAGGCCGAACATGGATATATTTTAAACATCTTTAGGCCGAGCATGGATATATTTTAACCATCTTCCAGGCCGAGCATGGAAATATTTTCAACATCTTCCAGGCCGAGCATGGATATATTTTAAACATCTTCCAGGCCGAGCATGGATATATTTTAAACATCTTCCAGGCCGAGCATGGATATATTTTAAACATCTTCCAGGCCGAGCATGGATATATTTTAAACATCTTCCAGGCCGAGCATGGATATATTTTCAACATCTTCCAGGCCGAGCATGGATATATTTTCAACATCTTCCAGGCCGAGCATGGATATATTTTAAACATCTTCCAGGTCGAGCATGGATATATTTTAAACATCTTCCAGGCCGAGCATGGAGATATTTTAAACATCTTCCAGGCCGAGCATGGATATATTTTAAACATCTTCCAGGCCGAGCATGGATATATTTTAAACATCTTCCAGGCCGAGCATGGATATATTTTAAACATCTTCCAGGCCGAGCATGGATATATTTTAAAAATCTTCCAGGCCGAGCATGGATATATTTTAAACATCTTCCAGGCCGAGCATGGATATATTTTCAACATCTTCCAGGCCGAGCATGGATATATTTTCTAAACATCTTCCAGGCCGAGCATGGATATATTTTAAACATCATCCAGGCCGAGCATGGATATATTTTAAACATCTTCCAGGCCGAGAATGGATATATTTTAAACATCTTCCAGGCCGAGCCAGCCTAAACTTTCAACATCTTCCAGGCCGAGCATGGATATATTTTAAACATCTTCCAGGCCGAACATGGATATATTTTAAACATCTTCCATGCCGAGCATGGCTAAAGTTCAACAACTTCCCGGCCGAGCATGGTTATATTTTAAACATCTTCCAGCCCGAGCATGGATATATTTTAAACATCTTCCAGGCCGAGCATGGCTAAAGTTTCAACATCTTCCAGGCCGAACATGGATATATTTTCAACATCTTCCAGGCCGAGCATGGATATATTTTCAACATCTTCCAGGCCGAGCATGGATATATTTTCAACATCTTCCAGGCCGAGCATGGATATATTTTAAACATCATCCAGGCCGAGCATGGATATATTTTAAACATCTTCCAGGCCGAGCATGGATATATTTTCAACATCTTCCAGGCCGAGCAAGGCTAAACTTTCAACATCTTCCAGGCCGAGCATGGATATATTTTAAACATCTTCCAGGCCGAACATGGATATATTTTAAACATCTTCCAGGCCGAGCATGGCTAAAGTTCAACAACTTCCCGGCCGAGCATGGTTATATTTTAAACATCTTCCAGCCCGAGCATGGATATATTTTAAACATCTTCCAGGCCGAGCATGGCTAAAGTTTCAACATCTTCCAGGCCGAACATGGATATATTTATAACATCTTTAGGCCGAGCATGGATATATTTTAAACATTTTCCAGGCCGAGCGTGGATATATTTTAAACATCTTCCAGGCCGAGCATACATATATTTTAAACATCTTCCAGGCCGAACATGGGTATATTTTAAACATCTTCCAGGCCGAGCATGGATATATTTTAAACAACTTCCTGGCCGAGCATGGATATATTTTCAACATCTTCCACGCCGAGCATGGATATATTTTCAACATCTTCCAGGCCGAGCATGGATATATTTTCAACATCTGCCAGGCCGAGCATGGGTATATTTAAACATCTTCCAGGCAGAGCATGGATATATTTTAAACATCTTCCAGGCCGAGCATGGATATATTTTCAACATCTTCCAGGCCGAGCATGGCAAAAGTTTCAACATCTTCCAGGCCGAACATGGATATATTTTAAACATCTTTAGGCCGAGCATGGATATATTTTAACCATCTTCCAGGCCGAGCATGGAAATATTTTCAACATCTTCCAGGCCGAGCATGGATATATTTTAAACATCTTCCAGGCCGAGCATGGATATATTTTAAACATCTTCCAGGCCGAGCATGGATATATTTTAAACATCTTCCAGGCCGAGCATGGATATATTTTAAACATCTTCCAGGCCGAGCATGGATATATTTTCAACATCTTCCAGGCCGAGCATGGATATATTTTCAACATCTTCCAGGCCGAGCATGGATATATTTTAAACATCTTCCAGGTCGAGCATGGATATATTTTAAACATCTTCCAGGCCGAGCATGGAGATATTTTAAACATCTTCCAGGCCGAGCATGGATATATTTTAAACATCTTCCAGGCCGAGCATGGATATATTTTAAACATCTTCCAGGCCGAGCATGGATATATTTTAAACATCTTCCAGGCCGAGCATGGATATATTTTAAAAATCTTCCAGGCCGAGCATGGATATATTTTAAACATCTTCCAGGCCGAGCATGGATATATTTTCAACATCTTCCAGGCCGAGCATGGATATATTTTCAACATCTTCCAGGCCGAGCATGGATATATTTTAAACATCATCCAGGCCGAGCATGGATATATTTTAAACATCTTCCAGGCCGAGAATGGATATATTTTAAACATCTTCCAGGCCGAGCCAGCCTAAACTTTCAACATCTTCCAGGCCGAGCATGGATATATTTTAAACATCTTCCAGGCCGAACATGGATATATTTTAAACATCTTCCATGCCGAGCATGGCTAAAGTTCAACAACTTCCCGGCCGAGCATGGTTATATTTTAAACATCTTCCAGCCCGAGCATGGATATATTTTAAACATCTTCCAGGCCGAGCATGGCTAAAGTTTCAACATCTTCCAGGCCGAACATGGATATATTTTCAACATCTTCCAGGCCGAGCATGGATATATTTTCAACATCTTCCAGGCCGAGCATGGATATATTTTCAACATCTTCCAGGCCGAGCATGGATATATTTTAAACATCATCCAGGCCGAGCATGGATATATTTTAAACATCTTCCAGGCCGAGCATGGATATATTTTCAACATCTTCCAGGCCGAGCAAGGCTAAACTTTCAACATCTTCCAGGCCGAGCATGGATATATTTTAAACATCTTCCAGGCCGAACATGGATATATTTTAAACATCTTCCAGGCCGAGCATGGCTAAAGTTCAACAACTTCCCGGCCGAGCATGGTTATATTTTAAACATCTTCCAGCCCGAGCATGGATATATTTTAAACATCTTCCAGGCCGAGCATGGCTAAAGTTTCAACATCTTCCAGGCCGAACATGGATATATTTATAACATCTTTAGGCCGAGCATGGATATATTTTAAACATTTTCCAGGCCGAGCGTGGATATATTTTAAACATCTTCCAGGCCGAGCATACATATATTTTAAACATCTTCCAGGCCGAACATGGGTATATTTTAAACATCTTCCAGGCCGAGCATGGATATATTTTAAACAACTTCCTGGCCGAGCATGGATATATTTTCAACATCTTCCACGCCGAGCATGGATATATTTTCAACATCTTCCAGGCCGAGCATGGATATATTTTCAACATCTGCCAGGCCGAGCATGGGTATATTTAAACATCTTCCAGGCAGAGCATGGATATATTTTAAACATCTTCCAGGCCGAGCATGGATATATTTTCAACATCTTCCAGGCCGAGCATGGCAAAAGTTTCAACATCTTCCAGGCCGAACATGGATATATTTTAAACATCTTTAGGCCGAGCATGGATATATTTTAACCATCTTCCAGGCCGAGCATGGAAATATTTTCAACATCTTCCAGGCCGAGCATGGATATATTTTAAACATCTTCCAGGCCGAGCATGGATATATTTTAAACATCTTCCAGGCCGAGCATGGATATATTTTAAACATCTTCCAGGCCGAGCATGGATATATTTTAAACATCTTCCAGGCCGAGCATGGATATATTTTCAACATCTTCCAGGCCGAGCATGGATATATTTTCAACATCTTCCAGGCCGAGCATGGATATATTTTAAACATCTTCCAGGTCGAGCATGGATATATTTTAAACATCTTCCAGGCCGAGCATGGAGATATTTTAAACATCTTCCAGGCCGAGCATGGATATATTTTAAACATCTTCCAGGCCGAGCATGGATATATTTTAAACATCTTCCAGGCCGAGCATGGATATATTTTAAACATCTTCCAGGCCGAGCATGGATATATTTTAAAAATCTTCCAGGCCGAGCATGGATATATTTTAAACATCTTCCAGGCCGAGCATGGATATATTTTCAACATCTTCCAGGCCGAGCATGGATATATTTTCTAAACATCTTCCAGGCCGAGCATGGATATATTTTAAACATCATCCAGGCCGAGCATGGATATATTTTAAACATCTTCCAGGCCGAGAATGGATATATTTTAAACATCTTCCAGGCCGAGCCAGCCTAAACTTTCAACATCTTCCAGGCCGAGCATGGATATATTTTAAACATCTTCCAGGCCGAACATGGATATATTTTAAACATCTTCCATGCCGAGCATGGCTAAAGTTCAACAACTTCCCGGCCGAGCATGGTTATATTTTAAACATCTTCCAGCCCGAGCATGGATATATTTTAAACATCTTCCAGGCCGAGCATGGCTAAAGTTTCAACATCTTCCAGGCCGAACATGGATATATTTTCAACATCTTCCAGGCCGAGCATGGATATATTTTCAACATCTTCCAGGCCGAGCATGGATATATTTTCAACATCTTCCAGGCCGAGCATGGATATATTTTAAACATCATCCAGGCCGAGCATGGATATATTTTAAACATCTTCCAGGCCGAGCATGGATATATTTTCAACATCTTCCAGGCCGAGCAAGGCTAAACTTTCAACATCTTCCAGGCCGAGCATGGATATATTTTAAACATCTTCCAGGCCGAACATGGATATATTTTAAACATCTTCCAGGCCGAGCATGGCTAAAGTTCAACAACTTCCCGGCCGAGCATGGTTATTATTTAAACATCTTACAGCCCGAGCATGGATATATTTTAAACATCTTCCAGGCCGAGCATGGCTAAAGTTTCAACATCTTCCAGGCCGAACATGGATATATTTATAACATCTTTAGGCCGAGCATGGATATATTTTAAACATTTTCCAGGCCGAGCGTGGATATATTTTAAACATCTTCCAGGCCGAGCATACATATATTTTAAACATCTTCCAGGCCGAACATGGGTATATTTTAAACATCTTCCAGGCCGAGCATGGATATATTTTAAACAACTTCCTGGCCGAGCATGGATATATTTTCAACATCTTCCACGCCGAGCATGGATATATTTTCAACATCTTCCAGGCCGAGCATGGATATATTTTCAACATCTGCCAGGCCGAGCATGGGTATATTTAAACATCTTCCAGGCAGAGCATGGATATATTTTAAACATCTTCCAGGCCGAGCATGGATATATTTTCAACATCTTCCAGGCCGAGCATGGCAAAAGTTTCAACATCTTCCAGGCCGAACATGGATATATTTTAAACATCTTTAGGCCGAGCATGGATATATTTTAACCATCTTCCAGGCCGAGCATGGAAATATTTTCAACATCTTCCAGGCCGAGCATGGATATATTTTAAACATCTTCCAGGCCGAGCATGGATATATTTTAAACATCTTCCAGGCCGAGCATGGATATATTTTAAACATCTTCCAGGCCGAGCATGGATATATTTTAAACATCTTCCAGGCCGAGCATGGATATATTTTCAACATCTTCCAGGCCGAGCATGGATATATTTTCAACATCTTCCAGGCCGAGCATGGATATATTTTAAACATCTTCCAGGTCGAGCATGGATATATTTTAAACATCTTCCAGGCCGAGCATGGAGATATTTTAAACATCTTCCAGGCCGAGCATGGATATATTTTAAACATCTTCCAGGCCGAGCATGGATATATTTTAAACATCTTCCAGGCCGAGCATGGATATATTTTAAACATCTTCCAGGCCGAGCATGGATATATTTTAAAAATCTTCCAGGCCGAGCATGGATATATTTTAAACATCTTCCAGGCCGAGCATGGATATATTTTCAACATCTTCCAGGCCGAGCATGGATATATTTTCTAAACATCTTCCAGGCCGAGCATGGATATATTTTAAACATCATCCAGGCCGAGCATGGATATATTTTAAACATCTTCCAGGCCGAGAATGGATATATTTTAAACATCTTCCAGGCCGAGCCAGCCTAAACTTTCAACATCTTCCAGGCCGAGCATGGATATATTTTAAACATCTTCCAGGCCGAACATGGATATATTTTAAACATCTTCCATGCCGAGCATGGCTAAAGTTCAACAACTTCCCGGCCGAGCATGGTTATATTTTAAACATCTTCCAGCCCGAGCATGGATATATTTTAAACATCTTCCAGGCCGAGCATGGCTAAAGTTTCAACATCTTCCAGGCCGAACATGGATATATTTTCAACATCTTCCAGGCCGAGCATGGATATATTTTCAACATCTTCCAGGCCGAGCATGGATATATTTTCAACATCTTCCAGGCCGAGCATGGATATATTTTAAACATCATCCAGGCCGAGCATGGATATATTTTAAACATCTTGCAGGCCGAGCATGGATATATTTTCAACATCTTCCAGGCCGAGCAAGGCTAAACTTTCAACATCTTCCAGGCCGAGCATGGATATATTTTAAACATCTTCCAGGCCGAACATGGATATATTTTAAACATCTTCCAGGCCGAGCATGGCTAAAGTTTCAACATCTTCCAGGCCGAACATGGATATATTTATAACATCTTTAGGCCGAGCATGGATATATTTTAAACATTTTCCAGGCCGAGCGTGGATATATTTTAAACATCTTCCAGGCCGAGCATACATATATTTTAAACATCTTCCAGGCCGAACATGGGTATATTTTAAACATCTTCCAGGCCGAGCATGTATATATTTTCAACATCTTCCAGGCCGACCATGGATATATTTAAAACATCTTCCAAGCCGAACATGGATATATTTTAAACATCTTCCAGCCCGATCATGGCTAAAGTTTCAACAACTTCCCGGCTGAGCATGGATATATTTTAAACATCTTCCAGGCTGAGCATGGTTATATTTTAAACATCTTCCAGGCCGAGCATGGATATATTTTAAACGTCTTCAAGGCCGAGCATGGAAATATTTTCAACATCTTCCAGGCCGAGAATGGAAATATTTTCAACATCTTCCAGGCCGAGCATGGATATATTTTAAACATCTTCCAGGCCGAGCATGGATATATTTTAAACATCTTCCAGGCCGAGCATGGATATATTTTAAACGTCTTCCAGGCCGAGCATGGAAATATTTTCAACTTCTTCCAGGCCGAGCATGGGTATATTTAAACATCTTCCAGGCAGAGCATGGATATATATTAAACATCTTCCAGGCCGAGCATGGATATATTTTAAACATCTTCCAGGCCGAGCATGGCTAAACTTTCAACATCTTCCAGGCCGAGCATGGATATATTTTAAACATCTCCCAGGCCGAGCATGGATATATTTTAAACATCTCCCAGGCCGAGCATGGATATATTTTAAACATCTTCTAGGCCGAGCATGGATATATTTTAAACAACTTCCTGGCCGAGCAAGGCTAAATTTTCAAATCTTCCAGGCCGAGCATGGATATATTTTAAACATCTTCTAGGCCGAACATGGATTTATTTTAAACATCTTCCAGGCCGAGCATGGCTAAAGTTTCAACAACTTCCCGGCTGAGCATGGTTATATTTTAAACATCTTCCAGGCCGAGCATGGATATATTTTAAACATCTTCCAGGCCGAGCATGGCAAAAGTTTCAACATCTTCCAGGCCGAACATGGATATATTTTAAACATCTTTAAGCCGAGCATGGATATATTTTAACCGTCTTCCAGGCCGAGCATGGAAATATTGTCAACATCTTCCAGGCCGAGCATGGATATATTTTAAATATCTTCCAGGCCGAGCATGGATATATTTTAAACATCTTCCAGGCCGATCATGGATATATTTTAAACATCTTCCAGGCCGAGCATGGATATATTTTCAACATCTTCCAGGCCGAGCATGGATATATTTTAAACATCTTCCAGGTCGAGCATGGATATATTTTAAACATCTTCCAGGCCGAGCATGGATATATTTTAAACATCTTCCAGGCCGAGCATGGATATATTTTAAACATCTTACAGGCCGAGCATGGATATATTTTAAACATCTTCCAGGCCGAGCATGGATATATTTTAAACATCTTCCAGGCCGAGCATGGCCAAAGTTTCAACAACTTCCAGGCCGACCATGGATATGTTTTAAACATCTTCCAGGCCGAGCATGGATATATTTTAAAAATCTTCCAGGCCGAGCATGGATATATTTTAAACATCTTCCAGGCCGAGCATGGATATATTTTCAACATCTTCCAGGCCGAGCATGGATATATTTTCAACATCTTCCAGGCCGAGCATGGATATATTTTAAACATCATCCAGGCCGAGCACGGATATATTTTAAACATCTTCCAGGCCGAGCATGGATATATTTTAAACATCTTCCAGGCCGAGAATGGATATATTTTCAACATCTTCCAGGCCGAGCATGGATATATTTTAAACATCTTCCAGGCCGAGCATGGATATATTTTAAAAATCTTCCAGGCCGAGCATGGATATATTTTAAACATCTTCCAGGCCGAGCATGGATATATTTTCAACATCTTCCAGGCCGAGCATGGATATATTTTCAACATCTTCCAGGCCGAGCATGGATATATTTTAAACATCATCCAGGCCGAGCATGGATATATTTTAAACATCTTTAGGCCGAGCATGGATATATTTTAAACATCTTCCAGGCCGAGCATGGCTAAACTTTCAACATTTTCCAGGCCGAGCTTGGATATATTTTAAACACCTTCCAGGTCGAGCATGGATATATTTTAAACATCTTCCAGGCCGAGCATGGAAATATTTTCAACATCTTCCAGGCCGAGCACGGATATATTTTAAACATCTTCCAGGCCGAGCATGGATATATTTTAAACATCTTCCAGGCCGAGCATGGATATATTTTAAACATCTTCCAGGCCGAGCATGGATATATTTTCAACATCTTCCAGGCCGAGCATGGATATATTTTAAACAACTTCCTGGCCGAGCATGGATATATTTTCAACATCTTCCACGCCGAGCATGGATATATTTTCAACATCTTCCAGGCCGAGCATGGATATATTTTCAACATCTGCCAGGCCGAGCATGGGTATATTTAAACATCTTCCAGGCAGAGCATGGATATATTTTAAACATCTTCCAGGCCGAGCATGGATATATTTTCAACATCTTCCAGGCCGAGCATGGCAAAAGTTTCAACATCTTCCAGGCCGAACATGGATATATTTTAAACATCTTTAGGCCGAGCATGGATATATTTTAACCATCTTCCAGGCCGAGCATGGAAATATTTTCAACATCTTCCAGGCCGAGCATGGATATATTTTAAACATCTTCCAGGCCGAGCATGGATATATTTTAAACATCTTCCAGGCCGAGCATGGATATATTTTAAACATCTTCCAGGCCGAGCATGGATATATTTTAAACATCTTCCAGGCCGAGCATGGATATATTTTCAACATCTTCCAGGCCGAGCATGGATATATTTTCAACATCTTCCAGGCCGAGCATGGATATATTTTAAACATCTTCCAGGTCGAGCATGGATATATTTTAAACATCTTCCAGGCCGAGCATGGAGATATTTTAAACATCTTCCAGGCCGAGCATGGATATATTTTAAACATCTTCCAGGCCGAGCATGGATATATTTTCAACATCTTCCAGGCCGAGCATGGATATATTTTAAACATCTTCCAGGCCGAGCATGGATATATTTTAAAAATCTTCCAGGCCGAGCATGGATATATTTTAAACATCTTCCAGGCCGAGCATGGATATATTTTCAACATCTTCCAGGCCGAGCATGGATATATTTTCAACATCTTCCAGGCCGAGCATGGATATATTTTAAACATCATCCAGGCCGAGCATGGATATATTTTAAACATCTTCCAGGCCGAGAATGGATATATTTTAAACATCTTCCAGGCCGAGCCAGCCTAAACTTTCAACATCTTCCAGGCCGAGCATGGATATATTTTAAACATCTTCCAGGCCGAACATGGATATATTTTAAACATCTTCCATGCCGAGCATGGCTAAAGTTCAACAACTTCCCGGCCGAGCATGGTTATATTTTAAACATCTTCCAGCCCGAGCATGGATATATTTTAAACATCTTCCAGGCCGAGCATGGCTAAAGTTTCAACATCTTCCAGGCCGAACATGGATATATTTTCAACATCTTCCAGGCCGAGCATGGATATATTTTCAACATCTTCCAGGCCGAGCATGGATATATTTTCAACATCTTCCAGGCCGAGCATGGATATATTTTAAACATCATCCAGGCCGAGCATGGATATATTTTAAACATCTTCCAGGCCGAGCATGGATATATTTTCAACATCTTCCAGGCCGAGCAAGGCTAAACTTTCAACATCTTCCAGGCCGAGCATGGATATATTTTAAACATCTTCCAGGCCGAACATGGATATATTTTAAACATCTTCCAGGCCGAGCATGGCTAAAGTTCAACAACTTCCCGGCCGAGCATGGTTATATTTTAAACATCTTCCAGCCCGAGCATGGATATATTTTAAACATCTTCCAGGCCGAGCATGGCTAAAGTTTCAACATCTTCCAGGCCGAACATGGATATATTTATAACATCTTTAGGCCGAGCATGGATATATTTTAAACATTTTCCAGGCCGAGCGTGGATATATTTTAAACATCTTCCAGGCCGAGCATACATATATTTTAAACATCTTCCAGGCCGAACATGGGTATATTTTAAACATCTTCCAGGCCGAGCATGGATATATTTTAAACAACTTCCTGGCCGAGCATGGATATATTTTCAACATCTTCCACGCCGAGCATGGATATATTTTCAACATCTTCCAGGCCGAGCATGGATATATTTTCAACATCTGCCAGGCCGAGCATGGGTATATTTAAACATCTTCCAGGCAGAGCATGGATATATTTTAAACATCTTCCAGGCCGAGCATGGATATATTTTCAACATCTTCCAGGCCGAGCATGGCAAAAGTTTCAACATCTTCCAGGCCGAACATGGATATATTTTAAACATCTTTAGGCCGAACATGGATATATTTTAACCATCTTCCAGGCCGAGCATGGAAATATTTTCAACATCTTCCAGGCCGAGCATGGATATATTTTAAACATCTTCCAGGCCGAGCATGGATATATTTTAAACATCTTCCAGGCCGAGCATGGATATATTTTAAACATCTTCCAGGCCGAGCATGGATATATTTTAAACATCTTCCAGGCCGAGCATGGATATATTTTCAACATCTTCCAGGCCGAGCATGGATATATTTTCAACATCTTCCAGGCCGAGCATGGATATATTTTAAACATCTTCCAGGTCGAGCATGGATATATTTTAAACATCTTCCAGGCCGAGCATGGAGATATTTTAAACATCTTCCAGGCCGAGCATGGATATATTTTAAACATCTTCCAGGCCGAGCATGGATATATTTTAAACATCTTCCAGGCCGAGCATGGATATATTTTAAACATCTTCCAGGCCGAGCATGGATATATTTT
Source organism: Scyliorhinus torazame (assembly GCF_047496885.1). Lineage (NCBI taxonomy): Eukaryota > Metazoa > Chordata > Chondrichthyes > Carcharhiniformes > Scyliorhinidae > Scyliorhinus > Scyliorhinus torazame. The sequence continues at coordinate 94,793,912 of NC_092726.1, read as the reverse complement.
AAAAATCTTCCAGGCCGAGCATGGATATATTTTAAACATCTTCCAGGCCGAGCATGGATATATTTTCTAAACATCTTCCAGGCCGAGCATGGATATATTTTAAACATCATCCAGGCCGAGCATGGATATATTTTAAACATCTTCCAGGCCGAGAATGGATATATTTTAAACATCTTCCAGGCCGAGCCAGCCTAAACTTTCAACATCTTCCAGGCCGAGCATGGATATATTTTAAACATCTTCCAGGCCGAACATGGATATATTTTAAACATCTTCCATGCCGAGCATGGCTAAAGTTCAACAACTTCGCGGCCGAGCATGGTTATATTTTAAACATCTTCCAGCCCGAGCATGGATATATTTTAAACATCTTCCAGGCCGAGCATGGCTAAAGTTTCAACATCTTCCAGGCCGAACATGGATATATTTTCAACATCTTCCAGGCCGAGCATGGATATATTTTCAACATCTTCCAGGCCGAGCATGGATATATTTTCAACATCTTCCAGGCCGAGCATGGATATATTTTAAACATCATCCAGGCCGAGCATGGATATATTTTAAACATCTTCCAGGCCGAGCATGGATATATTTTCAACATCTTCCAGGCCGAGCAAGGCTAAACTTTCAACATCTTCCAGGCCGAGCATGGATATATTTTAAACATCTTCCAGGCCGAACATGGATATATTTTAAACATCTTCCAGGCCTAGCATGGCTAAAGTTCAACAACTTCCCGGCCGAGCATGGTTATATTTTAAACATCTTCCAGCCCGAGCATGGATATATTTTAAACATCTTCCAGGCCGAGCATGGCTAAAGTTTCAACATCTTCCAGGCCGAACATGGATATATTTATAACATCTTTAGGCCGAGCATGGATATATTTTAAACATTTTCCAGGCCGAGCGTGGATATATTTTAAACATCTTCCAGGCCGAGCATACATATATTTTAAACATCTTCCAGGCCGAACATGGGTATATTTTAAACATCTTTCAGGCCGAGCATGGATATATTTTAAACAACTTCCTGGCCGAGCATGGATATATTTTCAACATCTTCCACGCCGAGCATGGATATATTTTCAACATCTTCCAGGCCGAGCATGGATATATTTTCAACATCTGCCAGGCCGAGCATGGGTATATTTAAACATCTTCCAGGCAGAGCATGGATATATTTTAAACATCTTCCAGGCCGAGCATGGATATATTTTCAACATCTTCCAGGCCGAGCATGGCAAAAGTTTCAACATCTTCCAGGCCGAACATGGATATATTTTAAACATCTTTAGGCCGAGCATGGATATATTTTAACCATCTTCCAGGCCGAGCATGGAAATATTTTCAACATCTTCCAGGCCGAGCATGGATATATTTTAAACATCTTCCAGGCCGAGCATGGATATATTTTAAACATCTTCCAGGCCGAGCATGGATATATTTTAAACATCTTCCAGGCCGAGCATGGATATATTTTAAACATCTTCCAGGCCGCGCATGGATATATTTTCAACATCTTCCAGGCCGAGCATGGATATATTTTCAACATCTTCCAGGCCGAGCATGGATATATTTTAAACATCTTCCAGGTCGAGCATGGATATATTTTAAACATCTTCCAGGCCGAGCATGGAGATATTTTAAACATCTTCCAGGCCGAGCATGGATATATTTTAAACATCTTCCAGGCCGAGCATGGATATATTTTAAACATCTTCCAGGCCGAGCATGGATATATTTTAAACATCTTCCAGGCCGAGCATGGATATATTTTAAAAATCTTCCAGGCCGAGCATGGATATATTTTAAACATCTTCCAGGCCGAGCATGGATATATTTTCAACATCTTCCAGGCCGAGCATGGATATATTTTCTAAACATCTTCCAGGCCGAGCATGGATATATTTTAAACATCATCCAGGCCGAGCATGGATATATTTTAAACATCTTCCAGGCCGAGAATGGATATATTTTAAACATCTTCCAGGCCGAGCCAGCCTAAACTTTCAACATCTTCCAGGCCGAGCATGGATATATTTTAAACATCTTCCAGGCCGAACATGGATATATTTTAAACATCTTCCATGCCGAGCATGGCTAAAGTTCAACAACTTCCCGGCCGAGCATGGTTATATTTTAAACATCTTCCAGCCCGAGCATGGATATATTTTAAACATCTTCCAGGCCGAGCATGGCTAAAGTTTCAACATCTTCCAGGCCGAACATGGATATATTTTCAACATCTTCCAGGCCGAGCATGGATATATTTTCAACATCTTCCAGGCCGAGCATGGATATATTTTCAACATCTTCCAGGCCGAGCATGGATATATTTTAAACATCATCCAGGCCGAGCATGGATATATTTTAAACATCTTCCAGGCCGAGCATGGATATATTTTCAACATCTTCCAGGCCGAGCAAGGCTAAACTTTCAACATCTTCCAGGCCGAGCATGGATATATTTTAAACATCTTCCAGGCCGAACATGGATATATTTTAAACATCTTCCAGGCCGAGCATGGCTAAAGTTCAACAACTTCCCGGCCGAGCATGGTTATATTTTAAACATCTTCCAGCCCGAGCATGGATATATTTTAAACATCTTCCAGGCCGAGCATGGCTAAAGTTTCAACATCTTCCAGGCCGAACATGGATATATTTATAACATCTTTAGGCCGAGCATGGATATATTTTAAACATTTTCCAGGCCGAGCGTGGATATATTTTAAACATCTTCCAGGCCGAGCATACATATATTTTAAACATCTTCCAGGCCGAACATGGGTATATTTTAAACATCTTCCAGGCCGAGCATGGATATATTTTAAACATCTTCCAGGCCGAGCATGGATATATTTTCAACATCTTCCAGGCCGACCATGGATATATTTAAAACATCTTCCAAGCCGAACATGGATATATTTTAAACATCTTCCAGCCCGATCATGGCTAAAGTTTCAACAACTTCCCGGCTGAGCATGGATATATTTTAAACATCTTCCAGGCTGAGCATGGTTATATTTTAAACATCTTCCAGGCCGAGCATGGATATATTTTAAACGTCTTCCAGGCCGAGCATGGAAATATTTTCAACATCTTCCAGGCCGAGAATGGAAATATTTTCAACATCTTCCAGGCCGAGCATGGATATATTTTAAACATCTTCCAGGCCGAGCATGGATATATTTTAAACATCTTCCAGGCCGAGCATGGATATATTTTAAACGTCTTCCAGGCCGAGCATGGAAATATTTTCAACTTCTTCCAGGCCGAGCATGGGTATATTTAAACATCTTCCAGGCAGAGCATGGATATATATTAAACATCTTCCAGGCCGAGCATGGATATATTTTAAACATCTTCCAGGCCGAGCATGGCTAAACTTTCAACATCTTCCAGGCCGAGCATGGATATATTTTAAACATCTCCCAGGCCGAGCATGGATATATTTTAAACATCTCCCAGGCCGAGCATGGATATATTTTAAACATCTTCTAGGCCGAGCATGGATATATTTTAAACAACTTCCTGGCCGAGCAAGGCTAAATTTTCAAATCTTCCAGGCCGAGCATGGATATATTTTAAACATCTTCTAGTCCGAACATGGATTTATTTTAAACATCTTCCAGGCCGAGCATGGCTAAAGTTTCAACAACTTCCCGGCTGAGCATGGTTATATTTTAAACATCTTCCAGGCCGAGCATGGATATATTTTAAACATCTTCCAGGCCGAGCATGGCAAAAGTTTCAACATCTTCCAGGCCGAACATGGATATATTTTAAACATCTTTAAGCCGAGCATGGATATATTTTAACCGTCTTCCAGGCCGAGCATGGAAATATTGTCAACATCTTCCAGGCCGAGCATGGATATATTTTAAACATCTTCCAGGCCGAGCATGGATATATTTTAAACATCTTCCAGGCCGATCATGGATATATTTTAAACATCTTCCAGGCCGAGCATGGATATATTTTCAACATCTTCCAGGCCGAGCATGGATATATTTTAAACATCTTCCAGGTCGAGCATGGATATATTTTAAACATCTTCCAGGCCGAGCATGGATATATTTTAAACATCTTCCAGGCCGAGCATGGATATATTTTAAACATCTTCCAGGCCGAGCATGGATATATTTTAAACATCTTCCAGGCCGAGCATGGATATATTTTAAACATCTTCCAGGCCGAGCATGGCCAAAGTTTCAACAACTTTCAGGCCGACCATGGATATGTTTTAAACATCTTCCAGGCCGAGCATGGATATATTTTTAAAATCTTCCAGGCCGAGCATGGATATATTTTAAACATCTTCCAGGCCGAGCATGGATATATTTTCAACATCTTCCAGGCCGAGCATGGATATATTTTCAACATCTTCCAGGCCGAGCATGGATATATTTTAAACATCATCCAGGCCGAGCATGGATATATTTTAAACATCTTCCAGGCCGAGCATGGATATATTTTAAACATCTTCCAGGCCGAGCAAGGCTAAACTTTCAACATCTTCCAGGCCGAGCATGGATATATTTTAAACATCTTCCAGGCCGAACATGGATATATTTTAAACATCTTCCAGGCCGAGCATGGCTAAAGTTCAACAACTTCCCGGCCGAGCATGGTTATATTTTAAACATCTTCCAGCCCGAGCATGGATATATTTTAAACATCTTCCAGGCCGAGCATGGCTAAAGTTTCAACATCTTCCAGGCCGAACATGGATATATTTATAACATCTTTCGGCCGAGCATGGATATATTTTAAACATTTTCCAGGCCGAGCATGGATATATTTTAAACATCTTCCAGGCCGAGCATACATATATTTTAAACATCTTCCAGGCCGAACATGGATATATTTTAAACATCTTCCAGGCCGAGCATGGATATATTTTCAACATCTTCCAGGCCGACCATGGATATATTTTAAACATCTTCCAGGCCGAACATGGATATATTTTAAACATCTTCCAGGCCGAGCATGGCTAAAGTTTCAACAACTTCCCGGCTGAGCATGGATATGTTTTAAACATCTTCCAGGCTGAGCATGGTTATATTTTAAACATCTTCCAGGCCGAGCATGGATATATTTTAAACATCTTCCAGCCCCAGCATGGCAAAAGTTTCAACATCTTCCAGGCCGAACATGGATATATTTTAAACATCTTTAGGCCGAGCATGGATATATTTTAAACATCTTCCAGGCCGAGCATGGCTAAACTTTCAACATTTTCCAGGCCGAGCTTGGATATATTTTAAACACCTTCCAGGTCGAGCATGGATATATTTTAAACATCTTCCAGGCCGAGCATGGAAATATTTTCAACATCTTCCAGGCCGAGCACGGATATATTTTAAACATCTTCCAGGCCGAGCATGGATATATTTTAAACATCTTCCAGGCCGAGCATGGATATATTTTCAACATCTTCCAGGCCGAGCATGGATATATTTTCAACATCTTCCAGGCCGAGCATGGATATATTTTAAACATCTTCCTGGCCGAGCATGGATATATTTTCATCATCTTCCACGCCGAGCATGGATATATTTTCAACATCTTCCAGGCCGAGCATGGATATATTTTAAACATCTGCCAGGCCGAGCATGGGTATATTTAAACATCTTCCAGGCAGAGCATGGATATATTTTAAACATCTTCCAGGCCGAGCATGGCAAAAGTTTCAACATCTTCCAGGCCGAACATGGATATATTTTAAACATCTTTAGGCCGAGCATGGATATATTTTAACCATCTTCCAGGCCGAGCATGGAAATATTTTCAACATCTTCCAGGCCGAGCATGGAGATATTTTAAACATCTTCCAGGCCGAGCATGGATATATTTTAAACATCTTCCAGGCCGAGCATGGATATATTTTAAACATCTTCCACGCCGAGCATGGATATATTTTAAACATCTTCCAGGCCGAGCATGGATATTTTTTAAAAATCTTCCAGGCCGAGCATGGATATATTTTAAACATCTTCCAGGCCGAGCATGGATATATTTTCAACATCTTCCAGGCCGAGCATGGATATATTTTCAACATCTTCCAGGCCGAGCATGGATATATTTTAAACATCATCCAGGCCGAGCATGGATATATTTTAAACATCTTCCAGGCCGAGCATGGATATATTTTAAACATCTTCCAGGCCGAGCAAGGCTAAACTTTCAACATCTTTCGGCCGAGCATGGATATATTTTAAACATTTTCCAGGCCGAGCATGGATATATTTTAAACATCTTCCAGGCCGAGCAGACATATATTTTAAACATCTTCCAGGCCGAACATGGATATATTTTAAACATCTTCCAGGCCGAGCATGGATATATTTTCAACATCTTCCAGGCCGACCATGGATATATTTTAAACATCTTCCAGGCCGAACATGGATATATTTTAAACATCTTCCAGGCCGAGCATGGCTAAAGTTTCAACAACTTCCCGGCTGAGCATGGATATATTTTAAACATCTTCCAGGCTGAGCATGGTTATATTTTAAACATCTTCCAGGCCGAGCATGGATATATTTTAAACATCTTCCAGGCCGAGCATGGCAAAAGTTTCAACATCTTCCAGGCCGATCATGGATATATTTTAAACATCTTTAGGCCGAGCATGGATATATTTTAAACATCTTCCAGGCCGAGTATGGCTAAACTTTCAACATTTTCCAGGCCGAGCTTGGATATATTTTAAACACCTTCCAGGTCGAGCATGGATATATTTTAAACATCTTCCAGGCCGAGCATGGAAATATTTTCAACATCTTCCAGGCCGAGCACGGATATATTTTAAACATCTTCCAGGCCGAGCATGGATATATTTTAAACATCTTCCAGGCCGAGCATGGATATATTTTAACCATCTTCCAGGCCGAGCATGGATATATTTTCAACATCTTCCAGGCCGAGCATGGATATATTTTAAACATCTTCCTGGCCGAGCATGGATATATTTTCAACATCTTCCACGCCGAGCATGGATATATTTTCAACATCTTCCAGGCCGAGCATGGATATATTTTAAACATCTGCCAGGCCGAGCATGGGTATATTTAAACATCTTCCAGGCAGAGCATGGATATATTTTAAACATCTTCCAGGCCGAGCATGGATATATTTTAAACATCTTCCAGGCCGAGCATGGCAAAAGTTTCAACATCTTCCAGGCCGAACATGGATATATTTTAAACATCTTTAGGCCGAGCATGGATATATTTTAACCATCTTCCAGGCCGAGCATGGAAATATTTTCAACATCTTCCAGGCCGAGCATGGATATATTTTAAACATCTTCCAGGCCGAGCATGGATATATTTTAAACATCTTCCAGGCCGAGCATGGATATATTTTAAACATCTTCCAGGCCGAGCATGGATATATTTTAAACATCTTCCAGGCCGAGCATGGATATATTTTCAACATCTTCCAGGCCGAGCATGGATATATTTTCAACATCTTCCAGGCCGAGCATGGATATATTTTAAACATCTTCCAGGTCGAGCATGGATATATTTTAAACATCTTCCAGGCCGAGCATGGAGATATTTTAAACATCTTCCAGGCCGAGCATGGATATATTTTAAACATCTTCCAGGCCGAGCATGGATATATTTTCAACATCTTCCAGGCCGAGCATGGATATATTTTAAACATCTTCCAGGCCGAGCATGGATATATTTTAAAAATCTTCCAGGCCGAGCATGGATATATTTTAAACATCTTCCAGGCCGAGCATGGATATATTTTAAACATCTTCCAGGCCGAGCATGGATATATTTTCAACATCTTCCAGGCCGAGCATGGATATATTTTAAACATCATCCAGGCCGAGCATGGATATATTTTAAACATCTTTAGGCAGAGCATGGATATATTTTAAACATCTTCCAGGCCGAGCATGGCTAAACTTTCAACATTTTCCAGGTCGAGCTTGGATATATTTTAAACACCTTCCAGGTCGAGCATGGATATATTTTAAACATCTTCCAGGCCGAGCATGGAAATATTTTCAACATCTTCCAGGCCGAGCACGGATATATTTTAAACATCTTCAAGGCCGAGCATGGATATATTTTAAACATCTTCCAGGCCGACCATGGATATATTTTAAACATCTTCCAGGCCGAGCATGGATATATTTTCAACATCTTCCAGGCCGAGCATGGATATATTTTAAACATCTTCCTGGCCGAGCATGGATATATTTTCAACATCTTCCACGCCGAGCATGGAGATATTTTCAACATCTTCCAGGCCGAGCATGGATATATTTTCAACATCTGCCAGGCCGAGCATGGGTATATTTAAACATCTTCCAGGCAGAGCATGGATATATTTTAAACATCTTCCATGCCGAGCATGGATATATTTTCAACATCTTCCAGGCCGAGCATGGCAAAAGTTTCAACATCTTCCAGGCCGAACATGGATATATTTTAAACATCTTTAGGCCGAGCATGGATATATTTTAACCAGCTTCCAGGCCGAGCATGGAAATATTTTCAACATCTTCCAGGCCGAGCATGGATATATTTTAAACATCTTCCAGGCCGAGCATGGATATATTTTAAACATCTTCCAGGCCGAGCATGGATATATTTTAAACATCTTCCAGGCCGAGCATGGATATATTTTAAACATCTTCCAGGCCGAGCATGGATATATTTTCAACATCTTCCAGGCCGAGCATGGATATATTTTCAACATCTTCCAGGCCGAGCATGGATATATTTTAAACATCTTCCAGGTCGAGCATGGATATATTTTAAACATCTTCCAGGCCGAGCATGGAGATATTTTAAACATCTTCCAGGCCGAGCATGGATATATTTTAAACATCTTCCAGGCCGAGCATGGATATATTTTAAACATCTTCCAGGCCGAGCATGGCTAAACTTTCAACATTTTCCAGGCCGAGCTTGGATATATTTTAAACACCTTCCAGGTCGAGCATGGATATATTTTAAACATCTTCCAGGCCGAGCATGGAAATATTTTCAACATCTTCCAGGCCGAGCACGGATATATTTTAAACATCTTCAAGGACGAGCATGGATATATTTTAAACATCTTCCAGGCCGAGCATGGATATATTTTAAACATCTTCCAGGCCGAGCATGGATATATTTTCAACATCTTCCAGGCCGAGCATGGATATATTTTAAACATCTTCCTGGCCGAGCATGGATATATTTTCAACATCTTCCACGCCGAGCATGGATATATTTTCAACATCTTCCAGGCCGAGCATGGATATATTTTCAACATCTGCCAGGCCGAGCATGGGTATATTTAAACATCTTCCAGGCAGAGCATGGATATATTTTAAACATCTTCCATGCCGAGCATGGATATATTTTCAACATCTTCCAGGCCGAGCATGGCAAAAGTTTCAACATCTTCCAGGCCGAACATGGATATATTTTAAACATCTTTAGGCCGAGCATGGATATATTTTAACCATCTTCCAGGCCGAGCATGGAAATATTTTCAACATCTTCCAGGCCGAGCATGGATATATTTTAAACATCTTCCAGGCCGAGCATGGATATATTTTAAACATCTTCCAGGCCGAGCATGGATATATTTTAAACATCTTCCAGGCCGAGCATGGATATATTTTAAACATCTTCCAGGCCGAGCATGGATATATTTTCAACATCTTCCAGGCCGAGCATGGATATATTTTCAACATCTTCCAGGCCGAGCATGGATATATTTTAAACATCTTCCAGGTCGAGCATGGATATATTTTAAACATCTTCCAGGCCGAGCATGGAGATATTTTAAACATCTTCCAGGCCGAGCATGGATATATTTTAAACATCTTCCAGGCCGAGCATGGATATATTTTAAACATCTTCCAGGCCGAGCATGGATATATTTTAAACATCTTCCAGGCCGAGCATGGATATATTTTAAAAATCTTCCAGGCCGAGCATGGATATATTTTAAACATCTTCCAGGCCGAGCATGGATATATTTTCAACATCTTCCAGGCCGAGCATGGATATATTTTCAACATCTTCCAGGCCGAGCATGGATATATTTTAAACATCATCCAGGCCGAGCATGGATATATTTTAATCATCTTCCAGGCCGAGAATCGATATATTTTAAACATCTTCCAGGCCGAGCCAGCCTAAACTTTCAACATCTTCCAGGCCGAGCATGGATATATTTTAAACATCTTCCAGGCCGAACATGGATATATTTTAAACATCTTCCATGCCGAGCCTGGCTAAAGTTCAACAACTTCCCGGCCGAGCATGGTTATATTTTAAACATCTTCCAGCCCGAGCATGGATATATTTTAAACATCTTCCAGGCCGAGCATGGCTAAAGTTTCAACATCTTCCAGGCCGAACATGGATATATTTATAACATCTTTAGGCCGAGCATGGATATATTTTAAACATTTTCCAGGCCGAGCGTGGATATATTTTAAACATCTTCCAGGCCGAGCATACATATATTTTAAACATCTTCCAGGCCGAACATGGATATATTTTAAACATCTTCCAGGCCGAGCATGGATATATTTTCAACATCTTCCAGGCCGACCATGGATATATTTTAAACATCTTCCAGGCCGAACATGGATATATTTTAAACATCTTCCAGCCCGAGCATGGCTAAAGTTTCAACAACTTCCCGGCTGAGCATGGATATATTTTAAACATCTTCCAGGCTGAGCATGGTTATATTTTAAACATCTTCCAGGCCGAGCATGGATATATTTTAAACGTCTTCCAGGCCGAGCATGGAAATATTTTCAACATCTTCCAGGCCGAGCATGGATATATTTTAAACATCTTCCAGGCCGAGCATGGATATATTTTAAACATCTTCCAGGCCGAGCATGGATATATTTTAAACGTCTTCCAGGCCGAGCATGGAAATATTTTCAACATCTTCCAGGCCGAGCATGGGTATATTTAAACATCTTCCAGGCAGAGCATGGATATATATTAAACATCTTCCAGGCCGAGCATGGATATATTTTAAACATCTTCCAGGCCGAGCATGGCTAAACTTTCAACATCTTCCAGGCCGAGCATGGATATATTTTAAAAATCTTCCAGGCCGAGCATGGATATATTTTAAACATCTTCCAGGCCGAGCATGGATATATTTTCAACATCTTCCAGGCCGAGCATGGATATATTTTCAACATCTTCCAGGCCGAGCATGGATATATTTTAAACATCATCCAGGCCGAGCATGGATATATTTTAAACATCTTTAGGCCGAGCATGGATATATTTTAAACATCTTCCAGGCCGAGCATGGCTAAACTTTCAACATTTTCCAGGCCGAGCTTGGATATATTTTAAACACCTTCCAGGTCGAGCATGGATATATTTTAAACATCTTCCAGGCCGAGCATGGAAATATTTTCAACATCTTCCAGGCCGAGCACGGATATATTTTAAACATCTTCCAGGCCGAGCATGGATATATTTTAAACATCTTCCAGGCCGAGCATGGATATATTTTAAACATCTTCCAGGCCGAGCATGGATATATTTTCAACATCTTCCAGGTCGAGCATGGATATATTTTAAACATCTTCCTGGCCGAGCATGGATATATTTTCAACATCTTCCACGCCGAGCATGGATATATTTTCAACATCTTCCAGGCCTGGCATGGATATATTTTCAACATCTGCCAGGCCGAGCATGGGTATATTTAAACATCTTCCAGGCAGAGCATGGATATATTTTAAACATCTTCCAGGCCGAGCATGGATATATTTTAAACATCTTCCAGGCCGAGCATGGCAAAAGTTTCAACATCTTCCAGGCCGAACATGGATATATTTTAAACATCTTTAGGCCGAGCATGGATATATTTTAACCATCTTCCAGGCCGAGCATGGAAATATTTTCAACATCTTCCAGGCCGAGCATGGATATATTTTAAACATCTTCCAGGCCGAGCATGGATATATTTTAAACATCTTCCAGGCCGAGCATGGATATATTTTAAACATCTTCCAGGCCGAGCATGGATATATTTTAAACATCTTCCAGGCCGAGCATGGATATATTTTCAACATCTTCCAGGCCGAGCATGGATATATTTTCAACAAATTCCAGGCCGAGCATGGATATATTTTAAACATCTTCCAGGCCGAGAATGGATATATTTTAAACATCTTCCAGGCCGAGCCAGGCTAAACTTTCAACATCTTCCAGGCCGAGCATGGATATATTTTAAACATCTTCCAGGCCAAACATGGATATATTTTAAACATCTTCCATGCCGAGCATGGCTAAAGTTCAACAACTTCCCGGCCGAGCATGGTTATATTTTAAACATCTTACAGCCCGAGCATGGATATATTTTAAACATCTTCCAGGCCGAGCATGGCTAAAGTTTCAACATCTTCCAGGCCGAACATGGATATATTTATAACATCTTTAGGCCGAGCATGGATATATTTTAAACATTTTCCAGGCCGAGCGTGGATATATTTTAAACATCTTCCAGGCCGAGCATACATATATTTTAAACATCTTCCAGGCCGAACATGGATATATTTTAAACATCTTCCAGGCCGAGCATGGATATATTTTCAACATCTTCCAGGCCGACCATGGATATATTTTAAACATCTTCCAGGCCGAACATGGATATATTTTAAACATCTTCCAGCCCGAGCATGGCTAAAGTTTCAACAACTTCCCGGCTGAGCATGGATATATTTTAAACATCTTCCAGGCTGAGCATGGTTATATTTTAAACATCTTCCAGGCCGAGCATGGATATATTTTAAACGTCTTCCAGGCCGAGCATGGAAATATTTTCAACATCTTCCAGGCCGAGCATGGATATATTTTAAACATCTTCCAGGCCGAGCATGGATATATTTTAAACATCTTCCAGGCCGAGCATGGATATATTTTAAACGTCTTCCAGGCCGAGCATGGAAATATTTTCAACATCTTCCAGGCCGAGCATGGGTATATTTAAACATCTTCCAGGCAGAGCATGGATATATATTAAACATCTTCCAGGCCGAGCATGGATATATTTTAAACATCTTCCAGGCCGAGCATGGCTAAACTTTCAACATCTTCCAGGCCGAGCATGGATATATTTTAAAAATCTTCCAGGCCGAGCATGGATATATTTTAAACATCTTCCAGGCCGAGCATGGATATATTTTCAACATCTTCCAGGCCGAGCATGGATATATTTTCAACATCTTCCAGGCCGAGCATGGATATATTTTAAACATCATCCAGGCCGAGCATGGATATATTTTAAACATCTTTAGGCCGAGCATGGATATATTTTAAACATCTTCCAGGCCGAGCATGGCTAAACTTTCAACATTTTCCTTGCCGAGCTTGGATATATTTTAAACACCTTCCAGGTCGAGCATGGATATATTTTAAACATCTTCCAGGCCGAGCATGGAAATATTTTCAACATCTTCCAGGCCGAGCACGGATATATTTTAAACATCTTCCAGGCCGAGCATGGATATATTTTAAACATCTTCCAGGCCGAGCATGGATATATTTTAAACATCTTCCAGGCCGAGCATGGATATATTTTCAACATCTTCCAGGTCGAGCATGGATATATTTTAAACATCTTCCTGGCCGAGCATGGATATATTTTCAACATCTTCCACGCCGAGCATGGATATATTTTCAACATCTTCCAGGCCGAGCATGGATATATTTTCAACATCTGCCAGGCCGAGCATGGGTATATTTAAACATCTTCCAGGCAGAGCATGGATATATTTTAAACATCTTCCAGGCCGAGCATGGATATATTTTAAACATCTTCCAGGCCGAGCATGGCAAAAGTTTCAACATCTTCCAGGCCGAACATGGATATATTTTAAACATCTTTAGGCCGAGCATGGATATATTTTAACCATCTTCCAGGCCGAGCATGGAAATATTTTCAACATCTTCCAGGCCGAGCATGGATATATTTTAAACATCTTCCAGGCCGAGCATGGATATATTTTAAACATCTTCCAGGCCGAGCATGGATATATTTTAAACATCTTCCAGGCCGAGCATGGATATATTTTAAACATCTTCCAGGCCGAGCATGGATATATTTTCAACATCTTCCAGGCCGAGCATGGATATATTTTCAACATCTTCCAGGCCGAGCATGGATATATTTTAAACATCTTCCAGGCCGAGCATGGATATATTTTAAACATCTTCCAGGCTTAGCATGGATATATTTTAAACATCTTCCAGGCCGAGCAGACATATATTTTAAACATCTTCCAGGCCGAACATGGATATATTTTAAACATCTTCCAGGCCGAGCATGGATATATTTTCAACATCTTCCAGGCCGACCATGGATATATTTTAAACATCTTCCAGGCCGAACATGGATATATTTTAAACATCTTCCAGGCCGAGCATGGCTAAAGTTTCAACAACTTCCCAGCTGAGCATGGATATATTTTAAACATCTTCCAGGCTGAGCATGGTTATATTTTAAACATCTTCCAGGCCGAGCATGGATATATTTTAAACATCTTCCAGGCCGAGCATGGCAAAAGTTTCAACATCTTCCAGGCCGAACATGGATATATTTTAAACATCTTTAGGCCGAGCATGGATATATTTTAAACATCTTCCAGGCCGAGTATGGCTAAACTTTCAACATTTTCCAGGCCGAGCTTGGATATATTTTAAACACCTTCCAGGTCGAGCATGGATATATTTTAAACATCTTCCAGGCCGAGCATGGAAATATTTTCAACATCTTCCAGGCCGAGCACGGATATATTTTAAACATCTTCCAGGCCGAGCATGGATATATTTTAAACATCTTCCAGGCCGAGCATGGATATATTTTAACCATCTTCCAGGCCGAGCATGGATATATTTTCAACATCTTCGAGGCCGAGCATGGATATATTTTAAACATCTTCCTGGCCGAGCATGGATATATTTTCAACATCTTCCACGCCGAGCATGGATATATTTTCAACATCTTCCAGGCCGAGCATGGATATATTTTAAACATCTGCCAGGCCGAGCATGGGTATATTTAAACATCTTCCAGGCAGAGCATGGATATATTTTAAACATCTTCCAGGCCGAGCATGGATATATTTTAAACATCTTCCAGGCCGAGCATGGCAAAAGTTTCAACATCTTCCAGGCCGAACATGGATATATTTTAAACATCTTTAGGCCGAGCATGGATATATTTTAACCATCTTCCAGGCCGAGCATGGAAATATTTTCAACATCTTCCAGGCCGAGCATGGATATATTTTAAACATCTTCCAGGCCGAGCATGGATATATTTTAAACATCTTCCAGGCCGAGCATGGATATATTTTAAACATCTTCCAGGCCGAGCATGGATATATTTTAAACATCTTCCAGGCCGAGCATGGATATATTTTCAACATCTTCCAGGCCGAGCATGGATATATTTTCAACATCTTCCAGGCCGAGCATGGATATATTTTAAACATCTTCCAGGTCGAGCATGGATATATTTTAAACATCTTCCAGGCCGAGCATGGAGATATTTTAAACATCTTCCAGGCCGAGCATGGATATATTTTAAACATCTTCCAGGCCGAGCATGGATATATTTTAAACATCTTCCAGGCCGAGCATGGATATATTTTAAACATCTTCCAGGCCGAGCATGGATATATTTTAAAAATCTTCCAGGCCGAGCATGGATATATTTTAAACATCTTCCAGGCCGAGCATGGATATATTTTCAACATCTTCCAGGCCGAGCATGGATATATTTTCAACATCTTCCAGGCCGAGCATGGATATATTTTAAACATCATCCAGGCCGAGCATGGAGATATTTTAAACATCTTTAGGCCGAGCATGGATATATTTTAAACATCTTCCAGGCCGAGCATGGCTAAACTTTCAACATTTTCCAGGCCGAGCTTGGATATATTTTAAACACCTTCCAGGTCGAGCATGGATATATTTTAAACATCTTCCAGGCCGAGCATGGAAATATTTTCAACATCTTCCAGGCCGAGCACGGATATATTTTAAACATCTTTAGGCCGAGCATGGATATATTTTAACCATCTTCCAGGCCGAGCATGGATATATTTTAAACATCTTCCAGGCCGAGCATGGCAAAAGTTTCAACATCTTCCAGGCCGAACATGGATATATTTTAAACATCTTTAGGCCGAGCATGGATATATTTTAACCATCTTCCAGGCCGAGCATGGAAATATTTTCAACATCTTCCAGGTCGAGCATGGATATATTTTAAACATCTTCCAGGCCGAGCATGGATATATTTTAAACATCTTCCAGGCCGAGCATGGATATATTTTAAACATCTTCCAGGCCGAGCATGGATATATTTTAAACATCTTCCAGGCCGAGCATGGATATATTTTCAACATCTTCCAGGCCGAGCATGGATATATTTTCAACATCTTCCAGGCCGAGCATGGATATATTTTAAACATCTTCCAGGCCGAGCATGGAGATATTTTAAACATCTTCCAGGCCGAGCATGGATATATTTTAAACACCTTCCAGGCCGAGCATGGATATATTTTAAACATCTTCCAGGCCGAGCATGGATATATTTTAAACATCTTCCAGGCCGAGCATGGATATATTTTAAAAATCTTCCAGGCCGAGCATGGATATATTTTAAACATCTTCCAGGCCGAGCATGGATATATTTTCAACATCTTCCAGGCCGAGCATGGATATATTTTCAACATCTTCCAGGCCGAGCATGGATATATTTTAAACATCATCCAGGCCGAGCATGGATATATTTTAAACATCTTCCAGGCCGAGAATGAATATATTTTAAACATCTTCCAGGCCGAGCCAGGCTAAACTTTCAACATCTTCCAGGCCGAGCATGGATATATTTTAAACATCTTCCAGGCCGAACATGGATATATTTTAAACATCTTCCATGCCGAGCATGGCTAAAGTTCAACAACTTCCCGGCCGAGCATGGTTATATTTTAAACATCTTCCAGCCCGAGCATGGATATATTTTAAACATCTTCCAGGCCGAGCATGGCTAAAGTTTCAACATCTTCCTGGCCGAACATGGATATATTTATAACATCTTTAGGCCGAGCATGGATATATTTTAAACATTTTCCAGGCCGAGCGTGGATATATTTTAAACATCTTCCAGGCCGAGCATACATATATTTTAAACATCTTCCAGGCCGAACATGGATATATTTTAAACATCTTCCAGGCCGAGCATGGATATATTTTCAACATCTTCCAGGCCGACCATGGATATATTTTAAACATCTTCCAGGCCGAACATGGATATATTTTAAACATCTTCCAGCCCGAGCATGGCTAAAGTTTCAACAACTTCCCGGCTGAGCATGGATATATTTTAAACATCTTCCAGGCTGAGCATGGTTATATTTTAAACATCTTCCAGGCCGAGCATGGATATATATTAAACTACTTCCAGGCCGAGCATGGAAATATTTTCAACATCTTCCAGGCCGAGCATGGATATATTTTAAACATCTTCCAGGCCGAGCATGGATATATTTTAAACATCTTCCAGGCCGAGCATGGATATATTTTAAACGTCTTCCAGGCCGAGCATGGAAATATTTTCAACATCTTCCAGGCCGAGCATGGGTATATTTAAACATCTTCCAGGCAGAGCATGGATATATATTAAACATCTTCCAGGCCGAGCATGGATATATTTTAAACATCTTCCAGGCCGAGCATGGCTAAACTTTCAACATCTTCCAGGCCGAGCATGGATATATTTTAAAAATCTTCCAGGCCGAGCATGGATATAT
This sequence comes from Scyliorhinus torazame, assembly GCF_047496885.1. Taxonomy (NCBI): domain Eukaryota; kingdom Metazoa; phylum Chordata; class Chondrichthyes; order Carcharhiniformes; family Scyliorhinidae; genus Scyliorhinus; species Scyliorhinus torazame. The sequence goes on along the minus strand of NC_092726.1, from coordinate 94,776,071 downwards.
TTTAAACATCTTCCAGGCCGAGCATGGATATATTTTCAACATCTTCCAGGCCGAGCATGGATATATTTTCAACATCTTCCAGGCCGAGCATGGATATATTTTAAACATCATCCAGGCCGAGCATGGATATATTTTAAACATCTTTAGGCCGAGCATGGATATATTTTAAACATCTTCCAGGCCGAGCATGGCTAAACTTTCAACATTTTCCAGGCCGAGCTTGGATATATTTTAAACACCTTCCAGGTCGAGCATGGATATATTTTAAACATCTTCCAGGCCGAGCATGGAAATATTTTCAACATCTTCCAGGCCGAGCACGGATATATTTTAAACATCTTCCAGGCCGAGCATGGATATATTTTAAACATCTTCCAGGCCGAGCATGGATATATTTTAAACATCTTCCAGGCCGAGCATGGATACATTTTCAACATCTTCCAGGTCGAGCATGGATATATTTTAAACATCTTCCTGGCCGAGCATGGATATATTTTCAACATCTTCCACGCCGAGCATGGATATATTTTCAACATCTTCCAGGCCGAGCATGGAAATATTTTCAACATCTTCCAGGCCGAGCATGGATATATTTTAAACATCTTCCAGGCCGAGCATGGATATATTTTAAACATCTTCCAGGCCGAGCATGGATATATTTTAAACATCTTCCAGGCCGAGCATGGATATATTTTAAACATCTTCCAGGCCGAGCATGGATATATTTTCAACATCTTCCAGGCCGAGCATGGATATATTTTCAACATCTTCCAGGCCGAGCATGGATATATTTTAAACATCTTCCAGGCCGAGAATGGATATATTTTAAACATCTTCCAGGCCGAGCCAGGCTAAACTTTCAACATCTTCCAGGCCGAGCATGGATATATTTTAAACATCTTCCAGGCCGAACATGGATATATTTTAAACATCTTCCATGCCGAGCATGGCTAAAGTTCAACAACTTCCCGGCCGAGCATGGTTATATTTTAAACATCTTCCAGCCCGAGCATGGATATATTTTAAACATCTTCCAGGCCGAGCATGGCTAAAGTTTCAACATCTTCCAGGCCGAACATGGATATATTTATAACATCTTTAGGCCGAGCATGGATATATTTTAAACATTTTCCAGGCCGAGCGTGGATATATTTTAAACATCTTCCAGGCCGAGCATACATATATTTTAAACATCTTCCAGGCCGAACATGGATATATTTTAAACATCTTCCAGGCCGAGCATGGATATATTTTCAACATCTTCCAGGCCGACCATGGATATATTTTAAACATCTTCCAGGCCGAACATGGATATATTTTAAACATCTTCCAGCCCGAGCATGGATATATTTTAAACATCTTCCAGGCCGAGCATGGCTAAAGTTTCAACAACTTCCCGGCTGAGCATGGATATATTTTAAACATCTTCCAGGCTGAGCATGGTTATATTTTAAACATCTTCCAGGCCGAGCATGGATATATTTTAAACGTCTTCCAGGCCGAGCATGGAAATATTTTCAACATCTTCCAGGCCGAGCATGGATATATTTTAAACATCTTCCAGGCCGAGCATGGATATATTTTAAACATCTTCCAGGCCGAGCATGGATATATTTTAAACGTCTTCCAGGCCGAGCATGGAAATATTTTCAACATCTTCCAGGCCGAGCATGGGTATATTTAAACATCTTCCTGGCAGAGCATGGATATATATTAAACATGTTCCAGGCCGAGCATGGATATATTTTAAACATCTTCCAGGCCGAGCATGGATATATTTTCAACATCTTCCAGGCCGAGCATGGATATATTTTCAACATCTTCCAGGCCGAGCATGGATATATTTTAAACATCATCCAGGCCGAGCATGGATATATTTTAAACATCTTTAGGCCGAGCATGGATATATTTTAAACATCTTCCAGGCCGAGCATGGCTAAACTTTCAACATTTTCCAGGCCGAGCTTGGATATATTTTAAACACCTTCCAGGTCGAGCATGGATATATTTTAAACATCTTCCAGGCCGAGCATGGAAATATTTTCAACATCTTCCAGGCCGAGCACGGATATATTTTAAACATCTTCCAGGCCGAGCATGGATATATTTTAAACATCTTCCAGGCCGAGCATGGATATATTTTAAACATCTTCCAGGCCGAGGATGGATATATTTTCAACATCTTCCAGGTCGAGCATGGATATATTTTAAACATCTTCCTGGCCGAGCATGGATATATTTTCAACATCTTCCACGCCGAGCATGGATATATTTTCAACATCTTCCACGCCGAGCATGGATATATTTTCAACATCTTCCAGGCCGAGCATGGATATATTTTCAACATCTGCCAGGCCGAGCATGGGTATATTTAAACATCTTCCAGGCAGAGCATGGATATATTTTAAACATCTTCCAGTCCGAGCATGGATATATTTTAAACATCTTCCAGGCCGAGCATGGCAAAAGTTTCAACATCTTCCAGGCCGAACATGGATATATTTTAAACATCTTTAGGCCGAGCATGGATATATTTTAACCATCTTCCAGGCCGAGCATGGAAAAATTTTCAACATCTTCCAGGCCGAGCATGGATATATTTTAAACACCTTCCAGGCCGAGCATGGATATATTTTCAACATCTTCCAGGCCGAGCATGGATATATTTTAAACATCTTCCAGGCCGAGCATGGAAATATTTTCAACATCTTCCAGGCCGAGCACGGATATATTTTAAACATCTTGCAGGCCGAGCATGGTATATTTTAAACATCTTCCAGGCCGAGCATGGATATATTTTAAACATCTTCCAGGCCGAGCATGGCTAAACTTTCAACATCTTCCAGGCCGAGCATGGATATATTTTAAAAATCTTCCAGGCCGAGCATGGATATATTTTAAACATCTTCCAGGCCGAGCATGGATATATTTTCAACATCTTCCAGGCCGAGCATGGATATATTTTAAACATCATCCAGGCCGAGCATGGATATATTTTAAACATCTTTAGGCCGAGCATGGATATATTTTAAACATCTTCCAGGCCGAGCATGGCTAAACTTTCAACATTTTCCAGGCCGAGCTTGGATATATTTTAAACACCTTCCAGGTCGAGCATGGATATATTTTAAACATCTTCTAGGCCGAGCATGGAAATATTTTCAACATCTTCCAGGCTGAGCACGGATATATTTTAAACATCTTCCAGGCCGAGCATGGATATATTTTAAACATCTTCCAGGCCGAGCATGGATATATTTTAAACATCTTCCAGGCCGAGCATGGATATATTTTCAACATCTTCCAGGTCGAGCATGGATATATTTTAAACATCTTCCTGGCCGAGCATGGATATATTTTCAACATCTTCCACGCCGAGCATGGATATATTTTCAACATCTTCCAGGCCGAGCATGGATATATTTTCAACATCTGCCAGGCCGAGCATGGGTATATTTAAACATCTTCCAGGCAGAGCATGGATATATTTTAAACATCTTCCAGGCCGAGCATGGATATATTTTAAACATCTTCCAGGCCGAGCATGGCAAAAGTTTCAACATCTTCCAGGCCGAACATGGATATATTTTAAACATCTTTAGGCCGAGCATGGATATATTTTAACCATCTTCCAGGCCGAGCATGGAAATATTTTCAACATCTTCCAGGCCGAGCATGGATATATTTTAAACATCTTCCAGGCCGAGCATGGATATATTTTAAACATCTTCCAGGCCGAGCATGGATATATTTTAAACATCTTCCAGGCCGAGCATGTATATATTTTAAACATCTTCCAGGCCGAGCATGGATATATTTTCAACATCTTCCAGGCCGAGCATGGATATATTTTCAACATCTTCCAGGCCGAGCATGGATATATTTTAAACATCTTCCAGGTCGAGCATGGATATATTTTAAACATCTTCCAGGCCGAGCATGGAGATATTTTAAACATCTTCCAGGCCGAGCATGGATATATTTTAAACATCTTCCAGGCCGAGCATGGATATATTTTAAACATCTTCCAGGCCGAGCATGGATATATTTTAAACATCTTCCAGGCCGAGCATGGATATATTTTAAAAATCTTCCAGGCCGAGCATGGATATATTTTAAACATCTTCCAGGCCGAGCATGGATATATTTTCAACATCTTCCAGGCCGAGCATGGATATATTTTAAACATCTTCCAGGCCGAACATGGATATATTTTAAACATCTTCCATGCCGAGCATGGCTAAAGTTCAACAACTTCCCGGCCGAGCATGGTTATATTTTAAACATCTTCCAGCCCGAGCATGGATATATTTTAAACATCTTCCAGGCCGAGCATGGCTAAAGTTTCAACATCTTCCAGGCCGAACATGGAGATATTTATAACATCTTTAGGCCGAGCATGGATATATTTTAAACATTTTCCAGGCCGAGCGTGGATATATTTTAAACATCTTCCAGGCCGAGCATACATATATTTTAAACATCTTCCAGGCCGAACATGGATATATTTTAAACATCTTCCAGGCCGAGCATACATATATTTTAAACATCTTCCAGGCCGAACATGGATATATTTTAAACATCTTCCAGCCCGAGCATGGCTAAAGTTTCAACAACTTCCCGGCTGAGCATGGATATATTTTAAACATCTTCCAGGCTGAGCATGGTTATACTTTAAACATCTTCCAGGCCGAGCATGGATATATTTTAAACGTCTTCCAGGCCGAGCATGGAAATATTTTCAACATCTTCCAGGCCGAGCATGGATATATTTTAAACATCTTCCAGGCCGAGCATGGATATATTTTAAACATCTTCCAGGCCGAGCATGGATATATTTTAAACGTCTTCCAGGCCGAGCATGGAAATATTTTCAACATCTTCCAGGCCGAGCATGGGTATATTTAAACATCTTCCAGGCAGAGCATGGATATATATTAAACATCTTCCAGGCCGAGCATGGATATATTTTAAACATCTTCCAGGCCGAGCATGGATATATTTTAAACAACTTCCTGGCCGAGCAAGGCTAAACTTTCAAATCTTCCAGGCCGAGCATGGATATATTTTAAACATCTTCCAGGCCGAACATGGATATATTTTAAACATCTTCCAGGCCGAGCATGGCTAAAGTTTCAACAACTTCCCGGCTGAGCATGGTTATATTTTAAACATCTTCCAGGCCGAGCATGGATATATTTTTAACATCTTCCAGGCCGAGCATGGCAAAAGTTTCAACATCTTCCAGGCCGAACATGGATATATTTTAAACATCTTTAGGCCGAGCATGGATATATTTTAACCATCTTCCAGGCCGAGCATGGAAATATTTTCAACATCTTCCAGGCCGAGCATGGATATATTTTAAACATCTTCCAGGCCGAGCATGGATATATTTTAAACATCTTCCAGGCCGAGCATGGATATATTTTAAACATCTTCCAGGCCGATCATGGATATATTTTAAACATCTTCCAGGCCGAGCATGGATATATTTTCAACATCTTCCAGGTCGAGCATGGATATATTTTAAACATCTTCCTGGCCGAGCATGGATATATTTTCAACATCTTCCACGCCGAGCATGGATATATTTTCAACATCTTCCAGGCCGAGCATGGATATATTTTCAACATCTGCCAGGCCGAGCATGGGTATATTTAAACATCTTCCAGGCAGAGCATGGATATATTTTAAACATCTTCCAGGCCGAGCATGGATATATTTTAAACATCTTCCAGGCCGAGCATGGCAAAAGTTTCAACATCTTCCAGGCCGAACATGGATATATTTTAAACATCTTTAGGCCGAGCATGGATATATTTTAACCATCTTCCAGGCCGAGCATGGAAATATTTTCAACATCTTCCAGGCCGAGCATGGATATATTTTAAACATCTTCCAGGCCGAGCATGGATATATTTTAAACATCTTCCAGGCCGAGCATGGATATATTTTAAACATCTTCCAGGCCGAGCATGTATATATTTTAAACATCTTCCAGGCCGAGCATGGATATATTTTCAACATCTTCCAGGCCGAGCATGGATATATTTTCAACATCTTCCAGGCCGAGCATGGATATATTTTAAACATCTTCCAGGTCGAGCATGGATATATTTTAAACATCTTCCAGGCCGAGCATGGAGATATTTTAAACATCTTCCAGGCCGAGCATGGATATATTTTAAACATCTTCCAGGCCGAGCATGGATATATTTTAAACATCTTCCAGGCCGAGCATGGATATATTTTAAACATCTTCCAGGCCGAGCATGGATATATTTTAAAAATCTTCCAGGCCGAGCATGGATATATTTTAAACATCTTCCAGGCCGAGCATGGATATATTTTCAACATCTTCCAGGCCGAGCATGGATATATTTTAAACATCTTCCAGGCCGAACATGGATATATTTTAAACATCTTCCAGGCCGAGCATGGATATATTTTAAACATCTTCCAGGCCGAGCATGGATATATTTTTAACATCTTCCAGGCCGAGCATGGCAAAAGTTTCAACATCTTCCAGGCCGAACATGGATATATTTTAAACATCTTTAGGCCGAGCATGGATATATTTTAACCATCTTCCAGGCCGAGCATGGAAATATTTTCAACATCTTCCAGGCCGAGCATGGATATATTTTAAACATCTTCCAGGCCGAGCATGGATATATTTTAAACATCTTCCAGGCCGAGCATGGATATATTTTAAACATCTTCCAGGCCGATCATGGATATATTTTAAACATCTTCCAGGCCGAGCATGGATATATTTTCAACATCTTCCAGGTCGAGCATGGATATATTTTAAACATCTTCCTGGCCGAGCATGGATATATTTTCAACATCTTCCACGCCGAGCATGGATATATTTTCAACATCTTCCAGGCCGAGCATGGATATATTTTCAACATCTGCCAGGCCGAGCATGGGTATATTTAAACATCTTCCAGGCAGAGCATGGATATATTTTAAACATCTTCCAGGCCGAGCATGGATATATTTTAAACATCTTCCAGGCCGAGCATGGCAAAAGTTTCAACATCTTCCAGGCCGAACATGGATATATTTTAAACATCTTTAGGCCGAGCATGGATATATTTTAACCATCTTCCAGGCCGAGCATGGAAATATTTTCAACATCTTCCAGGCCGAGCATGGATATATTTTAAACATCTTCCAGGCCGAGCATGGATATATTTTAAACATCTTCCAGGCCGAGCATGGATATATTTTAAACATCTTCCAGGCCGAGCATGTATATATTTTAAACATCTTCCAGGCCGAGCATGGATATATTTTCAACATCTTCCAGGCCGAGCATGGATATATTTTCAACATCTTCCAGGCCGAGCATGGATATATTTTAAACATCTTCCAGGTCGAGCATGGATATATTTTAAACATCTTCCAGGCCGAGCATGGAGATATTTTAAACATCTTCCAGGCCGAGCATGGATATATTTTAAACATCTTCCAGGCCGAGCATGGATATATTTTAAACATCTTCCAGGCCGAGCATGGATATATTTTAAACATCTTCCAGGCCGAGCATGGATATATTTTAAAAATCTTCCAGGCCGAGCATGGATATATTTTAAACATCTTCCAGGCCGAGCATGGATATATTTTCAACATCTTCCAGGCCGAGCATGGATATATTTTAAACATCTTCCAGGCCGAACATGGATATATTTTAAACATCTTCCATGCCGAGCATGGCTAAAGTTCAACAACTTCCCGGCCGAGCATGGTTATATTTTAAACATCTTCCAGCCCGAGCATGGATATATTTTAAACATCTTCCAGGCCGAGCATGGCTAAAGTTTCAACATCTTCCAGGCCGAACATGGAGGTATTTATAACATCTTTAAGCCGAGCATGGATATATTTTAAACATTTTCCAGGCCGAGCGTGGATATATTTTAAACATCTTCCAGGCCGAGCATACATATATTTTAAACATCTTCCAGGCCGAACATGGATATATTTTAAACATCTTCCAGGCCGAGCATACATATATTTTAAACATCTTCCAGGCCGAACATGGATATATTTTAAACATCTTCCAGCCCGAGCATGGCTAAAGTTTCAACAACTTCCCGGCTGAGCATGGATATATTTTAAACATCTTCCAGGCTGAGCATGGTTATATTTTAAACATCTTCCAGGCCGAGCATGGATATATTTTAAACGTCTTCCAGGCCGAGCATGGAAATATTTTCAACATCTTCCAGGCCGAGCATGGATATATTTTAAACATCTTCCAGGCCGAGCATGGATATATTTTAAACATCTTCCAGGCCGAGCATGGATATATTTTAAACGTCTTCCAGGCCGAGCATGGAAATATTTTCAACATCTTCCAGGCCGAGCATGGGTATATTTAAACATCTTCCAGGCAGAGCATGGATATATATTAAACATCTTCCAGGCCGAGCATGGATATATTTTAAACATCTTCCAGGCCGAGCATGGATATATTTTAAACAACTTCCTGGCCGAGCAAGGCTAAACTTTCAAATCTTCCAGGCCGAGCATGGATATATTTTAAACATCTTCCAGGCCGAACATGGATATATTTTAAACATCTTCCAGGCCGAGCATGGCTAAAGTTTCAACAACTTCCCGGCTGAGCATGGTTATATTTTAAACATCTTCCAGGCCGAGCATGGATATATTTTTAACATCTTCCAGGCCGAGCATGGCAAAAGTTTCAACATCTTCCAGGCCGAACATGGATATATTTTAAACATCTTTAGGCCGAGCATGGATATATTTTAACCATCTTCCAGGCCGAGCATGGAAATATTTTCAACATCTTCCAGGCCGAGCATGGATATATTTTAAACATCTTCCAGGCCGAGCATGGATATATTTTAAACATCTTCCAGGCCGAGCATGGATATATTTTAAACATCTTCCAGGCCGATCATGGATATATTTTAAACATCTTCCAGGCCGAGCATGGATATATTTTCAACATCTTCCAGGCCGAGCATGGATATATTTTAAACATCTTCCAGGTCGAGCATGGATATATTTTAAACATCTTCCAGGCCGAGCATGGATATATTTTAAACATCTTCCAGGCCGAGCATGGATATATTTTAAACATCTTCCAGGCCGAGCATGGATATATTTTAAACATCTTCCAGGCCGAGCATGGATTTATTTTAAACATCTTCCAGGCCGAGCATGGCCAAAGTTTCAACATCTTCCAGGCCGACCATGGATATGTTTTAAACATCTTCCAGGCCGAGCATGGATATATTTTAAAAATCTTCCAGGCCGAGCATGGATATATTTTAAACATCTTCCAGGCCGAGCATGGATATATTTTCAACATCTTCCAGGCCGAGCATGGATATATTTTCAACATCTTCCAGGCCGAGCATGGATATATTTTAAACATCATCCAGGCCGAGCATGGATATATTTTAAACATCTTCCAGGCCGAGCATGGATATATTTTAAACATCTTCCAGGCCGAGCAAGGCTAAACTTTCAACATCTTCCAGGCCGAGCATGGATATATTTTAAACATCTTCCAGGCCGAACATGGATATATTTTAAACATCTTCAAGGCCGAGCATGGCTAAAGTTCAACAACTTCCCGGCCGAGCATGGTTATATTTTAAACATCTTCCAACCCGAGCATGGATATATTTTAAACATCTTCCAGGCCGAGCATGGCTAAAGTTTCAACATCTTCCAGGCCGAACATGGATATATTTATAACATCTTTCGGCCGAGCATGGATATATTTTAAACATTTTCCAGGCCGAGCATGGATATATTTTAATCATCTTCCAGGCCGAGCATACATATATTTTAAACATCTTCCAGGCCGAACATGGATATATTTTAAACATCTTCCAGGCCGAGCATGGATATATTTTCAACATCTTCCAGGCCGACCATGGATATATTTTAAACATCTTCCAGGCCGAACATGGATATATTTTAAACATCTTCCAGGCCGAGCATGGCTAAAGTTTCAACAACTTCCCGGCTGAGCATGGATATATTTTAAACATCTTCCAGGCTGAGCATGGTTATATTTTAAACATCTTCCAGGCCGAGCATGGATATATTTTAAACATCTTCCAGGCCGAGCATGGCAAAAGTTTCAACATCTTCCATGCCGAACATGGATATAGTTTAAACATCTTTAGGCCGAGCATGGATATATTTTAAACATCTTCCAGGCCGAGCATGGATATATTTTAAACATCTTCCAGGCCGAGCATGGAAATATTTTCATCATCTTCCAGGCCGAGCACGGATATATTTTAAACATCTTCCAGGTCGAGCATGGATATATTTTAAACATCTTCCAGGCCGAGCATGGAAATATTTTCATCATCTTCCAGGACGAGCACGGATATATTTTAAACATCTTGCAGGCCGAGCATGGTATATTTTAAACATCTTCCAGGCCGAGCATGGATATATTTTAAACATCTTCCAGGCCGAGCATGGATATATTTTCAACATCTTCCAGGCCGAGCATGGATATATTTTAAACAACTTCCTGGCCGAGCATGGATATATTTTCAACATCTTCCACGCCGAGCATGGATATATTTTCAACATCTTCCAGGCCGAGCATGGATATATTTTAAACATCTGCCAGGCCGAGCATGGGTATATTTAAAAATCTTCCAGGCAGAGCATGGATATATTTTAAACATCTTCCAGGCCGAGCATGGATATATTTTAAACATCTTCCAGGCCGAGCATGGCTCTATTATCAACATCTTCCAGGCCGAGCATGGATATATTTTAAACATCTTCCAGGCCGAGCATGGATATATTTTCAACATCTTCCAGGCAGAGCATGGATATATTTGAAACATCTTCCAGGCCGAACATGGATATATTTTAAACATCTTCCAGGCCGAGCATGGATATATTTTAAACATCTTCCAGGCCGAGCATGGCTAAAGTTTCAACATCTTCCAGGCCGAACATGGAGATATTTATAACATCTTTAGGCCGAGCATGGATATATTTTAAACATTTTCCAGGCCGAGCGTGGATATATTTTAAACATCTTCCAGGCCGAGCATACATATATTTTAAACATCTTCCAGGCCGAACATGGATATATTTTAAACATCTTCCAGGCCGAGCATACATATATTTTAAACATCTTCCAGGCCGAGCATACATATATTTTAAACATCTTCCAGGCCGAGCATGGATATATTTTAAACATCTTCCAGGCCGAACATGGATATATTTTAAACATCTTCCAGCCCGAGCATGGCTAAAGTTTCAACAACTTCCCGGCTGAGCATGGATATATTTTAAACATCTTCCAGGCTGAGCATGGTTATATTTTAAACATCTTCCAGGCCGAGAATGGATATATTTTAAACGTCTTCCAGGCCGAGCATGGAAATATTTTCAACATCTTCCAGGCCGAGCATGGATATATTTTAAACATCTTCCAGGCCGAGCATGGATATATTTTAAACATCTTCCAGGCCGAGCATGGATATATTTTAAACGTCTTCCAGGCCGAGCATGGAAATATTTTCAACATCTTCCAGGCCGAGCATGGGTATATTTAAACATCTTCCAGGCAGAGAATGGATATATATTAAACATCTTCCAGGCCGAGCATGGATATATTTTAAACATCTTCCAGGCCGAGCATGGATATATTTTAAACAACTTCCTGGCCGAGCAAGGCTAAACTTTCAAATCTTCCAGGCCGAGCATGGATATATTTTAAACATCTTCCAGGCCGAACATGGATATATTTTAAACATCTTCCAGGCCGAGCATGGCTAAAGTTTCAACAACTTCCCGGCTGAGCATGGTTATATTTTAAACATCTTCCAGGCCGAGCATGGATATGTTTTAAACATCTTCCAGGCCGAGCATGGCAAAAGTTTCAACATCTTCCAGGCCGAACATGGATATATTTTAAACATCATTAGGCCGAGCATGGATATATTTTAACCATCTTCCAGGCCGAGCATGGAAATATTTTCAACATCTTCCAGGCCGAGCATGGATATATTTTAAACATCTTCCAGGCCGAGCATGGATATATTTTAAACATCTTCCAGGCCGAGCATGGATATATTTTAAACATCTTCCAGGCCGATCATGGATATATTTTAAACATCTTCCAGGCCGAGCATGGATATATTTTCAACATCTTCCAGGCCGAGCATGGATATATTTTAAACATCTTCCAGGTCGAGCATGGATATATTTTAAACATCTTCCAGGCCGAGCATGGATATATTTTAAACATCTTCCAGGCCGAGCATGGATATATTTTAAACATCTTCCAGGCCGAGCATGGATATATTTTAAACATCTTCCAGGCCGAGCATGGATTTATTTTAAACATCTTCCACGCCGAGCATGGCCAAAGTTTCAACATCTTCCAGGCCGACCATGGATATGTTTTAAACATCTTCCAGGCCGAGCATGGATATATTTTAAAAATCTTCCAGGCCGAGCATGGATATATTTTAAACATCTTCCAGGCCGAGCATGGATATATTTTCAACATCTTCCAGGCCGAGCATGGATATATTTTCAACATCTTCCAGGCCGAGCATGGATATATTTTAAACATCATCCAGGCCGAGCATGGATATATTTTCAACATCTTCCAGGCCGAGCATGGATATATTTTAAACATCTTCCAGGCCGAACATGGATATATTTTAAACATCTTCAAGGCCGAGCATGGCTAAAGTTCAACAACTTCCCGGCCGAGCATGGTTATATTTTAAACATCTTCCAGCCCGAGCATGGATATATTTTAAACATCTTCCAGGCCGAGCATGGCTAAAGTTTCAACATCTTCCAGGCCGAACATGGATATATTTATAACATCTTTCGGCCGAGCATGGATATATTTTAAACATTTTCCAGGCCGAGCATGGATATATTTTAAACATCTTCCAGGCCGAGCATACATATATTTTAAACATCTTCCAGGCCGAACATGGATATATTTTAAACATCTTCCAGGCCGAGCATGGATATATTTTCAACATCTTCCAGGCCGACCATGGATATATTTTAAACATCTTCCAGGCCGAACATGGATATATTTTAAACATCTTCCAGGCCGAGCATGGCTAAAGTTTCAACAACTTCCCGGCTGAGCATGGATATATTTTAAACATCTTCCAGGCTGAGCATGGTTATATTTTAAACATCTTCCAGGCCGAGCATGGATATATTTTAAACATCTTCCAGGCCGAGCATGGCAAAAGTTTCAACATCTTCCATGCCGAACATGGATATAGTTTAAACATCTTTAGGCCGAGCATGGATATATTTTAAACATCTTCCAGGCCGAGCATGGATATATTTTAAACATCTTCCAGGCCGAGCATGGAAATATTTTCATCATCTTCCAGGCCGAGCACGGATATATTTTAAACATCTTCCAGGTCGAGCATGGATATATTTTAAACATCTTCCAAGCCGAGCATGGAAATATTTTCATCATCTTCTAGGACGAGCACGGGTATATTTTAAACACCTTCCAGGTCGAGAATGGATATATTTTAAACACCTTCCAGGCCGAGCATGGATATATTTTCAACATCTTCCACGCCGAGCATGGATATATTTTCAACATCTTCCAGGCCGAGCATGGATATATTTTAAACAACTTCCTGGCCGAGCATGGAAATATTTTCAACATCTTCCAGGCCGAGCATGGATATATTTTCAACATCTTCCAGGCCGAGCATGGATATATTTTAAACACCTTCCAGGCCGAGCATGGATATATTTTCAACATCTTCCAGGCCGAGCATGGATATATTTTAAACAACTTCCTGGCCGAGCATGGAAATATTTTCAACATCTTCCAGGCCGAGCATGGATATATTTTCAACATCTTCCAGGCCGAGCATGGATATATTTTAAACATCTTCCAGGCCGAGCATGGATATATTTTAAACATCTTCCAGGCCGAGCATGGCAAAAGTTTCAACATCTTCCATGCCGAACATGGATATAGTTTAAACATCTTTCGGCCGAGCATGGATATATTTTAAACATCTTCCAGGCCGAGCATGGATATATTTTAAACATCTTCCAGGCCGAACATGGAAATATTTTCATCATCTTCCAGGCCGAGCACGGATATATTTTAAACATCTTCCAGGTCGAGCATGGATATATTTTAAACATCTTCCAGGCCGAGCATGGAAATATTTTCATCATCTTCCAGGACGAGCACGGATATATTTTAAACACCTTCCAGGTCGAGAATGGATATATTTTAAACACCTTCCAGGCCGAGCATGGATATATTTTCAACATCTTCCACGCCGAGCATGGATATATTTTCAACATCTTCCAGGCCGAGCATGGATATATTTTAAACAACTTCCTGGCCGAGCATGGAAATATTTTCAACATCTTCCAGGCCGAGCATGGATATATTTTCAACATCTTCCAGGCCGAGCATGGATATATTTTAAACATCTTCCAGGCCGAGCATGGATATATTTTAAACACCTTCCAGGCCGAGCATGGATATATTTTCAACATCTTCCACGCCGAGCATGGATATATTTTCAACATCTTCCAGGCCGAGCATGGATATATTTTAAACAACTTCCTGGCCGAGCATGGATATATTTTCAACATCTTCCACGCCGAGCATGGATATATTTTCAACATCTTCCAGGCCGAGCATGGATATATTTTAAACATCTGCCAGGCCGAGCATGGGTATGTTTAAACATCTTCCAGGCAGAGCATGGATATATTTTAAACATCTTCCAGGCCGAGCATGGATATATTTTAAACATCTTCCAGGCCGAGCATGGCTCTATTTTCAACATCTTCCAGGCCGAGCATGGATATATTTTAAACATCTTCCAGGCCGAGCATGGATATATTTTCAACATCTTCCAGGCAGAGCATGGATATATTTGAAACATCTTCCAGGCCGAACATGGATATATTTTAAACATCTTCCAGGCCGAGCATGGCTAAAGTTTCACCAACTTCCCGGCTGAGCATCGTTATATTTTAAACATCTTCCAGGCCGAGCATGGCAAAAGTTTCAACATCTTCCAGGCCGAGCACGGATATATTTTAAACATCTTCCAGGCCGAGCATGGATATATTTTAAACATCTTCCAGGCCGAGCATGGCTAAACTTTCAACATCTTCCAGGCCGAGCATGGATATATTTTAAACACCTTCCAGGTCGAGCATGGATATATTTTAAACATCTTCCAGGCCGAGCATGGAAATATTTTCAACATCTGCCAGGCCGAGCATGGATATATTTTAAACATCTTCCAGGCCGAGCATGGATATATTTTAAACATCTTCCAGGCCGAGCATGGATATATTTTAAACATCTTCCAGGCCGAGCATGGATATATTTTAAACATCTTCCAGGCCGAGCATGGATATATTTTCAACATCTTCCAGGCCGAGCATGGATATATTTTAAACATCTTCCAGGCCGAGCATGGATATTTTTTAAACATCTTCCAGGCCGAGCATGGATATATTTCAAACATCTTCCAGGCCGAGCATGGATATATTTTAAACATCTTCCAGGTCGAGCATGGTCAAAGTTTCAACATCTTCCAGGCCGAGCATGGATATGTTTTAAACATCTTCCAGGCCGAGCATGGATATATTTTATACATCTTCCAGGCCGAGCATGGATATATTTTAAACATCTTCCAGGCCGAGCATGGATATATTTTAAACATCTTCCAGGCCGAGCATGGCTAAAGTTTCAACAACTTCCCGGCTGAGCATGGTTATATTTTAAACATCTTCCAGGCCGATCATGGATATATTTTAAACATCTTCCAGGCCGAGCATGGCTAAAGTTTCAACAACTTCCCGGCTGAGCATGGTTATATTTTAAACATCCTCCAGGCCGATCATGGATATATTTTAAACATCTTCGAGGCCGAGCATGGCAAAAGTTTCAACATCTTCCAGGCCGAACATGGATATATTTTAAACCTCTTTAGGCCGAACATGGATATATTTTAAACATCTTCCAGGCCGAGCATGGCTAAACTTTCAACATCTTCCAGGCCGAGCATGGATATATTTTAAACACCTTCCAGGTCGAGCATGGATATATTTTAAACATCTTCCAGGCCGAGCATGGAAATATTTTCAACATCTTCCAGGCAGAGCATGGATATATTTGAAACATCTTCCAGGCCGAACATGGATATATTTTAAACATCTTCCAGGCCGAGCATGGCTAAAGTTTCACCAACTTCCCGGCTGAGCATCGTTATATTTTAAACATCTTCCAGGCCGAGCATGGCAAAAGTTTCAACATCTTCCAGGCCGAGCACGGATATATTTTAAACATCTTCCAGGCCGAGCATGGATATATTTTAAACATCTTCCAGGCCGAGCATGGCTAAACTTTCAACATCTTCCAGGCCGAGCATGGATATATTTTAAACACCTTCCAGGTCGAGCATGGATATATTTTAACTATCTTGCAGGCCGAGCATGGAAATATTTTCAACATCTGCCAGGCCGAGCATGGATATATTTTAAACATCTTCCAGGCCGAGCATGGATATATTTTAAACATCTTCCAGGCCGAGCATGGATATATTTTAAACATCTTCCAGGCCGAGCATGGATATATTTTAAACATCTTCCAGGCCGAGCATGGATATATTTTAAACATCTTCCAGGCCGAGCATGGAAATATTTTCAACATCATTCAGGCCGAGCATGGATATATTTTAAACATCTTCCAGGCCGAGCATGGATATATTTTAAACATCTTCCAGGCCGAGCATGGATATATTTGAAACATCTTCCATGTCGAGCATGGATATATTTTAAACATCTTCCAGGCCGAGCATGGATATATTTTAAACATCTTCCAGGCCGAGCATGGATATATTTTAAACATCTTCCAGGCCGAGCATGGATATATTTTAAACATCTTCCAGGCCGAACATGGATATATTTTAAACATCTTCCAGGCCGAGCATGGATATATTTTCAACATCCTCCAGGCCAAGTATGGCCAAAGTTTCAACATCTTCCAGGCCGAGCATAGATATGTTTTAAACATCTTCCAGGCCGAGCATGGATATATTTTATACATCTTCCAGGCCGAGCATGGATATATTTTAAAAATCTTCCAGGCCGAGCATGGATATATTTTAAACATCTTCCAGGCCGAGCATGGATATATTTTTAACATCTTCCAGGCCTAGCATGGATATATTTTAAACATCTTCCAGGCCGAGCATGGAAATATTTTAAACATCTTCCAGGCCGAGCATGTATATATTTTAAACATCTTCCAGGCCGAGCATGGATATATTTCAAACGTTTTCCAGGCAGAGCATGGCTGAAATTTCAACATCTTCCAGGCCGAGCATGAATATATTTTAAACATCTTCCAGGCCGAGCATGGATATATTTTAAACATCTTCCAGGCCGAGCTTGGATATATTTTAAACATCTTCCAGGCCGAGCAGGGTCAAAGTTTCAACATCTTCCAGGCCGAGCATGGATATGTTTTAAACATCTTCCAGGCCGAGCATGGATATATTTTATACATCTTCCAGGCCGAGCATGGATATATTTTCAACATCTTCCAGGCCGAGCATGGATATATTTTCAACATCTTCCAGGCCGAGCATGGATATATTTTCAACATCTTCCAGGCCGAGCATGGATATATTTTAAACATCATCCAGGCCGAGCATGGATATATTTTAAACATCTTCCAGGCCGAGCATGGATATATTTTAAACATCTTCCAGGCCGAGCATGGATATATTTTAAACATCTTCCAGGCCGAGCATGGCTATATTTTCAACATCTTCCAGGCCGAGCATGGATATATTTTAAACATCTTCCAGGCCGAGCATGGATATATTTTCAACATCTTCCAGGCCGAGCATGGATATATTTTAAACATCTTCCAGGCAGAGCATGGATATATTTTAAACATCTTCCAGGCCGAGCATGGATATATTTTAAACATCTTCCAGGCCGAGCATGGCTAAACTTTCAACATCTTCGAGGCCGAGCATGGATATATTTTAAACATCTCCCAGTCCGAGCATGGATACATTTTCAACATCTTCCAGGCCGAGCATGGATATATTTTCAACATCTTCCAGGCCGAGCATGTATATATTTTAAACATCTTCCAGGCCGAGCAAGGCTAAACTTTCAACATCTTCCAGGCCGAGCATGGATATATTTTAAACATCTTCGAGGCCGAGCATGGCAAAAGTTTCAACATCTTCCTGGCCCAACATGGATATGTTTTAAACCTCTTTAGGCCGAACATGGATATATTTTAAACATCTTCCAGGCCGAGCATGGCTAAACTTTCAACATCTTCCAGGCCGAGCATGGATATATTTTAAACACCTTCCAGGTCGAGCATGGATATATTTTAAACATCTTCCAGGCCGAGCATGGAAATATTTTCAACATCTTCCAGGCCGAGCATGGATACATTTTAAACATCTTCCAGGCCGAGCATGGATATATTTTCAACATCTTCCAGGCCGAGCATGGATATATTTGAAACATCTTCCATGTCGAGCATGGATATATTTTAAACATCTTCCAGGCCGAGCATGGATATATTTTAAACATCTTCCAGGCCGAGCATGGATATATTTTAAACTTCTTCCAGGCCGAGCATGGATATATTTTAAACATCTTCCAGGCCGAACATGGATATATTTTAAACATCTTCCAGGCCGAGCATGGATATATTTTCAACATCTTCCAGGCCAAGTATGGCCAAAGTTTCAACATCTTCCAGGCCGAGCATGGATATGTTTTAAACATCTTCCAGGCCGAGCATGGATATATTTTATACATCTTCCAGGCCGAGCATGGATATATTTTAAAAATCTTCCAGGCCGAGCATGGATATATTTTAAACATCTTCCAGGCCGAGCATGGATATATTTTTAACATCTTCCAGGCCGAGCATGGATATATTTTAAACATCTTCCAGGCCGAGCATGGAAATATTTTAAACATCTTCCAGGCCGAGCATGGATATATTTTAAACATCTTCCAGGCCGAGCATGGATATATTTCAAACGTTTTCCAGGCAGAGCATGGCTGAAATTTCAACATCTTCCAGGCCGAGCATGGATATATTTTAAACATCTTCCAGGCCGAGCATGGATATATTTTAAACATCTTCCAGGCCGAGCTTGGATATATTTTAAACATCTTCCAGGCCGAGCAGGGTCAAAGTTTCAACATCTTCCAGGCCGAGCATGGATATGTTTTAAACATCTTCCAGGCCGAGCATGGATATATTTTATACATCTTCCAGGCCGAGCATGGATATATTTTAAACATCTTCCAGGCCGAGCATGGATATATTTTCAACATCTTCCAGGCCGAGCATGGATATATTTTAAACATCTTCCAGGCCGAGCATGGATATATTTTCAACATCTTCCAGGCCGAGCATGGATATATTTGAAACATCTCCCAGGCCGAGCATGGATATATTTTAAACATCTTCCAGGCCGAGCATGGATATATTTTAAACATCTTCCAGGCCGAACATGGATATATTTTAAACATCTTCCAGGCCGAGCATGGATATATTTTCAACATCTTCCAGGCCAAGTATGGCCAAAGTTTCAACATCTACCAGGCCGAGCATGGATATATTTTAAAAATCTTCCAGGCCGAGCATGGATATATTTTAAACATCTTCCAGGCCGAGCATGGATATATTTTTAACATCTTCCAGGCCGAGCATGGATATATTTTAAACATCTTCCAGGCCGAGCATGGAAATATTTTAAACATCTTCCAGGCCGAGCATGGATATATTTTAAACATCTTCCAGGCCGAGCATGGATATATTTTAAACATCTTCCAGGCCGAGCATGGATATATTTTTAACATCTTCCAGGCCGAGCATGGATATATTTTAAACATCTTCCAGGCCGAGCATGGAAATATTTTAAACATCTTCCAGGCCGAGCATGGATATATTTTAAACATCTTCCAGGCCGAGCATGGATATATTTCAAACGTTTTCCAGGCAGAGCATGGCTGAAATTTCAACATCTTTCAGGCCGAGCATGGATATATTTTAAACATCTTCCAGGCCGAGCATGGATATATTTTAAACATCTTCCAGGCCGAGCTTGGATATATTTTAAACATCTTCCAGGCCGAGCAGGGTCAAAGTTTCAACATCTTCCAGGCCGAGCATGGATATGTTTTAAACATCTTCCAGGCCGAGCATGGATATATTTTATACATCTTCCAGGCCGAGCATGGATATATTTTAAACATCTTCCAGGCCGAGCATGGATATATTTTCAACATCTTCCAGGCCGAGCATGGATATATTTTCAACATCTTCCAGGCCGAGCATGGATATATTTTAAACATCATCCAGGCCGAGCATGGATATATTTTAAACATCTTCCAGGCCGAGCATGGATATATTTTAAACATCTTCCAGGCCGAGCATGGATATATTTTAAACATCTTCCTGGCCGAGCATGGATATATTTTCAACATCTTCCACGCCGAGCATGGATATATTTTCAACATCTTCCAGGCCGAGCATGGATATATTTTCAACATCTTCCAGGCCGAGCATGGGTATATTTAAACATCTTCCAGGCAGAGCATGGATATATTTTAAACATCTTCCAGGCCGAGCATGGATATATTTTAAACATCTTCCAGGCCGAGCATGGCTATATTTTCAACATCTTCCAGGCCGAGCATGGATATATTTTAAACATCTTCCAGGCCGAGCATGGATATATTTTCAACATCTTCCAGGCCGTGCATGGATATATTTTAAACATTTTCCAGGCCGAGCATGGATATATTTTAAACATCTTCCAGGCCGAGCATGGGTATATTTAAACATCTTCCAGGCAGAGCATGGATATATTTTCAACATCTTCCAGGCCGAGCATGGATATATTTTCAACATCTTCCAGGCCGAGCATGGATATATTTTCAACATCTTCCAGGCCGAGCATGGATATATTTTAAACATCATCCAGGGCGAGCATGGATATATTTTAAACATCTTCCAGGCCGAGCATGGATATATTTTCAACATCTTCCAGGCCGAGCATGGATATATTTTAAACATCTTCCTGGCCGAGCATGGATATATTTTCAACATCTTCCACGCCGAGCATGGATATATTTTAAACATCTTCCAGGCCGAGCATGGATATATTTTAAACATCTTTCAGGCCGAGCATGGGTATATTTAAACATCTTCCAGGCAGAGCATGGATATATTTTAAACATCTTCCAGGCCGAGCATGGATATATTTTAAACATCTTCCAGGCCGAGCATGGCTATATTTTCAACATCTTCCAGGCCGAGCATGGATATATTTTAAACATCTTCCAGGCCGAGCATGGATATATTTTCAACATCTTCCAGGCCGAGCATGGATATATTTTAAACATTTTCCAGGCCGAGCATGGATATATTTTAAACATCTTCCAGGCCGAGCATGGGTATATTTAAACATCTTCCAGGCAGAGCATGGATATATTTTAAACATCTTCCAGGCCGAGCATGGATATATTTTAAACATCTTCCAGGCCGAGCATGGCTAAACTTTCAACATCTTCCAGGCCGAGCATGGATATATTTTAAACATCTCCCAGTCCGAGCATGGATACATTTTCAACATCTTCCAGGCCGAGCATGGATATATTTTCAACATCTTCCAGGCCGAGCATGTATATATTTTAAACATCTTCCAGGCCGAGCAAGGCTAAACTTTCAACATCTTCCAGGCCGAGCATGGATATATTTTAAACATCTTCGAGGCCGAGCATGGCAAAAGTTTCAACATCTTCCAGGCCCAACATGGATATGTTTTAAACCTCTTTAGGCCGAACATGGATATATTTTAAACATCTTCCAGGCCGAGCATGGCTAAACTTTCAACATCTTCCAGGCCGAGCATGGATATATTTTAAACACCTTCCAGGTCGAGCATGGATATATTTTAAACATCTTCCAGGCCGAGCATGGAAATATTTTCAACATCTTCCAGGCCGAGCATTGATATATTTTAAACATCTTCCAGGCCGAGCATGGATATATTTTCAACATCTTCCAGGCCGAGCATGGATATATTTGAAACATCTTCCATGTCGAGCATGGATATATTTTAAACATCTTCTAGGCCGAGCATGGATATATTTTAAACATCTTCCAGGCCGAGCATGGATATATTTTAAACTTCTTCCAGGCCGAGCATGGATATATTTTAAACATCTTCCAGGCCGAACATGGATATATTTTAAACATCTTCCAGGCTGAGCATGGATATATTTTCAACATCTTCCAGGCCAAGTATGGCCAAAGTTTCAACATCTTCCAGGCCGAGCATGGATATGTTTTAAACATCTTCCAGGCCGAGCATGGATATATTTTATACATCTTCCAGGCCGAGCATGGATATATTTTTTAAATCTTCCAGGCCGAGCATGGATATATTTTAAACATCTTCCAGGCCGAGCATGGATATATTTTAAACATCTTCCAGGCCGAGCATGGAAATATTTTAAACATCTTCCAGGCCGAGCATGGATATATTTTAAACATCTTCCAGGCCGAGCATGGATATATTTCAAACGTTTTCCAGGCAGAGCATGGCTGAAATTTCAACATCTTCCAGGCCGAGCATGGATATATTTTAAACATCTTCCAGGCCGAGCATGGATATATTTTAAACATCTTCCAGGCCGAGCTTGGATATATTTTAAACATCTTCCAGGCCGAGCAGGGTCAAAGTTTCAACATCTTCCAGGCCGAGCATGCATATGTTTTAAACATCTTCCAGGCCGAGCATGGATATATTTTATACATCTTCCAGGCCGAGCATGGATATATTTTAAACATCTTCCAGGCCGAGCATGGATATATTTTCAACATCTTCCAGGCCGAGCATGGATATATTTTAAACATCTTCCAGGCCGAGCATGGATATATTTTCAACATCTTCCAGGCCGAGCATGGATATATTTGAAACATCTCCCAGGCCGAGCAAGGATATATTTTAAACATCTTCCAGGCCGAGCATGGATATATTTTAAACATCTTCCAGGCCGAACATGGATATATTTTAAACATCTTCCAGGCCGAGCATGGATATATTTTCAACATTTTCCAGGCCAAGTATGGCCAAAGTTTCAACATCTTCCAGGCCGAGCATGGATATGTTTTAAACATCTTCCAGGCCGAGCATGGATATATTTTATACATCTACCAGGCCGAGCATGGATATATTTTAAAAATCTTCCAGGCCGAGCATGGATATATTTTAAACATCTTCCAGGCCGAGCATGGATATATTTTTAACATCTTCCAGGCCGAGCATGGATATATTTTAAACATCTTCCAGGCCGAGCATGGAAATATTTTAAACATCTTCCAGGCCGAGCATGGATATATTTTAAACATCTTCCAGGCCGAGCATGGATACATTTTAAACATCTTCCAGGCCGAGCATGGATATATTTTTAACATCTTCCAGGCCGAGCATGGATATATTTTAAACATCTTCCAGGCCGAGCATGGAAATATTTTAAACATCTTCCAGGCCGAGCATGGATATATTTTAAACATCTTCCAGGCCGAGCATGGATATATTTCAAACGTTTTCCAGGCAGAGCATGGCTGAAATTTCAACATCTTCCAGGCCGAGCATGGATATATTTTAAACATCTTCCAGGCCGAGCATGGATATATTTTAAACATCTTCCAGGCCGAGCTTGGATATATTTTAAACATCTTCCAGGCCGAGCAGGGTCAAAGTTTCAACATCTTCCAGGCCGAGCATGGATATGTTTTAAACATCTTCCAGGCCGAGCATGGATATATTTTATACATCTTCCAGGCCGAGCATGGATATATTTTAAACATCTTCCAGGCCGAGCATGGATATATTTTCAACATCTTCCAGGCCGAGCATGGATATATTTTAAACATCTTCCAGGCCGAGCATGGATATATTTTCAACATCTTCCAGGCCGAGCATGGATATATTTGAAACATCTTCCAGGCCGAGCATGGATATATTTTAAACATCTACCAGGCCGAGCATGGATATATTTTAAACATCTTCCAGGCCGAACATGGATATATTTTAAACATCTTCCAGGCCGAGCATGGATATATTTTCAACATCTTCCAGGCCAAGTATGGCCAAAGTTTCAACATCTTCCAGGCCGAGCATGGATATGTTTTAAACATCTTCCAGGCCGAGCATGGATATATTTTATACATCTTCCAGGCCGAGCATGGATATATTTTAAACATCTTCCAGGCCGAGCATGGATATATTTTCAACATCTTCCAGGCCGAGCATGGATATATTTTAAACATCTTCCAGGCCGAGCATGGATATATTTTCAACATCTTCCAGGCCGAGCATGGATATATTTGAAACATCTCCCAGGCCGAGCATGGATATATTTTAAACATCTTCCAGGCCGAGCATGGATATATTTTAAACATCTTCCAGGCCGAACATGGATATATTTTAAACATCTTCCAGGCCGAGCATGGATATATTTTCAACATCTTCCAGGCCAAGTATGGCCAAAGTTTCAACATCTTCCAGGCCGAGCATGGATATGTTTTAAACATCTTCCAGGCCGAGCATGGATATATTTTATACATCTACCAGGCCGAGCATGGATATATTTTAAAAATCTTCCAGGCCGAGCATGGATATATTTTAAACATCTTCCAGGCCGAGCATGGATATATTTTTAACATCTTCCAGGCCGAGCATGTATATATTTTAAACATCTTCCAGGCCGAGCATGGAAATATTTTAAACATCTTCCAGGCCGAGCATGGATATATTTTAAACACCTTCCAGGCCGAGCATGGATATATTTTAAACATCTTCCAGGCCGAGCATGGATATATTTTTAACATCTTCCAGGCCGAGCATGGATATATTTTAAACATCTTCCAGGCCGAGCATGGAAATATTTTAAACATCTTCCAGGCCGAGCATGGATATATTTTAAACATCTTCCAGGCCGAGCATGGATATATTTCAAACGTTTTCCAGGCAGAGCATGGCTGAAATTTCAACATCTTCCAGGCCGAGCATGGATATATTTTAAACATCTTCCAGGCCGAGCATGGATATATTTTAAACATCTTCCAGGCCGAGCTTGGATATATTTTAAACATCTTCCAGGCCGAGCAGGGTCAAAGTTTCAACATCTTCCAGGCCGAGCATGGATATGTTTTAAACATCTTCCAGGCCGAGCATGGATATATTTTATACATCTTCCAGGCCGAGCATGGATATATTTTAAACATCTTCCAGGCGGAGCATGGATATATTTTCAACATCTTCCAGGCCGAGCATGGATATATTTTAAACATCTTCCAGGCCGAGCATGGATATATTTTCAACATCTTCCAGGCCGAGCATGGATATATTTGAAACATCTTCCAGGCCGAGCATGGATATATTTTAAACATCTTCCAGGCCGAGCATGGATATATTTTAAACATCTTCCAGGCCGAACATGGATATATTTTAAACATCTTCCAGGCCGAGCATGGATATATTTTCAACATCTTCCAGGCCAAGTATGGCCAAAGTTTCAACATCTTCCAGGCCGAGCATGGATATGTTTTAAACATCTTCCAGGCCGAGCATGGATATATTTTATACATCTTCCAGGCCGAGCATGGATATATTTTAAAAATCTTCCAGGCCGAGCATGGATATATTTTAAACATCTTCCAGGCCGAGCATGGATATATTTTTAACATCTTCCAGGCCGAGCATGGATATATTTTAAACATCTTCCAGGCCGAGCATGGAAATATTTTAAACATCTTCCAGGCCGAGCATGGATATATTTTAAATATCTTCCAGGCCGAGCATGGATATATTTCAAACGTTTTCCAGGCAGAGCATGGCTGAAATTTCAACATCTTCCAGGCCGAGCATGGATATATTTTAAACATCTTCCAGGCCGAGCATGGATATATTTTAAACATCTTCCAGGCCGAGCTTGGATATATTTTAAACATCTTCCAGGCCGAGCAGGGTCAAAGTTTCAACATCTTCCAGGCCGAGCATGGATATGTTTTAAACATCTTCCAGGCCGAGCATGGATATATTTTATACATCTTCCAGGCCGAGCATGGATATATTTTAAACATCTTCCAGGCCGAGCATGGATATATTTTCAACATCTTCCAGGCCGAGCATGGATATATTTTCAACATCTTCCAGGCCGAGCATGGATATATTTTAAACATCATCCAGGCCGAGCATGGATATATTTTAAACATCTTCCAGGCCGAGCATGGATATATTTTAAACATCTTCCAGGCCGAGCATGGATATATTTTAAACATCTTCCTGGCCGAGCATGGATATATTTTCAACATCTTCCACGCCGAGCATGGATATATTTTCAACATCTTCCAGGCCGAGCATGGATATATTTTAAACATCTTCCAGGCCGAGCATGGGTATATTTAAACATCTTCCAGGCAGAGCATGGATATATTTTAAACATCTTCCAGGCCGAGCATGGATATATTTTAAACATCTTCCAGGCCGAGCATGGCTATATTTTCAACATCTTCCAGGCCGAGCATGGATATATTTTAAACATCTTCCAGGCCGAGCATGGATATATTTTCAACATCTTCCAGGCCGAGCATGGATATATTTTAAACATTTTCCAGGCCGAGCATGGATATATTTTAAACATCTTCCAGGCCGAGCATGGGTATATTTAAACATCTTCCAGGCAGAGCATGGATATATTTTCAACATCTTCCAGGCCGAGCATGGATATATTTTAAACATCTCCCAGTCCGAGCATGGATATATTTTCAACATCTTCCAGGCCGAGCATGGATATATTTTCAACATCTTCCAGGCCGAGCATGGATATATTTTAAACATCTTCCAGGCCGAGCAAGGCTAAACTTTCAACATCTTCCAGGCCGAGCATGGATATATTTTAAACATCTTATAGGCCGAACATTGATATATTTTAAACATCTTCCAGGCCGAGTATGGCTAAAGTTTCAACAACTTCCCGGCTGAGCATGGTTATATTTTAAACATCTTCCAGGCCGATCATGGATATATTTTAAACATCTTCGAGGCCGAGCATGGCAAAAGTTTCAACATCTTCCAGGCCGAACATGGATATATTTTAAACATCTTTAGGCCGAACATGGATATATTTTAAACATCTTCCAGGCCGAGCATGGAAATATTTTCAACATCTTCCAGGCCGAGCATGGATATATTTTAAACATCTTCCAGGCCGAGCATGGATATATTTTCAACATCTTCCAGGCCGAGCATGGATATATTTGAAACATCTTCCATGTCGAGCATGGATATATTTTAAACATCTTCCAGGCCGAGCATGGATATATTTTAAACATCTTCCAGGCCGAGCATGGATATATTTTAAACATCTTCCAGGCCGAGCATGGATATATTTTTAACATCTTCCAGGCCGAGCATGGATATATTTTAAACATCTTCCAGGCCGAGCATGGATATATTTCAAACATTTTCCAGGAAGAGCATGGCTGAAATTTCAACATCTTCCAGGCCGAGCATGGATATATTTTAAACATCTTCCAGGCCGAACATGGATATATTTTGAACATCTTCCTGGCCGAGCATGGATATATTTTCAACATCTTCCTGGCCGAGTATGGCCAAAGTTTCAACATCTTCCAGGCCGAGCATGGATATGTTTTAAACATATTCCAGGACGAGCATGGGTATATTTTATACATCTTCCAGGCCGAGCATGGATATATTTTAAAAATCTTCCAGGCCGAGCATGGATATATTTTAAACATCTTCCAGGCCGAGCATGGATATATTTTTAACATCTTCCAGGCCGAGCATGGATATATTTTAAACATCTTCCAGGCCGAGCATGGATATATTTTAAACATCTTCCAGGCCGAGCATGGATATATTTTGAACATCTTCCAGGCCGAGCATGGATATATTTTCAACATCTTCCTGGCCGAGTATGGCCAAAGTTTCAACATCTTCCAGGCCGAGCATGGATATGTTTTAAACATCTTCCAGGACGAGCATGGGTATATTTTATACATCTTCCAGGCCGAGCATGGATATATTTTAAAAATCTTCCAGGCCGAGCATGGATATATTTTAAACATCTTCCAGGCCGAGCAAGGCTAAACTTTCAACATCTTCCAGGCCGAGCATGGATATATTTTAAACATCTTATAGGCCGAACATTGATATATTTTAAACATCTTCCAGGCCGAGTATGGCTAAAGTTTCAACAACTTCCCGGCTGAGCATGGTTATATTTTAAACATCTTCCAGGCCGATCATGGATATATTTTAAACATCTTCGAGGCCGAGCATGGCAAAAGTTTCAACATCTTCCAGGCCGAACATGGATATATTTTAAACATCTTTAGGCCGAACATGGATATATTTTAAACATCTTCCAGGCCGAGCATGGAAATATTTTCAACATCTTCCAGGCCGAGCATGGATATATTTTAAACATCTTCCAGGCCGAGCATGGATATATTTTCAACATCTTCCAGGCCGAGCATGGATATATTTGAAACATCTTCCATGTCGAGCATGGATATATTTTAAACATCTTCCAGGCCGAGCATGGATATATTTTAAACATCTTCCAGGCCGAGCATGGATATATTTTAAACATCTTCCAGGCCGAGCATGGATATATTTTTAACATCTTCCAGGCCGAGCATGGATATATTTTAAACATCTTCCAGGCCGAGCATGGATATATTTCAAACATTTTCCAGGAAGAGCATGGCTGAAATTTCAACATCTTCCAGGCCGAGCATGGATATATTTTAAACATCTTCCAGGCCGAACATGGATATATTTTGAACATCTTCCTGGCCGAGCATGGATATATTTTCAACATCTTCCTGGCCGAGTATGGCCAAAGTTTCAACATCTTCCAGGCCGAGCATGGATATGTTTTAAACATATTCCAGGACGAGCATGGGTATATTTTATACATCTTCCAGGCCGAGCATGGATATATTTTAAAAATCTTCCAGGCCGAGCATGGATATATTTTAAACATCTTCCAGGCCGAGCATGGATATATTTTTAACATCTTCCAGGCCGAGCATGGATATATTTTAAACATCTTCCAGGCCGAGCATGGATATATTTTAAACATCTTCCAGGCCGAGCATGGATATATTTTGAACATCTTCCAGGCCGAGCATGGATATATTTTCAACATCTTCCTGGCCGAGTATGGCCAAAGTTTCAACATCTTCCAGGCCGAGCATGGATATGTTTTAAACATCTTCCAGGACGAGCATGGGTATATTTTATACATCTTCCAGGCCGAGCATGGATATATTTTAAAAATCTTCCAGGCCGAGCATGGATATATTTTAAACACCTTCCAGGCCGAGCATGGATATATTTTAAACATCTTCCAGGCCGAGCATGGATATATTTTTAACATCTTCCAGGCCGAGCATGGATATATTTTAAACATCTTCCAGGCCGAGCATGGAAATATTTTAAACATCTTCCAGGCCGAGCATGGATATATTTTAAACATCTTCCAGGCCGAGCATGGATATATTTCAAACGTTTTCCAGGCAGAGCATGGCTGAAATTTCAACATCTTCCAGGCCGAGCATGGATATATTTTAAACATCTTCCAGGCCGAGCATGGATATATTTTAAACATCTTCCAGGCCGAGCTTGGATATATTTTAAACATCTTCCAGGCCGAGCAGGGTCAAAGTTTCAACATCTTCCAGGCCGAGCATGGATATGTTTTAAACATCTTCCAGGCCGAGCATGGATATATTTTATACATCTTCCAGGCCGAGCATGGATATATTTTAAACATCTTCCAGGCCGAGCATGGATATATTTTCAACATCTTCCAGGCCGAGCATGGATATATTTTAAACATCTTCCAGGCCGAGCATGGATATATTTTCAACATCTTCCAGGCCAAGTATGGCCAAAGTTTCAACATCTTCCAGGCCGAGCATGCATATGTTTTAAACATCTTCCAGGCCGAGCATGGATATATTTTATACATCTTCCAGGCCGAGCATGGATATATTTTTTAAATCTTCCAGGCCGAGCATGGATATATTTTAAACATCTTCCAGGCCGAGCATGGATATATTTTTAACATCTTCCAGGCCGAGCATGGATATATTTTAAACATCTTCCAGGCCGAGCATGGAAATATTTTAAACATCTTCCAGGCCGAGCATGGATATATTTTAAACATCTTCCAGGCCGAGCATGGATATATTTCAAACGTTTTCCAGGCAGAGCATGGCTGAAATTTCAACATCTTCCAGGCCGAGCATGGATATATTTTAAACATCTTCCAGGCCGAGCATGGATATATTTTAAACATCTTCCAGGCCGAGCTTGGATATATTTTAAACATCTTCCAGGCCGAGCAGGGTCAAAGTTTCAACATCTTCCAGGCCGAGCATGCATATGTTTTAAACATCTTCCAGGCCGAGCATGGATATATTTTATACATCTTCCAGGCCGAGCATGGATATATTTTAAACATCTTCCAGGCCGAGCATGGATATATTTTCAACATCTTCCAGGCCGAGCATGGATATATTTTAAACATCTTCCAGGCCGAGCATGGATATATTTTCAACATCTTCCAGGCCGAGCATGGATATATTTGAAACATCTCCCAGGCCGAGCATGGATATATTTTAAACATCTTCCAGGCCGAGCATGGATATATTTTAAACATCTTCCAGGCCGAACATGGATATATTTTAAACATCTTCCAGGCCGAGCATGGATATATTTTCAACATTTTCCAGGCCAAGTATGGCCAAAGTTTCAACATCTTCCAGGCCGAGCATGGATATGTTTTAAACATCTTCCAGGCCGAGCATGGATATATTTTATACATCTACCAGGCCGAGCATGGATATATTTTAAAAATCTTCCAGGCCGAGCATGGATATATTTTAAACATCTTCCAGGCCGAGCATGGATATATTTTTAACATCTTCCAGGCCGAGCATGGATATATTTTAAACATCTTCCAGGCCGAGCAAGGAAATATTTTAAACATCTTCCAGGCCGAGCATGGATATATTTTAAACATCTTCCAGGCCGAGCATGGATATATTTTAAACATCTTCCAGGCCGAGCATGGATATATTTTTAACATCTTCCAGGCCGAGCATGGATATATTTTAAACATCTTCCAGGCCGAGCATGGAAATATTTTAAACATCTTCCAGGCCGAGCATGGATATATTTTAAACATCTTCCAGGCCGAGCATGGATATATTTCAAACGTTTTCCAGGCAGAGCATGGCTGAAATTTCAACATCTTCCAGGCCGAGCATGGATATATTTTAAACATCTTCCAGGCCGAGCATGGATATATTTTAAACATCTTCCAGGCCGAGCTTGGATATATTTTAAACATCTTCCAGGCCGAGCAGGGTCAAAGTTTCAACATCTTCCAGGCCGAGCATGGATATGTTTTAAACATCTTCCAGGCCGAGCATGGATATATTTTATACATCTTCCAGGCCGAGCATGGATATATTTTAAACATCTTCCAGGCCGAGCATGGATATATTTTCAACATCTTCCAGGCCGAGCATGGATATATTTTAAACATCTTCCAGGCCGAGCATGGATATATTTTCAACATCTTCCAGGCCGAGCATGGATATATTTGAAACATCTTCCAGGCCGAGCATGGATATATTTTAAACATCTACCAGGCCGAGCATGGATATATTTTAAACATCTTCCAGGCCGAACATGGATATATTTTAAACATCTTCCAGGCCGAGCATGGATATATTTTCAACATCTTCCAGGCCAAGTATGGCCAAAGTTTCAACATCTTCCAGGCCGAGCATGGATATGTTTTAAACATCTTCCAGGCCGATCATGGATATATTTTATACATCTTCCAGGCCGAGCATGGATATATTTTAAACATCTTCCAGGCCGAGCATGGATATATTTTCAACATCTTCCAGGCCGAGCATGGATATATTTTAAACATCTTCCAGGCCGAGCATGGATATATTTTCAACATCTTCCAGGCCGAGCATGGATATATTTGAAACATCTCCCAGGCCGAGCATGGATATATTTTAAACAGCTTCCAGGCCGAGCATGGATATATTTTAAACATCTTCCAGGCCGAACATGGATATATTTTAAACATCTTCCAGGCCGAGCATGGATATATTTTCAACATCTTCCAGGCCAAGTATGGCCAAAGTTTCAACATCTTCCAGGCCGAGCATGGATATGTTTTAAACATCTTCCAGGCCGAGCATGGATATATTTTATACATCTACCAGGCCGAGCATGGATATATTTTAAAAATCTTCCAGGCCGAGCATGGATATATTTTAAACATCTTCCAGGCCGAGCATGGATATATTTTTAACATCTTCCAGGCCGAGCATGTATATATTTTAAACATCTTCCAGGCCGAGCATGGAAATATTTTAAACATCTTCCAGGCCGAGCATGGATATATTTTAAACACCTTCCAGGCCGAGCATGGATATATTTTAAACATCTTCCAGGCCGAGCATGGATATATTTTTAACATCTTCCAGGCCGAGCATGGATATATTTTAAACATCTTCCAGGCCGAGCATGGAAATATTTTAAACATCTTCCAGGCCGAGCATGGATATATTTTAAACATCTTCCAGGCCGAGCATGGATATATTTCAAACGTTTTCCAGGCAGAGCATGGCTGAAATTTCAACATCTTCCAGGCCGAGCATGGATATATTTTAAACATCTTCCAGGCCGAGCATGGATATATTTTAAACATCTTCCAGGCCGAGCTTGGATATATTTTAAACATCTTCCAGGCCGAGCAGGGTCAAAGTTTCAACATCTTCCAGGCCGAGCATGGATATGTTTTAAACATCTTCCAGGCCGAGCATGGATATATTTTATACATCTTCCAGGCCGAGCATGGATATATTTTAAACATCTTCCAGGCGGAGCATGGATATATTTTCAACATCTTCCAGGCCGAGCATGGATATATTTTAAACATCTTCCAGGCCGAGCATGGATATATTTTCAACATCTTCCAGGCCGAGCATGGATATATTTGAAACATCTTCCAGGCCGAGCATGGATATATTTTAAACATCTTCCAGGCCGAGCATGGATATATTTTAAACATCTTCCAGGCCGAACATGGATATATTTTAAACATCTTCCAGGCCGAGCATGGATATATTTTCAACATCTTCCAGGCCAAGTATGGCCAAAGTTTCAACATCTTCCAGGCCGAGCATGGATATGTTTTAAACATCTTCCAGGCCGAGCATGGATATATTTTATACATCTTCCAGGCCGAGCATGGATATATTTTAAAAATCTTCCAGGCCGAGCATGGATATATTTTAAACATCTTCCAGGCCGAGCATGGATATATTTTTAACATCTTCCAGGCCGAGCATGGATATATTTTAAACATCTTCCAGGCCGAGCATGGAAATATTTTAAACATCTTCCAGGCCGAGCATGGATATATTTTAAATATCTTCCAGGCCGAGCATGGATATATTTCAAACGTTTTCCAGGCAGAGCATGGCTGAAATTTCAACATCTTCCAGGCCGAGCATGGATATATTTTAAACATCTTCCAGGCCGAGCATGGATATATTTTAAACATCTTCCAGGCCGAGCTTGGATATATTTTAAACATCTTCCAGGCCGAGCAGGGTCAAAGTTTCAACATCTTCCAGGCCGAGCATGGATATGTTTTAAACATCTTCCAGGCCGAGCATGGATATATTTTATACATCTTCCAGGCCGAGCATGGATATATTTTAAACATCTTCCAGGCCGAGCATGGATATATTTTCAACATCTTCCAGGCCGAGCATGGATATATTTTCAACATCTTCCAGGCCGAGCATGGATATATTTTAAACATCATCCAGGCCGAGCATGGATATATTTTAAACATCTTCCAGGCCGAGCATGGATATATTTTTAACATCTTCCAGGCCGAGCATGGATATATTTTAAACATCTTCCAGGCCGAGCATGGATATATTTCAAACATTTTCCAGGAAGAGCATGGCTGAAATTTCAACATCTTCCAGGCCGAGCATGGATATATTTTAAACATCTTCCAGGCCGAACATGGATATATTTTGAACATCTTCCTGGCCGAGCATGGATATATTTTCAACATCTTCCTGGCCGAGTATGGCCAAAGTTTCAACATCTTCCAGGCCGAGCATGGATATGTTTTAAACATATTCCAGGACGAGCATGGGTATATTTTATACATCTTCCAGGCCGAGCATGGATATATTTTAAAAATCTTCCAGGCCGAGCATGGATATATTTTAAACATCTTCCAGGCCGAGCATGGATATATTTTTAACATCTTCCAGGCCGAGCATGGATATATTTTAAACATCTTCCAGGCCGAGCATGGATATATTTTAAACATCTTCCAGGCCGAGCATGGATATATTTTGAACATCTTCCAGGCCGAGCATGGATATATTTTCAACATCTTCCTGGCCGAGTATGGCCAAAGTTTCAACATCTTCCAGGCCGAGCATGGATATGTTTTAAACATCTTCCAGGACGAGCATGGGTATATTTTATACATCTTCCAGGCCGAGCATGGATATATTTTAAAAATCTTCCAGGCCGAGCATGGATATATTTTAAACACCTTCCAGGCCGAGCATGGATATATTTTAAACATCTTCCAGGCCGAGCATGGATATATTTCAAACGTTTTCCAGGCAGAGCATGGCTGAAATTTCAACATCTTCCAGGCCGAGCATGGATATATTTTAAACATCTTCCAGGCCGAGCATGGATATATTTTAAACATCTTCCAGGCCGAGCTTGGATATATTTTAAACATCTTCCAGGCCGAGCAGGGTCAAAGTTTCAACATCTTCCAGGCCGAGCATGGATATGTTTTAAACATCTTCCAGGCCGAGCATGGATATATTTTATACATCTTCCAGGCCGAGCATGGATATATTTTAAACATCTTCCAGGCCGAGCATGGATATATTTTCAACATCTTCCAGGCCGAGCATGGATATATTTTAAACATCTTCCAGGCCGAGCATGGATATATTTTCAACATCTTCCAGGCCAAGTATGGCCAAAGTTTCAACATCTTCCAGGCCGAGCATGGATATGTTTTAAACATCTTCCAGGCCGAGCATGGATATATTTTATACATCTTCCAGGCCGAGCATGGATATATTTTTTAAATCTTCCAGGCCGAGCATGGATATATTTTAAACATCTTCCAGGCCGAGCATGGATATATTTTTAACATCTTCCAGGCCGAGCATGGATATATTTTAAACATCTTCCAGGCCGAGCATGGAAATATTTTAAACATCTTCCAGGCCGAGCATGGATATATTTTAAACATCTTCCAGGCCGAGCATGGATATATTTCAAACGTTTTCCAGGCAGAGCATGGCTGAAATTTCAACATCTTCCAGGCCGAGCATGGATATATTTTAAACATCTTCCAGGCCGAGCATGGATATATTTTAAACATCTTCCAGGCCGAGCTTGGATATATTTTAAACATCTTCCAGGCCGAGCAGGGTCAAAGTTTCAACATCTTCCAGGCCGAGCATGCATATGTTTTAAACATCTTCCAGGCCGAGCATGGATATATTTTATACATCTTCCAGGCCGAGCATGGATATATTTTAAACATCTTCCAGGCCGAGCATGGATATATTTTCAACATCTTCCAGGCCGAGCATGGATATATTTTAAACATCTTCCAGGCCGAGCATGGATATATTTTCAACATCTTCCAGGCCGAGCATGGATATATTTGAAACATCTCCCAGGCCGAGCATGGATATATTTTAAACATCTTCCAGGCCGAGCATGGATATATTTTAAACATCTTCCAGGCCGAACATGGATATATTTTAAACATCTTCCAGGCCGAGCATGGATATATTTTCAACATTTTCCAGGCCAAGTATGGCCAAAGTTTCAACATCTTCCAGGCCGAGCATGGATATGTTTTAAACATCTTCCAGGCCGAGCATGGATATATTTTATACATCTACCAGGCCGAGCATGGATATATTTTAAAAATCTTCCAGGCCGAGCATGGATATATTTTAAACATCTTCCAGGCCGAGCATGGATATATTTTTAACATCTTCCAGGCCGAGCATGGATATATTTTAAACATCTTCCAGGCCGAGCATGGAAATATTTTAAACATCTTCCAGGCCGAGCATGGATATATTTTAAACATCTTCCAGGCCGAGCATGGATATATTTTAAACATCTTCCAGGCCGAGCATGGATATATTTTTAACATCTTCCAGGCCGAGCATGGATATATTTTAAACATCTTCCAGGCCGAGCATGGAAATATTTTAAACATCTTCCAGGCCGAGCATGGATATATTTTAAACATCTTCCAGGCCGAGCATGGATATATTTCAAACGTTTTCCAGGCAGAGCATGGCTGAAATTTCAACATCTTCCAGGCCGAGCATGGATATATTTTAAACATCTTCCAGGCCGAGCATGGATATATTTTAAACATCTTCCAGGCCGAGCTTGGATATATTTTAAACATCTTCCAGGCCGAGCAGGGTCAAAGTTTCAACATCTTCCAGGCCGAGCATGGATATGTTTTAAACATCTTCCAGGCCGAGCATGGATATATTTTATACATCTTCCAGGCCGAGCATGGATATATTTTAAACATCTTCCAGGCCGAGCATGGATATATTTTCAACATCTTCCAGGCCGAGCATGGATATATTTTAAACATCTTCCAGGCCGAGCATGGATATATTTTCAACATCTTCCAGGCCGAGCATGGATATATTTGAAACATCTTCCAGGCCGAGCATGGATATATTTTAAACATCTACCAGGCCGAGCATGGATATATTTTAAACATCTTCCAGGCCGAACATGGATATATTTTAAACATCTTCCAGGCCGAGCATGGATATATTTTCAACATCTTCCAGGCCAAGTATGGCCAAAGTTTCAACATCTTCCAGGCCGAGCATGGATATGTTTTAAACATCTTCCAGGCCGAGCATGGATATATTTTATACATCTTCCAGGCCGAGCATGGATATATTTTAAACATCTTCCAGGCCGAGCATGGATATATTTTCAACATCTTCCAGGCCGAGCATGGATATATTTTAAACATCTTCCAGGCCGAGCATGGATATATTTTCAACATCTTCCAGGCCGAGCATGGATATATTTGAAACATCTCCCAGGCCGAGCATGGATATATTTTAAACATCTTCCAGGCCGAGCATGGATATATTTTAAACATCTTCCAGGCCGAACATGGATATATTTTAAACATCTTCCAGGCCGAGCATGGATATATTTTCAACATCTTCCAGGCCAAGTATGGCCAAAGTTTCAACATCTTCCAGGCCGAGCATGGATATGTTTTAAACATCTTCCAGGCCGAGCATGGATATATTTTATACATCTACCAGGCCGAGCATGGATATATTTTAAAAATCTTCCAGGCCGAGCATGGATATATTTTAAACATCTTCCAGGCCGAGCATGGATATATTTTTAACATCTTCCAGGCCGAGCATGTATATATTTTAAACATCTTCCAGGCCGAGCATGGAAATATTTTAAACATCTTCCAGGCCGAGCATGGATATATTTTAAACACCTTCCAGGCCGAGCATGGATATATTTTAAACATCTTCCAGGCCGAGCATGGATATATTTTTAACATCTTCCAGGCCGAGCATGGATATATTTTAAACATCTTCCAGTCCGAGCATGGAAATATTTTAAACATCTTCCAGGCCGAGCATGGATATATTTTAAACATCTTCCAGGCCGAGCATGGATATATTTCAAACGTTTTCCAGGCAGAGCATGGCTGAAATTTCAACATCTTCCAGGCCGAGCATGGATATATTTTAAACATCTTCCAGGCCGAGCATGGATATATTTTAAACATCTTCCAGGCCGAGCTTGGATATATTTTAAACATCTTCCAGGCCGAGCAGGGTCACAGTTTCAACATCTTCCAGGCCGAGCATGGATATGTTTTAAACATCTTCCAGGCCGAGCATGGATATATTTTATACATCTTCCAGGCCGAGCATGGATATATTTTAAACATCTTCCAGGCGGAGCATGGATATATTTTCAACATCTTCCAGGCCGAGCATGGATATATTTTAAACATCTTCCAGGCCGAGCATGGATATATTTTCAACATCTTCCAGGCCGAGCATGGATATATTTGAAACATCTTCCAGGCCGAGCATGGATATATTTTAAACATCTTCCAGGCCGAGCATGGATATATTTTAAACATCTTCCAGGCCGAACATGGATATATTTTAAACATCTTCCAGGCCGAGCATGGATATATTTTCAACATCTTCCAGGCCAAGTATGGCCAAAGTTTCAACATCTTCCAGGCCGAGCATGGATATGT
Source organism: Scyliorhinus torazame (assembly GCF_047496885.1). Lineage (NCBI taxonomy): Eukaryota > Metazoa > Chordata > Chondrichthyes > Carcharhiniformes > Scyliorhinidae > Scyliorhinus > Scyliorhinus torazame. Next base: position 94,737,479 of record NC_092726.1, on the reverse strand, counting down.
TTTAAACATCTTCCAGGCCGAGCATGGATATATTTTATACATCTTCCAGGCCGAGCATGGATATATTTTAAAAATCTTCCAGGCCGAGCATGGATATATTTTAAACATCTTCCAGGCCGAGCATGGATATATTTTTAACATCTTCCAGGCCGAGCATGGATATATTTTAAACATCTTCCAGGCCGAGCATGGAAATATTTTAAACATCTTCCAGGCCGAGCATGGATATATTTTAAATATCTTCCAGGCCGAGCATGGATATATTTCAAACGTTTTCCAGGCAGAGCATGGCTGAAATTTCAACATCTTCCAGGCCGAGCATGGATATATTTTAAACATCTTCCAGGCCGAGCATGGATATATTTTAAACATCTTCCAGGCCGAGCTTGGATATATTTTAAACATCTTCCAGGCCGAGCAGGGTCAAAGTTTCAACATCTTCCAGGCCGAGCATGGATATGTTTTAAACATCTTCCAGGCCGAGCATGGATATATTTTATACATCTTCCAGGCCGAGCATGGATATATTTTAAACATCTTCCAGGCCGAGCATGGATATATTTTCAACATCTTCCAAGCCGAGCATGGATATATTTTCAACATCTTCCAGGCCGAGCATGGATATATTTTAAACATCATCCAGGCCGAGCATGGATATATTTTAAACATCTTCCAGGCCGAGCATGGATATATTTTAAACATCTTCCAGGCCGAGCATGGATATATTTTAAACATCTTCCTGGCCGAGCATGGATATATTTTCAACATCTTCCACGCCGAGCATGGATATATTTTCAACATCTTCCAGGCCGAGCATGGATATATTTTAAACATCTTCCAGGCCGAGCATGGGTATATTTAAACATCTTCCAGGCAGAGCATGGATATATTTTAAACATCTTCCAGGCCGAGCATGGATATATTTTAAACATCTTCCAGGCCGAGCATGGCTATATTTTCAACATCTTCCAGGCCGAGCATGGATATATTTTAAACATCTTCCAGGCCGAGCATGGATATATTTTCAACATCTTCCAGGCCGAGCATGGATATATTTTAAACATTTTCCAGGCCGAGCATGGATATATTTTAAACATCTTCCAGGCCGAGCATGGGTATATTTAAACATCTTCCAGGCAGAGCATGGATATATTTTCAACATCTTCCAGGCCGAGCATGGATATATTTTAAACATCTCCCAGTCCGAGCATGGATATATTTTCAACATCTTCCAGGCCGAGCATGGATATATTTTCAACATCTTCCAGGCCGAGCATGGATATATTTTAAACATCTTCCAGGCCGAGCAAGGCTAAACTTTCAACATCTTCCAGGCCGAGCATGGATATATTTTAAACATCTTATAGGCCGAACATTGATATATTTTAAACATCTTCCAGGCCGAGTATGGCTAAAGTTTCAACAACTTCCCGGCTGAGCATGGTTATATTTTAAACATCTTCCAGGCCGATCATGGATATATTTTAAACATCTTCGAGGCCGAGCATGGCAAAAGTTTCAACATCTTCCAGGCCGAACATGGATATATTTTAAACATCTTTAGGCCGAACATGGATATATTTTAAACATCTTCCAGGCCGAGCATGGAAATATTTTCAACATCTTCCAGGCCGAGCATGGATATATTTTAAACATCTTCCAGGCCGAGCATGGATATATTTTCAACATCTTCCAGGCCGAGCATGGATATATTTGAAACATCTTCCATGTCGAGCATGGATATATTTTAAACATCTTCCAGGCCGAGCATGGATATATTTTAAACATCTTCCAGGCCGAGCATGGATATATTTTAAACATCTTCCAGGCCGAGCATGGATATATTTTTAACATCTTCCAGGCCGAGCATGGATATATTTTAAACATCTTCCAGGCCGAGCATGGATATATTTCAAACATTTTCCAGGAAGAGCATGGCTGAAATTTCAACATCTTCCAGGCCGAGCATGGATATATTTTAAACATCTTCCAGGCCGAACATGGATATATTTTGAACATCTTCCTGGCCGAGCATGGATATATTTTCAACATCTTCCTGGCCGAGTATGGCCAAAGTTTCAACATCTTCCAGGCCGAGCATGGATATGTTTTAAACATCTTCCAGGACGAGCATGGGTATATTTTATACATCTTCCAGGCCGAGCATGGATATATTTTAAAAATCTTCCAGGCCGAGCATGGATATATTTTAAACACCTTCCAGGCCGAGCATGGATATATTTTAAACATCTTCCAGGCCGAGCATGGATATATTTTTAACATCTTCCAGGCCGAGCATGGATATATTTTAAACATCTTCCAGGCCGAGCATGGAAATATTTTAAACATCTTCCAGGCCGAGCATGGATATATTTTAAACATCTTCCAGGCCGAGCATGGATATATTTCAAACGTTTTCCAGGCAGAGCATGGCTGAAATTTCAACATCTTCCAGGCCGAGCATGGATATATTTTAAACATCTTCCAGGCCGAGCATGGATATATTTTAAACATCTTCCAGGCCGAGCTTGGATATATTTTAAACATCTTCCAGGCCGAGCAGGGTCAAAGTTTCAACATCTTCCAGGCCGAGCATGGATATGTTTTAAACATCTTCCAGGCCGAGCATGGATATATTTTATACATCTTCCAGGCCGAGCATGGATATATTTTAAACATCTTCCAGGCCGAGCATGGATATATTTTCAACATCTTCCAGGCCGAGCATGGATATATTTTAAACATCTTCCAGGCCGAGCATGGATATATTTTCAACATCTTCCAGGCCGAGCATGGATATATTTGAAACATCTTCCAGGCCGAGCATGGATATATTTTAAACATCTTCCAGGCCGAGCATGGATATATTTTAAACATCTTCCAGGCCGAACATGGATATATTTTAAACATCTTCCAGGCCGAGCATGGATATATTTTCAACATCTTCCAGGCCAAGTATGGCCAAAGTTTCAACATCTTCCAGGCCGAGCATGGATATGTTTTAAACATCTTCCAGGCCGAGCATGGATATATTTTATACATCTTCCAGGCCGAGCATGGATATATTTTAAAAATCTTCCAGGCCGAGCATGGATATATTTTAAACATCTTCCAGGCCGAGCATGGATATATTTTTAACATCTTCCAGGCCGAGCATGGATATATTTTAAACATCTTCCAGGCCGAGCAGGGTCAAAGTTTCAACATCTTCCAGGCCGAGCATGGATATGTTTTAAACATCTTCCAGGCCGAGCATGGATATATTTTATACATCTTCCAGGCCGAGCATGGATATATTTTAAACATCTTCCAGGCCGAGCATGGATATATTTTCAACATCTTCCAGGCCGAGCATGGATATATTTTCAACATCTTCCAGGCCGAGCATGGATATATTTTAAACATCATCCAGGCCGAGCATGGATATATTTTAAACATCTTCCAGGCCGAGCATGGATATATTTTAAACATCTTCCAGGCCGAGCATGGATATATTTTAAACATCTTCCTGGCCGAGCATGGATATATTTTCAACATCTTCCACTCCGAGCATGGATATATTTTCAACATCTTCCAGGCCGAGCATGGATATATTTTAAACATCTTCCAGGCCGAGCATGGGTATATTTAAACATCTTCCAGGCAGAGCATGGATATATTTTAAACATCTTCCAGGCCGAGCATGGATATATTTTAAACATCTTCCAGGCCGAGCATGGCTATATTTTCAACATCTTCCAGGCCGAGCATGGATATATTTTAAACATCTTCCAGGCCGAGCATGGATATATTTTCAACATCTTCCAGGCCGAGCATGGATATATTTTAAACATTTTCCAGGCCGAGCATGGATATATTTTAAACATCTTCCAGGCCGAGCATGGGTATATTTAAACATCTTCCAGGCAGAGCATGGATATATTTTCAACATCTTCCAGGCCGAGCATGGCTGAAATTTCAACATCTTCCAGGCCGAGCATGGATATATTTTAAACATCTTCCAGGCCGAACATGGATATATTTTGAACATCTTCCTGGCCGAGCATGGATATATTTTCAACATCTTCCTGGCCGAGTATGGCCAAAGTTTCAACATCTTCCAGGCCGAGCATGGATATGTTTTAAACATCTTCCAGGACGAGCATGGGTATATTTTATACATCTTCCAGGCCGAGCATGGATATATTTTAAAAATCTTCCAGGCCGAGCATGGATATATTTTAAACATCTTCCAGGCCGAGCATGGATATATTTTTAACATCTTCCAGGCCGAGCATGTATATATTTTAAACATCTTCCAGGCCGAGCATGGATATATTTTAAACATCTTCCAGGCCGAGCATGGATATATTTTGAACATCTTCCAGGCCGAGCATGGATATATTTTCAACATCTTCCTGGCCGAGTATGGCCAAAGTTTCAACATCTTCCAGGCCGAGCATGGATATGTTTTAAACATCTTCCAGGACGAGCATGGGTATATTTTATACATCTTCCAGGCCGAGCATGGATATATTTTAAAAATCTTCCAGGCCGAGCATGGATATATTTTAAACACCTTCCAGGCCGAGCATGGATATATTTTAAACATCTTCCAGGCCGAGCATGGATATATTTTTAACATCTTCCAGGCCGAGCATGGATATATTTTAAACATCTTCCAGGCCGAGCATGGAAATATTTTAAACATCTTCCAGGCCGAGCATGGATATATTTTAAACATCTTCCAGGCCGAGCATGGATATATTTCAAACGTTTTCCAGGCAGAGCATGGCTGAAATTTCAACATCTTCCAGACCGAGCATGGATATATTTTAAACATCTTCCAGGCCGAGCATGGATATATTTTAAACATCTTCCAGGCCGAGCTTGGATATATTTTAAACATCTTCCAGGCCGAGCAGGGTCAAAGTTTCAACATCTTCCAGGCCGAGCATGGATATGTTTTAAACATCTTCCAGGCCGAGCATGGATATATTTTATACATCTTCCAGGCCGAGCATGGATATATTTTAAACATCTTCCAGGCCGAGCATGGATATATTTTCAACATCTTCCAGGCCGAGCATGGATATATTTTAAACATCTTCCAGGCCGAGCATGGATATATTTTCAACATCTTCCAGGCCGAGCATGGATATATTTGAAACATCTTCCAGGCCGAGCATGGATATATTTTAAACATCTTCCAGGCCGAGCATGGATATATTTTAAACATCTTCCAGGCCGAACATGGATATATTTTAAACATCTTCCAGGCCGAGCATGGATATATTTTCAACATCTTCCAGGCCAAGTATGGCCAAAGTTTCAACATCTTCCAGGCCGAGCATGGATATGTTTTAAACATCTTCCAGGCCGAGCATGGATATATTTTATACATCTTCCAGGCCGAGCATGGATATATTTTAAAAATCTTCCAGGCCGAGCATGGATATATTTTAAACATCTTCCAGGCCGAGCATGGATATATTTTTAACATCTTCCAGGCCGAGCATGGATATATTTTAAACATCTTCCAGGCCGAGCAGGGTCAAAGTTTCAACATCTTCCAGGCCGAGCATGGATATGTTTTAAACATCTTCCAGGCCGAGCATGGATATATTTTATACATCTTCCAGGCCGAGCATGGATATATTTTAAACATCTTCCAGGCCGAGCATGGATATATTTTCAACATCTTCCAGGCCGAGCATGGATATATTTTCAACATCTTCCAGGCCGAGCATGGATATATTTTAAACATCATCCAGGCCGAGCATGGATATATTTTAAACATCTTCCAGGCCGAGCATGGATATATTTTAAACATCTTCCAGGCCGAGCATGGATATATTTTAAACATCTTCCTGGCCGAGCATGGATATATTTTCAACATCTTCCACTCCGAGCATGGATATATTTTCAACATCTTCCAGGCCGAGCATGGATATATTTTAAACATCTTCCAGGCCGAGCATGGGTATATTTAAACATCTTCCAGGCAGAGCATGGATATATTTTAAACATCTTCCAGGCCGAGCATGGATATATTTTAAACATCTTCCAGGCCGAGCATGGCTATATTTTCAACATCTTCCAGGCCGAGCATGGATATATTTTAAACATCTTCCAGGCCGAGCATGGATATATTTTCAACATCTTCCAGGCCGAGCATGGATATATTTTAAACATTTTCCAGGCCGAGCATGGATATATTTTAAACATCTTCCAGGCCGAGCATGGGTATATTTAAACATCTTCCAGGCAGAGCATGGATATATTTTCAACATCTTCCAGGCCGAGCATGGATATATTTTAAACATCTCCCAGTCCGAGCATGGATATATTTTCAACATCTTCCAGGCCGAGCATGGATATATTTTCAACATCTTCCAGGCCGAGCATGGATATATTTTAAACATCTTCCAGGCCGAGCAAGGCTAAACTTTCAACATCTTCCAGGCCGAGCATGGATATATTTTAAACATCTTATAGGCCGAACATTGATATATTTTAAACATCTTCCAGGCCGAGCATGGCTAAAGTTTCAACAACTTCCCGGCTGAGCATGGTTATATTTTAAACATCTTCCAGGCCGATCATGGATATATTTTAAACATCTTCGAGGCCGAGCATGGCAAAAGTTTCAACATCTTCCAGGCCGAACATGGATATATTTTAAACATCTTTAGGCCGAACATGGATATATTTTAAACATCTTCCAGGCCGAGCATGGAAATATTTTCAACATCTTCCAGGCCGAGCATGGATATATTTTAAACATCTTCCAGGCCGAGCATGGATATATTTTCAACATCTTCCAGGCCGAGCATGGATATATTTGAAACATCTTCCATGTCGAGCATGGATATATTTTAAACATCTTCCAGGCCGAGCATGGATATATTTTAAACATCTTCCAGGCCGAGCATGGATATATTTTAAACATCTTCCAGGCCGAGCATGGATATATTTTTAACATCTTCCAGGCCGAGCATGGATATATTTTAAACATCTTCCAGGCCGAGCATGGATATATTTCAAACATTTTCCAGGAAGAGCATGGCTGAAATTTCAACATCTTCCAGGCCGAGCATGGATATATTTTAAACATCTTCCAGGCCGAACATGGATATATTTTGAACATCTTCCAGGCCGAGCATGGATATATTTTCAACATCTTCCTGGCCGAGTATGGCCAAAGTTTCAACATCTTCCAGGCCGAGCATGGATATGTTTTAAACATCTTCCAGGACGAGCATGGGTATATTTTATACATCTTCCAGGCCGAGCATGGATATATTTTAAAAATCTTCCAGGCCGAGCATGGATATATTTTAAACATCTTCCAGGCCGAGCATGGATATATTTTTAACATCTTCCAGGCCGAGCATGGATATATTTTAAACATCTTCCATGCCGAGCATGGATATATTTTAAACATCTTCCAGGCCGAGCATGGATATATTTTGAACATCTTCCAGGCCGAGCATGGATATATTTTCAACATCTTCCTGGCCGAGTATGGCCAAAGTTTCAACATCTTCCAGGCCGAGCATGGATATGTTTTAAACATCTTCCAGGACGAGCATGGGTATATTTTATACATCTTCCAGGCCGAGCATGGATATATTTTAAAAATCTTCCAGGCCGAGCATGGATATATTTTAAACATCTTCCAGGCCGAGCATGGATATATTTTAAACATCTTCCAGGCCGAGCATGGATATATTTCAAACATTTTCCAGGAAGAGCATGGCTGAAATTTCAACATCTTCCAGGCCGAGCATGGATATATTTTAAACATCTTCCAGGCCGAACATGGATATATTTTGAACATCTTCCAGGCCGAGCATGGATATATTTTCAACATCTTCCTGGCCGAGTATGGCCAAAGTTTCAACATCTTCCAGGCCGAGCATGGATATGTTTTAAACATCTTCCAGGACGAGCATGGGTATATTTTATACATCTTCCAGGCCGAGCATGGATATATTTTAAAAATCTTCCAGGCCGAGCATGGATATATTTTAAACATCTTCCAGGCCGAGCATGGATATATTTTTAACATCTTCCAGGCCGAGCATGGATATATTTTAAACATCTTCCAGGCCGAGCATGGATATATTTTAAACATCTTCCAGGCCGAGCATGGATATATTTTAAACACCTTCCAGGTCGAGCATGGATATATTTTAAACATCTTCCAGGCCGAGCATGGAAATATTTTCAACATCTTCCAGGCCGAGCATGGATATATTTTAAACATCTTCCAGGCCGAGCATGGATATATTTGAAACATCTTCCAGGCCGAGCATGGATATATTTGAAACATCTTCCATGTCGAGCATGGATATATTTTAAACATCTTCCAGGCCGAGCATGGATATATTTTAAACATCTTCCAGGCCGAGCATGGATATATTTTAAACATCTTCCAGGCCGAGCATGGATATATTTTAAACATCTTCTAGGCCGAGCAAGGCTAAACTTTCAACATCATCCAGGCCGAGCATGGATATATTTTTAACATCTTCCAGGCCGAGCATGGATATATTTTAAACATCTTCCAGGCCGAGCATGGATATATTTCAAACATTTTCCAGGAAGAGCATGGCTGAAATTTCAACATCTTCCAGGCCGAGCATGGATATATTTTAAACATCTTCCAGGCCGAACATGGATATATTTTGAACATCTTCCAGGCCGAGCATGGATATATTTTCAACATCTTCCTGGCCGAGTATGGCCAAAGTTTCAACATCTTCCAGGCCGAGCATGGATATGTTTTAAACATCTTCCAGGACGAGCATGGGTATATTTTATACATCTTCCAGGCCGAGCATGGCTATATTTTCAACATCTTCCAGGCCGAGCATGGAGATATTTTAAACATCTTCCAGGCCGAGCATGGATATATTTTCAACATCTTCCAGGCCGAGCATGGATATATTTTAAACATTTTCCAGGCCGAGCATGGATATATTTTAAACATCTTCCAGGCCGAGCATGGGTATATTTAAACATCTTCCAGGCAGAGCATGGATATATTTTAAACATCTTCCAGGCCGAGCATGGATATATTTTAAACATCTTCCAGGCCGAGCATGGCTAAACTTTCAACATCTTCCAGGCCGACCATGGATATATATTAAAAATCTCCCAGGCCGAGCATGGATATATTTTCAACATCTTCCAGGCAGAGCATGGATATATTTTCAACATCTTCCAGGCCGAGCATGGATATATTTTAAACATCTTCCAGGCCGAGCATGGATATATTTTAGACATCTTCCTGGCCGAGCAAGGCTAAACTTTCAACATCTTCCAGGCCGAGCATGGATATATTTTAAACATCTTTTCGCCGAACATGGATATATTTTTAACATCTTCCAGGCCGAGCATGGCTAAAGTTTCAACAACTTCCCGGCTGAGCATGGTTATATTTTAAACATCTTCCAGGCCGATCATGGATATATTTTAAACATCTTCGAGGCCGAGCATGGCAAAAGTTTCAACATCTTCCAGGCCGAACATGGGTATATTTTAAACATCTTTAGGCCGAACATGGATATATTTTAAACATCTTCCAGGCCGAGCATGGCTAAACTTTCAAAATCTTCCAGGCCGAGCATGGATATATTTTAAACACCTTCCAGGTCGAGCATGGATATATTTTAAACATCTTCCAGGCCGAGCATGGAAATATTTTCAACATCTTCCAAGCCGGGCATGGATATATTTTAAACATCTTCCAGGCCGAGCATGGATATATTTTCAACATCTTCCAGGCCGAGCTTGGATATATTTGAAATATCTTCCATGTCGAGCATGGATATATTTTAAACATCTTCCAGGCCGAGCATGGATATATTTTAAACATCTTCCAGGCCGAGCATGGATATATTTTTAACATCTTCCAGGCCGAGCATGGATATATTTTAAACATCTTCCAGGCCGAGCATGGATATATTTCAAACATTTTCCAGGAAGAGCATGGATATATTTTCAACATCTTCCAGGCCGACCATGGATATATTTTAAACATCTTCCAGGCCGAGCATGGCTAAACTTTCAACATCTTCCAGGCCGAGCATGGATATATTTTAAACACCTTCCAGATCGAGCATGGATATATTTGAAATATTTTCCAGGCAGAGCATGGATATATTTTAAACAACTTCCAGGCCGAGCATGGATATATTTTAAACATCTTCCAGGCCGAGCATGGCTAAACTTTCAACATCTTCCAGGCCGACCATGGATATATATTAAAAATCTCCCAGGCCGAGCATGGATATATTTTCAACATCTTCCAGGCAGAGCATGGATATATTTTCAACATCTTCCAGGCCGAGCATGGATATATTTTAAACATCTTCCAGGCCGAGCATGGATATATTTTAGACATCTTCCTGGCCGAGCAAGGCTAAACTTTCAACATCTTCCAGGCCGAGCATGGATATATTTTAAACATCTTTTCGCCGAACATGGATATATTTTTAACATCTTCCAGGCCGAGCATGGCTAAAGTTTCAACAACTTCCCGGCTGAGCATGGTTATATTTTAAACATCTTCCAGGCCGATCATGGATATATTTTAAACATCTTCGAGGCCGAGCATGGCAAAAGTTTCAACATCTTCCAGGCCGAACATGGATATATTTTAAACATCTTTAGGCCGAACATGGATATATTTTAAACATCTTCCAGGCCGAGCATGGCTAAACTTTCAAAATCTTCCAGGCCGAGCATGGATATATTTTAAACACCTTCCAGGTCGAGCATGGATATATTTTAAACATCTTCCAGGCCGAGCATGGAAATATTTTCAACATCTTCCAAGCCGAGCATGGATATATTTTAAACATCTTCCAGGCCGAGCATGGATATATTTTCAACATCTTCCAGGCCGAGCATGGATATATTTTAAACATCTTCCAGGCCGAGCATGGATATATTTTTAACATCTTCCAGGCCGAGCATGGATATATTTTAAACATCTTCCAGGCCGAGCATGGATATATTTCAAACATTTTCCAGGAAGAGCATGGATATATTTTAAACATCTTCCAGGCCGAGCATGGATATATTTCAAACATTTTCCAGGAAGAGCATGGATATATTTTCAACATCTTCCTGGCCGAGCATGGATATATTTTAAACATCTTCCAGGCCGAACATGGATATATTTTAAACATCTTCCAGGCCGAGCATGGCTAAAATTTCAACAACTTCCCGGCTGAGCATGGTTATATTTTAAACATCTTCCAGGCCGAACATGGATTTATTTTAAACATCTTTAGGCCGAGCATGGATATATTTTCAACATTTTCAGGCCGAGCATGGCTAAACTTTCAACATCTTCCAGGCCGAGCATGCATATATTTTAAACACCTTCCAGGTCGAGCATGGATATATTTTAAACATCTTCCAGGCCGAGCATGGAAATATTTTCAACATCTTCCAGGCCGAGCACGGATATATTTTAAACATCTTCCAGGCCGAGCATGGATATATTTTAAACATCTTCCAGGCCGAGCATGGATATATTTTAAACATCTTCCAGGCCGAGCATGGATATATTTTCAACATCTTCCAGGCCGAGCATGGATATATTTTAAACATCTTCCTGGCCGAGCATGGATATATTTTCAACATCTTCCACGCCGAGCATGGATATATTTTCAACATCTTCCAGGCCGAGCATGGATATATTTTAAACATCTTCCAGGCCGAGCATGGGTATATTTAAACATCTTCCAGGCAGAGCATGGATATATTTTAAACATCTTCCAGGCCGAGCATGGATATATTTTAAACATCTTCCAGGCCGAGCATGGCTATATTTTCAACATCTTCCAGGCCGAGCATGGAGATATTTTAAACATCTTCCAGGCCGAGCATGGATATATTTTCAACATCTTCCAGGCCGAGCATGGATATATTTTAAACATTTTCCAGGCCGAGCATGGATATATTTTAAACATCTTCCAGGCCGAGCATGGGTATATTTAAACATCTTCCAGGCAGAGCATGGATATATTTTAAACATCTTCCATGCCGAGCATGGATATATTTTAAACATCTTCCAGGCCGAGCATGGCTAAACTTTCAACATCTTCCAGGCCGACCATGGATATATTTTAAAAATCTCCCAGGCCGAGCATGGATATATTTTCAACATCTTCCAGGCCGAGCATGGATATATTTTCAACATCTTCCAGGCCGAGCATGGATATATTTTAAACATCTTCCAGGCCGAGCATGGATATATTTTAGACATCTTCCTGGCCGAGCAAGGCTAAACTTTCAACATCTTCCAGGCCGAGCATGGATATATTTTCAACATCTTGTAGGCCGAACATGGATATATTTTAAACATCTTCCAGGCCGAGCATGGCTAAAGTTTCAACAACTTCCCGGCTGAGCATGGTTATATTTTAAACATCTTCCAGGACGATCATGGATATATTTTAAACATCTTCGAGGCCGAGCATGGCAAAAGTTTCAACATCTTCCAGGCCGAACATGGATATATTTTAAACATCTTTAAGCCGAACATGGATATATTTTAAACATCTTCCAGGCCGAGCATGGCTAAACTTTCAACATCTTCCAGGCCTAGCATGGATATATTTTAAACACCTTCCAGGTCGAGCATGGATATATTTTAAACATCTTCCAGGCCGAGCATGGAATTATTTTCAACATCTTCCAAGCCGAGCATGGATATATTTTAAACATCTTCCAGGCCGAGCATGGATATATTTTCAACATCTTCCAGGCCGAGCATGGATATATTTGAAATATCTTCCATGTCGAGCATGGATATATTTTAAACATCTTCCAGGCCGAGCATGGATATATTTTAAACATCTTCCAGGCCGAGCATGGATATATTTTAAACATCTTCCAGGCCGAGCATGGATATATTTTTAACATCTTCCAGGCCGAGCATGGATATATTTTAAACATCTTCCAGGCCGAGCATGGATATATTTCAAACATTTTCCAGGAAGAGCATGGCTGAAATTTCAACATCTTCCAGGCCGAGCATGGATATATTTTAAACATCTTCCAGGCCGAACATGGATATATTTTAAACATCTTCCAGGCCGAGCATGGATATATTTTAAACATCTTCCAGGCCGAGCATGGATATATTTTAAACATCTTCCAGGCCGAGCATGGATATATTTTAAACATCTTCCTGGCCGAGTATGGATATATTTTCAACATCTTCCACGCCGAGCATGGATATATTTTCAACATCTTCCAGGCCGAGCATGGATATATTTAAAACATCTTCCTGGCCGATCATGGGTATATTTAAACATCTTCCAGGCTGAGCATGGATATATTTTAAACATCTTCCAGGCCGAGCATGGATATATTTTAAACATCTTCCAGGCCGAGCATGGCAATATTTTCAACATCTTCCAGGCCGAGCATGGATATATTTTAAACATCTTCCAGGCCGAGCATGGATATATTTTCAACATCTTCCAGGCCGAGCATGGATATATTTTAAACATTTTCCAGGCCGAGCATGGATATATTTTAAACATCTTCCAGGCCGAGCATGGGTATATTTAAACATCTTCCAGGCAGAGCATGGATATATTTTGAACATTTTCCAGGCCGAGCATGGATATATTTTAAACATCTTCCAGGCCGAGCATGGCTAAACTTTCATCATCTTCCAGGCCGAGCATGGATATATTTTAAACATCTCCCAGGCCGAACATGGATATATTTTCAACATCTTCCAGGCCGAGCATGGATATATTTTCAACATCTTCCAGGCCGAGCATGGATATATTTTAAACATCTTCCAGGCCGAGCATGGATATATTTTAAACACCTTCCAGGTCGAGCTTGAATATATTTTAAACATCTTCCAGGCCGAGCATGGAAATATTTTCAACATCTTCCAGGCCGAGCATGGATATATTTTAAACATCGTCCAGGCCGAGCATGGATATATTTTCAACATCTTCCAGGCCGAGCATGGATATATTTTCAACATCTTCCATGTCGAGCATGGATATATTTTAAACATCTTCCAGGCCGAGCATGGATATATTTTAAACATCTTCCAGGCCGAGCATGGATATATTTTAAACATCTTCCAGGCCGAGCATGGATATTTTTTTAACATCTTCCAGGCCGAGCATGGATATATTTTAAACATCTTCCAGGCCGAGCATGGATATATTTCAAACATTTTCCAGGAAGAGCATGGATATATTTTAAACATCTTCCAGGCCGAACATGGATATATTTTAAACATCTTCCAGGCCGAGCATGGATATATTTTCAACCTCTTCCAGGCCGAGTATGGCCAAAGTTTCAACATCTTCCAGGCCGAGCATGGATATGTTTTAAACATCTTCCAGGCCTAACATGGATATATTTTATACATCTTCCAGGCCGAGCATGGATATATTTTAAAAATCTTCCAGGCCGAGCATGGATATATTTTAAACATCTTCCAGGCCGAGCATGGATATGTTTTCAACATCTTCCAGGCCGAGCATGGATATATTTTCAACATCTTCCAGGCCGAGCATGGATATATTTTAAACATCTTCCAGGCCGAGCACGGATATATTTTAAACATATTCCAGGCCGAACATGGATATATTTTAAACATCTTCCAGGCCGAGCATGGCTAAAGTTCAACAACTTCCCGGCCGAGCATGGTTATATTTTAAACATCTCCCAGGCCGAGCATGGATATATTTTAAACATCTTCCAGGCTGAGCATGGCTAAAGTTTCAACATCTTCCAGGCCGAACATGGATATATTTATAACATCTTTAGGCCGAGCATGGATATGTTTTAAACATTTTCCAGGCCGAGCACGGATATATTTTAAACATCTTCCAGGCCGAGCATGGATATATTTTAAACATCTTCCAGGCCGAGCATGGATATATTTTAAACATCTTCCTGGCCGAGCATGGATATATTTTAAACATCTTCCAGGCCGAGCATGGATATATTTTAAACACCTTCCAGGCCGAACATGGATATAATATTTTAAACATCTCCCAGGCCGAGCATGGATATATTTTCAACATCTTCCTGGCCGAGCAAGGCTAAACTTTCAACATCTTCCAGGCCGAGCATGGATATATTTTAAACATCTTATAGGCCGAACATGGATATATTTTAAACATCTTCCAGGCCGAGCATGGCTAAAGTTTCAACAACTTCCCGGCTGAGCATGGTTATATTTTAAACATCTTCCAGGCCGATCATGGATATATTTTAAACATCTTCGAGGCCGAGCATGGCAGAAGTTTCAACATCTTCCAGGCCGAACATGGATATATTTTAAACATCTTTAGGCCGAACATGGATATATTTTAAACATCTTCCAGGCCGAGCATGGCTAAACTTTCAACATCTTCCAGGCCGAGCATGGATATATTTTAAACACCTTCCAGATCGAGCATGGATATATTTGAAATATTTTCCATGTCGAGCATGGATATATTTTAAACATCTTCCAGGCCGAGCATGGTTATATTTTAAACATCTTCCAGGCCGAGCATGGATATATTTTAAACATCTTCCAGGCTGAGCATGGCTAAAGTTTCAACATCTTCCAGGCCGAACATGGATATATTTCTAGCATCTTTAGGCCGAGCATGGATATGTTTTAAACATTTTCCAGGCCGAGCACGGATATATTTTAAACACCTTCCAGGTCGAGCTTGAATATATTTTAAACATCTTCCAGGCCGAGCATGGAAATATTTTCAACATCTTCCAGGCCGAGCATGGATATATTTTAAACATCGTCCAGGACGAGCATGGATATATTTTCAACATCTTCCAGGCCGAGCATGGATATATTTTCAACATCTTCCATGTCGAGCATGGATATATTTTAAACATCTTCCAGGCCGAGCATGGATATATTTTAAACATCTTCCAGGCCGAGCATGGATATATTTTAAACATCTTCCAGGAAGAGCATGGCTGAAATTTCAACATCTTCCAGGCCGAGCATGGATATATTTTAAACATCTTCCAGGCCGAACATGGATATATTTTAAACATCTTCCAGGCCGAGCATGGATATATTTTCAACCTCTTCCAGGCCGAGTATGGCCAAAGTTTCAACATCTTCCAGGCCGAGCATGGATATGTTTTAAACATCTTCCAGGCCTAGCATGGATATATTTTATACATCTTCCAGGCCGAGCATGGATATATTTTAAAAATCTTCCAGGCCGAGCATGGATATATTTTAAACATCTTCCAGGCCGAGCATGGATATGTTTTCAACATCTTCCAGGCCGAGCATGGATATATTTTCAACATCTTCCAGGCCGAGCATGGATATATTTTAAACATCTTCCAGGCCGAGCACGGATATATTTTAAACATATTCCAGGCCGAACATGGATATATTTTAAACATCTTCCAGGCCGAGCATGGCTAAAGTTCAACAACTTCCCGGCCGAGCATGGTTATATTTTAAACATCTCCCAGGCCGAGCATGGATATATTTTAAACATCTTCCAGGCCGAGCATGGATATATTTTAAACATCTTCCAGGCCGTGCATGGATATATTTTCAACATCTTCCAGGCCGACCATGGATATATTTTAAACATCTTCCAGGCTGAACATGGATATATTTTAAACATCTTCCAGGCCGAGCATGGCTAAAATTTCAACAACTTCCCGGCTGAGCATGGTTATATTTTAAACATCTTCCAGGCCGAACATGGATATATTTTAAACATCTTTAGGCCGAGCATGGATATATTTTCAACATTTTCAGGCCGAGCATGGCTAAACTTTCAACATCTTCCAGGCCGAGCATGGATATATTTTAAACATCTTCCAGGTCGAGCATGGATATATTTTAAACATCTTCCAGGCCGAGCATGGAAATATTTTCAACATCTTCCAGGCCGAGCACGGATATATTTTAAACATCTTCAAGGCCGAGCATGGATATATTTTAAACATCTTCCAGGCCGAGCATGGATATATTTTAAACATCTTCCAGGCCGAGCATGGATATATTTTCAACATCTTCCAGGCCGAGCATGGATATATTTTAAACATCTTCCTGGCCGAGCATGGATATATTTTCAACATCTTCCACGCCGAGCATGGATATATTTTCAACATCTTCCAGGCCGAGCATGGATATATTTTAAACATTTTCCAGGCCGAGCATGGGTATATTTAAACATCTTCCAGGCAGAGCATGGATATATTTTAAACATCTTCCAGGCCGAGCATGGATATATTTTAAACATCTTCCAGGCCGAGCATGGCTATATTTTCAACATCTTCCAGGCCGAGCATGGAGATATTTTAAACATCTTCCAGGCCGAGCATGGATATATTTTCAACATCTTCCAGGCCGAGCATGGATATATTTTAAACATTTTCCAGGCCGAGCATGGATATATTTTAAACATCTTCCAGGCCGAGCATGGGTATATTTAAACATCTTCCAGGCAGAGCATGGATATATTTTAAACATCTTCCAGGCCGAGCATGGATATATTTTAAACATCTTCCAGGCCGAGCATGGCTAAACTTTCAACATCTTCCAGGCCGACCATGGATATATATTAAAAATCTCCCAGGCCGAGCATGGATATATTTTCAACATCTTCCAGGCAGAGCATGGATATATTTTCAACATCTTCCAGGCCGAGCATGGATATATTTTAAACATCTTCCAGGCCGAGCATGGATATATTTTAGACATCTTCCTGGCCGAGCAAGGCTAAACTTTCAACATCTTCCAGGCCGAGCATGGATATATTTTAAACATCTTTTCGCCGAACATGGATATATTTTTAACATCTTCCAGGCCGAGCATGGCTAAAGTTTCAACAACTTCCCGGCTGAGCATGGTTATATTTTAAACATCTTCCAGGCCGATCATGGATATATTTTAAACATCTTCGAGGCCGAGCATGGCAAAAGTTTCAACATCTTCCAGGCCGAACATGGATATATTTTAAACATCTTTAGGCCGAACATGGATATATTTTAAACATCTTCCAGGCCGAGCATGGCTAAACTTTCAAAATCTTCCAGGCCGAGCATGGATATATTTTAAACACCTTCCAGGTCGAGCATGGATATATTTTAAACATCTTCCAGGCCGAGCATGGAAATATTTTCAACATCTTCCAAGCCGAGCATGGATATATTTTAAACATCTTCCAGGCCGATCATGGATATATTTTCAACATCTTCCAGGCCGAGCATGGATATATTTTAAACATCTTCCAGGCCGAGCATGGATATATTTTTAACATCTTCCAGGCCGAGCATGGATATATTTTAAACATCTTCCAGGCCGAGCATGGATATATTTCAAACATTTTCCAGGAAGAGCATGGATATATTTTAAACATCTTCCAGGCCGAGCATGGATATATTTCAAACATTTTCCAGGAAGAGCATGGATATATTTTCAACATCTTCCTGGCCGAGCATGGATATATTTTAAACATCTTCCAGGCCGAACATGGATATATTTTAAACATCTTCCAGGCCGAGCATGGCTAAAATTTCAACAACTTCCCGGCTGAGCATGGTTATATTTTAAACATCTTCCAGGCCGAACATGGATTTATTTTAAACATCTTTAGGCCGAGCATGGATATATTTTCAACATTTTCAGGCCGAGCATGGCTAAACTTTCAACATCTTCCAGGCCGAGCATGCATATATTTTAAACACCTTCCAGGTCGAGCATGGATATATTTTAAACATCTTCCAGGCCGAGCATGGAAATATTTTCAACATCTTCCAGGCCGAGCACGGATATATTTTAAACATCTTCCAGGCCGAGCATGGATATATTTTAAACATCTTCCAGGCCGAGCATGGATATATTTTAAACATCTTCCAGGCCGAGCATGGATATATTTTCAACATCTTCCAGGCCGAGCATGGATATATTTTAAACATCTTCCTGGCCGAGCATGGATATATTTTCAACATCTTCCACGCCGAGCATGGATATATTTTCAACATCTTCCAGGCCGAGCATGGATATATTTTAAACATCTTCCAGGCCGAGCATGGGTATATTTAAACATCTTCCAGGCAGAGCATGGATATATTTTAAACATCTTCCAGGCCGAGCATGGATATATTTTAAACATCTTCCAGGCCGAGCATGGCTATATTTTCAACATCTTCCAGGCCGAGCATGGAGATATTTTAAACATCTTCCAGGCCGAGCATGGATATATTTTCAACATCTTCCAGGCCGAGCATGGATATATTTTAAACATTTTCCAGGCCGAGCATGGATATATTTTAAACATCTTCCAGGCCGAGCATGGGTATATTTAAACATCTTCCATGCCGAGCATGGATATATTTTAAACATCTTCCAGGCCGAGCATGGCTAAACTTTCAACATCTTCCAGGCCGACCATGGATATATTTTAAAAATCTCCCAGGCCGAGCATGGATATATTTTCAACATCTTCCAGGCCGAGCATGGATATATTTTCAACATCTTCCAGGCCGAGCATGGATATATTTTAAACATCTTCCAGGCCGAGCATGGATATATTTTAGACATCTTCCTGGCCGAGCAAGGCTAAACTTTCAACATCTTCCAGGCCGAGCATGGATATATTTTCAACATCTTGTAGGCCGAACATGGATATATTTTAAACATCTTCCAGGCCGAGCATGGCTAAAGTTTCAACAACTTCCCGGCTGAGCATGGTTATATTTTAAACATCTTCCAGGACGATCATGGATATATTTTAAACATCTTCGAGGCCGAGCATGGCAAAAGTTTCAACATCTTCCAGGCCGAACATGGATATATTTTAAACATCTTTAAGCCGAACATGGATATATTTTAAACATCTTCCAGGCCGAGCATGGCTAAACTTTCAACATCTTCCAGGCCTAGCATGGATATATTTTAAACACCTTCCAGGTCGAGCATGGATATATTTTAAACATCTTCCAGGCCGAGCATGGAATTATTTTCAACATCTTCCAAGCCGAGCATGGATATATTTTAAACATCTTCCAGGCCGAGCATGGATATATTTTCAACATCTTCCAGGCCGAGCATGGATATATTTGAAATATCTTCCATGTCGAGCATGGATATATTTTAAACATCTTCCAGGCCGAGCATGGATATATTTTAAACATCTTCCAGGCCGAGCATGGATATATTTTAAACATCTTCCAGGCCGAGCATGGATATATTTTTAACATCTTCCAGGCCGAGCATGGATATATTTTAAACATCTTCCAGGCCGAGCATGGATATATTTCAAACATTTTCCAGGAAGAGCATGGCTGAAATTTCAACATCTTCCAGGCCGAGCATGGATATATTTTAAACATCTTCCAGGCCGAACATGGATATATTTTAAACATCTTCCAGGCCGAGCATGGATATATTTTAAACATCTTCCAGGCCGAGCATGGATATATTTTAAACATCTTCCAGGCCGAGCATGGATATATTTTAAACATCTTCCTGGCCGAGTATGGATATATTTTCAACATCTTCCACGCCGAGCATGGATATATTTTCAACATCTTCCAGGCCGAGCATGGATATATTTAAAACATCTTCCTGGCCGATCATGGGTATATTTAAACATCTTCCAGGCTGAGCATGGATATATTTTAAACATCTTCCAGGCCGAGCATGGATATATTTTAAACATCTTCCAGGCCGAGCATGGCAATATTTTCAACATCTTCCAGGCCGAGCATGGATATATTTTAAACATCTTCCAGGCCGAGCATGGATATATTTTCAACATCTTCCAGGCCGAGCATGGATATATTTTAAACATTTTCCAGGCCGAGCATGGATATATTTTAAACATCTTCCAGGCCGAGCATGGGTATATTTAAACATCTTCCAGGCAGAGCATGGATATATTTTGAACATTTTCCAGGCCGAGCATGGATATATTTTAAACATCTTCCAGGCCGAGCATGGCTAAACTTTCATCATCTTCCAGGCCGAGCATGGATATATTTTAAACATCTCCCAGGCCGAACATGGATATATTTTCAACATCTTCCAGGCCGAGCATGGATATATTTTCAACATCTTCCAGGCCGAGCATGGATATATTTTAAACATCTTCCAGGCCGAGCATGGATATATTTTAAACACCTTCCAGGTCGAGCTTGAATATATTTTAAACATCTTCCAGGCCGAGCATGGAAATATTTTCAACATCTTCCAGGCCGAGCATGGATATATTTTAAACATCGTCCAGGCCGAGCATGGATATATTTTCAACATCTTCCAGGCCGAGCATGGATATATTTTCAACATCTTCCATGTCGAGCATGGATATATTTTAAACATCTTCCAGGCCGAGCATGGATATATTTTAAACATCTTCCAGGCCGAGCATGGATATATTTTAAACATCTTCCAGGCCGAGCATGGATATTTTTTTAACATCTTCCAGGCCGAGCATGGATATATTTTAAACATCTTCCAGGCCGAGCATGGATATATTTCAAACATTTTCCAGGAAGAGCATGGATATATTTTAAACATCTTCCAGGCCGAACATGGATATATTTTAAACATCTTCCAGGCCGAGCATGGATATATTTTCAACCTCTTCCAGGCCGAGTATGGCCAAAGTTTCAACATCTTCCAGGCCGAGCATGGATATGTTTTAAACATCTTCCAGGCCTAGCATGGATATATTTTATACATCTTCCAGGCCGAGCATGGATATATTTTAAAAATCTTCCAGGCCGAGCATGGATATATTTTAAACATCTTCCAGGCCGAGCATGGATATGTTTTCAACATCTTCCAGGCCGAGCATGGATATATTTTCAACATCTTCCAGGCCGAGCATGGATATATTTTAAACATCTTCCAGGCCGAGCACGGATATATTTTAAACATATTCCAGGCCGAACATGGATATATTTTAAACATCTTCCAGGCCGAGCATGGCTAAAGTTCAA
Source organism: Scyliorhinus torazame (assembly GCF_047496885.1). Lineage (NCBI taxonomy): Eukaryota > Metazoa > Chordata > Chondrichthyes > Carcharhiniformes > Scyliorhinidae > Scyliorhinus > Scyliorhinus torazame. The sequence continues at coordinate 94,715,498 of NC_092726.1, read as the reverse complement.
CAACTTCCCGGCCGAGCATGGTTATATTTTAAACATCTCCCAGGCCGAGCATGGATATATTTTAAACATCTTCCAGGCTGAGCATGGCTAAAGTTTCAACATCTTCCAGGCCGAACATGGATATATTTATAACATCTTTAGGCCGAGCATGGATATGTTTTAAACATTTTCCAGGCCGAGCACGGATATATTTTAAACATCTTCCAGGCCGAGCATGGATATATTTTAAACATCTTCCAGGCCGAGCATGGATATATTTTAAACATCTTCCTGGCCGAGCATGGATATATTTTAAACATCTTCCAGGCCGAGCATGGATATATTTTAAACACCTTCCAGGCCGAACATGGATATAATATTTTAAACATCTCCCAGGCCGAGCATGGATATATTTTCAACATCTTCCTGGCCGAGCAAGGCTAAACTTTCAACATCTTCCAGGCCGAGCATGGATATATTTTAAACATCTTATAGGCCGAACATGGATATATTTTAAACATCTTCCAGGCCGAGCATGGCTAAAGTTTCAACAACTTCCCGGCTGAGCATGGTTATATTTTAAACATCTTCCAGGCCGATCATGGATATATTTTAAACATCTTCGAGGCCGAGCATGGCAGAAGTTTCAACATCTTCCAGGCCGAACATGGATATATTTTAAACATCTTTAGGCCGAACATGGATATATTTTAAACATCTTCCAGGCCGAGCATGGCTAAACTTTCAACATCTTCCAGGCCGAGCATGGATATATTTTAAACACCTTCCAGATCGAGCATGGATATATTTGAAATATTTTCCATGTCGAGCATGGATATATTTTAAACATCTTCCAGGCCGAGCATGGATATATTTTAAACATTTTCCAGGCCGAGCATGGATATATTTTAAACATCTTCCAGGCCGAGCATGGATATATTTTTAACATCTTCCAGGCCGAGCATGGATATATTTTAAACATCTTCCAGGCCGAGCATGGATATATTTCAAACATTTTCCAGGAAGAGCATGGCTGAAATTTCAACATCTTCCAGGCCGAGCATGGATATATTTTAAACATCTTCCAGGCCGAACATGGATATATTTTAAACATCTTCCAGGCCGAGCATGGATATATTTTAAACATCTTCCAGGCCGAGCATGGATATATTTTAAACATCTTCCAGGCCGAGCATGGATATATTTTAAACATCTTCCTGGCCGAGCATGGATATATTTTCAACATCTTCCACGCCGAGCATGGATATATTTTCAACATCTTCCAGGCCGAGCATGGATATATTTTAAACATCTTCCTCGCCGATCATGGGTATATTTAAACATCTTCCAGGCAGAGCATGGATATATTTTAAACATCTTCCAGGCCGAGCATGGATATATTTTAAACATCTTCCAGGCCGAGCATGGCTACATTTTCAACATCTTCCAGGCCGAGCATGGATATATTTTAAACATCTTCCAGGCCGAGCATGGATATATTTTCAACATCTTCCATGTCGAGCATGGATATATTTTAAACATCTTCCAGGCCGAGCATGGATATATTTTAAACATCTTCCTGGCCGAGCATGGATATATTTTAAACATCTTCCAGGCCGAGCATGGATATATTTTAAACATCTTCCAGGCCGAGCATGGATATATTTTAAACATCTTCCAGGCCGAGCATGGATATATTTCAAACATTTTCCAGGAAGAGCATGGCTGAAATTTCAACATCTTCCAGGCCGAGCATGGATATATTTTAAACATCTTCCAGGCCGAACATGGATATATTTTAAACATCTTCCAGGCCGAGCATGGAAATATTTTCAACCTCTTCCAGGCCGAGTATGGCCAAAGTTTCAACATCTTCCAGGCCGAGCATGGATATGTTTTAAACATCTTCCAGGCCAAGCATGGATATATTTTATACATCTTCCAGGCCGAGCATGGATATATTTTAAAAATCTTCCAGGCCGAGCATGGATATATTTTAAACATCTTCCAGGCCGAGCATGGATATGTTTTCAACATCTTCCAGGCCGAGCATGGATATATTTTCAACATCTTCCAGGCCGAGCATGGATATATTTTAAACATCTTCTTGGCCGAGCATGGATATATTTTAAACATATTCCAGGCCGAACATGGATATATTTTAAACATCTTCCAGGCCGAGCATGGCTAAAGTTCAACAACTTCCAGGCCGAGCATGGTTATATTTTAAACATCTTCCAGGCCGAGCATGGATATATTTTAAACATCTTCCAGGCTGAGCATGGCTAAAGTTTCAACATCTTCCAGGCCGAACATGGATATATTTAAAACATCTTTAGGCCGAGCATGGATATGTTTTAAACATTTTCCAGGCCGAGCACGGATATATTTTAAACATCTTCCAGGCCGAGCATGGATATATTTTAAACATCTTCCAGGCCGAGCATGGATATATTTTAAACATCTTCCAGGCCGAGCATGGATATATTTTAAACATCTTCCAGGCCGAGCATGGATATATTTTAAACACCTTCCAGGCCGAACATGGATATATTTTAAACATCTCCCAGGCCGAGCATGGATATATTTTCAACATCTTCCTGGCCGAGCAAGGCTAAACTTTCAACATCTTCCAGGCCGAGCATGGATATATTTTAAACATCTTATAGGCCGAACATGGATATATTTTAAACATCTTCCAGGCCGAGCATGGCTAAAGTTTCAACAACTTCCCGGCTGAGCATGGTTATATTTTAAACATCTTCCAGGCCGATCATGGATATATTTTAAACATCTTCAAGGCCGAGCATGGCAAAAGTTTCAACATCTTCCAGGCCGAACATGGATATATTTTAAACATCTTTAGGCCGAACATGGATATATTTTAAACATCTTCCAGGCCGAGCATGGCTAAACTTTCAACATCTTCCAGGCCGAGCATGGATATATTTTAAACACCTTCCAGATCGAGCATGGATATATTTGAAATATTTTCCATGTCGAGCATGGATATATTTTTAACATCTTCCAGGCCGAACATGGATATATTTTAAACATCTTCCAGGCCGAGCATGGATATATTTCAAACATTTTCCAGGAAGAGCATGGCTGAAATTTCAACATCTTCCAGGCCGAGCATGGATATATTTTAAACATCTTCCAGGCCGAACATGGATATATTTTAAACATCTTCCAGGCCGAGCATGGATATATTTTTAACATCTTCCAGGCCGAGCATGGATATATTTTAAACATCTTCCAGGCCGAGCATGGATATATTTCAAACATTTTCCTGGAAGAGCATGGCTGAAATTTCAACATCTTCCAGGCCGAGCATGGATATATTTTAAACATCTTCCAGGCCGAACATGGATATATTTTAAACATCTTCCAGGCCGAGCATGGATATATTTTAAACATCTTCCAGGCCGAGCATGGATATATTTTAAACATCTTCCAGGCCGAGCATGGGTATATTTTAAACATCTTCCTGGCCGAGCATGGATATATTTTCAACATCTTCCACGCCGAGCATGGATATATTTTCAACATCTTCCAGGCCGAGCATGGATATATTTTAAACATCTTCCTGGCCGATCATGGGTATATTTAAACATCTTCCAGGCAGAGCATGGATATATTTTAAACATCTTCCAGGCCGAGCATGGATATATTTTAAACATCTTCCAGGCCGAGCATGGCTATATTTTCAACATCTTCCAGGCCGAGCATGGATATATTTTAAACATCTTCCAGGCCGAGCATGGATATATTTTCAACATCTTCCAGGCCAAGCATGGATATATTTTAAACATTTTCCAGGCCGAGCATGGATATATTTTAAACAGCTTCTAGGCCGAGCATGAGTATATTTAAACATCTTCCAGGCAGAGCATGGATATATTTTAAACATCTTCCAGGCCGAGCATGGATATATTTTAAACATCTTCCAGGCCGAGCATGGCTAAACTTTCAACATCTTCCAGGCCGAGCATGGATATATTTTAAACATCTCCCAGGCCGAGCATGGATATATTTTCAACATCTTCCAGGCCGAGCATGGATATATTTTCAACATCTTCCAGGCCGAGCATGGATATATTTTAAACATCTTCCAGGCCGAGCATGGATATATTTTAAACATCTTCCTGGCCGAGCAAGGCTAAACTTTCAACATCTTCCAGGCCGAGCATGGATATATTTTAAACATCTTATAGGCCGAACATGGATATATTTTAAACATCTTCCAGGCCGAGCATGGCTAAAGTTTCAACAACTTCCCGGCTGAGCATGGTTATATTTTAAACATCTTCCAGGCCGATCATGGATATATTTTAAACATCTTCGAGGCCGAGCATGGCAAAAGTTTCAACATCTTCCAGGCCGAACATGGATATATTTTAAACATCTTTAGGCCGAACATGGATATATTTTAAACATCTTCCAGGCCGAGCATGGCAAAACTTTCAACATCTTCCAGGCCGAGCATGGATATATTTTAAACACCTTCCAGGTCGAGCATGGATATATTTTAAACATCTTCCAGGCCGAGCATGGAAATATTTTCAACATCTTCCAGACCGAGCATGGATATATTTTAAACATCTTCTAGGCCGAGCAAGGCTAAACTTTCAACATCATCCAGGCCGAGCATGGATATATTTTAAACATATTCCAGGCCGAACATGGATATATTTTAAACATCTTCCCGCCGAGCATGGCTAAAGTTCAACAACTTCCCGGCCGAGCATGGTTATATTTTAAACATCTTCCAGGCCGAGCATGGATATATTTTAAACATCTTCCAGGCTGAGCATGGCTAAAGTTTCAACATCTTCCAGGCCGAACATGGATATATTTCTAGCATCTTTAGGCCGAGCATGGATATGTTTTAAACATTTTCCAGGCCGAGCACGGATATATTTTAAACATCTTCCAGGCCGAGCATGGATATATTTTAAACACCTTCCAGGCCGAGCATGGATATATTTTAAACATCTTCCAGGCCGAGCATGGATATATTTTAAACATCTTCCAGGCCGAGCATGGATATATTTTAAACACCTTCCAGGCCGAACATGGATATATTTTAAACATCTCCCAGGCCGAGCATGGAAATATTTTCAACATCTTCCAGGCCGAGCACGGATATATTTTAAACATCTTCCAGGCCGAGCATGGATATATTTTAAATATCTTCCAGGCCGAGCATGGATATATTTTCAACATCTTCCAGGCGGAGCATGGATATATTTTCAACATCTTCCAGGCCGAGCATGGATATATTTTAAACATCTTCCAGGCCGAGCATGGATATATTTTAAACATCTTCCAGGCCGAGCATGGATATATTTTAAACATCTTCCAGGCCGAGCATGGATATATTTTAAACATCTTCCAGGCCGAGCAAGGCTAAACTTTCAACATCTTCCAGGCCGAGCATGGATATATTTTAAACATCTTCCAGGCCGAACATGGATATGTTTTAAACATCTTCCAGGCCGAGCATGGCTAAAGTTCAACAACTTCCCGGCCGAGCATGGTTATATTTTATACATCTTCCAGGCCGAGCATGGCTAAAGTTTCAACATCTTCCGGGCCGAACATGGATATATTTATAACATCTTTAGGCCGGGCATGGATATATTTTAAACATCTTCCAGGACGAGCATGGATATATTTTAAACATCTTCCAGGCCGAGCATGGCTAAAGTTCAACTACTTCCGGGCCGAGCATGGTTATATTTTAAACATCTTCCAGGACGAGCATGGATATATTTTAAACATCTTCCAGGCCGAGCATGGATATATTTTAGACATCTTCCAGGCCGAGCATGTATATATTTTAAACACCTTCCAGGCCGAACATGGATATATTTTAAACATCTTCCAGGCCGAGCATGGCTAAAGTTTCAACAACTTCCCGGCTGAGCATGGTTATATTTTAAACATCTTCCAGGCCGAGCATGGATATATTTTAAACATCTTCCAGGCCGAGCATGGCAAAAGTTTCAACATCTTCCAGGCCGAACATGGATATATTTTAAACATCTTTAGGCCGAGCATGGATATATTTTAAACATCTTCCAGGCCGAGCATGGCTAAACTTTCAACATCTTCCAGGCCGAGCATGGATATATTTTAACCACCTTCCAGGTCGAGCATGGATATATTTTAAACAGCTTCCAGGCCGAGCATGGAAATATTTTCAACATCTTCCAGGCCAAGCACGGATATATTTTAAACATCTTCCAGGCCGAGCATGGATATATTTTAAATATCTTCCAGGCCGAGCATGGATATATTTTAAACATCTTCCAGGCCGAGCATGGATATATTTTCGACATCTTCCAGGCCGAGCATGGATATATTTTAAACATCTTCCAGGCCGAGCATGGATATATTTTAAACATCTTCCAGGCCGAGCAAGGCTAAACTTTCAACATCTTCCAGGCCGAGCATGGATATATTTTAAACATCTTCCAGGCCGAACATGGTTATATTTTATACATCTTCCAGGCCGAGCATGGATATATTTTAAACATCTTCCAGGCCGAGCATGGCTAAAGTTTCAACATCATCCAGGCCGAACATGGATATATTTATAACATCTTTAGGCCGGGCATGGAGATATTTTAAACATTTTCCAGGCCGAGCATGGATATATTTTAAACATCTTCCAGGCCGAGCATGGATATATTTTAAACATCTTCCAGGACGAGCATGGATATATTTTAAACATCTTCCAGGCCAAGCATGGCTAAAGTTTCAACATCTTCCAGGCCAAGCATGGATATGTTTTAAACATCCTTAGGCCGAGCATGGATATATTTTAAACATCTTTCGGGCCGAGCATGGATATATTTTTAAAATCTTCCAGGCCGAGCATGGATATATTTTAAACATCTTCCAGGCCGAGCATGGATATATTTTTAAAATCTTCCAGGCCGAGCATGGATATATTTTAAACATCTTCCAGGCCGAGCATGGATATATTTTATACATCTTCCAGGCCGAGCATGGATATATTTTAAACATATTCCAGGCCGAACATGGATATATTTTAAACATCTTCCAGGCCGAGCATGGCTAAAGTTCAACAACTTCCCGGCCGAGCATGGTTATATTTTAAACATCTTCCAGGCCGAGCATGGATATATTTTAAACATCTTCCAGGCTGAGCATGGCTAAAGTTTCAACATCTTCCAGGCCGAACATGGATATATTTATAACATCTTTAGGCCGAGCATGGATATGTTTTAAACATTTTCCAGGCCGAGCACGGATATATTTTAAACATCTTCCAGGCCGAGCATGGATATATTTTAAACATCTTCCAGGCCGAGCATGGATATATTTTAAACATCTTCCAGGCCGAGCATGGATATATTTTAAACACCTTCCAGGCCGAACATGGATATATTTTAAACATCTTTCAGGCCGAGCATGGCTAAAGTTTCAACAACTTCCCGGCTGAGCATGGTTATATTTTAAACATCTTCCAGGTCGAGCATGGATATATTTTAAACATCTTCCAGGCCGAGCATGGCAAAAGTTTCAACATCTTCCAGGGCGAACATGGATATATTTTAAACATCTTTCGGGCCGAGCATGGATATATTTTATACATCTTCCAGGCCGAGCATGGATATATTTTTTAAATCTTCCAGGCCGAGCATGGATATATTTTAAACATCTTCCAGGCCGAGCATGGATATATTTTATACATCTTTCAGGCCAAGCATGGATATATTTGAAACTTCTTCCAGGCCGAGCATGGATATAATTTAAACATCTTCCAGGCCGAGCATGGATATATTTTTGACATCTTCCAGGCCGAGCATGTATATATTTTAAACATCTTCCAGGCCGAGTATGGATATATTTTAAACATCTTCCAGGCCGAGCATGGCTAAAGTTCAACTACTTCCCGGCCGAGCATGGTTATATTTTAAACATCTTCCAGACCGAGCATGGATATATTTTAAACATCTTCCAGGCCGAGCATGGATATATTTTAGACATCTTCCAGGCCGAGCATGTATATATTTTAAACACCTTCCAGGCCGAACATGGATATATTTTAAACATCTTCCAGGCCGAGCATGGCTAAAGTTTCAACAACTTCCCGGCTGAGCATGGTTATATTTTAAACATCTTCCAGGCCGAGCATGGATATATTTTAAACATCTTCCAGGCCGAGCATGGCAAAAGTTTCAACATCTTCCAGGCCGAACATGGATATATTTTAAACATCTTTAGGCCGAGCATGGATATATTTTAAACATTTTCCAGGCCGAGCATGGCTAAACTTTCAACATCTTCCAGGCCGAGCATGGATATATTTTAACCACCTTCCAGGTCGAGCATGGATATATTTTAAACAGCTTCCAGGCCGAGCATGGAAATATTTTCAACATCTTCCAGGCCGAGCACGGATATATTTTAAACATCTTCCAGGCCGAGCATGGATATATTTTAAATATCTTCCAGGCCGAGCATGGATATATTTTAAACATCTTCCAGGCCGAGCATGGATATATTTTCAACATCTTCCAGGCCGAGCATGGATATATTTTAAACATCTTCCAGGCCGAGCATGGATATATTTTAAACATCTTCCAGGCCGAGCAAGGCTAAACTTTCAACATCTTCCAGGCCGAGCATGGATATATTTTAAACATCTTCCAGGCCGAACATGGTTATATTTTATACATCTTCCAGGCCGAGCATGGATATATTTTAAACATCTTCCAGGCCGAGCATGGGTAAAGTTTCAACACCTTCCAGGCCGAACATGGATATATTTATAACATCTTTAGGCCGGGCATGGATATATTTTAAACATCTTCCAGGCCGAGCATGGATATATTTTAAACATCTTCCAGGCCAAGCATGGATATGTTTTAAACATCTTTAGGCCGAGCATGGATATATTTTAAACATCTTTCGGGCCGAGCATGGATATATTTTTAAAATCTTCCAGGCCGAGCATGGATATATTTTAAACATCTTCCAGGCCGAGCATGGATATATTTTTAAAATCTTCCAGGCCGAGCATGGATATATTTTAAACATCTTCCAGGCCGAGCATGGATATATTTTATACATCTTCCAGGCCGAGCATGGATATATTTTAAACATATTCCAGTCCGAACATGGATATATTTTAAACATCTTCCAGGCCGAGCATGGCTAAAGTTCAACAACTTCCCGGCCGAGCATGGTTATATTTTAAACATCTTCCAGGCCGAGCATGGATATATTTTAAACATCTTCCAGGACGAGCATGGATATATTTTAAACATCTTCCAGGCCGAGCATGGCTAAAGTTTGAACATCTTCCAGGCCAAGCATGGATATGTTTTAAACATCTTTAGGCCGAGCATGGATATATTTTAAACGTCTTTCGGGCCGAGCATGGATATATTTTATACATCTTCCAGGCCGAGCATGGATATATTTTAAAAATCTTCCAGGCCGAGCATGGATATATTTTAAACATCTTCCAGGCCGAGCATGGATATATTTTATACATCTTTCAGGCCAAGCATGGATATATTTGAAACTTCTTCCCGGCCGAGCATGGTTATATTTTAAACATGTTCCAGGCCGAGCATGGATATATTTTAAACATCTTCCAGGCTGAGCATGGCTAAAGTTTCAACATCTTCCAGGCCGAACATGGATATATTTATAACATCTTTAGGCCGAGCATGGATATGTTTTAAACATTTTCCAGGCCGAGCACGGATATATTTTAAACATCTTCCAGGCCGAGCATGGATATATTTTAAACATCTTCCAGGCCGAGCATGGATATATTTTAAACATCTTCCAGGCCGAGCATGGATATATTTTAAACACCTTCCAGGCCGAACATGGATATATTTTAAACATCTTTCAGGCCGAGCATGGCTAAAGTTTCAACAACTTCCCGGCTGAGCATGATTATATTTTTAAAATCTTCCAGGCCGAGCATGGATATATTTTAAACATCTTCCAGGCCGAGCACGGCAAAAGTTTCAACATCTTCCAGGCCGAACATGGATATATTTTAAACATCTTTAGTCCGAGCATGGATATATTTTAAACATCTTCCAGGCCGAGCATGGCTAAACTTTCAACATCTTCCAGGCCGAGCATGGATATATTTTAAACACCTTCCAGGTCGAGCATGGATATATTTTAAACAGCTTCCAGGCCGAGCATGAAAATATTTTCAACATCTTCCAGGCCGAGCACGGATATATTTTAAACATCTTCCAGGCCGAGCATGGATATATTTTAAATATCTTCCAGGCCGAGCATGGATATATTTTCAACATCTTCCAGGCCGAGCATGGATATATTTTCAACATCTTCCAGGCCGAGCATGGATATATTTTAAACATCTTCCAGGCCGAGCATGGATATATTTTAAACATCTTCCAGGCCGAGCATGGATATATTTTAAACATCTTCCAGGCCGAGCAAGGCTAAACTTTCAACATCTTCCAGGCCGAGCATGGATATATTTTAAACATCTTCCAGGCCGAACATGGATATGTTTTAAACATCTTCCAGGCCGAGCATGGCTAAAGTTCAACAACTTCCCGGCCGAGCATGGTTATATTTTATACATCTTCCAGGCCGAGCATGGTTAAAGTTTCAACATCTTCCAGGCCGAACATGGATATATTTATAACATCTTTAGGCCGGGCAAGGATATATTTTAAACATTTTCCAGGCCGAGCATGGATATATTTTAAACATCTTCCAGGCCGAGCATGGATATATTTTAAACATCTTCCAGGACGAGCATGGATATATTTTAAACATCTTCCAGGCCGAGCATGGCTAAAGTTTGAACATCTTCCAGGCCAAGCAAGGATATGTTTTAAACATCTTTAGGCCGAGCATGGATATATTTTAAACATCTTTCGGGCCGAGCATGGATATATTTAATACATATTCCAGGCCGATCATGGATATATTTTTAAAATCTTCCAGGCCGAGCATGGATATATTTTAAACATCTTCCAGGCCGAGCATGGATATATTTTATACATCTTTCAGGCCAAGCATGGATATATTTGAAACTTCTTCCAGGCCGAGCATCGATATATTTTAAACATCTTCCAGGCCGAGCATGGATATATTTTTGACATCTTCCAGGCCGAGCATGTATATATTTTAAACATCTTCCAGGCCGAGTATGGATATATTTTAAACATCTTCCAGGCCGAGCATGGCTAAAGTTCAACATCTTCCAGGCCGAGCATGGATATATTTTAAACATCTTCCAGGCCGAGCATGGATATATTTTAAACACCTTCCAGGCCGAACATGGATATATTTTAAACATCTTTCAGGCCGAGCATGGCTAAAGTTTCAACAACTTCCCGGCTGAGCATGGTTATATTTTAAACATCTTCCAGGCCGAGCATGGATATATTTTAAACATCTTCCAGGCCGAGCATGGCAAAAGTTTCAACATCTTCCAGGCCGAACATGGATATATTTTAAACATCTTTAGTCCGAGCATGGATATATTTTAAACATCTTCCAGGCCGAGCATGGCTAAACTTTCAACATCTTCCAGGCCGAGCATGGATATATTTTAAACACCTTCCAGGTCGAGCATGGATATATTTTAAACAGCTTCCAGGCGGAGCATGGAAATATTTTCAACATCTTCCAGGCCGAGCACGGATATATTTTAAACATCTTCCAGGCCGAGCATGGATATATTTTAAATATCTTCCAGGCCGAGCATGGATATATTTTAAACATCTTCCAGGCCGAGCATGGATATATTTTCAACATCTTCCAGGCCGAGCATGGATATATTTTAAACATCTTCCAGGCCGAGCATGGATATATTTTAAACATCTTCCAGGCCGAGCATGGATATATTTTAAACATCTTCCAGGCCGAGCATGGATATATTTTAAACATCTTTCAGGCCGAGCAAGGCTAAACTTTCAACATCTTCCAGGCCGAGCATGGATATATTTTAAACATCTTCCAGGCCGAACATGGATATATTTTAAACATCTTCCAGGCCGATATTGGCTAAAGTTCAACAACTTCCCGACAGAGCATGGTTATATTTTATACATCTTCCAGGCCGAGCATGGATATATTTTAAACATCTTCCAGGCCGAGCATGGCTAAAGTTTCAACATCTTCCAGGCCGAACATGGATATATTTATAACATCTTTAGTCCGGGCATGGATATATTTTAAACATTTTCCAGGCCGAGCATGGATATATTTTAAACATCTTCCAGGCCAAGCATGGATATATTTTAAACATCTTCCAGGACGAGCATGGATATATTTTAAACATCTTCCAGGCCGAGCATGGCTAAAGTTTGAACATCTTCCAGGCCAAGCATGGATATGTTTTAAACATCTTTAGGCCGAGCATGGATATATTTTAAACATCTTTCGGGCCGAGCATGGATATATTTTATACATCTTCCAGGCCGAGCATGGATATATTTTAAAAATCTTCCAGGCCGAGCATGGATATATTTTAAACATCTTCCAGGCCGAGCATGGATATATTTTATACATCTTTCAGGCCAAGCATGGATATATTTGAAACTTCTTCCAGGCCGAGCATGGATATATTTTAAACATCTTCCAGGCCGAGCATGGATATATTTTTGACATCTTCCAGGCCGAGCATGTATATATTTAAACATCTTCCAGGCCGAGTATGGATATATTTTAAACATCTTCCAGGCCGAGCATGGCTAAAGTTCAACTACTTCCCGGCCGAGCATGGTTATATTTTAAACATCTTCCAGGCCGAGCATGGATATATTTTAAACATCTTCCAGGCCGAGCATGGATATATTTTAGACATCTTCCAGGCCGAGCATGTATATATTTTAAACACCTTCCAGGCCGAACATGGATATATTTTAAACATCTTCCAGGCCGAGCATGGCTAAAGTTTCAACAACTTCCCGGCTGAGCATGGTTATATTTTAACATCTTCCAGGCCGAGCATGGATATATTTTAAAAATCTTCCAGGCCGAGCATGGCAAAAGTTTCAACATCTTCCAGGCCGAACATGGATATATTTTAAACATCTTTAGGCCGAGCATGGATATATTTTAAACATCTTCCATGCCGAGCATGGCTAAACTTTCAACATCTTCCAGGCCGAGCATGGATATATTTTAACCACCTTCCAGGTCGAGCATGGATATATTTTAAACAGCTTCCAGGCCGAGCATGGAAATATTTTCAACATCTTCCAGGCCGAGAACGGATATATTTTAAACATCTTCCAGGCCGAGCATGGATATATTTTAAATATCTTCCAGGCCGAGCATGGATATATTTTAAACATCTTCCAGGCCGAGCATGGATATATTTTCAACATCTTCCAGGCCGAGCATGGATATATTTTAAACATCTTCCAGGCCGAGCATGGATATATTTTAAACATCTTCCATGCCGAGCATGGATATATTTTAAACATCTTCCAGGACGAGCATGGATATATTTTAAACATCTTCCAGGCCGAGCATGGCTAAAGTTTCAACATCTTCCAGGCCGAGCATGGCTAAAGTTCAACTACTTCCCGGCCGAGCATGGTTATATTTTAAACATCTTCCAGGCCGAGCAAGGATATATTTTAAAAATCTTCCAGGCCGAGCATGGATATATTTTAGACATCTTCCAGGCCGAGCATGTATATATTTTAAACACCTTCCAGGCCGAACATGGATATATTTTAAACATCTTCCAGGCCGAGCATGGCTAAAGTTTCAACAACTTCCCGGCTGAGCATGGTTATATTTTAACATCTTCCAGGCCGAGCATGGATATATTTTAAAAATCTTCCAGGCCGAGCATGGCAAAAGTTTCAACATCTTCCAGGCCGAACATGGATATATTTTAAACATCTTTAGGCCGAGCATGGATATATTTTAAACATCTTCCATGCCGAGCATGGCTAAACTTTCAACATCTTCCAGGCCGAGCATGGATATATTTTAACCACCTTCCAGGTCGAGCATGGATATATTTTAAACAGCTTCCAGGCCGAGCATGGAAATATTTTCAACATCTTCCAGGCCGAGAACGGATATATTTTAAACATCTTCCAGGCCGAGCATGGATATATTTTAAATATCTTCCAGGCCGAGCATGGATATATTTTAAACATCTTCCAGGCCGAGCATGGATATATTTTCAACATCTTCCAGGCCGAGCATGGATATATTTTAAACATCTTCCAGGCCGAGCATGGATATATTTTAAACATCTTCCATGCCGAGCATGGATATATTTTAAACATCTTCCAGGACGAGCATGGATATATTTTAAACATCTTCCAGGCCGAGCATGGCTAAAGTTTCAACATCTTCCAGGCCAAGCATGGATATGTTTTAAACATCTTTAGGCCGAGCATGGATATATTTTCAACATCTTTCGGGCCGAGCATGGATATATTTTTAAAATCTTCCAGGCCGAGGATGGATATATTTTAAACATCTTCCAGGCCGAGCATGGATATATTTTTAAAATCTTCCAGGCCGAGCATGGATATATTTTAAACATCTTCCAGACCGAGCATGGATATATTTTATACATCTTCCAGGCCGAGCATGGATATATTTTAAACATATTCCAGGCCGAAAATGGATATTTTTTAAACATCTTCCAGGCCGAGCATGGCTAAAGTTCAACAACTTCCCGGCCGAGCATGGTTATATTTTAAACATCTTCCAGGCCGAGCATGGATATATTTTAAACATCTTCCAGGCTGAGCATGGCTAAAGTTTCAACATCTTCCAGGCCGAACATGGATATATTTATAACATCTTTAGGCCGAGCATGGATATGTTTTAAACATTTTCCAGGCCGAGCACGGATATATTTTAAACATCTTCCAGGCCGAGCATGGATATATTTTAAACATCTTCCAGGCCGAGCATGGATATATTTTAAACATCTTCCAGGCCGAGCATGGATATATTTTATACATCTTTCAGGCCAAGCATGGATATATTTGAAACTTCTTCCAGGCCGAGCATGGATATATTTTAAACATCTTCCAGGCCGAGCATGGATATATTTTTGACATCTTCCAGGCCGAGCATGTATATATTTTAAACATCTTCCACGCCGAGTATGGATATATTTTAAACATCTTCCAGGCCGAGCATGGCTAAAGTTCAACATCTTCCAGACCGAGCATGGCTAAAGTTTCAACATCTTCCAGGCCAAGCATGGATATGTTTTAAACATCTTTAGGCCGAGCATGGATATATTTTCAACATCTTTCGGGCCGAGCATGGATATATTTTTAAAATCTTCCAGGCCGAGGATGGATATATTTTAAACATCTTCCAGGCCGAGCATGGATATATTTTTAAAATCTTCCAGGCCGAGCATGGATATATTTTAAACATCTTCCAGGCCGAGCATGGATATATTTTATACATCTTCCAGGCCGAGCATGGATATATTTTAAACATATTCCAGGCCGAAAATGGATATTTTTTAAACATCTTCAAGGCCGAGCATGGCTAAAGTTCAACAACTTCCCGGCCGAGCATGGTTATATTTTAAACATCTTCCAGGCCGAGCATGGATATATTTTAAACATCTTCCAGGCTGAGCATGGCTAAAGTTTCAACATCTTCCAGGCCGAACATGGATATATTTATAACATCTTTAGGCCGAGCATGGATATGTTTTAAACATTTTCCAGGCCGAGCACGGATATATTTTAAACATCTTCCAGGCCGAGCATGGATATATTTTAAACATCTTCCAGGCCGAGCATGGATATATTTTAAACATCTTCCAGGCCGAGCATGGATATATTTTATACATCTTTCAGGCCAAGCATGGATATATTTGAAACTTCTTCCAGGCCGAGCATGGATATATTTTAAACATCTTCCAGGCCGAGCATGGATATATTTTTGACATCTTCCAGGCCGAGCATGTATATATTTTAAACATCTTCCAGGCCGAGTATGGATATATTTTAAACATCTTCCAGGCCGAGCATGGCTAAAGTTCAACATCTTCCAGACCGAGCATGGATATATTTTAAACATCTTCCAGGCCGAGCATGGATATATTTTAAACACCTTCCAGGCCGAATATGGATATATTTTAAACATCTTTCAGGCCGAGCATGGCTAAAGTTTCAACAACTTCCCGGCTGAGCATGGTTATATTTTAAACATCTTCCAGGCCGAGCATGGATATATTTTAAACATCTTCCAGGCCGAGCATGGCAAAAGTTTCAACATCTTCCAGGCCGAACATGGATATATTTTAAACATCTTTAGTCCGAGCATGGATATATTTTAAACATCTTCCAGGCCGAGCATGGCTAAACTTTCAACATCTTCCAGGCCGAGCATGGATATATTTTAAACACCTTCCAGGTCGAGCATGGATATATTTTAAACAGCTTCCAGGCCGAGCATGGAAATATTTTCAACATCTTCCAGGCCGAGCACGGATATATTTTAAATATCTTCCAGGCCGAGCATGGATATATTTTAAACATCTTCCAGGCCGAGCATGGATATATTTTCAACATCTTCCAGGCCGAGCATGGATATATTTTAAACATCTTCCAGGCCGAGCATGGATATATTTTAAACATCTTCCAGGCCGAGCATGGATATATTTTAAACATCTTCCAGGCCGAGCATGGATATATTTTAAACATCTTCCAGGCCGAGCAAGGCTAAACTTTCAACATCTTCCAGGCCGAGAATGGATATATTTTAAACATCTTCCAAGCCGAACATGAATATATTTTAAACATCTTCCAGGACGATATTGGCTAAAGTTCAACAACTTCCCGGCAGAGCATGGTTATATTTTATACATCTTCCAGGCCGAGCATGGCTAAATTTTCAACATCTTCCAGGCCGAACATGGATATATTTATAACATCTTTAGTCCGGGCATGGATATATTTTAAACATTTTCCAGGCCGAGCATGGATATATTTTAAACATCTTCCAGGCCGAGCATGGATATATTTTAAACATCTTCCAGGACGAGCATGGATATATTTTAAACATCTTCCAGGCCGAGCATGGCTAAAGTTTGAACGTCTTCCAGGCCAAGCATGGATATGTTTTAAATATCTTTAGGCCGAGCATGGATATATTTTAAACATCTTTCAGGCCAAGCATGGATATATTTGAAACTTCTTCCAGGCCGAGCATGGATATATTTTAAACATCTTCCAGGCCGAGCATGGATATATTTTTGACATCTTCCAGGCCGAGCATGTATATATTTTAAACATCTTCCAGGAAGAGTATGGATATATTTTAAACATCTTCCAGGCCGAGCATGGCTAAAGTTCAACTACTTCCCGGCCGAGCATGGTTATATTTTAAACATCTTCCAGGCCGAGCATGGATATATTTTAAACATCTTCCAGGCCGAGCATGGATATATTTTAGACATCTTCCAGGCCGAGCATGTATATATTTTAAACACCTTCCAGGCCGAACATGGATATATTTTAAACATCTTCCAGGCCGAGCATGGCTAAAGTTTCAACAACTTCCCGGCTGAGCATGGTTATATTTTAACATCTTCCAGGCCGAGCATGGATATATTTTAAACATCTTGCAGGCCGAGCATGGCAAAAGTTTCAACATCTTCCAGGCCGAACATGGATATATTTTAAACATCTTTAGGCCGAGCATGGATATATTTTAAACATCTTCCAGGCCGAGCATGGCTAAACTTTCAACATCTTCCAGGCCGAGCATGGATATATTTTAACCACCTTCCTGGTCGAGCATGGATATATTTTAAACAGCTTCCAGGCCGAGCATGGAAATATTTTCAACATCTTCCAGGCCGAGCACGGATATATTTTAAACATCTTCCAGGCCGAGCATGGATATATTTTAAATATCTTCCAGGCCGAGCATGGATATATTTTAAACATCTTCCAGGCCGAGCATGGATATATTTTCAACATCTTCCAGGCCGAGCATGGATATATTTTAAACATCTTCCAGGCCGAGCATGGATATATTTTAAACATCTTCCAGGCCGAGCAAGGCTAAACTTTCAACATCTTCCAGGCCGAGCATGCATATATTTTAAACATCTTCCAGGCCGAACATGGTTATATTTTATACATCTTCCAGGCCGAGCATGGATATATTTTAAACATCTTCCAGGCCGAGCATGGCTAAAGTTTCAACATCTTCCAGGCCGAACATGGATATATTTATAACATCATTAGGCCGGGCATGGAGATATTTTAAACATTTTCCAGGCCGAGCATGGAGATATTTTAAACATTTTCCAGGCCGAGCATGGATATATTTTAAACATGTTCCAGGCCGAGCATGGATATATTTTAAACATCTTCCAGGACGAGCATGGATATATTTTAAACATCTTCCAGGCCGAGCATGGCTAAAGTTTCAACATCTTCCAGGCCAAGCATGGATATGTTTTAAACATCTTTAGGCCGAGCATGGATATATTTTAAACATCTTTCGGGCCGAGCATGGATATATTTTTAAAATCTTCCAGGCCGAGCATGGATATATTTTAAACATCTTCCAGGCCGAGCATGGATATATTTTTTAAATCTTCCAGGCCGAGCATGGATATATTTTAAACATCTTCCAGGACGAGCATGGATATATTTTATACATCTTCCAGGCCGAGCATGGATATATTTTAAACATATTCCAGGCCGAAAATGGATATTTTTTAAACATCTTTCAGGCCGAGCATGGCTAAAGTTCAACAACTTCCCGGCCGAGCATGGTTATATTTTAAACATCTTCCAGGCCGAGCATGGATATATTTTAAACATCTTCCAGGCTGAGCATGGCTAAAGTTTCAACATCTTCCAGGCCGAACATGGATATATTTATAACATCTTAAGGCCGAGCATGGATATGTTTTAAACATTTTCCAGGCCGAGCACGGATATATTTTAAACATCTTCCAGGCCGAGCATGGATATATTTTAAATATCTTCCAGGCCGAGCATGGATATATTTTAAACATCTTCCAGGCCGAGCATGCATATATTTTAAACACCTTCCAGGCCGAACATGGATATATTTTAAACATCTTTCAGGCCGAGCATGGCTAAAGTTTCAACAACTTCCCGGCTGAGCATGGTTATATTTTAAACATCTTCCAGTCCGAGCATGGATATATTTTAAACATCTTCCAGGCCGAGCATGGCAAAAGTTTCAACATCTTCCAGGCCGAACATGGATATATTTTAAACATCTTTAGTCCGAGCATGGATATATTTTAAACATCTTCCAGGCCGAGCATGGCTAAACTTTCAACATCTTCCAGGCCGAGCATGGATATATTTTAAACACCTTCCAGGTCGAGCATGGATATATTTTAAACAGCTTCCAGGCCGAGCATGGAAATATTTTCAACATCTTCCAGGCCGAGCACGGATATATTTTAAACATCTTCCAGGCCGAGCATGGATATATTTTAAATATCTTCCAGGCCGAACATGGATATATTTTAAACATCTTCCAGGCCGAGCATGGATATATTTTCAACATCTTCCAGGCCGAGCATGGATATATTTTAAACATCTTCCAGGCCGAGCATGGATATATTTTAAACATCTTCCAGGCCGAGCATGGATATATTTTAAACATCTTCCAGGCCGAGCATGGATATATTTTAAACATCTTCCAGGCCGAGCAAGGCTAAACTTTCAACATCTTCCAGGCCGAGGATGGATATATTTTAAACATCTTCCAGGACGAGCATGGATATATTTTAAACATCTTCCAGCCCGAGCATGGCTAAAGTTTGAACATCTTCCAGGCCAAGCATGGATATGTTTTAAACATCTTTAGGCCGAGCATGGATATATTTTAAACATCTTTCGGGCCGAGCATGGATATATTTTATACATCTTCCAGGCCGAGCATGGATATATTTTTAAAATCTTCCAGGCCGAGCATGGATATATTTTAAACATCTTCCAGGCCGAGCATGGATATATTTTATACATCTTTCAGGCCAAGCATGGATATATTTTTGACATCTTCCAGGCCGAGCATGTATATATTTTAAACATCTTCCAGGCCGAGTATGGATATATTTTAAACATCTTCCAGGCCGAGCATGGCTAAAGTTCAACTACTTCCCGGCCGAGCATGGTTATATTTTAAACATCTTCCAGGCCGAGCATGGATATATTTTAAACATCTTCCAGGCCGAGCATGGATAAATTTTAGACATCTTCCAGGCCGAGCATGTATATATTTTAAACACCTTCCAGGCCGAACATGGATATATTTTAAACATCTTCCAGGCCGAGCATGGCTAAAGTTTCAACAACTTCCCGGCTGAGCATGGTTATATTTTAAACATCTTCCAGGCCGAGCATGGATATATTTTAAACATCTTTAGGCCGAGCATGGATATATTTTAAACATCTTCCAGGCCGAGCATGGCTAAACTTTCAACATCTTCCAGGCCGAGCATGGATATATTTTAACCACCTTCCAGGTCGAGCATGGATATATTTTAAACAGCTTCCAGGCCGAGCATGGAAATATTTTCAACATCTTCCAGGCCGAGCACGGATATATTTTAAACATCTTCCAGGCCGAGCATGGATATATTTTAAATATCTTCCAGGCCGTGCATGGATATATTTTAAACATCTTCCAGGCCGAGCATGGATATATTTTCAACATCTTCCAGGCCGAGCATGGATATATTTTAAACATCTTCCAGGCCGAGCATGGATATATTTTAAACATCTTCCAGGCCGAGCATGGATATATTTTAAACATCTTCCAGGCCGAGCATGGCTAAAGTTTCAACATCTTCCAGGCCGAACATGGATATATTTATAACATCTTTAGGCCGGGCATGGATATATTTTAAACATTTTCCAGGCCGAGCATGGATATATTTTAAACATCTTCCAGGCCGAGCATGGATATATTTTAAACATCTTCCAGGACGAGCATGGATATATTTTAAACATCTTCCAGGCCGAGCATGGCTAAAGTTTCAACATCTTCCAGGCCAAGCATGGATATGTTTTAAACATCTTTAGGCCGAGCATGGATATATTTTAAACATCTTTCGGGCCGGGCATGGATATATTTTTTAAATCTTCCAGGCCGAGCATGGATATATTTTAAACATCTTCCAGGCCGAGCATGGATATATTTTTAAAATCTTCCAGGCCGAGCATGGATATATTTTAAACATCTTCCAGGCCGAGCATGGATATATTTTATACATCTTCCAGGCCAAGCATGGATATATTTTAAACTTCTTCCAGGCCGAGTATGGATATATTTTAAACATCTTCCAGGCCGAGCATGGCTAAAGTTCAACTACTTCCCGGCCGAGCATGGTTATATTTTAAACATCTTCCAGGCCGAGCATGGATATATTTTCAACCTCTTCCAGGCCGAGTATGGCCAAAGTTTCAACATCTTCCAGGCCGAGCATGGATATGTTTTAAACATCTTCCACGCCGAGCATGGATATATTTTATACATCTTCCAGGCCGAGCATGGATATATTTTAAAAATCTTCCAGGCCGAGCATGGATATATTTTAAACATCTTCCAGGCAGAGCATGGATATGTTTTCAACATCTTCCAGGCCGAGCATGGATATATTTTCAACATCTTCCAGGCCGAGCATGGATATATTTTAAACATCTTCCAGGCCGAGCATGGATATATTTTAAACATCTTCCAGGCCGAGCATGGATATATTTTAAACATCTTCTAGGCCGAGCAAGGCTAAACTTTCAACATCTTCCAGGCCGAGCATGGATATATTTTAAACATATTCCAGGCCGAACATGGATATATTTTAAACATCTTCCAGGCCGAGCATGGCTAAAGTTCTACAACTTCCCGGCCGAGCATGGTTATATTTTAAACATCTTCCAGGCCGAGCATGGATATATTTTAAACAGCTTCCAGGCTGAGCATGGCAAAAGTTTCAACATCTTCCAGGCCGAACATGGATATATTTATAACATCTTTAGGCCGAGCATGGATATGTTTTAAACATTTTCCAGGCCGAGCACGGATATATTTTAAACATCTTCCAGGACGAGCATGGATATATTTTAAACATCTTCCAGGCCGAGCATGGCTAAAGTTTCAACATCTTCCAGGCCAAGCATGGATATGTTTTAAACATCTTTAGGCCGAGCATGGATATATTTTAAACATCTTTCGGGCCGAGCATGGATATATTTTTAAAATCTTCCAGGCCGAGCATGGATATATTTTAAACATCTTCCAGGCCGAGCATGGATATATTTTTTAAATCTTCCAGGCCGAGCATGGATATATTTTAAACATCTTCCAGGCCGAGCATGGATATATTTTATACATCTTCCAGGCCGAGCATGGATATATTTTAAACATATTCCAGGCCGAAAATGGATATTTTTTAAACATCTTCCAGGCCGAGCATGGCTAAAGTTCAACAACTTCCCGGCCGAGCATGGTTATATTTTAAACATCTTCCAGGCCGAGCATGGATATATTTTAAACATCTTCCAGGCTGAGCATGGCTAAAGTTTCAACATCTTCCAGGCCGAACATGGATATATTTATAACATCTTAAGGCCGAGCATGGATATGTTTTAAACATTTTCCAGGCCGAGCACGGATATATTTTAAACATCTTCCAGGCCGAGCATGGATATATTTTAAATATCTTCCAGGCCGAGCATGGATATATTTTAAACATCTTCCAGGCCGAGCATGCATATATTTTAAACACCTTCCAGGCCGAACATGGATATATTTTAAACATCTTTCAGGCCGAGCATGGCTAAAGTTTCAACAACTTCCCGGCTGAGCATGGTTATATTTTAAACATCTTCCAGTCCGAGCATGGATATATTTTAAACATCTTCCAGGCCGAGCATGGCAAAAGTTTCAACATCTTCCAGGCCGAACATGGATATATTTTAAACATCTTTAGTCCGAGCATGGATATATTTTAAACATCTTCCAGGCCGAGCATGGCTAAACTTTCAACATCTTCCAGGCCGAGCATGGATATATTTTAAACACCTTCCAGGTCGAGCATGGATATATTTTAAACAGCTTCCAGGCCGAGCATGGAAATATTTTCAACATCTTCCAGGCCGAGCACGGATATATTTTAAACATCTTCCAGGCCGAGCATGGATATATTTTAAATATCTTCCAGGCCGAACATGGATATATTTTAAACATCTTCCAGGCCGAGCATGGATATATTTTCAACATCTTCCAGGCCGAGCATGGATATATTTTAAACATCTTCCAGGCCGAGCATGGATATATTTTAAACATCTTCCAGGCCGAGCATGGATATATTTTAAACATCTTCCAGGCCGAGCATGGATATATTTTAAACATCTTCCAGGCCGAGCAAGGCTAAACTTTCAACATCTTCCAGGCCGAGGATGGATATATTTTAAACATCTTCCAGGACGAGCATGGATATATTTTAAACATCTTCCAGCCCGAGCATGGCTAAAGTTTGAACATCTTCCAGGCCAAGCATGGATATGTTTTAAACATCTTTAGGCCGAGCATGGATATATTTTAAACATCTTTCGGGCCGAGCATGGATATATTTTATACATCTTCCAGGCCGAGCATGGATATATTTTTAAAATCTTCCAGGCCGAGCATGGATATATTTTAAACATCTTCCAGGCCGAGCATGGATATATTTTATACATCTTTCAGGCCAAGCATGGATATATTTTTGACATCTTCCAGGCCGAGCATGTATATATTTTAAACATCTTCCAGGCCGAGTATGGATATATTTTAAACATCTTCCAGGCCGAGCATGGCTAAAGTTCAACTACTTCCCGGCCGAGCATGGTTATATTTTAAACATCTTCCAGGCCGAGCATGGATATATTTTAAACATCTTCCAGGCCGAGCATGGATAAATTTTAGACATCTTCCAGGCCGAGCATGTATATATTTTAAACACCTTCCAGGCCGAACATGGATATATTTTAAACATCTTCCAGGCCGAGCATGGCTAAAGTTTCAACAACTTCCCGGCTGAGCATGGTTATATTTTAAACATCTTCCAGGCCGAGCATGGATATATTTTAAACATCTTTAGGCCGAGCATGGATATATTTTAAACATCTTCCAGGCCGAGCATGGCTAAACTTTCAACATCTTCCAGGCCGAGCATGGATATATTTTAACCACCTTCCAGGTCGAGCATGGATATATTTTAAACA
The DNA here is from genome assembly GCF_047496885.1 of Scyliorhinus torazame. Taxonomy (NCBI): domain Eukaryota; kingdom Metazoa; phylum Chordata; class Chondrichthyes; order Carcharhiniformes; family Scyliorhinidae; genus Scyliorhinus; species Scyliorhinus torazame. The sequence goes on along the minus strand of NC_092726.1, from coordinate 94,691,250 downwards.
GCTTCCACGCCGAGCATGGAAATATTTTCAACATCTTCCAGGCCGAGCACGGATATATTTTAAACATCTTCCAGGCCGAGCATGGATATATTTTAAATATCTTCCAGGCCGTGCATGGATATATTTTAAACATCTTCCAGGCCGAGCATGGATATATTTTCAACATCTTCCAGGCCGAGCATGGATATATTTTAAACATCTTCCAGGCCGAGCATGGATATATTTTAAACATCTTCCAGGCCGAGCATGGATATATTTTAAACATCTTCCAGGCCGAGCATGGCTAAAGTTTCAACATCTTCCAGGCCGAACATGGATATATTTATAACATCTTTAGGCCGGGCATGGATATATTTTAAACATTTTCCAGGCCGAGCATGGATATATTTTAAACATCTTCCAGGCCGAGCATGGATATATTTTAAACATCTTCCAGGACGAGCATGGATATATTTTAAACATCTTCCAGGCCGAGCATGGCTAAAGTTTCAACATCTTCCAGGCCAAGCATGGATGTGTTTTAAACATCTTTAGGCCGAGCATGGATATATTTTAAACATCTTTCGGGCCGGGCATGGATATATTTTTTAAATCTTCCAGGCCGAGCATGGATATATTTTAAACATCTTCCAGGCCGAGCATGGATATATTTTTAAAATCTTCCAGGCCGAGCATGGATATATTTTAAACATCTTCCAGGCCGAGCATGGATATATTTTATACATCTTCCAGGCCAAGCATGGATATATTTTAAACTTCTTCCAGGCCGAGTATGGATATATTTTAAACATCTTCCAGGCCGAGCATGGCTAAAGTTCAACTACTTCCCGGCCGAGCATGGTTATATTTTAAACATCTTCCAGGCCGAGCATGGATATATTTTCAACCTCTTCCAGGCCGAGTATGGCCAAAGTTTCAACATCTTCCAGGCCGAGCATGGATATGTTTTAAACATCTTCCACGCCGAGCATGGATATATTTTATACATCTTCCAGGCCGAGCATGGATATATTTTAAAAATCTTCCAGGCCGAGCATGGATATATTTTAAACATCTTCCAGGCAGAGCATGGATATGTTTTCAACATCTTCCAGGCCGAGCATGGATATATTTTCAACATCTTCCAGGCCGAGCATGGATATATTTTAAACATCTTCCAGGCCGAGCATGGATATATTTTAAACATCTTCCAGGCCGAGCATGGATATATTTTAAACATCTTCTAGGCCGAGCAAGGCTAAACGTTCAACATCTTCCAGGCCGAGCATGGATATATTTTAAACATATTCCAGGCCGAACATGGATATATTTTAAACATCTTCCAGGCCGAGCATGGCTAAAGTTCTACAACTTCCCGGCCGAGCATGGTTATATTTTAAACATCTTCCAGGCCGAGCATGGATATATTTTAAACAGCTTCCAGGCTGAGCATGGCAAAAGTTTCAACATCTTCCAGGCCGAACATGGATATATTTATAACATCTTTAGGCCGAGCATGGATATGTTTTAAACATTTTCCAGGCCGAGCACGGATATATTTTAAACATCTTCCAGGCCGAGCATGGATATATTTTAAACATCTTCCAGGCCGTGCATGGATATATTTTAAACATCATCCAGGCCGAGCATTGATATATTTTAAACATCTTCCAGGCCGAGCATGGATATATTTTAAACACCTTCCAGGCCGAACATGGATATATTTTAAACATCTTCCAGACCGAGCATGGCTAAAGTTTCAACAACTTCCCGGCTGAGCATGGTTATATTTTAAACATCTTCCAGGCCGAGCATGGCAAAAGTTTCAACATCTTCCAGGCCGAACATGGATATATTTTAAACATCTTTAGGCCGAGCGTGGATTTATTTTAAACATCTTCCAGGCCGAGCATGGCTAAACTTTCAACATCTTCCAGGCCGAGCATGGATATATTTTAAACATCTCCCAGGCCGAGCATGGATATATTGTCAACATCTTCCAGGCCAAGCATGGATATATTTTCAACATCTTCCAGGCCGAGCATGGATATATTTTAAACATCTTCCAGGCCGAGCATGGATATATTTTAAACATCTTCCTGGCCGAGCAAGGCTAAACTTTCAACATCTTCCAGGCCGAGCATGGATATATTTTAAACATCTTGCAGGCCGAGCATGGTTAAAGTTTCAACAACTTCTCTGCTGAGCATGGTTATATTTTAAACATCTTTCAGGCCGATCATGGATATATTTTAAACATCTTCGAGGCCGAGCATGGGAAAAGTTTCAACATCTTCCAGGCCGAACATGGATATATTTTAAACATCTTTAGGCCGAGCATGGATATATTTTAAACATCTTCCAGGCCGAGCATGGCTAAACTTTCAACATCTTCCAGGCCGAGCATGGATATATTTTAAACACCTTCCAGGTCGAGCATGGATATATTTTAAACATCTTCCAGGCCGAGCATGGAAATATTTTCAACATCTTCTAGGCCGAGCATGGATATATTTTAAACATCTTCCAGGCCGAGCATGGATATATTTTAAACATCTTCCAAGCCGAGCATGGATATATTTTAAACATCTTCCAGGCCGAGCATGGATATATTTTAAACATCTTCCAGGCCGAGCATGGATATATTTTCAACATCTTCCAGGCCGAGCATGGATATATTTTATACATCTTCCAGGTCGAGCATGGATATATTTTAAACATCTTCCAGGCCGAGCATGGATATATTTTAAACATCTTCCAGGCCGAGCATGGATATATTTTAAACATCTTCCAGGTCGAGCATGGATATATTTTAAACATCTTCCAGGCCGAGCATGGATATATTTTAAACTTCTTCCAGGCCGAGCATGGATATATTTTAAACATCTTACAGGCCGAACATGGATATATTTTAAACATCTTCCAGGCCGAGCATGGCTAAAGTTTCAACAACTTCCCGGCTGAGCATGGTTATATTTTAAACATCTTCCAGGCCGATCATGGATATATTTTAAACATCTTCGAGGCTGAGCATGGCAAAAGTTTCAACATCTTCCAGGCCGAACATGGATATATTTTCAACATCTTCCAGGCCGAGCATGGATATATTTTCAACATCTTCCATGTCGAGCATGGATATATTTTAAACATCTTCCAGGCCGAGCATGGATATATTTTAAACATCTTCCAGGCCGAGCATGGATATATTTTAAACATCTTCCAGGCCGAGCATGGATATATTTTTAACATCTTCCAGGCCGAGCATGGATATATTTTAAACATCTTCCAGGCCGAGCATGGATATATTTTAAACAGCTTCCAGGCTGAGCATGGCAAAAGTTTCAACATCTTCCAGGCCGAACATGGATATATTTATAACATCTTTAGGCCGAGCATGGATATGTTTTAAACATTTTCCAGGCCGAGCACGGATATATTTTAAACATCTTCCAGGCCGAGCATGGATATATTTTAAACATCTTCCAGGCCGTGCATGGATATATTTTAAACATCATCCAGGCCGAGCATGGATATATTTTAAACATCTTCCAGGCCGAGCATGGATATATTTTAAACACCTTCCAGGCCGAACATGGATATATTTTAAACATCTTCCAGACCGAGCATGGCTAAAGTTTCAACAACTTCCCGGCTGAGCATGGTTATATTTTAAACATCTTCCAGGCCGAGCATGGCAAAAGTTTCAACATCTTCCAGGCCGAACATGGATATATTTTAAACATCTTTAGGCCGAGCGTGGATTTATTTTAAACATCTTCCAGGCCGAGCATGGCTAAACTTTCAACATCTTCCAGGCCGAGCATGGATATATTTTAAACATCTCCCAGGCCGAGCATGGATATATTGTCAACATCTTCCAGGCCAAGCATGGATATATTTTCAACATCTTCCAGGCCGAGCATGGATATATTTTAAACATCTTCCAGGCCGAGCATGGATATATTTTAAACATCTTCCTGGCCGAGCAAGGCTAAACTTTCAACATCTTCCAGGCCGAGCATGGATATATTTTAAACATCTTGCAGGCCGAGCATGGTTAAAGTTTCAACAACTTCTCTGCTGAGCATGGTTATATTTTAAACATCTTTCAGGCCGATCATGGATATATTTTAAACATCTTCGAGGCCGAGCATGGGAAAAGTTTCAACATCTTCCAGGCCGAACATGGATATATTTTAAACATCTTTAGGCCGAGCATGGATATATTTTAAACATCTTCCAGGCCGAGCATGGCTAAACTTTCAACATCTTCCAGGCCGAGCATGGATATATTTTAAACACCTTCCAGGTCGAGCATGGATATATTTTAAACATCTTCCAGGCCGAGCATGGAAATATTTTCAACATCTTCTAGGCAGAGCATGGATATATTTTAAACATCTTCCAGGCCGAGCATGGATATATTTTAAACATCTTCCAGGCCGAGCATGGATATATTTTAAACATCTTCCAGGCCGAGCATGGATATATTTTAAACATCTTCCAGGCCGAGCATGGATATATTTTCAACATCTTCCAGGCCGAGCATGGATATATTTTATACATCTTCCAGGTCGAGCATGGATATATTTTAAACATCTTCCAGGCCGAGCATGGATATATTTTAAACATCTTCCAGGCCGAGCATGGATATATTTTAAACATCTTCCAGGTCGAGCATGGATATATTTTAAACATCTTCCAGGCCGAGCATGGATATATTTTAAACTTCTTCCAGGCCGAGCATGGATATATTTTAAACATCTTATAGGCCGAACATGGATATATTTTAAACATCTTCCAGGCCGAGCATGGCTAAAGTTTCAACAACTTCCCGGCTGAGCATGGTTATATTTTAAACATCTTCCAGGCCGATCATGGATATATTTTAAACATCTTCGAGGCTGAGCATGGCAAAAGTTTCAACATCTTCCAGGCCGAACATGGATATATTTTCAACATCTTCCAGGCCGAGCATGGATATATTTTCAACATCTTCCATGTCGAGCATGGATATATTTTAAACATCTTCCAGGCCGAGCATGGATATATTTTAAACATCTTCCAGGCCGAGCATGGATATATTTTAAACATCTTCCAGGCCGAGCATGGATATATTTTTAACATCTTCCAGGCCGAGCATGGATATATTTTAAACATCTTCCAGGCCGAGCATGGATATATTTCAAACATTTTCCAGGAAGAGCATGGCTGAAATTTCAACATCTTCCAGGCCGAGCATGATTATATTTTAAACATCTTCCAGGCCGAACATGGATATATTTTAAACATCTTCCAGGCCGAGCATGGATATATTTTCAACCTCTTCCAGGCCGAGTATGGCCAAAGTTTCAACATCTTCCAGGCCGAGCATGGATATGTTTTAAACATCTTCCACGCCGAGCATGGATATATTTTATACATCTTCCAGGCCGAGCATGGATATATTTTAAAAATCTTCCAGGCCGAGCATGGATATATTTTAAACATCTTCCAGGCAGAGCATGGATATGTTTTCAACATCTTCCAGGCCGAGCATGGATATATTTTCAACATCTTCCAGGCCGAGCATGGATATATTTTAAACATCTTCCAGGCCGAGCATGGATATATTTTAAACATCTTCCAGGCCGAGCATGGATATATTTTAAACATCTTCTAGGCAGAGCAAGGCTAAACTTTCAACATCTTCCAGGCCGAGCATGGATATATTTTAAACATATTCCAGGCCGAACATGGATATATTTTAAACATCTTCCAGGCCGAGCATGGCTAAAGTTCTACAACTTCCCGGCCGAGCATGGTTATATTTTAAACATCTTCCAGGCCGAGCATGGATATATTTTAAACAGCTTCCAGGCTGAGCATGGCAAAAGTTTCAACATCTTCCAGGCCGAACATGGATATATTTATAACATCTTTAGGCCGAGCATGGATATGTTTTAAACATTTTCCAGGCCGAGCACGGATATATTTTAAACATCTTCCAGGCCGAGCATTGGTATATTTTAAACATCTTCCAGGCCGTGCATGGATATATTTTAAACATCATCCAGGCCGAGCATGGATATATTTTAAACATCATCCAGGCCGAGCATGGATATATTTTAAACACCTTCCAGGCCGAACATGGATATATTTTAAACATCTTCCAGGCCGACCATGGCTAAAGTTTCAACAACTTCCCGGCTGAGCATGGTTATATTTTAAACATCTTCCAGGCCGAGCATGGCAAAAGTTTCAACATCTTCCAGGCCGAACATGGATATATTTTAAACATCTTTAGGCCGAGCATGGATATATTTTAAACATCTTCCAGGCCGAGCATGGCTAAACTTTCAACATCTTCCAGGCCGAGCATGGATATATTTTAAACTTCTTCCAGGCCGAGTATGGATATATTTTAAACATCTTCCAGGCCGAGCATGGATATATTTTAGACATCTTCCAGGCCGAGCATGTATATATTTTAAACATCTTCCAGGCCGAGTATGGATATATTTTAAACATCTTCCAGGCCGAGCATGGCTAAAGTTCAACTACTGCCCGGCCGAGCATGGTTATATTTTAAACATCTTCCAGGCCGAGCATGGATATATTTTAAACATCTTCCAGGCCGAGCATGGCTAAAGTTTCAACATCTTCCAGGCCGAACATGGATATATTTATGACATCTTTGGGCCGAGCATGGATATATTCTAAACATTTTCCAGGCCGAGCATGGATATATTTTAAACATCTTCCAGGCCGAGCATGGATATATTTTAAACACCTTCCAGGTCGAGCATGGATATATTTTAAACATCTTCCAGGACGAGCATGGAAATATTTTCAACATCTTCTAGGCCGAGCATGGATATATTTTAAACATCTTCCAGGCCGAGCATGGATATATTTTAAACATCTTCCAGGCCGAGCATGGATATATTTTAAACATTTTCCAGGCCGAGCATGGATATATTTTAAACATCTTCCAGGCCGAGCATGGATATATTTTCATCATCTTCCAGGCCGAGCATGGATATATTTTAAACATCTTCCAGGTCGAGCATGGATATATTTTAAACATCTTCCAGGCCGAGCATGGATATATTTTAAACATCTTCCAGGCCGAGCATGGATATATTTTAAACATCTTCGAGGCTGAGCATGGCAAAAGTTTCAACATCTTCCAGGCCGAACATGGATATATTTTCAACATCTTCCAGGCCGAGCATGGATATATTTTCAACATCTTCCATGTCGAGCATGGATATATTTTAAACATCTTCCAGGCCGAGCATGGATATATTTTAAACATCTTCCAGGCCGAGCATGGATATATTTTAAACATCTTCCAGGCCGAGCATGGATATATTTTTAACATCTTCCAGGCCGAGCATGGATATATTTTAAACATCTTCCAGGCCGAGCATGGATATATTTTAAACAGCTTCCAGGCTGAGCATGGCAAAAGTTTCAACATCTTCCAGGCCGAACATGGATATATTTATAACATCTTTAGGCCGAGCATGGATATGTTTTAAACATTTTCCAGGCCGAGCACGGATATATTTTAAACATCTTCCAGGCCGAGCATGGATATATTTTAAACATCTTCCAGGCCGTGCATGGATATATTTTAAACATCATCCAGGCCGAGCATGGATATATTTTAAACATCTTCCAGGCCGAGCATGGATATATTTTAAACACCTTCCAGGCCGAACATGGATATATTTTAAACATCTTCCAGACCGAGCATGGCTAAAGTTTCAACAACTTCCCGGCTGAGCATGGTTATATTTTAAACATCTTCCAGGCCGAGCATGGCAAAAGTTTCAACATCTTCCAGGCCGAACATGGATATATTTTAAACATCTTTAGGCCGAGCGTGGATTTATTTTAAACATCTTCCAGGCCGAGCATGGCTAAACTTTCAACATCTTCCAGGCCGAGCATGGATATATTTTAAACATCTCCCAGGCCGAGCATGGATATATTGTCAACATCTTCCAGGCCAAGCATGGATATATTTTCAACATCTTCCAGGCCGAGCATGGATATATTTTAAACATCTTCCAGGCCGAGCATGGATATATTTTAAACATCTTCCTGGCCGAGCAAGGCTAAACTTTCAACATCTTCCAGGCCGAGCATGGATATATTTTAAACATCTTGCAGGCCGAGCATGGTTAAAGTTTCAACAACTTCTCTGCTGAGCATGGTTATATTTTAAACATCTTTCAGGCCGATCATGGATATATTTTAAACATCTTCGAGGCCGAGCATGGGAAAAGTTTCAACATCTTCCAGGCCGAACATGGATATATTTTAAACATCTTTAGGCCGAGCATGGATATATTTTAAACATCTTCCAGGCCGAGCATGGCTAAACTTTCAACATCTTCCAGGCCGAGCATGGATATATTTTAAACACCTTCCAGGTCGAGCATGGATATATTTTAAACATCTTCCAGGCCGAGCATGGAAATATTTTCAACATCTTCTAGGCCGAGCATGGATATATTTTAAACATCTTCCAGGCCGAGCATGGATATATTTTAAACATCTTCCAGGCCGAGCATGGATATATTTTAAACATCTTCCAGGCCGAGCATGGATATATTTTAAACATCTTCCAGGCCGAGCATGGATATATTTTCAACATCTTCCAGGCCGAGCATGGATATATTTTATACATCTTCCAGGTCGAGCATGGATATATTTTAAACATCTTCCAGGCCGAGCATGGATATATTTTAAACATCTTCCAGGCCGAGCATGGATATATTTTAAACATCTTCCAGGTCGAGCATGGATATATTTTAAACATCTTCCAGGCCGAGCATGGATATATTTTAAACTTCTTCCAGGCCGAGCATGGATATATTTTAAACATCTTATAGGCCGAACATGGATATATTTTAAACATCTTCCAGGCCGAGCATGGCTAAAGTTTCAACAACTTCCCGGCTGAGCATGGTTATATTTTAAACATCTTCCAGGCCGATCATGGATATATTTTAAACATCTTCGAGGCTGAGCATGGCAAAAGTTTCAACATCTTCCAGGCCGAACATGGATATATTTTCAACATCTTCCAGGCCGAGCATGGATATATTTTCAACATCTTCCATGTCGAGCATGGATATATTTTAAACATCTTCCAGGCCGAGCATGGATATATTTTAAACATCTTCCAGGCCGAGCATGGATATATTTTAAACATCTTCCAGGCCGAGCATGGATATATTTTTAACATCTTCCAGGCCGAGCATGGATATATTTTAAACATCTTCCAGGCCGAGCATGGATATATTTCAAACATTTTCCAGGAAGAGCATGGCTGAAATTTCAACATCTTCCAGGCCGAGCATGATTATATTTTAAACATCTTCCAGGCCGAACATGGATATATTTTAAACATCTTCCAGGCCGAGCATGGATATATTTTCAACCTCTTCCAGGCCGAGTATGGCCAAAGTTTCAACATCTTCCAGGCCGAGCATGGATATGTTTTAAACATCTTCCACGCCGAGCATGGATATATTTTATACATCTTCCAGGCCGAGCATGGATATATTTTAAAAATCTTCCAGGCCGAGCATGGATATATTTTAAACATCTTCCAGGCAGAGCATGGATATGTTTTCAACATCTTCCAGGCCGAGCATGGATATATTTTCAACATCTTCCAGGTCGAGCATGGATATATTTTAAACATCTTCCAGGCCGAGCATGGATATATTTTAAACATCTTCCAGGCCGAGCATGGATATATTTTAAACATCTTCTAGGCCGAGCAAGGCTAAACTTTCAACATCTTCCAGGCCGAGCATGGATATATTTTAAACATATTCCAGGCCGAACATGGATATATTTTAAACATCTTCCAGGCCGAGCATGGCTAAAGTTCTACAACTTCCCGGCCGAGCATGGTTATATTTTAAACATCTTCCAGGCCGAGCATGGATATATTTTAAACAGCTTCCAGGCTGAGCATGGCAAAAGTTTCAACATCTTCCAGGCCGAACATGGATATATTTATAACATCTTTAGGCCGAGCATGGATATGTTTTAAACATTTTCCAGGCCGAGCACGGATATATTTTAAACATCTTCCAGGCCGAGCATTGGTATATTTTAAACATCTTCCAGGCCGTGCATGGATATATTTTAAACATCATCCAGGCCGAGCATGGATATATTTTAAACATCATCCAGGCCGAGCATGGATATATTTTAAACACCTTCCAGGCCGAACATGGATATATTTTAAACATCTTCCAGGCCGACCATGGCTAAAGTTTCAACAACTTCCCGGCTGAGCATGGTTATATTTTAAACATCTTCCAGGCCGAGCATGGCAAAAGTTTCAACATCTTCCAGGCCGAACATGGATATATTTTAAACATCTTTAGGCCGAGCATGGATATATTTTAAACATCTTCCAGGCCGAGCATGGCTAAACTTTCAACATCTTCCAGGCCGAGCATGGATATATTTCAAACTTCTTCCAGGCCGAGTATAGATATATTTTAAACATCTTCCAGGCCGAGCATGGATATATTTTAGACATCTTCCAGGCCGAGCATGTATATATTTTAAACATCTTCCAGGCCGAGTATGGATATATTTTAAACATCTTCCAGGCCGAGCATGGCTAAAGTTCAACTACTGCCCGGCCGAGCATGGTTATATTTTAAACATCTTCCAGGCCGAGCATGGATATATTTTAAACATCTTCCAGGCCGAGCATGGCTAAAGTTTCAACATCTTCCAGGCCGAACATGGATATATTTATGACATCTTTGGGCCGAGCATGGATATATTCTAAACATTTTCCAGGCCGAGCATGGATATATTTTAAACATCTTCCAGGCCGAGCATGGATATATTTTAAACACCTTCCAGGTCGAGCATGGATATATTTTAAACATCTTCCAGGCCGAGCATGGAAATATTTTCAACATCTTCTAGGCCGAGCATGGATATATTTTAAACATCTTCCAGGCCGAGCATGGATATATTTTAAACATCTTCCAGGCCGAGCATGGATATATTTTAAACATTTTCCAGGCCGAGCATGGATATATTTTAAACATCTTCCAGGCCGAGCATGGATATATTTTCATCATCTTCCAGGCCGAGCATGGATATATTTTAAACATCTTCCAGGTCGAGCATGGATATATTTTAAACATCTTCCAGGCCGAGCATGGATATATTTTAAACATCTTCCAGGCCGAGCATGGATATATTTTAAACATCTTCCAGGTCGAGCATGGATATATTTTAAACATCTTCCAGGCCGAGCATGGATATATTTTAAACTTCTTCCAGGCCGAGCATGGATATATTTTCAACATCTTATAGGCCGAACATGGATATATTTTAAACATCTTCCAGGCCGAGCATGGCTAAAGTTTCAACAACTTCCCGGCTGAGCATGGTTATATTTTAAACATCTTCAAGTCTATCATGGATATATTTTAAACATCTTCGAGGCTGAGCATGGCAAAAGTTTCAACATCTTCCAGGCCGAACATGGATATATTTTCAACATCTTCCAGGCCGAGCATGGATATATTTTCAACATCTTCCAGGCCGAGCATGGATATATTTTAAACAGCTTCCAGGCCGAGCATGGATATATTTTCAACATCTTATAGGCCGAACATGGATATATTTTAAACATCTTCCAGGCCGAGCATGGCTAAAGTTCTACAACTTCCCGGCCGAGCATGGTTATATTTTAAACATCTTCCAGGCCGAGCATGGATATATTTTAAACAGCTTCCAGGCTGAGCATGGCAAAAGTTTCAACATCTTCCAGGCCGAACATGGATATATTTATAACATCTTTAGGCCGAGCATGGATATGTTTTAAACATTTTCCAGGCCGAGCACGGATATATTTTAAACATCTTCCAGGCCGAGCATTGGTATATTTTAAACATCTTCCAGGCCGTGCATGGATATATTTTAAACATCATCCAGGCCGAGCATGGATATATTTTAAACATCATCCAGGCCGAGCATGGATATATTTTAAACACCTTCCAGGCCGAACATGGATATATTTTAAACATCTTCCAGGCCGACCATGGCTAAAGTTTCAACAACTTCCCGGCTGAGCATGGTTATATTTTAAACATCTTCCAGGCCGAGCATGGCAAAAGTTTCAACATCTTCCAGGCCGAACATGGATATATTTTAAACATCTTTAGGCCGAGCATGGATATATTTTAAACATCTTCCAGGCCGAGCATGGCTAAACTTTCAACATCTTCCAGGCCGAGCATGGATATATTTTAAACTTCTTCCAGGCCGAGTATGGATATATTTTAAACATCTTCCAGGCCGAGCATGGATATATTTTAGACATCTTCCAGGCCGAGCATGTATATATTTTAAACATCTTCCAGGCCGAGTATGGATATATTTTAAACATCTTCCAGGCCGAGCATGGCTAAAGTTCAACTACTGCCCGGCCGAGCATGGTTATATTTTAAACATCTTCCAGGCCGAGCATGGATATATTTTAAACATCTTCCAGGCCGAGCATGGCTAAAGTTTCAACATCTTCCAGGCCGAACATGGATATATTTATGACATCTTTGGGCCGAGCATGGATATATTCTAAACATTTTCCAGGCCGAGCATGGATATATTTTAAACATCTTCCAGGCCGAGCATGGATATATTTTAAACACCTTCCAGGTCGAGCATGGATATATTTTAAACATCTTCCAGGCCGAGCATGGAAATATTTTCAACATCTTCTAGGCCGAGCATGGATATATTTTAAACATCTTCCAGGCCGAGCATGGATATATTTTAAACATCTTCCAGGCCGAGCATGGATATATTTTAAACATTTTCCAGGCCGAGCATGGATATATTTTAAACATCTTCCAGGCCGAGCATGGATATATTTTCATCATCTTCCAGGCCGAGCATGGATATATTTTAAACATCTTCCAGGTCGAGCATGGATATATTTTAAACATCTTCCAGGCCGAGCATGGATATATTTTAAACATCTTCCAGGCCGAGCATGGATATATTTTAAACATCTTCCAGGTCGAGCATGGATATATTTTAAACATCTTCCAGGCCGAGCATGGATATATTTTAAACTTCTTCCAGGCCGAGCATGGATATATTTTCAACATCTTATAGGCCGAACATGGATATATTTTAAACATCTTCCAGGCCGAGCATGGCTAAAGTTTCAACAACTTCCCGGCTGAGCATGGTTATATTTTAAACATCTTCAAGTCTATCATGGATATATTTTAAACATCTTCGAGGCTGAGCATGGCAAAAGTTTCAACATCTTCCAGGCCGAACATGGATATATTTTCAACATCTTCCAGGCCGAGCATGGATATATTTTCAACATCTTCCATGTCGAGCATGAATATATTTTAAACATCTTCCAGGCCGAGCATGGATATATTTTAAACATCTTCCAGGCCGAGCAGGGATATATTTTAAACATCTTCCTGGCCGAGCAAGGCTAAACTTTCAACATCTTCCAGGCCGAGCATGGATATATTTTAAACATCTTGCAGGCCGAGCATGGCTAAAGTTTCAACAACTTCTCGGCTGAGCATGGTTATATTTTAAACATCTTTCAGGCCGATCATGGATATATTTTAAACATCTTCGAGGCCGAGCATGGCAAAAGTTTCAACATCTTCCAGGCCGAACATGGATATATTTTAAACATCTTTAGGCCGAGCATGGATATATTTTAAACATCTTCCAGGCCGAGCATGGCTAAACTTTCAACATCTTCCAGGCCGAGCATGGATATATTTTAAACACCTTCCAGGTCGAGCATGGATATATTTTAAACATCTTCCAGGCCGAGCATGGAAATATTTTCAACATCTTCTAGGCCGAGCATGGATATATTTTAAACATCTTCCAGGCCGAGCATGGATATATTTTAAACATCTTCCAGGCCGAGCATGGATATATTTTAAACATATTCCAGGCCGAGCATGGATATATTTTAAACATCTTCCAGGCCGAGCATGGATATATTTTAAACATCTTCCAGGTCGAGCATGGATATATTTTAAACATCTTCCAGGCCGAGCATGGATATATTTTAAACATCTTCCAGGCCGAGCAGGGATATATTTTAAACATCTTCCAGGTCGAGCATGGATATATTTTAAACATCTTCCAGGCCGAGCATGGATATATTTTAAACTTCTTCCAGGCCGAGCATGGATATATTTTAAACATCTTATAGGCCGAACATGGATATATTTTAAACATCTTCCAGGCCGAGCATGGCTAAAGTTTCAACAACTTCCCTGCTGAGCATGGTTATATTTTAAACATCTTCCAGGCCGATCATGGATATATTTTAAACATCTTCGAGGCTGAGCATGGCAAAAGTTTCAACATCTTCCAGGCCGAACATGGATATATTTTCAACATCTTCCAGGCCGAGCATGGATATATTTTCAACATCTTCCATGTCGAGCATGGATATATTTTAAACATCTTCCAGGCCTAGCATGGATATATTTTAAACATCTTCCAGGCCGAGCATGGATATATTTTAAACATCTTCCAGGCTGAGCATGGATATATTTTTAACATCTTCCAGGCCGAGCATGGATATATTTTTAACATCTTCCAGGCCGAGCATGGATATATTTCAAACATTTTCCAGGAAGAGCATGGCTGAAATTTCAACATCTTCCAGGCCGAGCATGATTATATTTTAAACATCTTCCAGGCCGAACATGGATATATTTTAAACATCTTCCAGGCCGAGCATGGATATATTTTCAACCTCTTCCAGGCCGAGTATGGCCAAAGTTTCAACATCTTCCAGGCCGAGCATGGATATGTTTTAAACATCTTCCACGCCGAGCATGGATATATTTTCAACATCTTCCAGGCCGAGCATGGATATATTTTCAGCATCTTCCAGGCCGAGCATGGATATATTTTAAACATCTTCCAGGCCGAGCATGGATATATTTTAAACATCTTCGAGGCCGAGCAAGGCTAAACTTTCAACATCTTCCAGGCCGAGCATGGATATATTTTAAACATATTCCAGGCCGAGCATGGATATATTTTAAACACCTTCCAGGCCGAGCATGGATATATTTTAAACATCTTCCAGGCCGAGCATGGTTATATTTTAAACATCTTCCAGGCCGAGCATGGATATATTTTAAACAGCTTCCAGGCTGAGCATGGCTAAAGTTTCAACATCTTCCAGGCCGAACATGGATATATTTATAACATCTTTAGGCCGAGCATGGATATGTTTTAAACATCATCCAGGCCGAGCATGGATATATTTTAAACATCTTCCAGGCCGAGCATGGATATATTTTAAACACCTTCCAGGCCGAACATGGATATATTTTAAACATCTTCCAGGCCGAGCATGGCTAAAGTTTCAACAACTTCCCGGCGGAGAGAAGGCTTATATTTTAAACATCTTCCAGGCCGAGCATGGCAAAAGTTTCAACATCTTCCAGGCCGAACATGGATATATTTTAAACATCTTTAGGCCGAGCATGGATATATTTTAAACATCTTCCAGGCCGAGCATGGCTAAACTTTCAACATCTTCCAGGCCGAGCACGGATATATTTTAAACATCTTCCAGGCCGAGCATGGATATATTTTAAATATCTTCCAGGCCGAGCATGGATATATTTTAAACATCTTCCAGGCCGAGCATGGATATATTTTCAACTTCTTCCAGGCCGAGCATGGATATATTTTAAACATCTTCCAGGCCGAGCATGGATATATTTTAAACATCTTCCAGGCCGAGCATGGATATATTTTAAACATCTTCCAGGCCGAGCATGGATATATTTTAAACATCTTCCAGGCCGAGCAAGGCTAAACTTTCAACATCTTCCAGGCCGAGCATGGATATATTTTAAACATCTTCCAGGCCGAACATGGATATATTTTAAACATCTTCCAGGCCGAGCATGGCTAAAGTTCAACAACTTCCCGGCCGAGCATGGTTATATTTTATACATCTTCCAGGCCGAGCATGGATATATTTTAAACATCTTCCAGGCCGAGCATGGCTAAAGTTCAACAACTTCCCGGCCGAGCATGGTTATATTTTATACATCTTCCAGGCCGAGCATGGATATATTTTAAACATCTTCCAGGCCGAGCATGGCTAAATTTTCAACATCTTCCAGGCCGAACCTGAATATATTAATAACATCTTTAGGCCGGGCATGGATATATTTTAAACATTTTCCAGGCCGAGCATGGATATATTTTAAACATCTTCCAGGCCGAGCATGGATATATTTTAAACATCTTCCAGGACGAGCATGGATATATTTTAAACATCTTTCAGGCCGAGCATGGCTAAAGTTTGAACATCTTCCAGGCTAAGCATCGATATGTTTTAAACATCTTTAGGCCGAGCATGGATATATTTTAAACATCTTTCGTGCCGAGCATGGATATATTTTATACATCTTCCAGGCCGAGCATGGATATATTTTTAAAATCTTCCAGGCCGAGCATGGATATATTTTAAACATCTTCCAGGCCGAGCATGGATATATTTTATACATCTTTCAGGCCAAGCATGGATATATTTTAAACTTCTTCCAGGCCGAGCATGGATATATTTTAAACATCTTCCAGGCCGAGCATGGATATATTTTAGACATCTTCCAGGCCGAGCATGTATATATTTTTAACATCTTCCAGGCCGAGTATGGATATATTTTAAACATCTTCCAGGCCGAGCATGGCTAAAGTTTAAATACTTCCCGGCCGAGCATGGTTATATTTTAAACATCTTCCAGGACGAGCATGGATATATTTTAAACATCTTCCAGGCCGAGCATGGCAAAAGTTTCAACATCTTCCAGGCCAAGCATGGATATGTTTTAAACATCTTTAGGCCGAGCATGGATATATTTTAAACATCTTTCGGGCCGAGCATGGATATATTTCATACATCTTCCAGGCCGAGCATGGATATATTTTTAAAATCTTCCAGGCCGAGCATGGATATATTTTAAACATTTTCCAGGCCGAGCATGGATATATTTTATATATCTTCCAGGCCAAGCATGGATATATTTTAAACTTCTTCCAGGCCGAGCATGGATATATTTTAATCGTCTTCCAGGCCGAGCATGGATATATTTTAGACATCTTCAAGGCCGAGCATGTATATATTTTAAACATCTTCCAGACCGAGTATGGATATATTTTAAACATCTTCCAGGCCGAGCATGGCTAAAGTTCAACTACTTCCCGGCCGAGCATGGTTATATTTTAAACATCTTCCAGGCCGAGCATGGATATATTTTAAACATCTTCCAGGCCGAGCATGGCTAAAGTTTCAACATCTTCCAGGCCGAACATGGATATATTTATGACATCTTTAGGCCGAGCATGGATATATTCTAAACATTTTCCAGGCCGAGCATGGATATATTTTAAACATCTTCCCGGCCGAGCATGGATATATTTTAAACATCTTCCAGGCCGAGCATGGATATATTTTAAACATCTTTTAGGGCGAGCATGGATATATTTTCAACATCTTCCAGGCCGAGCATGGATATATTTTCAACATCTTCCAGGCCGAGCATGGATATATTTTAAACATCTTCCAGGCCGAGCATGGCTAAAGTTTCAACAACTTCCTCGCTGAGCATGGTTCTATTTTAAACATCTTCCAGGCCGAGCATGGCAAAAGTTTCAACATCTTCCAGGCCGAACATGGATATATTTTAAACATCTTCCAGGCCGAGCATGGCTAAACTTTCATCATCTTCCAGGCCGAGCATGGATATATTTTAAACACCTTCCAGGTCGAGCATGGATATATTTTAAACATCTTCCAGGCCGAGCATGGGTATATTTTAAACATCTTCCAGGCCGAGCATGGATATATTTTCAACATCTTCCAGGCCGAGCACGGATATATTTTAAACATCTTCCAGGCCGAGCATGGATATATTTTAAACATCTTCCAGGCCGAGCATGGATATATTTTCAACATCTTCCAGGCCGAGCATGGATATATTTTAAACATCTTCCAGGCCGAGCATGGATATATTTTAAACATCTTCCAGGCCGAGCATGGATATATTTTCAACATCTTCCACGCCGAGCATGGATATATTTTCAACATCTTCCAGGCCGAGCATGGATATATTTTAAACATCTTCCAGGCCGAGCATGGGTATATTTAAACATCTTCCAGGCCGAGCACGGATATATTTTAAACATCTTCCAGGCCGAGCATGGATATATTTTAAACATCTTCCATGCCGAGCATGGATATATTTTAAACATCTTCCAGGCCGAGCATGGATATATTTTCAACATCTTCCAGGCCGAGCATGGATATATTTTAAACTACTTCCAGGCCGAGCATGGATATATTTTAAACATCTTCCAGGCCGAGCATGGATATATTTTCAACATCTTCCATGCCGAGCATGGATATATTTTCAACATCTTCCAGGCCGAGCATGGATATATTTTAAAAATCTTCCAGGCCGAGCATGGGTATATTTAAACACCTTCCAGGCAGAGCATGGATATATTTTAAACATCTTCCAGGCCGAGCATGGATATATTTTAAACATCTTCCAGGCCGAGCATGGCTAAACTTTCAACATCTTCCAGGCCGAGCATGGATATATTTTAAACAACTTCCAGGCCGAGCATGGATATATTTTCAACACCTTCCACGGCGAGCATGGATATATTTTCAACATCTTCCAGGCCGAGCATGGATATATTTTAAACATCTTCCAGGCCGAGCATGGGTATATTTAAACACCTTCCAGGCAGAGCATGGATATATTTTAAACATCTTCCAGGCCGAGCATGGATATATTTTAAACATCTTCCAGGCCGAGCATGGCTAAACTTTCAACATCTTCCAGGCCGAGCATGGATATATTTTAAACCTCTCCCAGGCCGAGCATGGATATATTGTCAACATCTTCCAGGCCGAGCATGGATATATTTTCAACATCTTCCAGGCCGAGCATGGATATATTTTAAACATCTTCCAGGCCGAGCATGGATATATTTTAAACATCTTCCTGGCCGAGCAAGGCTAAACTTTCAACATCTTCCAGGCCGAGCATGGATATATTTTAAACATCTTGCAGGCCGAGCATGGCTAAAGTTTCAACAACTTCTCGGCTGAGCATGGTTATATTTTAAACATCTTCCAGGCCGATCATGGATATATTTTAAACATCTTCGAGGCCGAGCATGGCAAAAGTTTCAACATCTTCCAGGCCGAACATGGATATATTTTAAACATCTTTAGGCCGAGCATGGATATATTTTAAGCATCTTCCAGGCCGAGCATGGCTAAACTTTCAACATCTTCCAGGCCGAGCATGGATATATTTTAAACACCTTCCAGGTCGAGCATGGATATATTTTAAACATCTTCCAGGCCGAGCATGGAAATATTTTCAACATCTTCCAGGCCGAGCATGGATATATTTTAAACATCTTCCAGGCCGAGCATGGATATATTTTAAACATCTTCCAGGCCGAGCATGGATATATTTTAAACATCTTCCAGGCCGAGCATGGATATATTTTAAACATCTTCCAGGCCGAGCATGGATATATTTTCAACATCTTCCAGGCCGAGCATGGATATATTTTAAACATCTTCCAGGTCGAGCATGGATATATTTTAAACATCTTCCAGGCCGAGCATGGATATATTTTAAACATCTTCCAGGCCGAGCATGGATATATTTTAAACATCTTCCAGGTCGAGCATGGATATATTTTAAACATCTTCCAGGAAGAGAATGGCTCAAATTTCAACATCTTCCAGGCCGAGCATGGATATATTTTAAACATCTTCCAGGCCGAGCATGGATATATTTTAAACATCTTCCAGGCCGAGCATGGATATATTTTCAACATCTTCCAGGCCGAGCATGGCCAAAGTTTCAACATCTTCCAGGCCGAGCATGGATATGTTTTAAACATCTTCCAGGCCGAGCATGGATATATTTTATACATCTTCCAGGCCGAGCATGGATATATTTTAAAAATCTTCCAGGCCGAGCATGGATATATTTTAAACATCTTTCAGGCCGAGCATGGATATATTTTAAACACCTTCCAGGCCGAACATGGATATATTTATAACATCTTTAGGCCGAGCATGGATATATTTTAAACATTTTCCAGGCCGAGCATGGATATATTTTAAACATCTTCCAGGCCGAGCATGGATATATTTTAAACATCTTCCAGGCCGAGCATGGATATATTTTAAACATGTTCCAGGCCGAGCATGGATATATTTTAAACATCTTCCAGGCCGAGCATGGCTAAAGTTTCAACAACTTCCCGGCTGAGCATGGTTATATTTTAAACATCTTCCAGTCCGAGCATGGATATATTTTAAACATCTTCCAGGCCGAGCATGGCAAAAGTTTCAACATCTTCCAGGCCGAACATGGATATATTTTAAACATCTTTAGGCCGAGCATGGATATATTTTAAACATCTTCCATGCTGAGTATGGCTAAACTTTCAACATCTTCCAGGCCGAGCATGGATATATTTTAAACATCTTCCAGGCCGAGCATGGATATATTTTCAACATCTTCCAGGCCGAGCATGGCCAAAGTTTCAACATATTCCAGGCCGAGCATGGATATGTTTTAAACATCTTCCAGGCCGAGCATGGATATATTTTATACATCTTCCAGGCCGAGCATGGATATATTTTAAAAATCTTCCAGGCCGAGCATGGATATATTTTAAACATCTTCCAGGCAGAGCATGGATATATTTTAAACACCTTCCAGGCCGAACAGGGATATATTTATAACATCCTTAGGCCGAGCATGGATATATTTTAAACATTTTCCAGGCCGAGCATGGATATATTTTAAACATCTTCCAGGCCGAGCATGGATATATTTTAAACATCTTCCAGGCCGTGCATGGATATATTTTAAACATCTTCCAGGCCGAGCATGGATATCTTTTTAAAATCTTCCAGGCCGAGCATGGCAAAAGTTTCAACAACTTCCCGGCTGAACATGGTTATATTTTAAACATCTTCCAGGCCGAGCATGGATATATTTTAAACATCTTCCAGGCCGAGCATGGCAAAAGTTTCAACATCTTCCAGGCCGAACATGGATAAATTTTAAACATCTTTAGGCCGAGCATGGATATATTTTAAACATCTTCCAGGCCGAGCATGGCTAAACTTTCAACATCTTCCAGGCCGAGCATGGATATATTTTAAACACCTTCCTGGTCGAGCGTGGATATATTTTAAACATCTTCCAGGCCGAGCATGGCTAAACTTTCAACATCTTCCAGGCCGAGCATGGATATATTTTAAACATCTCCCAGGCCGAGCATGGATATATTGTCAACATCTTCCAGGCCGAGCATGGATATATTTTCAACATCTTCCAGGCCGAGCATGGATATATTTTAAACATCTTCCAGGCCGAGCATGGATATATTTTAAACATCTTCCTGGCCGAGCAAGGCTAAACTTTCAGCATCTTCCAGGCCGAGCATGGATATATTTTAAACATCTTGCAGGCCGAGCATGGCTAAAGTTTCAACAACTTCTCGGCTGAGCATGGTTATATTTTAAACATCTTCCAGGCCGATCATGGATATATTTTAAACATCTTCGAGGCCGAGCATGGCAAAAGTTTCAACATCTTCCAGGCCGAACATGGAATAATTTTAAACATCTTTAGGCCGAGCATGGATATATTTTAAACATCTTCCAGGCCGAGCATGGCTAAACTTTCAACATCTTCCAGGCCGAGCATGGATATATTTTAAACACCTTCCAGGTCGAGCATGGATATATTTTAAACATCTTCCAGGCCGAGCATGGAAATATTTTAAACATCTTCCAGGCCGAGCATGGATATATTTTAAACATCTTCCAGGCCGAGCATGGATATATTTACAACATCTTCCAGGCCGAGCATGGATATATTTTCAACAACTTCCAGGCCGAGCATGGATATATTTTAAACATCTTCCAGGTCGAGCATGGATATATTTTAAACATCTTCCAGGCCGAGCATGGATATATTTTAAACATCTTCCAGGCCGAGAATGGATATATTTTAAACATCTTCCAGGTCGAGCATGGATATATTTTAAACATCTTCCAGGCCGAGCATGGATATATTTTAAACTTCTTCCAGGCCGAGCATGGATATATTTCAAACATTTTCCAGGAAGAGAATGGCTGAAATTTCAACATCTTCCAGGCCGAGCATGGATATATTTTAAACATCTTCCAGGCCGAGCATGGATATATTTTAAACATCTTCCAGGCCGAGCATGGATATATTTTCAACATCTTCCAGGCCGAGCATGGCCAATGTTTCAACATCTTCCAGGCCGATCATGGATATGTTTTAAACATCTTCCAGGCCGAGCATGGATATATTTTATACATCTTCCAGGCCGAGCATGGATATATTTTAAAAATCTTCCAGGCCGAGCATGGATATATTTTAAACATCTTTCAGGCCGAGCATGGATATATTTTAAACACCTTCCAGGCCGAACATGGATATATTTATAACATCTTCCAGGCCGAGCATGGATATATTTTAAACATCTTCCAGGCCGAGCATGGATATATTTTAAACATCTTCCAGGCCGAGCATGGATATATTTTTAAAATCTTCCAGGCCGAGCATGGCTAAAGTTTCAACAACTTCCCGGCTGAACATGGTTATATTTTAAACATCTTCCAGGCCGAGCATGGATATATTTTAAACATCTTCCAGGCCTAGCATGGCAAAAGTTTCAACATCTTCCAGGCCGAACATGGATATATTTTAAACATCTTTAGGCCGAGCATGGATATATTTTAAACATCTTCCAGGCCGAGCATGGCTAAACTTTCAACATCTTCCAGGCCGAGCATGGATATATTTTAAACACCTTCCTGGTCGAGCGTGGATATATTTTAAACATCTTCCAGGCCGAGCATGGAAATATTTTCAACATCTTCCAGGCCGAGCACGGATATATTTTAAACATCTTCCAGGCTGAGCATGGATATATTTTAAACATCTTCCAGGCCGAGCATGGATATATTTTAAACATCTTCCAGGCTGAGCATGGATATATTTTAAACATCTTCCAGGCCGAGCATGGCGAAAGTTTCAACATCTTCCAGGCCGAAAAGTGGATATGTTTTAAACATCTTTCGACCGAGCATGGATATATTTTAAACATCTTCCAGGCCAAGCATGGATATATTTTATACATCTTCCAGGCCGAGCATGGATATATTTTAAAAATCTTCCAGGCCGAGCATGGATATATTTTAAACATCTTCCAGCCGAGCATGTATATATTTTAAACATCTTCCAGGCCGAGCATGTATATATTTTAAACATCTTCCAGGTCGAGCATGGATATATTTTAAACATCTTCCAGGCTGAGCATGGATATATTTTCAACATCTTCCAGGCCGAGCATGGATAAATTTTAAACATCTTCCAGGCCGAGCATGTATATATTTTAAACATCTTCCAGGCCAAGCATGGATATATTTTATACATCTTCCAGGCCGAGCATGGATATATTTTAAACATCTTCCAGGCCGAGCATGGTTATATTTTAAACATCTTCTAGGCCGAGCATGGCTAAACTGTCAACATCTTCCAGGCTGAACATGGATATATTTATAACATCTTTAGGCCGGGCATGGATATATTTTAAACATCTTCCAGGACGAGCGTGGATATATTTTAAACATCTTCCAGGCCGAGCATGGCTAAAGTTTCAACATCTTCCAGGCCAAGCATGGATATGTTTTAAACATCTTTAGGCCGAGCATGGATATATTTTAAACATCTTCCAGGCCGAGCATGGATATATTTTATACATCTTCCAGGCCGAGCATGGATATATTTTAAACATCTTCTAGGCCGAGCATGGCTAAACTGTCAACATCTTCCAGGCTGAACATGGATATATTTATAACATCTTTAGGCCGATCATGGATATATTTTAAACATCTTCCAGGCCGAGCATGGATATATTTTCAACATCTTCCAGGCCGAGCATGGCCAAAGTTTCAACATCTTCCAGGCCGAGCATGGATATGTTTTAAACATCTTCCAGGTCGAGCATGGATATATTTTATACATCTTCCAGGCCGAGCATGGATATATTTTAAACACCTTCCAGGCCGAACATGGATATATTTATAACATCTTTAGGCCGAGCATGGATATATTTTAAACATTTTCCAGGCCGAGCATGGATATATTTTAAACAACTTCCAGGCCGAGCATGGATATATTTTCAACATCTTCCAGGCCGAGCATGGATATATTTTCAACATCTTCCAAGCCGAGCATGGCCAAAGTTTCAACATCTTCCAGGCCGAGCATGGATATGTTTTAAACATTTTCAAGGCCGAGCATGGATATAATTTATACATCTTCCAGGCCGAGCATGGATATATTTTAAAAATCTTCCAGGCCGAGCATGGATATATTTTAAACATCTTCCAGGCCGAGCATGGATATATTTTAAACACCTTCCAGGCCGAACATGGATATATTTATAACATCCTTAGGCCGAGCATGGATATATTTTAAACATTTTCAAGGCCGAGCATGGATATATTTTAAACATCTTCCAGGCTGAGCATGGATATATTTTAAACATCTTCCAGGCCGTGCATGGATATATTTTAAACATCTTCCAGGCCGAGCATGGATATATTTTTAAAATCTTCCAGGCCGAGCATGGCTAAAGTTTCAACAACTTCCCGGCTGAACATGGTTATATTTTAAACATCTTCCAGGCCGAGCATGGATATATTTTAAACATCTTCCAGGCCGAGCATGGATATATTTTAAAAACCTTCCAGGTCGAGCATGGATATATTTTAAACATCTTCTAGGCCGAGCATGGAAATATTTTCAACATCTTCCAGGCCGAGCATGGATATATTTTATACATCTTCCAGGCCGAGCATGGATATATTTTAAACATCTTCCAGGCCGAGCATGGATATATTTTAAACATCTTCCAGGCCGAGCATGGATATATTTTCAACATCTTCCAGGCCGAGCATGGCCAAAGTTTCAGCATCTTCAAGGCCGAGCATGGATATGTTTTAAACATCTTCCAGGCCGAGCATGGATATATTTTATACATCTTCCAGGCCGAGCATGGATATATTTTAAAAATCTTCCAGGCCGAGCATGGATATATTTTAAACATCTTTCAGGCCGAGCATGGATATATTTTAAACACCTTCCAGGCCGAACATGGATATATTTATAACATCTTTAGGCCGAGCATGGATATATTTTAAACATTTTCCAGGCCGAGCATGGATATATTTTAAACATCTTCCAGGCCGAGCATGGATATATTTTAAACATCTTCCAGGCCGAGCATGGATATATTTTAAACATCTTCCAGGCCGAGCATGGATATATTTCAAACATCTTCCAGGCCGAGCATGGCAAAAGTTTCAACATCTTCCAGGCCGAACATGGATATATTTTAAACATCTTTAGGCCGAGCATGGATATATTTTAAACATCTTCCATGCTGAGCATGGCTAAACTTTCAACATCTTCCAGGCCGAGCATGGATATATTTTAAACATCTTCCAGGCCGAGCATGGATATATTTTCAAGATCTTCCAGGCCGGGCATGGCCAAAGTTTCAACATCTTCCAGGCCGAGCATGGATATGTTTTAAACATCTTCCAGGCCGAGCATGGATATATTTTATACATCTTCCAGGCCGAGCATGGATATATTTTAAAAATCTTCCAGGCCGAGCATGGATATATTTTAAACATCTTCCAGGCCGAGCATGGATATATTTTAAACATCTTCCAGGCCGTGCATGGATATATTTTAAACATCTTCCAGGCCGAGCATGGATACATTTTTCAAATCTTCCAGGCCGAGCATGGCTAAAGTTTCAACAACTTCCCGGCTGAACATGGTTATATTTCAAACACCTTCCAGGCCGAGCATGGATATATTTTAAACATCTTCCAGGCCGAGCATGGCAAAAGTTTCAACATCTTCCAGGCCGAACATGGATATATTTTAAACATCTTTAGGCCGAGCATGGATATATTTTAAACATCTTCCAGGCCGAGCATGGCTAAACTTTCAACATCTTCCAGGCCGAGCATGGATATATTTTAAACACCTTCCTGGTCGAGCGTCGATATATTTTAAACATCTTCCAGGCCGAGCATGGAAATATTTTCAACATCTTCCAGGCCGAGCACGGATATATTTTAAACATCTTCCAGGCCGAGGATGGATATATTTTAAACATCTTCCAGGCCGAGCATGGATATATTTTAAACATCTTCCAGGCCGAGCATGGATATATTTTAAACATCTTCCAGGCCGAGCATGGCTAAAGTTTCAACATCTTCCAGGCCGAAAAATGGATATGTTTTAAACATCTTTAGACCGAGCATGGATATATTTTAAACATCTTCCAGGCCAAGCTTGGATATATTTTATACATCTTCCAGGCCGAGCATGGATATATTTTTAAAATCTTCCAGGCCGAGCATGGATATATTTTAAACATCTTCCATCCGAGCATGTATATATTTTAAACATCTTCCAGGCCGAGCATGGATATATTTTAAACATCTTCCAGGCCGAGCATGGATATATTTTCAACATCTTCCAGGCCGAGCATGGATAAATTTTAAACATCTTCCAGGCCGAGCATGTATATATTTTAAACATCTTCCAGGCCAAGCATGGATATATTTTATACATCTTCCAGGCCGAGCATGGATATATTTTAAACTTCTTCCAGGCCGAGCATGGATATATTTTAAACATCTTCCAGGCCGAGCATGGATATATTTTCAACATCTTCCAGGCCGAGCATGGATATATTTTAAACATCTTCCAGGCCGAGCATGGCTAAACTTTCAACATCTTCCAGGCCGAACATGGATATATTTATAACATCTTTAGACCGGGCATGGATATATTTTAAACATTTTCCAGTCCGAGCATGGATATATTTTAAACATCTTCAAGGCCGAGCATGGATATATTTTAAACATCTTCCAGGACGAGCATGGATATATTTTAAACATCTTCCAGGCCGAGCATGGCTAACGTTTCAACATCTTCCAGGCCAAGCATGGATATGTTTTAAACATCTTTAGGCCGAGCATGGATATATTTTAAACATCTTCCAGGCCGAGCATGGATATATTTTATACATCTTCCAGGCCGAGCATGGATATATTTTAAAAATCTTCCAGGCCGAGCAGGGATATATTTTAAACATCTTCCAGGCCGAGCATGGATATATTTTATACATCTTCCAGGCCGAGCATGTATATATTTTAAACATCTTCCAGGCCGAGTATGGATATATTTTAAACATCTTCCAGGCCGAGCATGGCTAAAGTTCAACTACTTCCCGGCCGAGCATGGTTATATATTAAACATCTTCCAGGCCGAGCATGGATATATTTTAAACATCTTCCAGGCCGAGCATGGCTAAAGTTTCAACATCTTCCAGGCCGAACATGGATATATTTATGACATCTTTAGGCCGAGCATGGATTTATTTTAAACATTTTCCAGGCCGAGCATGGATATATTTTAAACATCTTCCAGTCCGAGCATGGATATATTTTAAACATCTTCCAGGCCGAGCATGGATATATTTTAAACATCTTCCAGGCCGAGCATGGATAGATTTTAAACATCTTCCAGGCCGAGCATGGATATATTTTCAACATCTTCCAGGCCGAGCATGGATATATTTTAAACATCTTGCAGGCCGAGCATGGCTAAAGTTTCAACAACTTCCCGGCTGAGCATGGTTATATTTTAAACATCTTCCAGGCCGAGCATGGATATATTTTAAACATCTTCCAGGCCGAGCATGGCTAACGTTTCAACATCTTCCAGGCCAAGCATGGATATGTTTTAAACATCTTTAGGCCGAGCATGGATATATTTTAAACATCTTCCAGGCCGAGCATGGATATATTTTATACATCTTCCAGGCCGAGCATGGATATATTTTAAACATCTTCCAGGCCGAGCATGGCTAACGTTTCAACATCTTCCAGGCCAAGCATGGATATGTTTTAAACATCTTTAGGCCGAGCATGGATATATTTTAAACATCTTCCAGGCCGAGCATGGATATATTTTATACATCTTCCAGGCCGAGCATGGATATATTTTAAAAATCTTCCAGGCCGAGCAGGGATATATTTTAAACATCTTCCAGGCCGAGCATGGATATATTTTATACATCTTCCAGGCCGAGCATGTATATATTTTAAACATCTTCCAGGCCGAGTATGGATATATTTTAAACATCTTCCAGGCCGAGCATGGCTAAAGTTCAACTACTTCCCGGCCGAGCATGGTTATATATTAAACATCTTCCAGGCCGAGCATGGATATATTTTAAACATCTTCCAGGCCGAGCATGGCTAAAGTTTCAACATCTTCCAGGCCGAACATGGATATATTTATGACATCTTTAGGCCGAGCATGGATTTATTTTAAACATTTTCCAGGCCGAGCATGGATATATTTTAAACATCTTCCAGTCCGAGCATGGATATATTTTAAACATCTTCCAGGCCGAGCATGGATATATTTTAAACATCTTCCAGGCCGAGCATGGATAGATTTTAAACATCTTCCAGGCCGAGCATGGATATATTTTCAACATCTTCCAGGCCGAGCATGGATATATTTTAAACATCTTGCAGGCCGAGCATGGCTAAAGTTTCAACAACTTCCCGGCTGAGCATGGTTATATTTTAAACATCTTCCAGGCCGAGCATGGATATATTTTAAACATCTTCCAGGCCGAGCATGGCTAACGTTTCAACATCTTCCAGGCCAAGCATGGATATGTTTTAAACATCTTTAGGCCGAGCATGGATATATTTTAAACATCTTCCAGGCCGAGCATGGATATATTTTATACATCTTCCAGGCCGAGCATGGATATATTTTAAAAATCTTCCAGGCCGAGCAGGGATATATTTTAAACATCTTCCAGGCCGAGCATGGATATATTTTATACATCTTCCAGGCCGAGCATGTATATATTTTAAACATCTTCCAGGCCGAGTATGGATATATTTTAAACATCTTCCAGGCCGAGCATGGCTAAAGTTCAACTACTTCCCGGCCGAGCATGGTTATATATTAAACATCTTCCAGGCCGAGCATGGATATATTTTAAACATCTTCCAGGCCGAGCATGGCTAAAGTTTCAACATCTTCCAGGCCGAACATGGATATATTTATGACATCTTTAGGCCGAGCATGGATTTATTTTAAACATTTTCCAGGCCGAGCATGGATATATTTTAAACATCTTCCAGTCCGAGCATGGATATATTTTAAACATCTTCCAGGCCGAGCATGGATATATTTTAAACATCTTCCAGGCCGAGCATGGATAGATTTTAAACATCTTCCAGGCCGAGCATGGATATATTTTCAACATCTTCCAGGCCGAGCATGGATATATTTTCAACATCTTCCAGGCCGAGCATGGCTAAAGTTTCAACAACTTCCCGGCTGAGCATGGTTATATTTTAAACATCTTCCAGGCCGAGCATGGCAAAAGTTTCAACATCTTCCAGGCCGAACATGGATATATTTTAAACATCTTTAGGCCTAGCGTGGATATATTTTAAACATCTTCCAAGCCGAGCATGGCTAAACTTTCATCATCTTCCAGGCCGAGCATGGATATATTTTAAACACCTTCCAGGTCGAGCATGGATATATTTTAAACATCTTCCAGGCCGAGCATGGAAATATTTTCAACATCTTCCAGGCCGAGCACGGACATATTCTAAACATCTTCCAGGCCGAGCATGGATATATTTTAAACATCTTCCAGGCCGAGCATGGATATATTTTCAACATCTTCCAGGCCGAGCATGGATATATTTTAAACATCTTCCAGGTCGAGCATGGATATATTTTAAACATCTTCCAGGCCGAGCATGGATATATTTTCAACATCTTCCAGGCCGAGCATGGATATATTTTCAACATCTTCCAGGCCGAGCATGGATATATTTTAAACATCTTCCAGGCCGAGCATGGATATATTTTAAACACCTTCCAGGCCGAACAGGGATATATTTATAACATCCTTAGGCCGAGCATGGATATATTTTAAACATTTTCCAGGCCGAGCATGGATATATTTTAAACATCTTCCAGGCCGAGCATGGATATATTTTAAACATCTTCCAGGCCGTGCATGGATTTATTTTAAACATCTTACAGGCCGAGCATGGATATATTTTAAACATCTTCCAGGCCGAGCATGGCCAAAGTTTCAACATCTTCCAGGCCAAACATGGATATATTTTAAACATCTTTAGGCCGAGCATGGATATATTTTAAACATCTTCCAGGCCGAGCATGGCTAAACTTTCAACATCTTCCAGGCCGAGCATGGATCTATTTTAAACACCTTCCTGGTCGAGCGTGGATATATTTTAAACATCTTCCAGGCCAAGCATGGAAATATTTTCAACATCTTCCAGGCCGAGCACGGATATATTTTAAACATCTTCCAGGCCGAGCATGGCTAAAGTTTCAACATCTTCCAGGCCGAAAAATGGATATGTTTTAAACATCTTTAGACCGAGCATGGATATATTTTAAACATCTTCCAGGCCAAGCATGGATATATTTTATACATCTTCCAGGCCGAGCATGGATATATTTTAAAAATCTTCCAGGCCGAGCATGGATATATTTTAAACATCTTCCAGCCGAGCATGTATGTATTTTAAACATCTCCCAGGCCGAGCATGTATATATTTTAAACATCTTCCAGGCCGAGCATGGATATATTTTAAACATCTTCCAGGCCGAGCATGGATATATTTTCAACATCTTCCAGGCCGAGCATGGATAAATTTTAAACATCTTCCAGGCCGAGCATGGATATATTTTAAACATCTTCCAGGCCGAGCATGGATATATTTTAAACATCTTCCAGGCCGAGCATGGATATATTTTCAACATCTTCCAGGCCGAGCATGGATATATTTTAAACATCTTCCAGGCCGAGCATGGCTAAACTTTCAACATCTTCCAGGCCGAACATGGATATATTTTAAACATCTTCCAGGCCGGGCATGGATATATTTTAAACATTTTCCAGGCCGAGCATGGATATATTTTCAACATCTTCCAGGCCGAGCATGGATATATTTTAAATATCTTCCAGGACGAGCATGGATATATTTTCAACATCTTCCAGGCCGAGCATGGATATATTTTAAACATCTTCCAGGCCAAGCATGGATATATTTTATACATCTTCCAGGCCGAGCATGGATATATTTTAAACATCTTCCAAGCCGAGCATGGATATATTTTAAACATCTTCCAGGCCGAGCATGGATATATTTTAAACATCTTCCAGGCCGAGCATGGATATATTTTCAACATCTTCCAGGCCGAACATGGATAAATTTTAAACATCTTCCAGGCCGAGCAGGGATATATTTATAACATCCTTAGGCCGAGCATGGATATATTTTAAGCATTTTCCAGGCCGAGCATGGATATATTTTAAACATCTTCCAGGCCGAGCATGGATATATTTTAAACATCTTCCAGGCCGTGCATGGATATATTTTAAACATCTTACAGGCCGAGCATGGATATATTTTAAACATCTTCCAGGCCGAGCATGGCAAAAGTTTCAACATCTTCCAGGCCGAACATGGATATATTTTAAACATCTTTAGGCCGAGCATGGATATATTTTAAACATCTTCTAGGCCGAGCATGGCTAAACTTTCAACATCTTCCAGGTCGAGCACGGATATATTTTAAACATCTTCCAGGCCGAGCACGGATATATTTTAAACATCTTCCAGGCCGAGCATGGATATATTTTAAACATCTTCCAGGCCAAGCATGGATATATTTTAAACATCTTCCAGGCCGAGCATGGATATATTTTAAACATCTTCCAGGCCGAGCATGGATATATTTTAAACATCTTCCAGGCCAAGCATGGATATATTTTAAACATCTTCCAGGCCGAGCATGGCTAAAGTTTCAACATCTTCCAGGCCGAAAAATGGAAATGTTTTAAACATCTTTAGACCAAGCATGGATATATTTTAAACATCTTCCAGGCCAAGCATGGATATATTTTATACATCTTCCAGGCCGAGCATGGATATATTTTAAACATCTTCCAGGGCGAGCATGTATATATTTTAAACATCTTCCAGGCCGAGCATGGATATATTTTAAACATCTTCCAGGCCGAGCATGGATATATTTTCAACATCTTCCAGGCCGAACATGGATAAATTTTAAACATCTTCCAGGCCGAGCATGTATATATTTTAAACATCTTCCAGGCCAAGCATGGATATATTTTATACATCTTCCAGGCCGAGCATGGATATATTTTAAACATCTTCCAGGCCGAGCATGGATATATTTTAAACATCTTCCAGGCCGAGCATGGATATATTTTCAACATCTTCCAGGCCGAGCATGGATATATTTTAAACATCTTCCAGGCCCAGCATGGCTAAACTTTCAACATCTTCCAGGCCGAACATGGATATATTTATAACAACTTTAGGCCGGGCATGGATATATTTTAAACATTTTCCAGGCCGAGCATGGATATATTTTAAACATCTTCCAGGCCGAGCATGGATATATTTTAAACATCTTCCAGGACGAGCATGGATATATTTTAAACATCTTCCAGGCCGAGCATGGCTAAAGTTTCAACATCTTCCAGGCCAAGCATGGATATGTTTTAAACATCTTTAGGCCGAGCATGGATATATTTTAAACATCTTCCAGGCCGAGCATGGATATATTTTATACATCTTCCAGGCCGAGCATGGATATATTTTAAAAATCTTCCAGGCCGAGCATGGATATATTTTAAACATCTTCCAGGCCGAGCATGGATATATTTTATACATCTTCCAGGCCGAGCATGTATATATTTTAAACATCTTCCAGGCCGAGTATGGATATATTTTAAACATCTTCCAGGCCGAGCATGGCTAAAGTTCAACTACTTCCCGGCCGAGCATGGTTATATTTTAAACATCTTCCAGGCCGAGCATGGATATATTTTAAACATCTTCCAGGCCGAGCATGGCTAAAGTTTCAACATCTTCCAGGCCGAACATGGATATATTTATGACATCTTTAGGCC
Organism: Scyliorhinus torazame; assembly: GCF_047496885.1. Taxonomy (NCBI): domain Eukaryota; kingdom Metazoa; phylum Chordata; class Chondrichthyes; order Carcharhiniformes; family Scyliorhinidae; genus Scyliorhinus; species Scyliorhinus torazame. The sequence goes on along the minus strand of NC_092726.1, from coordinate 94,657,989 downwards.
GAGCATGGATAGATTTTAAAAATCTTCCAGGCCGAGCATAGATATATTTTCAACAACTTCCAGTCCGAGCATGGATATATTTTAATCATCTTCCAGGCCGAGCATGGCTAAAGTTTCAACACCTTCCCGGCTGAGCATGGTTATATTTTAAACATCTTCCAGGCCGAGCATGGCAAAAGTTTCAACATCTTCCAGGCCCAACATGGATATATTTTAAACATCTTTAGGCCTAGCGTGGATATATTTTAAACATCTTCCAGGCCGAGCATGGCTAAACTTTCATCATCTTCCAGGCCGAGCATGGATATATTTTAAACACCTTCCAGGTCGAGCATGGATATATTTTAAACATCTTCCAGGCCGAGCATGGAAATATTTTCAACATCTTCCAGGCCGAGCACGGATATATTTTAAACATCTTCCAGGCCGAGCATGGATATATTTTAAACATCTTCCAGGCCGATCATGGATATATTTTCAACATCTTCCAGGCCGAGCATGGATATATTTTAAACATCTTCCAGGCCGAGCATGGATATATTTTAAACATCTTCCAGGCCGAGCATGGATATATTTTCAACATCTTCCACGCCGAGCATGGATATATTTTCAACATCTTCCAGGCCGAGCATGGATATATTTTAAACATCTTCCAGGCCGAGCATGGGTATATTTAAACATCTTCCAGGCAGAGCATGGATATATTTTGAACATCTTCCAGTCCGAGCATGGATATATTTTAAACATCTTCCAGGCCGAGCATGGCTATATTTTCAACATCTTCCAGGCCGAGCATGGATATATTTTAAACATCTTCCAGGCCGAGCATGGATATATTTTCAACATCTTCCAGGCCGAGCATGGATATATTTTAAACATTTTCCAGGCCGAGCATGGATATATTTTCAACATCTTCCAGGCCGAGCATGTATATATTTTAAACATCTTCCAGGCCGAGCATGGGTATATTTAAACATCTTCCAGGCAGAGCATGGATATATTTTAAACATCTTCCAGGCCGAGCATGGATATATTTTAAACATCTTCCAGGCCGAGCATGGCTAAACTTTCAACATCTTCCAGGCCGAGCATGGATATATTTTAAACATCTCCCAGGCCGAGCATGGATATATTGTCAACATCTTCCAGGCCGAGCATGGATATATTTTCAACATCTTCCAGGCCGAGCATGGATATATTTTAAACATCTTCCAGGCCGAGCATGGATATATTTTAAACATCTTCCTGGCCGAGCAAGGCTAAACTTTCAACATCTTCCAGGCCGAGCATGGATATATTTTAAACATCTTGCAGGCCGAGCATGGCTAAAGTTTCAACAACTGCCCGGCTGAGCATGGTTATATTTTAAACACCTTCCAGGCCGATCATGGATATATTTTAAACTTCTTCGAGGCCGAGCATGGCAAAAGTTTCAACATCTTCCAGGCCGATCATGGATATATTTTAAACATCTTTAGGCCGAGCATGGATATATTTTAAACATCTTCCAGGCCGAGCATGGCTAAACTTTCAACATCTTCCAGGCCGAGCATGGATATATTTTAAACACCTTCCAGGTCGAGCATGGATATATTTGAAACATCTTCCAGGCCGAGCATAGAAATATTTTCAACATCTTCCAGGCCGAGCATGGATATATTTTAAACATCTTCCAGGCCGAGCATGGATATATTTTAAACATATTCCAGGCCGAGCATGGATATATTTTAAACACCTTCCAGGCCGATCATGGATATATTTTAAACTTCTTCGAGGCCGAGCATGGCAAAAGTTTCAACATCTTCCAGGCCGATCATGGATATATTTTAAACATCTTTAGGCCGAGCATGGATATATTTTAAACATCTTCCAGGCCGAGCATGGCTAAACTTTCAACATCTTCCAGGCCGAGCATGGATATATTTTAAACACCTTCCAGGTCGAGCATGGATATATTTGAAACATCTTCCAGGCCGAGCATAGAAATATTTTCAACATCTTCCAGGCCGAGCATGGATATATTTTAAACATCTTCCAGGCCGAGCATGGATATATTTTAAACATATTCCAGGCCGAGCATGGATATATTTTAAACATCTTCCAGGCCGAGCATGGATATATTTTAAACATCTTCCAGGCCGAGCATGGATATATTTTAAACATCTTCCAGGCCGAGCATGGATATATTTTAAACATCTTCCAGGCCGAGCATGGATATATTTTAAACATCTTCCAGGCCGAGCATGGATATATTTACAACATCTTCCAGGCCGAGCATGGATATATTTTAAACATCTTCCAGGTCGAGCATGGATATATTTTAAACATCTTCCAGGCCGAGCATGGATATATTTTAAACATCTTCCAGGCCGAGCATGGCCAAAGTTTCAACATCTTCCTTGCCGAGCATGGATATGTTTTAAACATCTTCCAGGCCGAGCATGGATACATTTTAAAAATCTTCCAGGCCAAGCATGGATATATTTTAAACTTCTTCCAGGCCGAGCATTGATATATTTCAAACATTTTCCAGGAAGAGCATGGCTGAAATTTCAACATCTTCCAGGCCGAAAATGGAAATATTTTAAACATCTTCCAGGCCGAGCATGGATATATTTTAAACATCTTCCAGGCCGAGCATGGATATATTTTCAACATCTTCCAGGCCGAGCATGGCCAAAGTTTCAACATCTTCCTTGCCGAGCATGGATATGTTTTAAACATCTTCCAGGCCGAGCATGGATACATTTTAAAAATCTTCCAGGCCAAGCATGGATATATTTATAACATCTTTAGGCCGAGCATGAATATATTTTAAACATTTTCCAGGCCGAGCATGGATATATTTTAAACATCTTCCAGGCCGAGCATGGATATATTTTAAACATGTTCCAGGCCGAGCATGGATATATTTTAAACATCTTCCAGGCCGAGCATGGCTAAAGTTTCAACAACTTCCCGGCTGAGCATGGTTATATTTTAAACATCTTCAAGGCCGAGCATGGATATATTTTAAATATCTTCCAGGCCGAGCATGGCAAAAGTTTCAACATCTTCCAGGCCGAACACGGATATATTTTAAACATCTTTAGGCCGAGCATGGATATATTTTAAACATCTTCCAGGCCGAGCATGGCTAAACTTTCAACATCTTCCAGGCCGAGCATGGATATATTTTAAACATCTTCCAGGCCGAGCATGGATATATTTTCAACATCTTCACGGCCGAGCATGGCCAAAGTTTCAACATCTTCCAGGCCGAGCATGGATATGTTTTAAACATCTTCCAGGCCGAGCATGGATATATTTTATGCATCTTCCAGGCCGAGCATGGATATATTTTAAAAATCTTCCAGGCCGAGCATGGATATATTTTAAACATCTGCCAGGCCGAGCATGGATATATTTTAAACACCTTCCAGGCCGAACAGGGATATATTTATAACATCTTTATGCCGAGCATGGATATATTTTAAACATTTTCCAGGCCGAGCATGGATATATTTTAAACATCTTCCAGGCCGAGCATGGATATATTTTAAACATCTTCCAAGCCGAGCATGGATATATTTTTTAAATCTTCCAGTCCGAGCATGGCTAAAGTTTCAACAACTTCCCGGCTGAACATGGTTATATTTTAAACATCTTCCAGGCCGAGCATGGATATATTTTAAACATCTTCCAGACCGAGCATGGATATATTTTCAACATCTTCCAGGCCGAGCATGGCAAAAGTTTCAACATCTTGCAGGCCGAACATGGATATATTTTAAACATCTTTAGGCCGAGCATGGATATATTTTAAACATCTTCCAGGCCGAGCATGGCTAAACTTTCAACATCTTCCAGGCCGAGCATGGATATATTTTAAACACCTTCCTGGTCGAACGTGGATATATTTTAAACATCTTCCAGGCCGAGCATGGAAATATTTTCAACATCTTCCAGGCCGAGCACGGATATATTTTAAACATCTTCCAGGCCGAGCATGGATATATTTTAAACATCTTCCAGGCCGAGCATGGATATATTTTAAACATCTTCCAGGCCGAGCATGGATATATTTTAAACATCTTCCAGGCCGAGCATGGCTAAAGTTTCAACATCTTCCAGGCCGAAAAATGGATATGTTTTAAACATCTTTAGACCGAGCATGGATATATTTTAAACATCTTCCAGGCCAAGCATGGATATATTTTAAAAATCTTCCAGGCCGAGCATGGATATATTTTAAACATCTTCCAGCCGAGCATGTATATATTTTAAACATCTTCCAGCCGAGCATGGATATATTTTAAACATCTTCCAGGCCGAGCATGGAGATATTTGATACATCTTCCAGGCCGAGCATGGATAAATTTTAAACATCTTCCAGGCCGAGCATGTATATATTTTAAACATCTTCCAGGCCAAGCATGGATATATTTTATACATCTTCCAGGCCGAGCATGGATATATTTTAAATTTCTTCCAGGCCGAGCATGGATATATTTTAAACATCGTCCAGGCCGAGCATGGATATATTTTAGACATCTTCCAGGCAGAGCATGGATATATTTTAAACATCTTCCAGGCCGAGCATGGATATATTTTAAACATCTTCCAGGCCGAGCATGGATATATTTTAGACATCTTCCAGGCCGTGCATGGATATATTTTAAACATCTTCCAGGCCGAGCATGGCTAAAGTTTCAACATCTTCCAGGACGAGCATGGATATATTTTAAAAATGTTCCAGGCCAAGCATGGATATATTTTAAACATCTTTCAGGCAGAGCATGGATATATTTTAAACACCTTCCAGGCCGAACATGGATATATTTATAACATCTTTAGGCCGAGCATGAATATATTTTAAACATTTTCCAGGCCGAGCATGGATATATTTTAAACATCTTCCAGGCCGAGCATGGATATATTTTAAACATCTTCCAGGCCGAGCATGGATATATTTTAAACATGTTCCAGGCCGAGCATGGATATATTTTAAACATCTTCCAGGCCGAGCATGGCTAAAGTTTCAACAACTTCCCGGCTGAGCATGGTTATATTTTAAACATCTTCAAGGCCGAGCATGGATATATTTTAAATATCTTCCAGGCCGAGCATGGCAAAAGTTTCAACATCTTCCAGGCCGAACATGGATATATTTTAAACATCTTTAGGCCGAGCATGGATATATTTTAAACATCTTCCAGGCCGAGCATGGCAAAACTTTCAACATCTTCCAGGCCGAGCATCGATATATTTTAAACATCTTCCAGGCCGAGCATGGATATATTTTCAACATCTTCCAGGCCGAGCATGGCCAAAGTTTCAACATCTTCCAGGCCGAGCATGGATATGTTTTAAACATCTTCCAGGCCGAGCATGGATATATTTTATGCATCTTCCAGGCCGAGCATGGATATATTTTAAAAATCTTCCAGGCCGAGCATGGATATATTTTAAACATCTTCCAGGCCGAGCATGGATATATTTTAAACATCTTCCAGGCCAAGCATGGATATATTTTATACATCTTCCAGGCTGAGCATGGATATATTTTAAACTTCTTCCAGGCCGAGCATGGATATATTTTAAACATCGTCCAGGCCGAGCATGGATATATTTTAGACATCTTCCAGGCAGAGCATTGATATATTTTAAACATCTTCCAGGCCGAGCATGGATGTATTTTAAACATCTTCCAGGCCGAGCATGGATATATTTTAGACATCTTCCAGGCCGAGCATGGATATATTTTAAACATCTTCCAGGCCGAGCATGGCTAAAGTTTCAACATCTTCCAGGACGAGCATGGATATATTTTAAACATCTTCCAGGCCGAGCATGGATATATTTCCAACATCTTCCAGGCCGTGCATGGATATATTTTCAACATCTTCCAGGCCGAGCATGGCCAAAGTTTCAACATCTTCCTTGCCGAGCATGGATATGTTTTAAACATCTTCCAGGCCGAGCATGGATACATTTTAAAAATCTTCCAGGCCAAGCATGGATATATTTATAACATCTTTAGGCCGAGCATGAATATATTTTAAACATTTTCCAGGCCGAGCATGGATATATTTTAAACATCTTCCAGGCCGAGCATGGATATATTTTAAACATGTTCCAGGCCGAGCATGGATATATTTTAAACATCTTCCAGGCCGAGCATGGCTAAAGTTTCAACAACTTCCCGGCTGAGCATGGTTATATTTTAAACATCTTCAAGGCCGAGCATGGATATATTTTAAATATCTTCCAGGCCGAGCATGGCAAAAGTTTCAACATCTTCCAGGCCGAACACGGATATATTTTAAACATCTTTAGGCCGAGCATGGATATATTTTAAACATCTTCCAGGCCGAGCATGGCTAAACTTTCAACATCTTCCAGGCCGAGCATGGATATATTTTAAACATCTTCCAGGCCGAGCATGGATATATTTTCAACATCTTCACGGCCGAGCATGGCCAAAGTTTCAACATCTTCCAGGCCGAGCATGGATATGTTTTAAACATCTTCCAGGCCGAGCATGGATATATTTTATGCATCTTCCAGGCCGAGCATGGATATATTTTAAAAATCTTCCAGGCCGAGCATGGATATATTTTAAACATCTGCCAGGCCGAGCATGGATATATTTTAAACACCTTCCAGGCCGAACAGGGATATATTTATAACATCTTTATGCCGAGCATGGATATATTTTAAACATTTTCCAGGCCGAGCATGGATATATTTTAAACATCTTCCAGGCCGAGCATGGATATATTTTAAACATCTTCCAAGCCGAGCATGGATATATTTTTTAAATCTTCCAGTCCGAGCATGGCTAAAGTTTCAACAACTTCCCGGCTGAACATGGTTATATTTTAAACATCTTCCAGGCCGAGCATGGATATATTTTAAACATCTTCCAGACCGAGCATGGATATATTTTCAACATCTTCCAGGCCGAGCATGGCAAAAGTTTCAACATCTTGCAGGCCGAACATGGATATATTTTAAACATCTTTAGGCCGAGCATGGATATATTTTAAACATCTTCCAGGCCGAGCATGGCTAAACTTTCAACATCTTCCAGGCCGAGCATGGATATATTTTAAACACCTTCCTGGTCGAACGTGGATATATTTTAAACATCTTCCAGGCCGAGCATGGAAATATTTTCAACATCTTCCAGGCCGAGCACGGATATATTTTAAACATCTTCCAGGCCGAGCATGGATATATTTTAAACATCTTCCAGGCCGAGCATGGATATATTTTAAACATCTTCCAGGCCGAGCATGGATATATTTTAAACATCTTCCAGGCCGAGCATGGCTAAAGTTTCAACATCTTCCAGGCCGAAAAATGGATATGTTTTAAACATCTTTAGACCGAGCATGGATATATTTTAAACATCTTCCAGGCCAAGCATGGATATATTTTAAAAATCTTCCAGGCCGAGCATGGATATATTTTAAACATCTTCCAGCCGAGCATGTATATATTTTAAACATCTTCCAGCCGAGCATGGATATATTTTAAACATCTTCCAGGCCGAGCATGGAGATATTTGATACATCTTCCAGGCCGAGCATGGATAAATTTTAAACATCTTCCAGGCCGAGCATGTATATATTTTAAACATCTTCCAGGCCAAGCATGGATATATTTTATACATCTTCCAGGCCGAGCATGGATATATTTTAAATTTCTTCCAGGCCGAGCATGGATATATTTTAAACATCGTCCAGGCCGAGCATGGATATATTTTAGACTTCTTCCAGGCAGAGCATGGATATATTTTAAACATCTTCCAGGCCGAGCATGGATATATTTTAAACATCTTCCAGGCCGAGCATGGATATATTTTAGACATCTTCCAGGCCGTGCATGGATATATTTTAAACATCTTCCAGGCCGAGCATGGCTAAAGTTTCAACATCTTCCAGGACGAGCATGGATATATTTTAAAAATGTTCCAGGCCAAGCATGGATATATTTTAAACATCTTTCAGGCAGAGCATGGATATATTTTAAACACCTTCCAGGCCGAACATGGATATATTTATAACATCTTTAGGCCGAGCATGAATATATTTTAAACATTTTCCAGGCCGAGCATGGATATATTTTAAACATCTTCCAGGCCGAGCATGGATATATTTTAGACATCTTCCAGGCCGAGCATGGATATATTTTAAACATCTTCCAGGCCGAGCATGGCTAAAGTTTCAACATCTTCCAGGACGAGCATGGATATATTTTAAACATCTTCCAGGCCGAGCATGGATATATTTCCAACATCTTCCAGGCCGTGCATGGATATATTTTCAACATCTTCCAGGCCGAGCATGGCCAAAGTTTCAACATCTTCCTTGCCGAGCATGGATATGTTTTAAACATCTTCCAGGCCGAGCATGGATACATTTTAAAAATCTTCCAGGCCAAGCATGGATATATTTATAACATCTTTAGGCCGAGCATGAATATATTTTAAACATTTTCCAGGCCGAGCATGGATATATTTTAAACATCTTCCAGGCCGAGCATGGATATATTTTAAACATGTTCCAGGCCGAGCATGGATATATTTTAAACATCTTCCAGGCCGAGCATGGCTAAAGTTTCAACAACTTCCCGGCTGAGCATGGTTATATTTTAAACATCTTCAAGGCCGAGCATGGATATATTTTAAATATCTTCCAGGCCGAGCATGGCAAAAGTTTCAACATCTTCCAGGCCGAACACGGATATATTTTAAACATCTTTAGGCCGAGCATGGATATATTTTAAACATCTTCCAGGCCGAGCATGGCTAAACTTTCAACATCTTCCAGGCCGAGCATGGATATATTTTAAACATCTTCCAGGCCGAGCATGGATATATTTTCAACATCTTCACGGCCGAGCATGGCCAAAGTTTCAACATCTTCCAGGCCGAGCATGGATATGTTTTAAACATCTTCCAGGCCGAGCATGGATATATTTTATGCATCTTCCAGGCCGAGCATGGATATATTTTAAAAATCTTCCAGGCCGAGCATGGATATATTTTAAACATCTGCCAGGCCGAGCATGGATATATTTTAAACACCTTCCAGGCCGAACAGGGATATATTTATAACATCTTTATGCCGAGCATGGATATATTTTAAACATTTTCCAGGCCGAGCATGGATATATTTTAAACATCTTCCAGGCCGAGCATGGATATATTTTAAACATCTTCCAAGCCGAGCATGGATATATTTTTTAAATCTTCCAGTCCGAGCATGGCTAAAGTTTCAACAACTTCCCGGCTGAACATGGTTATATTTTAAACATCTTCCAGGCCGAGCATGGATATATTTTAAACATCTTCCAGACCGAGCATGGATATATTTTCAACATCTTCCAGGCCGAGCATGGCAAAAGTTTCAACATCTTGCAGGCCGAACATGGATATATTTTAAACATCTTTAGGCCGAGCATGGATATATTTTAAACATCTTCCAGGCCGAGCATGGCTAAACTTTCAACATCTTCCAGGCCGAGCATGGATATATTTTAAACACCTTCCTGGTCGAACGTGGATATATTTTAAACATCTTCCAGGCCGAGCATGGAAATATTTTCAACATCTTCCAGGCCGAGCACGGATATATTTTAAACATCTTCCAGGCCGAGCATGGATATATTTTAAACATCTTCCAGGCCGAGCATGGATATATTTTAAACATCTTCCAGGCCGAGCATGGATATATTTTAAACATCTTCCAGGCCGAGCATGGCTAAAGTTTCAACATCTTCCAGGCCGAAAAATGGATATGTTTTAAACATCTTTAGACCGAGCATGGATATATTTTAAACATCTTCCAGGCCAAGCATGGATATATTTTAAAAATCTTCCAGGCCGAGCATGGATATATTTTAAACATCTTCCAGCCGAGCATGTATATATTTTAAACATCTTCCAGCCGAGCATGGATATATTTTAAACATCTTCCAGGCCGAGCATGGAGATATTTGATACATCTTCCAGGCCGAGCATGGATAAATTTTAAACATCTTCCAGGCCGAGCATGTATATATTTTAAACATCTTCCAGGCCAAGCATGGATATATTTTATACATCTTCCAGGCCGAGCATGGATATATTTTAAATTTCTTCCAGGCCGAGCATGGATATATTTTAAACATCGTCCAGGCCGAGCATGGATATATTTTAGACTTCTTCCAGGCAGAGCATGGATATATTTTAAACATCTTCCAGGCCGAGCATGGATATATTTTAAACATCTTCCAGGCCGAGCATGGATATATTTTAGACATCTTCCAGGCCGTGCATGGATATATTTTAAACATCTTCCAGGCCGAGCATGGCTAAAGTTTCAACATCTTCCAGGACGAGCATGGATATATTTTAAAAATGTTCCAGGCCAAGCATGGATATATTTTAAACATCTTTCAGGCAGAGCATGGATATATTTTAAACACCTTCCAGGCCGAACATGGATATATTTATAACATCTTTAGGCCGAGCATGAATATATTTTAAACATTTTCCAGGCCGAGCATGGATATATTTTAAACATCTTCCAGGCCGAGCATGGATATATTTTAAACATCTTCCAGGCCGAGCATGGATATATTTTAAACATGTTCCAGGCCGAGCATGGATATATTTTAAACATCTTCCAGGCCGAGCATGGCTAAAGTTTCAACAACTTCCCGGCTGAGCATGGTTATATTTTAAACATCTTCAAGGCCGAGCATGGATATATTTTAAATATCTTCCAGGCCGAGCATGGCAAAAGTTTCAACATCTTCCAGGCCGAACATGGATATATTTTAAACATCTTTAGGCCGAGCATGGATATATTTTAAACATCTTCCAGGCCGAGCATGGCAAAACTTTCAACATCTTCCAGGCCGAGCATCGATATATTTTAAACATCTTCCAGGCCGAGCATGGATATATTTTCAACATCTTCCAGGCCGAGCATGGCCAAAGTTTCAACATCTTCCAGGCCGAGCATGGATATGTTTTAAACATCTTCCAGGCCGAGCATGGATATATTTTATGCATCTTCCAGGCCGAGCATGGATATATTTTAAAAATCTTCCAGGCCGAGCATGGATATATTTTAAACATCTTCCAGGCCGAGCATGGATATATTTTAAACATCTTCCAGGCCAAGCATGGATATATTTTATACATCTTCCAGGCTGAGCATGGATATATTTTAAACTTCTTCCAGGCCGAGCATGGATATATTTTAAACATCGTCCAGGCCGAGCATGGATATATTTTAGACATCTTCCAGGCAGAGCATTGATATATTTTAAACATCTTCCAGGCCGAGCATGGATGTATTTTAAACATCTTCCAGGCCGAGCATGGATATATTTTAGACATCTTCCAGGCCGAGCATGGCAAAAGTTTCAACATCTTGCAGGCCGAACATGGATATATTTTAAACATCTTTAGGCCGAGCATGGATATATTTTAAACATCTTCCAGGCCGAGCATGGCTAAACTTTCAACATCTTCCAGGCCGAGCATGGATATATTTTAAACACCTTCCTGGTCGAACGTGGATATATTTTAAACATCTTCCAGGCCGAGCATGGAAATATTTTCAACATCTTCCAGGCCGAGCACGGATATATTTTAAACATCTTCCAGGCCGAGCATGGATATATTTTAAACATCTTCCAGGCCGAGCATGGATATATTTTAAACATCTTCCAGGCCGAGCATGGATATATTTTAAACATCTTCCAGGCCGAGCATGGCTAAAGTTTCAACATCTTCCAGGCCGAAAAATGGATATGTTTTAAACATCTTTAGACCGAGCATGGATATATTTTAAACATCTTCCAGGCCAAGCATGGATATATTTTAAAAATCTTCCAGGCCGAGCATGGATATATTTTAAACATCTTCCAGCCGAGCATGTATATATTTTAAACATCTTCCAGCCGAGCATGGATATATTTTAAACATCTTCCAGGCCGAGCATGGAGATATTTGATACATCTTCCAGGCCGAGCATGGATAAATTTTAAACATCTTCCAGGCCGAGCATGTATATATTTTAAACATCTTCCAGGCCAAGCATGGATATATTTTATACATCTTCCAGGCCGAGCATGGATATATTTTAAATTTCTTCCAGGCCGAGCATGGATATATTTTAAACATCGTCCAGGCCGAGCATGGATATATTTTAGACTTCTTCCAGGCAGAGCATGGATATATTTTAAACATCTTCCAGGCCGAGCATGGATATATTTTAAACATCTTCCAGGCCGAGCATGGATATATTTTAGACATCTTCCAGGCCGTGCATGGATATATTTTAAACATCTTCCAGGCCGAGCATGGCTAAAGTTTCAACATCTTCCAGGACGAGCATGGATATATTTTAAAAATGTTCCAGGCCAAGCATGGATATATTTTAAACATCTTTCAGGCAGAGCATGGATATATTTTAAACACCTTCCAGGCCGAACATGGATATATTTATAACATCTTTAGGCCGAGCATGAATATATTTTAAACATTTTCCAGGCCGAGCATGGATATATTTTAAACATCTTCCAGGCCGAGCATGGATATATTTTAAACATCTTCCAGGCCGAGCATGGATATATTTTAAACATGTTCCAGGCCGAGCATGGATATATTTTAAACATCTTCCAGGCCGAGCATGGCTAAAGTTTCAACAACTTCCCGGCTGAGCATGGTTATATTTTAAACATCTTCAAGGCCGAGCATGGATATATTTTAAATATCTTCCAGGCCGAGCATGGCAAAAGTTTCAACATCTTCCAGGCCGAACATGGATATATTTTAAACATCTTTAGGCCGAGCATGGATATATTTTAAACATCTTCCAGGCCGAGCATGGCAAAACTTTCAACATCTTCCAGGCCGAGCATCGATATATTTTAAACATCTTCCAGGCCGAGCATGGATATATTTTCAACATCTTCCAGGCCGAGCATGGCCAAAGTTTCAACATCTTCCAGGCCGAGCATGGATATGTTTTAAACATCTTCCAGGCCGAGCATGGATATATTTTATGCATCTTCCAGGCCGAGCATGGATATATTTTAAAAATCTTCCAGGCCGAGCATGGATATATTTTAAACATCTTCCAGGCCGAGCATGGATATATTTTAAACATCTTCCAGGCCAAGCATGGATATATTTTATACATCTTCCAGGCTGAGCATGGATATATTTTAAACTTCTTCCAGGCCGAGCATGGATATATTTTAAACATCGTCCAGGCCGAGCATGGATATATTTTAGACATCTTCCAGGCAGAGCATTGATATATTTTAAACATCTTCCAGGCCGAGCATGGATGTATTTTAAACATCTTCCAGGCCGAGCATGGATATATTTTAGACATCTTCCAGGCCGAGCATGGCAAAAGTTTCAACATCTTGCAGGCCGAACATGGATATATTTTAAACATCTTTAGGCCGAGCATGGATATATTTTAAACATCTTCCAGGCCGAGCATGGCTAAACTTTCAACATCTTCCAGGCCGAGCATGGATATATTTTAAACACCTTCCTGGTCGAACGTGGATATATTTTAAACATCTTCCAGGCCGAGCATGGAAATATTTTCAACATCTTCCAGGCCGAGCACGGATATATTTTAAACATCTTCCAGGCCGAGCATGGATATATTTTAAACATCTTCCAGGCCGAGCATGGATATATTTTAAACATCTTCCAGGCCGAGCATGGATATATTTTAAACATCTTCCAGGCCGAGCATGGCTAAAGTTTCAACATCTTCCAGGCCGAAAAATGGATATGTTTTAAACATCTTTAGACCGAGCATGGATATATTTTAAACATCTTCCAGGCCAAGCATGGATATATTTTAAAAATCTTCCAGGCCGAGCATGGATATATTTTAAACATCTTCCAGCCGAGCATGTATATATTTTAAACATCTTCCAGCCGAGCATGGATATATTTTAAACATCTTCCAGGCCGAGCATGGAGATATTTGATACATCTTCCAGGCCGAGCATGGATAAATTTTAAACATCTTCCAGGCCGAGCATGTATATATTTTAAACATCTTCCAGGCCAAGCATGGATATATTTTATACATCTTCCAGGCCGAGCATGGATATATTTTAAATTTCTTCCAGGCCGAGCATGGATATATTTTAAACATCGTCCAGGCCGAGCATGGATATATTTTAGACTTCTTCCAGGCAGAGCATGGATATATTTTAAACATCTTCCAGGCCGAGCATGGATATATTTTAAACATCTTCCAGGCCGAGCATGGATATATTTTAGACATCTTCCAGGCCGTGCATGGATATATTTTAAACATCTTCCAGGCCGAGCATGGCTAAAGTTTCAAGATCTTCCAGGACGAGCATGGATATATTTTAAAAATGTTCCAGGCCAAGCATGGATATATTTTAAACATCTTTCAGGCAGAGCATGGATATATTTTAAACACCTTCCAGGCCGAACATGGATATATTTATAACATCTTTAGGCCGAGCATGAATATATTTTAAACATTTTCCAGGCCGAGCATGGATATATTTTAAACATCTTCCAGGCCGAGCATGGATATATTTTAAACATCTTCCAGGCCGAGCATGGATATATTTTAAACATGTTCCAGGCCGAGCATGGATATATTTTAAACATCTTCCAGGCCGAGCATGGCTAAAGTTTCAACAACTTCCCGGCTGAGCATGGTTATATTTTAAACATCTTCAAGGCCGAGCATGGATATATTTTAAATATCTTCCAGGCCGAGCATGGCAAAAGTTTCAACATCTTCCAGGCCGAACATGGATATATTTTAAACATCTTTAGGCCGAGCATGGATATATTTTAAACATCTTCCAGGCCGAGCATGGCAAAACTTTCAACATCTTCCAGGCCGAGCATCGATATATTTTAAACATCTTCCAGGCCGAGCATGGATATATTTTCAACATCTTCCAGGCCGAGCATGGCCAAAGTTTCAACATCTTCCAGGCCGAGCATGGATATGTTTTAAACATCTTCCAGGCCGAGCATGGATATATTTTATGCATCTTCCAGGCCGAGCATGGATATATTTTAAAAATCTTCCAGGCCGAGCATGGATATATTTTAAACATCTTCCAGGCCGAGCATGGATATATTTTAAACATCTTCCAGGCCAAGCATGGATATATTTTATACATCTTCCAGGCTGAGCATGGATATATTTTAAACTTCTTCCAGGCCGAGCATGGATATATTTTAAACATCGTCCAGGCCGAGCATGGATATATTTTAGACATCTTCCAGGCAGAGCATTGATATATTTTAAACATCTTCCAGGCCGAGCATGGATGTATTTTAAACATCTTCCAGGCCGAGCATGGATATATTTTAGACATCTTCCAGGCCGAGCATGGATATATTTTAAACATCTTCCAGGCCGAGCATGGCTAAAGTTTCAACATCTTCCAGGACGAGCATGGATATATTTTAAACATCTTCCAGGCCGAGCATGGATATATTTCCAACATCTTCCAGGCCGTGCATGGATATATTTTAAACATCTTCCAGGCCGAGCATGGATATATTTTAAACATCTTCCAGGCCGAGCATGGATATATTTTAGACATCTTCCAGGCCGAGCATGGATATATTTTAAACATCTTCCAGGCCGAGCATGGCTAAAGTTTCAACATCTTCCAGGCCGAGCATGGATATATTTTAAACATCTTCCAGGACGAGCATGGATATATTTTAAACATTTTCCAGGCCGAGCATGGATATATTTTAAACATCTTCCAGGCCGAGCATGGGTATATTTAAACATCTTCCAGGCAGAGCATGGATATATTTTAAACATCTTCCAGGCCGAGCATGGATATATTTTAAACATCTTATGGCCGAGCATGGCTAAACTTTCAACATCTTCCAGGCCGAGCATGGATATATTTTAAACATCTTCCAGGCCGAGCATGGATATATTTTAAACATCTTCCAGGCCGAGAATGGATATATTTTAAACAACTTCCTGACCGAGCAAGGCTAAATTTTCAACATCTTCCAGGCCGAGCATGGATATATTTTAAACATCTTCCAGGCCGAACATGGATATATTTTAAACATCTTCCAGGCCGAGCATGGATATATTTTAAATATCTTCCAGGCCGAGCATGGCAAAAGTTTCAACATCTTCCAGGCCGAACATGGATATATTTTAAACATCTTTAGGCCGAGCATGGATATATTTTAAACATCTTCCAGGCCGAGCATGGCAAAAATTTCAACATCTTCCAGGCCGAGCATGGATATATTTTAAACATCTTCCAGGTCGAGCATGGATATATTTTAACTATCTTCCAGGCCGAGCATGGAAATATTTTCAACATCTTCCAGGCCGAGCATGGATATATTTTAAACATCTTCCAGGCCGAGCATTGATATATTTTAAACATCTTCCAGGCCGAGCATGGATATATTTTAAACATCTTCCAGGCCGAGCATGGATATATTTTAAACATCTTCCAGGCCGAGCATGGATATATTTTCAACATCTTCCAGGCCATGCATGGATATATTTTCAACATCTTCCAGGTCGAGCATGGATATATTTTAAACATTTTCCAGGCCAAGCATGGATATATTTTTAACATTTTCCAGGCCGAGCATGGCTAAAGTTTCAACATCTTCCAGGACGAGCATGGATATATTTTAAAAATGTTCCAGGCCAAGCATGGATATATTTTAAACATCTTTCAGGCAGAGCATGGATATATTTTAAACACCTTCCAGGCCGAACATGGATATATTTATAACATCTTTAGGCCGAGCATGAATATATTTTAAACATTTTCCAGGCCGAGCATGGATATATTTTAAACATCTTCCAGGCCGAGCATGGATATATTTTAAACATCTTCCAGGCCGAGCATGGATATATTTTAAACATGTTCCAGGCCGAGCATGGATATATTTTAAACATCTTCCAGGCCGAGCATGGCTAAAGTTTCAACAACTTCCCGGCTGAGCATGGTTATATTTTAAACATCTTCAAGGCCGAGCATGGATATATTTTAAATATCTTCCAGGCCGAGCATGGCAAAAGTTTCAACATCTTCCAGGCCGAACATGGATATATTTTAAACATCTTTAGGCCGAGCATGGATATATTTTAAACATCTTCCAGGCCGAGCATGGCAAAACTTTCAACATCTTCCAGGCCGAGCATCGATATATTTTAAACATCTTCCAGGCCGAGCATGGATATATTTTCAACATCTTCCAGGCCGAGCATGGCCAAAGTTTCAACATCTTCCAGGCCGAGCATGGATATGTTTTAAACATCTTCCAGGCCGAGCATGGATATATTTTATGCATCTTCCAGGCCGAGCATGGATATATTTTAAAAATCTTCCAGGCCGAGCATGGATATATTTTAAACATCTTCCAGGCCGAGCATGGATATATTTTAAACATCTTCCAGGCCAAGCATGGATATATTTTATACATCTTCCAGGCTGAGCATGGATATATTTTAAACTTCTTCCAGGCCGAGCATGGATATATTTTAAACATCGTCCAGGCCGAGCATGGATATATTTTAGACATCTTCCAGGCAGAGCATTGATATATTTTAAACATCTTCCAGGCCGAGCATGGATGTATTTTAAACATCTTCCAGGCCGAGCATGGATATATTTTAGACATCTTCCAGGCCGAGCATGGCAAAAGTTTCAACATCTTGCAGGCCGAACATGGATATATTTTAAACATCTTTAGGCCGAGCATGGATATATTTTAAACATCTTCCAGGCCGAGCATGGCTAAACTTTCAACATCTTCCAGGCCGAGCATGGATATATTTTAAACACCTTCCTGGTCGAACGTGGATATATTTTAAACATCTTCCAGGCCGAGCATGGAAATATTTTCAACATCTTCCAGGCCGAGCACGGATATATTTTAAACATCTTCCAGGCCGAGCATGGATATATTTTAAACATCTTCCAGGCCGAGCATGGATATATTTTAAACATCTTCCAGGCCGAGCATGGATATATTTTAAACATCTTCCAGGCCGAGCATGGCTAAAGTTTCAACATCTTCCAGGCCGAAAAATGGATATGTTTTAAACATCTTTAGACCGAGCATGGATATATTTTAAACATCTTCCAGGCCAAGCATGGATATATTTTAAAAATCTTCCAGGCCGAGCATGGATATATTTTAAACATCTTCCAGCCGAGCATGTATATATTTTAAACATCTTCCAGCCGAGCATGGATATATTTTAAACATCTTCCAGGCCGAGCATGGAGATATTTGATACATCTTCCAGGCCGAGCATGGATAAATTTTAAACATCTTCCAGGCCGAGCATGTATATATTTTAAACATCTTCCAGGCCAAGCATGGATATATTTTATACATCTTCCAGGCCGAGCATGGATATATTTTAAATTTCTTCCAGGCCGAGCATGGATATATTTTAAACATCGTCCAGGCCGAGCATGGATATATTTTAGACTTCTTCCAGGCAGAGCATGGATATATTTTAAACATCTTCCAGGCCGAGCATGGATATATTTTAAACATCTTCCAGGCCGAGCATGGATATATTTTAGACATCTTCCAGGCCGTGCATGGATATATTTTAAACATCTTCCAGGCCGAGCATGGCTAAAGTTTCAACATCTTCCAGGACGAGCATGGATATATTTTAAAAATGTTCCAGGCCAAGCATGGATATATTTTAAACATCTTTCAGGCAGAGCATGGATATATTTTAAACACCTTCCAGGCCGAACATGGATATATTTATAACATCTTTAGGCCGAGCATGAATATATTTTAAACATTTTCCAGGCCGAGCATGGATATATTTTAAACATCTTCCAGGCCGAGCATGGATATATTTTAAACATCTTCCAGGCCGAGCATGGATATATTTTAAACATGTTCCAGGCCGAGCATGGATATATTTTAAACATCTTCCAGGCCGAGCATGGCTAAAGTTTCAACAACTTCCCGGCTGAGCATGGTTATATTTTAAACATCTTCAAGGCCGAGCATGGATATATTTTAAATATCTTCCAGGCCGAGCATGGCAAAAGTTTCAACATCTTCCAGGCCGAACATGGATATATTTTAAACATCTTTAGGCCGAGCATGGATATATTTTAAACATCTTCCAGGCCGAGCATGGCAAAACTTTCAACATCTTCCAGGCCGAGCATCGATATATTTTAAACATCTTCCAGGCCGAGCATGGATATATTTTCAACATCTTCCAGGCCGAGCATGGCCAAAGTTTCAACATCTTCCAGGCCGAGCATGGATATGTTTTAAACATCTTCCAGGCCGAGCATGGATATATTTTATGCATCTTCCAGGCCGAGCATGGATATATTTTAAAAATCTTCCAGGCCGAGCATGGATATATTTTAAACATCTTCCAGGCCGAGCATGGATATATTTTAAACATCTTCCAGGCCAAGCATGGATATATTTTATACATCTTCCAGGCTGAGCATGGATATATTTTAAACTTCTTCCAGGCCGAGCATGGATATATTTTAAACATCGTCCAGGCCGAGCATGGATATATTTTAGACATCTTCCAGGCAGAGCATTGATATATTTTAAACATCTTCCAGGCCGAGCATGGATGTATTTTAAACATCTTCCAGGCCGAGCATGGATATATTTTAGACATCTTCCAGGCCGAGCATGGCAAAAGTTTCAACATCTTGCAGGCCGAACATGGATATATTTTAAACATCTTTAGGCCGAGCATGGATATATTTTAAACATCTTCCAGGCCGAGCATGGCTAAACTTTCAACATCTTCCAGGCCGAGCATGGATATATTTTAAACACCTTCCTGGTCGAACGTGGATATATTTTAAACATCTTCCAGGCCGAGCATGGAAATATTTTCAACATCTTCCAGGCCGAGCACGGATATATTTTAAACATCTTCCAGGCCGAGCATGGATATATTTTAAACATCTTCCAGGCCGAGCATGGATATATTTTAAACATCTTCCAGGCCGAGCATGGATATATTTTAAACATCTTCCAGGCCGAGCATGGCTAAAGTTTCAACATCTTCCAGGCCGAAAAATGGATATGTTTTAAACATCTTTAGACCGAGCATGGATATATTTTAAACATCTTCCAGGCCAAGCATGGATATATTTTAAAAATCTTCCAGGCCGAGCATGGATATATTTTAAACATCTTCCAGCCGAGCATGTATATATTTTAAACATCTTCCAGCCGAGCATGGATATATTTTAAACATCTTCCAGGCCGAGCATGGAGATATTTGATACATCTTCCAGGCCGAGCATGGATAAATTTTAAACATCTTCCAGGCCGAGCATGTATATATTTTAAACATCTTCCAGGCCAAGCATGGATATATTTTATACATCTTCCAGGCCGAGCATGGATATATTTTAAATTTCTTCCAGGCCGAGCATGGATATATTTTAAACATCGTCCAGGCCGAGCATGGATATATTTTAGACTTCTTCCAGGCAGAGCATGGATATATTTTAAACATCTTCCAGGCCGAGCATGGATATATTTTAAACATCTTCCAGGCCGAGCATGGATATATTTTAGACATCTTCCAGGCCGTGCATGGATATATTTTAAACATCTTCCAGGCCGAGCATGGCTAAAGTTTCAAGATCTTCCAGGACGAGCATGGATATATTTTAAAAATGTTCCAGGCCAAGCATGGATATATTTTAAACATCTTTCAGGCAGAGCATGGATATATTTTAAACACCTTCCAGGCCGAACATGGATATATTTATAACATCTTTAGGCCGAGCATGAATATATTTTAAACATTTTCCAGGCCGAGCATGGATATATTTTAAACATCTTCCAGGCCGAGCATGGATATATTTTAAACATCTTCCAGGCCGAGCATGGATATATTTTAAACATGTTCCAGGCCGAGCATGGATATATTTTAAACATCTTCCAGGCCGAGCATGGCTAAAGTTTCAACAACTTCCCGGCTGAGCATGGTTATATTTTAAACATCTTCAAGGCCGAGCATGGATATATTTTAAATATCTTCCAGGCCGAGCATGGCAAAAGTTTCAACATCTTCCAGGCCGAACATGGATATATTTTAAACATCTTTAGGCCGAGCATGGATATATTTTAAACATCTTCCAGGCCGAGCATGGCAAAACTTTCAACATCTTCCAGGCCGAGCATCGATATATTTTAAACATCTTCCAGGCCGAGCATGGATATATTTTCAACATCTTCCAGGCCGAGCATGGCCAAAGTTTCAACATCTTCCAGGCCGAGCATGGATATGTTTTAAACATCTTCCAGGCCGAGCATGGATATATTTTATGCATCTTCCAGGCCGAGCATGGATATATTTTAAAAATCTTCCAGGCCGAGCATGGATATATTTTAAACATCTTCCAGGCCGAGCATGGATATATTTTAAACATCTTCCAGGCCAAGCATGGATATATTTTATACATCTTCCAGGCTGAGCATGGATATATTTTAAACTTCTTCCAGGCCGAGCATGGATATATTTTAAACATCGTCCAGGCCGAGCATGGATATATTTTAGACATCTTCCAGGCAGAGCATTGATATATTTTAAACATCTTCCAGGCCGAGCATGGATGTATTTTAAACATCTTCCAGGCCGAGCATGGATATATTTTAGACATCTTCCAGGCCGAGCATGGATATATTTTAAACATCTTCCAGGCCGAGCATGGCTAAAGTTTCAACATCTTCCAGGACGAGCATGGATATATTTTAAACATCTTCCAGGCCGAGCATGGATATATTTCCAACATCTTCCAGGCCGTGCATGGATATATTTTAAACATCTTCCAGGCCGAGCATGGATATATTTTAAACATCTTCCAGGCCGAGCATGGATATATTTTAGACATCTTCCAGGCCGAGCATGGATATATTTTAAACATCTTCCAGGCCGAGCATGGCTAAAGTTTCAACATCTTCCAGGCCGAGCATGGATATATTTTAAACATCTTCCAGGACGAGCATGGATATATTTTAAACATTTTCCAGGCCGAGCATGGATATATTTTAAACATCTTCCAGGCCGAGCATGGGTATATTTAAACATCTTCCAGGCAGAGCATGGATATATTTTAAACATCTTCCAGGCCGAGCATGGATATATTTTAAACATCTTATGGCCGAGCATGGCTAAACTTTCAACATCTTCCAGGCCGAGCATGGATATATTTTAAACATCTTCCAGGCCGAGCATGGATATATTTTAAACATCTTCCAGGCCGAGAATGGATATATTTTAAACAACTTCCTGACCGAGCAAGGCTAAATTTTCAACATCTTCCAGGCCGAGCATGGATATATTTTAAACATCTTCCAGGCCGAACATGGATATATTTTAAACATCTTCCAGGCCGAGCATGGATATATTTTAAATATCTTCCAGGCCGAGCATGGCAAAAGTTTCAACATCTTCCAGGCCGAACATGGATATATTTTAAACATCTTTAGGCCGAGCATGGATATATTTTAAACATCTTCCAGGCCGAGCATGGCAAAAATTTCAACATCTTCCAGGCCGAGCATGGATATATTTTAAACATCTTCCAGGTCGAGCATGGATATATTTTAACTATCTTCCAGGCCGAGCATGGAAATATTTTCAACATCTTCCAGGCCGAGCATGGATATATTTTAAACATCTTCCAGGCCGAGCATTGATATATTTTAAACATCTTCCAGGCCGAGCATGGATATATTTTAAACATCTTCCAGGCCGAGCATGGATATATTTTAAACATCTTCCAGGCCGAGCATGGATATATTTTCAACATCTTCCAGGCCATGCATGGATATATTTTCAACATCTTCCAGGTCGAGCATGGATATATTTTAAACATTTTCCAGGCCAAGCATGGATATATTTTTAACATTTTCCAGGCCGAGCATGGATATATTTTAAACATCTTCCAGGCCGAGCATGGATATATTTTAAACATGTGCCAGGCCGAGCATGGATATATTTTAAACATCTTCCAGGCCGAGCATGGCTAAAGTTTCAACAACTTCCCGGCTGAGCATGGTTATATTTTAAACATCTTCCAGGCCGAGCATGGATATATTTTAAACATCTTCCAGGCCGAGCATGGCAAAAGTTTCAACATCTTCCAGGCCGAACATGGATATATTTTAAACATCTTTAGGCCGAGCATGGATATATTTTAAACATCTTCCAGGCCGAGCATGGCTAAAGTTTCAACATCTTCCAGGACGAGCATGGATATATTTTAAACATCTTCCAGGCCGAGCATGGATATATTTTCAGCATCTTCCACGCCGAGCATGGATATATTTTCAACATCTTCCAGGCCGTGCATGGATATATTTTAAACATCTTCCAGGCCGAGCATGGATATATTGTAAACATCTTCCAGGACGAGCATGGATATATTTTAAACATTTTCCAGGACGAGCATGGATATATTTTAAACATCTTCCAGGCCGAGCATGGGTATATTTAAACATCTTCCAGGCAGAGCATGGATATATTTTAAACATCTTCCAGGCCGAGCATGGATATATTTTCAACATCTTCCAGGCCGAGCATGGCCAAAGTTTCAACATCTTCCAGGCCGAGCATGGATATGTTTTAAACATCTTCCAGGCAGAGCATGGATATATTTTATGCATCTTCCAGGCCGAGCATGGATATATTTTAAAAATCTTCCAGGCCGAGCATGGATATATTTTAAACATCTTCCAGGCCGAGCATGGATATATTTTAAACATCTTCCAGGCCAAGCATGGATATATTTTATACATCTTCCAGGCTGAGCATGGATATATTTTAAACTTCTTCCAGGCCGAGCATGGATATATTTTAAACATCGTCCAGGCCGAGCATGGATATATTTTAGACATCTTCCAGGCAGAGCATTGATATATTTTAAACATCTTCCAGGCCGAGCATGGATATATTTTAAACATCTTCCAGGCCGAGCATGGATATATTTTAGACATCTTCCAGGCCGAGCATGGATATATTTTAAACATCTTCCAGGCCGAGCATGGCTAAAGTTTCAACATCTTCCAGGACGAGCATGGATATATTTTAAACATCTTCCAAGCCGAGCATGGATATATTTCCAACATCTTCCAGGCCGTGCATGGATATATTTTAAACATCTTCCAGGCCGAGCATGGATATATTGTAAACATCTTCCAGGACGAGCATGGATATATTTTAAACATTTTCCAGGCCGAGCATGGATATATTTTAAACATCTTCCAGGCCGAGCATGGGTATATTTAAACATCTTCCAGGCAGAGCATGGATATATTTTAAACATCTTCCAGGCCGAGCATGGATATATTTTAAACATCTTCCAGGCCGAGCATGGCTAAACTTTCAACATCTTCCAGGCCGAGCATGGATATATTTTAAACATCTTCCAGGCCGAGCATGGATATATTTTAAACATCTTCCAGGCCGAGAATGGATATATTTTAAACAACTTCCTGAACGAGCAAGGCTAAACTTTCAACATCTTCCAGGCCGAGCATGGATATATTTTAAACATCTTCCAGGCCGAACATGGATATATTTTAAACATCTTCCAGGCCGAGCATGGATATATTTTAAATATCTTCCAGGCCGAGCATGGCAAAAGTTTCAACATCTTCCAGGCCGAACATGGATATATTTTAAACATCTTTAGGCCGAGCATGGATATATTTTAAACATCTTCCAGGCCGAGCATGGCAAAAATTTCAACATCTTCCAGGCCGAGCATGGATATATTTTAAACATCTTCCAGGTCGAGCATGGATATATTTTAACTATCTTCCAGGCCGAGCATGGAAATATTTTCAACATCTTCCAGGCCGAGCATGGATATATTTTAAACATCTTCCAGGCCGAGCATTGATATATTTTAAACATCTTCCAGGCCGAGCATGGATATATTTTCAGCATCTTCCACGCCGAGCATGGATATATTTTCAACATCTTCCAGGCCGTGCATGGATATATTTTAAACATCTTCCAGGCCGAGCATGGATATATTGTAAACATCTTCCAGGACGAGCATGGATATATTTTAAACATTTTCCAGGACGAGCATGGATATATTTTAAACATCTTCCAGGCCGAGCATGGGTATATTTAAACATCTTCCAGGCAGAGCATGGATATATTTTAAACATCTTCCAGGCCGAGCATGGATATATTTTCAACATCTTCCAGGCCGAGCATGGCCAAAGTTTCAACATCTTCCAGGCCGAGCATGGATATGTTTTAAACATCTTCCAGGCAGAGCATGGATATATTTTATGCATCTTCCAGGCCGAGCATGGATATATTTTAAAAATCTTCCAGGCCGAGCATGGATATATTTTAAACATCTTCCAGGCCGAGCATGGATATATTTTAAACATCTTCCAGGCCAAGCATGGATATATTTTATACATCTTCCAGGCTGAGCATGGATATATTTTAAACTTCTTCCAGGCCGAGCATGGATATATTTTAAACATCGTCCAGGCCGAGCATGGATATATTTTAGACATCTTCCAGGCAGAGCATTGATATATTTTAAACATCTTCCAGGCCGAGCATGGATATATTTTAAACATCTTCCAGGCCGAGCATGGATATATTTTAGACATCTTCCAGGCCGAGCATGGATATATTTTAAACATCTTCCAGGCCGAGCATGGCTAAAGTTTCAACATCTTCCAGGACGAGCATGGATATATTTTAAACATCTTCCAAGCCGAGCATGGATATATTTCCAACATCTTCCAGGCCGTGCATGGATATATTTTAAACATCTTCCAGGCCGAGCATGGATATATTGTAAACATCTTCCAGGACGAGCATGGATATATTTTAAACATTTTCCAGGCCGAGCATGGATATATTTTAAACATCTTCCAGGCCGAGCATGGGTATATTTAAACATCTTCCAGGCAGAGCATGGATATATTTTAAACATCTTCCAGGCCGAGCATGGATATATTTTAAACATCTTCCAGGCCGAGCATGGCTAAACTTTCAACATCTTCCAGGCCGAGCATGGATATATTTTAAACATCTTCCAGGCCGAGCATGGATATATTTTAAACATCTTCCAGGCCGAGAATGGATATATTTTAAACAACTTCCTGAACGAGCAAGGCTAAACTTTCAACATCTTCCAGGCCGAGCATGGATATATTTTAAACATCTTCCAGGCCGAACATGGATATATTTTAAACATCTTCCAGGCCGAGAATGGATATATTTTAAATATCTTCCAGGCCGAGCATGGCAAAAGTTTCAACATCTTCCAGGCCGAACATGGATATATTTTAAACATCTTTAGGCCGAGCATGGATATATTTTAAACATCTTCCAGGCCGAGCATGGCAAAAATTTCAACATCTTCCAGGCCGAGCATGGATATATTTTAAACATCTTCCAGGTCGAGCATGGATATATTTTAACTATCTTCCAGGCCGAGCATGGAAATATTTTCAACATCTTCCAGGCCGAGCATGGATATATTTCCAACATCTTCCAGGCCGTGCATGGATATATTTTAAACATCTTCCAGGCCGAGCATGGATATATTGTAAACATCTTCCAGGACGAGCATGGATATATTTTAAACATTTTCCAGGCCGAGCATGGATATATTTTAAACATCTTCCAGGCCGAGCATGGGTATATTTAAACATCTTCCAGGCAGAGCATGGATATATTTTAAACATCTTCCAGGCCGAGCATGGATATATTTTAAACATCTTCCAGGCCGAGCATGGCTAAACTTTCAACATCTTCCAGGCCGAGCATGGATATATTTTAAACATCTTCCAGGCCGAGCATGGATATATTTTAAACATCTTCCAGGCCGAGAATGGATATATTTTAAACAACTTCCTGAACGAGCAAGGCTAAACTTTCAACATCTTCCAGGCCGAGCATGGATATATTTTAAACATCTTCCAGGCCGAACATGGATATATTTTAAACATCTTCCAGGCCGAGCATGGATATATTTTAAATATCTTCCAGGCCGAGCATGGCAAAAGTTTCAACATCTTCCAGGCCGAACATGGATATATTTTAAACATCTTTAGGCCGAGCATGGATATATTTTAAACATCTTCCAGGCCGAGCATGGCAAAAATTTCAACATCTTCCAGGCCGAGCATGGATATATTTTAAACATCTTCCAGGTCGAGCATGGATATATTTTAACTATCTTCCAGGCCGAGCATGGAAATATTTTCAACATCTTCCACGCCGAGCATGGATATATTTTAAACATCTTCCAGGCCGAGCATTGATATATTTTAAACATCTTCCAGGCCGAGCATGGATATATTTTAAACATCTTCCAGGCCGAGCATGGATATATTTTAAACATCTTCCAGGCCGAGCATGGATATATTTTCAACATCTTCCAGGCCATGCATGGATATATTTTCAACATCTTCCAGGTCGAGCATGGATATATTTTAAACATTTTCCAGGCCAAGCATGGATATATTTTTAACATTTTCCAGGCCGAGCATGGATATATTTTAAACATCTTCCAGGCCGAGCATGGATATATTTTAAACATGTTCCAGGCCGAGCATGGATATATTTTAAACATCTTCCAGGCCGAGCATGGCTAAAGTTTCAATAACTTCCCGGCTGAGCATGGTTATATTTTAAACATCTGCCAGGCCGAGCATGGATATATTTTAAACATCTTCCAGGCCGAGCATGGCAAAAGTTTCAACATCTTCCAGGCCGAACATGGATATATTTTAAACATCTTTAGGCCGAGCATGGATATATTTTAAACATCTTCCAGGCCGAGCATGGCTAAACTTTCAACATCTTCCAGGCCGAGCATGGATATATTTTAAACATCTTCCAGGCCGAGCATGGATATATTTTAAACATCTTCCAGGCCGAGCATGGCTAAAGTTTCAACATCTTCCAGGACGAGCATGGATATATTTTAAACATCTTCCAGGCCGAGCATGGATATATTTTCAGCATCTTCCACGCCGAGCATGGATATATTTTCAACATCTTCCAGGCCGTGCATGGATATATTTTAAACATCTTCCAGGCCGAGCATGGATATATTGTAAACATCTTCCAGGACGAGCATGGATATATTTTAAACATTTTCCAGGCCGAGCATGGATATATTTTAAACATCTTCCAGGCCGAGCATGGGTATATTTAAACATCTTCCAGGCAGAGCATGGATATATTTTAAACATCTTCCAGGCCGAGCATGGATATATTTTAAACATCTTCCAGGCCGAGCATGGCTAAACTTTCAACATCTTCCAGGCCGAGCATGGATATATTTTAAACATCTTCCAGGCCGAGCATGGATATATTTTAAACATCTTCCAGGCCGAGCATGGATATATTTTAAACAACTTCCTGACCGAGCAAGGCTAAACTTTCAACATCTTCCAGGCCGAGCATGGATATATTTTAAACATCTTCCAGGCCGAACATGGATATATTTTAAACATCTTCCAGGCCGAGCATGGATATATTTTAAATATCTTCCAGGCCGAGCATGGCAAAAGTTTCAACATCTTCCAGGCCGAACATGGATATATTTTAAACATCTTTAGGCCGAGCATGGATATATTTTAAACATCTTCCAGGCCGAGCATGGCTAAACTTTCAACATCTTCCAGGCCGAGCATGGATATATTTTAAACATCTTCCAGGTCGAGCATGGATATATTTTAACTATCTTCCAGGCCGAGCATGGAAATATTTTCAACATCTTCCAGGCCGAGCATGGATATATTTTAAACATCTTCCAGGCCGAGCATGGATATATTTTAAACATCTTCCAGGCCGAGCATGGATATATTTTAAACATCTTCCAGGCCGAGCATGGATATATTTTAAACATCTTCCAGGCCGAGCATGGATATATTTTCAACATCTTCCAGGCCATGCATGGATATATTTTCAACATCTTCCAGGTCGAGCATGGATATATTTTAAACATTTTCCAGGCCAAGCATGGATATATTTTTAACATTTTCCAGGCCGAGCATGGATATATTTTAAACATCTTCCAGGCCGAGCATGGATATATTTTAAACATGTTCCAGGCCGAGCATGGATATATTTTAAACATCTTCCAGGCCGAGCATGGCTAAAGTTTCAACAACTTCCCGGCTGAGCATGGTTATATTTTAAACATCTTCCAGGCCGAGCATGGATATATTTTAAACATCTTCCAGGCCGAGCATGGCAAAAGTTTCAACATCTTCCAGGCCGAACATGGATATATTTTAAACATCTTTAGGCCAAGCATGGATATATTTTAAACATCTTCCAGGCCGAGCATGGCTAAACTTTCAACATCTTCAAGGCCGAGCATGGATATATTTTAAACATCTTCCAGGCCGAGCATGGATATATTTTAAACATCTTCCAGGCCGAGCATGGCTAAAGTTTCAACATCTTCCAGGACGAGCATGGATATATTTTAAACATCTTCCAGGCCGAGCATGGATATATTTTCAGCATCTTCCACGCCGAGCATGGATATATTTTCAACATCTTCCAGGCCGAGCATGGATATATTTTAAACATCTTCCAGGCCAAGCATGGATATATTGTAAACATCTTCCAGGATGAGCATGGATATATTTTAAACATTTTCCAGGCCGAGCATGGATATATTTTAAACATCTTCCAGGCCGAGCATGGGTATATTTAAACATCTTCCAGGCAGAGCATGGATATATTTTAAACATCTTCCAGGCCGAGCATGGATATATTTTAAACATCTTCCAGGCCGAGCATTGCTAAACTTTCAACATCTTCCAGGCCGAGCATGGATATATTTTAAACATCTTCCAGGCCGAGCATGGATATATTTTAAACATCTTCCAGGCCGAGCATGGATATATTTTAAACAACTTCCTGACCGAGCAAGGCTAAACTTTCAACATCTTCCAGGCCGAGCATGGATATATTTTAAACATCTTCCAGGCCGAACATGGATATATTTTAAACATCTTCCCTGCCGAGCATGGATATATTTTAAATATCTTCCAGGCCGAGCATGGCAAAAGTTTCAACATCTTCCAGGCCGAACATGGATATATTTTAAACATCTTTAGGCCGAGCATGGATATATTTTAAACATCTTCCAGGTCGAGCATGGATATATTTTAACTATCTTCCAGGCCGAGCATGGAAATATTTTCAACATCTTCCAGGCCGAGCATGGATATATTTTAAACATCTTCCAGGCCGAGCATGGATATATTTTAAACATCTTCCAGGCCGAGCATGGATATATTTTAAACATCTTCCAGGCCGAGCATGGATATATTTTAAACATCTTCCAGGCCGAGCATGGATATATTTTCAACATCTTCCAGGCCATGCATGGATATATTTTCAACACCTTCCAGGTCGAGCATGGATATATTTTAAACATTTTCCAGGCCAAGCATGGATATATTTTTAACATTTTCCAGGCCGAGCATGGCTAAAGTTTCAACAACTTCCCGGCTGAGCATGGTTATATTTTAAACATCTTCCAGGCCGAGCATGGATATATTTTAAACATCTTCTAGGCCGAGCATGGCAAAAGTTTCAACATCTTCCAGGCCGAACATGGATATATTTTAAACATCTTTAGGCCGAGCATGGATATATTTTAAACATCTTCCAGGCCGAGCATGGCTAAACTTTCAACATCTTCCAGGCCGAGCATGGATATATTTTAAACATCTTCCAGGCCGAGCATGGATATATTTTCAACATCTTCCAGGCCGAGCATGGCCAAAGTTTCAACATCTTCCAGGCCGAACATGGATATGTTTTAAACATCTTCCAGGCCGAGCATGGATATATTTTATACATCTTCCAGGCCGAGCATGGATATATTTTAAAAATCTTCCAGGCCGAGCATGGGTTTATTTTAAACACCTTCCAGGCCGAGGATGGATATATTTTAAACACCTTCCAGGCCGAACAGGGATATATTTATAACATCTTTAGGCCGAGCATGGATATATTTTAAACATTTTCCAGGCCGAGCATGGATATATTTTAAATATCTTCCAGGCCGAGCATGGATATATTTTAAACATCTTCCAGGCCGAGCATGGAAATATTTTAAACATCTTCCAAGCCGAGCATGGATATATTTTTTAAATCTTCCAGGCCAAGCATGGCTAAAGTTTCAACAACTTCCCGGCTGAACATGGTTATATTTTAAACATCTTCCAGGCCGAGCATGGATATATTTTAAACATCTTCCAGACCGAGCATGGCAAAAGTTTCAACATCTTCCAGGCCGAACATGGATTTTTTAAACATCTTTAGGCCGAGCATGGATATATTTTAAACATCTTCCAGGCCGAGCATGGATATATTTTAAACACCTTCCTGGTCGAGCGTGGATATATTTTAAACATCTTCCAGGCCGAGCATGGAAATATTTTCAACATCTTCCAGGCCGAGCACGGATATATTTTAAACATCTTCCTGGCCGCGCATGGATATATTTTAAACATCTTCCAGGCCGAGCATGGATATATTTTAAACATCTTCCAGGCCGAGCATGGATATATTTTAAACATCTTCCAGGCCGAGCATGGATATATTTTAAACATCTTCCAGGCCAAGCATGGATATATTTTATACATCTTCCAGGCCGAGCATGG
The DNA here is from genome assembly GCF_047496885.1 of Scyliorhinus torazame. NCBI lineage: Eukaryota > Metazoa > Chordata > Chondrichthyes > Carcharhiniformes > Scyliorhinidae > Scyliorhinus > Scyliorhinus torazame. The sequence goes on along the minus strand of NC_092726.1, from coordinate 94,626,245 downwards.
ATATATTTTAAAAATCTTCCAGGCCGAGCATGGATATATTTTAAACATCTTCCAGCCGAGCATGTATATATTTTAAACATCTTCCAGGCCGAGCATGTATATATTTTAAACATCTTCCAGGCCGAGCATGGATATATTTTAAACATCTTCCAGGCCGAGCATGGATATATTTTAAACATGTTCCAGGCCGAGCATGGATATATTTTAAACATCTTCCAGGCCGAGCATGGCTAAAGTTTCAACAACTTCCCGGCTGAGCATGGTTATATTTTAAACATCTTCCAGGCAGAGCATGGATATATTTTAAACATCTTCCAGGCCGAGCATGGCAAAAGTTTCAACATCTTCCAGGCCGAACATGGATATATTTTAAACATCTTTAGGCCGAGCATGGATATATTTTAAACATCTTCCAGGCCGAGCATGGCTAAACTTTCAACATCTTCCAGGCCGAGCATGGATATATTTTAAACATCTTCCAGGCCGAGCATGGATATATTTTCAACATCTTCCAGGCCGAGCATGGCCAAAGTTTCAACATCTTCCAGGCCGAACATGGATATGTTTTAAACATCTTCCAGGCCGAGCATGGATATATTTTATACATCTTCCAGGCCGTGCATGGATATATTTTAAAAATCTTCCAGGCCGAGCATGGGTTTATTTTAAACACCTTCCAGGCCGAGCATGGATATATTTTTAACACCTTCCAGGCCGAACAGCGATATATTTATAACATCTTTAGGCCGAGCATGGATATATTTTAAACATTTTCCACGCCGAGCATGGATATATTTTAAATATCTTCCAGGCCGAGCATGGATATATTTTAAACATCTTCCAGGCCGAGCATGGAAATATTTTAAACATCTTCCAGCCGAGCATGTATATATTTTAAACATCTTCCAGCCGAGCATGTATATATTTTAAACATCTTCCAGGCCGAGCATGTATATATTTTAAACATCTTCCAGGCCGAGCATGGATATATTTTAAACATCTTCCAGGCCGAGCATGGATATATTTTAAACATGTTCCAGGCCGAGCATGGATATATTTTAAACATCTTCCAGGCCGAGCATGGCTAAAGTTTCAACAACTTCCCGGCTGAGCATGGTTATATTTTAAACATCTTCCAGGCCGAGCATGGATATATTTTAAACATCTTCCAGGCCGAGCATGGCAAAAGTTTCAATATCTTCCAGGCCGAACATGGATATATTTTAAACATCTTTAGGCCGAGCATGGATATATTTTAAACATCTTCCAGGCCGAGCATGGCTAAACTTTCAACATCTTCCAGGCCGAGCATGGATATATTTTAAACATCTTTCTGGCCGAGCATGGATATATTTTCAACATCTTCCAGGCCGAGCATGGCCAAAGTTTCAACATCTTCCAGGCCGAACATGGATATGTTTTAAACATCTTCCAGGCCGAGCATGTATATATTTTAAACATCTTCCAGGCCGAGCATGGATATATTTTAAACACCTTCCAGGCCGAACAGGGATATATTTATAACATCTTTAGGCCGAGCATGGATATATTTTAAACATTTTCCAGGCCGAGCATGGATATATTTTAAACATCTTCCAGGCCAAGCATGGAATTATTTTAAACATCTTACAAGCCGAGCATGGATATATTTTTTAAATCTTCCAGGCCAAGCATGGCTAAAGTTTCAACAACTTCCCGGCTGAACATGGTTATATTTTAAACATCTTCCAGGCCGAGCATGGATATATTTTAAACATCTTCCAGACCGAGCATGGCAAAAGTTTCAACATCTTCCAGGCCGAACATGGATATATTTTAAACATCTTTAGGCCGAGCATGGATATATTTTAAACATCTTCCAGGCCGAGCATGGCTTTATTTTAAACACCTTCCTGGTCGAGCGTGGATATATTTTAAACATCTTCCAGGCCGAGCATGGAAATATTTTCAACATCTTCCAGGCCGAGCACGGATATATTTTAAACATCTTCCAGGCCGCGCATGGATATATTTTAAACATCTTCCAGGCCGAGCATGGATATATTTTAAACATCTTCCAGGCCGAGCATGGATATATTTTAAACATCTTCCAGGCCGAGCATGGATATATTTTAAACATCTTCCAGGCCAAGCATGGATATATTTTATACATCTTCCAGGCCGAGCATGGTTATATTTTAAACATCTTCCAGGCCAAGCATGGATATATTTTATACATCTTCCAGGCCGAGCATGGATATATTTTAAACTTCTTCCAGGCCGAGCATGGATATATTTTAAACATCTTCCAGGCCGAGCATGGATATATTTTAGACATCTTCCAGGCAGAGCATGGATATATTTTAAACATCTTCCAGGCCGAGCATGGATATATTTTAAACATCTTCCAGGCCGAGCATGGATATATTTTAGACATCTTCCAGGCCGAGCATGGATATATTTTAAACATCTTCCAGGCCGAGCATGGCTAAAGTTTCAACATCTTCCAGGACGAGCATGGATATATTTTAAACATCTTCCAGGCCGAGCATGGATATATTTTCAACATCTTCCACGCCGAGCATGGATATATTTTAAACATCTTCCAGGCCGAGCATGGATATATTTTAAACATCTGCCAGGCCGAGCATGGATATATTTTAAACATCTTCCAGGCCGAGCATGGATATATTTTCAACATCTTCCAGGCCGAGCATGGCCAAAGTTTCAACATCTTCCAGGCCGAACATGGATATGTTTTAAACATCTTCCAGGCCGAGCATGGATATATTTTATACATCTTCCAGGCCGAGCATGGATATATTTTAAAAATCTTCCAGGCCGAGCATGGGTTTATTTTAAACACATTCCAGGCCGAGCATGGATATATTTTAAACACCTTCCAGGCCGAACAGGGATATATTTATAACATCTTTAGGCCGAGCATGGATATATTTTAAACATTTTCCAGGCCGAGCATGGATATATTTTAAATATCTTCCAGGCCGAGCATGGATATATTTTAAACATCTTCCAGGCCGAGCATGGAAATATTTTAAACATCTTCCAAGCCGAGCATGGATATATTTTTTAAATCTTCCAGGCCAAGCATGGCTAAAGTTTCAACAACTTCCCGGCTGAACATGGTTATATTTTAAACATCTTCCAGGCCGAGCATGGATATATTTTAAACATCTTCCAGACCGAGCATGGCAAAAGTTTCAACATCTTCCAGGCCGAACATGGATTTTTTAAACATCTTTAGGCCGAGCATGGATATATTTTAAACACCTTCCTGGTCGAGCGTGGATATATTTTAAACATCTTCCAGGCCGAGCATGGAAATATTTTCAACATCTTCCAGGCCGAGCACGGATATATTTTAAACATCTTCCTGGCCGCGCATGGATATATTTTAAACATCTTCCAGGCCGAGCATGGATATATTTTAAACATCTTCCAGGCCGAGCATGGATATATTTTAAACATCTTCCAGGCCGAGCATGGATATATTTTAAACATCTTCCAGGCCAAGCATGGATATATTTTATACATCTTCCAGGCCGAGCATGGATATATTTTAAAAATCTTCCAGGCCGAGCATGGATATATTTTAAACATCTTCCAGCCGAGCATGTATATATTTTAAACATCTTCCAGGCCGAGCATGTATATATTTTAAACATCTTCCAGGCCGAGCATGGATATATTTTAAACATCTTCCAGGCCGAGCATGGATATATATTAAACATGTTCCAGGCCGAGCATGGATATATTTTAAACATCTTCCAGGCCGAGCATGGCTAAAGTTTCAACAACTTCCCGGCTGAGCATGGTTATATTTTAAACATCTTCCAGGCAGAGCATGGATATATTTTAAACATCTTCCAGGCCGAGCATGGCAAAAGTTTCAACATCTTCCAGGCCGAACATGGATATATTTTAAACATCTTTAGGCCGAGCATGGATATATTTTAAACATCTTCCAGGCCGAGCATGGCTAAACTTTCAACATCTTCCAGGCCGAGCATGGATATATTTTAAACATCTTCCAGGCCGAGCATGGATATATTTTCAACATCTTCCAGGCCGAGCATGGCCAAAGTTTCAACATCTTCCAGGCCGAACATGGATATGTTTTAAACATCTTCCAGGCCGAGCATGGATATATTTTATACATCTTCCAGGCCGTGCATGGATATATTTTAAAAATCTTCCAGGCCGAGCATGGGTTTATTTTAAACACCTTCCAGGCCGAGCATGGATATATTTTTAACACCTTCCAGGCCGAACAGGGATATATTTATAACATCTTTAGGCCGAGCATGGATATATTTTAAACATTTTCCACGCCGAGCATGGATATATTTTAAATATCTTCCACGCCGAGCATGGATATATTTTAAACATCTTCCAGGCCGAGCATGGAAATATTTTAAACATCTTCCAGCCGAGCATGTATATATTTTAAACATCTTCCAGCCGAGCATGTATATATTTTAAACATCTTCCAGGCCGAGCATGTATATATTTTAAACATCTTCCAGGCCGAGCATGGATATATTTTAAACATCTTCCAGGCCGAGCATGGATATATTTTAAACATGTTCCAGGCCGAGCATGGATATATTTTAAACATCTTCCAGGCCGAGCATGGCTAAAGTTTCAACAACTTCCCGGCTGAGCATGGTTATATTTTAAACATCTTCCAGGCCGAGCATGGATATATTTTAAACATCTTCCAGGCCGAGCATGGCAAAAGTTTCAACATCTTCCAGGCCGAACATGGATATATTTTAAACATCTTTAGGCCGAGCATGGATATATTTTAAACATCTTCCAGGCCGAGCATGGCTAAACTTTCAACATCTTCCAGGCCGAGCATGGATATATTTTAAACATCTTCCAGGCCGAGCATGGATATATTTTCAACATCTTCCAGGCCGAGCATGGCCAAAGTTTCAACATCTTCCAGGCCGAACATGGATATGTTTTAAACATCTTCCAGGCCGAGCATGGGTTTATTTTAAACACCTTCCAGGCCGAGCATGGATATATTTTAAACACCTTCCAGGCCGAACAGGGATATATTTATAACATCTTTAGGCCGAGCATGGATATATTTTAAACATTTTCCAGGCCGAGCATGGATATATTTTAAATATCTTCCAGGCCGAGCATGGATATATTTTAAACATCTTCCAGGCCAAGCATGGAAATATTTTAAACATCTTCCAGGCCGAGCATGGATATATTTTAGACATCTTCCAGGCCGAGCATGGATATATTTTAAACATCTTCCAGGCCGAGCATGGATATATTTTAAACATCTTCCAGGCCGAGCATGGATATATTTTAGACATCTTCCAGGCAGAGCATGGATATATTTTAAACATCTTCCAGGCCGAGCATCGATATATTTTAAACATCTTCCAGGCCGAGCATGGATATATTTTAGACATCTTCCAGGCCGAGCATGGATATATTTTAAACATCTTCCAGGCCGAGCATGGCTAAAGTTTCAACATCTTCCAGGACGAGCATGGATATATTTTAAACATCTTCCAGGCCGAGCATGGATATATTTTCAACATCTTCCACGCCGAGCATGGATATATTTTAAACATCTTCCAGGCCGAGCATGGATATATTTTAAACATCTGCCAGGCCGAGCATGGATATATTTTAAACATCTTCCAGGCCGAGCATGGATATATTTTCAACATCTTCCAGGCCGAGCATGGCCAAAGTTTCAACATCTTCCAGGCCGAACATGGATATGTTTTAAACATCTTCCAGGCCGAGCATGGATATATTTTATACATCTTCCAGGCCGAGCATGGATATATTTTAAAAATCTTCCAGGCCGAGCATGGGTTTATTTTAAACACCTTCCAGGCCGAGCATGGATATATTTTAAACACCTTCCAGGCCGAACAGGGATATATTTATAACATCTTTAGGCCGAGCATGGATATATTTTAAACATTTTCCAGGCCGAGCATGGATATATTTTAAATATCTTCCAGGCCGAGCATGGATATATTTTAAACATCTTCCAGGCCGAGCATGGAAATATTTTAAACATCTTCCAAGCCGAGCATGGATATATTTTTTAAATCTTCCAGGCCAAGCATGGCTAAAGTTTCAACAACTTCCCGGCTGAACATGGTTATATTTTAAACATCTTCCAGGCCGAGCATGGATATATTTTAAACATCTTCCAGACCGAGCATGGCAAAAGTTTCAACATCTTCCAGGCCGAGCACGGATATATTTTAAACATCTTCCTGGCCGCGCATGGATATATTTTAAACATCTTCCAGGCCGAGCATGGATATATTTTAAACATCTTCCAGGCCGAGCATGGATATATTTTAAACATCTTCCAGGCCGAGCATGGATATATTTTAAACATCTTCCAGGCCGAGCATGGATATATTTTATACATCTTCCAGGCCGAGCATGGATATATTTTAAAAATCTTCCAGGCCGAGCATGGATATATTTTAAACATCTTCCAGCCGAGCATGTATATATTTTAAACATCTTCCAGGCCGAGCATGTATATATTTTAAACATCTTCCAGGCCGAGCATGGATATATTTTAAACATCTTCCAGGCCGAGCATGGATATATTTTAAACATGTTCCAGGCCGAGCATGGATATATTTTAAACATCTTCCAGGCCGAGCATGGCTAAAGTTTCAACAACTTCCCGGCTGAGCATGGTTATATTTTAAACATCTTCCAGGCAGAGCATGGATATATTTTAAACATCTTCCAGGCCGAGCATGGCAAAAGTTTCAACATCTTCCAGGCCGAACATGGATATATTTTAAACATCTTTAGGCCGAGCATGGATATATTTTAAACATCTTCCAGGCCGTGCATGGCTAAACTTTCAACATCTTCCAGGCCGAGCATGGATATATTTTAAACATCTTCCAGGCCGAGCATGGATATATTTTCAACATCTTCCAGGCCGAGCATGGCCAAAGTTTCAACATCTTCCAGGCCGAACATGGATATGTTTTAAACATCTTCCAGGCCGAGCATGGATATATTTTATACATCTTCCAGGCCGTGCATGGATATATTTTAAAAATCTTCCAGGCCGAGCATGGGTTTATTTTAAACACCTTCCAGGCCGAGCATGGATATATTTTTAACACCTTCCAGGCCGAACAGGGATATATTTATAACATCTTTAGGCCGAGCATGGATATATTTTAAACATTTTCCACGCCGAGCATGGATATATTTTAAATATCTTCCACGCCGAGCATGGATATATTTTAAACATCTTCCAGGCCGAGCATGGAAATATTTTAAACATCTTCCAGCCGAGCATGTATATATTTTAAACATCTTCCAGCCGAGCATGTATATATTTTAAACATCTTCCAGGCCGAGCATGTATATATTTTAAACATCTTCCAGGCCGAGCATGGATATATTTTAAACATCTTCCAGGCCGAGCATGGATATATTTTAAACATGTTCCAGGCCGAGCATGGATATATTTTAAACATCTTCCAGGCCGAGCATGGCTAAAGTTTCAACAACTTCCCGGCTGAGCATGGTTATATTTTCAACATCTTCCAGGCCGAGCATGGATATATTTTAAACATCTTCCAGGCCGAGCATGGCAAAAGTTTCAACATCTTCCAGGCCGAACATGGATATATTTTAAACATCTTTAGGCCGAGCATGGATATATTTTAAACATCTTCCAGGCCGAGCATGGCTAAACTTTCAACATCTTCCAGGCCGAGCATGGATATATTTTAAACATCTTCCAGGCCGAGCATGGATATATTTTCAACATCTTCCAGGCCGAGCATGGCCAAAGTTTCAACATCTTCCAGGCCGAACATGGATATGTTTTAAACATCTTCCAGGCCGAGCATGGGTTTATTTTAAACACCTTCCAGGCCGAGCATGGATATATTTTAAACACCTTCCAGGCCGAACAGGGATATATTTATAACATCTTTAGGCCGAGCATGGATATATTTTAAACATTTTCCAGGCCGAGCATGGATATATTTTAAATATCTTCCAGGCCGAGCATGGATATATTTTAAACATCTTCCAGGCCAAGCATGGAAATATTTTAAACATCTTCCAAGCCGAGCATGGATATATTTTTTAAATCTTCCAGGCCAAGCATGGCTAAAGTTTCAACAACTTCCCGGCTGAACATGGTTATATTTTAAACATCTTCCAGGCCGAGCATGGATATATTTTAAACATCTTCCAGACCGAGCATGGCAAAAGTTTCAACATCTTCCAGGCCGAACATGGATATATTTTAAACATCTTTAGGCCGAGCATGGATATATTTTAAACATCTTCCAGGCCGAGCATGGATATATTTTAAACACCTTCCTGGTCGAGCGTGGATATATTTTAAACATCTTCCAGGCCGAGCATGGAAATATTTTCAACATCTTCCAGGCCGAGCACGGATATATTTTAAACATCTTCCAGGCCGCGCATGGATATATTTTAAACATCTTCCAGGCCGAGCATGGATATATTTTAAACATCTTCCAGGCCGAGCATGGATATATTTTAAACATCTTCCAGGCCGAGCATGGATATATTTTAAACATCTTCCAGGCCAAGCATGGATATATTTTATACATCTTCCAGGCCGAGCATGGTTATATTTTAAACATCTTCCAGGCCAAGCATGGATATATTTTATACATCTTCCAGGCCGAGCATGGATATATTTTAAACATCTTCCAGGCCGAGCATGGATATATTTTAAACATCTTCCAGGCCGAGCATGGATATATTTTAAACATCTTCCAGGCCAAGCATGGATATATTTTATACATCTTCCAGGCCGAGCATGGTTATATTTTAAACATCTTCCAGGCCAAGCATGGATATATTTTAGACATCTTCCAGGCAGAGCATGGATATATTTTAAACATCTTCCAGGCCGAGCATGGATATATTTTAAACATCTTCCAGGCCGAGCATGGATATATTTTAGACATCTTCCACGCCGAGCATGGATATATTTTAAACATCTTCCAGGCCGAGCATGGCTAAAGTTTCAACATCTTCCAGGACGAGCATGGATATATTTTAAACATCTTCCAGGCCGAGCATGGATATATTTTCAACATCTTCCACGCCGAGCATGGATATATTTTAAACATCTTCCAGGCCGAGCATGGATATATTTTAAACATCTGCCAGGCCGAGCATGGATATATTTTAAACAACTTCCAGCCCGAGCATGGATATATTGTAAACATCTTCCAGGCCGAGCATGGATATATTTTAAACATTTTCCAGGCCGAGCATGGATATATTTTCAACATCTTCCAGGCCGAGCATGGATATATTTTAAACATCTTCCAGGCCGAGCATGGGTATATTTAAACATCTTCCAGGCAGAGCATGGATATATTTTAAACATCTTCCAGGCCGAGCATGGATATATTTTAAACATCTTCCAGGCCGAGCATGGCTAAACTTTCAACATCTTCCAGGCCGAGCATGGATATATTTTAAACATCTCCCAGGCCGAGCATGGATTTATTTTCAACATCTTCCAGGCCGAGCATGGATATATTTTCAACATCTTCCAGGCCGAGCATGGATATATTTTAAACATCTTCCAGGCCGAGCATGGATATATTTTAAACAACTTCCTGACCGAGCAAGGCTAAACTTTCAACATCTTCCAGGCCGAGCATGGCTAAAGTTTCAACAACATCCCGGCTGAGCATGGTTATATTTTAAACATCTTCCAGGCAGAGCATGGATATATTTTAAACATCTTCCAGGCCGAGCATGGCAAAAGTTTCAACATCTTCCAGGCCGAACATGGATATATTTTAAACATCTTTAGGCCGAGCATGGATATATTTTAAACATCTTCCAGGCCGAGCATGGCTAAACTTTCAACATCTTCCAGGCCGAGCATGGATATATTTTAAACATCTTCCAGGCCGAGCATGGATATATTTTCAACATCTTCCAGGCCGAGCATGGCCAAAGTTTCAACATCTTCCAGGCCGAACATGGATATGTTTTAAACATCTTCCAGGCCGAGCATGGATATATTTTATACATCTTCCAGGCCGAGCATGGATATATTTTAAAAATCTTCCAGGCCGAGCATGGATATATTTTTAACACCTTCCAGGCCGAACAGGGATATATTTATAACATCTTTAGGCCGAGCATGGATATATTTTAAACATTTTCCACGCCGAGCATGGATATATTTTAAATATCTTCCAGGCCGAGCATGGATATATTTTATACATCTTCCAGGCCGAGCATGGAAATATTTTAAACATCTTCCAGCCGAGCATGTATATATTTTAAACATCTTCCAGCCGAGCATGTATATATTTTAAACATCTTCCAGGCCGAGCATGTATATATTTTAAACATCTTCCAGGCCGAGCATGGATATATTTTAAACATCTTCCAGGCCGAGCATGGATATATTTTAAACATGTTCCAGGCCGAGCATGGATATATTTTAAACATCTTCCAGGCCGAGCATGGCTAAAGTTTCAACAACTTCCCGGCTGAGCATGGTTATATTTTAAACATCTTCCAGGCCGAGCATGGATATATTTTAAACATCTTCCAGGCCGAGCATGGCAAAAGTTTCAACATCTTCCAGGCCGAACATGGATATATTTTAAACATCTTTAGGCCGAGCATGGATATATTTTAAACATCTTCCAGGCCGAGCATGGCTAAACTTTCAACATCTTCCAGGCCGAGCATGGATATATTTTAAACATCTTCCAGGCCGAGCATGGATATATTTTCAACATCTTCCAGGCCGAGCATGGCCAAAGTTTCAACATCTTCCAGGCCGAACATGGATATGTTTTAAACATCTTCCAGGCCGAGCATGGATATATTTTATACATCTTCCAGGCCGAGCATGGATATATTTTAAACACCTTCCAGGCCGAACAGGGATATATTTATAACATCTTTAGGCCGAGCATGGATATATTTTAAACATTTTCCAGGCCGAGCATGGATATATTTTAAATATCTTCCAGGCCGAGCATGGATATATTTTAAACATCTTCCAGGCCAAGCATGGAAATATTTTAAACATCTTCCAAGCCGAGCATGGATATATTTTTTAAATCTTCCAGGCCAAGCATGGCTAAAGTTTCAACAACTTCCCGGCTGAACATGGTTATATTTTAAACATCTTCCAGGCCGAGCATGGATATATTTTAAACATCTTCCAGACCGAGCATGGCAAAAGTTTCAACATCTTCCAGGCCGAACATGGATATATTTTAAACATCTTTAGGCCGAGCATGGATATATTTTAAACATCTTCCAGGCCGAGCATGGATATATTTTAAACACCTTCCTGGTCGAGCGTGGATATATTTTAAACATCTTCCAGGCCGAGCATGGAAATATTTTCAACATCTTCCAGGCCGAGCACGGATATATTTTAAACATCTTCCAGGCCGCGCATGGATATATTTTAAACATCTTCCAGGCCGAGCATGGATATATTTTAAACATCTTCCAGGCCGAGCATGGATATATTTTAAACATCTTCCAGGCCGAGCATGGATATATTTTAAACATCTTCCAGGCCAAGCATGGATATATTTTATACATCTTCCAGGCCGAGCATGGTTATATTTTAAACATCTTCCAGGCCAAGCATGGATATATTTTATACATCTTCCAGGCCGAGCATGGATATATTTTAAACTTCTTCCAGGCCGAGCATGGATATATTTTAAACATCTTCCAGGCCGAGCATGGATATATTTTAGACATCTTCCAGGCAGAGCATGGATATATTTTAAACATCTTCCAGGCCGAGCATGGATATATTTTAAACATCTTCCAGGCCGAGCATGGATATATTTTAGACATCTTCCAGGCCGAGCATGGATATATTTTAAACATCTTCCAGGCCGAGCATGGCTAAAGTTTCAACATCTTCCAGGACGAGCATGGATATATTTTAAACATCTTCCAGGCCGAGCATGGATATATTTTCAACATCTTCCACGCCGAGCATGGATATATTTTAAACATCTTCCAGGCCGAGCATGGATATATTTTAAACTTCTGCCAGGCCGAGCATGGATATATTTTAAACAACTTCCAGCCCGAGCATGGATATATTGTAAACATCTTCCAGGCCGAGCATGGATATATTTTAAACATTTTCCAGGCCGAGCATGGATATATTTTCAACGTCTTCCAGGCCGAGCATGGATATATTTTAAACATCTTCCAGGCCGAGCATGGGTATATTTAAACATCTTCCAGGCAGAGCATGGATATATTTTAAACATCTTCCAGGCCGAGCATGGATATATTTTAAACATCTTCCAGGCCGAGCATGGCTAAACTTTCAACATCTTCCAGGCCGAGCATGGATATATTTTAAACATCTCCCAGGCCGAGCATGGATATATTTTCAACATCTTCCAGGCCGAGCATGGATATATTTTCAACATCTTCCAGGCCGAGCATGGATATATTTTAAACATCTTCCAGGCCGAGCATGGATATATTTTAAACAACTTCCTGACCGAGCAAGGCTAAACTTTCAACATCTTCCAGGCCGAGCATGGATATATTTTAAACATCTTCCAGGCCGAACATGGATATATTTTAAACATCTTCCAGGCCGAGCATGGATATATTTTAAATATCTTCCAGGCCGAGCATGGCAAAAGTTTCAACATCTTCCAGGCCGAACATGGATATATTTTAAACATCTTCCAGGCCGAGCATGGAAATATTTTAAACATCTTCCAGCCGAGCATGTATATATTTTAAACATCTTCCAGCCGAGCATGTATATATTTTAAACATCTTCCAGGCCGAGCATGTATATATTTTAAACATCTTCCAGGCCGAGCATGGATATATTTTAAACATCTTCCAGGCCGAGCATGGATATATTTTAAACATGTTCCAGGCCGAGCATGGATATATTTTAAACATCTTCCAGGCCGAGCATGGCTAAAGTTTCAACAACTTCCCGGCTGAGCATGGTTATATTTTAAACATCTTCCAGGCCGAGCATGGATATATTTTAAACATCTTCCAGGCCGAGCATGGCAAAAGTTTCAACATCTTCCAGGCCGAACATGGATATATTTTAAACATCTTTAGGCCGAGCATGGATATATTTTAAACATCTTCCAGGCCGAGCATGGCTAAACTTTCAACATCTTCCAGGCCGAGCATGGATATATTTTAAACATCTTCCAGGCCGAGCATGGATATATTTTCAACATCTTCCAGGCCGAGCATGGCCAAAGTTTCAACATCTTCCAGTCCGAACATGGATATGTTTTAAACATCTTCCAGGCCGAGCATGGATATATTTTATACATCTTCCAGGCCGAGCATGGATATATTTTAAACACCTTCCAGGCCGAACAGGGATATATTTATAACATCTTTAGGCCGAGCATGGATATATTTTAAACATTTTCCAGGCCGAGCATGGATATATTTTAAATATCTTCCAGGCCGAGCATGGATATATTTTAAACATCTTCCAGGCCAAGCATGGAAATATTTTAAACATCTTCCAAGCCGAGCATGGATATATTTTTTAAATCTTCCAGGCCAAGCATGGCTAAAGTTTCAACAACTTCCCGGCTGAACATGGTTATATTTTAAACATCTTCCAGGCCGAGCATGGATATATTTTAAACATCTTCCAGACCGAGCATGGCAAAAGTTTCAACATCTTCCAGGCCGAACATGGATATATTTTAAACATCTTTAGGCCGAGCATGGATATATTTTAAACATCTTCCAGGCCGAGCATGGATATATTTTAAACACCTTCCTGGTCGAGCGTGGATATATTTTAAACATCTTCCAGGCCGAGCATGGAAATATTTTCAACATCTTCCAGGCCGAGCACGGATATATTTTAAACATCTTCCAGGCCGCGCATGGATATATTTTAAACATCTTCCAGGCCGAGCATGGATATATTTTAAACATCTTCCAGGCCGAGCATGGATATATTTTAAACATCTTCCAGGCCGAGCATGGATATATTTTAAACATCTTCCAGGCCAAGCATGGATATATTTTATACATCTTCCAGGCCGAGCATGGTTATATTTTAAACATCTTCCAGGCCAAGCATGGATATATTTTATACATCTTCCAGGCCGAGCATGGATATATTTTAAACTTCTTCCAGGCCGAGCATGGATATATTTTAATCATCTTCCAGGCCGAGCATGGATATATTTTAGACATCTTCCAGGCAGAGCATGGATATATTTTAAACATCTTCCAGGCCGAGCATGGATATATTTTAAACATCTTCCAGGCCGAGCATGGATATATTTTAGACATCTTCCAGGCCGAGCATGGATATATTTTAAACATCTTCCAGGCCGAGCATGGCTAAAGTTTCAACATCTTCCAGGACGAGCATGGATATATTTTAAACATCTTCCAGGCCGAGCATGGATATATTTTCAACATCTTCCACGCCGAGCATGGATATATTTTAAACATCTTCCAGGCCGAGCATGGATATATTTTAAACATCTGCCAGGCCGAGCATGGATATATTTTAAACAACTTCCAGCCCGAGCATGGATATATTGTAAACATCTTCCAGGCCGAGCATGGATATATTTTCAACGTCTTCCAGGCCGAGCATGGATATATTTTAAACATCTTCCAGGCCGAGCATGGGTATATTTAAACATCTTCCAGGCAGAGCATGGATATATTTTAAACATCTTCCAGGCCGAGCATGGATATATTTTAAACATCTTCCAGGCCGAGCATGGCTAAACTTTCAACATCTTCCAGGCCGAGCATGGATATATTTTAAACATCTCCCAGGCCGAGCATGGATATATTTTCAACATCTTCCAGGCCGAGCATGGATATATTTTCAACATCTTCCAGGCCGAGCATGGATATATTTTAAACATCTTCCAGGCCGAGCATGGATATATTTTAAACAACTTCCTGACCGAGCAAGGCTAAACTTTCAACATCTTCCAGGCCGAGCATGGATATATTTTAAACATCTTCCAGGCCGAACATGGATATATTTTAAACATCTTCCAGGCCGAGCATGGATATATTTTAAATATCTTCCAGGCCGAGCATGGCAAAAGTTTCAACATCTTCCAGGCCGAACATGGATATATTTTAAACATCTTTAGGCCGAGCATGGATATATTTTACACTTCTTCCTGGCCGAGCATGGCTAAACTTTCAACATCTTCCAGGCCGATCATGGATATATTTTAAACACCTTCCAGGCCGAGCATGGATATATTTTAACAATCTTCCAGGCAGAGCATGGAAATATTTTCAACATCTTCCAGGCCGAGCATGGATATATTTTCAACATCTTCCAGGCCGAGCATGGATATATTTTAAACATCTTCCAGGCCGAGCATGGGTATATTTAAACATCTTCCAGGCAGAGCATGGATATATTTTAAACATCTTCCAGGCCGAGCATGGATATATTTTAAACATCTTCCAGGCCGAGCATGGCTAAACTTTCAACATCTTCCAAGCCGAGCATGGATATATTTTAAACATCTCCCAGGCCGAGCATGGATATATTTTCAACATCTTCCAGGCCGAGCATGGATATATTTTCAACATCTTCCAGGCCGAGCATGGATATATTTTAAACATCTTCCAGGCCGAGCATGGATATATTTTCAACATCTTCCAGGCCGAGCATGGATATATTTTCAACATCTTCCAGGCCGAGCATGGATATATTTTAAACATCTTCCAGGCCGAGCATGGATATATTTTAAACAACTTCCTGACCGAGCAAGGCTAAACTTTCAACATCTTCCAGGCCGAGCATGGATATATTTTAAACATCTTCCAGGCCGAACATGGATATATTTTAAACATCTTCCAGGCCGAGCATGGATATATTTTAAATATCTTCCAGGCCGAGCATGGCAAAAGTTTCAACATCTTCCAGGCCGAACATGGATATATTTTAAACATCTTTAGGCCGAGCATGGATATATTTTACACTTCTTCCAGGCCGAGCATGGCTAAACTTTCAACATCTTCCAGGCCGATCATGGATATATTTTAAACACCTTCCAGGCCGAGCATGGATATATTTTAACAATCTTCCAGGCAGAGCATGGAAATATTTTCAACATCTTCCAGGCCGAGCATGGATATATTTTAAACATCTTCCAGGCCGAGCATGGATATATTTTATACATCTTCCAGGCCGAGCATGGATATATTTTCAACATCTTCCAGGAAAAGCATGGATATATTTTAAACATCTTCCAGGCCGAGCATGGATATATTTTAAACAACTTCCTGACCGAGCAAGGCTAAACTTTCAACATCTTCCAGGCCGAGCATGGATAAATTTTAAACATCTTCCAGGCCGAACATGGATTTATTTTAAACATCTTCCAGGCCGAGCATGGATATATTTTAAATATCTTCCAGGCCGAGCATGGCAAAAGTTTCAACATCTTCCAGGCTTAACATGGATATATTTTAAACATCTTTAGGCCGAGCATGGATATATTTTAAACATCTTCCAGGCCGAGCATGGATATATTTTAAACACCTTCCAGGTCGAGCATGGATATATTTTAACAATCTTCCAGGCCGAGCATGGAAATATTTTCAACATCTTCCAGGCCGAGCATGGATATATTTTAAACATCTTCCAGGCCGAGCATGGATATATTTTAAACATCTTCCAGGCCGAGCATGGATATATTTTAAACATCTTCCAGGCCGAGCATGGATATATTTTAAACATCTTCCAGGCCGAGCATGGATATATTTTCAACATCTTCCAGGCCGAGCATGGATATATTTTAAACATCTTCCAGGTCGAGCATGGATATATTTTAAACATCTTCCAGGCCGAGCATGGATATACTTTTAACATCTTCCAGGCCGAGCATGGATATATTTTAAACATTTTCCAGGCCGAGCATGGATATATTTTAAACATCTTCCAGGCCGAGCATGGATATATTTTAAACATCTTCCAGTTCGAGCATGGATATATTTTAAACTTCTTCCAGGCCGAGCATGGATATATTTCAAACATTTTCCAGGCAGAGCATGGCTGAAATTTCAACATCTTGCAGGCCGAGCATGGATATATTTTCAACATCTTCCAGGCCGAGCATGGATATATTTTAAGCATCTTCCAGGCCGAGCATGGATATATTTTAAAATCTTCCAGGCCGAGCATGGATATATTTTAAACATCTTCCAGGCCGAGCATGGCCAAAGTTTCAACATATTCCAGGCCGAGCATGGATATGTTTTAAACATCTTCCAGGCCGAGCATGGATATATTTTATACATCTTCCAGGCCGAGCATGGATATATTTTAAACGTCTTCCAGGCCGAGCATGGATATATTTCAAAAATCTTCCAGGCCGAGCATGGATATATTTTAAACATCTTCCAGGCCGAGCATGGATATATTTTCAACATCTTCCAGGCCGAGCATGGATATATTTTCAACATCTTCTAGGCCGAGCATGGATATATTTTAAACATCATCCAGGCCGAGCATGGATATATTTTCAACATCTTCCAGGTCGAGCATGGATATATTTTAAACATCTTCCAGGCCGAGCATGGATATATTTTAAACAACTTCCTGACCGAGCAAGGCTAAACTTTCAACATCTTCCAGGCCGAGCATGGATATATTTTAAACATCTTCCAGGCCGAACATTGATATATTTTAAACATCTTCCAGGCCGAGCATGGATATATTTTAAATATCTTCCAGGCCGAGCATGGCAAAAGTTTCAACATCTTCCAGGCTTAACATGGATATATTTTAAACATCTTTAGGCCGAGCATGGATATATTTTAAAAATCTTCCAGGCCGAGCATGGATATATTTTAAACACCTTCCAGGTCGAGCATGGATATATTTTAACAATCTTCCAGGACGAGCATGGAAATATTTTCAACATCTTCCAGGCCGAGCATGGATCTATTTTAAACATCTTCCAGGCCGAGCATGGATATATTTTAAACATCTTCCAGGCCGAGCATGGATATATTTTAAACATCTTCCAGGCCGAGCATGGATATATTTTAAACATCTTCCAGGCCGAGCATGGATATATTTTCAACATCTTCCAGGCCGAGCATGGATATATTTTAAACATCTTCCAGGTCGAGCATGGATATATTTTAAACATCTTCCAGGCCGAACATGGATATACTTTTAACATCTTCCAGGCCGAGCATGGATATATTTTAAACATTTTCCAGGCCGAGCATGGATATATTTTAAACATCTTCCAGGCCGAGCATGGATATATTTTAAACATCTTCCAGGCCGAGCATGGATATATTTCAAACATTTTCCAGGCAGAGCATGGCTGAAATTTCAACATCTTCCAGGCCGAGCATGGATATATTTTCAACATCTTCCAGGCCGAGCATGGATATATTTTAAGCATCTTCCAGGCCGAGCATCGATATATTTTAAACATCTTCCAGGCCGAGCTTGGCCAAAGTTTCAACATCTTCCAGGCCGAGCATGGATATGTTTTAAAGATCTTCCAGGCCGAGCATGGATATATTTTATACATCTTCCAGGCCGAGCATGGATATATTTTAAACATCTTCCAGGCCGAGCATGGATATATTTCAAAAATCTTCCAGGCCGAGCATGGATATATTTTAAACATCTTCCAGGCCGAGCATGGATATATTTTCAACATCTTCCAGGCCGAGCATGGATATATTTTCAACATCTTCCAGGCCGAGCATGGATATATTTTAAACATCATCCAGGCCGAGCGTGGATATATTTTCAACATCTTCCAGATCGAGCATGGATATATTTTAAACATCTTCCAGGCCGAGCATGGATATATTTTAAACAACTTCCTGACCGAGCAAGGCTAAACTTTCAACATCTTCCAGGCCGAGCATGGATTTATTTTAAACATCTTCCAGGCCGAACATGGATATATTTTAAACATCTTCCAGGCCGAGCATGGATATATTTTAAATATCTTCCAGGCCGAGCATGGCAAAAGTTTCAACATCTTCCAGGCCGAACATGGATATATTTTAAACATCTTTAGGCCGAGCATGGGTATATTTTAAACATCTTCCAGGCCGAGCATGGCTAAACTTTCAACACCTTCCAGGCCGAGCATGGATATATTTTAAACACCTTCCAGGTCGAGCATGGATATATTTTAACAATCTTCCAGGCCGAGCATGGAAATATTTTCAACATCTTCCAGGCCGAGCATGGATATATTTTAAACATCTTCCAGGCCGAGCATGGATATATTTTAAACATCTTCCAGGTCGAGCATGGATATATTTTAAACATCTTCCAGGCCGAGCTTGGATATATTTTTAACAACTTCCAGTCCGAGCATGGATATATTTTAAACATTTTCCAGGCCGAGCATGGATATATTTTAAACATCTTCCAGGCCGAGCATGGATATATTTTAAGCATCTTCCAGGCCGAGCATGGATATATTTCAAACATTTTCCAGGCAGAGCATGGCTGAAATTTCAACATCTTCCAGGCCGAGCATGGATATATTTTAAACATCTTCCAGGCCGAGCATGGATATATTTTAAACATCTTCCAGGCCGAACATGGATATATTTTAAACATCTTCCAGGCCGAGCATGGATATATTTTCAACATCTTCCAGGCCGAGCATGGATATATTTTAAACATCTTCCAGGTCGAGCATGGATATATTTTAAACATCTTCCAGGCCGAGCATGGATATATTTTTAACATCTTCCAGGCCGAGCATGGATATATTTTAAACATTTTCCAGGCCGAGCATGGATATATTTTAAACATCTTCCAGGCCGAGCATGGATATATTTTAAACATCTTCCAGGCCGAGCATGGATATATTTTCAACATCTTCCACGCCGAGCATGGATATATTTTCAACATCTTCCAGGCCGTGCATGGATATATTTTAAACAACTTCCAGGCCGAGCATGGATATATTGTAAACATCTTCCAGGCCTAGCATGGATATATTTTAAACATTTTCCAGGCCGAGCATGGATATATTTTAAACATCTTCCAGGCCGAGCATGGATATATTTTAAACATCTTCCAGGCCGAGCATGGCTAAACTTTCAACATCTTCCAGGCCGAGCATGGATATATTTTAAACATCTCCCAGGCCGAGCATGGATATATTTTCAACATCTTCCAGGCCGAGCATGGCTAAACTTTCAACATCTTCCAGGCCGAGCATGGATATATTTTAACAATCTTCCAGGCAGAGCATGGAAATATTTTCAACATCTTCCAGGCCGAGCATGGATATATTTTCAACATCTTCCAGGCCGAGCATGGATATATTTTAAACATCTTCCAGGCCGAGCATGGATATATTTTCAACATCTTCCAGGCCGAGCATGGATATATTTTCAACATCTTCCAGGCCGAGCATGGATATATTTTAAACATCTTCCAGGCCGAGCATGGATATATTTTAAACAACTTCCTGACCGAGCAAGGCTAAACTTTCAACATCTTCCAGGCCGAGCATGGATATATTTTAAACATCTTCCAGGCCGAACATGGATATATTTTAAACATCTTCCAGGCCGAGCATGGATATATTTTAAATATCTTCCAGGCCGAGCATGGCAAAAGTTTCAACATCTTCCAGGCCGAACATGGATATATTTTAAACATCTTTAGGCCGAGCATGGATATATTTTACACTTCTTCCAGGCCGAGCATGGCTAAACTTTCAACATCTTCCAGGCCGATCATGGATATATTTTAAACACCTTCCAGGCCGAGCATGGATATATTTTAACAATCTTCCAGGCAGAGCATGGAAATATTTTCAACATCTTCCAGGCCGAGCATGGATATATTTTAAACATCTTCCAGGCCGAGCATGGATATATTTTATACATCTTCCAGGCCGAGCATGGATATATTTTCAACATCTTCCAGGAAAAGCATGGATATATTTTAAACATCTTCCAGGCCGAGCATGGATATATTTTAAACAACTTCCTGACCGAGCAAGGCTAAACTTTCAACATCTTCCAGGCCGAGCATGGATAAATTTTAAACATCTTCCAGGCCGAACATGGATATATTTTAAACATCTTCCAGGCCGAGCATGGATATATTTTAAATATCTTCCAGGCCGAGCATGGCAAAAGTTTCAACATCTTCCAGGCTTAACATGGATATATTTTAAACATCTTTAGGCCGAGCATGGATATATTTTAAACATCTTCCAGGCCGAGCATGGATATATTTTAAACACCTTCCAGGTCGAGCATGGATATATTTTAACAATCTTCCAGGCCGAGCATGGAAATATTTTCAACATCTTCCAGGCCGAGCATGGATATATTTTAAACATCTTCCAGGCCGAGCATGGATATATTTTAAACATCTTCCAGGCCGAGCATGGATATATTTTAAACATCTTCCAGGCCGAGCATGGATATATTTTAAACATCTTCCAGGCCGAGCATGGATATATTTTCAACATCTTCCAGGCCGAGCATGGATATATTTTAAACATCTTCCAGGTCGAGCATGGATATATTTTAAACATCTTCCAGGCCGAGCATGGATATACTTTTAACATCTTCCAGGCCGAGCATGGATATATTTTAAACATTTTCCAGGCCGAGCATGGATATATTTTAAACATCTTCCAGGCCGAGCATGGATATATTTTAAACATCTTCCAGTTCGAGCATGGATATATTTTAAACATCTTCCAGGCCGAGCATGGATATATTTCAAACATTTTCCAGGCAGAGCATGGCTGAAATTTCAACATCTTGCAGGCCGAGCATGGATATATTTTCAACATCTTCCAGGCCGAGCATGGATATATTTTAAGCATCTTCCAGGCCGAGCATGGATATATTTTAAAATCTTCCAGGCCGAGCATGGATATATTTTAAACATCTTCCAGGCCGAGCATGGCCAAAGTTTCAACATATTCCAGGCCGAGCATGGATATGTTTTAAACATCTTCCAGGCCGAGCATGGATATATTTTATACATCTTCCAGGCCGAGCATGGATATATTTTAAACATCTTCCAGGCCGAGCATGGATATATTTCAAAAATCTTCCAGGCCGAGCATGGATATATTTTAAACATCTTCCAGGCCGAGCATGGATATATTTTCAACATCTTCCAGGCCGAGCATGGATATATTTTCAACATCTTCTAGGCCGAGCATGGATATATTTTAAACATCATCCAGGCCGAGCATGGATATATTTTCAACATCTTCCAGGTCGAGCATGGATATATTTTAAACATCTTCCAGGCCGAGCATGGATATATTTTAAACAACTTCCTGACCGAGCAAGGCTAAACTTTCAACATCTTCCAGGCCGAGCATGGATATATTTTAAACATCTTCCAGGCCGAACATTGATATATTTTAAACATCTTCCAGGCCGAGCATGGATATATTTTAAATATCTTCCAGGCCGAGCATGGCAAAAGTTTCAACATCTTCCAGGCTTAACATGGATATATTTTAAACATCTTTAGGCCGAGCATGGATATATTTTAAAAATCTTCCAGGCCGAGCATGGATATATTTTAAACACCTTCCAGGTCGAGCATGGATATATTTTAACAATCTTCCAGGCCGAGCATGGAAATATTTTCAACATCTTCCAGGCCGAGCATGGATCTATTTTAAACATCTTCCAGGCCGAGCATGGATATATTTTAAACATCTCCCAGGCCGAGCATGGATATATTTTAAACATCTTCCAGGCCGAGCATGGATATATTTTAAACATCTTCCAGGCCGAGCATGGATATATTTTCAACATCTTCCAGGCCGAGCATGGATATATTTTAAACATCTTCCAGGCCGAGCATGGATATATTTTAAACATCTTCCAGGCCGAGCATGGATATATTTTAAACATCTTCCAGGCCGAGCATGGATATATTTCAAACATTTTCCAGGCAGAGCATGGCTGAAATTTCAACATCTTCCAGGCCGAGCATGGATATATTTTCAACATCTTCCAGGCCGAGCATGGATATATTTTAAGCATCTTCCAGGCCGAGCATCGATATATTTTAAACATCTTCCAGGCCGAGCTTGGCCAAAGTTTCAACATCTTCCAGGCCGAGCATGGATATGTTTTAAAGATCTTCCAGGCCGAGCATGGATATATTTTATACATCTTCCAGGCCGAGCATGGATATATTTTAAACATCTTCCAGGCCGAGCATGGATATATTTCAAAAATCTTCCAGGCCGAGCATGGATATATTTTAAACATCTTCCAGGCCGAGCATGGATATATTTTCAACATCTTACAGGCCGAGCATGGATATATTTTCAACATCTTCCAGGCCGAGCATGGATATATTTTAAACATCATCCAGGCCGAGCGTGGATATATTTTCAACATCTTCCAGATCGAGCATGGATATATTTTAAACATCTTCCAGGCCGAGCATGGATATATTTTAAACAACTTCCTGACCGAGCAAGGCTAAACTTTCAACATCTTCCAGGCCGAGCATGGATATATTTTAAACATCTTCCAGGCCGAACATGGATATATTTTAAACATCTTCCAGGCCGAGCATGGATATATTTTAAATATCTTCCAGGCCGAGCATGGCAAAAGTTTCAACATCTTCCAGGCCGAACATGGATATATTTTAAACATCTTTAGGCCGAGCATGGGTATATTTTAAACATCTTCCAGGCCGAGCATGGCTAAACTTTCAACACCTTCCAGGCCGAGCATGGATATATTTTAAACACCTTCCAGGTCGAGCATGGATATATTTTAACAATCTTCCAGGCCGAGCATGGAAATATTTTCAACATCTTCCAGGCCGAGCATGGATATATTTTAAACATCTTCCAGGCCGAGCATGGATATATTTTAAACATCTTCCAGGTCGAGCATGGATATATTTTAAACATCTTCCAGGCCGAGCTTGGATATATTTTTAACAACTTCCAGTCCGAGCATGGATATATTTTAAACATTTTCCAGGCCGAGCATGGATATATTTTAAACATCTTCCAGGCCGAGCATGGATATATTTTAAGCATCTTCCAGGCCGAGCATGGATATATTTCAAACATTTTCCAGGCAGAGCATGGCTGAAATTTCAACATCTTCCAGGCCGAGCATGGATATATTTTAAACATCTTCCAGGCCGAGCATGGATATATTTTAAACATCTTCCAGGCCGAACATGGATATATTTTAAACATCTTCCAGGCCGAGCATGGATATATTTTCAACATCTTCCAGGCCGAGCATGGATATATTTTAAACATCTTCCAGGTCGAGCATGGATATATTTTAAACATCTTCCAGGCCGAGCATGGATATATTTTTAACATCTTCCAGGCCGAGCATGGATATATTTTAAACATTTTCCAGGCCGAGCATGGATATATTTTAAACATCTTCCAGGCCGAGCATGGATATATTTTAAACATCTTCCAGGCCGAGCATGGATATATTTTCAACATCTTCCACGCCGAGCATGGATATATTTTCAACATCTTCCAGGCCGTGCATGGATATATTTTAAACAACTTCCAGGCCGAGCATGGATATATTGTAAACATCTTCCAGGCCTAGCATGGATATATTTTAAACATTTTCCAGGCCGAGCATGGATATATTTTAAACATCTTCCAGGCCGAGCATGGATATATTTTAAACATCTTCCAGGCCGAGCATGGCTAAACTTTCAACATCTTCCAGGCCGAGCATGGATATATTTTAAACATCTCCCAGGCCGAGCATGGATATATTTTCAACATCTTCCAGGCCGAGCATGGCTAAACTTTCAACATCTTCCAGGCCGAGCATGGATATATTTTAACAATCTTCCAGGCAGAGCATGGAAATATTTTCAACATCTTCCAGGCCGAGCATGGATATATTTTCAACATCTTCCAGGCCGAGCATGGATATATTTTAAACATCTTCCAGGCCGAGCATGGATATATTTTCAACATCTTCCAGGCCGAGCATGGATATATTTTCAACATCTTCCAGGCCGAGCATGGATATATTTTAAACATCTTCCAGGCCGAGCATGGATATATTTTAAACAACTTCCTGACCGAGCAAGGCTAAACTTTCAACATCTTCCAGGCCGAGCATGGATATATTTTAAACATCTTCCAGGCCGAACATGGATATATTTTAAACATCTTCCAGGCCGAGCATGGATATATTTTAAATATCTTCCAGGCCGAGCATGGCAAAAGTTTCAACATCTTCCAGGCCGAACATGGATATATTTTAAACATCTTTAGGCCGAGCATGGATATATTTTACACTTCTTCCAGGCCGAGCATGGCTAAACTTTCAACATCTTCCAGGCCGATCATGGATATATTTTAAACACCTTCCAGGCCGAGCATGGATATATTTTAACAATCTTCCAGGCAGAGCATGGAAATATTTTCAACATCTTCCAGGCCGAGCATGGATATATTTTAAACATCTTCCAGGCCGAGCATGGATATATTTTATACATCTTCCAGGCCGAGCATGGATATATTTTCAACATCTTCCAGGAAAAGCATGGATATATTTTAAACATCTTCCAGGCCGAGCATGGATATATTTTAAACAACTTCCTGACCGAGCAAGGCTAAACTTTCAACATCTTCCAGGCCGAGCATGGATAAATTTTAAACATCTTCCAGGCCGAACATGGATATATTTTAAACATCTTCCAGGCCGAGCATGGATATATTTTAAATATCTTCCAGGCCGAGCATGGCAAAAGTTTCAACATCTTCCAGGCTTAACATGGATATATTTTAAACATCTTTAGGCCGAGCATGGATATATTTTAAACATCTTCCAGGCCGAGCATGGATATATTTTAAACACCTTCCAGGTCGAGCATGGATATATTTTAACAATCTTCCAGGCCGAGCATGGAAATATTTTCAACATCTTCCAGGCCGAGCATGGATATATTTTAAACATCTTCCAGGCCGAGCATGGATATATTTTAAACATCTTCCAGGCCGAGCATGGATATATTTTAAACATCTTCCAGGCCGAGCATGGATATATTTTAAACATCTTCCAGGCCGAGCATGGATATATTTTCAACATCTTCCAGGCCGAGCATGGATATATTTTAAACATCTTCCAGGTCGAGCATGGATATATTTTAAACATCTTCCAGGCCGAGCATGGATATACTTTTAACATCTTCCAGGCCGAGCATGGATATATTTTAAACATTTTCCAGGCCGAGCATGGATATATTTTAAACATCTTCCAGGCCGAGCATGGATATATTTTAAACATCTTCCAGTTCGAGCATGGATATATTTTAAACATCTTCCAGGCCGAGCATGGATATATTTCAAACATTTTCCAGGCAGAGCATGGCTGAAATTTCAACATCTTGCAGGCCGAGCATGGATATATTTTCAACATCTTCCAGGCCGAGCATGGATATATTTTAAGCATCTTCCAGGCCGAGCATGGATATATTTTAAAATCTTCCAGGCCGAGCATGGATATATTTTAAACATCTTCCAGGCCGAGCATGGCCAAAGTTTCAACATATTCCAGGCCGAGCATGGATATGTTTTAAACATCTTCCAGGCCGAGCATGGATATATTTTATACATCTTCCAGGCCGAGCATGGATATATTTTAAACATCTTCCAGGCCGAGCATGGATATATTTCAAAAATCTTCCAGGCCGAGCATGGATATATTTTAAACATCTTCCAGGCCGAGCATGGATATATTTTCAACATCTTCCAGGCCGAGCATGGATATATTTTCAACATCTTCTAGTCCGAGCATGGATATATTTTAAACATCATCCAGGCCGAGCATGGATATATTTTCAACATCTTCCAGGTCGAGCATGGATATATTTTAAACATCTTCCAGGCCGAGCATGGATATATTTTAAACAACTTCCTGACCGAGCAAGGCTAAACTTTCAACATCTTCCAGGCCGAGCATGGATATATTTTAAACATCTTCCAGGCCGAACATTGATATATTTTAAACATCTTCCAGGCCGAGCATGGATATATTTTAAATATCTTCCAGGCCGAGCATGGCAAAAGTTTCAACATCTTCCAGGCTTAACATGGATATATTTTAAACATCTTTAGGCCGAGCATGGATATATTTTAAAAATCTTCCAGGCCGAGCATGGATATATTTTAAACACCTTCCAGGTCGAGCATGGATATATTTTAACAATCTTCCAGGCCGAGCATGGAAATATTTTCAACATCTTCCAGGCCGAGCATGGATCTATTTTAAACATCTTCCAGGCCGAGCATGGATATATTTTAAACATCTTCCAGGCCGAGCATGGATATATTTTAAACATCTTCCAGGCCGAGCATGGATATATTTTAAACATCTTCCAGGCCGAGCATGGATATATTTTCAACATCTTCCAGGCCGAGCATGGATATATTTTAAACATCTTCCAGGTCGAGCATGGATATATTTTAAACATCTTCCAGGCCGAGCATGGATATACTTTTAACATCTTCCAGGCCGAGCATGGATATATTTTAAACATTTTCCAGGCCGAGCATGGATATATTTTAAACATCTTCCAGGCCGAGCATGGATATATTTCAAACATTTTCCAGGCAGAGCATGGCTGAAATTTCAACATCTTCCAGGCCGAGCATGGATATATTTTCAACATCTTCCAGGCCGAGCATGGATATATTTTAAGCATCTTCCAGGCCGAGCATCGATATATTTTAAACATCTTCCAGGCCGAGCTTGGCCAAAGTTTCAACATCTTCCAGGCCGAGCATGGATATGTTTTAAAGATCTTCCAGGCCGAGCATGGATATATTTTATACATCTTCCAGGCCGAGCATGGATATATTTTAAACATCTTCCAGGCCGAGCATGGATATATTTCAAAAATCTTCCAGGCCGAGCATGGATATATTTTAAACATCTTCCAGGCCGAGCATGGATATATTTTCAACATCTTCCAGGCCGAGCATGGATATATTTTCAACATCTTCCAGGCCGAGCATGGATATATTTTAAACATCATCCAGGCCGAGCGTGGATATATTTTCAACATCTTCCAGATCGTGCATGGATATATTTTAAACATCTTCCAGGCCGAGCATGGATATATTTTAAACAACTTCCTGACCGAGCAAGGCTAAACTTTCAACATTTTCCAGGCCGAGCATGGATATATTTTAAACATCTTCCAGGCCGAACATGGATATATTTTAAACATCTTCCAGGCCGAGCATGGATATATTTTAAATATCTTCCAGGCCGAGCATGGCAAAAGTTTCAACATCTTCCAGGCCGAACATGGATATATTTTAAACATCTTTAGGCCGAGCATGGATATATTTTAAACATCTTCCAGGCCGAGCATGGCTAAACTTTCAACATCTTCCAGGCCGAGCATGGATATATTTTAAACACCTTCCAGGTCGAGCATGGATATATTTTAACAATCTTCCAGGCCGAGCATGGAAATATTTTCAACATCTTCCAGGCCGAGCATGGATATATTTTAAACATCTTCCAGGCCGAGCATGGATATATTTTAAACATCTTCCAGGTCGAGCATGGATATATTTTAAACATCTTCCAGGCCGAGCTTGGATATATTTTTAACAACTTCCAGTCCGAGCATGGATATATTTTAAACATTTTCCAGGCCGAGCATGGATATATTTTAAACATCTTCCAGGCCGAGCATGGATATATTTTAAGCATCTTCCAGGCCGAGCATGGATATATTTCAAACATTTTCCAGGCAGAGCATGGCTGAAATTTCAACATCTTCCAGGCCGAGCATGGATATATTTTAAACATCTTCCAGGCCGAGCATGGATATATTTTAAACATCTTCCAGGCCGAGCATGGATATATTTTCAACATCTTCCAGGCCGAGCATGGATATATTTTAAACATCTTCCAGGCCGAGCATGGATATATTTTCAACATCTTCCAGGCCGAGCATGGATATATTTTAAACATCTTCCAGGTCGAGCATGGATATATTTTAAACATCTTCCAGGCCGAGCATGGATATATTTTTAACATCTTCCAGGCCGAGCATGGATATATTTTAAACATTTTCCAGGCCGAGCATGGATATATTTTAAACATCTTCCAGGACGAGCATGGATATATTTTAAAAATCTTCCAGGCCGAGCATGGATATATTTTCAACATCTTCCACGCCGAGCATGGATATATTTTCAACATCTTCCAGGCCGTGCATGGATATATTTTAAACAACTTCCAGGCCGAGCATGGATATATTGTAAACATCTTCCAGGCCTAGCATGGATATATTTTAAACATTTTCCAGGCCGAGCATGGATATATTTTAAACATCTTCCAGGCCGAGCATGGATATATTTTAAACATCTTCCAGGCCGAGCATGGCTAAACTTTCAACATCTTCCAGGCCGAGCATGGATATATTTTAAACATCTCCCAGGCCGAGCATGGATATATTTTCAACATCTTCCAGGCCGAGCATGGCTAAACTTTCAACATCTTCCAGGCCGAGCATGGATATATTTTAACAATCTTCCAGGCAGAGCATGGAAATATTTTCAACATCTTCCAGGCCGAGCATGGATATATTTTAAACATCTTCCAGGCCGAGCATGGATATATTTTAAACATCTTCCAGGTCGAGCATGGATATATTTTCAACATCTTCCAGGCCGAGCATGGATATATTTTAAAAATCTTCCAGGTCGAGCATGGATATATTTTAAACATCTTCCAGGCCGAGCATGGATATATTTTTAACATCTTCCAGGCCGAGCATGGATATATTTTAAACATCTTCCAGGCCGAGCATGGATATATTTCAAACATTTTCCAGGCAGAGCATGGCTGAAATTTCAACATCTTCCAGGCCGAGCATGGATATATTTTAAACAACTTCCAGGCCGAGCATGGATATATTTTAAGCATCTTCCAGGACGAGCATGGATATATTTTAAACATCTCCCAGGCCGAGCATGGCCAAAGTTTCATCATCTTCCAGGCCGAGCATGGATATGTTTTAAACATCTTCCAGGCTGAGCATGGATATATTTTATACATCTTCCAGGCCGAGCATGGATATATTTTCAACATCTTCCAGGAAAAGCATGGATATATTTTAAACATCTTCCAGGCCGAGCATGGATATATTTTAAACAACTTCCTGACCGAGCAAGGCTAAACTTTCAACATCTTCCAGGCCGAGCATGGATATATTTTAAATATCTTCCAGGCCGAGCATGGCAAAAGTTTCAACATCTTCCAGGCTTAACATGGATATATTTTAAACATCTTTAGGCCGAGCATGGATATATTTTAAACATCTTCCAGGCCGAGCATGGATATATTTTAAACACCTTCCAGGTCGAGCATGGATATATTTTAACAATCTTCCAGGCCGAGCATGGAAATATTTTCAACATCTTCCAGGCCGAGCATGGATATATTTTCAACATCTTCCAGGCCGAGCATGGATATATTTTCAACATCTTCCAGGCCGAGCATGGATATATTTTAAACATCTTCCAGGCCGAGCATGGATATATTTTAAACAACTTCCTGACCGAGCAAGGCTAAACTTTCAACATCTTCCAGGCCGAGCATGGATATATTTTAAACATCTTCCAGGCCGAACATGGATATATTTTAAACATCTTCCAGGCCGAGCATGGATATATTTTAAATATCTTCCAGGCCGAGCATGGCAAAAGTTTCAACATCTTCCAGGCCGAACATGGATATATTTTAAACATCTTTAGGCCGAGCATGGATATATTTTACACTTCTTCCAGGCCGAGCATGGCTAAACTTTCAACATCTTCCAGGCCGATCATGGATATATTTTAAACACCTTCCAGGCCGAGCATGGATATATTTTAACAATCTTCCAGGCAGAGCATGGAAATATTTTCAACATCTTCCAGGCCGAGCATGGATATATATTAAACATCTTCCAGGCCGAGCATGGATATATTTTATACATCTTCCAGGCCGAGCATGGATATATTTTCAACATCTTCCAGGAAAAGCATGGATATATTTTAAACATCTTCCAGGCCGAGCATGGATATATTTTAAACAACTTCCTGACCGAGCAAGGCTAAACTTTCAACATCTTCCAGGCCGAGCATGGATAAATTTTAAACATCTTCCAGGCCGAACATGGATATATTTTAAACATCTTCCAGGCCGAGCATGGATATATTTTAAATATCTTCCAGGCCGAGCATGGCAAAAGTTTCAACATCTTCCAGGCTTAACATGGATATATTTTAAACATCTTTAGGCCGAGCATGGATATATTTTAAACATCTTCCAGACCGAGCATGGATATATTTTAAACACCTTCCAGGTCGAGCATGGATATATTTTAACAATCTTCCAGGCCGAGCATGGAAATATTTTCAACATCTTCCAGGCCGAGCATGGATATATTTTAAACATCTTCCAGGCCGAGCATGGATATATTTTAAACATCTTCCAGGCCGAGCATGGATATATTTTAAACATCTTCCAGGCCGAGCATGGATATATTTTAAACATCTTCCAGGCCGAGCATGGATATATTTTCAACATCTTCCAGGCCGAGCATGGATATATTTTAAACATCTTCCAGGTCGAGCATGGATATATTTTAAACATCTTCCAGGCCGAGCATGGATATACTTTTAACATCTTCCAGGCCGAGCATGGATATATTTTAAACATTTTCCAGGCCGAGCATGGATATATTTTAAACATCTTCCAGGCCGAGCATGGATATATTTTAAACATCTTCCAGTTCGAGCATGGATATATTTTAAACATCTTCCAGGCCGAGCATGGATATATTTCAAACATTTTCCAGGCAGAGCATGGCTGAAATTTCAACATCTTGCAGGCCGAGCATGGATATATTTTCAACATCTTCCAGGCCGAGCATGGATATATTTTAAGCATCTTCCAGGCCGAGCATGGATATATTTTAAAATCTTCCAGGCCGAGCATGGATATATTTTAAACATCTTCCAGGCCGAGCATGGCCAAAGTTTCAACATATTCCAGGCCGAGCATGGATATGTTTTAAACATCTTCCAGGCCGAGCATGGATATATTTTATACATCTTCCAGGCCGAGCATGGATATATTTTAAACATCTTCCAGGCCGAGCATGGATATATTTCAAAAATCTTCCAGGCCGAGCATGGATATATTTTAAACATCTTCCAGGCCGAGCATGGATATATTTTCAACATCTTCCAGGCCGAGCATGGATATATTTTCAACATCTTCTAGGCCGAGCATGGATATATTTTAAACATCATCCAGGCCGAGCATGGATATATTTTCAACATCTTCCAGGTCGAGCATGGATATATTTTAAACATCTTCCAGGCCGAGCATGGATATATTTTAAACAACTTCCTGACCGAGCAAGGCTAAACTTTCAACATCTTCCAGGCCGAGCATGGATATATTTTAAACATCTTCCAGGCCGAACATTGATATATTTTAAACATCTTCCAGGCCGAGCATGGATATATTTTAAATATCTTCCAGGCCGAGCATGGCAAAAGTTTCAACATCTTCCAGGCTTAACATGGATATATTTTAAACATCTTTAGGCCGAGCATGGATATATTTTAAAAATCTTCCAGGCCGAGCATGGATATATTTTAAACACCTTCCAGGTCGAGCATGGATATATTTTAACAATCTTCCAGGCCGAGCATGGAAATATTTTCAACATCTTCCAGGCCGAGCATGGATCTATTTTAAACATCTTCCAGGCCGAGCATGGATATATTTTAAACATCTTCCAGGCCGAGCATGGATATATTTTAAACATCTTCCAGGCCGAGCATGGATATATTTTAAACATCTTCCAGGCCGAGCATGGATATATTTTCAACATCTTCCATGCCGAGCATGGATATATTTTAAACATCTTCCAGGTCGAGCATGGATATATTTTAAACATCTTCCAGGCCGAGCATGGATATACTTTTAACATCTTCCAGGCCGAGCATGGATATATTTTAAACATTTTCCAGGCCGAGCATGGATATATTTTAAACATCTTCCAGGCCGAGCATGGATATATTTCAAACATTTTCCAGGCAGAGCATGGCTGAAATTTCAACATCTTCCAGGCCGAGCATGGATATATTTTCAACATCTTCCAGGCCGAGCATGGATATATTTTAAGCATCTTCCAGGCCGAGCATCGATATATTTTAAACATCTTCCAGGCCGAGCTTGGCCAAAGTTTCAACATCTTCCAGGCCGAGCATGGATATGTTTTAAAGATCTTCCAGGCCGAGCATGGATATATTTTATACATCTTCCAGGCCGAGCATGGATATATTTTAAACATCTTCCAGGCCGAGCATGGATATATTTCAAAAATCTTCCAGGCCGAGCATGGATATATTTTAAACATCTTCCAGGCCGAGCATGGATATATTTTCAACATCTTCCAGGCCGAGCATGGATATATTTTCAACATCTTCCAGGCCGAGCATGGATATATTTTAAACATCATCCAGGCCGAGCGTGGATATATTTTCAACATCTTCCAGATCGAGCATGGATATATTTTAAACATCTTCCAGGCCGAGCATGGATATATTTTAAACAACTTCCTGACCGAGCAAGGCTAAACTTTCAACATTTTCCAGGCCGAGCATGGATATATTTTAAACATCTTCCAGGCCGAACATGGATATATTTTAAACATCTTCCAGGCCGAGCATGGATATATTTTAAATATCTTCCAGGCCGAGCATGGCAAAAGTTTCAACATCTTCCAGGCCGAACATGGATATATTTTAAACATCTTTAGGCCGAGCATGGATATATTTTAAACATCTTCCAGGCCGAGCATGGCTAAACTTTCAACATCTTCCAGGCCGAGCATGGATATATTTTAAACACCTTCCAGGTCGAGCATGGATATATTTTAACAATCTTCCAGGCCGAGCATGGAAATATTTTCAACATCTTCCAGGCCGAGCATGGATATATTTTAAACATCTTCCAGGCCGAGCATGGATATATTTTAAACATCTTCCAGGTCGAGCATGGATATATTTTAAACATCTTCCAGGCCGAGCTTGGATATATTTTTAACAACTTCCAGTCCGAGCATGGATATATTTTAAACATTTTCCAGGCCGAGCATGGATATATTTTAAACATCTTCCAGGCCGAGCATGGATATATTTTAAGCATCTTCCAGGCCGAGCATGGATATATTTCAAACATTTTCCAGGCAGAGCATGGCTGAAATTTCAACATCTTCCAGGCCGAGCATGGATATATTTTAAACATCTTCCAGGCCGAGCATGGATATATTTTAAACATCTTCC
Organism: Scyliorhinus torazame; assembly: GCF_047496885.1. NCBI lineage: Eukaryota > Metazoa > Chordata > Chondrichthyes > Carcharhiniformes > Scyliorhinidae > Scyliorhinus > Scyliorhinus torazame. Next base: position 94,591,806 of record NC_092726.1, on the reverse strand, counting down.
AGGCCGAGCATGGATATATTTTCAACATCTTCCAGGCCGAGCATGGATATATTTTAAACATCTTCCAGGCCGAGCATGGATATATTTTCAACATCTTCCAGGCCGAGCATGGATATATTTTAAACATCTTCCAGGTCGAGCATGGATATATTTTAAACATCTTCCAGGCCGAGCATGGATATATTTTTAACATCTTCCAGGCCGAGCATGGATATATTTTAAACATTTTCCAGGCCGAGCATGGATATATTTTAAACATCTTCCAGGACGAGCATGGATATATTTTAAAAATCTTCCAGGCCGAGCATGGATATATTTTCAACATCTTCCACGCCGAGCATGGATATATTTTCAACATCTTCCAGGCCGTGCATGGATATATTTTAAACAACTTCCAGGCCGAGCATGGATATATTGTAAACATCTTCCAGGCCTAGCATGGATATATTTTAAACATTTTCCAGGCCGAGCATGGATATATTTTAAACATCTTCCAGGCCGAGCATGGATATATTTTAAACATCTTCCAGGCCGAGCATGGCTAAACTTTCAACATCTTCCAGGCCGAGCATGGATATATTTTAAACATCTCCCAGGCCGAGCATGGATATATTTTCAACATCTTCCAGGCCGAGCATGGCTAAACTTTCAACATCTTCCAGGCCGAGCATGGATATATTTTAACAATCTTCCAGGCAGAGCATGGAAATATTTTCAACATCTTCCAGGCCGAGCATGGATATATTTTAAACATCTTCCAGGCCGAGCATGGATATATTTTAAACATCTTCCAGGTCGAGCATGGATATATTTTCAACATCTTCCAGGCCGAGCATGGATATATTTTAAAAATCTTCCAGGTCGAGCATGGATATATTTTAAACATCTTCCAGGCCGAGCATGGATATATTTTTAACATCTTCCAGGCCGAGCATGGATATATTTTAAACATCTTCCAGGCCGAGCATGGATATATTTCAAACATTTTCCAGGCAGAGCATGGCTGAAATTTCAACATCTTCCAGGCCGAGCATGGATATATTTTAAACATCTTCCAGGCCGAGCATGGATATATTTTAAGCATCTTCCAGGACGAGCATGGATATATTTTAAACATCTCCCAGGCCGAGCATGGCCAAAGTTTCATCATCTTCCAGGCCGAGCATGGATATGTTTTAAACATCTTCCAGGCTGAGCATGGATATATTTTATACATCTTCCAGGCCGAGCATGGATATATTTTCAACATCTTCCAGGAAAAGCATGGATATATTTTAAACATCTTCCAGGCCGAGCATGGATATATTTTAAACAACTTCCTGACCGAGCAAGGCTAAACTTTCAACATCTTCCAGGCCGAGCATGGATATATTTTAAATATCTTCCAGGCCGAGCATGGCAAAAGTTTCAACATCTTCCAGGCTTAACATGGATATATTTTAAACATCTTTAGGCCGAGCATGGATATATTTTAAACATCTTCCAGGCCGAGCATGGATATATTTTAAACACCTTCCAGGTCGAGCATGGATATATTTTAACAATCTTCCAGGCCGAGCATGGAAATATTTTCAACATCTTCCAGGCCGAGCATGGATATATTTTAAACATCTTCCAGGCCGAGCATGGATATATTTTAAACACCTTCCAGGTCGAGCATGGATATATTTTAACAATCTTCCAGGCCGAGCATGGAAATATTTTCAACATCTTCCAGGCCGAGCATGGATATATTTTAAACATCTTCCAGGCCGAGCATGGATATATTTTAAACACCTTCCAGGCCGAGCATGGATATATTTTAAACATCTTCCAGGCGGAGCATGGATATATTTTAAACATCTTCCAGGCCGAGCATGGATATATTTTAAACATCTTCCAGGCCGAGCATGGATATATTTTCAACATCTTCCAGGTCGAGCATGGATATATTTTAAACATCTTCCAGGCCGAGCATGGATATATTTTAAACATCTTCCAGGTCGAGCATGGATATATTTTAAACATCTTCCAGGCGGAGCATGGATATATTTTAAACATCTTCCAGGCCGAGCATGGATATATTTTAAACATCTTCCAGGCCGAGCTTGAATATATTTTCAACATCTTCCAGGCCGAGCATGGATATATTTTAAACATCTTCCAGGTCGAGCATGGATATATTTTAAACATCTTCCAGGCCGAGCATGGATATATTTTAAACATCTTCCAGGCCGAGCATGGATATATTTTAAACATCTTCCAGGCCGAGCATGGATATATTTTCAACATCTTCCAGGCCGAGCATGGATATATTTTAAGCATCTTCCAGGCCGAGCATGGATATATTTTAAACATCTTCCAGGCCGAGCATGGCAAAAGTTTCAACATCTTCCAGGCTTAACATGGATATATTTTAAACATCTTTAGGCCGAGCATGGATATATTTTAAAAATCTTCCAGGCCGAGCATGGATATATTTTAAACACCTTCCAGGTCGAGCATGGATATATTTTAACAATCTTCCAGGCCGAGCATGGAAATATTTTCAACATCTTCCAGGCCGAGCATGGATATATTTTAAACATCTTCCAGGCCGAGCATGGATATATTTTAAACATCTTCCAGGCCGAGCATGGATATATTTTAAACATCTTCCAGGCCGAGCATGGATATATTTTAAACATCTTCCAGGCCGAGCATGGATATATTTTCAACATCTTCCAGGCCGAGCATGGATATATTTTAAACATCTTCCAGGTCGAGCATGGATATATTTTAAACATCTTCCAGGCCGAGCATGGATATACTTTTAACATCTTCCAGGCCGAGCATGGATATATTTTAAACATTTTCCAGGCCGAGCATGGATATATTTTAAACATCTTCCAGGCCGAGCATGGATATATTTTAAACATCTTCCAGGCCGAGCATGGATATATTTCAAACATTTTCCAGGCAGAGCATGGCTGAAATTTCAACATCTTCCAGGCCGAGCATGGATATATTTTCAACATCTTCCAGGCCGAGCATGGATATATTTTAAGCATCTTCCAGGCCGAGCATGGATATATTTTAAACATCTTCCAGGCCGAGCATGGCCAAAGTTTCAACATCTTCCAGGCCGAGCATGGATATATTTTAAACATCTTCCAGGCCGAGCATGGATATATTTTCAACATCTTCCAGGCCGAGCATGGATATCTTTTCAACATCTTCCAGGCCGAGCATGGATATCTTTTCAACATCTTCCAGGCCGAGCATGGATATATTTTAAACATCATCCAGGTCGAGCATGGATATATTTTAAACATCTTCCAGGCCGAGCATGGATATATTTTAAACAACTTCCTGACCGAGCAAGGCTAAACTTTCAACATCTTCCAGGCCGAGCATGGATATATTTTAAACATCTTCCAGGCCGAACATGGATATATTTTAAACATCTTCCAGGCCGAGCATGGATATATTTTAAATATCTTCCAGGCCGAGCATGGCAAAAGTTTCAACATCTTCCAGGCCGAACATGGATATATTTTAAACATCTTTAGGCCGAGCATGGATATATTTTAAACATCTTCCAGGCCGAGCATGGCTAAACTTTCAACATCTTCCAGGCCGAGCATGGATATATTTTAAACACCTTCCAGGTCGAGCATGGATATATTTTAACAATCTTCCAGGCCGAGCATGGAAATATTTTCAACATCTTCCAGGCCGAGCATGGATATATTTTAAACATCTTCCAGGCCGAGCATGGATATATTTTAAACATCTTCCAGGACGAGCATGGATATATTTTAAACATCTTCCAGGCCGAGCATGGATATATTTTTAACTTCTTCCAGGCCGAGCATGGATATATTTTAAACATTTTCCAGGCCGAGCATGGATATATTTTAAACATCTTCCAGGCCGAGCATGGATATATTTTAAACATCTTCCAGGCCGAACATGGATATATTTTAAACATCTTCCAGGCCGAGCATGGATATATTTTAAATATCTTCCAGGCCGAGCATGGCAAAAGTTTCAACATCTTCCAGGCTTAACGTGGATATATTTTAAACATCTTTAGGCCGAGCATGGATATATTTTAAAAATCTTCCAGGCCGAGCATGGATATATTTTAAACACCTTCCAGGTCGAGCATGGATATATTTTAACAATCTTCCAGGCCGAGCATGGAAATATTTTCAACATCTTCCAGGCCGAGCATGGATATATTTTAAACATCTTCCAGGCCGAGCATGGATATATTTTAAACATCTTCCAGGCCGAGCATGGATATATTTTAAACATCTTCCAGGCCGAGCATGGATATATTTTATACATCTTTCAGGCCGAGCATGGATATATTTTAAACATCTTCCAGGCCGAGCATGGATATATTTCAAAAATCTTCCAGGCCGAGCATGGATATATTTTACACATCTTCCAGGCCAAGCATGGATATATTTTCAACATCTTCCAGGCCGAGCATGGATATATTTTCAACATCTTCCAGGCCGAGGATGGATATATTTTAAACATCATCCAGGCCGAGCATGGATATATTTTAAACAACTTCCTGACCGAGCAAGCCTAAACTTTCAACATCTTCCAGGCCGAGCATGGATATATTTTAAACATCTTCCAGGCCGAACATGGATATATTTTAAACATCTTCCAGGCCGAGCATGGATATATTTTAAATATCTTCCCGGCCGAGCATGGCAAAAGTTTCAACATCTTCCAGGCTTAACATGGATATATTTTAAACATCTTTAGGCCGAGCATGGATATATTTTAAAAATCTTCCAGGCCGAGCATGGATATATTTTAAACACCTTCCAGGTCGAGCATGGATATATTTTAACAATCTTCCAGGCCGAGCATGGAAATATTTTCAACATCTTCCAGGCCGAGCATGGATATATTTTAAACATCTTCCAGGCCGAGCATGGATATATTTTAAACATCTTCCAGGCCGAGCATGGATATATTTTAAACATCTTCCAGGCCGAGCATGGATATATTTTAAACATCTTCCAGGCCGAGCATGGATATATTTTCAACATCTTCCAGGCCGAGCATGGATATATTTTAAACATCTTCCAGGTCGAGCATGGATATATTTTAAACATCTTCCAGGCCGAGCATGGATATACTTTTAACATCTTCCAGGCCGAGCATGGATATATTTTAAACATTTTCCAGGCCGAGCATGGATATATTTTAAACATCTTCCAGGCCGAACATGGATATATTTTAAACATCTTCCAGGCCGAGCATGGATATATTTCAAACATTTTCCAGGCAGAGCATGGCTGAAATTTCAACATCTTCCAGGCCGAGCATGGATATATTTTCAACATCTTCCAGGCCGAGCATGGATATATTTTAAGCATCTTCCAGGCCGAGCATGGATATATTTTAAACATCTTCCAGGCCGAGCATGGCCAAAGTTTCAACATCTTCCAGGCCGAGCATGGATATGTTTTAAACATCTTCCAGGCCGAGCATGGATATATTTTAAACATCTTCCAGGCCGAGCATGGATATATTTTCAACATCTTCCAGGCCGAGCATGGATATATTTTCAACATCTTCCAGGCCGAGCATGGATATATTTTAAACATCATCCAGGCCGAGCGTGGATATATTTTCAACATCTTCCAGGTAGAGCATGGATATATTTTAAACATCTTCCAGGCCGAGCATGGATATATTTTAAACAACTTCCTGACCGAGCAAGGCTAAACTTTCAACATCTTCCAGGCCGAGCATGGATATATTTTAAACATCTTCCAGGCCGAACATGGATATATTTTAAACATCTTCCAGGCCGAGCATGGATATATTTTAAATATCTTCCATGCCGAGCATGGCAAAAGTTTCAACATCTTCCAGGCCGAACATGGATATATTTTAAACATCTTTAGGCCGAGCATGGATATATTTTAAACATCTTCCAGGCCGAGCATGTCTAAACTTTCAACATCTTCCAGGCCGAGCATGGATATATTTTAAACACCTTCCAGGTCGAGCATGGATATATTTTAACAATCTTCCAGGCCGAGCATGGAAATATTTTCAACATCTTCCAGGCCGAGCATGGATATATTTTAGACATCTTCCAGGCCGAGCATGGATATATTTTAAACATCTTCCAGGACGAGCATGGATATATTTTAAACATCTTCCAGGCCGAGCATGGATATATTTTTAACTTCTTCCAGGCCGAGCATGGATATATTTTAAACATTTTCCAGGCCGAGCATGGATATATTTTAAACATCTTCCAGGCCGAGCATGGATATATTTTAAACATCTTCCAGGTCGAGCATGGATATATTTCAAACATTTTCCAGGCAGAGCATGGCTGAAATTTCAACATCTTCCAGGCAGAGCATGGATATATTTTAAACATCTTCCAGGCCGAGCATGGATATATTTTAAACATCTTCCAGGCCGAGCATGGATATATTTTAAACATCTTCCAGGCCGAGCATGGATATATTTTAAACATCTTCCAGGCCGAGCATGGATATATTTTCAACATCTTCCAGGCCGAGCATGGATATATTTTAAACATCTTCCAGGTCGAGCATGGATATATTTTAAACATCTTCCAGGCCGAGCATGGATATATTTTTAACATCTTCCAGGCCGAGCATGGATATATTTTAAACATTTTCCAGGCCGAGCATGGATATATTTTAAACATCTTCCAGGCCGAGCATGGATATATTTTAAACATCTTCCAGGCCGAGCATGGATATATTTCAAACATTGTCCCGGCAGAGCATGGCTGAAATTTCAACATCTTCCAGGCGGAGCATGGATATATTTTCAACATCTTCCTGGCCGAGCATGGATATATTTTAAGCATCTTCCAGGCCGAGCATGGATATATTTTAAACATCTTCCAGGCCGAGCATGGCCAAAGTTTCAACATCTTCCAGGCCGAGCATGGATATGTTTTAAACATCTTCCAGGCCGAGCATGGATATATTTTATACATCTTCCAGGCCGAGCATGGATATATTTCAAAAATCTTCCAGGCCGAGCATGGATATATTTTAAACATCTTCCAAGCCGAGCATGGATATATTTTCAACATCTTCCAGGCCGAGCATGGATATATTTTCAACATCTTCCAGGCCGAGCATGGATATATTTTAAACATCATCCAGGCCGAGCATGGATATATTTTCAACATCTTCCAGGTCGAGCATGGATATATTTTGAACATCTTCCAGGCCGAGCATGGATATATTTTAAACAACTTCCTGACCGAGCAAGGCTAAACTTTCAACATCTTCCAGGCCGAGCATGGATATATTTTAAACATCTTCCAGGCCGAACATGGATATATTTTAAACATCTTCCAGGCCGAGCATGGATATATTTTAAATATCTTCCAGGCCGAGCATGGCAAAAGTTTCAACATCTTCCAGGCCGAACATGGATATATTTTAAACATCTTCCAGGCCGAGCATGGATATATTTTCAACATCTTCCAGGCCGAGCATGGATATATTTTAAACATCATCCAGGCCGAGCATGGATATATTTTCAACATCTTCCAGGTCGAGCATGGATATATTTTAAACATCTTCCAGGCCGAGCATGGATATATTTTAAACAACTTCCTGACCGAGCAAGGCTAAACTTTCAACATCTTCCATGCCGAGCATGGATATATTTTAAACATCTTCCAGGCCGAACATGGATATATTTTAAACATCTTCCAGGCCGAGCATGGATATATTTTAAATATCTTCCAGGCCGAGCATGGCAAAAGTTTCAACATCTTCCAGGCCGAACATGGATATATTTTAAACATCTTTAGGCCGAGCATGGATATATTTTAAACATCTTCCAGGCCGAGCATGGCTAAACTTTCAACATCTTCCAGGCCGAGCATGGATATATTTTAAACACCTTCCAGGTCGAGCATGGATATATTTTAACAAACTTCCAGGCCGAGCATGGAAATATTTTCAACATCTTCCAGGCCGAGCATGGATATATTTTAAACATCTTCCAGGCCGAGCATGGATATATTTTAAACATCTTCCAGGTCGAGCATGGATATATTTTAAACATCTTCCAGGCCGAGCATGGATATATTTTTAACATCTTCCAGGCCGAGCATGGATATATTTTAAACATTTTCCAGGCCGAGCATGGATATATTTTAAACATCTTCCAGGCCGAGCATGGATATATTTTAAAGATCTTCCAGGCCGAGCATGGATATATTTCAAACATTTTCCAGGCAGAGCATGGCTGAAATTTCAACATCTTCCAGGCCGAGCATGGATATATTTTAAACATCTTCCAGGCCGAGCATGGATATATTTTAAACATCTTCCAGGCCGAGCATGGATATATTTTAAACATCTTCCAGGCCGAGCATGGATATATTTTAAACATCTTCCAGGCCGAGCATGGATATATTTTCAACATCTTCCAGGCCGAGCATGGATATATTTTAAACATCTTCCAGGTCGAGCATGGATATATTTTAAACATCTTCCAGGCCGAGCATGGATATATTTTTAACATCTTCCAGGCCGAGCATGGATATATTTTAAACATTTTCCAGGGCGAGCATGGATATATTTTAAACATCTTCCAGGCCGAGCATGGATATATTTTAAACATCTTCCAGGCCGAGCATGGATATATTTCAAACATTGTCCCGGCAGAGCATGGCTGAAATTTCAACATCTTCCAGGCCGAGCATGGATATATTTTCAACATCTTCCAGGCCGAGCATGGATATATTTTAAGCATCTTCCAGGCCGAGCATGGATATATTTTAAACATCTTCCAGGCCGAGCATGGCCAAAGTTTCAACATCTTCCAGGCCGAGCATGGATATGTTTTAAACATCTTCCAGGCCGAGCATGGATATATTTTATACATCTTCCAGGCCGTGCATGGATATATTTCAAAAATCTTCCAGGCCGAGCATGGATATATTTTCAACATCTTCCAGGCCGAGCATGGATATATTTTCAACATCTTCCAGGCCGAGCATGGATATATTTTAAACATCATCCATGCCGAGCATGGATATATTTTCAACATCTTCCAGGTCGAGCATGGATATATTTTAAACATCTTCCAGGCCGAGCATGGATATATTTTAAACAACTTCCTGACCGAGCAAGGCTAAACTTTCAACATCTTCCAGGCCGAGCATGGATATATTTTAAACATCTTCCAGGCCGAACATGGATATATTTTAAACATCTTCCAGGCCGAGCATGGATATATTTTAAATATCTTCCAGGCCGAGCATGGCAAAAGTTTCAACATCTTCCAGGCCGAACATGGATATATTTTAAACATCTTCCAGGCCGAGCATGGATATATTTTAAACATCTTCCAGGCCGAGCATGGCTAAACTTTCAACATCTTCCAGGCCGAGCATGGAAATATTTTAACAATCTTCCAGGCCGAGCATGGAAATATTTTAAACTCCTTCCAGGTCGAGCATGGATATATTTTAACAATCTTCCAGGCCGAGCATGGATATATTTTAAACATCTTCCAGGTCGAGCATGGATATATTTTAAACATCTTCCAGGCCGAGCATGGATATATTTTTAACATCTTCCAGGCCGAGCATGGATATATTTTAAACATTTTCCAGGCCGAGCATGGATATATTTTAAACATCTTCCAGGCCGAGCATGGATATATTTTAAACATCTTCCAGGCCGAGCATGGATATATTTCAAACATTTTCCAGGCAGAGCATGGCTGAAATTTCAACATCTTCCAGGCCGAGCATGGATATATTTTAAACATCTTCCAGGCCGAGCATGGATATATTTTAAGCATCTTCCAGGCCGAGCATGGATATATTTTAAACATCTTCCAGGCCGAGCATGGCCAAAGTTTCAACATCTTCCAGGCCGAGCATGGATATGTTTTAAACATCTTCCAGGCCGAGCATGGATATATTTTATACATCTTCCAGGCCGAGCTTGGATATATTTCAAAATTCTTCCAGGCCGAGCATGGATATATTTTAAACATCTTCCAGGCCGAGCATGGATATATTTTCAACATCTTCCAGGCCGAGCATGGATATATTTTCAACATCTTCCAGGCCGAGCATGGATATATTTTAAACATCATCCAGGCCGAGCATGGATATATTTTCAACATCTTCCAGGTCGAGCATGTATATATTTTAAACATCTTCCAGGCCGAGCATGGATATATTTTATACATCTTCGAGGCCGAGCAAGGCTAAACTTTCAACATCTTCCCGGCCGAGCATGGATATATTTTAAACATTTTCCAGGCCGAACATGGATATATTTTAAACATCTTCCAGGCCGAGCATGGATATATTTCAAACATTTTCCAGGCAGAGCATGGCTGAAATTTCAACATCTTCCAGGCCGAGCATGGATATATTTTAAACATCTTCCAGGCCGAGCATGGATATATTTTAAACATCTTCCAGGCCGAGCATGGATATATTTTAAACATCTTCCAGGCCGAGCATGGATATATTTTAAACATCTTCCAGGCCGAGCATGGATATATTTTCAACATTTCCAGGCCGAGCATGGATATATTTTAAACATCTTCCAGGTCGAGCATGGATATATTTTAAACATCTTCCAGGCCGAGCATGGATATATTTTTAACATATTCCAGGCCGAGCATGGATATATTTTAAACATTTTCCAGGCCGAGCATGGATATATTTTAAACATCTTCCAGGCCGAGCATGGATATATTTTAAACATCTTCCAGGCCGAGCATGGATATATTTCAAACATTGTCCCGGCAGAGCATGGCTGAAATTTCAACATCTTCCAGGCCGAGCATGGATATATTTTCAACATCTTCCAGGCCGAGCATGGATATATTTTAAGCATCTTCCAGGCCGAGCATGGATATATTTTAAACATCTTCCAGGCCGAGCATGGCCAAAGTTTCAACATCTTCCAGGCCGAGCATGGATATGTTTTAAACATCTTCCAGGCCGAGCATGGATATATTTCAAAAGTCTTCCAGGCCGAGCATGGATATATTTTCAACATCTTCCAGGCCGAGCATGGATATATTTTCAACATCTTCCAGGCCGAGCATGGATATATTTTAAACATCATCCATGCCGAGCATGGATATATTTTCAACATCTTCCAGGTCGAGCATGGATATATTTTAAACATCTTCCAGGCCGAGCATGGATATATTTTAAACAACTTCCTGACCGAGCAAGGCTAAACTTTCAACATCTTCCAGGCCGAGCATGGATATATTTTAAACATCTTCCAGGCCGAACATGGATATATTTTAAACATCTTCCAGGCCGAGCATGGATATATTTTAAATATCTTCCAGGCCGAGCATGGCAAAAGTTTCAACATCTTCCAGGCCGAACATGGATATATTTTAAACATCTTCCAGGCCGAGCATGGATATATTTTAAACATCTTCCAGGCCGAGCATGGCTAAACTTTCAACATCTTCCAGGCCGAGCATGGATATATTTTAAACACCTTCCAGGTCGAGCATGGATATATTTTAACAATCTTCCAGGCCGAGCATGGAAATATTTTCAACATCTTCCAGGCCGAGCGTGGATATATTTTCAACATCTTCCAGGCCGAGCATGGATATATTTTAAACATCTTCCAGGTCGAGCATGGATATATTTTAAACATCTTCCAGGCCGAGCATGGATATATTTTTAACATCTTCCAGGCCGAGCATGGATATATTTTAAACATTTTCCAGGCCGAGCATGGATATATTTTAAACATCTTCCAGGCCGAGCATGGATATATTTTAAACATCTTCCAGGCCGAGCATGGATATATTTCAAACATTTTCCAGGCAGAGCATGGCAGAAATTTCAACATCTTCCAGGCCGAGCATGGATATATTTTAAACATCTTCCAGGCCGAGCATGGATATATTTTAAGCATCTTCCAGGCCGAGCATGGATATATTTTAAACATCTTCCAGGCCGAGCATGGCCAAAGTTTCAACATCTTCCAGGCCGAGCATGGATATGTTTTAAACATCTTCCAGGCCGAGCATGGATATATTTTATACATCTTCCAGGCCGAGCTTGGATATATTTCAAAATTCTTCCAGGCCGAGCATGGATATATTTTAAACATCTTCCAGGCCGAGCATGGATATATTTTCAACATCTTCCAGGCCGAGCATGGATATATTTTATACATCTTCCAGGCCGAGCATGGATATATTTCAAAAATCTTCCAGGCCGAGCACGGATATATTTTCAACATCTTCCAGGTCGAGCATGTATATATTTTAAACATCTTCCAGGCCGAGCATGGATATATTTTATACATCTTCGAGGCCGAGCAAGGCTAAACTTTCAACATCTTCCCGGCCGAGCATGGATATATTTTAAACATTTTCCAGGCCGAACATGGATATATTTTAAACATCTTCCAGGCCGAGCATGGCTAAAGTTCAACAACTTCCCGGCCGAGCATGGTTATATTTTAAACATCTTCCAGGCCGAGCATGGATATATTTTAAACATCTTCCAGGCCGAGCATGGATATATTTTGAACATCTTCCAGGCCGAGCGTGGCTAAAGTTTCAACATCTTCCAGGCCGAACATGGATATATTTATAACATCTTTAGGCAGAGCATGGATATATTTTAAACATTTTCCAGGCCGAGCATGGATATATTTTAAACATCTTCCAGGCCGAGCATAGATATATTTTAAACATCTTCCAGGCCGAACATGGATATATTTTAAACATCTTCCAGGCCGAGCATGGATATATTTTCAACATCTTCCAGGCCGACCATGGATATATTATAAACATCTTCCAGGCCGAACATGTATATATTTTAAACATCTTCCAGGCCGAGCATGGCTAAAGTTTCAACAACTTCCCGGCTGAGCATGGTTATATTTTAAACATCTTCCAGGCCGAGCATGGATATATTTTAAACATCTTCCAGGCCGAGCATGGCAAAAGTTTCAACATCTTCCAGGCCGAACATGGATATATTTTAAACATCTTTAGGCCGAGCATGGATATATTTTAAACATCTTCCAGGCCGAGCATGGCTAAACTTTCAACATCTTCCAGGCCGAGCATGGATATATTTTAAACACCTTCCAGATCGAGCATGGATATATTTTAAACATCTTCCAGGCCGAGCATGGAAATATTTTCAACATCTTCCAGGCCGAGCACGGATATATTTTAAACATCTTCCAGGCCGGGCATGGATATATTTTAAACATCTTCCAGGCCGAGCATGGATATATTTTAAACATCTTCCAGGCCGAGCATGCACATATTTTCAACATCTTCCAGGCCGAGCACGGATATATTTTAAACATCTTCCTGGCCGAGCATGGATATATTTTCAACATCTTCCACGCCGAGCATGGATATATTTTCAACATCTTCCAGGCCGAGCATGGATATATTTTAAACATCTTCCAGGCCGAGCATGGGTATATTTAAACATCTTCCAGGCAGAGCATGGATATATTTTAAACATCTTCCAAGCCGAGCATGGATATATTTTAAACATCTTCCAGGCCGAGCATGGCTATATTTTCAACATCTTCCAGGCCGAGCATGGATATCTTTTAAACATCTTCCAGGCCGAGCATGGATATATTTTATACATCTTCCAGGCCGAGCATGGATATATTTCAAAAATCTTCCATGCCGAGCATGGATATATTTTCAACATCTTCCAGGTCGAGCATGGATATATTTTAAACATCTTCCAGGCCGAGCATGGATATATTTTAAACATCTTCCAGGCCAAGCATGGATATATTTTAAACATCTTCCAGGCCGAGCATGGATATATTTTAAACATCTTCCAGGTCGAGCATGGATATATTTTAAACATCTTCCAGGCCGAGCATGGATATATTTTTAACATCTTCCAGGCCGAGCATGGATATATTTTAAACATCTTCCAGGTTGAGCATGGATATATTTCAAACATTTTCCAGGAAGAGCATGGCTGAAATTTCAACATCTTCCAGGCCGAGCATGGATATATTTTAAACATCTTCCAGGCCGAGCATGGATATATTTTAAACATCTTCCAGGCCGAGCATGGATATATTTTCAACATCTTCCAGGCCGAGCATGGCCAAAGTTTCAACATCTTCCAGGCCGAGCATGGATATATTTTAAACATCTTCCAGGCCGAGCATGGATATATTTTAAACATCTTCCAGGCCGAGCATGGATATATTTTATACATCTTCCAGGCCGAGCATGGATATATTTTAAAGATCTTCCAGGCCGAGCATGGATATATTTTAAACATCTTCCAGGCCGAACATGGATATATTTTAAACATCTTCCAGGCCGAGCATGGATATATTTTCAACATCTTCCAGGCCGACCATGGATATATTATAAACATCTTCCAGGCCGAACATGTATATATTTTAAACATCTTCCAGGCCGAGCATGGCTAAAGTTTCAACAACTTCCCGGCTGAGCATGGTTATATTTTAAACATCTTCCAGGCCGAGCATTGATATATTTTAAACATCTTCCAGGCCGAGCATGGCAAAATTTTCAACATCTTCCAGGCCGAGCATGGATATATTTTAAACATCTTCCAGGTCGAGCATGGATATATTTTAAACACCTTCCAGGTCGAGCATGGATATATTTTAAACATCTTCCAGGCCGAGCATGGAAATATTTTCAACATCTTCCAGGCCGAGCACGGATATATTTTAAACATCTTCCAGGCCGGGCATGGATATATTTTAAACATCTTCCAGGCCGAGCATGGATATATTTTAAACATCTTCCAGGCCGAGCATGCACATATTTTCAACATCTTCCAGGCCGAGCATGGATATATTTTAAACATCTTCCTGGCCGAGCATGGATATATTTTCAACATCTTCCACGCCGAGCATGGATATATTTTCAACATCTTCCAGGCCGAGCATGGATATATTTTAAACATCTTCCAGGCCGAGCATGGGTATATTTAAACATCTTCCAGGCAGAGCATGGATATATTTTAAACATCTTCCAAGCCGAGCATGGATATATTTTAAACATCTTCCAGGCCGAGCATGGCTATATTTTCAACATCTTCCAGGCCGAGCATGGATATCTTTTAAACATCTTCCAGGCCGAGCATGGATATATTTTATACATCTTCCAGGCCGAGCATGGATATATTTCAAAAATCTTCCATGCCGAGCATGGATATATTTTAAACATCTTCCAGGCCGAGCATGGATATATTTTCAACATCTTCCAGGCCGAGCATGGATATATTTTCAACATCTTCCAGGCCGAGCATGGGTATATTTTAAACATCATCCAGGCCGAGCATGGATATATTTTCAACATCTTCCAGGTCGAGCATGGATATATTTTAAACATCTTCCAGGCCGAGCATGGATATATTTTAAACATCTTCCAGGCCGAGCATGGATATATTTTAAACATCTTCCAGGCCGAGCATGGATATATTTTAAACATCTTCCAGGTCGAGCATGGATATATTTTAAACATCTTCCAGGCCGAGCATGGATATATTTTTAACATCGTCCAGGCCGAGCATGGATATATTTTAAACATCTTCCAGGTTGAGCATGGATATATTTCAAACATTTTCCAGGAAGAGCATGGCTGAAATTTCAACATCTCCCAGGCCGAGCATGGATATATTTTAAACATCTTCCAGGCCGAGCATGGATATATTTTAAACATCTTCCAGGCCGAGCATGGATATATTTTCAACATCTTCCAGGCCGAGCATGGCCAAAGTTTCAACATCTTCCAGGCCGAGCATGGATATATTTTAAACATCTTCCAGGCCGAGCATGGATATATTTTAAACATCTTCCAGGCCGAGCATGGATATATTTTATACATCTTCCAGGCCGAGCATGGATATATTTTAAAGATCTTCCAGGCCGAGCATGGATATATTTTAAACATCTTCCAGGCCGAGCATGGATATATTTTCAACATCTTCCAGGCTGAGCATAGCAAAAGTTTCAACATCTTCCAGGCCGAACATGGATATATTTTAAACATCTTTAGGCCGAGCATGGATATATTTTAAAAATCTTCCACGCCGAGCATGGCTAAACTTTCAACATCTTCCAGGCCGAGCATGGATATATTTTAAACACCTTCCAGGTCGAGCATGGATATATTTTAAACATCTTCTAGGCCGAGCATCGAAATATTTTCAACATCTTCCAGGCCAAGCACAGATATATTTTAAACATCTTCCTGGCCGAGCATGGATATATTTTAAACATCTTCCAGGCCGAGCATGGTTATATTTTCAACATCTTCCAGGCCGAGCATGGATATATTTTCAACATCTTCCAGGCCGAGCATGGATATATTTTAATCATCTTCCAGGCCGACCATGGATATATTTTAAACATCTTCCAGGCCGAGCATGGATATATTTTCAACATCTTCCAGGCCGAGCATGGATATATTTTCAACATCTTCCAGGCCGAGCATGGATATATTTTAAACATCTTCCAGGTCGAGCATGGATATATTTTAAACATCTTCCAGGCCGAGCATGGATATATTTTTAACATATTCCAGGCCGAGCATGGATATATTTTAAACATTTTCCAGGCCGAGCATGGATATATTTTAAACATCTTCCAGGCCGAGCATGGATATATTTTAAACATCTTCCAGGCCGAGCATGGATATATTTCAAACATTGTCCCGGCAGAGCATGGCTGAAATTTCAACATCTTCCAGGCCGAGCATGGATATATTTTCAACATCTTCCAGGCCGAGCATGGATATATTTTAAGCATCTTCCAGGCCGAGCATGGATATATTTTAAACATCTTCCAGGCCGAGCATGGCCAAAGTTTCAACATCTTCCAGGCCGAGCATGGATATGTTTTAAACATCTTCCAGGCCGAGCATGGATATATTTCAAAAATCTTCCAGGCCGAGCATGGATATATTTTCAACATCTTCCAGGCCGAGCATGGATATATTTTCAACATCTTCCAGGCCGAGCATGGATATATTTTAAACATCATCCATGCCGAGCATGGATATATTTTCAACATCTTCCAGGTCGAGCATGGATATATTTTAAACATCTTCCAGGCCGAGCATGGATATATTTCAAAAATCTTCCAGGCCGAGCATGGATATATTTTAAACATCTTCCAGGCCGAGCATGGATATATTTTAAACATCTTCCAGGCCGAGCATGGATATATTTCAAAAATCTTCCAGGCCGAGCATGGATATATTTTAAACATCTTCCAGGCCGAGCATGGATATATTTTCAACATCTTCCAGGCCGAGCATGGATATATTTTAAACATCATCCATGCCGAGCATGGATATATTTTCAACATCTTCCAGGTCGAGCATGGATATATTTTAAACATCTTCCAGGCCGAGCATGGATATATTTCAAAAATCTTCCAGGCCGAGCATGGATATATTTTAAACATCTTCCAGGCCGAGCATGGATATATTTTAAACATCTTCCAGGCCGAGCATGGATATATTTCAAAAATCTTCCAGGCCGAGCATGGATATATTTTAAACATCTTCCAGGCCAAGCATGGATATATTTTAAACATCATCCAGGCCGAGCATGGATATATTTTAAACAACTTCCTGACCGAGCAAGCCTAAACTTTCAACATCTTCCAGGCCGAGCATGGATATATTTTAAACATCTTCCAGGCCGAACATGGATATATTTTAAACATCTTCCAGGCCGAGCATGGATATATTTTAAATATCTTCCAGGCCGAGCATGGCAAAAGTTTCAACATCTTCCAGGCTTAACATGGATATATTTTAAACATCTTTAGGCCGAGCATGGATATATTTTAAAAATCTTCCAGGCCGAGCATGGATATATTTTAAAAACCTTCCAGGTCGAGCATGGATATATTTTAACAATCTTCCAGGCCGAGCATGGAAATATTTTCAACATCTTCCAGGCCGAGCATGGATATATTTTAAACATCTTCCAGGCCGAGCATGGATATATTTTAAACATCTTCCAGGCCGAGCATGGATATATTTTAAACATCTTCCAGGCCGAGCATGGATATATTTTATACATCTTTCAGGCCGAGCATGGATATATTTTAAACATCTTCCAGGCCGAGCATGGATATATTTTAAACATCTTCCAGGCCGTGCATGGATATATTTTAAACATCTTCCAGGCCGAGCATGGATATATTTCAAAAATCTTCCAGGCCGAGCATGGATATATTTTAAACATCTTCCAGGCCAAGCATGGATATATTTTCAACATCTTCCAGGCCGAGCATGGATATATTTTCAACATCTTCCAGGCCGAGCATGGATATATTTTAAACATCATCCAGGCCGAGCATGGATATATTCTAAACAACTTCCTGACCGAGCATGGATATATTTTAAACATCTTCCAGGCCGAGCATGGATATATTTTAAATATCTTCCAGGCCGAGCATGGCAAAAGTTTCAACATCTTCCAGGCTTAACATGGATATATTTTAAACATCTTTAGGCCGAGCATGGATATATTTTAAAAATCTTCCAGGCCGAGCATGGATATATTTTAAACACCTTCCAGGTCGAGCATGGATATATTTTAACAATCTTCCAGGCCGAGCATGGAAATATTTTCAACATCTTCCAGGCCGAGCATGGATATATTTTAAACATCTTCCAGGCCGAGCATGGATATATTTTAAACATCTTCCAGGCCGAGCATGGATATATTTTAAACATCTTCCAGGCCGAGCATGGATATATTTTCAACATCTTCCAGGCCGAACATGGATAGATTTTAAACATCTTCCAGGCCGAGCATGGCTAAAGTTCAAGAACTTCCCGGCCGAGCATGGTTATATTTTAAACATCTTCCAGGCCGAGCATGGATATATTTTCAACATCTTCCAGGCCGAGCATGGATATATTTTAAACATCTTCCAGGTCGAGCATGGATATATTTTAAACATCTTCCAGGCCGAGCATGGATATACTTTTAACATCTTCCAGGCCGAGCATGGATATATTTTAAACATTTTCCAGGCCGAGCATGGATATATTTTAAACATCTTCCAGGCCGAGCATGGATATATTTTAAACATCTTCCAGGCCGAGCATGGATATATTTCAAACATTTTCCAGGCAGAGCATGGCTGAAATTTCAACATCTTCCAGGCCGAGCATGGATATATTTTCAACATCTTCCAGGCCGAGCATGGATATATTTTAAGCATCTTCCAGGCCGAGCATGGATATATTTTAAACATCTTCCAGGCCGAGCATGGCCAAAGTTTCAACATCTTCCAGGCCGAGCATGGATATGTTTTAAACATCTTCCAGGCCGAGCATGGATATATTTTAAACATCTTCCAGGCCGAGCATGGATATATTTTCAACATCTTCCAGGCCGAGCATGGATATCTTTTCAACATCTTCCAGGCCGAGCATGGATATATTTTAAACATCATCCAGGTCGAGCATGGATATATTTTAAACATCTTCCAGGCCGAGCATGGATATATTTTAAACAACTTCCTGACCGAGCAAGGCTAAACTTTCAACATCTTCCAGGCCGAGCATGGATATATTTTAAACATCTTCCAGGCCGAACATGGATATATTTTAAACATCTTCCAGGCCGAGCATGGATATATTTTAAATATCTTCCAGGCCGAGCATGGCAAAAGTTTCAACATCTTCCAGGCCGAACATGGATATATTTTAAACATCTTTAGGCCGAGCATGGATATATTTTAAACATCTTCCAGGCCGAGCATGGCTAAACTTTCAACATCTTCCAGGCCGAGCATGGATATATTTTAAACACCTTCCAGGTCGAGCATGGATATATTTTAACAATCTTCCAGGCCGAGCATGGAAATATTTTCAACATCTTCCAGGCCGAGCATGGATATATTTTAAACATCTTCCAGGCCGAGCATGGATATATTTTAAACATCTTCCAGGACGAGCATGGATATATTTTAAACATCTTCCAGGCCGAGCATGGATATATTTTTAACTTCTTCCAGGCCGAGCATGGATATATTTTAAACATTTTCCAGGCCGAGCATGGATATATTTTAAACATCTTCCAGGCCGAGCATGGATATATTTTAAACATCTTCCAGGCCGAACATGGATATATTTTAAACATCTTCCAGGCCGAGCATGGATATATTTTAAATATCTTCCAGGCCGAGCATGGCAAAAGTTTCAACATCTTCCAGGCTTAACGTGGATATATTTTAAACATCTTTAGGCCGAGCATGGATATATTTTAAAAATCTTCCAGGCCGAGCATGGATATATTTTAAACACCTTCCAGGTCGAGCATGGATATATTTTAACAATCTTCCAGGCCGAGCATGGAAATATTTTCAACATCTTCCAGGCCGAGCATGGATATATTTTAAACATCTTCCAGGCCGAGCATGGATATATTTTAAACATCTTCCAGGCCGAGCATGGATATATTTTAAACATCTTCCAGGCCGAGCATGGATATATTTTATACATCTTTCAGGCCGAGCATGGATATATTTTAAACATCTTCCAGGCCGAGCATGGATATATTTCAAAAATCTTCCAGGCCGAGCATGGATATATTTTACACATCTTCCAGGCCAAGCATGGATATATTTTCAACATCTTCCAGGCCGAGCATGGATATATTTTCAACATCTTCCAGGCCGAGGATGGATATATTTTAAACATCATCCAGGCCGAGCATGGATATATTTTAAACAACTTCCTGACCGAGCAAGCCTAAACTTTCAACATCTTCCAGGCCGAGCATGGATATATTTTAAACATCTTCCAGGCCGAACATGGATATATTTTAAACATCTTCCAGGCCGAGCATGGATATATTTTAAATATCTTCCAGGCCGAGCATGGCAAAAGTTTCAACATCTTCCAGGCTTAACATGGATATATTTTAAACATCTTTAGGCCGAGCATGGATATATTTTAAAAATCTTCCAGGCCGAGCATGGATATATTTTAAACACCTTCCAGGTCGAGCATGGATATATTTTAACAATCTTCCAGGCCGAGCATGGAAATATTTTCAACATCTTCCAGGCCGAGCATGGATATATTTTAAACATCTTCCAGGCCGAGCATGGATATATTTTAAACATCTTCCAGGCCGAGCATGGATATATTTTAAACATCTTCCAGGCCGAGCATGGATATATTTTAAACATCTTCCAGGCCGAGCATGGATATATTTTCAACATCTTCCAGGCCGAGCATGGATATATTTTAAACATCTTCCAGGTCGAGCATGGATATATTTTAAACATCTTCCAGGCCGAGCATGGATATTCTTTTAACATCTTCCAGGCCGAGCATGGATATATTTTAAACATTTTCCAGGCCGAGCATGGATATATTTTAAACATCTTCCAGGCCGAACATGGATATATTTTAAACATCTTCCAGGCCGAGCATGGATATATTTCAAACATTTTCCAGGCAGAGCATGGCTGAAATTTCAACATCTTCCAGGCCGAGCATGGATATATTTTCAACATCTTCCAGGCCGAGCATGGATATATTTTAAGCATCTTCCAGGCCGAGCATGGATATATTTTAAACATCTTCCAGGCCGAGCATGGCCAAAGTTTCAACATCTTCCAGGCCGAGCATGGATATGTTTTAAACATCTTCCAGGCCGAGCATGGATATATTTTAAACATCTTCCAGGCCGAGCATGGATATATTTTCAACATCTTCCAGGCCGAGCATGGATATATTTTCAACATCTTCCAGGCCGAGCATGGATATATTTTAAACATCATCCAGGCCGAGCGTGGATATATTTTCAACATCTTCCAGGTAGAGCATGGATATATTTTAAACATCTTCCAGGCCGAGCATGGATATATTTTAAACAACTTCCTGACCGAGCAAGGCTAAACTTTCAACATCTTCCAGGCCGAGCATGGATATATTTTAAACATCTTCCAGGCCGAACATGGATATATTTTAAACATCTTCCAGGCCGAGCATGGATATATTTTAAATATCTTCCATGCCGAGCATGGCAAAAGTTTCAACATCTTCCAGGCCGAACATGGATACATTTTAAACATCTTTAGGCCGAGCATGGATATATTTTAAACATCTTCCAGGCCGAGCATGTCTAAACTTTCAACATCTTCCAGGCCGAGCATGGATATATTTTAAACACCTTCCAGGTCGAGCATGGATATATTTTAACAATCTTCCAGGCCGAGCATGGAAATATTTTCAACATCTTCCAGGCCGAGCATGGATATATTTTAGACATCTTCCAGGCCGAGCATGGATATATTTTAAACATCTTCCAGGACGAGCATGGATATATTTTAAACATCTTCCAGGCCGAGCATGGATATATTTTTAACTTCTTCCAGGCCGAGCATGGATATATTTTAAACATTTTCCAGGCCGAGCATGGATATATTTTAAACATCTTCCAGGCCGAGCATGGATATATTTTAAACATCTTCCAGGTCGAGCATGGATATATTTCAAACATTTTCCAGGCAGAGCATGGCTGAAATTTCAACATCTTCCAGGCCGAGCATGGATATATTTTAAACATCTTCCAGGCCGAGCATGGATATATTTTAAACATCTTCCAGGCCGAGCATGGATATATTTTAAACATCTTCCAGGCCGAGCATGGATATATTTTAAACATCTTCCAGGCCGAGCATGGATATATTTTCAACATCTTCCAGGCCGAGCATGGATATATTTTAAACATCTTCCAGGTCGAGCATGGATATATTTTAAACATCTTCCAGGCCGAGCATGGATATATTTTTAACATCTTCCAGGCCGAGCATGGATATATTTTAAACATTTTCCAGGCCGAGCATGGATATATTTTAAACATCTTCCAGGCCGAGCATGGATATATTTTAAACATCTTCCAGGCCGAGCATGGATATATTTCAAACATTGTCCCGGCAGAGCATGGCTGAAATTTCAACATCTTCCAGGCCGAGCATGGATATATTTTCAACATCTTCCTGGCCGAGCATGGATATATTTTCAGCATCTTCCAGGCCGAGCATGGATATATTTTAAACATCTTCCAGGCCGAGCATGGCCAAAGTTTCAACATCTTCCAGGCCGAGCATGGATATGTTTTAAACATCTTCCAGGCCGAGCATGGATATATTTTATACATCTTCCAGGCCGAGCATGGATATATTTCAAAAATCTTCCAGGCCGAGCATGGATATATTTTAAACATCTTCCAAGCCGAGCATGGATATATTTTCAACATCTTCCAGGCCGAGCATGGATATATTTTCAACATCTTCCAGGCCGAGCATGGATATATTTTAAACATCATCCAGGCCGAGCATGGATATATTTTCAACATCTTCCAGGTCGAGCATGGATATATTTTGAACATCTTCCAGGCCGAGCATGGATAAATTTTAAACAACTTCCTGACCGAGCAAGGCTAAACTTTCAACATCTTCCAGGCCGAGCATGGATATATTTTAAACATCTTCCAGGCCGAACATGGATATATTTTAAACATCTTCCAGGCCGAGCATGGATATATTTTAAATATCTTCCAGGCCGAGCATGGCAAAAGTTTCAACATCTTCCAGGCCGAACATGGATATATTTTAAACATCTTCCAGGCCGAGCATGGATATATTTTCAACATCTTCCAGGCCGAGCATGGATATATTTTAAACATCATCCAGGCCGAGCGTGGATATATTTTCAACATCTTCCAGGTCGAGCATGGATATATTTTAAACATCTTCCAGGCCGAGCATGGATATATTTTAAACAACTTCCTGACCGAGCAAGGCTAAACTTTCAACATCTTCCATGCCGAGCATGGATATATTTTAAACATCTTCCAGGCCGAACATGGATATATTTTAAACATCTTCCAGGCCGAGCATGGATATATTTTAAATATCTTCCAGGCCGAGCATGGCAAAAGTTTCAACATCTTCCAGGCCGAACATGGATATATTTTAAACATCTTTAGGCCGAGCATGGATATATTTTAAACATCTTCCAGGCCGAGCATGGCTAAACTTTCAACATCTTCCAGGCCGAGCATGGATATATTTTAAACACCTTCCAGGTCGAGAATGGATATATTTTAACAAACTTCCAGGCCGAGCATGGAAATATTTTCAACATCTTCCAGGCCGAGCATGGATATATTTTAAACATCTTCCAGGCCGAGCATGGATATATTTTAAACATCTTCCAGGTCGAGCATGGATATATTTTAAACATCTTCCAGGCCGAGCATGGATATATTTTTAACATCTTCCAGGCCGAGCATGGATATATTTTAAACATTTTCCAGGCCGAGCATGGATATATTTTAAACATCTTCCAGGCCGAGCATGGATATATTTTAAAGATCTTCCAGGCCGAGCATGGATATATTTCAAACATTTTCCAGGCAGAGCATGGCTGAAATTTCAACATCTTCCAGGCCGAGCATGGATATATTTTAAACATCTTCCAGGCCGAGCATGGATATATTTTAAACATCTTCCAGGCCGAGCATGGATATATTTTAAACATCTTCCAGGCCGAGCATGGATATATTTTAAACATCTTCCAGGCCGAGCATGGATATATTTTCAACATCTTCCAGGCCGAGCATGGATATATTTTAAACATCTTCCAGGTCGAGCATGGATATATTTTAAACATCTTCCAGGCCGAGCATGGATATATTTTTAACATCTTCCAGGCCGAGCATGGATATATTTTAAACATTTTCCAGGGCGAGCATGGATATATTTTAAACATCTTCCAGGCCGAGCATGGATATATTTTAAACATCTTCCAGGCCGAGCATGGATATATTTCAAACATTGTCCCGGCAGAGCATGGCTGAAATTTCAACATCTTCCAGGCCGAGCATGGATATATTTTCAACATCTTCCAGGCCGAGCATGGATATATTTTAAGCATCTTCCAGGCCGAGCATGGATATATTTTAAACATCTTCCAGGCCGAGCATGGCCAAAGTTTCAACATCTTCCAGGCCGAGCATGGATATGTTTTAAACATCTTACAGGCCGAGCATGGATATATTTTATACATCTTCCAGGCCGAGCATGGATATATTTCAAAAATCTTCCAGGCCGAGCATGGATATATTTTCAACATCTTCCAGGCCGAGCATGGATATATTTTCAACATCTTCCAGGCCGAGCATGGATATATTTTAAACATCATCCATGCCGAGCATGGATATATTTTCAACATCTTCCAGGTCGAGCATGGATATATTTTAAACATCTTCCAGGCCGAGCATGGATATATTTTAAACAACTTCCTGACCGAGCAAGGCTAAACTTTCAACATCTTCCAGGCCGAGCATGGATATATTTTAAACATCTTCCAGGCCGAACATGGATATATTTTAAACATCTTCCAGGCCGAGCATGGATATATTTTAAATATCTTCCAGGCCGAGCATGGCAAAAGTTTCAACATCTTCCAGGCCGAACATGGATATATTTTAAACATCTTCCAGGCCGAGCATGGATATATTTTAAACATCTTCCAGGCCGAGCATGGCTAAACTTTCAACATCTTCCAGGCCGAGCATGGAAATATTTTAACAATCTTCCAGGCCGAGCATGGAAATATTTTAAACTCCTTCCAGGTCGAGCATGGATATATTTTAACAATCTTCCAGGCCGAGCATGGATATATTTTAAACATCTTCCAGGTCGAGCATGGATATATTTTAAACATCTTCCAGGCCGAGCATGGATATATTTTTAACATCTTCCAGGCCGAGCATGGATATATTTTAAACATTTTCCAGGCCGAGCATGGATATATTTTAAACATCTTCCAGGCCGAGCATGGATATATTTTAAACATCTTCCAGGCCGAGCATGGATATATTTCAAACATTTTCCAGGCAGAGCATGGCTGAAATTTCAACATCTTCCAGGCCGAGCATGGATATATTTTAAACATCTTCCAGGCCGAGCATGGATATATTTTAAGCATCTTCCAGGCCGAGCATGGATATATTTTAAACATCTTCCAGGCCGAGCATGGCCAAAGTTTCAACATCTTCCAGGCCGAGCATGGATATGTTTTAAACATCTTCCAGGCCGAGCATGGATATATTTTATACATCTTCCAGGCCGAGCTTGGATATATTTCAAAATTCTTCCAGGCCGAGCATGGATATATTTTAAACATCTTCCAGGCCGAGCATGGATATATTTTCAACATCTTCCAGGCCGAGCATGGATATATTTTCAACATCTTCCAGGCCGAGCATGGATATATTTTAAACATCATCCAGGCCGAGCATGGATATATTTTCAACATCTTCCAGGTCGAGCATGTATATATTTTAAACATCTTCCAGGCCGAGCATGGATATATTTTATACATCTTCGAGGCCGAGCAAGGCTAAACTTTCAACATCTTCCCGGCCGAGCATGGATATATTTTAAACATTTTCCAGGCCGAACATGGATATATTTTAAACATCTTCCAGGCCGAGCATGGATATATTTCAAACATTTTCCAGGCAGAGCATGGCTGAAATTTCAACATCTTCCAGGCCGAGCATGGATATATTTTAAACATCTTCCAGGCCGAGCATGGATATATTTTAAACATCTTCCAGGCCGAGCATGGATATATTTTAAACATCTTCCAGGCCGAGCATGGATATATTTTAAACATCTTCCAGGCCGAGCATGGATATATTTTCAACATTTCCAGGCCGAGCATGGATATATTTTAAACATCTTCCAGGTCGAGCATGGATATATTTTAAACATCTTCCAGGCCGAGCATGGATATATTTTTAACATATTCCAGGCCGAGCATGGATATATTTTAAACATTTTCCAGGCCGAGCATGGATATATTTTAAACATCTTCCAGGCCGAGCATGGATATATTTTAAACATCTTCCAGGCCGAGCATGGATATATTTCAAACATTGTCCCAGCAGAGCATGGCTGAAATTTCAACATCTTCCAGGCCGAGCATGGATATATTTTCAACATCTTCCAGGCCGAGCATGGATATATTTTAAGCATCTTCCAGGCCGAGCATGGATATATTTTAAACATCTTCCAGGCCGAGCATGGCCAAAGTTTCAACATCTTCCAGGCCGAGCATGGATATGTTTTAAACATCTTCCAGGCCGAGCATGGATATATTTCAAAAGTCTTCCAGGCCGAGCATGGATATATTTTCAACATCTTCCAGGCCGAGCATGGATATATTTTCTACATCTTCCAGGCCGAGCATGGATATATTTTAAACATCATCCATGCCGAGCATGGATATATTTTCAACATCTTCCAGGTCGAGCATGGATATATTTTAAACATCTTCCAGGCCGAGCATGGATATATTTTAAACAACTTCCTGACCGAGCAAGGCTAAACTTTCAACATCTTCCAGGCCGAGCATGGATATATTTTAAACATCTTCCAGGCCGAACATGGATATATTTTAAACATCTTCCAGGCCGAGCATGGATATATTTTAAATATCTTCCAGGCCGAGCATGGCAAAAGTTTCAACATCTTCCAGGCCGAACATGGATATATTTTAAACATCTTCCAGGCCGAGCATGGATATATTTTAAACATCTTCCAGGCCGAGCATGGCTAAACTTTCAACATCTTCCAGGCCGAGCATGGATATATTTTAAACACCTTCCAGGTCGAGCATGGATATATTTTAACAATCTTCCAGGCCGAGCATGGAAATATTTTCAACATCTTCCAGGCCGAGCGTGGATATATTTTCAACATCTTCCAGGCCGAGCATGGATATATTTTAAACATCTTCCAGGTCGAGCATGGATATATTTTAAACATCTTCCAGGCCGAGCATGGATATATTTTTAACATCTTCCAGGCCGAGCATGGATATATTTTAAACATTTTCCAGGCCGAGCATGGATATATTTTAAACATCTTCCAGGCCGAGCATGGATATATTTTAAACATCTTCCAGGCCGAGCATGGATATATTTCAAACATTTTCCAGGCAGAGCATGGCAGAAATTTCAACATCTTCCAGGCCGAGCATGGATATATTTTAAACATCTTCCAGGCCGAGCATGGATATATTTTAAGCATCTTCCAGGCCGAGCATGGATATATTTTAAACATCTTCCAGGCCGAGCATGGCCAAAGTTTCAACATCTTCCAGGCCGAGCATGGATATGTTTTAAACATCTTCCAGGCCGAGCATGGATATATTTTATACATCTTCCAGGCCGAGCTTGGATATATTTCAAAATTCTTCCAGGCCGAGCATGGATATATTTTAAACATCTTCCAGGCCGAGCATGGATATATTTTCAACATCTTCCAGGCCGAGCATGGATATATTTTATACATCTTCCAGGCCGAGCATGGATATATTTCAAAAATCTTCCAGGCCGAGCACGGATATATTTTCAACATCTTCCAGGTCGAGCATGTATATATTTTAAACATCTTCCAGGCCGAGCATGGATATATTTTATACATCTTCGAGGCCGAGCAAGGCTAAACTTTCAACATCTTCCCGGCCGAGCATGGATATATTTTAAACATTTTCCAGGCCGAACATGGATATATTTTAAACATCTTCCAGGCCGAGCATGGCTAAAGTTCAACAACTTCCCGGCCGAGCATGGTTATATTTTAAACATCTTCCAGGCCGAGCATGGATATATTTTAAACATCTTCCAGGCCGAGCATGGATATATTTTGAACATCTTCCAGGCCGAGCGTGGCTAAAGTTTCAACATCTTCCAGGCCGAACATGGATATATTTATAACATCTTTAGGCAGAGCATGGATATATTTTAAACATTTTCCAGGCCGAGCATGGATATATTTTAAACATCTTCCAGGCCGAGCATAGATATATTTTAAACATCTTCCAGGCCGAACATGGATATATTTTAAACATCTTCCAGGCCGAGCATGGATATATTTTCAACATCTTCCAGGCCGACCATGGATATATTATAAACATCTTCCAGGCCGAACATGTATATATTTTAAACATCTTCCAGGCCGAGCATGGCTAAAGTTTCAACAACTTCCCGGCTGAGCATGGTTATATTTTAAACATCTTCCAGGCCGAGCATGGATATATTTTAAACATCTTCCAGGCCGAGCATGGCAAAAGTTTCAACATCTTCCAGGCCGAACATGGATATATTTTAAACATCTTTATGCCGAGCATGGATATATTTTAAACATCTTCCAGGCCGAGCATGGCTAAACTTTCAACATCTTCCAGGCCGAGCATGGATATATTTTAAACACCTTCCAGATCGAGCATGGATATATTTTAAACATCTTCCAGGCCGAGCATGGAAATATTTTCAACATCTTCCAGGCCGAGCACGGATATATTTTAAACATCTTCCAGGCCGGGCATGGATATATTTTAAACATCTTCCAGGCCGAGCATGGATATATTTTAAACATCTTCCAGGCCGAGCATGCACATATTTTCAACATCTTCCAGGCCGAGCACGGATATATTTTAAACATCTTCCTGGCCGAGCATGGATATATTTTCAACATCTTCCACGCCGAGCATGGATATATTTTCAACATCTTCCAGGCCGAGCATGGATATATTTTAAACATCTTCCAGGCCGAGCATGGGTATATTTAAACATCTTCCAGGCAGAGCATGGATATATTTTAAACATCTTCCAAGCCGAGCATGGATATATTTTAAACATCTTCCAGGCCGAGCATGGCTATATTTTCAACATCTTCCAGGCCGAGCATGGATATCTTTTAAACATCTTCCAGGCCGAGCATGGATATATTTTATACATCTTCCAGGCCGAGCATGTATATATTTCAAAAATCTTCCATGCCGAGCATGGATATATTTTAAACATCTTCCAGGCCGAGCATGGATATATTTTCAACATCTTCCAGGCCGAGCATGGATATATTTTCAACATCTTCCAGGCCGAGCATGGATATATTTTAAACATCATCCAGGCCGAGCATGGATATATTTTCAACATCTTCCAGGTCGAGCATGGATATATTTTAAACATCTTCCAGGCCGAGCATGGATATATTTTAAACATCTTCCAGGCCAAGCATGGATATATTTTAAACATCTTCCAGGCCGAGCATGGATATATTTTAAACATCTTCCAGGTCGAGCATGGATATATTTTAAACATCTTCCAGGCCGAGCATGGATATATTTTTAACATCTTCCAGGCCGAGCATGGATATATTTTAAACATCTTCCAGGTTGAGCATGGATATATTTCAAACATTTTCCAGGAAGAGCATGGCTGAAATTTCAACATCTTCCAGGCCGAGCATGGATATATTTTAAACATCTTCCAGGCCGAGCATGGATATATTTTAAACATCTTCCAGGCCGAGCATGGATATATTTTCAACATCTTCCAGGCCGAGCATGGCCAAAGTTTCAACATCTTCCAGGCCGAGCATGGATATATTTTAAACATCTTCCAGGCCGAGCATGGATATATTTTAAACATCTTCCAGGCCGAGCATGGATATATTTTATACATCTTCCAGGCCGAGCATGGATATATTTTAAAGATCTTCCAGGCCGAGCATGGATATATTTTAAACATCTTCCAGGCCGAACATGGATATATTTTAAACATCTTCCAGGCCGAGCATGGATATATTTTCAACATCTTCCAGGCCGACCATGGATATATTATAAACATCTTCCAGGCCGAACATGTATATATTTTAAACATCTTCCAGGCCGAGCATGGCTAAAGTTTCAACAACTTCCCGGCTGAGCATGGTTATATTTTAAACATCTTCCAGGCCGAGCATTGATATATTTTAAACATCTTCCAGGCCGAGCATGGCAAAATTTTCAACATCTTCCAGGCCGAGCATGGATATATTTTAAACATCTTCCAGGTCGAGCATGGATATATTTTAAACACCTTCCAGGTCGAGCATGGATATATTTTAAACATCTTCCAGGCCGAGCATGGAAATATTTTCAACATCTTCCAGGCCGAGCACGGATATATTTTAAACATCTTCCAGGCCGGGCATGGATATATTTTAAACATCTTCCAGGCCGAGCATGGATATATTTTAAACATCTTCCAGGCCGAGCATGCACATATTTTCAACATCTTCCAGGCCGAGCATGGATATATTTTAAACATCTTCCTGGCCGAGCATGGATATATTTTCAACATCTTCCACGCCGAGCATGGATATATTTTCAACATCTTCCAGGCCGAGCATGGATATATTTTAAACATCTTCCAGGCCGAGCATGGGTATATTTAAACATCTTCCAGGCAGAGCATGGATATATTTTAAACATCTTCCAAGCCGAGCATGGATATATTTTAAACATCTTCCAGGCCGAGCATGGCTATATTTTCAACATCTTCCAGGCCGAGCATGGATATCTTTTAAACATCTTCCAGGCCGAGCATGGATATATTTTATACATCTTCCAGGCCGAGCATGGATATATTTCAAAAATCTTCCATGCCGAGCATGGATATATTTTAAACATCTTCCAGGCCGAGCATGGATATATTTTCAACATCTTCCAGGCCGAGCATGGATATATTTTCAACATCTTCCAGGCCGAGCATGGGTATATTTTAAACATCATCCAGGCCGAGCATGGATATATTTTCAACATCTTCCAGGTCGAGCATGGATATATTTTAAACATCTTCCAGGCCGAGCATGGATATATTTTAAACATCTTCCAGGCCGAGCATGGATATATTTTAAACATCTTCCAGGCCGAGCATGGATATATTTTAAACATCTTCCAGGTCGAGCATGGATATATTTTAAACATCTTCCAGGCCGAGCATGGATATATTTTTAACATCGTCCAGGCCGAGCATGGATATATTTTAAACATCTTCCAGGTTGAGCATGGATATATTTCAAACATTTTCCAGGAAGAGCATGGCTGAAATTTCAACATCTCCCAGGCCGAGCATGGATATATTTTAAACATCTTCCAGGCCGAGCATGGATATATTTTAAACATCTTCCAGGCCGAGCATGGATATATTTTCAACATCTTCCAGGCCGAGCATGGCCAAAGTTTCAACATCTTCCAGGCCGAGCATGGATATATTTTAAACATCTTCCAGGCCGAGCATGGATATATTTTAAACATCTTCCAGGCCGAGCATGGATATATTTTATACATCTTCCAGGCCGAGCATGGATATATTTTAAAGATCTTCCAGGCCGAGCATGGATATATTTAAAACATCTTCCAGGCCGAGCATGGATATATTTTCAACATCTTCCAGGCTGAGCATAGCAAAAGTTTCAACATCTTCCAGGCCGAACATGGATATATTTTAAACATCTTTAGGCCGAGCATGGATATATTTTAAAAATCTTCCACGCCGAGCATGGCTAAACTTTCAACATCTTCCAGGCCGAGCATGGATATATTTTAAACACCTTCCAGGTCGAGCATGGATATATTTTAAACATCTTCTAGGCCGAGCATCGAAATATTTTCAACATCTTCCAGGCCAAGCACAGATATATTTTAAACATCTTCCTGGCCGAGCATGGATATATTTTAAACATCTTCCAGGCCGAGCATGGTTATATTTTCAACATCTTCCAGGCCGAGCATGGATATATTTTCAACATCTTCCAGGCCGAGCATGGATATATTTTAATCATCTTCCAGGCCGACCATGGATATATTTTAAACATCTTCCAGGCCGAGCATGGATATATTTTCAACATCTTCCAGGCCGAGCATGGATATATTTTCAACATCTTCCAGGCCGAGCATGGATATATTTTAAACATCTTCCAGGTCGAGCATGGATATATTTTAAACATCTTCCAGGCCGAGCATGGATATATTTTTAACATATTCCAGGCCGAGCATGGATATATTTTAAACATTTTCCAGGCCGAGCATGGATATATTTTAAACATCTTCCAGGCCGAGCATGGATATATTTTAAACATCTTCCAGGCCGAGCATGGATATATTTCAAACATTGTCCCGGCAGAGCATGGCTGAAATTTCAACATCTTCCAGGCCGAGCATGGATATATTTTCAACATCTTCCAGGCCGAGCATGGATATATTTTAAGCATCTTCCAGGCCGAGCATGGATATATTTTAAACATCTTCCAGGCCGAGCATGGCCAAAGTTTCAACATCTTCCAGGCCGAGCATGGATATGTTTTAAACATCTTCCAGGCCGAGCATGGATATATTTCAAAAATCTTCCAGGCCGAGCATGGATATATTTTCAACATCTTCCAGGCCGAGCATGGATATATTTTCAACATCTTCCAGGCCGAGCATGGATATATTTTAAACATCATCCATGCCGAGCATGGATATATTTTCAACATCTTCCAGGTCGAGCATGGATATATTTTAAACATCTTCCAGGCCGAGCATGGATATATTTTAAACAACTTCCTGACCGAGCAAGGCTAAACTTTCAACATCTTCCAGGCCGAGCATGGATATATTTTAAACATCTTCCAGGCCGAACATGGATATATTTTAAACATCTTCCAGGCCGAGCATGGATATATTTTAAATATCTTCCAGGCCGAGCATGGCAAAAGTTTCAACATCTTCCAGGCCGAACATGGATATATTTTAAACATCTTCCAGGCCGAGCATGGATATATTTTAAACATCTTCCAGGCCGAGCATGGCTAAACTTTCAACATCTTCCAGGCCGAGCATGGATATATTTTAAACACCTTCCAGGTCGAGCATGGATATATTTTAACAATCTTCCAGGCCGAGCATGGAAATATTTTCAACATCTTCCAGGCCGAGCGTGGATATATTTTCAACATCTTCCAGGCCGAGCATGGATATATTTTAAACATCTTCCAGGTCGAGCATGGATATATTTTAAACATCTTCCAGGCCGAGCATGGATATATTTTTAACATCTTCCAGGCCGAGCATGGATATATTTTAAACATTTTCCAGGCCGAGCATGGATATATTTTAAACATCTTCCAGGCCGAGCATGGATATATTTTAAACATCTTCCAGGCCGAGCATGGATATATTTCAAACATTTTCCAGGCAGAGCATGGCAGAAATTTCAACATCTTCCAGGCCGAGCATGGATATATTTTAAACATCTTCCAGGCCGAGCATGGATATATTTTAAGCATCTTCCAGGCCGAGCATGGATATATTTTAAACATCTTCCAGGCCGAGCATGGCCAAAGTTTCAACATCTTCCAGGCCGAGCATGGATATGTTTTAAACATCTTCCAGGCCGAGCATGGATATATTTTATACATCTTCCAGGCCGAGCTTGGATATATTTCAAAATTCTTCCAGGCCGAGCATGGATATATTTTAAACATCTTCCAGGCCGAGCATGGATATATTTTCAACATCTTCCAGGCCGAGCATGGATATATTTTATACATCTTCCAGGCCGAGCATGGATATATTTCAAAAATCTTCCAGGCCGAGCACGGATATATTTTCAACATCTTCCAGGTCGAGCATGTATATATTTTAAACATCTTCCAGGCCGAGCATGGATATATTTTATACATCTTCGAGGCCGAGCAAGGCTAAACTTTCAACATCTTCCCGGCCGAGCATGGATATATTTTAAACATTTTCCAGGCCGAACATGGATATATTTTAAACATCTTCCAGGCCGAGCATGGCTAAAGTTCAACAACTTCCCGGCCGAGCATGGTTATATTTTAAACATCTTCCAGGCCGAGCATGGATATATTTTAAACATCTTCCAGGCCGAGCATGGATATATTTTGAACATCTTCCAGGCCGAGCGTGGCTAAAGTTTCAACATCTTCCAGGCCGAACATGGATATATTTATAACATCTTTAGGCAGAGCATGGATATATTTTAAACATTTTCCAGGCCGAGCATGGATATATTTTAAACATCTTCCAGGCCGAGCATCGATGTATTTTAAACATCTTCCAGGCCGAACATGGATATATTTTAAACATCTTCCAGGCCGAGCATGGATATATTTTCAACATCTTCCAGGCCGACCATGGATATATTATAAACATCTTCCAGGCCGAACATGTATATATTTTAAACATCTTCCAGGCCGAGCATGGCTAAAGTTTCAACAACTTCCCGGCTGAGCATGGTTATATTTTAAACATCTTCCAGGCCGAGCATGGATATATTTTAAACATCTTCCAGGCCGAGCATGGCAAAAGTTTCAACATCTTCCAGGCCGAACATGGATATATTTTAAACATCTTTAGGCCGAGCATGGATATATTTTAAACATCTTCCAGGCCGAGCATGGCTAAACTTTCAACATCTTCCAGGCCGAGCATGGATATATTTTAAACACCTTCCAGATCGAGCATGGATATATTTTAAACATCTTCCAGGCCGAGCATGGAAATATTTTCAACATCTTCCAGGCCGAGCACGGATATATTTTAAACATCTTCCAGGCCGGGCATGGATATATTTTAAACATCTTCCAGGCCGAGCATGGATATATTTTAAACATCTTCCAGGCCGAGCATGCACATATTTTCAACATCTTCCAGGCCGAGCACGGATATATTTTAAACATCTTCCTGGCCGAGCATGGATATATTTTCAACATCTTCCACGCCGAGCATGGATATATTTTCAACATCTTCCAGGCCGAGCATGGATATATTTTAAACATCTTCCAGGCCGAGCATGGGTATATTTAAACATCTTCCAGGCAGAGCATGGATATATTTTAAACATCTTCCAAGCCGAGCATGGATATATTTTAAACATCTTCCAGGCCGAGCATGGCTATATTTTCAACATCTTCCAGGCCGAGCATGGATATCTTTTAAACATCTTCCAGGCCGAGCATGGATATATTTTATACATCTTCCAGGCCGAGCATGGATATATTTCAAAAATCTTCCATGCCGAGCATGGATATATTTTAAACATCTTCCAGGCCGAGCATGGATATATTTTCAACATCTTCCAGGCCGAGCATGGATATATTTTCAACATCTTCCAGGCCGAGCATGGATATATTTTAAACATCATCCAGGCCGAGCATGGATATATTTTCAACATCTTCCAGGTCGAGCATGGATATATTTTAAACATCTTCCAGGCCGAGCATGGATATATTTTAAACATCTTCCAGGCCAAGCATGGATATATTTTAAACATCTTCCAGGCCGAGCATGGATATATTTTAAACATCTTCCAGGTCGAGCATGGATATATTTTAAACATCTTCCAGGCCGAGCATGGATCTTTTTTTAACATCTTCCAGGCCGAGCATGGATATATTTTAAACATCTTCCAGGTTGAGCATGGATATATTTCAAACATTTTCCAGGAAGAGCATGGCTGAAATTTCAACATCTTCCAGGCCGAGCATGGATATATTTTAAACATCTTCCAGGCCGAGCATGGATATATTTTAAACATCTTCCAGGCCGAGCATGGATATATTTTATACATCTTCCAGGCCGAGCATGGATATATTTTAAAGATCTTCCAGGCCGAGCATGGATATATTTTAAACATCTTCCAGGCCGAACATGGATATATTTTAAACATCTTCCAGGCCGAGCATGGATATATTTTCAACATCTTCCAGGCCGACCATGGATATATTATAAACATCTTCCAGGCCGAACATGTATATATTTTAAACATCTTCCAGGCCGAGCATGGCTAAAGTTTCAACAACTTCCCGGCTGAGCATGGTTATATTTTAAACATCTTCCAGGCCGAGCATTGATATATTTTAAACATCTTCCAGGCCGAGCATGGCAAAAGTTTCAACATCTTCCAGGCCGATCATGGATTTATTTTAAACATCTTTAGGCCGAGCATGGATATATTTTAAACATCTTCCAGGCCGAGCATGGCTAAACTTTCAACATCTTCCAGGCCGAGCATGGATATATTTTAAACACCTTCCAGGTCGAGCATGGATATATTTTAAACATCTTCCAGGCCGAGCATGGAAATATTTTCAACATCTTCCAGGCCGAGCACGGATATATTTTAAACATCTTCCAGGCCGGGCATGGATATATTTTAAACATCTTCCAGGCCGAGCATGGATATATTTTAAACATCTTCCAGGCCGAGCATGCACATATTTTCAACATCTTCCAGGCCGAGCATGGATATATTTTAAACATCTTCCTGGCCGAGCATGGATATATTTTCGACATCTTCCACGCCGAGCATGGATATATTTTCAACATCTTCCAGGCCGAGCATGGATATATTTTAAACATCTTCCAGGCCGAGCATGGGTATATTTAAACATCTTCCAGGCAGAGCATGGATATATTTTAAACATCTTCCAAGCCGAGCATGGATATATTTTAAACATCTTCCAGGCCGAGCATGGCTATATTTTCAACATCTTCCAGGCCGAGCATGGATATCTTTTAAACATCTTCCAGGCCGAGCATGGATATATTTTATACATCTTCCAGGCCGAGCATGGATATATTTCAAAAATCTTCCATGCCGAGCATGGATATATTTTAAACATCTTCCAGGCCGAGCATGGATATATTTTCAACATCTTCCAGGCCGAGCATGGATATATTTTCAACATCTTCCAGGCCGAGCATGGGTATATTTTAAACATCATCCAGGCCGAGCATGGATATATTTTCAACATCTTCCAGGTCGAGCATGGATATATTTTAAACATCTTCCAGGCCGAGCATGGATATATTTTAAACATCTTCCAGGCCGAGCATGGATATATTTTAAACATCTTCCAGGCCGAGCATGGATATATTTTAAACATCTTCCAGGTCGAGCATGGATATATTTTAAACATCTTCCAGGCCGAGCATGGATATATTTTTAACATCGTCCAGGCCGAGCATGGATATATTTTAAACATCTTCCAGGTTGAGCATGGATATATTTCAAACATTTTCCAGGAAGAGCATGGCTGAAATTTCAACATCTCCCAGGCCGAGCATGGATATATTTTAAACATCTTCCAGGCCGAGCATGGATATATTTTAAACATCTTCCAGGCCGAGCATGGATATATTTTCAACATCTTCCAGGCCGAGCATGGCCAAAGTTTCAACATCTTCCAGGCCGAGCATGGATATATTTTAAACATCTTCCAGGCCGAGCATGGATATATTTTAAACATCTTCCAGGCCGAGCATGGATATATTTTAAACATCTTCCAGGCCGAGCATGGATATATTTTCAACATCTTCCAGGCTGAGCATAGCAAAAGTTTCAACATCTTCCAGGCCGAACATGGATATATTTTAAACATCTTTAGGCCGAGCATGGATATATTTTAAAAATCTTCCACGCCGAGCATGGCTAAACTTTCAACATCTTCCAGGCCGAGCATGGATATATTTTAAACACCTTCCAGGTCGAGCATGGATATATTTTAAACATCTTCTAGGCCGAGCATCGAAATATTTTCAACATCTTCCAGGCCAAGCACAGATATATTTTAAACATCTTCCTGGCCGAGCATGGATATATTTTAAACATCTTCCAGGCCGAGCATGGTTATATTTTCAACATCTTCCAGGCCGAGCATGGATATATTTTCAACATCTTCCAGGCCGAGCATGGATATATTTTAATCATCTTCCAGGCCGACCATGGATATATTTTAAACATCTTCCAGGCCGAGCATGGATATATTTTCAACATATTCCAGGCCGAGCATGGATATATTTTCAACATCTTCCAGGCCGAGCATGGATATATTTTAAACATCATCCAGGCCGAGCATGGATATATTTTCAACATCTTCCAGGTCGAGCATGGATATATTTTAAACATCTTCCAGGCCGAGCATGGATATATTTTATACATCTTCCAGGCCGAGCAAGGCTAAACTTTCAACATCTTCCCGGCCGAGCATGGATATATTTTAAACATCTTCCAGGCCGAACATGTATATATTTTAAACATTTTCCAGGCCAAGCATGGATATATTTTAAACATCTTCCAGGCCGAGCATAGATATATTTTAAACATCTTCCAGGCCGAACATGGATATATTTTAAACATCTTCCAGGCCTAGCATGGATATATTTTCAACATCATCCAGGCCGACCATGGATATATTATAAACATCTTCCAGGCCGAACATGTATATATTTTAAACATCTTCCAGGCCGAGCATGGCTAAAGTTTCAACAACTTCCCGGCTGAGCATGGTTATATTTTAAACATCTTCCAGGCCGAGCATGGATATATTTTAAACATCTTCCAGGCCGAACATGGATATATTTTAAACATCTTTCGGCCGAGCATGGATATATTTTAAACATCTTCCAGGCCGAGCATGGCTAAACTTTCAACATCTTCCAGGCCGAGCATGGATATATTTTAAACACCTTCCAGGTCGAGCATGGATATATTTTAAACATCTTCCAGGCCGAGCATGGAAATATTTTCAACATCTTCCTGGCCGAGCACGGATATATTTTAAACATCTTCCAGGCCGGGCATGGATATATTTTCAACATCTTCCAGGCCGAGCATGGATATATTTTAAACATCTTCCAGGCCGAGCATGCACATATTTTCAACATCTTCCAGGCCGAGCATGGATATATTTTAAACATCTTCCTGGCCGAGCATGGATTTATTTTCAACATCTTCCACGCCGAGCATGGATATATTTTCAACATCTTCCAGGCCGAGCATGGATATATTTTAAACATCTTCCAGGCCGAGCATGGGTATATTTAAACATCTTCCAGGCAGAGCATGGATATATTTTAAATATCTTCCAAGCCGAGCATGGATATATTTTAAACATCTTCCAGGCCGAGCATGGCTATATTTTCAACATCTTCCAGGCCGAGCATGGATATATTTTAAACATCTTCCAGGCCGAGCATGGATATATTTTATACATCTTCCAGTCCGAGCATGGATATATTTTAAACATCTTCCAGGCCGAGCATGGCTATATTTTCAACATCTTCCAGGCCGAGCATGGATATATTTTAAACATCTTCCAGGCCGAGCATGGATATATTTAAAACATCTTCCAGGCCGAGCATGGATATATTTTCAACATCTTCCAGGCCGAGCATGGATATATTTTCAACATCTTCCAGGCCGAGCATGGATATGTTTTAAACATCTTCCAGGCCGAGCATGGATATATTTTAAACATCTTCCAGGTCGAGCATGGATATATTTTCAACATCTTCCAGGCCGAGCATGGATATATTTTAAACATCTTCCAGGCCGAGCATGGATATATTTTTAACATCTTCCAGGCCGAGCATGGATATATTTTAAACATCTTCCAGGTTGAGCATGGATATATTTCAAACATTTTCCAGGAAGAGCATGGCTGAAATTTCAACATCTTCCAGGCCGAGCATGGATATATTTTAAACATCTTCCAGGCAGAGCATGGATATATTTTAAACATCTTCCAGGCCGAGCATGGATATATTTTCATCATCTTCGAGGCCGAGCATGGCCAAAGTTTCAACATCTTCCAGGCCGAGCATGGATATATTTTAAACATCTTCCAGGCCGAGCATGGATATATTTTAAACATCTTCCAGGCCGAGCATGGATATATTTTAAAAATCTTCCAGGCCGAGCATGGATATATTTTAAACATCTTCCAGGCCGAGCATGGATATATTTTCAACATCTTCCAGGCCGAGCATGCATATATTTTCAACCTCTTCCAGGCCGAGCATGGATATATTTTAAACATCTTCCAGGCCGAGCATGGATATATTTTAAACATCTTCCAGGCCGAGCATGGATATATTTTAAACATCTTCCAGGCCGATCAAGGCTAAACTTTCAACATCTTCCAGGCCGAGCATGGATATATTTTAAACATTTTCCAGGCCGAACATGGATATATTTTAAACATCTTCCAGGCCGAGCATGGCTAAAGTTCAAGAACTTCCCGGCCGAGCATGGTTATATTTTAAACATCTTCCAGGCCGAGCATGGATATATTTTTAACATCTTCCAGGCCGAGCATGGCTAAAGTTTCAACATCTTCCAGGCCGAACATGGATATATTTATAACATCTTTAGGCCGAGCATGGATATATTTTAAACATTTTCCAGGCCGAGCACTGATATATTTTAAACATTTTCCAGGCCGAGCATGGATATATTTTAAACATCTTCCAGGCCGAGCATGGATATATTTTAAACATCTTCCAGGCCGAGCATGGATATATTTTAAACATCTTCCAGGCCGAGCATGGATATATTTTAAACACCTTCCAGGCCGAACATGGATATATTTTAAAAATCTTCCAGGCCGAGCATGGCTAAAGTTTCAACAACTTCCCGGCTGAGCATGGTTATATTTTAAACATCTTCCAGGCCGAGCATGGATATATTTTAAACATCTTCCAGGCTGAGCAGAGCAAAAGTTTCAACATCTTCCAGGCCGAACATGGATATATTTTAAACATCTTTAGGCCGAGCATGGATATATTTTAAACATCTTCCACGCCGAGCATGGCTAAACTTTCAACATCTTCCAGGCCGAGCATGGATATATTTTAAACACCTTCCAGGTCGAGCATGGATATATTTTAAACATCTTCTAGGCCGAGCATGGAAATATTTTCAACATCTTCCAGGCCGAGCACAGATATATTTTAAACATCTTCCTGGCCGAGCATGGATATATTTTAAACATCTTCCAGGCCGAGCATGGTTATATTTTAAACATCTTCCAGGCCGAGCATGGATATATTTTCAACATCTTCCAGGCCGAGCATGGATATATTTTAATCATCTTCCAGGCCGACCATGGATATATTTTAAACATCTTCCAGGCCGAGCATGGATATATTTTAAACATCTTCCAGGCCGAGCATGGATATATTTTAAACATCTTCCAGGCCGAGCAAGGCTAAACTTTCAACATCTTCCAGGCCGAGCATGGATATATTTTAAACATCTTCCAGGCCGAACATGGATATATTTTAAACATCTTCCAGGCCGAGCATGGCTAAAGTTTCAACAACTTCCCGGCTGAGCATGGTTATATTTTAAACATCTTCCAGGCCGATCATGGATATATTTTAAATATCTTCGAGGCCGAGCATGGCAAAAGTTTCAACATCTTCCAGGCCGAACATGGATATATTTTAAACATCTTTAGGCCGAACATGGATATATTTTAAACATCTTCCAGGCCGAGCATGGCTAAACTTTCAACATCTTCCAGGCCGAGCATGGATATATTTTAAACACCTTCCAGGTCGAGCATGGATATATTTTAAACATCTTCCAGGCCGAGCATGGAAATATTTTCAACATCTTCCAGGCCGAGCATGGATATATTTTAAACATCTTCCAGGCCGAGCATGGATATATTTTCAACATCTTCCAGGCGGAGCATGGATATATTTTAAACATCTTCCAGGTCGAGCATGGATATATTTTAAACATCTTCCAGGCCGAGCAAGGCTAAACTTTCAACATCTTCCAGGCCGAGCATGGATATATTTCAAACATCTTCCAGGCCGAACATGGATATATTTTAAACATCTTCCAGGCCGAGCATGGCTAAAGTTTCAACAACTTCCCGGCTGAGCATGGTTATATTTTAAACATCTTCCAGGCCGATCATGGATATATTTTAAACATCTTCGAGGCCGAGCATGGCAAAAGTTTCAACATCTTCCAGGCCGAGCATGGATATATTTTAAACATCTTCCAGGCCGAGCATGGATATATTTTAAACATCTTCCAGGCCGAGCATGGATATATTTTCAACATCTTCCAGGCCGAGCATGGATATATTTTAAACATCTTCCAGGCCGAGCATGGATATATTTTAAACACCTTCCAGGTCGAGCATGGATATATTTTAAACATCTTCCAGGCCGTGCATGGAAATATTATCAACATCTTCCAGGCCGAGCAAGGCTCAACTTTCAACATCTTCCAGGCCG
This sequence comes from Scyliorhinus torazame, assembly GCF_047496885.1. Lineage (NCBI taxonomy): Eukaryota > Metazoa > Chordata > Chondrichthyes > Carcharhiniformes > Scyliorhinidae > Scyliorhinus > Scyliorhinus torazame. The sequence continues at coordinate 94,548,810 of NC_092726.1, read as the reverse complement.
AGCATGGATATATTTTAAACATCTTCCAGGCCGAACATGGATATATTTTAAACATCTTCCAGGCCGAGCATGGCTAAAGTTCAAGAACTTCCCGGCCGAGCATGGTTATATTTTAAACATCTTCCAGGCCGAGCATGGATATATTTTAAACATCTTCCAGGCTGAGCATGGCTAAAGTTTCAACATCTTCCAGGCCGAACATGGATATATTTATAACATCTTTAGGCCGAGCATGGATATATTTTAAACATTTTCCAGGCCGAGCATGGATATATTTTAAACATCTTCCAGGCCGAGCATGGATATATTTTAAACATCTTCCAGGCCGAGCATGGATATATTTTAAACATCTTCCAGGCCGAGCATGGATATATTTTAAACATCTTCCAGGCCGAGCATGGATATATTTTAAACACCTTCCATGCCGAACATGGATATATTTTAAACAACTTCCAGGCCGAGCATGGCTAAAGTTTCAACAACTTCCCGGCTGAGCATGGTTATATTTTAAACATCTTCCAGGCCGAGCATGGATATATTTTTAACATCTTCCAGGCTGAGCAGAGCAAAAGTTTCAACATCTTCCAGGCCGAACATGGATATATTTTAAACATCTTTAGGCCGAGCATGGATATATTTTAAACATCTTCCAGGCCGAGCATGGCTAAACTTTCAACATCTTCCAGGCCGAGCATGGATATATTTTAAACACCTTCCAGGTCGAGCATGGATATATTTTAAACATCTTCCAGGCCGAGCACAGATATATTTTAAACATCTTCCAAGCCGAGCATGGATATATTTTAAACATCTTCCAGGCCGAGCATGGATATATTTTAAACATCTTGCAGGCCGAGCATCGATATATTTTCAACATCTTCCAGGCCGAGCATGGATATATTTTAAACATCTTCCAGGCCGACCATGGATATATTTTAAACATCTTCCAGGCCGAGCATGGATATATTTTAAACATCTTCCAGGCCGAGCATGGATATATTTTAAACATCTTCCAGGCCGAGCATGGCTAAACATTCAACATCTTCCAGGCCGAGCATGGATATATTTTAAACATCTTCCAGGCCGAACATGGATATATTTTAAACATCTTCCAGGCCGAGCATGGCTAAAGTTCAAGAACTTCCCGGCCGAGCATGGTTATATTTTAAACATCTTCCAGGCCGAGCATGGATATATTTTAAACATCTTCCAGGCTGAGCATGGCTAAAGTTTCAACATCTTCCAGGCCGAACATGGATATATTTATAACATCTTTAGGCCGAGCATGGATATATTTTAAACATTTTCCAGGCCGAGCATGTATATATTTTAACCATCTTCCAGGCCGAGCATGGATATATTTTAAACATCTTCCTGGCCGAGCATGGATATATTTTAAACATCTTCCAGGCCGAGCATGGATATATTTTAAACATCTTCCAGGCCGAGCATGGATATATTTTAAACACCTTCCAGGCCGAACATGGATATATTTTAAACATCTTCCAGGCCGAGCATGGCTAAAGTTTCAACAACTTCCCGGCTGAGCATGGTTATATTTTAAACATCTTCCTGGCCGAGCATGGATATATTTTAAACATCTTCCAGGCTGAGCAGAGCAAAAGTTTCAACATCTTCCAGGCCGAACATGGATATATTTTAAACATCTTTAGGCCGAGCATGGATATATTTTAAACATCTTCCACGCCGAGCATGGCTAAACTTTCAACATCTTCCAGGCCGAGCATGGATATATTTTAAACACCTTCCAGGTCGAGCATGGATATATTTTAAACATCTTCTAGGCCGAGCATGGAAATATTTTCAACATCTTCCAGGCCGAGCACAGATATATTTTAAACATCTTCCTGGCCGAGCATGGATATATTTTAAACATCTTCCAGGCCGAGCATGGTTATATTTTAAACATCTTCCAGGCCGAGCATGGATATATTTTCAACATCTTCCAGGCCGAGCATGGATATATTTTAATCATCTTCCAGGCCGACCATGGATATATTTTAAACATCTTCCAGGCCGAGCATGGATATATTTTAAACATCTTCCAGGCCGAGCATGGATATATTTTAAACATCTTCCAGGCCGAGCAAGGCTAAACTTTCAACATCTTCCAGGCCGAGCATGGATATATTTTAAACATCTTCCAGGCCGAGCAAGGCTAAACTTTCAACATCTTCCAGGCCGAGCATGGATATATTTCAAACATCTTCCAGGCCGAACATGGATATATTTTAAACATCTTCCAGGCCGAGCATGGCTAAAGTTTCAACAACTTCCCGGCTGAGCATGGTTATATTTTAAACATCTTCCAGGCCGATCATGGATATATTTTAAACATCTTCGAGGCCGAGCATGGCAAAAGTTTCAACATCTTCCAGGCCGAACAAGGATATATTTTAAACATCTTTAGGCCGAACATGGATATATTTTAAACATCTTCCAGGCCGAGCATGGCTAAACTTTCAACATCTTCCAGGCCGAGCATGGATATATTTTAAACACCTTCCAGGTCGAGCATGGATATATTTTAAACATCTTCCAGGCCGTGCATGGAAATATTATCAACATCTTCCAGGCCGAGCATGGATATATTTTAAACATCTTCCAGGCCGAGCATGGATATATTTTGAACATCTTCCAGGCCGAGCATGGATATATTTTAAACATCTTCCAGGTCGAGCATGGATATATTTTAAACATATTCCAGGCCGAGCATGGATATATTTTAAACATCTTCCAGGCCGAGCATGGATATATTTTAAACATCTTCCAGGTCGAGCATGGATATATTTTAAACATCTTCCAGGCCGAGCATGGATATATTTTTAACATCTTCCAGGCCGAGCATGGATATATGTTAAACATCTTCCAGGCCGAGCATGGATATATTTCAAACATTTTCCAGGAAGAGCATGGCTGAAATTTAAACATCTTCCAGGCCGAGCATGGATATATTTTAAACATCTTCCAGGCCGAGCATGGATATATTTTAAACATCTTCCAGGCCGAGCATGGATATATTTTCAACATCTTCCAGGCCGAGCATGGCCAAAGATTCAACATCTTCCAGGCCGAGCATGGATATGTTTTAAACATCTTCCAGGCCGAGCATGGATATATTTTATACATCTTCCAGGCCGATCATGGATATATTTTAAAAATCTTCCAAGCCGAGCATGGATATATTTTAAACATCTTCCAGGCCGAGCATGGATATATTTTCAACATCTTCCAGGGCGAGCATGGATACATTTTCAACATCTTCCAGGCCGAGCATGGATATATTTTAAACATCTTCCAGGCCGAGCATGGATATATTTTAAACAGCTTCCAGGCCGATCATGGATATATTTTAAAAATCTTCCAAGCCGAGCATGGATATATTTTAAACATCTTCCAGGCCGAGCATGGATATATTTTAAACATCTTCCAGGCCGAGCATGGATATATTTTAAACATCTTCCAGGCCGGGCATGGATATATTTTAAACATCTTCCAGGCCGAGCATGGATATATTTTAAACATCTTCCAGGTCGAGCATGGATATATTTTAAACATCTTCCAGGCCGAGCATGGATATATTTTAAACATCTTCCAGGCCGAGCATGGATATATTTTAAACATCTTCCAGGCCGAGCATGGATATATTTTAAACATCTTCCAGGCCGAGCAAGGCTAAACTTTCAACATCTTCCAGGCCGAGCATGGATATATTTTAAACATCTTCCAGGCCGAACATGGATATATTTTAAACATCTTCCAGGCCGAGCATGGCTAAAGTTCAGGAACTTCCCGGCCGAGCATGGTTATATTTTAAACATCTTCCAGGCCGAGCATGGATATATTTTAAACATCTTCCAGGCCGAGCATGGATATATTTTAAACATCTTCCAGGCCGAGCATGGATATATTTTCAACATATTCCAGGCCGAGCATGGATATATTTTAAACATCTTCCAGGCCGAGCATGGATATATTTTAAACATCTTCCAGGCCGAGCATGGATATATTTTAAACATCTTCCAGGCCGAGCATGGATATATTTTAAACATCTTCCAGGCCGAGCAAGGTTAAACTTTCAACATCTTCCAGGCCGAGCATGGATATATTTTAAACATCTTCCAGGCCGAACATGGATATATTTTAAACATCTTCCATGCCGAGCATGGCTAAAGTTCAAGAACTTCCCGGCCGAGCATGGTTATATTTTAAACATCTTCCAGGCCGAGCATGGATATATTTTAAACATCTTCCAGGCCGAGCATGGATATATTTTAAACAGCTTCCAGGCCGAGCATGGAAATATTTGAAACATCTTCCAGGTCGAGCATGGATATATTTTAAACATCTTCCAGGCCGAGCATGGATATATTTTAAACATCTTCCAGGCCGAGCATGGATATATTTTAAACATCTTCCAGGCCGAGCATGGATATATTTTATACATCTTCCAGGCCGAGCAAGGCTAAACTTTCAACATCTTCCAGGCCGAGCATGGATATATTTTAAACATCTTCCAGGCCGAACATGGATATATTTTAAACATCTTCCAGGCCGAGCATGGCTAAAGTTCAGGAACTTCCCGGCCGAGCATGGTTATATTTTAAACATCTTCCAGGCCGAGCATGGATATATTTTAAACATCTTCCAGGCCGAGCATGGTTATATTTTAAACATCTTCCAGGCCGAGCATGGATATATTTTCAACATCTTCCAGGCCGAGCATGGATATATTTTAAACATCTTCCAGGCCGAGCATGGATATATTTTAAACATCTTCCAGGCCGAGCATGGATATATTTTAAACATCTTCCAGGCCGAGCATGGATATATTTTAAACATCTTCCAGGCCGAGCAAGGTTAAACTTTCAACATCTTCCAGGCCGAGCATGGATATATTTTAAACATCTTCCAGGCCGAACATGGATATATTTTAAACATCTTCCAGGCCGAGCATGGCTAAAGTTCAAGAACTTCCCGGCCGAGCATGGTTATATTTTAAACATCTTCCAGGCCGAGCATGGATATATTTTAAACATCTTCCAGGCTGAGCATGGCTAAAGTTTCAACATCTTCCAGGCCGAACATGGATATATTTATAACATCTTTAGGCCGAGCATGGATATATTTTAAACATCTTCCAGGCCGAGCATGGATATATTTTAAACATCTTCCAGGCCGAGCATGGATATATTTTAAACATCTTCCAGGCCGAGCATGGATATATTTTAAACATCTTCCAGGCCGAGCATGGATATATTTTAAACACCTTCCAGGCCGAACATGGATATATTTTAAACATCTTCCAGGCCGAGCATGGCTAAAGTTTCAACATCTTCCAGGCCGAGCATGGATATATTTTAAACATCTTCCAGGCCGAGCATGGATATATTTTAAACATCTTCCAGGCCGAGCATGGATATATTTTAAACACCTTCCAGGCCGAGCATGGATATATTTTAAACATCTTCCAGGCCGAGCATGGATATATTTTAAACATCTTCCAGGCGGAGCATGGCTATATTTTAAACATCTTCCAGGCCGAGCATGGATATATTTTAAACATCTTCCACGCTGAGCAGAGCAAAAGTTTCAACATCTTCCAGGCCGTACATGGATATATTTTAAACATCTTTAGGCCGAGCATGGATATATTTTAAACATCTTCCAGGCCGAGCATGGCTAAACTTTCAACATCTTCCAGGCCGAGCATGGATATATTTTAAAGACCTTCCAGGTCGAGCATGGATATATTTTAAACATCTTCTAGGCCGAGCATGGAAATATTTTCAACATCTTCCAGGCCGAGCACAGATATATTTTAAACATCTTCCAGGCCGAGCATGGATATATTTTAAACATCTTCCAGGCCGAGCATGGATATATTTTAAACATCTTCCAGGCCGAGCATGGATATATTTTCAACATCTTCCAGGCCGAGCATGGATATATTTTAAACATCTTCCAGGCTGAGCATAGCAAAAGTTTCAACATCTTCCAGGCCGAACATGGATATATTTTAAACATCTTCCAGGCCGAGCATGGATATATTTTAAACATCTTCCACGCCGAGCATGGTTATATTTTAAACATCTTCCAGGCCGAGCATGGATATATTTTAAACATCTTCCAGGCCGAGCATGGATATATTTTAAACATCTTCCAGGCCGAGCATGGATATATTTTAAACATCTTCCAGGCTGAGCATAGCAAAAGTTTCAACATCTTCCAGGCCGAACATGGATATATTTTAAACATCTTTAGGCCGAGCATGGATATATTTTAAACATCTTCCAGGCCGAGCATGGCTAAACTTTCAACATCTTCCAGGCCGAGCATGGATATATTTTAAACACCTTCCAGGCTGAGAATAGCAAAAGTTTCAACATCTTCCAGGCCGAACATGGATATATTTTAAACATCTTCCAGGCCGAACATGGATAGATTTTAAACATCTTCCAGGCCGAGCATGGCTAAAGTTCAAGAACTTCCCGGCCGAGCATGGTTATATTTTAAACATCTTCCAGGCCGAGCATGGATATATTTTAAACATCTTCCAGGCCGAGCATGGATATATTTTAAACAGCTTCCAGGCCGAGCATGGAAATATTTGAAACATCTTCCAGGTCGAGGATGGATATATTTTAAACATCTTCCAGGCCGAGCATGGATATATTTTAAACATCTTCCAGGCCGAGCATGGATATATTTTAAACATCTTCCAGGCCGAGCATGGATATATTTTAAACATCTTCCAGGCCGAGCAAGGCTAAACTTTCAACATCTTCCAGGCCGAGCATGGATATATTTTAAACATCTTCCAGGCCGAACATGGATATATTTTAAACATCTTCCAGGCCGAGCATGGCTAAAGTTCAGGAACTTCCCGGCCGAGCATGGTTATATTTTAAACATCTTCCAGGCCAAGCATGGATATATTTTAAACATCTTCCAGGCCGAGCATGGTTATATTTTAAACATCTTCCAGGCCGAGCATGGATATATTTTCAACATCTTCCAGGCCGAGCATGGATATATTTTAAACATCTTCCAGGCCGAGCATGGATATATTGTAAACATCTTCCAGGCCGAGCATGGATATATTTTAAACATCTTCCAGGCCGAGCATGGATATATTTTAAACATCTTCCAGGCCGAGCAAGGTTAAACTTTCAACATCTTCCAGGCCGAGCATGGATATATTTTAAACATCTTCCAGGCCGAACATGGATATATTTTAAACATCTTCCAGGCCGAGCATGGCTAAAGTTCAAGAACTTCCCGGCCGAGCATGGTTATATTTTAAACATCTTCCAGGCCGAGCATGGATATATTTTAAACATCTTCCAGGCTGAGCATGGCTAAAGTTTCAACATCTTCCAGGCCGAACATGGATATATTTATAACATCTTTAGGCCGAGCATGGATATATTTTAAACATCTTCCAGGCCGAGCATGGATATATTTTAAACATCTTCCAGGCCGAGCATGGATATATTTTAAACATCTTCCAGGCCGAGCATGGATATATTTTAAACATCTTCCAGGCCGAGCATGGATATATTTTAAACACCTTCCAGGCCGAACATGGATATATTTTAAACATCTTCCAGGCCGAGCATGGCTAAAGTTTCAACATCTTCCAGGCCGAGCATGGATATATTTTAAACATCTTCCAGGCCGAGCATGGATATATTTTAAACATCTTCCAGGCCGAGCATGGATATATTTTAAACACCTTCCAGGCCGAGCATGGATATATTTTAAACATCTTCCAGGCCGAGCATGGATATATTTTAAACATCTTCCAGGCGGAGCATGGCTATATTTTAAACATCTTCCAGGCCGAGCATGGATATATTTTAAACATCTTCCACGCTGAGCAGAGCAAAAGTTTCAACATCTTCCAGGCCGAACATGGATATATTTTAAACATCTTTAGGCCGAGCATGGATATATTTTAAACATCTTCCAGGCCGAGCATGGCTAAACTTTCAACATCTTCCAGGCCGAGCATGGATATATTTTAAAGACCTTCCAGGTCGAGCATGGATATATTTTAAACATCTTCTAGGCCGAGCATGGAAATATTTTCAACATCTTCCAGGCCGAGCACAGATATATTTTAAACATCTTCCAGGCCGAGCATGGATATATTTTAAACATCTTCCAGGCCGAGCATGGATATATTTTAAACATCTTCCAGGCCGAGCATGGATATATTTTCAACATCTTCCAGGCCGAGCATGGATATATTTTAAACATCTTCCAGGCTGAGCATAGCAAAAGTTTCAACATCTTCCAGGCCGAACATGGATATATTTTAAACATCTTCCAGGCCGAGCATGGATATATTTTAAACATCTTCCACGCCGAGCATGGTTATATTTTAAACATCTTCCAGGCCGAGCATGGATATATTTTAAACATCTTCCAGGCCGAGCATGGATATATTTTAAACATCTTCCAGGCCGAGCATGGATATATTTTAAACATCTTCCAGGCTGAGCATAGCAAAAGTTTCAACATCTTCCAGGCCGAACATGGATATATTTTAAACATCTTTAGGCCGAGCATGGATATATTTTAAACATCTTCCAGGCCGAGCATGGCTAAACTTTCAACATCTTCCAGGCCGAGCATGGATATATTTTAAACACCTTCCAGGCTGAGAATAGCAAAAGTTTCAACATCTTGCAGGCCGAGCATGGATATATTTTAAAGACCTTCCAGGTCGAGCATGGATATATTTTAAACATCTTCTAGGCCGAGCATGGAAATATTTTCAACATCTTCCAGGCCGAGCACAGATATATTTTAAACATCTTCCAGGCCGAGCATGGATATATTTTAAACATCTTCCAGGCCGAGCATGGATATATTTTAAACATCTTCCAGGCCGAGCATGGATATATTTTCAACATCTTCCAGGCCGAGCATGGATATATTTTAAACATCTTCCAGGCCGAGCATGGATATATTTTAAACATCTTCCAGGCCGAGCATGGATATATTTTAAACATCTTCCAGGCCGAGCATGGATATATTTTCAACATCTTCCAGGCCGAGCATGGATATATTTTAAACATCTTCCAGGCTGAGCATAGCAAAAGTTTCAACATCTTCCAGGCCGAACATGGATATATTTTAAACATCTTCCAGGCCGAGCATGGATATATTTTAAACATCTTCCACGCCGAGCATGGTTATATTTTAAACATCTTCCAGGCCGAGCATGGATATATTTTAAACATCTTCCAGGCCGAGCATGGATATATTTTAAACATCTTCCAGGCCGAGCATGGATATATTTTAAACATCTTCCAGGCTGAGCATAGCAAAAGTTTCAACATCTTCCAGGCCGAACATGGATATATTTTAAACATCTTTAGGCCGAGCATGGATATATTTTAAACATCTTCCAGGCCGAGCATGGCTAAACTTTCAACATCTTCCAGGCCGAGCATGGATATATTTTAAACACCTTCCAGGCTGAGAATAGCAAAAGTTTCAACATCTTCCAGGCCGAACATGGATATATTTTAAACATCTTTAGGACGAGCATGGATATATTTTAAACATCTTCCAGGCCGAGCATGGTTATATTTTAAACATCTTCCAGGCCGAGCATGGATATATTTTAAACATCTTCCAGGCTGAGCATAGCAAAAGTTTCAACATCTTCCAGGCCGAACATGGATATATTTTAAACATCTTTAGGCCGAGCATGGATATATTTTAAACATCTTCCAGGCCGAGCATGGCTAAACTTTCAACATCTTCCAGGCCGAGCATGGATATATTTTAAACACCTTCCAGGTCGAGCATGGATAAATTTTAAACATCTTCTAGGCCGAGCATGGAAATATTTTCAACATCTTCCAGGCCGAGCACAGATATATTTTAAACATCTTCCAGGCCGAGCATGGATATATTTTAAACATCTTCCAGGCCGAGCATGGATATATTTTAAACATCTTCCAGGCCGAGCATGGATATATTTTCAACATCTTCCAGGCCGAGCATGGATATATTTTAAACATCTTCCAGGCCGACCATGGATATATTTTAAACATCTTCTAAGGCCGAGCATGGATATATTTTAAACATCTTCCAGGCCGAGCATGGATATATTTTAAACATCTTCCAGGCCGAGCAAGGCTAAACTTTCAACATCTTCCAGGCCGAGCATGGATATATTTCAAACATCTTTAGGCCGAACATGGATATATTTTAAACATCTTCCAGGCCGAGCATGGCTAAACTTTCAACATCTTCCAGGCCGAGCATGGATATATTTTAAACACCTTCCAGGTCGAGCATGGATATATTTTAAACATCTTCCAGGCCGAGCATGGAAATATTTTCAACATCTTCCAGGCCGAGCATGGATATATTTTAAACAACTTCCAGGCCGAGCATGGATATATTTTCAACATCTTCCAGGCGGAGCATGGATATATTTTAAACATCTTCCAGGTCGAGCATGGATATATTTTAAACATCTTCCAGGCCGAGCATGGATATATTTTAAACATCTTCCAGGCCGAGCATGGATATATTTTAAACATCTTCCAGGCCGAGCATGGATATATTTTAAACATCTTCCAGGCCGAGCATGGATATATTTTAAACATCTTCCAGGCCGAGCATGGATATATTTTAAACACCTTCCAGGCCGAACATGGATATATTTTAAACATCTTCCAGGCCGAGCATGGCTAAAGTTTCAACAACTTCCCGGCTGAGCATGGTTATATTTTAAACATCTTCCAGGCCGAGCATGGATATATTTTAAACATCTTCCACGCTGAGCAGAGCAAAAGTTTCAACATCTTCCAGGCCGAACATGGATATATTTTAAACATCTTTCGGCCGAGCATGGATATATTTTAAACATCTTCCAGGCCGAGCATGGCTAAACTTTCAACATCTTCCAGGCCGAGCATGGATATATTTTAAACACCTTCCAGGTCGAGCATGGATATATTTTAAACATCTTCTAGGCCGAGCATGGAAATATTTTCAACATCTTCCAGGCCGAGCACAGATATATTTTAAACATCTTCCAGGCCGAGCATGGATATATTTTAAACATCTTCCAGGCCGAGCATGGATATATTTTAAACATCTTCCAGGCCGAGCATGGATATATTTTCAACATCTTCCAGGCCGAGCATGGATATATTTTAAACATCTTCCAGGCCGAGCATGGATATATTTTAAACATCTTCCAGGCCGAGCATGGATATATTTTAAACATCTTCCAGGCCGAGCAAGGCTAAACTTTCAACATCTTCCAGGCCGAGCATGGATATATTTTAAACATCTTCCAGGCCGAGCAAGGCTAAACTTTCAACATCTTCCAGGCCGAGCATGGATATATTTTAAACATCTTCCAGGCCGAACATGGATATATTTTAAACATCTTCCAGGCCGAGCATGGATATATTTTAAACATCTTCCACGCTGAGCAGAGCAAAAGTTTCAACATCTTCCTGGCCGAACATGGATATATTTTAAACATCTTTAGGCCGAGCATGGATATATTTTAAACATCTTCCAGGCCGAGCATGGCTAAACTTTCAACATCTTCCAGGCCGAGCATGGATATATTTTAAAGACCTTCCAGGTCGAGCATGGATATATTTTAAACATCTTCTAGGCCGAGCATGGAAATATTTTCAACATCTTCCAGGCCGAGCACAGATATATTTTAAACATCTTCCAGGCCGAGCATGGATATATTTTAAACATCTTCCAGGCCGAGCATGGATATATTTTAAACATCTTCCAGGCCGAGCATGGATATATTTTCAACATCTTCCAGGCCGAGCATGGATATATTTTAAACATCTTCCAGGCCGAGCAAGGATATATTTTAAACATCTTCCAGGCCGAGCATGGATATATTTTAAACATCTTCCAGGCCGAGCATGGATATATTTTAAACATCTTCCAGGTCGAGCAAGGCTAAACTTTCAACATCTTCCAGGCCGAGCATGGATATATTTTAAACATCTTCCAGGCCGAACATGGATATATTTTAAACATCTTCCAGGCCGAGCATGGCTAAAGTTCAACAACTTCCCGGTCGAGCATGGTTATATTTTAAACATCTTCCTGGCCGAGCATAGATATATTTTAAACATCTTCCAGGCCGAGCATGGCTAAAGTTTCAACATCTTCCAGGCCGAACATGGATATATTTATAACATCTTTAGGCCGAGCATGGATATATTTTAAACATTTTCCAGGCCGAGCATGGATATATTTTAAACATCTTCCAGGCCGAGCATGGACATATTTTAAACATCTTCCAGGCCGAGCATGGATATATTTTAAACATCTTTCAGGCCGAGAATGGCTAAAGTTTCAACATCTTCCAGGCCGAGCATGGATATGTTTTAAACATCTTTCGGCCGAGCATGGATATATTTTAAACATCTTCCAGGCCGAGCATGGATATATTTTATACTTCTTCCAGGCCGAGCATGGATATATTTTAAAAATCTTCCAGGCCGAGCATGGATATATTTTAAACATCTTCCAGGCCGAGCATGGATATATTTTAAACATCTTCCAGGCCGAGCATGGATATATTTTAAACACCTTCCAGGCCGAACATGGTTATATTTTAAACATCTTCCAGGCCGAGCATGGATATATTTTAAACATCTTCCAGGCTGAGCATAGCAAAAGTTTCAACATCTTCCAGGCCGAACATGGATATATTTTAAACATCTTTAGGCCGAGCATGGATATATTTTAAACATCTTCCAGCCCGAGCATGGCTAAACTTTCAACTTCTTCCAGGCCGAGCATGGATATATTTTAAACACCTTCCAGGTCGAGCATGGATATATTTTAAACATTTTCCAGGCCGAGCATGGATATATTTTCAACATCTTCCAAGCCGAGCATGGATATATTTTCAACCTCTTCCAGGCCGAGCACAGATATATTTTAAACATCTTCCAGGCCGAGCATGGATATATTTTAAACATCTTCCAGGCCGAGCATGGATATATTTTAAACATCTTCCAGGCCGAGCATGGATATATTTTCAACATCTTCCAGGCCGAGCATGGATATATTTTAAACATCTTCCAGGCTGAGCATAGCAAAAGTTTCAACATCTTCCAGGCCGAACATGGATATATTTTAAACATCTTCCAGGCCGAGCATGGATATATTTTAAACATCTTCCACGCCGAGCATGGTTATATTTTAAACATCTTCCAGGCCGAGCATGGATATATTTTAAACATCTTCCAGGCCGAGCATGGATATATTTTAAACATCTTCCAGGCCGAGCATGGATATATTTTAAACATCTTCCAGGCTGAGCATCGCAAAAGTTTCAACATCTTCCAGGCCGAACATGGATATATTTTAAACATCTTTAGGCCGAGCATGGATATATTTTAAACATCTTCCAGGCCGAGCATGGCTAAACTTTCAACATCTTCCAGGCCGAGCATGGATATATTTTAAACACCTTCCAGGCTGAGAATAGCAAAAGTTTCAACATCTTCCAGGCCGAACATGGATATATTTTAAACATCTTTAGGACGAGCATGGATATATTTTAAACATCTTCCAGGCCGAGCATGGTTATATTTTAAACATCTTCCAGGCCGAGCATGGATATATTTTAAACATCTTCCAGGCTGAGCATAGCAAAAGTTTCAACATCTTCCAGGCCGAACATGGATATATTTTAAACATCTTTAGGCCGAGCATGGATATATTTTAAACATCTTCCAGGCCGAGCATGGCTAAACTTTCAACATCTTCCAGGCCGAGCATGGATATATTTTAAACACCTTCCAGGTCGAGCATGGATAAATTTTAAACATCTTATAGGCCGAGCATGGAAATATTTTCAACATCTTCCAGGCCGAGCACAGATATATTTTAAACATCTTCCAGGCCGAGCATGGATATATTTTAAACATCTTCCAGGCCGAGCATGGATATATTTTAAACATCTTCCACGCCGAGCATGGATATATTTTCAACATCTTCCAGGCCGAGCATGGATATATTTTAAACATCTTCCAGGCCGACCATGGATATATTTTAAACATCTTCTAAGGCCGAGCATGGATATATTTTAAACATCTTCCAGGCCGAGCATGGATATATTTTAAACATCTTCCAGGCCGAGCAAGGCTAAACTTTCAACATCTTCCAGGCCGAGCATGGATATATTTTAAACATCTTTAGGCCGAACATGGATATATTTTAAACATCTTCCAGGCCGAGCATGGCTAAACTTTCAACATCTTCCAGGCCGAGCATGGATATATTTTAAACACCTTCCAGGTCGAGCATGGATATATTTTAAACATCTTCCAGGCCGAGCATGGAAATATTTTCAACATCTTCCAGGCCGAGCATGGATATATTTTAAACAACTTCCAGGCCGAGCATGGATATATTTTCAACATCTTCCAGGCGGAGCATGGATATATTTTAAACATCTTCCAGGTCGAGCATGGATATATTTTAAACATCTTCCAGGCCGAGCATGGATATATTTTAAACATCTTCCAGGCCGAGCATGGATATATTTTAAACATCTTCCAGGCCGAGCATGGATATATTTTAAACATCTTCCAGGCCGAGCATGGATATATTTTAAACATCTTCCAGGCCGAGCATGGATATATTTTAAACACCTTCCAGGCCGAACATGGATATATTTTAAACATCTTCCAGGCCGAGCATGGCTAAAGTTTCAACAACTTCCCGGCTGAGCATGGTTATATTTTAAACATCTTCCAGGCCGAGCATGGATATATTTTAAACATCTTCCACGCTGAGCAGAGCAAAAGTTTCAACATCTTCCAGGCCGAACATGGATATATTTTAAACATCTTTCGGCCGAGCATGGATATATTTTAAACATCTTCCAGGCCGAGCATGGCTAAACTTTCAACATCTTCCAGGCCGAGCATGGATATATTTTAAACACCTTCCAGGTCGAGCATGGATATATTTTAAACATCTTCTAGGCCGAGCATGGAAATATTTTCAACATCTTCCAGGCCGAGCACAGATATATTTTAAACATCTTCCAGGCCGAGCATGGATATATTTTAAACATCTTCCAGGCCGAGCATGGATATATTTTAAACATCTTCCAGGCCGAGCATGGATATATTTTCAACATCTTCCAGGCCGAGCATGGATATATTTTAAACATCTTCCAGGCCGAGCATGGATATATTTTAAACATCTTCCAGGCCGAGCATGGATATATTTTAAACATCTTCCAGGCCGAGCAAGGCTAAACTTTCAACATCTTCCAGGCCGAGCATGGATATATTTTAAACATCTTCCAGGCCGAGCAAGGCTAAACTTTCAACATCTTCCAGGCCGAGCATGGATATATTTTAAACATCTTCCAGGCCGAACATGGATATATTTTAAACATCTTCCAGGCCGAGCATGGATATATTTTAAACATCTTCCACGCTGAGCAGAGCAAAAGTTTCAACATCTTCCTGGCCGAACATGGATATATTTTAAACATCTTTAGGCCGAGCATGGATATATTTTAAACATCTTCCAGGCCGAGCATGGCTAAACTTTCAACATCTTCCAGGCCGAGCATGGATATATTTTAAAGACCTTCCAGGTCGAGCATGGATATATTTTAAACATCTTCTAGGCCGAGCATGGAAATATTTTCAACATCTTCCAGGCCGAGCACAGATATATTTTAAACATCTTCCAGGCCGAGCATGGATATATTTTAAACATCTTCCAGGCCGAGCATGGATATATTTTAAACATCTTCCAGGCCGAGCATGGATATATTTTCAACATCTTCCATGCCGAGCATGGATATATTTTAAACATCTTCCAGGCCGAGCATGGATATATTTTAAACATCTTCCAGGCCGAGCATGGATATATTTTAAACATCTTCCAGGCCGAGCATGGATATATTTTAAACATCTTCCAGGTCGAGCAAGGCTAAACTTTCAACATCTTCCAGGCCGAGCATGGATATATTTTAAACATCTGCCAGGCCGAACATGGATATATTTTAAACATCTTCCAGGCCGAGCATGGCTAAAGTTCAACAACTTCCCGGTCGAGCATGGTTATATTTTAAACATCTTCCTGGCCGAGCATAGATATATTTTAAACCTCTTCCAGGCCGAGCATGGCTAAAGTTTCAACATCTTCCAGGCCGAACATGGATATATTTATAACATCTTTAGGCCGAGCATGGATATATTTTAAACATTTTCCAGGCCGAGCATGGATATATTTTAAACATCTTCCAGGCCGAGCATGGACATATTTTAAACATCTTCCAGGCCGAGCATGGATATATTTTAAACATCTTTCAGGCCGAGAATGGCTAAAGTTTCAACATCTTCCAGGCCGAGCATGGATATGTTTTAAACATCTTTCGGCCGAGCATGGATATATTTTAAACATCTTCCAGGCCGAGCATGGATATATTTTATACTTCTTCCAGGCCGAGCATGGATATATTTTAAAAATCTTCCAGGCCGAGCATGGATATATTTTAAACATCTTCCAGGCCGAGCATGGATATATTTTAAACATCTTCCAGGCCGAGCATGGATATATTTTAAACACCTTCCAGGCCGAACATGGTTATATTTTAAACATCTTCCAGGCCGAGCATGGATATATTTTAAACATCTTCCAGGCTGAGCATAGCAAAAGTTTCAACATCTTCCAGGCCGAACATGGATATATTTTAAACATCTTTAGGCCGAGCATGGATATATTTTAAACATCTTCCAGCCCGAGCATGGCTAAACTTTCAACTTCTTCCAGGCCGAGCATGGATATATTTTAAACACCTTCCAGGTCGAGCATGGATATATTTTAAACATTTTCCAGGCCGAGCATGGATATATTTTCAACATCTTCCAAGCCGAGCATGGATATATTTTCAACCTCTTCCAGGCCGAGCATGGATATATTTTAAACATCTTCCAGGCCGAGCATGGATATATTTTAAACATCATCCAGGCCGAGCATGGATATATTTTAAACATCTTCCAGGCCGAACATGGATATATTTTAAACATCTTCCAGGCCGAGCATGGCTAAAGTTCAAGAACTTCCCGGCCGAGCATGGTTATATTTTAAACATCTTCCAGGCCGAGCATGGATATATTTTAAACATCTTCCAGGCTGAGCATGGATATATTTTAAACATCTTCCAGGCCGAGCATGAATATATTTTAAACATTTTCCAGTCCGAACATGGATATATTTTAAACATCTTCCAGGCCGAGCATGGCTAAAGTTTCAACAACTTCCCGGCTGAGCATGGTTATATTTTAAACATCTTCCAGGCCGAGCATGGATATATTTTAAACATCTTCCAGGCTGAGCATAGCAAAAGTTTTAACATCTTCCAGGCCGAACATGGATATATTTTAAACATCTTTAGGCCGAGCATGGATATATTTTAAACATCTTCCAGGCCGAGCATGGCTAAACTTTCAACATCTTCCAGGCCGAGCATGGCTAAACTTTCAACATCTTCTAGGCCGAGCATGGAAATATTTTCAACATCTTCCAGGCCGAGCACAGATATATTTTAAACATCTTCCAGGCCGAGCATGGATATATTTTAAACATCTTCCAGGCCGAGCATGGATATATTTTAAACATGTTCCAGGCCGAGCATGGATATATTTTAAACATCTTCCAGGCCGAGCAAGGCTAAACTTTCAACATCTTCCAGGCCGAGCATGGATATATTTTAAACATCTTTAGGCCGAGCATGGATATATTTTAAACATCTTCCAGGCCGAGCATGGCTAAACTTTCAACATCTTCAAGGCCGAGCATGGATATATTTTAAACACCTTCCAGGTCGAGCATGGATATATTTTAAACATCTTCTAGGCCGAGCATGGAAATATTTTCAACATCTTCCAGGCCGAGCACAGATATATTTTAAACATCTTCCAGGCCGAGCATGGATATATTTTAAACATGTTCCAGGCCGAGCATGGATATATTTTAAACATCTTCCAGGCCGAGCAAGGCTAAACTTTCAACATCTTCCAGGCCGAGCATGGATATATTTTAAACATCTTCCAGGCCGAACATGGATATATTTTAAACATCTTCCAGGCCGAGCATCGATATATTTTAAACATCTTCCACGCTGAGCAGAGCAAAAGTTTCAACATCTTCCAGGCCGAACATGGATATATTTTAAACATCTTTAGGCCGAGCATGGATATATTTTAAACATCTTCCAGGCCGAGCATGGCTAAACTTTCAACATCTTCCAGGCCGAGCATGGATATATTTTAAACACCTTCCAGGTCGAGCATGGATATATTTTAAACATCTTCTCGGCCGAGCATGGAAATATTTTCAACATCTTCAAGGCCGAGCACAGATATATTTTAAACATCTTCCAGGCCGAGCATGGATATATTTTAAACATCTTCCAGGCCGAGCATGGATATATTTTAAACATCTTCCAGGCCGAGCATGGATATATTTTCAACATCTTCCAGGCCGAGCATGGATATATTTTAAACATCTTCCAGGCCGAGCATGGATATATTTTAAACATCTTCCAGGCCGAGCATGGATATATTTTAAACATCTTCCAGGCCGAGCATGGATATATTTTAAACATCTTCCAGGCCGAGCAAGGCTAAACTTTCAACATCTTCCAGGCCGAGCATGGATATATTTTAAACATCTTCCAGGCCGAACATGGATATATTTTAAACATCTTCCAGGCCGAGCATGGCTAAAGTTCAACAACTTCCCGGTCGAGCATGGTTATATTTTAAACATCTTCCTGGCCGAGCATGGATATATTTTAAACATCTCCCAGGCCGAGCATGGCTAAAGTTTCAACATCTTCCAGGCCGAACATGGATATATTTATAACATCTTTAGGCCGAGCATGGATATATTTTAAACATTTTCCA
Source organism: Scyliorhinus torazame (assembly GCF_047496885.1). Classification (NCBI taxonomy): domain Eukaryota; kingdom Metazoa; phylum Chordata; class Chondrichthyes; order Carcharhiniformes; family Scyliorhinidae; genus Scyliorhinus; species Scyliorhinus torazame. The sequence continues at coordinate 94,529,818 of NC_092726.1, read as the reverse complement.
GGCCGAGCATGGATATATTTTAAACATCTTCCAGGCCGAGCATGGACATATTTTAAACATCTTCCAGGCCGAGCATGGATATATTTTAAACTTCTTTCAGGCCGAGAATGGCTAAAGTTTCAACATCTTCCAGGCCGAGCATGGATATGTTTTAAACATCTTTAGGCCGAGCATGGATATATTTTAAACATCTTCCAGGCCGAGCATGGATATATTTTATACATCTTCCAGGCCGAGCATGGATATATTTTAAAAATCTTCCAGGCCGAGCATGGATATATTTTAAACATCTTCCAGGCCGAGCATGTATATATTTTAAACATCTTCCAGGCCGAGCATGTATATATTTTAAACATCTTCCAGGCCGAGCATGGATATATTTTAAACATCTTCCAGGCCGAGCATGGATATATTTTAAACACCTTCCAGGCCGAACATGGATATATTTTAAACATCTTCCAGGCCGAGCATGGCTAAAGTTTCAACAACTTCCCAGCTGAGCATGGTTATATTTTAAACATCTTCCAGGCCGAGCATGGATATATTTTAAACATCTTCCAGGCTGAGCATAGCAAAGGTTTCAACATCTTCCAGGCCGAACATGGATATATTTTAAACATCTTTAGGCCGAGCATGGATATATTTTAAACATCTTCCAGGCCGAGCATGGCTAAACTTTCAACATCTTCCAGGCCGAGCATGGATATATTTTAAACACCTTACAGGTCGAGCATGGATATATTTTAAACATCTTCTAGGCCGAGCATGGAAATATTTTCAACATCTTCCAGGCCGAGCATGGATATATTTTAAACATCTTCCAGGCCGAGCATGGATATATTTTAAACATCTTCCAGGCCGAGCATGGATATATTTTCAACATCTTCCAGGCCGAGCATGGATATATTTTAAACATCTTCCAGGCCGAGCATGGATATATTTTAAACATCTTCCAGGCCGAGCATGGATATATTTTAAACATCATCCAGGCCGAGCATGGATATATTTTAAACATCTTCCAGGCCGAGCAAGGCTAAACTTTCAACATCTTCCAGGCCGTGCATGGATATATTTTAAACATCTTCCAGGCCGAACATGGATATATTTTAAACATCTTCCAGGCCGAGCATGGATATATTTTAAACATCTTCCACGCTTAGCAGAGCAAAAGTTTCAACATCTTCCAGGCCGAACATGGATATATTTTAAACATCTTTAGGCCGAGCATGGATATATTTTAAACATCTTCCAGGCCGAGCATGGCTAAACTTTCAACATCTTCCAGGCCGAGCATGGATATATTTTAAACACCTTCCAGGTCGAGCATGGATATATTTTAAACATCTTCTCGGCCGAGCATGGAAATATTTTCAACATCTTCCAGGCCGAGCACAGATATATTTTAAACATCTTCCAGGCCGAGCATGGATATATTTTAAACATGTTCCAGGCCGAGCATGGATATATTTTAAACATCTTCCAGGCCGAGCATGGATATATTTTCAACATCTTCCAGGCCGAGCATGGATATATTTTAAACATCTTCCAGGCCGAACATGGATATATTTTAAACATCTTCCAGGCCGAGCATGGATATATTTTAAACATCTTCCAGGCCGAGCATGGATATATTTTAAACATCTTCCAGGCCGAGCATGGATATATTTTAAACATCTTCCAGGCCGAGCATGGATATATTTTAAACATCTTCCAGGCCGAGCATGGATATATTTTAAACATCTTCCAGGCCGAGCAAGGCTAAACTTTCAACATCTTCCAGGCCGAGCATGGATATATTTTAAACATCTTCCAGGCCGAACATGGATATATTTTAAACATCTTCCAGGCCGAGCATGGCTAAAGTTCAACAACTTCCCGGTCGAGCATGGTTATATTTTAAACATCTTCCTGGCCGAGCATGGATATATTTTAAACATCTTCCAGGCCGAGCATGGATATATTTTAAACATCTTTCAGGCCGAGAATGGCTAAAGTTTCAACATCTTCCAGGCCGAGCATGGATATGTTTTAAACATCTTTAGGCCGAGCATGGATATATTTTAAACATCTTCCAGGCCGAGCATGGATATATTTTATACATCTTCCAGGCCGAGCATGGATATATTTTAAAAATCTTCCAGGCCGAGCATGGATATATTTTAAACATCTTCCAGGCCGAGCATGTATATATTTTAAACATCTTCCAGGCCGAGCATGTATATATTTTAAACATCTTCCAGGCCGAGCATGGATATATTTTAAACATCTTCCAGGCCGAGCATGGATATATTTTAAACACCTTCCAGGCCGAACATGGTTATATTTTAAACATCTTCCAGGCCGAGCATGGATATATTTTAAACATCTTCCAGGCTGAGCATAGCAAAAGTTTCAACATCTTCCAGGCCGAACATGGATATATTTTAAACATCTTTAGGCCGAGCATGGATATATTTTAAACATCTTCCAGCCCGAGCATGGCTAAACTTTCAACTTCTTCCAGGCCGAGCATGGATATATTTTAAACACCTTCCAGGTCGAGCATGGATATATTTTAAACATTTTCCAGGCCGAGCATGGATATATTTTCAACATCTTCCAAGCCGAGCATGGATATATTTTCAACCTCTTCCAGGCCGAGCATGGATATATTTTAAACATCTTCCAGGCCGAGCATGGATATATTTTAAACATCTTCCAGGCCGAGCATGGATATATTTTAAACATCTTCCAGGCCGAACATGGATATATTTTAAACATCTTCCAGGCCGAGCATGGCTAAAGTTCAAGAACTTCCCGGCCGAGCATGGTTATATTTTAAACATCTTCCAGGCCGAGCATGGATATATTTTAAACATCTTCCAGGCTGAGCATGGATATATTTTAAACATCTTCCAGGCCGAGCATGAATATATTTTAAACATTTTCCAGTCCGAACATGGATATATTTTAAACATCTTCCAGGCCGAGCATGGCTAAAGTTTCAACAACTTCCCGGCTGAGCATGGTTATATTTTAAACATCTTCCAGGCCGAGCATGGATATATTTTAAACATCTTCCAGGCTGAGCATAGCAAAAGTTTCAACATCTTCCAGGCCGAACATGGATATACTTTAAACATCTTTAGGCCGAGCATGGATATATTTTAAACATCTTCCAGGCCGAGCATGGCTAAACTTTCAACATCTTCCAGGCCGAGCATGGCTAAACTTTCAACATCTTCTAGGCCGAGCATGGAAATATTTTCAACATCTTCCAGGCCGAGCACAGATATATTTTAAACATCTTCCAGGCCGAGCATGGATATATTTTAAACATCTTCCAGGCCGAGCATGGATATATTTTAAACATGTTCCAGGCCGAGCATGGATATATTTTAAACATCTTCCAGGCCGAGCAAGGCTAAACTTTCAACATCTTCCAGGCCGAGCATGGATATATTTTAAACATCTTTAGGCCGAGCATGGATATATTTTAAACATCTTCCAGGCCGAGCATGGCTAAACTTTCAACATCTTCAAGGCCGAGCATGGATATATTTTAAACACCTTCCAGGTCGAGCATGGATATATTTTAAACATCTTCTAGGCCGAGCATGGAAATATTTTCAACATCTTCCAGGCCGAGCACAGATATATTTTAAACATCTTCCAGGCCGAGCATGGATATATTTTAAACATCTTCCAGGCCGAGCATGGATATATTTTAAACATGTTCCAGGCCGAGCATGGATATATTTTAAACATCTTCCAGGCCGAGCAAGGCTAAACTTTCAACATCTTCCAGGCCGAGCATGGATATATTTTAAACATCTTCCAGGCCGAACATGGATATATTTTAAACATCTTCCAGGCCGAGCATCGATATATTTTAAACATCTTCCACGCTGAGCAGAGCAAAAGTTTCAACATCTTCCAGGCCGAACATGGATATATTTTAAACATCTTTAGGCCGAGCATGGATATATTTTAAACATCTTCCAGGCCGAGCATGGCTAAACTTTCAACATCTTCCAGGCCGAGCATGGATATATTTTAAACACCTTCCAGGTCGAGCATGGATATATTTTAAACATCTTCTCGGCCGAGCATGGAAATATTTTCAACATCTTCAAGGCCGAGCACAGATATATTTTAAACATCTTCCAGGCCGAGCATGGATATATTTTAAACATCTTCCAGGCCGAGCATGGATATATTTTAAACATCTTCCAGGCCGAGCATGGATATATTTTCAACATCTTCCAGGCCGAGCATGGATATATTTTAAACATCTTCCAGGCCGAGCATGGATATATTTTAAACATCTTCCAGGCCGAGCATGGATATATTTTAAACATCTTCCAGGCCGAGCATGGATATATTTTAAACATCTTCCAGGCCGAGCAAGGCTAAACTTTCAACATCTTCCAGGCCGAGCATGGATATATTTTAAACATCTTCCAGGCCGAACATGGATATATTTTAAACATCTTCCAGGCCGAGCATGGCTAAAGTTCAACAACTTCCCGGTCGAGCATGGTTATATTTTAAACATCTTCCTGGCCGAGCATGGATATATTTTAAACATCTCCCAGGCCGAGCATGGCTAAAGTTTCAACATCTTCCAGGCCGAACATGGATATATTTATAACATCTTTAGGCCGAGCATGGATATATTTTAAACATTTTCCAGGCCGAGCATGGATATATTTTAAACATCTTCCAGGCCGAGCATGGACATATTTTAAACATCTTCCAGGCCGAGCATGGATATATTTTAAACATCTTTCAGGCCGAGAATGGCTAAAGTTTCAACATCTTCCAGGCCGAGCATGGATATGTTTTAAACATCTTTAGGCCGAGCATGGATATATTTTAAACATCTTCCAGGCCGAGCATGGATATATTTTATACATCTTCCAGGCCGAGCATGGATATATTTTAAAAATCTTCCAGGCCGAGCATGGATATATTTTAAACATCTTCCAGGCCGAGCATGTATATATTTTAAACATCTTCCAGGCCGAGCATGTATATATTTTAAACATCTTCCAGGCCGAGCATGGATATATTTTAAACATCTTCCAGGCCGAGCATGGATATATTTTAAACACCTTCCAGGCCGAACATGGATATATTTTAAACATCTTCCAGGCCGAGCATGGCTAAAGTTTCAACAACTTCCCAGCTGAGCATGGTTATATTTTAAACATCTTCCAGGCCGAGCATGGATATATTTTAAACATCTTCCAGGCTGAGCATAGCAAAGGTTTCAACATCTTCCAGGCCGAACATGGATATATTTTAAACATCTTTAGGCCGAGCATGGATATATTTTAAACATCTTCCAGGCCGAGCATGGCTAAACTTTCAACATCTTCCAGGCCGAGCATGGATATATTTTAAACACCTTACAGGTCGAGCATGGATATATTTTAAACATCTTCTAGGCCGAGCATGGAAATATTTTCAACATCTTCCAGGCCGAGCATGGATATATTTTAAACATCTTCCAGGCCGAGCATGGATATATTTTAAACATCTTCCAGGCCGAGCATGGATATATTTTCAACATCTTCCAGGCCGAGCATGGATATATTTTAAACATCTTCCAGGCCGAGCATGGATATATTTTAAACATCTTCCAGGCCGAGCATGGATATATTTTAAACATCATCCAGGCCGAGCATGGATATATTTTAAACATCTTCCAGGCCGAGCAAGGCTAAACTTTCAACATCTTCCAGGCCGAGCATGGATATATTTTAAACATCTTCCAGGCCGAACATGGATATATTTTAAACATCTTCCAGGCCGAGCATGGATATATTTTAAACATCTTCCACGCTTAGCAGAGCAAAAGTTTCAACATCTTCCAGGCCGAACATGGATATATTTTAAACATCTTTAGGCCGAGCATGGATATATTTTAAACATCTTCCAGGCCGAGCATGGCTAAACTTTCAACATCTTCCAGGCCGAGCATGGATATATTTTAAACACCTTCCAGGTCGAGCATGGATATATTTTAAACATCTTCTCGGCCGAGCATGGAAATATTTTCAACATCTTCCAGGCCGAGCACAGATATATTTTAAACATCTTCCAGGCCGAGCATGGATATATTTTAAACATCTTCCAGGCCGAGCATGGATATATTTTAAACATCTTCCAGGCCGAGCATGGATATATTTTCAACATCTTCCAGGCCGAGCATGGATATATTTTAAACATCTTCCAGGCCGAACATGGATATATTTTAAACATCTTCCAGGCCGAGCATGGATATATTTTAAACATCTTCCAGGCCGAGCATGGATATATTTTAAACATCTTCCAGGCCGAGCATGGATATATTTTAAACATCTTCCAGGCCGAGCATGGATATATTTTAAACATCTTCCAGGCCGAGCATGGATATATTTTAAACATCTTCCAGGCCGAGCAAGGCTAAACTTTCAACATCTTCCAGGCCGAGCATGGATATATTTTAAACATCTTCCAGGCCGAACATGGATATATTTTAAACATCTTCCAGGCCGAGCATGGCTAAAGTTCAACAACTTCCCGGTCGAGCATGGTTATATTTTAAACATCTTCCTGGCCGAGCATGGATATATTTTAAACATCTTCCAGGCCGAGCATGGATATATTTTAAACATCTTTCAGGCCGAGAATGGCTAAAGTTTCAACATCTTCCAGGCCGAGCATGGATATGTTTTAAACATCTTTAGGCCGAGCATGGATATATTTTAAACATCTTCCAGGCCGAGCATGGATATATTTTAAAAATCTTCCAGGCCGAGCATGGATATATTTTAAACATCTTCCAGGCCGAGCATGTATATATTTTAAACATCTTCCATGCCGAGCATGTATATATTTTAAACATCTTCCAGGCCGAGCATGGATATATTTTAAACATCTTCCAGGCCGAGCATGGATATATTTTAAACACCTTCCAGGCCGAACATGGATATATTTTAAACATCTTCCAGGCCGAGCATGGCTAAAGTTTCAACAACTTCCCAGCTGAGCATGGTTATATTTTAAACATCTTCCAGGCCGAGCATGGATATATTTTAAACATCTTCCAGGCTGAGCATAGCAAAGGTTTCAACATCTTCCAGGCCGAACATGGATATATTTTAAACATCTTTAGGCCGAGCATGGATATATTTTAAACATCTTCCAGGCCGAGCATGGCTAAACTTTCAACATCTTCCAGGCCGAGCATGGATATATTTTAAACACCTTACAGGTCGAGCATGGATATATTTTAAACATCTTCTAGGCCGAGCATGGAAATATTTTCAACATCTTCCAGGCCGAGCATGGATATATTTTAAACATCTTCCAGGCCGAGCATGGATATATTTTAAACATCTTCCAGGCCGAGCATGGATATATTTTCAACATCTTCCAGGCCGAGCATGGATATATTTTAAACATCTTCCAGGCCGAGCATGGATATATTTTAAACATCTTCCAGGCCGAGCATGGATATATTTTAAACATCATCCAGGCCGAGCATGGATATATTTTAAACATCTTCCAGGCCGAGCAAGGCTAAACTTTCAACATCTTCCAGGCCGAGCATGGATATATTTTAAACATCTTCCAGGCCGAACATGGATATATTTTAAACATCTTCCAGGCCGAGCATGGATATATTTTAAACATCTTCCACGCTGAGCAGAGCAAAAGTTTCAACATCTTCCAGGCCGAACATGGATATATTTTAAACATCTTTAGGCCGAGCATGGATATATTTTAAACATCTTCCAGGCCGAGCATGGCTAAACTTTCAACATCTTCCAGGCCGAGCATGGATATATTTTAAACACCTTCCAGGTCGAGCATGGATATATTTTAAACATCTTCTCGGCCGAGCATGGAAATATTTTCAACATCTTCCAGGCCGAGCACAGATATATTTTAAACATCTTCCAGGCCGAGCATGGATATATTTTAAACATCTTCCAGGCCGAGCATGGATATATTTTAAACATCTTCCAGGCCGAGCATGGATATATTTTCAACATCTTCCAGGCCGAGCATGGATATATTTTTAACATCTTCCAGGCCGAGCATGGATATATTTTAAACATCTTCCAGGCCGAGCATGGATATATTTTAAACATCTTCCAGGCCGAGCATGGATATATTTTAAACATCTTCCAGGCCGAGCAAGGCTAAACTTTCAACATCTTCCAGGCCGAGCATTGATATATTTTAAACATCTTCCAGGCCTAACATGGATATATTTTAAACATCTTCCAGGCCGAGCATGGCTAAAGTTCAACAACTTCCCGGTCGAGCATGGTTATATTTTAAACATCTTCCTGGCCGAGCATGGATATATTTTAAACATCTTCCAGGCCGAGCATGGATATATTTTAAACATCTTTCAGGCCGAGAATGGCTAAAGTTTCAACATCTTCCAGGCCGAGCATGGATATGTTTTAAACATCTTTAGGCCGAGCATGGATATATTTTAAACATCTTCCAGGCCGAGCATGGATATATTTTATACATCTTCCAGGCCGAGCATGGATATATTTTTAAAATCTTCCAGGCCGAGCATGGATATATTTTAAACATCTTCCAGGCCGAGCATGTATATATTTTAAACATCTTCCAGGCCGAGCATGTATATATTTTAAACATCATCCAGGCCGAGCATGGATATATTTTAAACATCTTCCAGGCCGAGCATGGATATATTTTCAACATCTTCCAGGCCGAGCATGGATATATTTTAAACACCTTCCAGGCCGAACATGGATATATTTTAAACATCTTCCAGGCCGAGCATGGCTAAAGTTTCAACAACTTCCCAGCTGAGCATGGTTATATTTTAAACATCTTCCAGGCCGAGCATGGATATATTTTAAACATCTTCCAGGCTGAGCATAGCAAAGGTTTCAACATCTTCCAGGCCGAACATGGATATATTTTAAACATCTTTAGGCCGAGCATGGATATATTTTAAACATCTTCCAGGCCGAGCATGGCTAAACTTTCAACATCTTCCAGGCCGAGCATGGATATATTTTAAACACCTTACAGGTCGAGCATGGATATATTTTAAACATCTTCTAGGCCGAGCATGGAAATATTTTCAACATCTGCCAGGCCGAGCATGGATATATTTTAAACATCTTCCAGGCCGAGCATGGATATTTTTTAAACATCTTCCAGGCCGAGCATGGATATATTTTCAACATCTTCCAGGCCGAGCATGGATATATTTTAAACATCTTCCAGGCCGAGCATGGATATATTTTAAACATCTTCCAGGCCGAGCATGGATATATTTTCAACATCTTCCAGGCCGAGCATGGATATATTTTAAACATCTTCCAGGCCGAGCATGGATATATTTTAAACATCTTCCAGGCCGAGCATGGATATATTTTAAACATCATCCAGGCCGAGCATGGATATATTTTAAACATCTTCCAGGCCGAGCAAGGCTAAACTTTCAACATCTTCCAGGCCGAGCATGGATATATTTTAAACATCTTCCAGGCCGAACATGGATATATTTTAAACATCTTCCAGGCCGAGCATGGATATATTTTAAACATCTTCCACGCTTAGCAGAGCAAAAGTTTCAACATCTTCCAGGCCGAACATGGATATATTTTAAACATCTTTAGGCCGAGCATGGATATATTTTAAACATCTTCCAGGCCGAGCATGGCTAAACTTTCAACATCTTCCAGGCCGAGCATGGATATATTTTAAACACCTTCCAGGTCGAGCATGGATATATTTTAAACATCTTCTCGGCCGAGCATGGAAATATTTTCAACATCTTCCAGGCCGAGCACAGATATATTTTAAACATCTTCCAGGCCGAGCATGGATATATTTTAAACATCTTCCAGGCCGAGCATGGATATATTTTAAACATCTTCCAGGCCGAGCATGGATATATTTTCAACATCTTCCAGGCCGAGCATGGATATATTTTAAACATCTTCCAGGCCGAACATGGATATATTTTAAACATCTTCCAGGCCGAGCATGGATATATTTTAAACATCTTCCAGGCCGAGCATGGATATATTTTAAACATCTTCCAGGCCGAGCATGGATATATTTTAAACATCTTCCAGGCCGAGCATGGATATATTTTAAACATCTTCCAGGCCGAGCATGGATATATTTTAAACATCTTCCAGGCCGAGCAAGGCTAAACTTTCAACATCTTCCAGGCCGAGCATGGATATATTTTAAACATCTTCCAGGCCGAACATGGATATATTTTAAACATCTTCCAGGCCGAGCATGGCTAAAGTTCAACAACTTCCCGGTCGAGCATGGTTATATTTTAAACATCTTCCTGGCCGAGCATGGATATATTTTAAACATCTTCCAGGCCGAGCATGGATATATTTTAAACATCTTTCAGGCCGAGAATGGCTAAAGTTTCAACATCTTCCAGGCCGAGCATGGATATGTTTTAAACATCTTTAGGCCGAGCATGGATATATTTTAAACATCTTCCAGGCCGAGCATGGATATATTTTATACATCTTCCAGGCCGAGCATGGATATATTTTAAAAATCTTCCAGGCCGAGCATGGATATATTTTAAACATCTTCCAGGCCGAGCATGTATATATTTTAAACATCTTCCAGGCCGAGCATGTATATATTTTAAACATCTTCCAGGCCGAGCATGGATATATTTTAAACATCTTCCAGGCCGAGCATGGATATATTTTAAACACCTTCCAGGCCGAACATGGATATATTTTAAACATCTTCCAGGCCGAGCATGGCTAAAGTTTCAACAACTTCCCAGCTGAGCATGGTTATATTTTAAACATCTTCCAGGCCGAGCATGGATATATTTTAAACATCTTCCAGGCTGAGCATAGCAAAGGTTTCAACATCTTCCAGGCCGAACATGGATATATTTTAAACATCTTTAGGCCGAGCATGGATATATTTTAAACATCTTCCAGGCCGAGCATGGCTAAACTTTCAACATCTTCCAGGCCGAGCATGGATATATTTTAAACACCTTACAGGTCGAGCATGGATATATTTTAAACATCTTCTAGGCCGAGCATGGAAATATTTTCAACATCTTCCAGGCCGAGCATGGATATATTTTAAACATCTTCCAGGCCGAGCATGGATATATTTTAAACATCTTCCAGGCCGAGCATGGATATATTTTCAACATCTTCCAGGCCGAGCATGGATATATTTTAAACATCTTCCAGGCCGAGCATGGATATATTTTAAACATCTTCCAGGCCGAGCATGGATATATTTTAAACATCATCCAGGCCGAGCATGGATATATTTTAAACATCTTCCATGCCGAGCAAGGCTAAACTTTCAACATCTTCCAGGCCGAGCATGGATATATTTTAAACATCTTCCAGGCCGAACATGGATATATTTTAAACATCTTCCAGGCCGAGCATGGATATATTTTAAACATCTTCCACGCTGAGCAGAGCAAAAGTTTCAACATCTTCCAGGCCGAACATGGATATATTTTAAACATCTTTAGGCCGAGCATGGATATATTTTAAACATCTTCCAGGCCGAGCATGGCTAAACTTTCAACATCTTCCAGGCCGAGCATGGATATATTTTAAACACCTTCCAGGTCGAGCATGGATATATTTTAAACATCTTCTCGGCCGAGCATGGAAATATTTTCAACATCTTCCAGGCCGAGCACAGATATATTTTAAACATCTTCCAGGCCGAGCATGGATATATTTTAAACATCTTCCAGGCCGAGCATGGATATATTTTAAACATCTTCCAGGCCGAGCATGGATATATTTTAAAAATCTTCCAGGCCGAGCATGGATATATTTTAAACATCTTCCAGGCCGAGCATGTATATATTTTAAACATCTTCCAGGCCGAGCATGTATATATTTTAAACATCTTCCAGGCCGAGCATGGATATATTTTAAACATCTTCCAGGCCGAGCATGGATATATTTTAAACACCTTCCAGGCCGAACATGGATATATTTTAAACATCTTCCAGGCCGAGCATGGCTAAAGTTTCAACAACTTCCCAGCTGAGCATGGTTATATTTTAAACATCTTCCAGGCCGAGCATGGATATATTTTAAACATCTTCCAGGCTGAGCATAGCAAAGGTTTCAACATCTTCCAGGCCGAACATGGATATATTTTAAACATCTTTAGGCCGAGCATGGATATATTTTAAACATCTTCCAGGCCGAGCATGGATATATTTTAAACATCTTCCAGGCCGAGCATCGATATATTTTAAACATCTTCCACGCTGAGCAGAGCAAAAGTTTCAACATCTTCCAGGCCGAACATGGATATATTTTAAACATCTTTAGGCCGAGCATGGATATATTTTAAACATCTTCCAGGCCGAGCATGGCTAAACTTTCAACATCTTCCAGGCCGAGCATGGATATATTTTAAACACCTTCCAGGTCGAGCATGGATATATTTTAAACATCTTCTCGGCCGAGCATGGAAATATTTTCAACATCTTCAAGGCCGAGCACAGATATATTTTAAACATCTTCCAGGCCGAGCATGGATATATTTTAAACATCTTCCAGGCCGAGCATGGATATATTTTAAACATCTTCCAGGCCGAGCATGGATATATTTTCAACATCTTCCAGGCCGAGCATGGATATATTTTAAACATCTTCCAGGCCGAGCATGGATATATTTTAAACATCTTCCAGGCCGAGCATGGATATATTTTAAGCATCTTCCAGGCCGAGCATGGATATATTTTAAACATCTTCCAGGCCGAGCAAGGCTAAACTTTCAACATCTTCCAGGCCGAGCATGGATATATTTTAAACATCTTCCAGGCCGAACATGGATATATTTTAAACATCTTCCAGGCCGAGCATGGCTAAAGTTCAACAACTTCCCGGTCGAGCATGGTTATATTTTAAACATCTTCCTGGCCGAGCATGGATATATTTTAAACATCTCCCAGGCCGAGCATGGCTAAAGTTTCAACATCTTCCAGGCCGAACATGGATATATTTATAACATCTTTAGGCCGAGCATGGATATATTTTAAACATTTTCCAGGCCGAGCATGGATATATTTTAAACATCTTCCAGGCCGAGCATGGACATATTTTAAACATCTTCCAGGCCGAGCATGGATATATTTTAAACATCTTTCAGGCCGAGAATGGCTAAAGTTTCAACATCTTCCAGGCCGAGCATGGATATGTTTTAAACATCTTTAGGCCGAGCATGGATATATTTTAAACATCTTCCAGGCCGAGCATGGATATATTTTATACATCTTCCAGGCCGAGCATGGATATATTTTAAAAATCTTCCAGGCCGAGCATGGATATATTTTAAACATCTTCCAGGCCGAGCATGTATATATTTTAAACATCTTCCAGGCCGAGCATGTATATATTTTAAACATCTTCCAGGCCGAGCATGGATATATTTTAAACATCTTCCAGGCCGAGCATGGATATATTTTAAACACCTTCCAGGCCGAACATGGATATATTTTAAACATCTTCCAGGCCGAGCATGGCTAAAGTTTCAACAACTTCCCAGCTGAGCATGGTTATATTTTAAACATCTTCCAGGCCGAGCATGGATATATTTTAAACATCTTCCAGGCCGAACATGGATATATTTTAAACATCTTTAGGCCGAGCATGGATATATTTTAAACATCTTCCAGGCCGAGCATGGCTAAACTTTCAACATCTTCCAGGCCGAGCATGGATATATTTTAAACACCTTACAGGTCGAGCATGGATATATTTTAAACATCTTCTAGGCCGAGCATGGAAATATTTTCAACATCTTCCAGGCCGAGCATGGATATATTTTAAACATCTTCCAGGCCGAGCATGGATATATTTTAAACATCTTCCAGGCCGAGCATGGATATATTTTCAACATCTTCCAGGCCGAGCATGGATATATTTTAAACATCTTCCAGGCCGAGCATGGATATATTTTAAACATCTTCCAGGCCGAGCATGGATATATTTTAAACATCATCCAGGCCGAGCATGGATATATTTTAAACATCTTCCAGGCCGAGCAAGGCTAAACTTTCAACATCTTCCAGGCCGAGCATGGATATATTTTAAACATCTTCCAGGCCGAACATGGATATATTTTAAACATCTTCCAGGCCGAGCATGGATATATTTTAAACATCTTCCACGCTTAGCAGAGCAAAAGTTTCAACATCTTCCAGGCCGAACATGGATATATTTTAAACATCTTTAGGCCGAGCATGGATATATTTTAAACATCTTCCAGGCCGAGCATGGCTAAACTTTCAACATCTTCCAGGCCGAGCATGGATATATTTTAAACACCTTCCAGGTCGAGCATGGATATATTTTAAACATCTTCTCGGCCGAGCATGGAAATATTTTCAACATCTTCCAGGCCGAGCACAGATATATTTTAAACATCTTCCAGGCCGAGCATGGATATATTTTAAACATCTTCCAGGCCGAGCATTGATATATTTTAAACATCTTCCAGGCCGAGCATGGATATATTTTCAACATCTTCCAGGCCGAGCATGGATATATTTTAAACATCTTCCAGGCCGAACATGGATATATTTTAAACATCTTCCAGGCCGAGCATGGATATATTTTAAACATCTTCCAGGCCGAGCATGGATATATTTTAAACATCTTCCAGGCCGAGCATGGATATATTTTAAACATCTTCCAGGCCGAGCATGGATATATTTTAAACATCTTCCAGGCCGAGCATGGATATATTTTAAACATCTTCCAGGCCGAGCAAGGCTAAACTTTCAACATCTTCCAGGCCGAGCATGGATATATTTTAAACATCTTCCAGGCCGAACATGGATATATTTTAAACATCTTCCAGGCCGAGCATGGCTAAAGTTCAACAACTTCCCGGTCGAGCATGGTTATATTTTAAACATCTTCCTGGCCGAGCATGGATATATTTTAAACATCTTCCAGGCCGAGCATGGATATATTTTAAACATCTTTCAGGCCGAGAATGGCTAAAGTTTCAACATCTTCCAGGCCGAGCATGGATATGTTTTAAACATCTTTAGGCCGAGCATGGATATATTTTAAACATCTTCCAGGCCGAGCATGGATATATTTTATACATCTTCCAGGCCGAGCATGGATATATTTTAAAAATCTTCCAGGCCGAGCATGGATATATTTTAAACATCTTCCAGGCCGAGCATGTATATATTTTAAACATCTTCCAGGCCGAGCATGTATATATTTTAAACATCTTCCAGGCCGAGCATGGATATATTTTAAACATCTTCCAGGCCGAGCATGGATATATTTTAAACACCTTCCAGGCCGAACATGGATATATTTTAAACATCTTCCAGGCCGAGCATGGCTAAAGTTTCAACAACTTCCCAGCTGAGCATGGTTATATTTTAAACATCTTCCAGGCCGAGCATGGATATATTTTAAACATCTTCCAGGCTGAGCATAGCAAAGGTTTCAACATCTTCCAGGCCGAACATGGATATATTTTAAACAACTTTAGGCCGAGCATGGATATATTTTAAACATCTTCCAGGCCGAGCATGGCTAAACTTTCAACATCTTCCAGGCCGAGCATGGATATATTTTAAACACCTTACAGGTCGAGCATGGATATATTTTAAACATCTTCTAGGCCGAGCATGGAAATATTTTCAACATCTTCCAGGCCGAGCATGGATATATTTTAAACATCTTCCAGGCCGAGCATGGATATATTTTAAACATCTTCCAGGCCGAGCATGGATATATTTTCAACATCTTCCAGGCCGAGCATGGATATATTTTAAACATCTTCCAGGCCGAGCATGGATATATTTTAAACATCTTCCAGGCCGAGCATGGATATATTTTAAACATCATCCAGGCCGAGCATGGATATATTTTAAACATCTTCCAGGCCGAGCAAGGCTAAACTTTCAACATCTTCCAGGCCGAGCATGGATATATTTTAAACATCTTCCAGGCCGAACATGGATATATTTTAAACATCTTCCAGGCCGAGCATGGATATATTTTAAACATCTTCCACGCTGAGCAGAGCAAAAGTTTCAACATCTTCCAGGCCGAACATGGATATATTTTAAACATCTTTAGGCCGAGCATGGATATATTTTAAACATCTTCCAGGCCGAGCATGGCTAAACTTTCAACATCTTCCAGGCCGAGCATGGATATATTTTAAACACCTTCCAGGTCGAGCATGGATATATTTTAAACATCTTCTCGGCCGAGCATGGAAATATTTTCAACATCTTCCAGGCCGAGCACAGATATATTTTAAACATCTTCCAGGCCGAGCATGGATATATTTTAAACATCTTCCAGGCCGAGCATGGATATATTTTAAACATCTTCCAGGCCGAGCATGGATATATTTTCAACATCTTCCAGGCCGAGCATGGATATATTTTTAACATCTTCCAGGCCGAGCATGGATATATTTTAAACATCTTCCAGGCCGAGCATGGATATATTTTAAACATCTTCCAGGCCGAGCATGGATATATTTTAAACATCTTCCAGGCCGAGCAAGGCTAAACTTTCAACATCTTCCAGGCCGAGCATTGATATATTTTAAACATCTTCCAGGCCTAACATGGATATATTTTAAACATCTTCCAGGCCGAGCATGGCTAAAGTTCAACAACTTCCCGGTCGAGCATGGTTATATTTTAAACATCTTCCTGGCCGAGCATGGATATATTTTAAACATCTTCCAGGCCGAGCATGGATATATTTTAAACATCTTTCAGGCCGAGAATGGCTAAAGTTTCAACATCTTCCAGGCCGAGCATGGATATGTTTTAAACATCTTTAGGCCGAGCATGGATATATTTTAAACATCTTCCAGGCCGAGCATGGATATATTTTATACATCTTCCAGGCCGAGCATGGATATATTTTTAAAATCTTCCAGGCCGAGCATGGATATATTTTAAACATCTTCCAGGCCGAGCATGTATATATTTTAAACATCTTCCAGGCCGAGCATGTATATATTTTAAACATCATCCAGGCCGAGCATGGATATATTTTAAACATCTTCCAGGCCGAGCATGGATATATTTTCAACATCTTCCAGGCCGAGCATGGATATATTTTAAACACCTTCCAGGCCGAACATGGATATATTTTAAACATCTTCCAGGCCGAGCATGGCTAAAGTTTCAACAACTTCCCAGCTGAGCATGGTTATATTTTAAACATCTTCCAGGCCGAGCATGGATATATTTTAAACATCTTCCAGGCTGAGCATAGCAAAGGTTTCAACATCTTCCAGGCCGAACATGGATATATTTTAAACATCTTTAGGCCGAGCATGGATATATTTTAAACATCTTCCAGGCCGAGCATGGCTAAACTTTCAACATCTTCCAGGCCGAGCATGGATATATTTTAAACACCTTACAGGTCGAGCATGGATATATTTTAAACATCTTCTAGGCCGAGCATGGAAATATTTTCAACATCTGCCAGGCCGAGCATGGATATATTTTAAACATCTTCCAGGCCGAGCATGGATATTTTTTAAACATCTTCCAGGCCGAGCATGGATATATTTTCAACATCTTCCAGGCCGAGCATGGATATATTTTAAACATCTTCCAGGCCGAGCATGGATATATTTTAAACATCTTCCAGGCCGAGCATGGATATATTTTAAACATCATCCAGGCCGAGCATGGATATATTTTAAACATCTTCCAGGCCGAGCAAGGCTAAACTTTCAACATCTTCCAGGCCGAGCATGGATATATTTTAAACATCTTCCAGGCCGAACATGGATATATTTTAAACATCTTCCAGGCCGAGCATGGATATATTTTAAACATCTTCCACGCTGAGCAGAGCAAAAGTTTCAACATCTTCCAGGCCGAACATGGATATATTTTAAACATCTTTAGGCCGAGCATGGATATATTTTAAACATCTTCCAGGCCGAGCATGGCTAAACTTTCAACATCTTCCAGGCCGAGCATGGATATATTTTAAACACCTTCCAGGCCGAGCATGGATATATTTTAAACACCTTCCAGGTCGAGCATGGATACATTTTAAACATCTTCTCGGCCGAGCATGGAAATATTTTCAACATCTTCCAGGCCGAGCACAGATATATTTTAAACATCTTCCAGGCCGAGCATGGATATATTTTAAACATCTTCCAGGCCGAGCATGGATATATTTTAAACATCTTCCAGGCCGAGCATGGATATATTTTCAACATCTTCCAGGCCGAGCATGGATATATTTTAAACATCTTCCAGGCCGAGCATGGATATATTTTAAACATCTTCCAGGCCGAGCATGGATATATTTTAAACATCTTCCAGGCCGAGCATGGATATATTTTAAACATCTTCCAGGCCGAGCAAGGCTAAACTTTCAACATCTTCCAGGCCGAGCATTGATATATTTTAAACATCTTCCAGGCCTAACATGGATATATTTTAAACATCTTCCAGGCCGAGCATGGCTAAAGTTCAACAACTTCCCGGTCGAGCATGGTTATATTTTAAACATCTTCCTGGCCGAGCATGGATATATTTTAAACATCTTCCAGGCCGAGCATGGCTAAAGTTTCAACATCTTCCAGGCCGAACATGGATATATTTATAACATCTTTAGGCCGAGCATGGATATATTTTAAACATTTTCCAGGCCGAGCATGGATATATTTTAAACATCTTCCAGGCCGAGCATGGACATATTTTAAACATCTTCCAGGCCGAGCATGGATATATTTTAAACATCTTTCAGGCCGAGAATGGCTAAAGTTTCAACATCTTCCAGGCCGAGCATGGATATGTTTTAAACATCTTTAGGCCGAGCTTGGATATATTTTAAACATCTTCCAGGCCGAGCATGGATATATTTTATACATCTTCCAGGCCGAGCATGGATATATTTTAAAAATCTTCCAGGCCGAGCATGGATATATTTTAAACATCTTCCAGGCCGAGCATGTATATATTTTAAACATCTTCCAGGCCGAGCATGTATATATTTTAAACATCTTCCAGGCCGAGCATGGATATATTTTAAACATCTTCCAGGCCGAGCATGGATATATTTTAAACACCTTCCAGGCCGAACATGGATATATTTTAAACATCTTCCAGGCCGAGCATGGCTAAAGTTTCAACAACTTCCCAGCTGAGCATGGTTATATTTTAAACATCTTCCAGGCCGAGCATGGATATATTTTAAACATCTTCCAGGCTGAGCATAGCAAAGGTTTCAACATCTTCCAGGCCGAACATGGATATATTTTAAACATCTTTAGGCCGAGCATGGATATATTTTAAACATCTTCCAGGCCGAGCATGGCTAAACTTTCAACATCTTCCAGGCCGAGCATGGATATATTTTAAACATCTTCCAGGCCGAGCATGGATATATTTTCAACATCTTCCAGGCCGAGCATGGATATATTTTAAACATCTTCCAGGCCGAGCATGGATATATTTTAAACATCTTCCAGGCCGAGCATGGATATATTTTAAACATCATCCAGGCCGAGCATGGATATATTTTAAACATCTTCCAGGCCGAGCAAGGCTAAACTTTCAACATCTTCCAGGCCGAGCATGGATATATTTTAAACATCTTCCAGGCCGAACATGGATATATTTTAAACATCTTCCAGGCCGAGCATGGATATATTTTAAACATCTTCCACGCTGAGCAGAGCAAAAGTTTCAACATCTTCCAGGCCGAACATGGATATATTTTAAACATCTTTAGGCCGAGCATGGATATATTTTAAACATCTTCCAGGCCGAGCATGGCTAAACTTTCAACATCTTCCAGGCCGAGCATGGATATATTTTAAACACCTTCCAGGTCGAGCATGGATATATTTTAAACATCTTCTCGGCCGAGCATGGAAATATTTTCAACATCTTCCAGGCCGAGCACAGATATATTTTAAACATCTTCCAGGCCGAGCATGGATATATTTTAAACATCTTCCAGGCCGAGCATGGATATATTTTAAACATCTTCCAGGCCGAGCATGGATATATTTTCAACATCTTCCAGGCCGAGCATGGATATATTTTAAACATCTTCCAGGCCGAGCATGGATATATTTTAAACATCTTCCAGGCCGAGCATGGATATATTTTAAACATCTTCCAGGCCGAGCATGGATATATTTTAAACATCTTCCAGGCCGAGCAAGGCTAAACTTTCAACATCTTCCAGGCCGAGCATTGATATATTTTAAACATCTTCCAGGCCTAACATGGATATATTTTAAACATCTTCCAGGCCGAGCATGGCTAAAGTTCAACAACTTCCCGGTCGAGCATGGTTATATTTTAAACATCTTCCTGGCCGAGCATGGATATATTTTAAACAGCTTCCAGGCCGAGCATGGCTAAAGTTTCAACATCTTCCAGGCCAAACATGGATATATTTATAACATCTTTAGGCCGAGCATGGATATATTTTAAACATTTTCCAGGCCGAGCATGGATATATTTTAAACATCTTCCAGGCCGAGCATGGATATATTTTAAACATCTTCCAGGCCGAGCATGGATATATTTTAAACATCTTTCAGGCCGAGAATGGCTAAAGTTTCAACATCTTCCAGGCCGAGCATGGATATGTTTTAAACATCTTTAGGCCGAGCATGGATATATTTTAAACATCTTCCAGGCCGAGCATGGATATATTTTATACATCTTCCAGGCCGAGCATGGATATATTTTAAAAATCTTCCAGGCCGAGCATGGATATATTTTAAACATCTTCCAGGCCGAGCATGTATATATTTTAAACATCTTCCAGGCCGAGCATGTATATATTTTAAACATCTTCCAGGCCGAGCATGGATATATTTTAAACATCTTCCAGGCCGAGCATGGATATATTTTAAACACCTTCCAGGCCGAACATGGATATATTTTAAACATCTTCCAGGCCGAGCATGGCTAAAGTTTCAACAACTTCCCAGCTGAGCATGGTTATATTTTAAACATCTTCCAGGCCGAGCATGGATATATTTTAAACATCTTCCAGGCTGAGCATAGCAAAGGTTTCAACATCTTCCAGGCCGAACATGGATATATTTTAAACAACTTTAGGCCGAGCATGGATATATTTTAAACATCTTCCAGGCCGAGCATGGCTAAACTTTCAACATCTTCCAGGCCGAGCATGGATATATTTTAAACACCTTACAGGTCGAGCATGGATATATTTTAAACATCTTCTAGGCCGAGCATGGAAATATTTTCAACATCTTCCAGGCCGAGCATGGATATATTTTAAACATCTTCCAGGCCGAGCATGGATATATTTTAAACATCTTCCAGGCCGAGCATGGATATATTTTCAACATCTTCCAGGCCGAGCATGGATATATTTTAAACATCTTCCAGGCCGAGCATGGATATATTTTAAACATCTTCCAGGCCGAGCATGGATATATTTTAAACATCATCCAGGCCGAGCATGGATATATTTTAAACATCTTCCAGGCCGAGCAAGGCTAAACTTTCAACATCTTCCAGGCCGAGCATGGATATATTTTAAACATCTTCCAGGCCGAACATGGATATATTTTAAACATCTTCCAGGCCGAGCATGGATATATTTTAAACATCTTCCACGCTGAGCAGAGCAAAAGTTTCAACATCTTCCAGGCCGAACATGGATATATTTTAAACATCTTTAGGCCGAGCATGGATATATTTTAAACATCTTCCAGGCCGAGCATGGCTAAACTTTCAACATCTTCCAGGCCGAGCATGGATATATTTTAAACACCTTCCAGGTCGAGCATGGATATATTTTAAACATCTTCTCGGCCGAGCATGGAAATATTTTCAACATCTTCCAGGCCGAGCACAGATATATTTTAAACATCTTCCAGGCCGAGCATGGATATATTTTAAACATCTTCCAGGCCGAGCATGGATATATTTTAAACATCTTCCAGGCCGAGCATGGATATATTTTCAACATCTTCCAGGCCGAGCATGGATATATTTTTAACATCTTCCAGGCCGAGCATGGATATATTTTAAACATCTTCCAGGCCGAGCATGGATATATTTTAAACATCTTCCAGGCCGAGCATGGATATATTTTAAACATCTTCCAGGCCGAGCAAGGCTAAACTTTCAACATCTTCCAGGCCGAGCATTGATATATTTTAAACATCTTCCAGGCCTAACATGGATATATTTTAAACATCTTCCAGGCCGAGCATGGCTAAAGTTCAACAACTTCCCGGTCGAGCATGGTTATATTTTAAACATCTTCCTGGCCGAGCATGGATATATTTTAAACATCTTCCAGGCCGAGCATGGATATATTTTAAACATCTTTCAGGCCGAGAATGGCTAAAGTTTCAACATCTTCCAGGCCGAGCATGGATATGTTTTAAACATCTTTAGGCCGAGCATGGATATATTTTAAACATCTTCCAGGCCGAGCATGGATATATTTTATACATCTTCCAGGCCGAGCATGGATATATTTTTAAAATCTTCCAGGCCGAGCATGGATATATTTTAAACATCTTCCAGGCCGAGCATGTATATATTTTAAACATCTTCCAGGCCGAGCATGTATATATTTTAAACATCATCCAGGCCGAGCATGGATATATTTTAAACATCTTCCAGGCCGAGCATGGATATATTTTCAACATCTTCCAGGCCGAGCATGGATATATTTTAAACACCTTCCAGGCCGAACATGGATATATTTTAAACATCTTCCAGGCCGAGCATGGCTAAAGTTTCAACAACTTCCCAGCTGAGCATGGTTATATTTTAAACATCTTCCAGGCCGAGCATGGATATATTTTAAACATCTTCCAGGCTGAGCATAGCAAAGGTTTCAACATCTTCCAGGCCGAACATGGATATATTTTAAACATCTTTAGGCCGAGCATGGATATATTTTAAACATCTTCCAGGCCGAGCATGGCTAAACTTTCAACATCTTCCAGGCCGAGCATGGATATATTTTAAACACCTTACAGGTCGAGCATGGATATATTTTAAACATCTTCTAGGCCGAGCATGGAAATATTTTCAACATCTGCCAGGCCGAGCATGGAT
Source organism: Scyliorhinus torazame (assembly GCF_047496885.1). Classification (NCBI taxonomy): domain Eukaryota; kingdom Metazoa; phylum Chordata; class Chondrichthyes; order Carcharhiniformes; family Scyliorhinidae; genus Scyliorhinus; species Scyliorhinus torazame. Next base: position 94,506,693 of record NC_092726.1, on the reverse strand, counting down.
ATATTTTAAACATCTTCCAGGCCGAGCATGGATATTTTTTAAACATCTTCCAGGCCGAGCATGGATATATTTTCAACATCTTCCAGGCCGAGCATGGATATATTTTAAACATCTTCCAGGCCGAGCATGGATATATTTTAAACATCTTCCAGGCCGAGCATGGATATATTTTAAACATCATCCAGGCCGAGCATGGATATATTTTAAACATCTTCCAGGCCGAGCAAGGCTAAACTTTCAACATCTTCCAGGCCGAGCATGGATATATTTTAAACATCTTCCAGGCCGAACATGGATATATTTTAAACATCTTCCAGGCCGAGCATGGATATATTTTAAACATCTTCCACGCTGAGCAGAGCAAAAGTTTCAACATCTTCCAGGCCGAACATGGATATATTTTAAACAACTTTAGGCCGAGCATGGATATATTTTAAACATCTTCCAGGCCGAGCATGGCTAAACTTTCAACATCTTCCAGGCCGAGCATGGATATATTTTAAACACCTTCCAGGCCGAGCATGGATATATTTTAAACACCTTCCAGGTCGAGCATGGATACATTTTAAACATCTTCTCGGCCGAGCATGGAAATATTTTCAACATCTTCCAGGCCGAGCACAGATATATTTTAAACATCTTCCAGGCCGAGCATGGATATATTTTAAACATCTTCCAGGCCGAGCATGGATATATTTTAAACATCTTCCAGGCCGAGCATGGATATATTTTCAACATCTTCCAGGCCGAGCATGGATATATTTTAAACATCTTCCAGGCCGAGCATGGATATATTTTAAACATCTTCCAGGCCGAGCATGGATATATTTTAAACATCTTCCAGGCCGAGCATGGATATATTTTAAACATCTTCCAGGCCGAGCAAGGCTAAACTTTCAACATCTTCCAGGCCGAGCATTGATATATTTTAAACATCTTCCAGGCCTAACATGGATATATTTTAAACATCTTCCAGGCCGAGCATGGCTAAAGTTCAACAACTTCCCGGTCGAGCATGGTTATATTTTAAACATCTTCCTGGCCGAGCATGGATATATTTTAAACATCTTCCAGGCCGAGCATGGCTAAAGTTTCAACATCTTCCAGGCCGAACATGGATATATTTATAACATCTTTAGGCCGAGCATGGATATATTTTAAACATTTTCCAGGCCGAGCATGGATATATTTTAAACATCTTCCAGGCCGAGCATGGACATATTTTAAACATCTTCCAGGCCGAGCATGGATATATTTTAAACATCTTTCAGGCCGAGAATGGCTAAAGTTTCAACATCTTCCAGGCCGAGCATGGATATGTTTTAAACATCTTTAGGCCGAGCTTGGATATATTTTAAACATCTTCCAGGCCGAGCATGGATATATTTTATACATCTTCCAGGCCGAGCATGGATATATTTTAAAAATCTTCCAGGCCGAGCATGGATATATTTTAAACATCTTCCAGGCCGAGCATGTATATATTTTAAACATCTTCCAGGCCGAGCATGTATATATTTTAAACATCTTCCAGGCCGAGCATGGATATATTTTAAACATCTTCCAGGCCGAGCATGGATATATTTTAAACACCTTCCAGGCCGAACATGGATATATTTTAAACATCTTCCAGGCCGAGCATGGCTAAAGTTTCAACAACTTCCCAGCTGAGCATGGTTATATTTTAAACATCTTCCAGGCCGAGCATGGATATATTTTAAACATCTTCCAGGCTGAGCATAGCAAAGGTTTCAACATCTTCCAGGCCGAACATGGATATATTTTAAACATCTTTAGGCCGAGCATGGATATATTTTAAACATCTTCCAGGCCGAGCATGGCTAAACTTTCAACATCTTCCAGGCCGAGCATGGATATATTTTAAACATCTTCCAGGCCGAGCATGGATATATTTTCAACATCTTCCAGGCCGAGCATGGATATATTTTAAACATCTTCCAGGCCGAGCATGGATATATTTTAAACATCTTCCAGGCCGAGCATGGATATATTTTAAACATCATCCAGGCCGAGCATGGATATATTTTAAACATCTTCCAGGCCGAGCAAGGCTAAACTTTCAACATCTTCCAGGCCGAGCATGGATATATTTTAAACATCTTCCAGGCCGAACATGGATATATTTTAAACATCTTCCAGGCCGAGCATGGATATATTTTAAACATCTTCCACGCTGAGCAGAGCAAAAGTTTCAACATCTTCCAGGCCGAACATGGATATATTTTAAACATCTTTAGGCCGAGCATGGATATATTTTAAACATCTTCCAGGCCGAGCATGGCTAAACTTTCAACATCTTCCAGGCCGAGCATGGATATATTTTAAACACCTTCCAGGTCGAGCATGGATATATTTTAAACATCTTCTCGGCCGAGCATGGAAATATTTTCAACATCTTCCAGGCCGAGCACAGATATATTTTAAACATCTTCCAGGCCGAGCATGGATATATTTTAAACATCTTCCAGGCCGAGCATGGATATATTTTAAACATCTTCCAGGCCGAGCATGGATATATTTTCAACATCTTCCAGGCCGAGCATGGATATATTTTAAACATCTTCCAGGCCGAGCATGGATATATTTTAAACATCTTCCAGGCCGAGCATGGATATATTTTAAACATCTTCCAGGCCGAGCATGGATATATTTTAAACATCTTCCAGGCCGAGCAAGGCTAAACTTTCAACATCTTCCAGGCCGAGCATTGATATATTTTAAACATCTTCCAGGCCTAACATGGATATATTTTAAACATCTTCCAGGCCGAGCATGGCTAAAGTTCAACAACTTCCCGGTCGAGCATGGTTATATTTTAAACATCTTCCTGGCCGAGCATGGATATATTTTAAACAGCTTCCAGGCCGAGCATGGCTAAAGTTTCAACATCTTCCAGGCCGAACATGGATATATTTATAACATCTTTAGGCCGAGCATGGATATATTTTAAACATTTTCCAGGCCGAGCATGGATATATTTTAAACATCTTCCAGGCCGAGCATGGATATATTTTAAACATCTTCCAGGCCGAGCATGGATATATTTTAAACATCTTTCAGGCCGAGAATGGCTAAAGTTTCAACATCTTCCAGGCCGAGCATGGATATGTTTTAAACATCTTTAGGCCGAGCATGGATATATTTTAAACATCTTCCAGGCCGAGCATGGATATATTTTATACATCTTCCAGGCCGAGCATGGATATATTTTAAAAATCTTCCAGGCCGAGCATGGATATATTTTAAACATCTTCCAGGCCGAGCATGTATATATTTTAAACATCTTCCAGGCCGAGCATGTATATATTTTAAACATCTTCCAGGCCGAGCATGGATATATTTTAAACATCTTCCAGGCCGAGCATGGATATATTTTAAACACCTTCCAGGCCGAACATGGATATATTTTAAACATCTTCCAGGCCGAGCATGGCTAAAGTTTCAACAACTTCCCAGCTGAGCATGGTTATATTTTAAACATCTTCCAGGCCGAGCATGGATATATTTTAAACATCTTCCAGGCTGAGCATAGCAAAGGTTTCAACATCTTCCAGGCCGAACATGGATATATTTTAAACAACTTTAGGCCGAGCATGGATATATTTTAAACATCTTCCAGGCCGAGCATGGCTAAACTTTCAACATCTTCCAGGCCGAGCATGGATATATTTTAAACACCTTACAGGTCGAGCATGGATATATTTTAAACATCTTCTAGGCCGAGCATGGAAATATTTTCAACATCTTCCAGGCCGAGCATGGATATATTTTAAACATCTTCCAGGCCGAGCATGGATATATTTTAAACATCTTCCAGGCCGAGCATGGATATATTTTCAACATCTTCCAGGCCGAGCATGGATATATTTTAAACATCTTCCAGGCCGAGCATGGATATATTTTAAACATCTTCCAGGCCGAGCATGGATATATTTTAAACATCATCCAGGCCGAGCATGGATATATTTTAAACATCTTCCAGGCCGAGCAAGGCTAAACTTTCAACATCTTCCAGGCCGAGCATGGATATATTTTAAACATCTTCCAGGCCGAACATGGATATATTTTAAACATCTTCCAGGCCGAGCATGGATATATTTTAAACATCTTCCACGCTGAGCAGAGCAAAAGTTTCAACATCTTCCAGGCCGAACATGGATATATTTTAAACATCTTTAGGCCGAGCATGGATATATTTTAAACATCTTCCAGGCCGAGCATGGCTAAACTTTCAACATCTTCCAGGCCGAGCATGGATATATTTTAAACACCTTCCAGGTCGAGCATGGATATATTTTAAACATCTTCTCGGCCGAGCATGGAAATATTTTCAACATCTTCCAGGCCGAGCACAGATATATTTTAAACATCTTCCAGGCCGAGCATGGATATATTTTAAACATCTTCCAGGCCGAGCATGGATATATTTTAAACATCTTCCAGGCCGAGCATGGATATATTTTCAACATCTTCCAGGCCGAGCATGGATATATTTTTAACATCTTCCTGGCCGAGCATGGATATATTTTAAACATCTTCCAGGCCGAGCATGGATATATTTTAAACATCTTCCAGGCCGAGCATGGATATATTTTAAACATCTTCCAGGCCGAGCAAGGCTAAACTTTCAACATCTTCCAGGCCGAGCATTGATATATTTTAAACATCTTCCAGGCCTAACATGGATATATTTTAAACATCTTCCAGGCCGAGCATGGCTAAAGTTCAACAACTTCCCGGTCGAGCATGGTTATATTTTAAACATCTTCCTGGCCGAGCATGGATATATTTTAAACATCTTCCAGGCCGAGCATGGATATATTTTAAACATCTTTCAGGCCGAGAATGGCTAAAGTTTCAACATCTTCCAGGCCGAGCATGGATATGTTTTAAACATCTTTAGGCCGAGCATGGATATATTTTAAACATCTTCCAGGCCGAGCATGGATATATTTTATACATCTTCCAGGCCGAGCATGGATATATTTTTAAAATCTTCCAGGCCGAGCATGGATATATTTTAAACATCTTCCAGGCCGAGCATGTATATATTTTAAACATCTTCCAGGCCGAGCATGTATATATTTTAAACATCATCCAGGCCGAGCATGGATATATTTTAAACATCTTCCAGGCCGAGCATGGATATATTTTCAACATCTTCCAGGCCGAGCATGGATATATTTTAAACACCTTCCAGGCCGAACATGGATATATTTTAAACATCTTCCAGGCCGAGCATGGCTAAAGTTTCAACAACTTCCCAGCTGAGCATGGTTATATTTTAAACATCTTCCAGGCCGAGCATGGATATATTTTAAACATCTTCCAGGCTGAGCATAGCAAAGGTTTCAACATCTTCCAGGCCGAACATGGATATATTTTAAACATCTTTAGGCCGAGCATGGATATATTTTAAACATCTTCCAGGCCGAGCATGGCTAAACTTTCAACATCTTCCAGGCCGAGCATGGATATATTTTAAACACCTTACAGGTCGAGCATGGATATATTTTAAACATCTTCTAGGCCGAGCATGGAAATATTTTCAACATCTGCCAGGCCGAGCATGGATATATTTTAAACATCTTCCAGGCCGAGCATGGATATTTTTTAAACATCTTCCAGGCCGAGCATGGATATATTTTCAACATCTTCCAGGCCGAGCATGGATATATTTTAAACATCTTCCAGGCCGAGCATGGATATATTTTAAACATCTTCCAGGCCGAGCATGGATATATTTTAAACATCATCCAGGCCGAGCATGGATATATTTTAAACATCTTCCAGGCCGAGCAAGGCTAAACTTTCAACATCTTCCAGGCCGAGCATGGATATATTTTAAACATCTTCCAGGCCGAACATGGATATATTTTAAACATCTTCCAGGCCGAGCATGGATATATTTTAAACATCTTCCACGCTGAGCAGAGCAAAAGTTTCAACATCTTCCAGGCCGAACATGGATATATTTTAAACAACTTTAGGCCGAGCATGGATATATTTTAAACATCTTCCAGGCCGAGCATGGCTAAACTTTCAACATCTTCCAGGCCGAGCATGGATATATTTTAAACACCTTCCAGGCCGAGCATGGATATATTTTAAACACCTTCCAGGTCGAGCATGGATACATTTTAAACATCTTCTCGGCCGAGCATGGAAATATTTTCAACATCTTCCAGGCCGAGCACAGATATATTTTAAACATCTTCCAGGCCGAGCATGGATATATTTTAAACATCTTCCAGGCCGAGCATGGATATATTTTAAACATCTTCCAGGCCGAGCATGGATATATTTTCAACATCTTCCAGGCCGAGCATGGATATATTTTAAACATCTTCCAGGCCGAGCATGGATATATTTTAAACATCTTCCAGGCCGAGCATGGATATATTTTAAACATCTTCCAGGCCGAGCATGGATATATTTTAAACATCTTCCAGGCCGAGCAAGGCTAAACTTTCAACATCTTCCAGGCCGAGCATTGATATATTTTAAACATCTTCCAGGCCTAACATGGATATATTTTAAACATCTTCCAGGCCGAGCATGGCTAAAGTTCAACAACTTCCCGGTCGAGCATGGTTATATTTTAAACATCTTCCTGGCCGAGCATGGATATATTTTAAACATCTTCCAGGCCGAGCATGGCTAAAGTTTCAACATCTTCCAGGCCGAACATGGATATATTTATAACATCTTTAGGCCGAGCATGGATATATTTTAAACATTTTCCAGGCCGAGCATGGATATATTTTAAACATCTTCCAGGCCGAGCATGGACATATTTTAAACATCTTCCAGGCCGAGCATGGATATATTTTAAACATCTTTCAGGCCGAGAATGGCTAAAGTTTCAACATCTTCCAGGCCGAGCATGGATATGTTTTAAACATCTTTAGGCCGAGCTTGGATATATTTTAAACATCTTCCAGGCCGAGCATGGATATATTTTATACATTTTCCAGGCCGAGCATGGATATATTTTAAAAATCTTCCAGGCCGAGCATGGATATATTTTAAACATCTTCCAGGCCGAGCATGTATATATTTTAAACATCTTCCAGGCCGAGCATGTATATATTTTAAACATCTTCCAGGCCGAGCATGGATATATTTTAAACATCTTCCAGGCCGAGCATGGATATATTTTAAACACCTTCCAGGCCGAACATGGATATATTTTAAACATCTTCCAGGCCGAGCATGGCTAAAGTTTCAACAACTTCCCAGCTGAGCATGGTTATATTTTAAACATCTTCCAGGCCGAGCATGGATATATTTTAAACATCTTCCAGGCTGAGCATAGCAAAGGTTTCAACATCTTCCAGGCCGAACATGGATATATTTTAAACATCTTTAGGCCGAGCATGGATATATTTTAAACATCTTCCAGGCCGAGCATGGCTAAACTTTCAACATCTTCCAGGCCGAGCATGGATATATTTTAAACATCTTCCAGGCCGAGCATGGATATATTTTCAACATCTTCCAGGCCGAGCATGGATATATTTTAAACATCTTCCAGGCCGAGCATGGATATATTTTAAACATCTTCCAGGCCGAGCATGGATATATTTTAAACATCATCCAGGCCGAGCATGGATATATTTTAAACATCTTCCAGGCCGAGCAAGGCTAAACTTTCAACATCTTCCAGGCCGAGCATGGATATATTTTAAACATCTTCCAGGCCGAACATGGATATATTTTAAACATCTTCCAGGCCGAGCATGGATATATTTTAAACATCTTCCACGCTGAGCAGAGCAAAAGTTTCAACATCTTCCAGGCCGAACATGGATATATTTTAAACATCTTTAGGCCGAGCATGGATATATTTTAAACATCTTCCAGGCCGAGCATGGCTAAACTTTCAACATCTTCCAGGCCGAGCATGGATATATTTTAAACACCTTCCAGGTCGAGCATGGATATATTTTAAACATCTTCTCGGCCGAGCATGGAAATATTTTCAACATCTTCCAGGCCGAGCACAGATATATTTTAAACATCTTCCAGGCCGAGCATGGATATATTTTAAACATCTTCCAGGCCGAGCATGGATATATTTTAAACATCTTCCAGGCCGAGCATGGATATATTTTCAACATCTTCCAGGCCGAGCATGGATATATTTTAAACATCTTCCAGGCCGAGCATGGATATATTTTAAACATCTTCCAGGCCGAGCATGGATATATTTTAAACATCTTCCAGGCCGAGCATGGATATATTTTAAACATCTTCCAGGCCGAGCAAGGCTAAACTTTCAACATCTTCCAGGCCGAGCATTGATATATTTTAAACATCTTCCAGGCCTAACATGGATATATTTTAAACATCTTCCAGGCCGAGCATGGCTAAAGTTCAACAACTTCCCGGTCGAGCATGGTTATATTTTAAACATCTTCCTGGCCGAGCATGGATATATTTTAAACAGCTTCCAGGCCGAGCATGGCTAAAGTTTCAACATCTTCCAGGCCGAACATGGATATATTTATAACATCTTTAGGCCGAGCATGGATATATTTTAAACATTTTCCAGGCCGAGCATGGATATATTTTAAACATCTTCCAGGCCGAGCATGGATATATTTTAAACATCTTTCAGGCCGAGAATGGCTAAAGTTTCAACATCTTCCAGGCCGAGCATGGATATGTTTTAAACATCTTTAGGCCGAGCTTGGATATATTTTAAACATCTTCCAGGCCGAGCATGGATATATTTTATACATCTTCCAGGCCGAGCATGGATATATTTTAAAAATCTTCCAGGCCGAGCATGGATATATTTTAAACATCTTCCAGGCCGAGCATGTATATATTTTAAACATCTTCCAGGCCGAGCATGTATATATTTTAAACATCTTCCAGGCCGAGCATGGATATATTTTAAACATCTTCCAGGCCGAGCATGGATATATTTTAAACATCTTCCAGGCCGAGCATGGATATATTTTAAACATCTTCCAGGCCGAGCATGGATATATTTTAAACATCTTCCAGGCCGAGCATGGATATATTTTAAACATCATCCAGGCCGAGCATGGATATATTTTAAACATCTTCCAGGCCGAGCAAGGCTAAACTTTCAACATCTTCCAGGCCGAGCATGGATATATTTTAAACATCTTCCAGGCCGAACATGGATATATTTTAAACATCTTCCAGGCCGAGCATGGATATATTTTAAACATCTTCCACGCTGAGCAGAGCAAAAGTTTCAACATCTTCCAGGCCGAACATGGATATATTTTAAACAACTTTAGGCCGAGCATGGATATATTTTAAACATCTTCCAGGCCGAGCATGGCTAAACTTTCAACATCTTCCAGGCCGAGCATGGATATATTTTAAACACCTTCCAGGCCGAGCATGGATATATTTTAAACACCTTCCAGGTCGAGCATGGATACATTTTAAACATCTTCTCGGCCGAGCATGGAAATATTTTCAACATCTTCCAGGCCGAGCACAGATATATTTTAAACATCTTCCAGGCCGAGCATGGATATATTTTAAACATCTTCCAGGCCGAGCATGGATATATTTTAAACATCTTCCAGGCCGAGCATGGATATATTTTCAACATCTTCCAGGCCGAGCATGGATATATTTTAAACATCTTCCAGGCCGAGCATGGATATATTTTAAACATCTTCCAGGCCGAGCATGGATATATTTTAAACATCTTCCAGGCCGAGCATGGATATATTTTAAACATCTTCCAGGCCGAGCAAGGCTAAACTTTCAACATCTTCCAGGCCGAGCATTGATATATTTTAAACATCTTCCAGGCCTAACATGGATATATTTTAAACATCTTCCAGGCCGAGCATGGCTAAAGTTCAACAACTTCCCGGTCGAGCATGGTTATATTTTAAACATCTTCCTGGCCGAGCATGGATATATTTTAAACATCTTCCAGGCCGAGCATGGCTAAAGTTTCAACATCTTCCAGGCCGAACATGGATATATTTATAACATCTTTAGGCCGAGCATGGATATATTTTAAACATTTTCCAGGCCGAGCATGGATATATTTTAAACATCTTCCAGGCCGAGCATGGACATATTTTAAACATCTTCCAGGCCGAGCATGGATATATTTTAAACATCTTTCAGGCCGAGAATGGCTAAAGTTTCAACATCTTCCAGGCCGAGCATGGATATGTTTTAAACATCTTTAGGCCGAGCTTGGATATATTTTAAACATCTTCCAGGCCGAGCATGGATATATTTTATACATTTTCCAGGCCGAGCATGGATATATTTTAAAAATCTTCCAGGCCGAGCATGGATATATTTTAAACATCTTCCAGGCCGAGCATGTATATATTTTAAACATCTTCCAGGCCGAGCATGTATATATTTTAAACATCTTCCAGGCCGAGCATGGATATATTTTAAACATCTTCCAGGCCGAGCATGGATATATTTTAAACACCTTCCAGGCCGAACATGGATATATTTTAAACATCTTCCAGGCCGAGCATGGCTAAAGTTTCAACAACTTCCCAGCTGAGCATGGTTATATTTTAAACATCTTCCAGGCCGAGCATGGATATATTTTAAACATCTTCCAGGCTGAGCATAGCAAAGGTTTCAACATCTTCCAGGCCGAACATGGATATATTTTAAACATCTTTAGGCCGAGCATGGATATATTTTAAACATCTTCCAGGCCGAGCATGGCTAAACTTTCAACATCTTCCAGGCCGAGCATGGATATATTTTAAACATCTTCCAGGCCGAGCATGGATATATTTTCAACATCTTCCAGGCCGAGCATGGATATATTTTAAACATCTTCCAGGCCGAGCATGGATATATTTTAAACATCTTCCAGGCCGAGCATGGATATATTTTAAACATCATCCAGGCCGAGCATGGATATATTTTAAACATCTTCCAGGCCGAGCAAGGCTAAACTTTCAACATCTTCCAGGCCGAGCATGGATATATTTTAAACATCTTCCAGGCCGAACATGGATATATTTTAAACATCTTCCAGGCCGAGCATGGATATATTTTAAACATCTTCCACGCTGAGCAGAGCAAAAGTTTCAACATCTTCCAGGCCGAACATGGATATATTTTAAACATCTTTAGGCCGAGCATGGATATATTTTAAACATCTTCCAGGCCGAGCATGGCTAAACTTTCAACATCTTCCAGGCCGAGCATGGATATATTTTAAACACCTTCCAGGTCGAGCATGGATATATTTTAAACATCTTCTCGGCCGAGCATGGAAATATTTTCAACATCTTCCAGGCCGAGCACAGATATATTTTAAACATCTTCCAGGCCGAGCATGGATATATTTTAAACATCTTCCAGGCCGAGCATGGATATATTTTAAACATCTTCCAGGCCGAGCATGGATATATTTTCAACATCTTCCAGGCCGAGCATGGATATATTTTAAACATCTTCCAGGCCGAGCATGGATATATTTTAAACATCTTCCAGGCCGAGCATGGATATATTTTAAACATCTTCCAGGCCGAGCATGGATATATTTTAAACATCTTCCAGGCCGAGCAAGGCTAAACTTTCAACATCTTCCAGGCCGAGCATTGATATATTTTAAACATCTTCCAGGCCTAACATGGATATATTTTAAACATCTTCCAGGCCGAGCATGGCTAAAGTTCAACAACTTCCCGGTCGAGCATGGTTATATTTTAAACATCTTCCTGGCCGAGCATGGATATATTTTAAACAGCTTCCAGGCCGAGCATGGCTAAAGTTTCAACATCTTCCAGGCCGAACATGGATATATTTATAACATCTTTAGGCCGAGCATGGATATATTTTAAACATTTTCCAGGCCGAGCATGGATATATTTTAAACATCTTCCAGGCCGAGCATGGATATATTTTAAACATCTTTCAGGCCGAGAATGGCTAAAGTTTCAACATCTTCCAGGCCGAGCATGGATATGTTTTAAACATCTTTAGGCCGAGCTTGGATATATTTTAAACATCTTCCAGGCCGAGCATGGATATATTTTATACATCTTCCAGGCCGAGCATGGATATATTTTAAAAATCTTCCAGGCCGAGCATGGATATATTTTAAACATCTTCCAGGCCGAGCATGTATATATTTTAAACATCTTCCAGGCCGAGCATGTATATATTTTAAACATCTTCCAGGCCGAGCATGGATATATTTTAAACATCTTCCAGGCCGAGCATGGATATATTTTAAACACCTTCCAGGCCGAACATGGATATATTTTAAACATCTTCCAGGCCGAGCATGGCTAAAGTTTCAACAACTTCCCAGCTGAGCATGGTTATATTTTAAACATCTTCCAGGCCGAGCATGGATATATTTTAAACATCTTCCAGGCTGAGCATAGCAAAGGTTTCAACATCTTCCAGGCCGAACATGGATATATTTTAAACATCTTTAGGCCGAGCATGGATATATTTTAAACATCTTCCAGGCCGAGCATGGCTAAACTTTCAACATCTTCCAGGCCGAGCATGGATATATTTTAAACACATTACAGGTCGAGCATGGATATATTTTAAACATCTTCTAGGCCGAGCATGGAAATATTTTCAACATCTTCCAGGCCGAGCACAGATATATTTTAAACATCTTCCAGGCCGAGCATGGATATATTTTAAACATCTTCCAGGCCGAGCATGGATATATTTTAAACATCTTCCAGGCCGAGCATGGATATATTTTAAACATCTTCCAGGCCGAGCATGGATATATTTTAAACATCTTCCAGGCCGAGCAAGGCTAAACTTTCAACATCTTCCAGGCCGAGCATGGATATATTTTAAACATCTTCCAGGCCGAACATGGATATATTTTAAACATCTTCCAGGCCGAGCATGGCTAAAGTTCAACAACTTCCCGGCCGAGCATGGTTATATTTTAAACATCTTCCAGGCAGAGCAAGGCTAAACTTTCAACATCTTCCAGTCCGACCATGGATATATTTTAAACATCTTCCAGGCCGAACATGGATATATTTTAAACATCTTCCAGGCCGAGCATGGCTAAAGTTCAACAACTTCCCGGCCGAGCATGGTTATATTTTAAACATCTTCCAGGCCGAGCATGGATATATTTTAAACATCTTCCAGGCCGAGCATGGCGATAGTTTCAACATCTTCCAGGCCGAACATGGATATATTTATAACATCTTTAGGCCGAGCATGGATATATTTTAAACATTTTCCAGGCCGAGCATGGATATATTTTAAACATCTTGCAGGCCGAGCATGGATATATTTTAAACATCTTCCAGGCCGAGCATGGATATATTTTAAACATCTTTCAGGCCGAGCATGGCTAAAGTTTCAACATCTTCCAGGCCGAGCATGGATATTTTTTAAACATCTTCCAGGCCGAGCATGGATATATTTTATACATCTTCCAGGCCGAGCATGGATATATTTTAAAAATCTTCCAGGCCGAGCATGGATATATTTTAAACATCTTCCAGGCCGAGCATGTATATATTTTAAACATCTTACAGGCCGAGCATGTATATATTTTAAACATCTTCCAGGCCGAGCATGGATATATTTTAAACATCTTCCAGGCCGAGCATGGATACATTTTATACATCTTCCAGGCCCAGCATGGATATATTTTAAACTTCTTCCAGGCTGAGCATGGATATATTTTAAACATTTTCCAGGCCGAGCATGGATATATTTTAGACATCTTCCAGGCCGAGCATGTATATATTTTAAACATCTTCCAGGCCGAGCATGTAAATATTTTAAACATCTTCCAGGCCGAGCATGGCTAAAGTTCAACAACTTCCCGGCCGAGCATGGATATATTTTATACATCTTCCAGGCCGAGCATGGATATATTTTAAACATCTTCCAGGCCGAGCATGGTTATATTTTAAACATCTTCCAGGCCGAGCATGGATATATTTTAACATCTTCCAGGCTGAGCATGGCTAAAGTTTCAACATCTTCCAGGCCGAACATGGATATATTTATAACATCTTTAAGCCGAGCATGGATATATTTTAAACATTTTCCAGGCTGAGCATGGATATATTTTAAACATCTTCCAGGCCGAGCATGGATATATTTTAAACATCTTCCAGGCCGAGCATGGATATATTTTAAACATCTTCCAGGCCGAGCATGGATATATTTTAAACATCTTCCAGGCCGAGCATGGATATATTTTAAACACCTTCCAGGCCGAACATGGATATATTTTAAACATCTTCCAGGCCGAGCAATGGTAAAGTTTCAACAACTTCCCGGCTGAGCATGGTTATATTTTAAACATCTTCCAGGCCGAGCATGGATATATTTTAAACATCTTCCACGCTGAGCAGAGCAAAAGTTTCAACATCTTCCAGGCCGAACATGGATATATTTTAAACATCTTAAGGCCGAGCATGGATATATTTTAAACATCTTCCAGGCCGAGCATGGCTAAACTTTCAACATCTTCCAGGCCGAGCATGTATATATTTTAAACACCTTCCAGGTCGAGCATGGATATATTTTAAACATCTTCTAGGCCGAGCATGGAAATATTTTCAACATCTTCCAGGCCGAGCATGGATATATTTTATACATCTTCCAGGCCGAGCTTGGATATATTTTCAACATCTTCCAGGCCGAGCATGGATATATTTTAAACATCTTCCAGGCCGAGCATGGATATATTTTAAACATCTTCCAGGCCGAGCATGGATATATTTTAAACATCTTCCAGGCCGAGCATGGATATATTTTAAACATCTTCCAGGCCGAGCAAGGCTAAACTTTCAACATCTTCCAGGCCGAGCATGGATATATTTTAAACATCTTCCAGGCCGAACATGTATATATTTTAAACATCTTCCAGGCCGAGCATGGCTAAAGTTCAACAACTTCCCGGTCGAGCATGGTTATATTTTAAAAATATTCCAGGCCGAGCATGGATATATTTTAAACATCTTCCAGGCCGAGCATGGCTAATGTTTCAACATCTTCCAGGCCGAACATGGATATATTTATAACATCTTTAGGCCGAGCATGGATATATTTTAAACATTTTCCAGGCCGAGCATGGATATATTTTAAACATCTTCCAGGCCGAGCATGGATATATTTTAAACATCTTCCAGGCCGAGCATGGATATATTTTAAACATCTTCCAGGCCGAGCATGGATATATTTTAAACACCTTCCAGGCCGAACATGGATATATTTTAAACATCTTCCAGGCCGAGCATGGCTAAAGTTTCAACAACTTCCCAGCTGAGCATGGTTATATTTTAAACATCTTCCAGGCCGAGCATGGATATATTTTAAACATCTTCCAGGCTGAGCATAGCAAAGGTTTCAACATCTTCCAGGCCGAACATGGATATATTTTAAACATCTTTAGGCCGAGCATGGATATATTTTAAACATCTTCCAGGCCGAGCATGGATATATTTTAAACATCTTCCAGGCCGAGCATGGATATATTTTAAACATCATCCAGGCCGAGCATGGATATATTTTAAACATCTTCCAGGCCGAGCAAGGCTAAACTTTCAACATCTTCCAGGCCGAGCATGGATATATTTTAAACATCTTCCAGGCCGAACATGGATATATTTTAAACATCTTCCAGGCCGAGCATGGATATATTTTAAACATCTTCCACGCTGAGCAGAGCAAAAGTTTCAACATCTTCCAGGCCGAACATGGATATATTTTAAACATCTTTAGGCCGAGCATGGATATATTTTAAACATCTTCCAGGCCGAGCATGGCTAAACTTTCAACATCTTCCAGGCCGAGCATGGATATATTTTAAACACCTTCCAGGTCGAGCATGGATATATTTTAAACATCTTCTCGGCCGAGCATGGAAATATTTTCAACATCTTCCAGGCCGAGCACAGATATATTTTAAACATCTTCCAGGCCGAGCATGGATATATTTTAAACATCTTCCAGGCCGAGCATGGATATATTTTAAACATCTTCCAGGCCGAGCATGGATATATTTTCAACATCTTCCAGGCCGAGCATGGATATATTTTAAACATCTTCCAGGCCGAGCATGGATATATTTTAAACATCTTCCAGGCCGAGCATGGATATATTTTAAACATCTTCCAGGCCGAGCATGGATATATTTTAAACATCTTCCAGGCCGAGCAAGGCTAAACTTTCAACATCTTCCAGGCCGAGCATTGATATATTTTAAACATCTTCCAGGCCTAACATGGATATATTTTAAACATCTTCCAGGCCGAGCATGGCTAAAGTTCAACAACTTCCCGGTCGAGCATGGTTATATTTTAAACATCTTCCAGGCCGAGCATGGCTAAAGTTTCAACATCTTCCAGGCCGAACATGGATATATTTATAACATCTTTAGGCCGAGCATGGATATATTTTAAACATTTTCCAGGCCGAGCATGGATATATTTTAAACATCTTCCAGGCCGAGCATGGACATATTTTAAACATCTTCCAGGCCGAGCATGGATATATTTTAAACATCTTTCAGGCCGAGAATGGCTAAAGTTTCAACATCTTCCAGGCCGAGCATGGATATGTTTTAAACATCTTTAGGCCGAGCTTGGATATATTTTAAACATCTTCCAGGCCGAGCATGTATATATTTTAAACATCTTCCAGGCCGAGCATGTATATATTTTAAACATCTTCCAGGCCGAGCATGGATATATTTTAAACATCTTCCAGGCCGAGCATGGATATATTTTAAACACCTTCCAGGCCGAACATGGATATATTTTAAACATCTTCCAGGCCGAGCATGGCTAAAGTTTCAACAACTTCCCAGCTGAGCATGGTTATATTTTAAACATCTTCCAGGCCGAGCATGGATATATTTTAAACATCTTCCAGGCTGAGCATAGCAAAGGTTTCAACATCTTCCAGGCCGAACATGGATATATTTTAAACATCTTTAGGCCGAGCATGGATATATTTTAAACATCTTCCAGGCCGAGCATGGCTAAACTTTCAACATCTTCCAGGCCGAGCATGGATATATTTTAAACACCTTACAGGTCGAGCATGGATATATTTTAAACATCTTCTAGGCCGAGCATGGAAATATTTTCAACATCTTCCAGGCCGAGCACAGATATATTTTAAACATCTTCCAGGCCGAGCATGGATATATTTTAAACATCTTCCAGGCCGAGCATGGATATATTTTAACCATCTTCCAGGCCGAGCATGGATATATTTTAAACATCTTCCAGGCCGAGCATGGATATATTTTAAACATCTTCCAGGCCGAGCAAGGCTAAACTTTCAACATCTTCCAGGCCGAGCATGGATATATTTTAAACATCTTCCAGGCCGAACATGGATATATTTTAAACATCTTCCAGGCCGAGCATGGCTAAAGTTCAACAACTTCCCGGCCGAGCATGGTTATATTTTAAACATCTTCCAGGCCGAGCAAGGCTAAACTTTCAACATCTTCCAGGCCGACCATGTATATATTTTAAACATCTTCCAGGCCGAACATGGATATATTTTAAACATCTTCCAGGCCGAGCATGGCTAAAGTTCAACAACTTCCCGGCCGAGCATGGTTATATTTTAAACATCTTCCAGGCCGAGCATGGATATATTTTAAACATCTTCCAGGCCGAGCATGGCGATAGTTTCAACATCTTCCAGGCCGAACATGGATATATTTATAACATCTTTAGGCCGAGCATGGATATATTTTAAACATTTTCCAGGCCGAGCATGGATATATTTTAAACATCTTCCAGGCCGAGCATGGATATATTTTAAACATCTTCCAGGCCGAGCATGGATATATTTTAAACATCTTTCAGGCCGAGCATGGCTAAAGTTTCAACATCTTCCAGGCCGAGCATGGATATATTTTAAACATCTTCCAGGCCGAGCATGGATATATTTTATACATCTTCCAGGCCGAGCATGGATATATTTTAAAAATCTTCCAGGCCGAGCATGGATATATTTTAAACATCTTCCAGGCCGAGCATGGATATATTTTATACATCTTCCAGGCTGAGCATGGCTAAAGTTCAACAACTTCCCGGCCGAGCATGGATATATTTTATACATCTTCCAGGCCGAGCATGGATATATTTTAAACATCTTCCAGGCCGAGCATGGTTATATTTTAAACATCTTCCAGGCCGAGCATGGATATATTTTATACATCTTCCAGGCTGAGCATGGCTAAAGTTTCAACATCTTCCAGGCCGAACATGGATATATTTATAACATCTTTAAGCCGAGCATGGATATATTTTAAACATTTTCCAGGCTGAGCATGGATATATTTTAAACATCTTCCAGGCCGAGCATGGATATATTTTAAACATCTTCCAGGCCGAGCATGGATATATTTTAAACATCTTCCAGGCCGAGCATGGATATATTTTAAACATCTTCCAGGCCGAGCATGGATATATTTTAAACACCTTCCAGGCCGAACATGGATATATTTTAAACATCTTCCAGGCCGAGCAATGGTAAAGTTTCAACAACTTCCCGGCTGAGCATGGTTATATTTTAAACATCTTCCAGGCCGAGCATGGATATATTTTAAACATCTTTCACGCTGAGCAGAGCAAAAGTTTCAACATCTTCCAGGCCGAACATGGATATATTTTAAACATCTTAAGGCCGAGCATGGATATATTTTAAACATCTTCCAGGCCGAGCATGGCTAAACTTTCAACATCTTCCAGGCCGAGCATGTATATATTTTAAACACCTTCCAGGTCGAGCATGGATATATTTTAAACATCTTCTAGGCCGAGCATGGAAATATTTTCAACATCTTCCAGGCCGAGCATGGATATATTTTATACATCTTCCAGGCCGAGCATGGATATATTTTCAACATCTTCCAGGCCGAGCATGGATATATTTTAAACATCTTCCAGGCCGAGCATGGATATATTTTAAACATCTTCCAGGCCGAGCATGGATATATTTTAAACATCTTCCAGGCCGAGCATGGATATATTTTAAACATCTTCCAGGCCGAGCAAGGCTAAACTTTCAACATCTTCCAGGCCGAGCATGGATATATTTTAAACATCTTCCAGGCCGAACATGTATATATTTTAAACATCTTCCAGGCCGAGCATGGCTAAAGTTCAACAACTTCCCGGTCGAGCATGGTTATATTTTAAACATATTCCAGGCCGAGCATGGATATATTTTAAACATCTTCCAGGCCGAGCATGGCTAATGTTTCAACATCTTCCAGGCCGAACATGGATATATTTATAACATCTTTAGGCCGAGCATGGATATATTTTAAACATTTTCCAGGCCGAGCATGGATATATTTTAAACATCTTCCAGGCCGAGCATGGATATATTTTAAACATCTTCCAGGCCGAGCATGGATATATTTTAAACATCTTTCAGGCCGAGAATGGCTAAAGTTTCAACATCTTCCAGGCCGAGCATGGATATGTTTTAAACATCTTTAGGCCGAGCATGGATATATTTTAAACATCTTCCAGGCCGAGCATGGATATATTTTATACATCTTCCAGACCGAGCATGGATATATTTTAAAAATCTTCCAGGCCGAGCATGGATATATTTTAAACATCTTCCAGGCCGAGCATGTATATATTTTAAACATCTTCCAGGCCGAGCATGGATATATTTTAAGCATCTTCCAGGCCGAGCATGGATATATTTTAAACACCTTCCAGGCCGAACATGGATATATTTTAAACATCTTCCAGGCCGAGCATGGCTAAAGTTTCAACAACTTCCCAGCTGAGCATGGTTATATTTTAAACATCTTCCAGGCCGAGCATGGATATATTTTAAACATCTTCCAGGCTGAGCATAGCAAAGGTTTCAACATCTTCCAGGCCGAACATGGATTTATTTTAAACATCTTTAGGCCGAGCATGGATATATTTTAAACATCTTCCAGGCCGAGCATGGCTAAACTTTCAACATCTTCCAGGCCGAGCATGGATATATTTTAAACACCTTACAGGTCGAGCATGGATATATTTTAAACATCTTCTAGGCCGAGCATGGAAATATTTTCAACATCTTCCAGGCCGAGCACAGATATATTTTAAACATCTTCCAGGCCGAGCATGGATATATTTTAAACATCTTCCAGGCCGAGCATGGATATATTTTAAACATCTTCCAGGCCGAGCAAGGCTAAACTTTCAACATCTTCCAGGCCGAGCATGGATATATTTTAAACATCTTCCAGGCCGAACATGGATATATTTTAAACATCTTCCAGGCCGAGCATGGCTAAAGTTCAACAACTTCCCGGCCGAGCATGGTTATATTTTAAACATCTTCCAGGCCGAGCAAGGCTAAACTTTCAACATCTTCCAGGCCGACCATGGATATATTTTAAACATCTTCCAGGCCGAACATGGATATATTTTAAACATCTTCCAGGCCGAGCATGGCTAAAGTTCAACAACTTCCCGGCCGAGCATGGTTATATTTTAAACATCTTCCAGGCCGAGCATGGATATATTTTAAACATCTTCCAGGCCGAGCATGGCGATAGTTTCAACATCTTCCAGGCCGAACATGGATATATTTATAACATCTTTAGGCCGAGCATGGATATATTTTAAACATTTTCCAGGCCGAGCATGGATATATTTTAAACATCTTCCAGGCCGAGCATGGATATATTTTAAACATCTTCCAGGCCGAGCATGGATATATTTTAAACATCTTTCAGGCCGAGCATGGCTAAAGTTTCAACATCTTCCAGGCCGAGCATGGATATATTTTAAACATCTTCCAGGCCGAGCATGGATATATTTTATACATCTTCCAGGCCGAGCATGGATATATTTTAAAAATCTTCCAGGCCGAGCATGGATATATTTTAAACATCTTCCAGGCCGAGCATGGATATATTTTATACATCTTCCAGGCTGAGCATGGCTAAAGTTCAACAACTTCCCGGCCGAGCATGGATATATTTTATACATCTTCCAGGCCGAGCATGGATATATTTTAAACATCTTCCAGGCCGAGCATGGTTATATTTTAAACATCTTCCAGGCCGAGCATGGATATATTTTATACATCTTCCAGGCTGAGCATGGCTAAAGTTTCAACATCTTCCAGGCCGAACATGGATATATTTATAACATCTTTAAGCCGAGCATGGATATATTTTAAACATTTTCCAGGCTGAGCATGGATATATTTTAGACATCTTCCAGGCCGAGCATGGATATATTTTAAACATCTTCCAGGCCGAGCATGGATATATTTTAAACATCTTCCAGGCCGAGCATGGATATATTTTAAACATCTTCCAGGCCGAGCATGGATATATTTTAAACACCTTCCAGGCCGAACATGGATATATTTTAAACATCTTCCAGGCCGAGCAATGGTAAAGTTTCAACAACTTCCCGGCTGAGCATGGTTATATTTTAAACATCTTCCAGGCCGAGCATGGATATATTTTAAACATCTTTCACGCTGAGCAGAGCAAAAGTTTCAACATCTTCCAGGCCGAACATGGATATATTTTAAACATCTTAAGGCCGAGCATGGATATATTTTAAACATCTTCCAGGCCGAGCATGGCTAAACTTTCAACATCTTCCAGGCCGAGCATGTATATATTTTAAACACCTTCTAGGTCGAGCATGGATATATTTTAAACATCTTCTAGGCCGAGCATGGAAATATTTTCAACATCTTCCAGGCCGAGCATGGATATATTTTATACATCTTCCAGGCCGAGCATGGATATATTTTCAACATCTTCCAGGCCGAGCATGGATATATTTTAAACATCTTCCAGGCCGAGCATGGATATATTTTAAACATCTTCCAGGCCGAGCATGGATATATTTTAAACATCTTCCAGGCCGAGCATGGATATATTTTAAACATCTTCCAGGCCGAGCAAGGCTAAACTTTCAACATCTTCCAGGCCGAGCATGGATATATTTTAAACATCTTCCAGGCCGAACATGTATATATTTTAAACATCTTCCAGGCCGAGCATGGCTAAAGTTCAACAACTTCCCGGTCGAGCATGGTTATATTTTAAACATATTCCAGGCCGAGCATGGATATATTTTAAACATCTTCCAGGCCGAGCATGGCTAATGTTTCAACATCTTCCAGGCCGAACATGGATATATTTATAACATCTTTAGGCCGAGCATGGATATATTTTAAACATTTTCCAGGCCGAGCATGGATATATTTTAAACATCTTCCAGGCCGAGCATGGATATATTTTAAACATCTTCCAGGCCGAGCATGGATATATTTTAAACATCTTTCAGGCCGAGAATGGCTAAAGTTTCAACATCTTCCAGGCCGAGCATGGATATGTTTTAAACATCTTTAGGCCGAGCATGGATATATTTTAAACATCTTCCAGGCCGAGCATGGATATATTTTATACATCTTCCAGACCGAGCATGGATATATTTTAAAAATCTTCCAGGCCGAGCATGGATATATTTTAAACATCTTCCAGGCCGAGCATGTATATATTTTAAACATCTTCCAGGCCGAGCATGGATATATTTTAATCATCTTCCAGGCCGAGCATGGATATATTTTAAACACCTTCCAGGCCGAACATGGATATATTTTAAACATCTTCCAGGCCGAGCATGGCTAAAGTTTCAACAACTTCCCAGCTGAGCATGGTTATATTTTAAACATCTTCCAGGCCGAGCATGGATATATTTTAAACATCTTCCAGGCTGAGCATAGCAAAGGTTTCAACATCTTCCAGGCCGAACATGGATTTATTTTAAACATCTTTAGGCCGAGCATGGATATATTTTAAACATCTTCCAGGCCGAGCATGGCTAAACTTTCAACATCTTCCAGGCCGAGCATGGATATATTTTAAACACCTTACAGGTCGAGCATGGATATATTTTAAACATCTTCTAGGCCGAGCATGGAAATATTTTCAACATCTTCCAGGCCGAGCACAGATATATTTTAAACATCTTCCAGGCCGAGCATGGATATATTTTAAACATCTTCCAGGCCGAGCATGGATATATTTTAAACATCTTCCAGGCCGAGCATGGATATATTTTAAACATCTTCCAGGCCGAGCATGGATATATTTTAAACATCTTCCAGGCCGAGCAAGGCTAAACTTTCAACATCTTCCAGGCCGAGCATGGATATATTTTAAACATCTTCCAGGCCGAACATGGATATATTTTAAACATCTTCCAGGCCGAGCATGGCTAAAGTTCAACAACTTCCCGGCCGAGCATGGTTATATTTTAAACATCTTCCAGGCATAGGATGGATATATTTTAAACATCTTCCAGGCCGAGCATGGCTATAGTTTCAACATCTTCCAGGCCGAACATGGATATATTTATAACATCTTTAGGCCGAGCATGGATATATTTTAAACATTTTCCAGGCCGAGCATGGATATATTTTAAACATCTTCCAGGCCGAGCATGGATATATTTTACACATCTTCCAGGCCGAGCATGGATATATTTTAAAAATCTTTCAGGCCGAGCATGGCTAAAGTTTCAACATCTTCCAGGCCGAGCATGGATATATTTTAAACATCTTCCAGGCCGAGCATGGATATATTTTATACATCTTCCAGGCCGAGCATGGATATATTTTAAAAATCTTCCAGGCCGAGCATGGATATATTTTAAACATCTTCCAGGCCGAGCATGTATATATTTTAAACATCTTACAGGCCGAGCATGTATATATTTTAAACATCTTCCAGGCCGAGCATGGATATATTTTAAACATCTTCCAGGCCGAGCATGGATACATTTTATACATCTTCCAGGCCCAGCATGGATATATTTTAAACTTCTTCCAGGCTGAGCATGGATATATTTTAAACATCTTCAAGGCCGAGCATGGATATATTTTAGACATCTTCCAGGCCGAGCATGTATATATTTTAAACATCTTCCAGGCCGAGCATGTAAATATTTTAAACTACTTCCAGGCCGAGCATGGCTAAAGTTCAACAACTTCCCGGCCGAGCATGGATATATTTTATACATCTTCAAGGCCGAGCATGGATATATTTTAAACATCTTCCAGGCCGAGCATGGCTAAAGTTTCAACATCTTCCAGGCCGAACATGGATATATTTATAACATCTTTAGGCCGAGCATGGATATATTTTAAACATTTTCCAGGCCGAGCATGGATATATTTTAAACATCTTCCAGGCCGAGCATGGCAAAAGTTTCAACATCTCCCAGGCCGAACATGGTATATTTTAAATATTTTTAGGCCGAGCGTGGATATATTTTAAACATCTTCCAGGCCGAGCATGGCTAAACTTTAATCATCTTCCAGGCCGAGCATGGATATATTTTAAACACCTTCCAGGTCGAGCATGGATATATTTTAAACATCTTCCAGGCCGAGCATGGATATATTTTAAACACCTTCCTGGCCGAACATGGATATATTTTAAACATCTTCCAGGCCGAGCATGGCTAAAGTTTCAACAACTTCCCAGCTGAGCATGGTTATATTTTAAACATCTTCCAGGCCGAGCATGGATATATTTTAAACATCTTCCAGGCTGAGCATAGCAAAGGTTTCAACATCTTCCAGGCCGAACATGGATATATTTTAAACATCTTTAGGCCGAGCATGGATATATTTTAAACATCTTCCAGGCCGAGCATGGCTAAACTTTCAACATCTTCCAGGCCGAGCATGGATATATTTTAAAGACCTTACAGGTCGAGCATGGATATATTTTAAACATCTTCTAGGCCGAGCATGGAAATATTTTCAACATCTTCCAGGCCGAGCACAGATATATTTTAAACATCTTCCAGGCCGAGCATGGATATATTTTAAACATCTTCCAGGCCGAGCATGGATATATTTTAAACATCTTCCAGGCCGAGCATGGATATATTTTCAACATCTTCCAGGCCGAGCATGGATATATTTTAAACATCTTCCAGGCCGAGCATGGATATATTTTAAACATCTTCCAGGCCGAGCATGGATATATTTTAAACATCTTCCAGGCCGAGCATGGATATATTTTAAACATCTTCCAGGCCGAGCAAGGCTAAACTTTCAACATCTTCCAGGCCGAGCATGGATATATTTTAAACATCTTCCAGGCCGAACATGGATATATTTTTAACATCTTCCAGGCCGAGCATGGCTAAAGTTCAACAACTTCCCGGCCGAGCATGGTTATATTTTAAACATCTTCCAGGCCGAGCATGGATATATTTTAAACATCTTCCAGGCCGAGCATGGCTCTAGTTTCAACATCTTCCAGGCCGAACATGGATATATTTATAACATCTTTAGGCCGAGCATGGATATATTTTAAACATTTTCCATGCCGAGCATGGATATATTTTAAATATCTTCCAGGCCGAGCATGGATATATTTTAAACATCTTCCAGGCCGAGCATGGATATATTTTAAAAATCTTTCAGGCCGAGCATGGCTAAAGTTTCAACATCTTCCAGGCCGAGCATGGATATATTTTAAACATCTTCCAGGCCGAGCATGGATATATTTTATACATCTTCCAGGCCGAGCATGGATATATTTTAAAAATCTTCCAGGCCGAGCATGGATATATTTTAAACATCTTCCAGGCCGAGCATGTATATATTTTAAACATCTTACAGGCCGAGCATGTATATATTTTAAACATCTTCCAGGCCGAGCATGGATATATTTTAAACATCTTCCAGGCCGGGCATGGATACATTTTATACATCTTCCAGGCCCAGCATGGATATATTTTAAAAATCTTCCAGGCCGAGCATGGATATATTTTAAAAATCTTCCAGGCCGAGCATGGATATATTTTAAACATCTTCCAGGCCGAGCATGGATATATTTTAAACATCTTCCAGGCCGAGCATGTATATATTTTAAACATCTTACAGGCCGAGCATGTATATATTTTAAACATCTTCCAGGCCGAGCATGGATATATTTTAAACATCTTCCAGGTCGAGCATGGATATATTTTAAACTTCTTCCAGGCTGAGCATGGATATATTTTAAACATCTTCAAGGCCGAGCATGGATATATTTTAGACATCTTCCAGGCCGAGCATGTATATATTTTAAACATCTTCCAGGCCGAGCATGTAAATATTTTAAACTACTTCCAGGCCGAGCATGGCTAAAGTTCAACAACTTCCCGGCCGAGCATGGATATATTTTATACATCTTCCAGGCCGAGCATGGATATATTTTAAACATCTTCCAGGCCGAGCATGGCTAAAGTTTCAACATCTCCCAGGCCGAACATGGATATATTTTAAATATTTTTAGGCCGAGCGTGGATATATTTTAAACATCTTCCAGGCCGAGCATGGCTAAACTTTAATCATCTTCCAGGCCGAGCATGGATATATTTTAAACACCTTCCAGGTCGAGCATGGATATATTTTCAACATCTTCCACGCCGAGCATGGATATATTTTTAACATCTTCCAGGCCGAGCATGGATATATTTTAAACATCTTCCAGGCCGAGCATGGGTATATTTAAACATCTTCCAGGCAGAGCATGGATATATTTTAAACATCTTCCTGGCCGAGCATGGATATATTTTAAACATCTTCCAGGCCGAGCATGGCTATATTTTCAACATCTTCCAGGCCGAGCATGGATATATTTTAAACATCTTCCAGGCCGAGCATGGATATATTTTCAACATCTTCCAGGCCGAGCATGGATATATTTTAAACATTTTCCAGGCCGAGCATGGATATATTTTCAACATCTCCCAGGCCAAGCATGGATATATTTTAAACATCTTCCAGTCCGAGCATGGATATATTTTAAACATCTTCCAGGCCGAGCATGGCTAATCTTTAATCATCTTCCAAGCCGAGCATGGATATATTTTAAACACCTTCCAGGTCGAGCATGGATATATTTTCAACATCTTCCACGCCGAGCATGGATATATTTTTAACATCTTCCAGGCCAAGCATGGATATATTTTAAACATCTTCCAGGCCGAGCATGAATATATTTTAAACATTTTCCAGTCCGTACATGGATATATTTTAAACATCTTCCAAGCCGAGCATGGCTAACGTTCAACAACTTCCCGGCCGAGCATGAATATATTTTAAACATCTTCCAGTCCGAACATGGATATATTTTAAACATCGTGCAGGCCGAGCATGGCTAAAGTTTCAACAGCTTCCAGGCCGAGCATGGATATATTTTAAACATCTTCCAGGCCGAGCATGGCTAAAGTTTCAACAGCTTCCAGGCCGAGCATGGATATATTTTCAACATCTTCCAGGCGGAGCATGGATATATTTTAAACATCTTCCCGGCCGAGCATGGATATATTTTCAACATCTACCACGCCGAGCATGGATATATTTTTAACATCTTCCAGGCCGAGCATGGATATATTTTAAACATCTTCCAGGCCGAGCATGGGTATATTTAAACATCTTCCAGGCAGAGCATGGATATATTTTAAACATCTTCCAGGCCGAGCATGGATATATTTTAAACATCTTCCAGGCCGAGCATGGCTATATTTTCAACATCTTCCAGGCCGAGCATGGATATATTTTAAACATCTTCCAGGCCGAGCATGGATATATTTTCAACATCTTCCAGGCCGAGCATGGATATATTTTAAACATTTTCCAGGCCGAGCATGGATATATTTTCAACATCTTCCTGGCCGAGCATGGATATATTTTCAACATCTTCCACGCCGAGCATGGATATATTTTAAACATCTTCCAGTCCGAGCATGGATATATTTTAAACATTTTCCAGTCCGAACATGGATATATTTTAAACATCTTCCAAGCCGAGCATGAATATATTTTCAACATCTTCCAGGCCGAGCATGGATATATTTTAAACATTTTCCAGGCCGAGCATGGATATATTTTCAACATCTCCCAGGCCAAGCATGGATATATTTTAAACATCTTCCAGGCCGAGCATGGATATATTTTAAACATCTTCCAGTCCGAGCATGGATATATTTTAAACATCTTCCAGGTCGAGCATGGATATATTTTAAACATCTTCCAGGCCGAGCATGGATATATTTTAAACATCTTCCAGGCCGAGCATGAATATATTTTAAACATTTTCCAGTCCGAACATGAATATATTTTAAACATCTTCCAAGCCGAGCATGGATATATTTTAAACATCTTCCAGGCCGAGCATGGATATATTTTAAACATCTTCCAGGCCGAGCATGGCTAAAGTTCAACAACTTCCCGGCCGAGCATGAATATATTTTAAACATCTTCCAGTCCGAACATGGATATATTTTAAACATCGTGCAGGCCGAGCATGGCTAAAGTTTCAACAGCTTCCAGGCCGAACATGGATATATTTATAATATCTTTAGGCCGAGCATGGATATATTTTAAACATTTTCCAGTCCGAGCATGGATATATTTTAAACATCTTCCAGGCCGAGCATGGATATATTTTAAACATCTTCCAGGCCGAGCATGGATATATTTTAAACATCTTCCAGGCCGAGCATGGATATATTTT
Source organism: Scyliorhinus torazame (assembly GCF_047496885.1). Lineage (NCBI taxonomy): Eukaryota > Metazoa > Chordata > Chondrichthyes > Carcharhiniformes > Scyliorhinidae > Scyliorhinus > Scyliorhinus torazame. Next base: position 94,478,126 of record NC_092726.1, on the reverse strand, counting down.
AAACATCTTCCAGGCCGAGCATGAATATATTTTAAACATCTTCCAGTCCGAACATGGATATATTTTAAACATCTTGCAGGCCGAGCATGGCTAAAGTTTCAAAAACTTCCCGGCTGAGCATGGTTATATTTTAAACATCTTCCAGGCCGAGCATGGCAAAAGTTTCAACATCTTCCAGGCCGAACATGGATATATTTTAAACATTTTTAGGCCGAGCGTGGATATATTTTAAACATCTTCCAGGCTGAGCATGGATATATTTTAAACAACTTCCAGGCCGAGCATGGATATATTTTATACATCTTCCAGGCCGAGCATGGATATATTTTAAACATCTTCCAGGCCGAGCATGGCTAAAGTTTCAACATCTTCCAGGCCGAACATGGATATATTTATAACATCTTTAGGCCGAGCATGGATATATTTTAAACATTTTCCAGGCCGAGCATGGATATATTTTAAACATCTTCCAGGCCGAGCATGGATATATTTTAAACATCTTCCAGGCCGAGCATGGATATATTTTAAATATCTTCCAGACCGAGCATGGATATATTTTAAACATCTTCCAGGCCGAGCATGGATATATTTTAAACATCTTCCAGGCCGAACATGAATATATTTTAAACATCTTGCAGGCCAAGCATGGCTAAAGTTTCAACATCTTCCCGGCAGAGCATGGTTATATTTTAAACATCTTCCAGGTCGAGCATGGCAAAAGTTTCAACATCTCCCAGGCCGAACATGGATATATTTTAAATATTTTTAGGCCGAGCGTGGATATATTTTAAACATCTTCCAGGCCGAGCATGGCTAAACTTTATTCATCTTCCAGGCCGAGCATGGATATATTTTAAACACCTTCCAGGTCGAGCATGGATATATTTTAAACATCTTCCAGGCCGAGCATGGAAATATTTTCAACATCTTCCAGGCCGAGCACGGATATATTTTAAACATCTTCCAGGCCGAGCATGGATATATTTTAAACATCTTCCAGGCCGAGCATGGATATATTTTAAACATCTTCCAGGCCGAGCATGGATATATTTTCAACATCTTCCAGGCCGAGCATGGATATATTTTCAACATCTTCCGGGCCGAGCATGGCTAAACTTTAATCATCTTCCAGGCCGAGCATGGATATATTTTAAACACCTTCCAGGCCGAGCATGGCTAAACTTTAATCATCTTCCAGGCCGAGCATGGATATATTTTAAACATCTTCCAGGCCGAGCATGGAAATATTTTCAACATCTTCCAGGCCGAGCATGGATATATTTTAAACATCTTCCAGGCCGAGCATGGATATATTTTCAACATCTTCCAGGCCGAGCATGGATATATTTTCAACATCTTCCAGGCCGAGCATGGATATATTTTAAACATCTTCCCGGCCGAGCATGGATATATTTTCAACATCTTCCAGGCCGAGCATGGATATATTTTTAACATCTTCCAGGCCGAGCATGGATATATTTTAAACATCTTCCAGGCCGAGCATGGGTATATTTAAACATCTTCCAGGCAGAGCATGGATATATTTTAAACATCTTCCAGGCCGAGCATGGATATATTTTAAACATCTTCCAGGCCGAGCATGGCTATATTTTCAACATCTTCCAGACCGAGCATGGATATATTTTAAACATCTTCCAGGCCGAGCATGGATATATTTTCAACATCTTCCAGGCCGAGCATGGATATATTTTAAACATTTTCCAGGCCGAGCATGGATATATTTTCAACATCTCCCAGGCCAAGCATGGATATATTTTAAACATCTTCCAGTCCGAGCATGGATATATTTTAAACATCTTCCAGGCCGAGCATGAATATATTTTAAACATTTTCCAGTCCGAACATGGATATATTTTAAACATCTTCCAAGCCGATCATGGCTAAAGTTCAACAACTTCCCGGCCGAGCATGAATATATTTTAAACATCTTCCAGTCCGAACATGGATATATTTTAAACATCGTGCAGGCCGAGCATGGCTAAAGTTTCAACAGCTTCCAGGCCGAACTTGGATATATTTATAACATCTTTAGGCCGAGCATGGATATATTTTAAACATCTTCCAGGCCGAGCATGGATATATTTTAAACATCTTCCAGGCCGAGCATGGATATATTTTAAACATCTTCCAGGCCGAGCATGGATATATTTTAAACATCTTCCAGGCCGAGCATGGATATATTTTAAACATCTTCCAGGCCGAGCATGAATATATTTTAAACATCTTCCAGTCCGAACATGGTTATATTTTAAACATCTTCCAGGCCGAGCATGGCAAAAGTTTCAACATCTTCCAGGCCGAACATGGATATATTTTAAACATTTTTAGGCCGAGCGTGGATATATTTTAAACATCTTCCAGGCCGAGCATGGCTAAACTTTCATCATCTTCCAGGCCGAGCATGGATATATTTTAAACACCTTCCAGGTCGAGCATGGATATATTTTAAACATCTTCCAGGCCGAGCATGGAAATATTTTCAACATCTTCCAGGCCGAGCACGGATATATTTTAAACATCTTCCAGGCCGAGCATGGATATATTTTAAACATCTTCCAGGCCGAGCATGGATATATTTTAAACATCTTCCAGGCCGAGCATGGATATATTTTCAACATCTTCCAGGCCGAGCATGGATATATTTTAAACATCTTCCAGGCCGAGCATGAATATATTTTAAACATCTTCCAGGCCGAGCATGGCTAAAGTTTCAACATCTTCCAGTCCGAACATGGATATATTTATAACATCTTTAGGCCGAGCATGGATATATTTTAAACATTTTCCAGGCCGAGCATGGATATATTTTAAACATCTTCCAGGCCGAGCATGGATATATTTTAAACATCTTCCAGGCCGAGCATGGATATATTTTAAACATCTTCCAGGCCGATCATGGATATATTTTAAACAACTTCGAGGCAGAGCATGTATATATTTTAAACATCTTCCAGGCCGAGCATGTATATATTTTAACATCTTCCAGGCCGAGCATGGCTAATGTTCAACAACTTCCCGGCCGAGCATGGTTATTTTTTAAACTTCTTCCAGGCCGAGCATGGATATATTTTAAACATCTTCCAGGCCGAGCTTGGCTAAAGTTTCAACATCTTCCAGGCCGAACATGGATATATTTATAACATCTTTAGGCCGAGCATGGATATATTTTAAACATTTTCCAGGCCGAGCATGGATATATTTTAAACATCTTCCAGTCCGAGCATTGATATATTTTAAACATCTTCCAGGCCGAGCATGGATATATTTTAAACATCTTCCAGGCCGAGCATGGATATATTTTAAACGTCTTCCAGGCCGAACATGGATATATTTTAAACATCTTGCAGGCCGAGCATGGCTAAAGTTTCAACAACTTCCCGGCTGAGCATGGTTATATTTTAAACATCTTCCAGGCCGAGCATGGCAAAAGTTTCAACATCTTCCAGGCCGAACATGGATATATTTTAAACACCTTCCAGGTCGAGCATGGATATATTTTAAACATCTTCCAGGCCGAGCATGGAAATATTTTCAACATCTTCCAGGCCGAGCACGGATATATTTTAAACATCTTCCAGGCCGAGCATGGATATATTTTAAACATCTTCCAGGCCGAGCATGGATATATTTTAAACATCTTCCAGGCCGAGCATGGATATATTTTCAACATCTTCCAGGCCGAGCATGGATATATTTTAAACATCTTCCAGGCCGAGCATGAATATATTTTAAACATCTTCCAGGCCGAGCATGGCTAAAGTTTCAACATCTTCCAGTCCGAACATGGATATATTTATAACATCTTTAGGCCGAGCATGGATATATTTTAAACATTTTCCAGGCCGAGCATGGATATATTTTAAACATCTTCCAGGCCGAGCATGGATATATTTTAAACATCTTCCAGGCCGAGCATGGATATATTTTAAACATCTTCCAGGCCGATCATGGATATATTTTAAACAACTTCGAGGCAGAGCATGTATATATTTTAAACATCTTCCAGGCCGAGCATGTATATATTTTAACATCTTCCAGGCCGAGCATGGCTAATGTTCAACAACTTCCCGGCCGAGCATGGTTATTTTTTAAACTTCTTCCAGGCCGAGCATGGATATATTTTAAACATCTTCCAGGCCGAGCTTGGCTAAAGTTTCAACATCTTCCAGGCCGAACATGGATATATTTATAACATCTTTAGGCCGAGCATGGATATATTTTAAACATTTTCCAGGCCGAGCATGGATATATTTTAAACATCTTCCAGTCCGAGCATTGATATATTTTAAACATCTTCCAGGCCGAGCATGGATATATTTTAAACATCTTCCAGGCCGAGCATGGATATATTTTAAACGTCTTCCAGGCCGAACATGGATATATTTTAAACATCTTGCAGGCCGAGCATGGCTAAAGTTTCAACAACTTCCCGGCTGAGCATGGTTATATTTTAAACATCTTCCAGGCCGAGCATGGCAAAAGTTTCAACATCTTCCAGGCCGAACATGGATATATTTTAAACATTTTTAGGCCGAGCGTGGATATATTTTAAACATCTTCCAGGCCGAGCATGGCTAAACTTTCATCATCTTCCAGGTCGAGCATGGATATATTTTAAACATCTTCCAGGCCGAGCATGGAAATATTTTCAACATCTTCCAGGCCGAGCACGGATATATTTTAAACATCTTCCAGGCCGAGCATGGATATATTTTCAACATCTGCCAGGCCGAGCATGGATATATTTTAAACATCTTCCAGGCCGAGCATGGATATATTTTAAACATCTTCCAGGCCGAGCATGGATATATTTTCAACATCTTCCAGGCCGAGCATGGATATATTTTAAACATCTTCCAAACCGAGCATGGGTATATTTAAACATCTTCCAGGCAGAGCATGGATATATTTGAAACATCTTTCGAGGCCGAGCATGTATATATTTTAAACATCTTCCAGGCCGAGCATGGCTATATTTTCAACATCTTCCAGGCCGAGCATGGATATATTTTAAACATCTTCCAGGCCGAGCATGGATATATTTTCAACATCTTCCAGGCCAAGCATGGATATATTTTAAACATCTTCCTGGCCGAGCATGTGTATATTTAAACATCTTCCAGGCAGAGCATGGATATATTTTAAACATCTTCCACGCCGAGCATGGATATATTTTAAACATCTTCCATGCCGAGCATGGCTAAACTTTCAACATCTTCCAGGCCGAGCATGGATATATTTTAAACATCTCCCAGGCCGAGCATGGATATATTGTCAACATCTTCCAGGCCGAGCATGGATATATTTTAAACATCTTCCTGGCCGAGCTAGGCTAAACTTTCAACATCTTCCAGGCCGAGCATGGATATATTTTAAACATCTTCCAGGCCGAACATGGATATATTTTAAACATCTTCCAGGCCGAGCATGGCTAAAGTTTCAACAACTTCCCGGCTGAGCATGGTTATATTTTAAACATCTTCCAGGCCGATCATGGATATATTTTAAACATCTTCGAGGCCGAGCATGGCAAAAGTTTCAACATCTTCCAGGCCGAACATGGATATATTTTAAACATCTTTAGGCCGAGCATGGATATATTTTAAACATCTTCCAGGCCGAGCATGGCTAAACTTTCAACATCTTCCAGGCCGAGCATGGATGTATTTTAAACACCTTCCAGGTCGAGCATGGATATATTTTAAACATCTTCCAGGCCGAGCATGGAAATATTTTCAACATCTTCCAGGCCGAGCATGGATATATTTTCAACATCTTCCAGGCCGAGCATGGATATATTTTCAACATCTTCCAGGCCGAGCATGGATATATTTTAAACATCTTCCAGGCCGAGCATGGATATATTTTAAACATCTTCCAGGCCGAGCATGGATATATTTTAAACATCTTCCAGGTCGAGCATGGATATATTTTAAACATCTTCCAGGCCGAGCATGGATATATTTTTAACATCTTCCAGGCCGAGCATGGATATATTTTAAACATCGTCCAGGCCGAGCATAGATATATTTCAAACATTTTCCAGGAAGAGCATGGCTGAAATTTCAACATCTTCCAGGCCGAGCATGGATATATTTTAAACATCTTCCAGGCCGAGCATGGATATATTTTCAACATCTTCCAGGCCGAGCATGGCAAAAATTTCAACATCTTCCAGGTCGAGCATGGATATGTTTTAAACATCTTCCAGGCCGAGCATGGATATATTTTAAAAATCTTCCAGGCCGAGCATGGATATATTTTCAACATCTTCCAGGCCGAGCATGGATATATTTTAAACACCTTCCAGGTCGAGCATGGATATATTTTAAACATCTTCCAGGCCGAGCATGGATATATTGTCAACATCTTCCAGGCCGAGCATGGATATATTTTAAACATCTTCCAGGTCGAGCGTGGATATATTTTAAACATCTTCCAGGCCGAGCTTGGCTAAAGTTTCAACATCTTCCAGGCCGAACATGGATATATTTATAACATCTTTAGGCCGAGCATGGATATATTTTAAACATTTTCCAGGCCGAGCATGGATATATTTTAAACATCTTCCAGTCCGAGCATTGATATATTTTAAACATCTTCCAGGCCGAGCATGGATATATTTTAAACATCTTCCAGGCCGAGCATGGATATATTTTAAACGTCTTCCAGGCCGAACATGGATATATTTTAAACAACTTGCAGGCCGAGCATGGCTAAAGTTTCAACAACTTCCAGGCCGAGCATGGTTATATTTTAAACATCTTCCAGGCCGAGCATGGCAAAAGTTTCAACATCTTCCAGGCCGAACATGGATATATTTTAAACATTTTTAGGCCGAGCGTGGATATATTTTAAACATCTTCCAGGCCGAGCATGGCTAAACTTTCATCATCTTCCAGGTCGAGCATGGATATATTTTAAACATCTTCCAGGCCGAGCATGGAAATATTTTCAACATCTTCCAGGCCGAGCATGGGTATATTTAAACATCTTCCAGGCCGAGCATGGATATATTTTAAACATCTTCCAGGCCGAGCATGGATATATTTTCAACATCTTCCAGGCCGAGCATGGATATATTTTAAACATCTTCCAAACCGAGCATGGGTATATTTAAACATCTTCCAGGCAGAGCATGGATATATTTTAAACATCTTCCAGGCCGAGCATGGATATATTTTAAACATCTTCCAGGCCGAGCATGGCTATATTTTCAACATCTTCCAGGCCGAGCATGGATATATTTTAAACATCTTCCAGGCCGAGCATGGATATATTTTCAACATCTTCCAGGCCGAGCATGGATATATTTTAAACATTTTCCAGGCCGAGCATGGATATATTTTCAACATCTTCCAGGCCAAGCATGGATATATTTTAAACATCTTCCAGGCCGAGCATGTGTATATTTAAACATCTTCCAGGCAGAGCATGGATATATTTTAAACATCTTCCAGGCCGAGCATGGATATATTTTAAACATCTTCCATGCCGAGCATGGCTAAACTTTCAACATCTTCCAGGCCGAGCATGGATATATTTTAAACATCTCCCAGGCCGAGCATGGATATATTGTCAACATCTTCCAGGCCGAGCATGGATATATTTTAAACATCTTCCTGGCCGAGCTAGGCTAAACTTTCAACATCTTCCAGGCCGAGCATGGATATATTTTAAACATCTTCCAGGCCGAACATGGATATATTTTAAACATCTTCCAGGCCGAGCATGGCTAAAGTTTCAACAACTTCCCGGCTGAGCATGGTTATATTTTAAACATCTTCCAGGCCGATCATGGATATATTTTAAACATCTTCGAGGCCGAGCATGGCAAACGTTTCAACATCTTCCAGGCCGAACATGGATATATTTTAAACATCTTTAGGCCGAGCTTGGATATATTTTAAACATCTTCCAGGCCGAGCATGGCTAAACTTTCAACATCTTCCAGGCCGAGCATGGATGTATTTTAAACACCTTCCAGGTCGAGCATGGAAATATTTTCAACATCTTCCAGGCCGAGCATGGATATATTTTAAACATCTTTAGGCCGAGCATGGATATATTTTAAACATCTTCCAGGCCGAGCATGGCTAAACTTTCAACATCTTCCAGGCCGAGCATGGATATATTTTAAACATCTTCCAGGCCGAGCATGGCTAAACTTTCAACATCTTCCAGGCCGAGCATGGATATATTTTAAACATCTTCCAGGCCGAGCATGGAAATATTTTCAACATCTTCCAGGCCGAGCATGGATATATTTTCAACATCTTCCAGGCCGAGCATGGATATATTTTAAACATCTTCCAGGCCGAGCATGGATATATTTTAAACATCTTCCAGGCCGAGCATGGATATATTTTAAACATCTTCCAGGCCGAGCATGGATATATTTTAAACATCTTCCAGGTCGAGCATGGATATATTTTAAACATCTTCCAGGCCGAGCATGGATATATTTTTAACATCTTCCAGGCCGAGCATGGATATATTTTAAACACCTTCCAGGTCGAGCATGGATATATTTTCAACATCTTCCAGGCCGAGCATGGAAATATTTTAAACACCTTCCAGGTCGAGCATGGATATATTTTAAACATCTTCCAGGCCGAGCATGGATATATTTTAAACATCTTCCAGGTCGAGCATGGATATATTTTCAACATCTTCCAGGCCGAGCATGGCAAAAATTTCAACATCTTCCAGGTCGAGCATGGATATGTTTTAAACATCTTCCAGGCCGAGCATAGATATATTTTAAAAATCTTCCAGGCCGAGCATGGATATATTTTCAACATCTTCCAGGCCGAGCATGGATATATTTTAAACACCTTCCAGGTCGAGCATGGATATATTTTAAACATCTTCCAGGCCGAGCATGGATATATTTTAAACATCTTCCAGGTCGAGCATGGATATATTTTAAACTTCTTCCAGGCCGAGCATGGATATATTTTAAACATCTTCCTGGCCGAGCATGGATATATTTTAGACATCTTCCAGGCCGAGCATGTATATATTTTAAACATCTTCCAGGCCGAGCATGGATATATATGAAACATTTTCCAGGCCGAGCATGGCTAAAGTTTCAACATCTTCCAGGCCGAACATGGATATATTTATAACATCTTTAGGCCGAGCATGGATATATTTTAAACATCTTCCAGGCCGAGCATGGCTATATTTTCAACATCTTCCAGGCCGAGCATGGATATATTTTAAACATCTTCCAGGCCGAGCATGGATATATTTTCAACATCTTCCAGGCCGAGCATGGATATATTTTAAACATTTTCCAGGCCGATCATGGATATATTTTCAACATCTTCCAGGCCAAGCATGGATATATTTTAAACATCTTCCTGGCCGAGCATGTGTATATTTAAACATCTTCCAGGCAGAGCATGGATATATTTTAAACATCTTCCACGCCGAGCATGGATATATTTTAAACATCTTCCATGCCGAGCATGGCTAAACTTTCAACATCTTCCAGGCCGAGCATGGATATATTTTAAACATCTCCCAGGCCGAGCATGGATATATTGTCAACATCTTCCAGGCCGAGCATGGATATATTTTAAACATCTTCCTGGCCGAGCTAGGCTAAACTTTCAACATCTTCCAGGCCGAGCATGGATATATTTTAAACATCTTCCAGGCCGAACATGGATATATTTTAAACATCTTCCAGGCCGAGCATGGCTAAAGTTTCAACAACTTCCCGGCTGAGCATGGTTATATTTTAAACATCTTCCAGGCCGATCATGGATATATTTTAAACATCTTCGAGGCCGAGCATGGCAAAAGTTTCAACATCTTCCAGGCCGAACATGGATATATTTTAAACATCTTTAGGCCGAGCATGGATATATTTTAAACATCTTCCAGGCCGAGCATGGCTAAACTTTCAACATCTTCCAGGCCGAGCATGGATGTATTTTAAACTCCTTCCAGGTCGAGCATGGATATATTTTAAACATCTTCCAGGCCGAGCATGGAAATATTTTCAACATCTTCCAGGCCGAGCATGGATATATTTTCAACATCTTCCAGGCCGAGCATGGATATATTTTCAACATCTTCCAGGCCGAGCATGGATATATTTTAAACATCTTCCAGGCCGAGCATGGATATATTTTAAACATCTTCCAGGCCGAGCATGGATATATTTTAAACATCTTCCAGGTCGAGCATGGATATATTTTAAACATCTTCCAGGCCGAGCATGGATATATTTTTAACATCTTCCAGGCCGAGCATGGATATATTTTAAACATCTTCCAGGCCGAGCATGGATATATTTCAAACATTTTCCAGGAAGAGCATGGCTGAAATTTCAACATCTTCCAGGCCGAGCATGGATATATTTTAAACATCTTCCAGGCCGAGCATGGATATATTTTAAACATCTTCCAGGCCGAGCATGGATATATTTTCAACATCTTCCAGGCCGAGCATGGCAAAAATTTCAACATCTTCCAGGTCGAGCATGGATATGTTTTAAACATCTTCCAGGCCGAGCATGGATATATTTTAAAAATCTTCCAGGCCGAGCATGGATATATTTTCAACATCTTCCAGGCCGAGCATGGATATATTTTAAACACCTTCCAGGTCGAGCATGGATATATTTTAAACATCTTCCAGGCCGAGCATGGATATATTGTCAACATCTTCCAGGCCGAGCATGGATATATTTTAAACATCTTCCAGGTCGAGCGTGGATATATTTTAAACATCTTCCAGGCCGAGCTTGGCTAAAGTTTCAACATCTTCCAGGCCGAACATGGATATATTTATAACATCTTTAGGCCGAGCATGGATATATTTTAAACATTTTCCAGGCCGAGCATGGATATATTTTAAACATCTTCCAGTCCGAGCATTGATATATTTTAAACATCTTCCAGGCCGAGCATGGATATATTTTAAACATCTTCCAGGCCGAGCATGGATATATTTTAAACGTCTTCCAGGCCGAACATGGATATATTTTAAACAACTTGCAGGCCGAGCATGGCTAAAGTTTCAACAACTTCCAGGCCGAGCATGGTTATATTTTAAACATCTTCCAGGCCGAGCATGGCAAAAGTTTCAACATCTTCCAGGCCGAACATGGATATATTTTAAACATTTTTAGGCCGAGCGTGGATATATTTTAAACATCTTCCAGGCCGAGCATGGCTAAACTTTCATCATCTTCCAGGTCGAGCATGGATATATTTTAAACATCTTCCAGGCCGAGCATGGAAATATTTTCAACATCTTCCAGGCCGAGCATGGGTATATTTAAACATCTTCCAGGCCGAGCATGGATATATTTTAAACATCTTCCAGGCCGAGCATGGATATATTTTCAACATCTTCCAGGCCGAGCATGGATATATTTTAAACATCTTCCAAACCGAGCATGGGTATATTTAAACATCTTCCAGGCAGAGCATGGATATATTTTAAACATCTTCCAGGCCGAGCATGGATATATTTTAAACATCTTCCAGGCCGAGCATGGCTATATTTTCAACATCTTCCAGGCCGAGCATGGATATATTTTAAACATCTTCCAGGCCGAGCATGGATATATTTTCAACATCTTCCAGGCCGAGCATGGATATATTTTAAACATTTTCCAGGCCGAGCATGGATATATTTTCAACATCTTCCAGGCCAAGCATGGATATATTTTAAACATCTTCCAGGCCGAGCATGTGTATATTTAAACATCTTCCAGGCAGAGCATGGATATATTTTAAACATCTTCCAGGCCGAGCATGGATATATTTTAAACATCTTCCATGCCGAGCATGGCTAAACTTTCAACATCTTCCAGGCCGAGCATGGATATATTTTAAACATCTCCCAGGCCGAGCATGGATATATTGTCAACATCTTCCAGGCCGAGCATGGATACATTTTAAACATCTTCCTGGCCGAGCTAGGCTAAACTTTCAACATCTTCCAGGCCGAGCATGGATATATTTTAAACATCTTCCAGGCCGAACATGGATATATTTCAAACATCTTCCAGGCCGAGCATGGCTAAAGTTTCAACAACTTCCCGGCTGAGCATGGTTATATTTTAAACATCTTCCAGGCCGATCATGGATATATTTTAAACATCTTCGAGGCCGAGCATGGCAAACGTTTCAACATCTTCCAGGCCGAACATGGATATATTTTAAACATCTTTAGGCCGAGCTTGGATATATTTTAAACATCTTCCAGGCCGAGCATGGCTAAACTTTCAACATCTTCCAGGCCGAGCATGGATGTATTTTAAACACCTTCCAGGTCGAGCATGGATATATTTTAAACATCTTCCAGGCCGAGCATGGAAATATTTTCAACATCTTCCAGGCCGAGCATGGATATATTTTCAACATCTTCCAGGCCGAGCATGGATATATTTTAAACATCTTCCAGGCCGAGCATGGATATATTTTAAACATCTTCCAGGCCGAGCATGGATATATTTTAAACATCTTCCAGGCCGAGCATGGATATATTTTAAACATCTTCCAGGTCGAGCATGGATATATTTTAAACATCTTCCAGGACGAGCATGGATATATTTTTAACATCTTCCAGGCCGAGCATGGATATATTTTAAACACCTTCCAGGTCGAGCATGGATATATTTTCAACATCTTCCAGGCCGAGCATGGAAATATTTTAAACACCTTCCAGGTCGAGCATGGATATATTTTAAACATCTTCCAGGCCGAGCATGGATATATTTAAAACATCTTCCAGGTCGAGCATGGATATATTTTCAACATCTTCCAGGCCGAGCAAGGCAAAAATTTCAACATCTTCCAGGTCGAGCATGGATATGTTTTAAACATCTTCCAGGCCGAGCATAGATATATTTTAAAAATCTTCCAGGCCGAGCATGGATATATTTTCAACATCTTCCAGGCCGAGCATGGATATATTTTAAACACCTTCCAGGTCGAGCATGGATATATTTTAAACATCTTCCAGGCCGAGCATGGATATATTTTAAACATCTTCCAGGTCGAGCATGGATATATTTTAAACTTCTTCCAGGCCGAGCATGGATATATTTTAAACATCTTCCTGGCCGAGCATGGATATATTTTAGACATCTTCCAGGCCGAGCATGTATATATTTTAAACATCTTCCAGGCCGAGCATGGATATATATTAAACATTTTCCAGGCCGAGCATGGCTAAAGTTTCAACATCTTCCAGGCCGAACATGGATATATTTATAACATCTTTAGGCCGAGCATGGATATATTTTAACCATTTTCCAGGCCGAGCATGGATATATTTTAAACATCTTCCAGGCCGAGCATGGATATATTTTAAACATCTTCCAGGCCGAGCATGGATATATTTTAAACATCTTCCAGGCCGAGCATGGATATATTTTAAACATCTTCCAGGCCGAGCATGGATATATTTTAAACATCTTCCAGGCTGAACATGGATATATTTTAAACATCTTGCAGGCCAAGCATGGCTAAAGTTTCAACAACTTCCCGGCTGAGCATCGTTATATTTTAAACATCTTCCAGGCAGAGCATGGCAAAAGTTTCAACATCTTCCAGGCCGAACATGGATATATTTTAAACATCTTTAGGCCGAGCGTGGATATATTTTAAACATCTTCCAGGCCGAGCATGGCTAAACTTTAATCATCTTCCAGGCCGAGCATGGATATATTTTAAACATCTTCCAGGTCGAGCATGGATATATTTTAAACATCTTCCAGGCCGAGCATGGAAATATTTTCAACATCTTCCAGGCCGAGCACGGATATATTTTAAACATCTTCCAGGCCGAGCATGGCTAAACTTTAATCATCTTCCAGGCCGAGCATGGATATATTTTAAACATCTTCCAGGCCGAGCATGGATATATTTTAAACATCTTCCAGGCCGAGCATGGATATATTTTCAACATCTTCCAGGCCGAGCATGGATATATTTTCAACATCTTCCAGGCGGAGCATGGATATATTTTAAACATCTTCCAGGCCGAGCATGGATATATTTTCAACATCTTCCACGCCGAGCATGGATATATTTTCAACATCTTCCAGGCCGAGCATGGATATATTTTAAACATCTTCCAGGCCGAGCATGGGTATATTTAAACATTTTCCAGGCAGAGCATGGATATATTTTAAACATCTTCCAGGCCGAGCATGGATATATTTTAAACATCTTCCAGGCCGAGCATGGATATATGTTATAAATCTTCCAGGCCGAGCATGGATATATTTTAAACATCTTCCAGGCCGAGCATGGGTATATTTAAACATCTTCCAGGCAGAGCATGGATATATTTTAAACTTCTTCCAGGCCGAGCATGGATATATTTTAAACATCTTCCAGGCCGAGCATGGATATATTTTAAACATCTTCCAGGCCGAGCATGGGTATATTTAAACATCATCCAGGCCGAGCATGGGAATATTTAAACATCTTCCAGGCAGAGCATGGATATATTTTAAACTTCTTCCAGTTCGAGCATGGATATATTTTAAACATCTTCCAGGCCGAGCATGTATATATTTTAAACATCTTCCAGGCCGAGCATGGATATATTTTAAACATCTTCCAGACCGAACATGGATATATTTTAAACATCTTCCAGGCCGAGCATGGTTATATTTTAAACATCTTCCAGGCCGAGCATGGATATATTTTAAACATCTTCCAGGCCGAGCATGGATATATTTTCAACATCCTCCAGGCCGAGCATGGATATATTTTCAACATCTTCCAGGCCGAGCATGGATATATTTTAAACATCTTCCAGGCCGAGCATGGATATATTTTCAACATCTTCCACGCCGAGCATGGATATATTTTCAACATCTTCCAGGCCGAGCATAGATATATTTTAAACATCTTCCAGGCCGAGCATGGGTATATTTAAACATCTTCCAGGCAGAGCATGGATATATTTTAAACATCTTCCAGGCCGAGCATGGATATATTTTAAACATCTTCCAGGCCGAGCATGGATATATGTTATACATCTTCCAGGCCAAGCATGGATATATTTTAAACTTCTTCCAGGCCGAGCATGGATATATTTTAAACATCTTCAAGGCCGAGCATGGATATATTTTAGACATCTTCCAGGCCGAGCATGTATATATTTTATACATCTTCCAGGCCGAGCATGGATATATTTTAAACATCTTCCAGACCGAACATGGATATATTTTAAACATCTTCCAGGCCGATCATGGATATATTTTAAACATCTTCGAGGCAGAGCATGTATATATTTTAAACATCTTCCAGGCCGAGCATGTATATATTTTAAACATCTTCCAGGCCGAGCATGGATATATTTTAAACATCTTCCAGGCCGAGCATGGATATATTTCATACATCTTCCATGCCAAGCATGGATATATTTTAAACTTCTTCCAGGCCGATCATGGATATATTTTAAACATCTTCCAGGCCGAGCATGGATATATTTTAGACATCTTCCAGGCCGAGCATGTATATATTTTAACATCTTCCAGGCCGAGCATGGCTAAAGTTCAACAACTTCCCGGCCGAGCATAGTTATATTTTAAACTTCTTCCAGGCCGAGCATGGATATATTTTAAACATCTTCCAGGCCGAGCTTGGCTAAAGTTTCAACATCTTCCAGGCCGAACATGGATATATTTATAACATTTTTAGGCCGAGCATGGATATATTTTAAACATTTTCCAGGCCGAGCATGGATATATTTTAAACATCTTCCAGTCCGAGCATGGATATATTTTAAACATCTTCCAGACCGAGCATGGATATATTTTAAACATCTTCCAGGCCGAGCATGGATATATTTTAAACATCTTCCAGGCCGAGCATGGATATATTTTAAACGTCTTCCAGGCCGAACATGGATATATTTTAAACATCTTGCAGGCCAAGCATGGCTAAAGTTTCAACAACTTCCCGGCTGAGCATCGTTATATTTTAAACATCTTCCAGGCAGAGCATGGCAAAAGTTTCAACATCTTCCAGGCCGAACATGGATATATTTTAAACATCTTTAGGCCGAGCGTGGATATATTTTAAACATCTTCCAGGCCGAGCATGGCTAAACTTTAATCATCTTCCAGGCCAAGCATGGATATATTTTAAACATCTTCCAGGTCGAGCATGGATATATTTTAAACATCTTCCAGGCCGAGCATGGAAATATTTTCAACATCTTCCAGGCCGAGCACGGATATATTTTAAACATCTTCCAGGCCGAGCATGGCTAAACTTTAATCATCTTCCAGGCCGAGCATGGATATATTTTAAACATCTTCCAGGCCGAGCATGGATATATTTTAAACATCTTCCAGGCCGAGCATGGATATATTTTCAACATCTTCCAGGCCGAGCATGGATATATTTTCAACATCTTCCAGGCGGAGCATGGATATATTTTAAACATCTTCCAGGCCGAGCATGGATATATTTTCAACATCTTCCACGCCGAGCATGGATATATTTTCAACATCT
This sequence comes from Scyliorhinus torazame, assembly GCF_047496885.1. Lineage (NCBI taxonomy): Eukaryota > Metazoa > Chordata > Chondrichthyes > Carcharhiniformes > Scyliorhinidae > Scyliorhinus > Scyliorhinus torazame. Next base: position 94,461,597 of record NC_092726.1, on the reverse strand, counting down.
TCCAGGCCGAGCATGGATATATTTTAAACATCTTCCAGGCCGAGCATGGGTATATTTAAACATTTTCCAGGCAGAGCATGGATATATTTTAAACATCTTCCAGGCCGAGCATGGATATATTTTAAACATCTTCCAGGCCGAGCATGGATATATGTTATAAATCTTCCAGGCCGAGCATGGATATATTTTAAACATCTTCCAGGCCGAGCATGGGTATATTTAAACATCTTCCAGGCAGAGCATGGATATATTTTAAACTTCTTCCAGGCCGAGCATGGATATATTTTAAACATCTTCCAGGCCGAGCATGGATATATTTTAAACATCTTCCAGGCCGAGCATGGGTATATTTAAACATCATCCAGGCCGAGCATGGGTATATTTAAACATCTTCCAGGCAGAGCATGGATATATTTTAAACTTCTTCCAGTTCGAGCATGGATATATTTTAAACATCTTCCAGGCCGAGCATGTATATATTTTAAACATCTTCCAGGCCGAGCATGGATATATTTTAAACATCTTCCAGACCGAACATGGATATATTTTAAACATCTTCCAGGCCGAGCATGGTTATATTTTAAACATCTTCCAGGCCGAGCATGGATATATTTTAAACATCTTCCAGGCCGAGCATGGATATATTTTCAACATCCTCCAGGCCGAGCATGGATATATTTTCAACATCTTCCAGGCCGAGCATGGATATATTTTAAACATCTTCCAGGCCGAGCATGGATATATTTTCAACATCTTCCACGCCGAGCATGGATATATTTTCAACATCTTCCAGGCCGAGCATAGATATATTTTAAACATCTTCCAGGCCGAGCATGGGTATATTTAAACATCTTCCAGGCAGAGCATGGATATATTTTAAACATCTTCCAGGCCGAGCATGGATATATTTTAAACATCTTCCAGGCCGAGCATGGATATATGTTATACATCTTCCAGGCCAAGCATGGATATATTTTAAACTTCTTCCAGGCCGAGCATGGATATATTTTAAACATCTTCAAGGCCGAGCATGGATATATTTTAGACATCTTCCAGGCCGAGCATGTATATATTTTATACATCTTCCAGGCCGAGCATGGATATATTTTAAACATCTTCCAGACCGAACATGGATATATTTTAAACATCTTCCAGGCCGATCATGGATATATTTTAAACATCTTCGAGGCAGAGCATGTATATATTTTAAACATCTTCCAGGCCGAGCATGTATATATTTTAAACATCTTCCAGGCCGAGCATGGATATATTTTAAACATCTTCCAGGCCGAGCATGGATATATTTCATACATCTTCCATGCCAAGCATGGATATATTTTAAACTTCTTCCAGGCCGATCATGGATATATTTTAAACATCTTCCAGGCCGAGCATGGATATATTTTAGACATCTTCCAGGCCGAGCATGTATATATTTTAACATCTTCCAGGCCGAGCATGGCTAAAGTTCAACAACTTCCCGGCCGAGCATAGTTATATTTTAAACTTCTTCCAGGCCGAGCATGGATATATTTTAAACATCTTCCAGGCCGAGCTTGGCTAAAGTTTCAACATCTTCCAGGCCGAACATGGATATATTTATAACATTTTTAGGCCGAGCATGGATATATTTTAAACATTTTCCAGGCCGAGCATGGATATATTTTAAACATCTTCCAGTCCGAGCATGGATATATTTTAAACATCTTCCAGACCGAGCATGGATATATTTTAAACATCTTCCAGGCCGAGCATGGATATATTTTAAACATCTTCCAGGCCGAGCATGGATATATTTTAAACGTCTTCCAGGCCGAACATGGATATATTTTAAACATCTTGCAGGCCGAGCATGGCTAAAGTTTCAACATCTTCCAGGCCGAACATGGATATATTTTAAACATTTTTAGGCCGAGCGTGGATATATTTTAAACATCTTCCAGGCCGAGCATGGCTAAACTTTCATCATCTTCCAGGCCGAGCATGGATATATTTTAAACACCTTCCAGGTCGAGCATGGATATATTTTAAACATCTTCCAGGCCGAGCATGGAAATATTTTCAACATCTTCCAGGCCGAGCACGGATATATTTTAAACATCTTCCAGGCCGTGCATGGATATATTTTAAACATCTTCCAGGCCGAGCATGGATATATTTTAAACATCTTCCAGGCCGAGCATGGATATATTTTCAACATCTTCCAGGCCGAGCATGGATATATTTTAAACATCTTCCAGGCCGAGCATGGATATATTTTAAACATCTTCCAGGCCGAGCATGGATATATTTTCATCATCTTCCACGCCGAGCATGGATATATTTTCAACATCTTCCAGGCCGAGCATGGATATATTTTAAACATTTTCCAGACCGAGCATGGGTATATTTAAACATCTTCCAGGCAGAGCATGGATATATTTTAAACATCTTCCAGGCCGAGCATGGATATATTTTAAACATCTTCCAGGCGGAGCATGGCTATATTTTCAACATCTTCCAGGCCGAGCATGGATATATTTTAAACATCTTCCAGGCCGAGGATGGATATATTTTCAACATCTTCCAGGCCGAGCATGGATATATTTTAAACATTTTCCAGGCCGAGCATGGATATATTTTCAACATCTTCCAGGCCAAGCATGGATATATTTTAAACATCTTCCAGGCCGAGCATGTGTATATTTAAACATCTTCCAGGCAGAGCATGGATATATTTTAAACATCTTCCAGGCCGAGCATGGATATATTTTAAACATCTTCCAGGCCGAGCATGGCTAAACTTTCAACATCTTCCAGGCCGAGCATGGATATATTTTAAACATCTCCCAGGCCGAGCATGGATATATTGTCAACATCTTCCAGGCCGAGCATGGATATATTTTCAACATCTTCCAGGCCGAGCATGGATATATTTTAAACATCTTCCAGGCCGAGCATGGATATATTTTAAACATCTTACTGGCCGAGCTAGGCTAAACTTTCAACATCTTCCAGGCCGAGCATGGATATATTTTAAACATCTTCCAGGCCGAGCATGGCTAAAGTTTCAACAACTTCCCGGCTGAGCATGGTTATATTTTAAACATCTTCCAGGTCGATCATGGTTATATTTTAAACATCTTCCAGGCCGAGCATGGCAAAAGTTTCAACATCTTACAGGCCGAACATGGATATATTTTAAACATCTTTAGGCCGAGCATGGATATATTTTAAACATCTTCCAGGCCGAGCATGGCTAAACTTTCAACATCTTCCAGGCCGAGCATGGATGTATTTTAAACACCTTCCAGGTCGAGCATGGATATATTTTAAACATCTTCCAGGCCGAGCATGGATATATTTTAAACATCTTCCTGGCCGAGCATGGATATATTTTAAACATCTTCCAGGCCGAGCATGGATATATTTTCAACATCTTCCAGGCCGAGCATGGATATATTTTAAACATCTTCCAGGTCGAGCATGGATATATTTTAAACATCTTCCAGGCCGAGCATGGATATATTTTAAACATCTTCCAGGCCGAGCATGGATATATTTTAAACATCTTCCAGGCCGAGCATGGATATATTTTAAACATCTTCCAGGCCGAGATTGGATATATTTTTAACATCTTCCAGGCCGAGCATGGATATATTTTAAACATCTTCCAGGCCGAGCATGGATATATTTCAAACATTTTCCAGGAAGAGCATGGCTGAAATTTCAACATCTTCCAGGTAGAGCATGGATATATTTTAAACATCTTCCAGGCCGAGCATGGATATATTTTAAACATCTTCCAGGCCGAGCATGGATATATTTTCAACATCTTCCAGGCCGAGCATGGCCAAAGTTTCAACATCTTCCAGGCCGAGCATGGATATGTTTTAAACATCTTCCAGGCCGAGCATGGATATCTTTTAAACATCTTCCAGGCCGAGCATGGATATATTTTCAACATCTTCCAGGCCGAGCATGGATATATTTTAAACATCTTCCAGGCCGAGCATGGATATATTTAAAACATCTTCCAGGCCGAGCATGGATTTATTTTAAACATCTTCCAGGCCGAGCATGGATATATTTCAACATCTTCCAGGTCGAGCATGGAAATATTTTACACATCTTCCAGGCCGAGCATGGATATATTTTAAACATCTTCCAGGCCGAGCATGGATATATTTTCAACATCTTCCAGGCCGAGCATGGCCAAAGTTTCAACATCTTCCAGGCCGAGCATGGATATGTTTTAAACATCTTCCAGGCCGAGCATGGATATCTTTTAAACATCTTCCAGGCCGAGCATGGATATATTTTAAACATCTTCCAGGCCGAGCATGGATATATTTTAAACATCTTCCAGGCCGAGCATGGATATATTTTAAACATCTTCCAGGTCGAGCATGGATATATTTTAAACATCTTCCAGGCCGAGCATGGATATATTTTCAACATCTTCCAGGCCGAGCATGGATATATTTTAAACATCTTTCAGGTCGAGCATGGATATATTTTAAACTTCTTCCAGGATGAGCATGGATATATTTTAAACATCTTCCTGGCCGAGCATGGATATATTTTAGACATCTTCCAGGCCGAGCATGTATATATTTTAAACATCTTCCAGGCCGAGCATGGATATATTTTAAACATTTTCCAGGCCGAGCATGGCTAAAGTTCAACAACTTCCCGGCCGAGCATGGATATATTTTAAACATCTTCCAGGCCGAGCATGGATATATTTTAAACATCTTCCAGGCCGAGCATGGCTAAAGTTTCAACATCTTCCAGGCCGAACATGGATATATTTATAACATCTTTAGGCCGAGCATGGATATATTTTAAACATTTTCCAGGCCGAGCATGGATATATTTTAAACATCTTCCAGGCCGAGCATGGATATATTTTAAACATCTTCCAGGCCGAGCATGGATATATTTTAAACATCTTCCAGGCCGAGCATGGATATATTTTAAACATCTTCCAGGCCGAGCATGGATATATTTTAAACATCTTCCAGGCTGAACATGGATATATTTTAAACATCTTGCAGGCCATGCATGGCTAAAGTTTCAACAACTTCCCGGCTGAGCATGGTTATATTTTAAACATCTTCCAGGCCGAGCATGGCAAAAGTTTCAACATCTTCCAGGCCGAACATGGATATATTTTAAACATCTTTAGGCCGAGCGTGGATATATTTTAAACATCTTCCAGGCCGAGCATGGCTAAACTTTAATCATCTTCCAGGCCGAGGATGGATATATTTTAAACACCTTCCAGGTCGAGCATGGATATATTTTAAACATCTTCCAGGCCGAGCATGGAAATATTTTCAACATCTTCCAGGCCGAGCACGGATATATTTTAAACATTTGCAGGCCGAGCATGGATATATTTTAAACATCTTCCAGGCCGAGCATGGAAATATTTTCAACATCTTCCAGGCCGAGCACGGATATATTTTAATCATTTCCAGGCCGAGCATGGATATATTTTAAACATCTTCCAGGCCGAGCATGGATATATTTTAAACATCTTCCAGGCCGAGCATGGATATATTTTCAACATCTTCCAGGCCGAGCATGGATATATTTTCAACATCTTCCAGGCGGAGCATGGATATATTTTAAACATCTTCCAGGCCGAGCATGGATATATTTTCAACATCTTCCACGCCGAGCATGGATATATTTTCAACATCTTCCAGTTCGAGCATGGATATATTTTAAAAATCTTCCAGGCCGAGCATGGGTATATTTAAACATCTTCCAGGCAGAGCATGGATATATTTTAAACATCTTCCAGGCCGAGCATGGATATATTTTAAACATCTTCCAGGCCGAGCATGGATATATGTTATAAATCTTCCAGGCCGAGCATGGATATATTTTAAACTTCTTCCAGGCCGAGCATGGATATATTTTAAACATCTTCCAGGCCGAGCATGGATATATTTTAAACTTCTTCCAGGCCGAGCATGTATATATTTTAAACATCTTCCAGGCCGAGCATGGATATATTTTAAACATCTTCCAGACCGAACATGGATATATTTTAAACATCTTCCAGGCCGAGCATGGCTAAAGTTTCAACAACTTCCCGGCTGAGCATGGTTATATTTTAAACATCTTCCAGGCCGAGCATGGATATATTTTAAACATCTTCCAGGCCGAGCATGGATATATTTTCAACATCCTCCAGGCCGAGCATGGATATATTTTCAACATCTTCCAGGCGGAGCATGGATATATTTTAAACATCTTCCAGGCCGAGCATGGATATATTTTCAACATCTTCCACGCCGAGCATGGATATATTTTCAACATCTTCCAGGCCGAGCATAGATATATTTTAAACATCTTCCAGGCCGAGCATGGATATATTTTAAACATCTTCCAGGCCGAGCATGGATATATTTTCAACATCTTCCAGGCCGAGCATGGATATATTTTAAACATCTTCCAGGCCGAGCATGGATATATTTTAAACATCTTCCAGGCCGATCATGGATATATTTTAAACATCTTCCAGGCCGAGCATGGATATATTTTAGACATCTTCCAGGCCGAGCATGTATATATTTTAACATCTTCCAGGCCGAGCATGGCTAAAGTTCAACAACTTCCCGGCCGAGCATGGTTATATTTTAAACTTCTTCCAGGCCGAGCATGGATATATTTTAAACATCTTCCAGGCCGAGCTTGGCTAAAGTTTCAACATCTTCCAGGCCGAACATGGATATATTTATAACATCTTTAGGCCGAGCATGGATATATTTTAAACATTTTCCAGGCCGAGCATGGATATATTTTAAACATCTTCCAGTCCGAGCATGGATATATTTTAAACATCTTCCAGGCCGAGCATGGATATATTTTAAACATCTTCCAGGCCGAGCATGGATATATTTTAAACATCTTCCAGGCCGAGCATGGATATATTTTAAACGTCTTCCAGGCCGAACATGGATATATTTTAAACATCTTGCAGGCCGAGCATGGCTAAAGTTTCAACATCTTCCAGGCCGAACATGGATATATTTTAAACATTTTTAGGCCGAGCGTGGATATATTTTAAACATCTTCCAGGCCGAGCATGGCTAAACTTTCATCATCTTCCAGGCCGAGCATGGATATATTTTAAACACCTTCCAGGTCGAGCATGGAAAGATTTTAAACATCTTCCAGGCCGAGCATGGAAATATTTTCAACATCTTCCAGGCCGAGCACGGATATATTTTAAACATCTTCCAGGCCGTGCATGGATATATTTTAAACATCTTCCAGGCCGAGCATGGATATATTTTAAACATCTTCCAGGCCGAGCATGGATATATTTTCAACATCTTCCAGGCCGAGCATGGATATATTTTAAACATCTTCCAGGCCGAGCATGGATATATTTTAAACATCTTCCAGGCCGAGCATGGATATATTTTCAACATCTTCCAGGCCGAGCATGGATATATTTTAAACATCTTCCAGGCCGAGCATGGATATATTGTCAACATCTTCCAGGCCGAGCATGGATATATTTTAAACATCTTCCAGGCCGAGCATGGATATATTTTCATCATCTTCCACGCCGAGCATGGATATATTTTCAACATCTTCCAGGCCGAGCATGGATATATTTTAAACATCTTCCAGGCCGAGCATGGGTATATTTAAACATCTTCCAGGCAGAGCATGGATATATTTTAAACATCTTCCAGGCCGAGCATGGATATATTTTAAACATCTTCCAGGCGGAGCATGGCTACATTTTGAACATCTTCCAGGCCGAGCATGGATATATTTTAAACATCTTCCAGTACGAGCATGGATATATTTTCAACATCTTCCAGGCCGAGCATGGATATATTTTAAACATTTTCCAGGCCGAGCATGGATATATTTTCAACATCTTCCAGGCCAAGCATGGATATATTTTAAACATCTTCCAGGCCGAGCATGTGTATATTTAAACATTTTCCAGGCAGAGCATGGATATATTTTAAACATCTTCCTGGCCGAGCATGGATATATTTTAAACATCTTCCAGGCCGAGCATGGCTAAACTTTCAACATCTTCCAGGCCGAGCATGGATATATTTTAAACATCTCCCAGGCCGAGCATGGATATATTGTCAACATCTTCCAGGCCGAGCATGGATATATTTTCAACATCTTCCAGGCCGAGCATGGATATATTTTAAACATCTTCCAGGCCGAGCATGGATATATTTTAAACATCTTACTGGCCGAGCTAGGCTAAACTTTCAACATCTTCCAGGCCGAGCATGGATATATTTTAAACATCTTCCAGGCCGAGCATGGCTAAAGTTTCAACAACTTCCCGGCTGAGCATGGTTATATTTTAAACATCTTCCAGGCCGATCATGGATATATTTTAAACATCTTCCAGGCCGAGCATGGCAAAAGTTTCAACATCTTCCAGGCCGAACATGGATATATTTTAAACATCTTTAGGCCGAGCATGGATATATTTTAAACATTAACCAGGCCGAGCATGGCTAAACTTTCAACATCTTCCAGGCCGAGCATGGATGTATTTTAAACACCTTCCAGGTCGAGCATGGATATATTTTAAACATCTTCCAGGCCGAGCATGGATATATTTTAAACATCTTCCTGGCCGAGCATGGATATATTTTAAACATCTTCCAGGCCGAGCATGGATATATTTTCAACATCTTCCAGGTCGAGCATGGATATATTTTAAACATCTTCCAGGTCGAGCATGGATATATTTTAAACATCTTCCAGGCCGAGCATGGATATATTTTAAACATCTTCCAGGCCGAGCATGGATATATTTTAAACATCTTCCAGGCCGAGCATGGATATATTTTAAACATCTTCCAGGTCGAGCATGGATATATTTTTAACATCTTCCAGGCCGAGCATGGATATATTTTTAACATCTTCCAGGCCGAGCATGGATATATTTTAAACATCTTCCAGGCCGAGCATGGATATATTTCAAACATTTTCCAGGAAGAGCATGGCTGAAATTTCAACATCTTCCAGGTAGAGCATGGATATATTTTAAACATCTTCCAGGCCGAGCATGGATATATTTTAAACATCTTCCAGGCCGAGCATGGATATATTTTCAACATCTTCCAGGCCGAGCATGGCCAAAGTTTCAACATCTTCCAGGCCGAGCATGGATATGTTTTAAACATCTTCCAGGCCGAGCATGGATATCTTTTAAACATCTTCCAGGCCGAGCATGGATATATTTTCAACATCTTCCAGGCCGAGCATGGATATATTTTAAACATCTTCCAGGCCGAGCGTGGATATATTTTAAACATCTTCCAGGCCGAGCGTGGATATATTTTAAACATCTTCCAGGCCGAGCAGGGATATATTTTAAACATCTTCCAGGCCGAGCATGGATATATTTTAAACATCTTCCAGGTCGAGCATGGATATATTTTAAACATCTTCCAGGCCGAACATGGATATATTTTAAACATCTTGCAGGCCGAGCATGGCCAAAGTTTCAACATCTTCCAGGCCGAGCATGGATATATTTTCAACATCTTCCAGGCCGAGCATGGATATATTTTAAACATCTTCCAGGCCGAGCATGGATATATTTTAAACATCTTCCAGGCCGAGCATGGATATATTTTAAACATCTTCCAGGTCGAGCATGGATATATTTTAAACATCTTCCAGGCCGAGCATGGATATATTTTCAACATCTTCCAGGCCGAGCATGGATATATTTTAAACATCTTCCAGGTCGAGCATGGATATATTTTAAACTTCTTCCAGGATGAGCATGGATATATTTTAAACATCTTCCTGGCCGAGCATGGATATATTTTAGACATCTTCCAGGCCGAGCATGTATATATTTTAAACAGCTTCCAGGCCGAGCATGGATATATTTTAAACATTTTCCAGGCCGAGCATGGCTAAAGTTCAACAACTTCCCGGCCGAGCATGGATATATTTTAAACATCTTCCAGGCCGAGCATGGATATATTTTAAACATCTTCCAGGCCGAGCATGGCTAAAGTTTCAACATCTTCCAGGCCGAACATGGATATATTTATAACATCTTTAGGCCGAGCATGGATATATTTTAAACATTTTCCAGGCCGAGCATGGATATATTTTAAACATCTTCCAGGCCGAGCATGGATATATTTTAAACATCTTCCAGGCCGAGCATGAATATATTTTAAACATCTTCCAGGCCGAGCATGGATATATTTTAAACATCTTCCAGGCTGAACATGGATATATTTTAAACATCTTGCAGGCCAAGCATGGCTAAAGTTTCAACAACTTCCCGGCTGAGCATGGTTATATTTTAAACATCTTCCAGGCCGAGCATGGCAAAAGTTTCAACATCTTCCAGGCCGAACATGGATATATTTTAAACATCTTCCAGGCCGAGCATGTATATATTTTAAACATCTTCCAGGCCGAGCATGGATATATTTTAAACATCTTCCAGACCGAACATGGATATATTTTAAACATCTTCCAGGCCGATCATGGATATATTTTAAACATCTTCGAGGCAGAGCATGTATATATTTTAAACATCTTCCAGGCCGAGCATGTATATATTTTAAACATCTTCCAGGCCGAGCATGGATATTTTTTAAACATCTTCCAGGCCGAGCATGGATATATTTTATACATCTTCCATGCCAAGCATGGATATATTTTAAACTTCTTCCAGGCCGATCATGGATATATTTTAAACATCTTCCAGGCCGAGCATGGATATATTTTAGACATCTTCCAGGCCGAGCATGTATATATTTTAACATCTTCCAGGCCGAGCATGGCTAAAGTTCAACAACTTCCCGGCCGAGCATGGTTATATTTTAAACTTCTTCCAGGCCGAGCATGGATATATTTTAAACATCTTCCAGGCCGAGCTTGGCTAAAGTTTCAACATCTTCCAGGCCGAACATGGATATATTTATAACATTTTTAGGCCGAGCGTGGATATATTTTAAACATCTTCCAGGCCGAGCATGGCTAAACTTTCATCATCTTCCAGGCCGAGCATGGATATATTTTAAACACCTTCCAGGTCGAGCATGGATATATTTTCAACATCTTCCAGGCCGAGCATGGAAATATTTTCAGCATCTTCCAGGCCGAGCACGGATATATTTTAAACATCTTCCAGGCCGTGCATGGATATATTTTAAACATCTTCCAGGCCGAGCATGGATATATTTTAAACATCTTCCAGGCCGAGCATGGATATATTTTCAACATCTTCCAGGCCGAGCATGGAAATATTTTAAACATCTTCCAGGCCGAGCATGGATATATTTTAAACATCTTCCAGCCGAGCATGGATATATTTTCAACATCTTCCACGCCGAGCATGGATATATTTTCAACATCTTCCAGGCCGAGCATGGATATATTTTAAACATCTTCCAGGCCGAGCATGGGTATATTTAAACATCTTCCAGGCAGAGCATGGATATATGTTAAACATCTTCCAGGCCGAGCATGGATATATTTTAAACATCTTCCAGGCCGAGCATGGCTATATTTTCAACATCTTCCAGGCCGAGCATGGATATATTTTAAACATCTTCCAGGCCGAGCATGGATATATTTTCAACATCTTCCAGGCCGAGCATGGATATATTTTAAACATTTTCCAGGCCGAGCATGGATATATTTTCAACATCTTCCAGGCCCAGCATGGATATATTTTAAACATCTTCCAGGCCGAGCATGTGTATATTTAAACATCTTCCAGGCAGAGCATGGATATATTTTAAGCATCTTCCAGGCCGAGCATGGATATATTTTAAACATCTTCCAGGCCGAGCATGGCTAAACTTTCAACATCTTCCAGGCCGAGCATGGATATATTTTAAACATCTCCCAGGCCGAGCATGGATATATTGTCAACATCTTCCAGGCCGAGCATGGATATATTTTCAACATCTTCCAGGCCGAGCATGGATATATTTTAAACATCTTCCAGGCCGAACATGGATATATTTTAAACATCTTACTGGCCGAGCTAGGCTAAACTTTCAACATCTTCCAGGCCGAGCATGGATATATTTTAAACATCTTCCAGGCCGAACATGGATATATTTTAAACATCTTCCAGGCCGAGCATGGCTAAAGTTTCAACAACTTCCCGGCTGAGCATGGTTATATTTTAAACATCTTCCAGGCCGATCATGGATATATTTTAAACATCTTCCAGGCCGAGCATGGCAAAAGTTTCAACATCTTCCAGGCCGAACATGGATATATTTTAAACATCTTTAGGCCGAGCATGGATATATTTTAAACATCTTCCAGGCCGAGCATGGCTAAACTTTCAACATCTTCCAGGCCGAGCATGGATGTATTTTAAACACCTTCCAGGTCGAGCATGGATATATTTTAAACATCTTCCAGGCCGAGCATGGATATATTTTCAACATCTTCCAGGCCGAGCATGGATATATTTTAAACATCTTCCAGGCCGAGCATGGATATATTTTCAACATCTTCCAGGCCGAGCATGGATATATTTTAAACATCTTCCAGGTCGAGCATGGATATATATTAAACATCTTCCAGGCCGAGCCTGGATATATTTTAAACATCTTCCAGGCCGAGCATGGATATATTTTAAACATCTTCCAGGTCGAGCATTGATATATTTTAAACATCTTCCAGGCCGAGCATGGATATATTTTTAACATCTTCCAGGCCGAGCATGGATATATTTTAAACATCTTCCAGGCCGAGCATGGATATATTTCAAACATTTTCCAGGAAGAGCATGGCTGAAATTTCAACATCTTCCAGGCCGAGCATGGATATATTTTAAACATCTTCCAGACCGAGCATGGATATATTTTAAACATCTTCCAGGCCGAGCATGGATATATTTTCAACATCTTCCAGGCCGAACATGGCCAAAGTTTCAACATCTTCCAGGCCGAGCATGGATATGTTTTAAACATCTTCCAGGCCGAGCATGGATATCTTTTAAACATATTCCAGGCCGAACATGGATATATTTTCAACATCTTCCAGGCCGAGCATGGATATATTTTAAACATCTTCCAGGCCGAGCATGGATATATTTTAAACATCTTCCAGGCCGAGCATGGATATATTTTAAACATCTTCCAGGCCGAGCATGGATATATTTTAAACATCTTCCAGGTCGACCATGGATATATTTTAAACATCTTCCAGGCCGAGCATGGATATATTTTAAACATCTTCCAGGCCGAACATGGATATATTTTAAACATCTTGCAGGCCGAGCATGGCTAAAGTTTCAACAACTTCCCGGCTGAGCATGGTTATATTTTAAACATCTTCCAGGCCGAGCATGGCAAAAGTTTCAACATCTTCCCGGCCGAACATGGATATATTTTAAACATCTTTAGGCCGAGCGTGGATATATCTTAAACATCTTCCAGGCCGAGCATGGCTAAACTTTCATCATCTTCCAGGCCGAGCATTGATATATTTTAAACACCTTCCAGGCCGAGCATGGATATATTTTAAACATCTTCCAGGCCGAGCATGGATATATTTTCACCATCTTCCAGGCCGAGCATGGATATATTTTCAACATCTTCCAGGCCGAGCATGGATATATTTTAAACATCTTCCAGGCCGAGCATGGCTATATTTTCAACATCTTCCAGGCCGAGCATTGATATATTTTAAACATCTTCCAGGCGCAGCATGGATATATTTTCAACATCTTCCAGGCCGAGCATGGATATATTTTAAACATTTTCCAGGCCGAGCATGGATATATTTTCAACATCTCCCAGGCCAAGCATGGATATATTTTAAACATCTTCCAGGCCGAGCATGGGTATATTTAAACATCTTCCAGGCAGAGCATGGATATATTTTAAACATCTTCCAGGCCGAGCATGGATATATTTTAAACATCTTCCAGGCCGAGCATGGCTAAACTTTCAACATCTTCCAGGCCGAGCATGGATATATTTTAAACATCTCCCAGGCTGAGCATGGATATATTGTCAACATCTTCCAGGCCGAGCATGGATATATTTTCAACATCTTCCAGGCCGAGCATGGATATATTTTAAACATCTTCCAGGCCGAGCATGGATATATTTTAAACATCTTCCTGGCCGAGCAATGCTAAACTTTCAACATCTTCTAGGCCGAGCATGGATATATTTTCAACATCTTCCAGGCCGAGCATGGATATATTTTAAACATCTTCCAGGTCGAGCATGGATATATTTTAAACATCTTCCAGGCCGAGCATGGATATATTTTAAACAACTTCCAGGCCGAGCATGGATATATTTTAAACATCTTCCAGGCCGAGCATGGATATATTTTCAACATCTTCCAGGCCGAGCATGGCCAAAGTTTCAACATCTTCCAGGCCGAGCATGGATATGTTTTAAACATCTTCCAGGCCGAGCATGGATATATTTTAAACATCTTCCAGGCCGAGCATGGATATATTTTCAACATCTTCCAGGCCGAGCATGGATATATTTTAAACATCTTCCAGGTCGAGCATGGATATATTTTAAACATCTTCCAGGTCGAGCATGGATATATTTTCAACATCTTCCAGGCCGAGCATGGATATATTTTCAACATCTTCCAGGCGGAGCATGGATATATTTTAAACATCTTCCAGGCCGAGCATGGATATATTTTCAACATCTTCCACGCCGAGCATGGATATATTTTAAACATCTTCCAGGCCGAGCATGGATATATTTTAAACATCTTCCAGGCCGAGCATGGGTATATTTAAACATCTTCCAGGCAGAGCATGGATATATTTTAAACATCTTCCAGGCCGAGCATGGATATATTTTAAACATCTTCCAGGCCGAGCATGGCTATATTTTCAACATCTTCCAGGCCGAGCATGGATATATTTTAAACATCTTCCAGGCCGAGCATGGATATATTTTCAACATCTTCCAGGCCGAGCATGGATATATTTTAAACATTTTCCAGGACGAGCATGGATATATTTTCAACATCTCCCAAGCCAATCATGGATATATTTTAAACATCTTCCAGGCCGAGCATGGGTATATTTAAACATCTTCCAGGCAGAGCATGGATATATTTTAAACATCTTCCAGGCCGAGCATGGATATATTTTAAACATCTTCCAGGCCGATCATGGCTAAACTTTCAACATCTTCCAGGCCGAGCATGGCTATATTTTAAACATCTCACAGGCCGAGCATGGATATATTGTCAACATCTTCCAGACCGAGCATGGATATATTTTCAACATCTTCCAGGCCGAGCATGGATATATTTTAAACATCTTCCAGGCCGAGCATGGATATATTTTAAACATCTTCCTGGCCGAGCAATGCTAAACTTTCAACATCTTCCAGGCCGAGCATGGATATATTTTAAACATCTTCCAGGCCGAACATGGATATATTTTAAACATCTTCCAGGCCGAGCATGGCTAAATTTTCAACAACTTCCCGGCTGAGCATGGTTATATTTTAAACATCTTCCAGGCCGATCATGGATATATTTTAAACATCTTCGAGGCCGAGCATGTATATATTTTAAACATCTTCCCGGCCGAGCATGTATATATTTTAAACATCTTCCAGGCCGAGCATGGATATATTTTAAACATCTTCCAGTCCGAGCATGGATATATTTTCAACATCTTCCAGGCCGAGCATGGATATATTTTAAACATCTTCCAGGCCGAGCATGGATATATTTTAAACATCTTCCAGGCCGAGCATGGATATATTTTAAACATCTTGCAGGTCGAGCATGGATATATTTTAAACATCTTCCAGGCCGAGCATGGATATATTTTCAACATCTTCCAGGCCGAGCATGAATATATTTTAAACATCTTCCAGGTCGAGCATGGATATATTTTAAACTTCTTCCAGGCCGAGCATGGATATATTTTAAACATCTTCCTGGCCGAGCATGGATATATTTTAGACATCTTCCAGGCCGAGCATGTATATATTTTAAACATCTTCCAGGCCGAGCATGGATATATTTTAAACATTTTCCAGGCCGAGCATGGCTAAAGTTCAACAACTTTCCGGCCGAGCATGGATATATTTTAAACATCTTCCAGGCCGAGCATGGATATATTTTAAACATCTTCCAGGCCGAGCATGGCTAAAGTTTCAACATCTTCCAGGCCGAACATGGATATATTTATAACATCTTTAGGCCGAGCATGGATATATTTTAAACATTTTCCAGGCCGAGCATGGATATATTTTAAACATCTTCCAGGCCGAGTATGGATATATTTTAAACATCTTCCAGGCCGAGCATGGATATATTTTAAACATCTTCCAGGCCGAGCATGGATATATTTTAAACATCTTCCAGGCCGAGCATGGATATATTTTAAACATCTTCCAGGCCGAGCATGGATATATTTTAAACATCTTCCAGGCTGAACATGGATATATTTTAAACATCTTGCAGGCCAAGCATGGCTAAAGTTTCAACAACTTCCCGGCTGAGCATGGTTATATTTTAAACATCTTCCAGGCCGAGCATGGCAAAAGTTTCAACATCTTCCAGGCCGAACATGGATATATTTTAAACATCTTTAGGCCGAGCGTGGATATATTTTAAACATCTTCCAGGCCGAGCATGGCTAAACTTTAATCATCTTCCAGGCCGAGCATGGATATATTTGAAACACCTTCCAGGTCGAGCATGGATATATTTTAAACAACTTCCAGGCCGAGCATGGAAATATTTTCAACATCTTCCAGGCCGAGCACGGATATATTTTAAACATTTCCAGGCCGAGCATGGATATATTTTAAACATCTTCCAGGCCGAGCATGGATATATTTTAAACATCTTCCAGGCCGAGCATGGATATATTTTCAACATCTTCCAGGCCGAGCATGGATATATTTTCTACATCTTCCTGGCGGAGCATGGATATATTTTAAACATCTTCCAGGCCGAGCATGGATATATTTTCAACATCTTCCACGCCGAGCATGGATATATTTTCAACATCTTCCAGGCCGAGCATGGATATATTTTAAACATCTTCCAGGCCGAGCATGGGTATATTTAAACATCTTCCAGGCAGAGCATAGATATATTTTAAACATCTTCCAGGCCGAGCATGGATATATTTTAAACATCTTCCAGGCCGAGCATGGATAAATGTTATAAATCTTCCAGGCCAAGCATGGATATATTTTAAACTTCTTCCAGGCCGAGCATGGATATATTTTAAACATCTTCCAGGCCGAGCATGGATATATTTTAGACATCTTCCAGGCCGAGCATGTATATATTTTAAACATCTTCCAGGCCGAGCATGGATATATTTTAAACATCTTCCAGACCGAACATGGATATATTTTAAACATCTTCCAGGCCGAGCATGGCTAAAGTTTCAACAACTTCCCGGCTGAGCATGGTTATATTTTAAACATCTTCCAGGCCGAGCATGGATATATTTTAAACATCTTCCAGGCCGAGCATAGATATATTTTCAACATCTTCCAGGCCGAGCATGGATATATTTTCAACATCTTCCAGGCGGAGCATGGATATATTTTAAACATCTTCCAGGCCGAGCATGGATATATTTTCAACATCTTCCACGCCGAGCATGGATATATTTTCAACATCTTCCAGGCCGAGCATAGATATATTTTACACATCTTCCAGGCCGAGCATGGGTATATTTAAACATCTTCCAGGCAGAGCATGGATATATTTTAAACATCTTCCAGGCCGAGCATGGATATATTTTAAACATCTTCTAGGCCGAGCATGGATATATGTTATACATCTTCCAGGCCAAGCATGGATTTATTTTAAACTTCTTCCAGGCCGAGCATGGATATATTTTAGACATCTTCCAGGCCGAGCATGTATATATTTTAAACATCTTCCAGGCCGAGCATGGATATATTTTAAACATCTTCCAGGCCGATCATGGATATATTTTAAACATCTTCCAGACCGAACATGGATATATTTTAAACATCTTCCAGGCCGATCATGGATATATTTTAAACATCTTCGAGGCAAAGCATGTATATATTTTAAACATCTTCCAGGCCGAGCATGTATATATTTTAAACATCTTCCAGGCCGAGCATGGATATATTTTAAACTTCTTCCAGGCCGAGCATGGATATATTTTATACATCTTCCATGCCAAGCATGGATATATTTTAAACTTCTTCCAGGCCGATCATGGATATATTTTAAACATCTTCCAGGCCGAGCATGGATATATTTTAGACATCTTCCAGGCCAAGCATGTATATATTTTAACATCTTCCAGGCCGGGCATGGCTAAAGTTCAACAACTTCCCGGCCGAGCATGGTTATATTTTAAACTTCTTCCAGGCCGAGCATGGTTATATTTTAAACATCTTCCAGGCCGAGCTTGGCTAAAGTTTCAACATCTTCCAGGCCGAACATGGATATATTTACAACATCTTTAGGCCGAGCATGGATATATTTTAAACATTTTCCAGGCCGAGCATGGATATATTTTAAACATCTTCCAGGCCGAGCATGGATATATTTTCAACATCTTCCAAGCCGAGCATGGATATATTTTAAACATCTTCCAGGCCGAGCATGGATATATTTTAAACATCTTCCAGGCCGAGCATGGCTATATTTTCAACATCTACCAGGCCGAGCATGGATATATTTTAAACATCTTCCAGGCCGAGCATGGATATATTTTCAACATCTTCCAGGCCGAGCATGGATATATTTTAAACATTTTCCAGGCCGAGCATGGATATATTTTCAACATCTTCCAGGACAAGCATGGATATATTTTAAACATCTTCCAGGCCGAGCATGTGTATATTTAAACATCTTCCAGGCAGAGCATGGATATATTTTAAACATCTTCCAGGCCGAGCATGGATATATTTTAAACATCTTCCAGACCGAGCATGGCTAAACTTTCAACATCTTCCAGGCCGAGCATGGATATATTTTAAACATCTCCCAGGCCGAGCATGGATATATTGTCAACATCTTCCAGGCCGAGCATGGATATATTTTCAACATCTTCCAGGCCGAGCATGGATATATTTTAAACATCTTCCAGGCCGAGCATGAATATATTTTAAACATCTTACTGGCCGAGCTAGGCTAAACTTTCAACATCTTCCAGGCCGAGCATGGATATATTTTAAACATCTTCCAGGCCGAACATGGATATATTTTAAACATCTTCCAGGCCGAGCATGGCTAAAGTTTCAACAACTTCCCGGCTGAGCATGGTTATATTTTAAACATCTTCCAGGCCGTTCATGGATATATTTTAAACATCTTCCAGGCCGAGCATGGTAAAAGTTTCAACATCTTCCAGGCCGAACATGGATATATTTTAAACATCTTTAGGCCGAGCATGGATATATTTTAAACATCTTCCAGGCCGAGCATGGCTAAACTTTCAACATCTTCCAGGCCGAGCATGGATGTTTTTTAAACACCTTCCAGGTCGAGCAATGGATATATTTTAAACATCTTCCAGGCCGAGCATGGATATATTTTAAACATCTTCCAGGCCGAGCATGGATATATTTTAAACATCTTCCAGGCCGAGCATGGATATATTTTCAACATCTTCCAGGCCGAGCATGGATATATTTTAAACATCTTCCAGGTCGAGCATGGATATATATTAAACATCTTTCAGGCCGAGCATGGATATATTTTAAACATCTTCCAGGCCGAGCATGGATATATTTTAAACATCTTCCAGGTCGAGCATGGATATATTTTCAACATCTTCCAGGCCGAGCATGGATATATTTTAAACATCTTCCAGGCCGAGCATGGATATATTTTAAACATCTTCCAGGCCGAGCATGGATATATTTTAAACATCTTCCAGGCCGAGCATGGATATATTTTAAACATCTTCCAGGTCGAGCATGGATATATTTTAAACATCTTCCAGGCCGAGCATGGATATATTTTAAACATCTTCCAGGCCGAACATGGATATATTTTAAACATCTTGCAGGCCGAGCATGGCTAAAGTTTCAACAACTTCCCGGCTGAGCATGGTTATATTTTAAACATCTTCCAGGCCGAGCATGGCAAAAGTTTCAACATCTTCCCGGCCGAACATGGATATATTTTAAACATCTTTAGGCCGAGCGTGGATATATTTTAAACATCTTCCAGGCCGAGCATGGCTAAACTTTCATCATCTTCCAGGCCGAGCATTGATATATTTTAAACACCTTCCAGGCCGAGCATGGATATATTTTAAACATCTTCCAGGCCGAGCATGGATATATTTTCACCATCTTCCAGGCCGAGCATGGATATATTTTCAACATCTTCCAGGCCGAGCATGGATATATTTTAAACATCTTCCAGGCCAAGCATGGCTATATTTTAAACATCTTCCAGGCCGAGCATGGAAATATTTTCAACATCTTCCAGGCCGAGCACGGATATATTTTAAACATCTTCCAGGCCGTGCATGGATATATTTTAAACATCTTCCAGGCCGAGCATGGATATATTTTAAACATCTTCCAGGCCGAGCATGGATATATTTTCAACATCTTCCAGGCCGAGCATGGATATATTTTAAACATCTTCCAGGCCGAGCATGGATATATTTTAAACATCTTCCAGGCCGAGCATGGATATATTTTCAACATCTTCCACGCCGAGCATGGATATATTTTCAACATCTTCCAGGCCGAGCATGGATATATTTTAAACATCTTCCAGGCCGAGCATGGGTATATTTAAACATCTTCCAAGCAAAGCATGGATATATTTTAAACATCTTCCAGGCCGAGCATGGATATATTTTAAACATCTTCCAGGCCGAGCATGGCTATATTTTCAACATCTTCCAGGCCGAGCATGGATATATTTTAAACATCTTCCAGGCCGAGCATGGATATATTTTCAACATCTTCCAGGCCGAGCATGGATATATTTTCAACATCTTCCAGGACAAGCATGGATATATTTTAAACATCTTCCAGGCAGAGCATGGATATATTTTAAACATCTTCCAGGCCGAGCATGGATATATTTTAAACATCTTCCAGGCCGAGCATGGCTAAACTTTCAACATCTTCCAGGCCGAGCATGGATATATTTTAAACATCTCCCAGGCCGAGCATGGATATATTGTCAACATCTTCCAGGCCGAGCATGGATATATTTTCAACATCTTCCAGGCCGAGCATGGATATATTTTAAACATCTTCCAGGCCGAGCATGGAAATTTTTTAAACATCTTACTGGCCGAGCTAGGCTAAACTTTCAACATCTTCCAGGCCGAGCATGGATATATTTTAAACATCTTCCAGGCCGAACATGGATATATTTTAAACATCTTCCAGGCCGAGCATGGCTAAAGTTTCAACAACTTCCCGGCTGAGCATGGTTATATTTTAAACATCTTCCAGGCCGATCATGGATATATTTTAAACATCTTCCAGGCCGAGCATGGCAAAAGTTTCAACATCTTCCAGGCCGAACATGGATATATTTTAAACATCTTTAGGCCGAGCATGGATATATTTTAAACATCTTCCAGGCCGAGCATGGCTAAACTTTCAACATCTTCCAGGCCGAGCATGGATGTATTTTAAACACCTTCCAGGTCGAGCAATGGATATATTTTAAACATCTTCCAGGCCGAGCATGGATATATTTTAAACATCTTCCAGGCCGAGCATGGATATATTTTAAACATCTTTCAGGCCGAGCATGGAAATATTTTAAACATCTTCCAGGCCGAGCATGGATATATTTTAAACATCTTCCAGGTCGAGCATGGATATATTTTAAACATCTTCCAGGCCGAGCATGGATATATTTTTAACATCTTCCAGGCCGAGCATGGATATATTTTAAACATCTTCCAGGCCGAGCATGGATATATTTCAAACATTTTCCAGGAAGAGCATGGCTGAAATTTCAACATCTTCCAGACCGAGCATGGATATATTTTAAACATCTTCCAGGCCGAGCATGGATATATTTTAAACATCTTCCAGGCCGAGCATGGATATATTTTCAACATCTTCCAGGCCGAGCATGGCCAAAGTTTCAACATCTTCCAGGCCGAGCATGGATATATTTTAAACAGCTTCCAGGCCGAGCATGGATATATTTTAAACATCTTCCAGGCCGAGCATGGATATATTTTAAACATCTTCCAGGCCGAGCATGGATATATTTTAAACATCTTCCAGGTCGAGCATGGATATATTTTAAACATCTTCCAGGCCGAGCATGGATACATTTTAAACATCTTCCAGGCCGAACATGGATATATTTTAAACATCTTGCAGGCCGAGCATGGCTAAAGTTTCAACAACTTCCCGGCTGAGCATGGTTATATTTTAAACATCTTCCAGGCCGAGCATGGCAAAAGTTTCAACATCTTCCCGGCCGAACATGGATATATTTTAAACATCTTTAGGCCGAGCGTGGATATATTTTAAACATCTCCCAGGCCGAGCATGGATATATTGTCAACATCTTCCAGGCCGAGCATGGATATATTTTCAACATCTTCCAGGCCGAGCATGGATATATTTTAAACATCTTCCAGGCCGAGCATGGAAATTTTTTAAACATCTTACTGGCCGAGCTAGGCTAAACTTTCAACATCTTCCAGGCCGAGCATGGATATATTTTAAACATCTTCCAGGCCGAACATGGATATATTTTAAACATCTTCCAGGCCGAGCATGGCTAAAGTTTCAACAACTTCCCGGCTGAGCATGGTTATATTTTAAACATCTTCCAGGCCGATCATGGATATATTTTAAACATCTTCCAGGCCGAGCATGGCAAAAGTTTCAACATCTTCCAGGCCGAACATGGATATATTTTAAACATCTTTAGGCCGAGCATGGATATATTTTAAACATCTTCCAGGCCGAGCATGGCTAAACTTTCAACATCTTCCAGGCCGAGCATGGATGTATTTTAAACACCTTCCAGGTCGAGCAATGGATATATTTTAAACATCTTCCAGGCCGAGCATGGATATATTTTAAACATCTTCCAGGCCGAGCATGGATATATTTTAAACATCTTCCAGGCCGAGCATGGATATATTTTCAACATCTTCCAGGCCGAGCATGGATATATTTTAAACATCTTCCAGGTCGAGCATGGATATATATTAAACATCTTTCAGGCCGAGCATGGAAATATTTTAAACATCTTCCAGGCCGAGCATGGATATATTTTAAACATCTTCCAGGTCGAGCATGGATATATTTTAAACATCTTCCAGGCCGAGCATGGATATATTTTTAACATCTTCCAGGCCGAGCATGGATATATTTTAAACATCTTCCAGGCCGAGCATGGATATATTTCAAACATTTTCCAGGAAGAGCATGGCTGAAATTTCAACATCTTCCAGGCCGAGCATGGATATATTTTAAACATCTTCCAGGCCGAGCATGGATATATTTTAAACATCTTCCAGGCCGAGCATGGATATATTTTCAACATCTTCCAGGCCGAGCATGGCCAAAGTTTCAACATCTTCCAGGCCAAGCATGGATATATTTTAAACATCTTCCAGGCCGAGCATGGATATATTTTAAACATCTTCCAGGCCGAGCATGGATATATTTTAAACATCTTCCAGGCCGAGCATGGATATATTTTAAACATCTTCCAGGTCGAGCATGGATATATTTTAAACATCTTCCAGGCCGAGCATGGATATATTTTAAACATCTTCCAGGCCGAACATGGATATATTTTTAACATCTTGCAGGCCGAGCATGGCTAAAGTTTCAACAACTTCCCGGCTGAGCATGGTTATATTTTAAACATCTTCCAGGCCGAGCATGGCAAAAGTTTCAACATCTTCCCGGCCGAACATGGATATATTTTAAACATCTTTAGGCCGAGCGTGGATATATTTTAAACATCTTCCAGGCCGAGCATGACTAAACTTTCATCATCTTCCAGGCCGAGCATTGATATAATTTAAACACCTTCCAGGCCGAGCATGGATATATTTGAAACATCTTCCAGGCCGAGCATGGATATATTTTCACCATCTTCCAGGCCGAGCATGGATATATTTTCAACATCTTCCAGGCCGAGCATGGATATATTTTAAACATCTTCCAGGCCGAGCATGGCTATATTTTCAACATCTTCCAGGCCGAGCATGGATATATCTTAAACATCTTCCAGGCCGAGCATGGATATATTTTCAACATCTTCCAGGCCGAGCATGGATATATTTTAAACATTTTCCAGGCCGAGCATGGATATATTTTCAACATCTCCCAGGCCAAGCATGGATATATTTTAAACATCTTCCAGGCCGAGCATGGCTATATTTTCAACATCTTCCAGGCCGAGCATGGATATATCTTAAACATCTTCCAGGCCGAGCATGGGTATATTTAAACATCTTCCAGGCAGAGCATGGATATATTTTAAACATCTTCCAGGCCGAGCATGGATATATTTTAAACATCTTCCAGGCCGAGCATGGCTAAACTTTCAACATCTTCCAGGCCGAGCATGTATATATTTTAAACATCTCCCAGGCTGAGCATGGATATATTGTCAACATCTTCCAGGCCGAGCATGGATATATTTTCAACATCTTCCAGGCCGAGCATGGATATATTTTAAACATCTTCCAGGCCGAGCATGGATATATTTTAAACATCTTCCTGGCCGAGCAATGCTAAACTTTCAACATCTTCCAGGCCGAGCATGGATATATTTTCAACATCTTCCAGGCCGAGCATGGATATATTTTAAACATCTTCCAGGTCGAGCATGGATATATTTTAAACATCTTCCAGGCCGAGCATGGATATATTTTAAACATCTTCCAGGCCGAGCATGGATATATTTTAAACATCTTCCAGGTCGAGCATTGATATATTTTAAACACCTTCCAGGCCGAGCATGGAAATATTTTTAACATCTTCCAGGCCGAGCATGGATATATTTTAAACATCTTCCAGGCCGAGCATGGATATATTTCAAACATTTTCCAGGTAGAGCATGGCTGAAATTTCAACATCTTCCAGGCCGAGCATGGATATATTTTAAACATCTTCCAGGCCGAGCATGGATATATTTTCAACATCTTCCAGGCCGAGCATGGCCAAAGTTTCAACATCTTCCAGGCCGAGCATGGATATGTTTTAAACATCTTCCAGGCCGAGCATGGATATATTTTAAACATCTTCCAGGCCGAGCATGGATATATTTTCAACATCTTCCAGGCCGAGCATGGATATATTTTAAACATCTTCCAGGTCGAGCATGGATATATTTTAAACATCTTCCAGGTCGAGCATGGATATATTTTCAACATCTTCCAGGCCGAGCATGGATATATTTTAAACATCTTCCAGGCCGAGCATGGGTATATTTAAACATCTTCCAGGCAGAGCATGGATATATTTTAAACATCTTCCAGGCCGAGCATGGATATATTTTAAACATCTTCCAGGCCGAGCATGGCTATATTTTCAACATCTTCCAGGCCGAGCATGGATATATTTTAAACATCTTCCAGGCCGAGCATGGATATATTTTCAACATCTTCCAGGCCGAGCATGGATATATTTTAAACATTTTCCAGGCCGAGCATGGATATATTTTCAACATCTCCCAGGCCAATCATGGATATATTTTAAACATCTTCCAGGCCGAGCATGGGTATATTTAAACATCTTCCAGGCAGAGCATGGATATATTTTAAACATCTTCCAGGCCGAGCATGGATATATTTTAAACATCTTCCAGGCCGATCATGGCTAAACTTTCAACATCTTCCAGGCCGAGCATGGATATATTTTAAACATCTCCCAGGCTGAGCATGGATATATTGTCAACATCTTCCAGACCGAGCATGGATATATTTTCAACATCTTCCAGGCCGAGCATGGATATATTTTAAACATCTTCCAGGCCGAGCATGGATATATTTTAAACATCTTCCTGGCCGAGCAATGCTAAACTTTCAACATCTTCCAGGCCGAGCATGGATATATTTTAAACATCTTCCAGGCCGAACATGGATATATTTTAAACGTCTTCCAGGCCGAGCATGGCTAAAGTTTCAACAACTTCCCGGCTGAGCATGGTTATATTTTAAACATCTTCCAGGCCGATCATGGATATATTTTAAACATCTTCGAGGCCGAGCATGTATATATTTTAAACATCTTCCAGGCCGAGCATGTATATATTTTAAACATCTTCCAGGCCGAGCATGGATATATTTTAAACATCTTCCAGGCCGAGCATGGATATATTTTATACATCTTCCAGGCCAAGCATGGATATATTTTAAACTTCTTCCAGGCCGAGCATGGATATATTTTAAACATCTTCCAGGCCGAGCATGGATATATTTTAGACATCATCCAGGCCGAGCATGTATATATATTAAACATCTTCCAGGCCGAGCATGGATATATTTTAAACATCTTAAATGCCGAGCATGGCTAAAGTTCAACAACTTCCCGGCCGAGCATGGTTATAGTTTAAACATCTTCCAGGCCGAGCATGGATATATTTTAAACATCTTCCAGACCGAGCATGGCTAAAGTCTCAACATCTTCCAGGCCTAACATGGATATATTTATAACATCTTTAGGCCGAGCATGGATATATTTTAAACATTTTCCAGGCCGAGCATGGATATATTTTAAACATCTTCCAGGCCGAGCATGGATATATTTTAAACATCTTCCAGGCCGAGCATGGATATATTTTAAACATCTTCCAGGCCGAGCATGGATATATTTTAAACATCTTCCAGGCCGAGCATGGATATATTTTAAACATCTTCCAGGCCGAACATGGATATATTTTAAACATCTTGCAGGCCGAGCATGGCTAAAGTTTCAACAACTTCCCGGCTGAGCATGGTTATATTTTAAAGATCTTCCAGGCCGAGCATGGCAAAAGTTTCAACATCTTCCAGGCCGAACATGGATATATTTTAAACATTTTTACGCCGAGCGTGGATATATTTTAAACATCTTCCAGGCCGAGCATGGCTAAACTTTCATCATCTTCCAGGCCGAGCATGGATATATTTTAAACACCTTCCAGGTCGAGCATGGATATATTTTAAACATCTTCCAGGCCGAGCATGGAAATATTTTCAACATCTTCCAGGCCGAGCACGGATATATTTTAAACATCTTCCAGGCCGAGCATGGATATATTTTAAACATCTTCCAGGTCGAGCATGGCTATATTTTAAACATCTTCCAGGCCGAGCATGGATATATTTTAAACATCTTCCAGGCCGAGCATGGATATATTTTCAACATCTTCCAGGCCGAGCATGGATATATTTTAAACATTTTCCAGGCCGAGCATGGATATATTTTCAACATCTCCCAGGCCAAGCATGGATATATTTTAAACATCTTCCAGGCCGAGCATGGGTATATTTAAACATCTTCCAGGCAGAGCATGGATATATTTTAAACATCTTCCAGGCCGAGCATGGATATATTTTAAACATCTTCCAGGCCGAGCATGGCTAAACTTTCAACATCTTCCAGGCCGAGCATGGATATATTTTAAACATCTTCCAGGCCGAGCTTGGATATATTTTATACATCTTCCAGGCCAAGCATGGATATATTTTAAACTTCTTCCAGGCCGAGCATTGATATATTTTAAACATCTTCCAGGCCGAGCATGGATATATTTTAGACATCTTCCAGGCCGAGCATGTATATATATTAAACATCTTCCAGGCCGAGCATGGATATATTTTAAACATCTTCCAGGCCGAGCATGGCTAAAGTTCAACAACTTCCCGGCCGAGCATGGTTATAGTTTAAACATCTTCCAGGCCGAGCATGGATATATTTTAAACATCTTCCAGACCGAGCATGGCTAAAGTCTCAACATCTTCCAGGCCGAACATGGATATATTTATAACATCTTTAGGCCGAGCATGGATATATTTTAAACATTTTCCAGGCCGAGCATGGATATATTTTAAACATCTTCCAGGCCGAGCATGGATATATTTTAAACATCTTCCAGGCCGAGCATGGATATATTTTAAACATCTTCCAGGCCGAGCATGGATATATTTTAAACATCTTCCAGGCCGAGCATGGATATATTTTAAACATCTTCCAGGCCGAACATGGATATATTTTAAACATCTTGCAGGCCGAGCATGGCTAAAGTTTCAACAACTTCCCGGCTGAGCATGGTTATATTTTAAAGATCTTCCAGGCCGTGCATGGCAAAAGTTTCAACATCTTCCAGGCCGAACATGGATATATTTTAAACATTTTTACGCCGAGCGTGGATATATTTTAAACATCTTCCAGGCCGAGCATGGCTAAACTTTCATCATCTTCCAGGCCGAGCATGGATATATTTTAAACACCTTCCAGGTCGAGCATGGATATATTTTAAACATCTTCCAGGCCGAGCATGGAAATATTTTCAACATCTTCCAGGCCGAGCACGGATATATTTTAAACATCTTCCAGGCCGAGCATGGATATATTTTAAACATCTTCCAGGCCGAGCATGGCTATATTTTCAACATCTTCCAGGCCGAGCATGGATATATTTTAAACATCTTCCAGGCCGAGCATGGATATATTTTCAACATCTTCCAGGCCGAGCATGGATATGTTTTAAACATTTTCCAGGCCGAGCAAGGATATATTTTAAACATCTTCCAGGCCGAGCATGGGTATATTTAAACATCTTCCAGGCAGAGCATGGATATATTTTAAACATCTTCCAGGCCGAGCATGGATATATTTTAAACATCTTCCAGGCCTAGCATGGCTAAACTTTCAACATCTTCCAGGCCGAGCATGGATATATTTTAAACATCTCCCAGGCCGAGCATGGATATATTGTCAACATCTTCCAGGCCGAGCATGGATATATTTTCAACATCTTCCAGGCCGAGCATGGATATATTTTAAACATCTTCCAGGCCGAGCATGGATATATTTTAAACATCTTCCTGGCCGAGCAATGCTAAACTTTCAACATCTTCCAGGCCGAGCATGGATATATTTTAAACATCTTCCAGGCCGAACATGGATATATTTTAAACATCTTCCAGGCCGAGCATGGCTAAAGTTTCAACAACTTCCCGGCTGAGCATGGTTATATTTTAAACATCTTCCAGGCCGATCATGGATATATTTTTAACATCTTCGAGGCCGAGCTTGTATATATTTTAAACATCTTCCAGGCCGAGCATGTATATATTTTAAACATCTTCCAGGCCGAGCATGGATAAAGTTCAAGAACTTCCCGGCCGAGCATGGTTATATTTTAAACATCTTCCAGGCCGAGCATGGATATATTTTAAACATCTTCCAGGCCGAGCATGGCTAAAGTCTCAACATCTTCCAGGCCGAACATGGATATATTTATAACATCTTTAGGCCGAGCATGGATATATTTTAAACATTTTCCAGGCCGAGCATGGATATATTTTATACATCTTCCAGGCCGAGCATGGAAATATTTTCAACATCTTCCAGGCCGAGCACGGATATATTTTAAACATCTTCCAGGCCGAGCATGGATATATTTTAAACATCTTCCAGGCCGAGCATGGCTATATTTTCAACATCTTCCAGGCCGAGCATGGATATATTTTAAACATCTTCCAGGCCGAGCATGGATATATTTTCAACATCTTCCAGGCCGAGCATGGATATATTTTAAACATTTTCCAGGCCGAGCATGGATATATTTTCAACATCTCCCAGGCCAAGCATGGATATATTTTAAACATCTTCCAGGCCGAGCATGGGTATATTTAAACATCTTCCAGGCAGAGCATGGATATATTTTAAACATCTTCCAGGCCGAGCATGGATATATTTTAAACATCTTCCAGGCCGAGCATGGCTAAACTTTCAACATCTTCCAGGCCGAGCATGGATATATTTTAAACATCTTCCAGGCCGAGCTTGGATATATTTTATACATCTTCCAGGCCAAGCATGGATATATTTTAAACTTCTTCCAGGCCGAGCATGGATATATTTTAAACATCTTCCAGGCCGAGCATGGATATGTTTTAGACATCTTCCAGGCCGAGCATGTATATATATTAAACATTTTCCAGGCCGAGCATGGATATATTTTAAACATCTTCCAGGCCGAGCATGGCTAAAGTTCAACAACTTCCCGGCCGAGCATGGTTATAGTTTAAACATCTTCCAGGCCGAGCATGGATATATTTTAAACATCTTCCAGACCGAGCATGGCTAAAGTCTCAACATCTTCCAGGCCGAACATGGATATATTTATAACATCTTTAGGCCGAGCATGGATATATTTTAAACATTTTCCAGGCCGAGCATGGATATATTTTAAACATCTTCCAGGCCGAGCATGGATATATTTTAAACATCTTCCAGGCCGAGCATGGATATATTTTAAACATCTTCCAGGCCGAGCATGGATATATTTTAAACATCTTCCAGGCCGAACATGGATATATTTTAAACATCTTGCAGGCCGAGCATGGCTAAAGTTTCAACAACTTCCCGGCTGAGCATGGTTATATTTTAAAGATCTTCCAGGCCGTGCATGGCAAAAGTTTCAAAATCTTCCAGGCCGAACATGGATATATTTTAAACATTTTTACGCCGAGCGTGGATATATTTTAAACATCTTCCAGGCCGAGCATGGCTAAACTTTCATCATCTTCCAGGCCGAGCATGGATATATTTTAAACACCTTCCAGGTCGAGCATGGATATATTTTAAACATCTTCCAGGCCGAGCATGGAAATATTTTCAACATCTTCCAGGCCGAGCACGGATATATTTTAAACATCTTCCAGGCCGAGCATGGATATATTTTAAACATCTTCCAGGCCGAGCATGGCTATATTTTCAACATCTTCCAGGCCGAGCATGGATATATTTTAAACATCTTCCAGGCCGAGCATGGATATATTTTTAACATCTTCCAGGCCGATCATGGATATGTTTTAAACATCTTCCAGGCCGAGCATGGCTAAACTTTCAACATCTTCCAGGCCGAGCATGGATATATTTTAAACATCTCCCAGGCCGAGCATGGATATATTGTCAACATCTTCCAGGCCGAGCATGGAAATATTTTCAACATCTCCCAGGCCAAGCATGGATATATTTTAAACATCTTCCAGGCCGAGCATGGGTATATTTAAACATCTTCCAGGCCGAGCATGGATATATTTTAAACATCTTCCAGGCCGAGCATGGCTAAACTTTCAACATCTTCCAGGCCGAGCATGGATATATTTTAAACATCTCCCAGGCCGAGCATGGATATATTGTCAACATCTTCCAGGCCGAGCATGGATATATTTTCAACATCTTCCAGGCCGAGCATGGATATATTTTAAACATCTTCCAGGCCGAGCATGGATATATTTTAAACATCTTCCTGGCCGAGCAATGCTAAACTTTCAACATCTTCCAGGCCGAGCATGGATATATTTTAAACATCTTCCAGGCCGAACATGGATATATTTTAAACATCTTCCAGGCCGAGCATGGCTAAAGTTTCAACAACTTCCCGGCTGAGCATGGTTATATTTTAAACATCTTCCAGGCCGATCATGGATATATTTTTAACATCTTCGAGGCCGAGCTTGTATATATTTTAAACATCTTCCAGGCCGAGCATGTATATATTTTAAACATCTTCCAGGCCGAGCATGGATATATTTTAAACATCTTCCAGGCCGAGCATGGATATATTTTATACATCTTCCAGGCCAAGCATGGATATATTTTAAACTTCTTCCAGGCCGAGCATGTATATATTTTAAACATCTTCCAGGCCGAGCATGGATATATTTTAGACATCTTCCAGGCCGAGCATGTATATATTTTAAACATCTTCCAGGCCGAGCATGAATATATTTTAAACATCTTCCAGGCCGAGCATGGCTAAAGTTCAAGAACTTCCCGGCCGAGCATGGTTATATTTTAAACATCTTCCAGGCCGAGCATGGATATATTTTAAACATCTTCCAGGCCGAGCATGGCTAAAGTCTCAACATCTTCCAGGCCGAACATGGATATATTTATAACATCTTTAGGCCGAGCATGGATATATTTTAAACATTTTCCAGGCCGAGCATGGATATATTTTAAACATCTTCCAGGCCGAGCATGGATATATTTTAAACATCTTCCAGGCCGAGCATGGATATATTTTAAACATCTTCCAGGCCGAGCATGGATATATTTTAAACATCTTCCAGGCCGAGCATGGATATATTTTAAACATCTTCCAGGCCGAACATGGATATATTTTAAACATCTTGCAGGCCGAGCATGGCTAAAGTTTCAACAACTTCCCGGTTGAGCATGGTTATATTTTAAACATCTTCCAGGCCGAGCATGGCAAAAGTTTCAACATCTTCCAGGCCGAACATGGATATATTTTAAACATTTTTACGCCGAGCGTGGATATATTTTAAACATCTTCCAGGCCGAGCATGGCTAAACTTTCATCATCTTCCAGGCCGAGCATGGATATATTTTAAACACCTTCCAGGTCGAGCATGGATATATTTAAAACATCTTCCAGGCCGAGCATGGAAATATTTGCAACATCTTCCAGGCCGAGCACGGATATATTTTAAACATCTTCCAGGCCGAGCACGGATATATTTTAAACATCTTCCAGGCCGAACATGGATATATTTTAAACATCTTGCAGGCCGAGCATGGCTAAAGTTTCAACAACTTCCCGGTTGAGCATGGTTATATTTTAAACATCTTCCAGGCCGAGCATGGCAAAAGTTTCAACATCTTCCAGGCCGAACATGGATATATTTTAAACATTTTTACGCCGAGCGTGGATATATTTTAAACATCTTCCAGGCCGAGCATGGCTAAACTTTCATCATCTTCCAGGCCGAGCATGGATATATTTTAAACACCTTCCAGGTCGAGCATGGATATATTTAAAACATCTTCCAGGCCGAGCATGGAAATATTTGCAACATCTTCCAGGCCGAGCACGGATATATTTTAAACATCTTCCAGGCCGAGCATGGATATATTTTCAACATCTTCCAGGCCGAGCATGGATATATTTTAAACATCTTCTAGGCCGAGCATGGATATATTTTCAACATCTTCCAGGCCGAGCATGGATATATTTTAAACATCTTCCAGGCCGAGCATGGATATATTTTAAACATCTTCCAGGCCGAGCATGGATATATTTTCAACATCTTCCACGCCGAGCATGGATATATTTTCAACATCTTCCAGGCCGAGCATGGATATATTTTAAACATCTTCCAGGCCGAGCATGGATATATTTTCAACATCTTCCACGCCGAGCATGGATATATTTTCAACATTTTCCAGGCCGAGCATGGATATATTTTAAACATCTTCCAGGCCGAGCATGGATATATTTTCAACATCTTCCAGGCCGAGCATGGATATATTTTAAACACCTTCCAGGCCGAGCATGCATATATTTTAAACATCTTCCAGGCCGAGCATGGGTATATTTAAACATCTTCCAGGCAGAGCATGGATATATTTTAAACATCTTCCAGGCCGAGCATGGATATATTTTAAACATCTTCCAGGCCGAGCATGGCTAAACTTTCAACATCTTCCAGGCCGAGCATGGATATATTTTAAACATCTCCCAGGCCGAGCATGGATATATTGTCAACATCTTCCAGGCCGAGCATGGATATATTTTCAACATCTTCCAGGCCGAGCATGGATATATTTTTAACATCTTCCAGGCCGAGCATGGATATATTTTAAACATCTTCCTGGCCGAGCATGGATATATTTTAAACATCTTCCAGGCCGAGCATGGGTATATTTTAAACATCTTCCAGGCCGAGCATGGCTAAAGTTTCAACAACTTCCCGGCTGAGCATGGTTATATTTTAAACATCTTCCAGGCCGATCATGGATATATTTTAAACATCTTCCAGGCCGAACATGGATATATTTTAAACATCTTCCAGGCCGAGCATGGCTAAAGTTTCAACAACTTCCCGGCTGAGCATGGTTATATTTTAAACATCTTCCAGGCCGATCATGGATATATTTTAAACATCTTCGAGGCCGAGCATGTATATATTTTAAACATCTTCCAGGCCGAGCATGTATATATTTTAAACATCTTCCAGGCCGAGCATGGATATATTTTAAACATCTTCCAGGCCGAGCATGGATATATTTTATACATCTTCCAGGCCAAGCATGGATATATTTTAAACTTCTTCCAGGCCGAGCATGGATATATTTTAAACATCTTTCAGGCCGAGCATGGATATATTTTAGACATCTTCCAGGCCGAGCATGTATATATTTTAAACATCTTCCAGGCCGAGCATGGATATATTTTAAACATCTTCCAGGCCGAGCATGGCTAAAGTTCAACAACTTCCCGGCCGAGCATGGTTATATTTTAAACATCTTCCAGGCCGAGCATGGATATATTTTAAACATCTTCCAGGCCGAGCATGGCTAAAGTCTCAACATCTTCCAGGCTGAACATGGATATATTTATAACATCTTTAGGCCGAGCATGGATATATTTTAAACATCTTCCAGGCCGAGCATGGATATATTTTAAACATCTTCCAGGCCGAGCATGGATATATTTTAAACATCTTCCAGGCCGAGCATGGATATATTTTAAACATCTTCCAGGCTAAACATGGATATATTTTAAACATCTTGCATGCCGAGCATGGCTAAAGTTTCAACAACTTCCCGGCTGAGCATGGTTATATTTTAAACATCTTCCAGGCCGAGCATGGCAAAAGTTTCAACATATTCCAGGCCGAACATGGATATATTTGAAACATTTTTACGCCGAGCGTGGATATATTTTCAACATCTTCCAGGCCGAGCATGGATATATTTTCAACATCTCCCAGGCCAAGCATGGATATATTTTAAACATCTTCCAGCCCGAGCATGGGTATATTTAAACATCTTCCAGGCAGAGCATGGATATATTTTAAACATCTTCCAGGCCGAGCATGGATATATTTTAA
This sequence comes from Scyliorhinus torazame, assembly GCF_047496885.1. Classification (NCBI taxonomy): domain Eukaryota; kingdom Metazoa; phylum Chordata; class Chondrichthyes; order Carcharhiniformes; family Scyliorhinidae; genus Scyliorhinus; species Scyliorhinus torazame. Next base: position 94,426,538 of record NC_092726.1, on the reverse strand, counting down.
AAATCTTCCAGGCCAAGCATGGCTAAACTTTCAACATCTTCCAGGCCGAGCATGGATATATTTTAAACATCTCCCAGGCCGAGCATGGATATATTGTCAACATCTTCCAGCTGAGCATGGATATATTTTCAACATCTTCCAGGCCGAGCATGGATATATTTTAAACATCTTCCAGGCCGAGCATGGATATATTTTAAACATCTTCCTGGCCGAGCAATGCTAAACTTTCAACGTCTTCCAGGCCGAGCATGGATATATTTTAAACATCTTCCAGGCCGAACATGGATATATTTTAAACATCTTCCAGGCCGAGCATGGCTAAAGTTTCAACAACTTCCCGGCTGAGCATGGTTATATTTTAAACATCTTCCAGGCCGATCATGGATATATTTTAAACATCTTCGAGGCCGAGCATGGAAATATTTTCAACATCTTCCAGGCCGAACATGGATATATTTTAAACATTTTTACGCCGAGCGTGGAAATATTTTAAACATCTTCCAGGCCGAGCATGGCTAAACTTTCATCATCTTCCAGGCCGAGCATGAATATATTTTAAACACCTTCCAGGTCGAGCATGGATATATTTTAAACATCTTCCAGGCCGAGCATGGAAATATTTTCAACATCTTCCAGGCCGAGCACGGATATATTTTAAACATCTTCCAGGCCGTTCATGTATATATTTTCAACATCTTCCAGGCCGAGCATGGATATATTTTAAATATCTTCCAGGCCGAGCATGGATATATTTTCAACATCTTCCAGGCCGAGCATGGATATATTTTAAACATCTTCCAGGCCGAGCATGGATATATTTTAAACATCTTCCAGGCCGAGCATGGATATATTTTCAACATCTTCCACGCCGAGCATGGTTATATTTTCAACATCTTCCAGGCCGAGCATGGATATATTTTAAACATCTTCCAGGCCGAGCATGGATATATTTTATACATTTTCCAGGCCAAGCATGGATATATTTTAAACTTCTTCCAGGCCGAGCATGGATATATTTTCAACATCTTCCAGGCCGAACATGGATATATTTTAGACATCTTCCAGGCCGAGCATGTATATATTTTAAACATCTTCCAGGCCGAGCATGGATATATTTTAAACATCTTCCAGGCCGAGCATGGCTAAAGTTCAACAACTTCCCGGCCGATCATGGTTATATTTTAAACATCTTCCAGGCCGAGCATGGATATATTTTAAACATCTTCCAGGCCGAGCATGGCTAAAGTCTCAACATCTTCCAGGCCGAACATGGATATATTTATAACATCTTTAGGCCGAGCATGGATATATTTTAAATATTTTCCAGGCCGAGCATGGATATATTTTAAACATCTTCCAGGCCGAGAATGGATATATTTTAAACATCTTCCAGGCCGAGCATGGATATATTTTAAACATCTTCCAGGCCGAGCATGGATATATTTTAATCACCTTCCAGGCCGAGCATGGATATATTTTAAACATCTTGCAGGCCGAGCATGGCTAAAGTTTCAACAACTTCCCGGCTGAGCATGGTTATATTTTAAACATCTTCCAGGCCGAGCATGGCAAAAGTTTCAACATCTTCCAGGCCGAACATGGATATATTTTAAACATTTTTACGCCGAGCGTGGATATATTTTAAACATCTTCCAGGCCGAGCATGGCTAAACTTTCATCATCTTCCAGGCCGAGCATGAATACATTTTAAACACCTTCCAGGTCGAGCATGGATATATTTTAAACATCTTCCAGGCTGAGCATGGAAATATTTTCAACATCTTCCAGGCCGAGCACGGATATATTTTAAACATCTTCCAGGCCGAGCATGGATTAATTTTCAACATCTTCCAGGCCGAGCATGGATATATTTTAAATATCTTCCAGGCCGAGCATGGATATATTTTCAACATCTTGCAGGCCGAGCATGGATATATTTTAAACATCTTCCAGGCCGAGCATGGATATATTTTAAACATCTTCCAGGCCGAGCATGGATATATTTTCAACATCTTCCACGCCGAGCATGGTTATATTTTCAACATCTTCCAGGCCGAGCATGGATATATTTTAAACATCTTCCAGGCCGAGCATGGGTATATTTAAACATCTTCCAGGCAGAGCATGGATATATTTTAAACATCTTCCAGGCCGAGCATGGATATATTTTAAACATCTTCCAGGCCGAGCATGGCTATATTTTCAACTTCTTCCAGGCCGAGCATGGATATATTTTAAACATCTTCCAGGCCGAGCATGGATATATTTTCAACATCTTCCAGGCCGAGCATGGATATATTTTAAACATTTTCCTGGCCGAGCATGGATATATTTTCAACATCTTCCAGGCCAAGCATGGATATATTTTAAACATCTTCCAGGCCGAGCATGGGTATATTTAAACATCTTCCAGGCAGAGCATGGATATATTTTAAACATCTTCCAGGCCGAGCATGGATTATTTTAAACATCTTCCAGGCCGAGCATGGCTAAACTTTCAACATCTTCCAGGCCGAGCATGGATATATTTTAAACATCTTCCAGGCCGAGCATGGATATATTTTCAACATCTTCCAGGCCGAGCATGGATATATTTTAAACATTTTCCAGGCCGAGCATGGATATATTTTCAACATCTCCCAGGCCAATCATGGATATATTTTAAACATCTTCCAGGCCGAGCATGGGTATATTTAAACATCTTCCAGGCAGAGCATGGATATATTTTAAACATCTTCCAGGCCGAGCATGGATATATTTTAAACATCTTCCAGGCCGATCATGGCTAAACTTTCAACATCTTCCAGGCCGAGCATGGATATATTTTAAACATCTCCCAGGCTGAGCATGGATATATTGTCAACATCTTCCAGACCGAGCATGGATATATTTTCAACATCTTCCAGGCCGAGCATGGATATATTTTAAACATCTTCCAGGCCGAACATGGATATATTTTAAACGTCTTCCAGGCCGAGCATGGCTAAAGTTTCAACAACTTCCCGGCTGAGCATGGTTATATTTTAAACATCTTCCAGGCCGATCATGGATATATTTTAAACATCTTCGAGGCCGAGCATGTATATATTTTAAACATCTTCCAGGCCGAGCATGTATATATTTTAAACATCTTCCAGGCCGAGCATGGATATATTTTAAACATCTTCCAGGCCGAGCATGGATATATTTTATACATCTTCCAGGCCATGCATGGATATATTTTAAACTTCTTCCAGGCCGAGCATGGATATATTTTAAACATCTTCCAGGCCGAGCATGGATATATTTTAGACATCATCCAGGCCGAGCATGTATATATATTAAACATCTTCCAGGCCGAGCATGGATATATTTTAAACATCTTAAATGCCGAGCATGGCTAAAGTTCAACAACTTCCCGGCCGAGCATGGTTATAGTTTAAACATCTTCCAGGCCGAGCATGGATATATTTTAAACATCTTCCAGACCGAGCATGGCTAAAGTCTCAACATCTTCCAGGCCTAACATGGATATATTTATAACATCTTTAGGCCGAGCATGGATATATTTTAAACATTTTCCAGGCCGAGTATGGATATATTTTAAACATCTTCCAGGCCGAGCATGGATATATTTTAAACATCTTCCAGGCCGAGCATGGATATATTTTAAACATCTTCCAGGCCGAGCATGGATATATTTTAAACATCTTCCAGGCCGAGCATGGATATATTTTAAACATCTTCCAGGCCGAACATGGATATATTTTAAACATCTTGCAGGCCGAGCATGGCTAAAGTTTCAACAACTTCCCGGCTGAGCATGGTTATATTTTAAAGATCTTCCAGGCCGAGCATGGCAAAAGTTTCAACATCTTCCAGGCCGAACATGGATATATTTTAAACATTTTTACGCCGAGCGTGGATATATTTTAAACATCTTCCAGGCCGAGCATGGCTAAACTTTCATCATCTTCCAGGCCGAGCATGGATATATTTTAAACACCTTCCAGGTCGAGCATGGATATATTTTAAACATCTTCCAGGCCGAGCATGGAAATATTTTCAACATCTTCCAGGCCGAGCACGGATATATTTTAAACATCTTCCAGGCCGAGCATGGATATATTTTAAACATCTTCCAGGTCGAGCATGGCTATATTTTAAACATCTTCCAGGCCGAGCATGGATATATTTTAAACATCTTCCAGGCCGAGCATGGATATATTTTCAACATCTTCCAGGCCGAGCATGGATATATTTTAAACATTTTCCAGGCCGAGCATGGATATATTTTCAACATCTCCCAGGCCAAGCATGGATATATTTTAAACATCTTCCAGGCCGAGCATGGGTATATTTAAACATCTTCCAGGCAGAGCATGGATATATTTTAAACATCTTCCAGGCCGAGCATGGATATATTTTAAACATCTTCCAGGCCGAGCATGGCTAAACTTTCAACATCTTCCAGGCCGAGCATGGATATATTTTAAACATCTTCCAGGCCGAGCATGGCTATATTTTCAACATCTTCCAGGCCGAGCATGGATATATTTTAAACATCTTCCAGGCCGAGCATGGATATATTTTCAACATCTTCCAGGCCGAGCATGGATATGTTTTAAACATTTTCCAGACCGAGCAAGGATATATTTTAAACATCTTCCAGGCCGAGCATGGGTATATTTAAACATCTTCCAGGCAGAGCATGGATATATTTTAAACATCTTCCAGGCCGAGCATGGATATATTTTAAACATCTTCCAGGCCTAGCATGGCTAAACTTTCAACATCTTCCAGGCCGAGCATGGATATATTTTAAACATCTCCCAGGCCGAGCATGGATATATTGTCAACATCTTCCAGGCCGAGCATGGATATATTTTCAACATCTTCCAGGCCGAGCATGGATATATTTTAAACATCTTCCAGGCCGAGCATGGATATATTTTAAACATCTTCCTGGCCGAGCAATGCTAAACTTTCAACATCTTCCAGGCCGAGCATGGATATATTTTAAACATCTTCCAGGCCGAACATGGATATATTTTAAACATCTTCCAGGCCGAGCATGGCTAAAGTTTCAACAACTTCCCGGCTGAGCATGGTTATATTTTAAACATCTTCCAGGCCGATCATGGATATATTTTTAACATCTTCGAGGCCGAGCTTGTATATATTTTAAACATCTTCCAGGCCGAGCATGTATATATTTTAAACATCTTCCAGGCCGAGCATGGATAAAGTTCAAGAACTTCCCGGCCGAGCATGGTTATATTTTAAACATCTTCCAGGCCGAGCATGGATATATTTTAAACATCTTCCAGGCCGAGCATGGCTAAAGTCTCAACATCTTCCAGGCCGAACATGGATATATTTATAACATCTTTAGGCCGAGCATGGATATATTTTAAACATTTTCCAGGCCGAGCATGGATATATTTTATACATCTTCCAGGCCGAGCATGGAAATATTTTCAACATCTTCCAGGCCGAGCACGGATATATTTTAAACATCTTCCAGGCCGAGCATGGATATATTTTAAACATCTTCCAGGCCGAGCATGGCTATATTTTCAACATCTTCCAGGCCGAGCATGGATATATTTTAAACATCTTCCAGGCCGAGCATGGATATATTTTCAACATCTTCCAGGCCGAGCATGGATATATTTTAAACATTTTCCAGGCCGAGCATGGATATATTTTCAACATCTCCCAGGCCAAGCATGGATATATTTTAAACATCTTCCAGGCCGAGCATGGGTATATTTAAACATCTTCCAGGCAGAGCATGGATATATTTTAAACATCTTCCAGGCCGAGCATGGATATATTTTAAACATCTTCCAGGCCGAGCATGGCTAAACTTTCAACATCTTCCAGGCCGAGCATGGATATATTTTAAACATCTTCCAGGCCGAGCTTGGATATATTTTATACATCTTCCAGGCCAAGCATGGATATATTTTAAACTTCTTCCAGGCCGAGCATGGATATATTTTAAACATCTTCCAGGCCGAGCATGGATATGTTTTAGACATCTTCCAGGCCGAGCATGTATATATATTAAACATTTTCCAGGCCGAGCATGGATATATTTTAAACATCTTCCAGGCCGAGCATGGCTAAAGTTCAACAACTTCCCGGCCGAGCATGGTTATAGTTTAAACATCTTCCAGGCCGAGCATGGATATATTTTAAACATCTTCCAGACCGAGCATGGCTAAAGTCTCAACATCTTCCAGGCCGAACATGGATATATTTATAACATCTTTAGGCCGAGCATGGATATATTTTAAACATTTTCCAGGCCGAGCATGGATATATTTTAAACATCTTCCAGGCCGAGCATGGATATATTTTAAACATCTTCCAGGCCGAGCATGGATATATTTTAAACATCTTCCAGGCCGAGCATGGATATATTTTAAACATCTTCCAGGCCGAACATGGATATATTTTAAACATCTTGCAGGCCGAGCATGGCTAAAGTTTCAACAACTTCCCGGCTGAGCATGGTTATATTTTAAAGATCTTCCAGGCCGTGCATGGCAAAAGTTTCAACATCTTCCAGGCCGAACATGGATATATTTTAAACATTTTTACGCCGAGCGTGGATATATTTTAAACATCTTCCAGGCCGAGCATGGCTAAACTTTCATCATCTTCCAGGCCGAGCATGGATATATTTTAAACACCTTCCAGGTCGAGCATGGATATATTTTAAACATCTTCCAGGCCGAGCATGGAAATATTTTCAACATCTTCCAGGCCGAGCACGGATATATTTTAAACATCTTCCAGGCCGAGCATGGATATATTTTAAACATCTTCCAGGCCGAGCATGGCTATATTTTCAACATCTTCCAGGCCGAGCATGGATATATTTTAAACATCTTCCAGGCCGAGCATGGATATATTTTTAACATCTTCCAGGCCGATCATGGATATGTTTTAAACATCTTCCAGGCCGAGCATGGCTAAACTTTCAACATCTTCCAGGCCGAGCATGGATATATTTTAAACATCTCCCAGGCCGAGCATGGATATATTGTCAACATCTTCCAGGCCGAGCATGGAAATATTTTCAACATCTCCCAGGCCAAGCATGGATATATTTTAAACATCTTCCAGGCCGAGCATGGGTATATTTAAACATCTTCCAGGCCGAGCATGGATATATTTTAAACATCTTCCAGGCCGAGCATGGCTAAACTTTCAACATCTTCCAGGCCGAGCATGGATATATTTTAAACATCTCCCAGGCCGAGCATGGATATATTGTCAACATCTTCCAGGCCGAGCATGGATATATTTTCAACATCTTCCAGGCCGAGCATGGATATATTTTAAACATCTTCCAGGCCGAGCATGGATATATTTTAAACATCTTCCTGGCCGAGCAATGCTAAACTTTCAACATCTTCCAGGCCGAGCATGGATATATTTTAAACATCTTCCAGGCCGAACATGGATATATTTTAAACATCTTCAAGGCCGAGCATGGCTAAAGTTTCAACAACTTCCCGGCTGAGCATGGTTATATTTTAAACATCTTCCAGGCCGATCATGGATATATTTTTAACATCTTCGAGGCCGAGCTTGTATATATTTTAAACATCTTCCAGGCCGAGCATGTATATATTTTAAACATCTTCCAGGCCGAGCATGGATATATTTTAAACATCTTCCAGGCCGAGCATGGATATATTTTATACATCTTCCAGGCCAAGCATGGATATATTTTAAACTTCTTCCAGGCCGAGCATGTATATATTTTAAACATCTTCCAGGCCGAGCATGGATATATTTTAGACATCTTCCAGGCCGAGCATGTATATATTTTAAACATCTTCCAGGCCGAGCATGGATATATTTTAAACATCTTCCAGGCCGAGCATGGCTAAAGTTCAAGAACTTCCCGGCCGAGCATGGTTATATTTTAAACATCTTCCAGGCCGAGCATGGATATATTTTAAACATCTTCCAGGCCGAGCATGGCTAAAGTCTCAACATCTTCCAGGCCGAACATGGATATATTTATAACATCTTTAGGCCGAGCATGGATATATTTTAAACATTTTCCAGGCCGAGCATGGATATATTTTAAACATCTTCCAGGCCGAGCATGGATATATTTTAAACATCTTCCAGGCCGAGCATGGATATATTTTAAACATCTTCCAGGCCGAGCATGGATATATTTTAAACATCTTCCAGGCCGAGCATGGATATATTTTAAACATCTTCCAGGCCGAACATGGATATATTTTAAACATCTTGCAGGCCGAGCATGGCTAAAGTTTCAACAACTTCCCGGTTGAGCATGGTTATATTTTAAACATCTTCCAGGCCGAGCATGGCAAAAGTTTCAACATCTTCCAGGCCGAACATGGATATATTTTAAACATTTTTACGCCGAGCGTGGATATATTTTAAACATCTTCCAGGCCGAGCATGGCTAAACTTTCATCATCTTCCAGGCCGAGCATGGATATATTTTAAACACCTTCCAGGTCGAGCATGGATATATTTAAAACATCTTCCAGGCCGAGCATGGAAATATTTGCAACATCTTCCAGGCCGAGCACGGATATATTTTAAACATCTTCCAGGCCGAGCACGGATATATTTTAAACATCTTCCAGGCCGAACATGGATATATTTTAAACATCTTGCAGGCCGAGCATGGCTAAAGTTTCAACAACTTCCCGGTTGAGCATGGTTATATTTTAAACATCTTCCAGGCCGAGCATGGCTAAAGTTTCAACATCTTCCAGGCCGAACATGGATATATTTTAAACATTTTTACGCCGAGCGTGGATATATTTTAAACATCTTCCAGGCCGAGCATGGCTAAACTTTCATCATCTTCCAGGCCGAGCATGGATATATTTTAAACACCTTCCAGGTCGAGCATGGATATATTTAAAACATCTTCCAGGCCGAGCATGGAAATATTTGCAACATCTTCCAGGCCGAGCACGGATATATTTTAAACATCTTCCAGGCCGAGCATGGATATATTTTCAACATCTTCCAGGCCGAGCATGGATATATTTTAAACATCTTCTAGGCCGAGCATGGATATATTTTCAACATCTTCCAGGCCGAGCATGGATATATTTTAAACATCTTCCAGGCCGAGCATGGATATATTTTAAACATCTTCCAGGCCGAGCATGGATATATTTTCAACATCTTCCACGCCGAGCATGGATATATTTTCAACATCTTCCAGGCCGAGCATGGATATATTTTAAACATCTTCCAGGCCGAGCATGGATATATTTTCAACATCTTCCACGCCGAGCATGGATATATTTTCAACATTTTCCAGGCCGAGCATGGATATATTTTAAACATCTTCCAGGCCGAGCATGGATATATTTTCAACATCTTCCAGGCCGAGCATGGATATATTTTAAACACCTTCCAGGCCGAGCATGCATATATTTTAAACATCTTCCAGGCCGAGCATGGGTATATTTAAACATCTTCCAGGCAGAGCATGGATATATTTTAAACATCTTCCAGGCCGAGCATGGATATATTTTAAACATCTTCCAGGCCGAGCATGGCTAAACTTTCAACATCTTCCAGGCCGAGCATGGATATATTTTAAACATCTCCCAGGCCGAGCATGGATATATTGTCAACATCTTCCAGGCCGAGCATGGATATATTTTCAACATCTTCCAGGCCGAGCATGGATATATTTTAAACATCTTCCAGGCCGAGCATGGATATATTTTAAACATCTTCCTGGCCGAGCATGGATATATTTTAAACATCTTCCAGGCCGAGCATGGGTATATTTTAAACATCTTCCAGGCCGAGCATGGCTAAAGTTTCAACAACTTCCCGGCTGAGCATGGTTATATTTTAAACATCTTCCAGGCCGATCATGGATATATTTTAAACATCTTCCAGGCCGAACATGGATATATTTTAAACATCTTCCAGGCCGAGCATGGCTAAAGTTTCAACAACTTCCCGGCTGAGCATGGTTATATTTTAAACATCTTCCAGGCCGATCATGGATATATTTTAAACATCTTCGAGGCCGAGCATGTATATATTTTAAACATCTTCCAGGCCGAGCATGTATATATTTTAAACATCTTCCAGGCCGAGCATGGATATATTTTAAACATCTTCCAGGCCGAGCATGGATATATTTTATACATCTTCCAGGCCAAGCATGGATATATTTTAAACTTCTTCCAGGCCGAGCATGGATATATTTTAAACATCTTTCAGGCCGAGCATGGATATATTTTAGACATCTTCCAGGCCGAGCATGTATATATTTTAAATATCTTCCAGGCCGAGCATGGATATATTTTAAACATCTTCCAGGCCGAGCATGGCTAAAGTTCAACAACTTCCCGGCCGAGCATGGTTATATTTTAAACATCTTCCAGGCCGAGCATGGATATATTTTAAACATCTTCCAGGCCGAGCATGGCTAAAGTCTCAACATCTTCCAGGCTGAACATGGATATATTTATAACATCTTTAGGCCGAGCATGGATATATTTTAAACATCTTCCAGGCCGAGCATGGATATATTTTAAACATCTTCCAGGCCGAGCATGGATATATTTTAAACATCTTCCAGGCCGAGCATGGATATATTTTAAACATCTTCCAGGCTAAACATGGATATATTTTAAACATCTTGCATGCCGAGCATGGCTAAAGTTTCAACAACTTCCCGGCTGAGCATGGTTATATTTTAAACATCTTCCAGGCCGAGCATGGCAAAAGTTTCAACATATTCCAGGCCGAACATGGATATATTTGAAACATTTTTACGCCGAGCGTGGATATATTTTCAACATCTTCCAGGCCGAGCATGGATATATTTTCAACATCTCCCAGGCCAAGCATGGATATATTTTAAACATCTTCCAGCCCGAGCATGGGTATATTTAAACATCTTCCAGGCAGAGCATGGATATATTTTAAACATCTTCCAGGCCGAGCATGGATATATTTTAAAAATCTTCCAGGCCAAGCATGGCTAAACTTTCAACATCTTCCAGGCCGAGCATGGATATATTTTAAACATCTCCCAGGCCGAGCATGGATATATTGTCAACATCTTCCAGCTGAGCATGGATATATTTTCAACATCTTCCAGGCCGAGCATGGATATATTTTAAACATCTTCCAGGCCGAGCATGGATATATTTTAAACATCTTCCTGGCCGAGCAATGCTAAACTTTCAACGTCTTCCAGGCCGAGCATGGATATATTTTAAACATCTTCCAGGCCGAACATGGATATATTTTAAACATCTTCCAGGCCGAGCATGGCTAAAGTTTCAACAACTTCCCGGCTGAGCATGGTTATATTTTAAACATCTTCCAGGCCGATCATGGATATATTTTAAACATCTTCGAGGCCGAGCATGGAAATATTTTCAACATCTTCCAGGCCGAACATGGATATATTTTAAACATTTTTACGCCGAGCGTGGAAATATTTTAAACATCTTCCAGGCCGAGCATGGCTAAACTTTCATCATCTTCCAGGCCGAGCATGAATATATTTTAAACACCTTCCAGGTCGAGCATGGATATATTTTAAACATCTTCCAGGCCGAGCATGGAAATATTTTCAACATCTTCCAGGCCGAGCACGGATATATTTTAAACATCTTCCAGGCCGTTCATGTATATATTTTCAACATCTTCCAGGCCGAGCATGGATATATTTTAAATATCTTCCAGGCCGAGCATGGATATATTTTCAACATCTTCCAGGCCGAGCATGGATATATTTTAAACATCTTCCAGGCCGAGCATGGATATATTTTAAACATCTTCCAGGCCGAGCATGGATATATTTTCAACATCTTCCACGCCGAGCATGGTTATATTTTCAACATCTTCCAGGCCGAGCATGGATATATTTTAAACATCTTCCAGGCCGAGCATGGATATATTTTATACATTTTCCAGGCCAAGCATGGATATATTTTAAACTTCTTCCAGGCCGAGCATGGATATATTTTCAACATCTTCCAGGCCGAGCATGGATATATTTTAGACATCTTCCAGGCCGAGCATGTATATATTTTAAACATCTTCCAGGCCGAGCATGGATATATTTTAAACATCTTCCAGGCCGAGCATGGCTAAAGTTCAACAACTTCCCGGCCGAGCATGGTTATATTTTAAACATCTTCCAGGCCGAGCATGGATATATTTTAAACATCTTCCAGGCCGAGCATGGCTAAAGTCTCAACATCTTCCAGGCCGAACATGGATATATTTATAACATCTTTAGGCCGAGCATGGATATATTTTAAATATTTTCCAGGCCGAGCATGGATATATTTTAAACATCTTCCAGGCCGAGAATGGATATATTTTAAACATCTTCCAGGCCGAGCATGGATATATTTTAAACATCTTCCAGGCCGAGCATGGATATATTTTAATCACCTTCCAGGCCGAGCATGGATATATTTTAAACATCTTGCAGGCCGAGCATGGCTAAAGTTTCAACAACTTCCCGGCTGAGCATGGTTATATTTTAAACATCTTCCAGGCCGAGCATGGCAAAAGTTTCAACATCTTCCAGGCCGAACATGGATATATTTTAAACATTTTTACGCCGAGCGTGGATATATTTTAAACATCTTCCAGGCCGAGCATGGCTAAACTTTCATCATCTTCCAGGCCGAGCATGAATACATTTTAAACACCTTCCAGGTCGAGCATGGATATATTTTAAACATCTTCCAGGCTGAGCATGGAAATATTTTCAACATCTTCCAGGCCGAGCACGGATATATTTTAAACATCTTCCAGGCCGAGCATGGATTAATTTTCAACATCTTCCAGGCCGAGCATGGATATATTTTAAATATCTTCCAGGCCGAGCATGGATATATTTTCAACATCTTGCAGGCCGAGCATGGATATATTTTAAACATCTTCCAGGCCGAGCATGGATATATTTTAAACATCTTCCAGGCCGAGCATGGATATATTTTCAACATCTTCCACGCCGAGCATGGTTATATTTTCAACATCTTCCAGGCCGAGCATGGATATATTTTAAACATCTTCCAGGCCGAGCATGGGTATATTTAAACATCTTCCAGGCAGAGCATGGATATATTTTAAACATCTTCCAGGCCGAGCATGGATATATTTTAAACATCTTCCAGGCCGAGCATGGCTATATTTTCAACTTCTTCCAGGCCGAGCATGGATATATTTTAAACATCTTCCAGGCCGAGCATGGATATATTTTCAACATCTTCCAGGCCGAGCATGGATATATTTTAAACATTTTCCTGGCCGAGCATGGATATATTTTCAACATCTTCCAGGCCAAGCATGGATATATTTTAAACATCTTCCAGGCCGAGCATGGGTATATTTAAACATCTTCCAGGCAGAGCATGGATATATTTTAAACATCTTCCAGGCCGAGCATGGATTATTTTAAACATCTTCCAGGCCGAGCATGGCTAAACTTTCAACATCTTCCAGGCCGAGCATGGATATATTTTAAACATCTTCCAGGCCGAGCATGGATATATTTTCAACATCTTCCAGGCCGAGCATGGATATATTTTAAACATTTTCCAGGCCGAGCATGGATATATTTTCAACATCTCCCAGGCCAATCATGGATATATTTTAAACATCTTCCAGGCCGAGCATGGGTATATTTAAACATCTTCCAGGCAGAGCATGGATATATTTTAAACATCTTCCAGGCCGAGCATGGATATATTTTAAACATCTTCCAGGCCGATCATGGCTAAACTTTCAACATCTTCCAGGCCGAGCATGGATATATTTTAAACATCTCCCAGGCTGAGCATGGATATATTGTCAACATCTTCCAGACCGAGCATGGATATATTTTCAACATCTTCCAGGCCGAGCATGGATATATTTTAAACATCTTCCAGGCCGAGCATGGATATATTTTAAACATCTTCCTGGCCGAGCAATGCTAAACTTTCAACATCTTCCAGGCCGAGCATGGATATATTTTAAACATCTTCCAGGCCGAACATGGATATATTTTAAACGTCTTCCAGGCCGAGCATGGCTAAAGTTTCAACAACTTCCCGGCTGAGCATGGTTATATTTTAAACATCTTCCAGGCCGATCATGGATATATTTTAAACATCTTCGAGGCCGAGCATGTATATATTTTAAACATCTTCCAGGCCGAGCATGTATATATTTTAAACATCTTCCAGGCCGAGCATGGATATATTTTAAACATCTTCCAGGCCGAGCATGGATATATTTTATACATCTTCCAGGCCATGCATGGATATATTTTAAACTTCTTCCAGGCCGAGCATGGATATATTTTAAACATCTTCCAGGCCGAGCATGGATATATTTTAGACATCATCCAGGCCGAGCATGTATATATATTAAACATCTTCCAGGCCGAGCATGGATATATTTTAAACATCTTAAATGCCGAGCATGGCTAAAGTTCAACAACTTCCCGGCCGAGCATGGTTATAGTTTAAACATCTTCCAGGCCGAGCATGGATATATTTTAAACATCTTCCAGACCGAGCATGGCTAAAGTCTCAACATCTTCCAGGCCTAACATGGATATATTTATAACATCTTTAGGCCGAGCATGGATATATTTTAAACATTTTCCAGGCCGAGTATGGATATATTTTAAACATCTTCCAGGCCGAGCATGGATATATTTTAAACATCTTCCAGGCCGAGCATGGATATATTTTAAACATCTTCCAGGCCGAGCATGGATATATTTTAAACATCTTCCAGGCCGAGCATGGATATATTTTAAACATCTTCCAGGCCGAACATGGATATATTTTAAACATCTTGCAGGCCGAGCATGGCTAAAGTTTCAACAACTTCCCGGCTGAGCATGGTTATATTTTAAAGATCTTCCAGGCCGAGCATGGCAAAAGTTTCAACATCTTCCAGGCCGAACATGGATATATTTTAAACATTTTTACGCCGAGCGTGGATATATTTTAAACATCTTCCAGGCCGAGCATGGCTAAACTTTCATCATCTTCCAGGCCGAGCATGGATATATTTTAAACACCTTCCAGGTCGAGCATGGATATATTTTAAACATCTTCCAGGCCGAGCATGGAAATATTTTCAACATCTTCCAGGCCGAGCACGGATATATTTTAAACATCTTCCAGGCCGAGCATGGATATATTTTAAACATCTTCCAGGTCGAGCATGGCTATATTTTAAACATCTTCCAGGCCGAGCATGGATATATTTTAAACATCTTCCAGGCCGAGCATGGATATATTTTCAACATCTTCCAGGCCGAGCATGGATATATTTTAAACATTTTCCAGGCCGAGCATGGATATATTTTCAACATCTCCCAGGCCAAGCATGGATATATTTTAAACATCTTCCAGGCCGAGCATGGGTATATTTAAACATCTTCCAGGCAGAGCATGGATATATTTTAAACATCTTCCAGGCCGAGCATGGATATATTTTAAACATCTTCCAGGCCGAGCATGGCTAAACTTTCAACATCTTCCAGGCCGAGCATGGATATATTTTAAACATCTTCCAGGCCGAGCTTGGATATATTTTATACATCTTCCAGGCCAAGCATGGATATATTTTAAACTTCTTCCAGGCCGAGCATTGATATATTTTAAACATCTTCCAGGCCGAGCATGGATATATTTTAGACATCTTCCAGGCCGAGCATGTATATATATTAAACATCTTCCAGGCCGAGCATGGATATATTTTAAACATCTTCCAGGCCGAGCATGGCTAAAGTTCAACAACTTCCCGGCCGAGCATGGTTATAGTTTAAACATCTTCCAGGCCGAGCATGGATATATTTTAAACATCTTCCAGACCGAGCATGGCTAAAGTCTCAACATCTTCCAGGCCGAACATGGATATATTTATAACATCTTTAGGCCGAGCATGGATATATTTTAAATATTTTCCAGGCCGAGCATGGATATATTTTAAACATCTTCCAGGCCGAGCATGGATATATTTTAAACATCTTCCAGGCCGAGCATGGATATATTTTAAATATCTTCCAGGCCGAGCATGGATATATTTTAAACATCTTCCAGGCCGAGCATGGATATATTTTAAACATCTTCCAGGCCGAACATGGATATATTTTAAACATCTTGCAGGCCGAGCATGGCTAAAGTTTCAACAACTTCCCGGCTGAGCATGGTTATATTTTAAAGATCTTCCAGGCCGTGCATGGCAAAAGTTTCAACATCTTCCAGGCCGAACATGGATATATTTTAAACATTTTTACGCCGAGCGTGGATATATTTTAAACATCTTCCAGGCCGAGCATGGCTAAACTTTCATCATCTTCCAGGCCGAGCATGGATATATTTTAAACACCTTCCAGGTCGAGCATGGATATATTTTAAACATCTTCCAGGCCGAGCATGGAAATATTTTCAACATCTTCCAGGCCGAGCACGGATATATTTTAAACATCTTCCAGGCCGAGCATGGATATATTTTAAACATCTTCCAGGCCGAGCATGGCTATATTTTCAACATCTTCCAGGCCGAGCATGGATATATTTTAAACATCTTCCAGGCCGAGCATGGATATATTTTCAACATCTTCCAGGCCGAGCATGGATATGTTTTAAACATTTTCCAGGCCGAGCAAGGATATATTTTAAACATCTTCCAGGCCGAGCATGGGTATATTTAAACATCTTCCAGGCCGAGCATGGATATATTTTAAACATCTTCCAGGCCGAGCATGGATATATTTTAAACATCTTCCAGGCCTAGCATGGCTAAACTTTCAACATCTTCCAGGCCGAGCATGGATATATTTTAAACATCTCCCAGGCCGAGCATGGATATATTGTCAACATCTTCCAGGCCGAGCATGGATATATTTTCAACATCTTCCAGGCCGAGCATGGATATATTTTAAACATCTTCCAGGCCGAGCATGGATATATTTTAAACATCTTCCTGGCCGAGCAATGCTAAACTTTCAACATCTTCCAGGCCGAGCATGGATATATTTTAAACATCTTCCAGGCCGAACATGGATATATTTTAAACATCTTCCAGGCCGAGCATGGCTAAAGTTTCAACAACTTCCCGGCTGAGCATGGTTATATTTTAAACATCTTCCAGGCCGATCATGGATATATTTTTAACATCTTCGAGGCCGAGCTTGTATATATTTTAAACATCTTCCAGGCCGAGCATGTATATATTTTAAACATCTTCCAGGCCGAGCATGGATATATTTTAAACTTCTTCCAGGCCGAGCATGGATATATTTTAAACATCTTCCAGGCCGAGCATGGATATATTTTAGACATCTTCCAGGCCGAGCATGTATATATTTTAAACATCTACCAGGCCGAGCATGGATATATTTTAAACATCTTCCAGGCCGAGCATGGCTAAAGTTCAAGAACTTCCCGGCCGAGCATGGTTATATTTTAAACATCTTCCAGGCCGAGCATGGATATATTTTAAACATCTTCCAGGCCGAGCATGGCTAAAGTCTCAACATCTTCCAGGCCGAACATGGATATATTTATAACATCTTTAGGCCGAGCATGGATATATTTTAAACATTTTCCAGGCCGAGCATGGATATATTTTAAACATCTTCCAGGCCGAGCATGGAAATATTTTCAACATCTTCCAGGCCGAGCACGGATATATTTTAAACATCTTCCAGGCCGAGCATGGATATATTTTAAACATCTTCCAGGCCGAGCATGGCTATATTTTCAACATCTTCCAGGCCGAGCATGGATATATTTTAAACATCTTCCAGGCCGAGCATGGATAAATTTTCAACATCTTCCAGGCCGAGCATGGATATATTTTAAACATTTTCCAGGCCGAGCATGGATATATTTTCAACATCTCCCAGGCCAAGCATGGATATATTTTAAACATCTTCCAGGCCGAGCATGGGTATATTTAAACATCTTCCAGGCAGAGCATGGATATATTTTAAACATCTTCCAGGCCGAGCATGGATATATTTTAAACATCTTCCAGGCCGAGCATGGCTAAACTTTCAACATCTTCCAGGCCGAGCATGGATATATTTTAAACATCTTCCAGGCCGAGCTTGGATATATTTTATACATCTTCCAGGCCAAGCATGGATATATTTTAAACTTCTTCCAGGCCGAGCATGGATATATTTTAAACATCTTCCAGGCCGAGCATGGATATATTTTAGACATCTTCCAGGCCGAGCATGTATATATATTAAACATTTTCCAGGCCGAGCATGGATATATTTTAAACATCTTCCAGGCCGAGCATGGCTAAAGTTCAACAACTTCCCGGCCGAGCATGGTTATAGTTTAAACATCTTCCAGGCCGAGCATGGATATATTTTAAACATCTTCCAGACCGAGCATGGCTAAAGTCTCAACATCTTCCAGGCCGAACATGGATATATTTATAACATCTTTAGGCCGAGCATGGATATATTTTAATCATTTTCCAGGCCGAGCATGGATATATTTTAAACATCTTCCAGGCCGAGCATGGATATATTTTAAACATCTTCCAGGCCGAGCATGGATATATTTTAAACATCTTCCAGGCCGAGCATGGATATATTTTAAACATCTTCCAGGCCGAACATGGATATATTTTAAACATCTTGCAGGCCGAGCATGGCTAAAGTTTCAACAACTTCCCGGCTGAGCATGGTTATATTTTAAAGATCTTCCAGGCCGTGCATGGCAAAAGTTTCAACATCTTCCAGGCCGAACATGGATATATTTTAAACATTTTTACGCCGAGCGTGGATATATTTTAAACATCTTCCAGGCCGAGCATGGCTAAACTTTCATCATCTTCCAGGCCGAGCATGGATATATTTTAAACACCTTCCAGGTCGAGCATGGATATATTTTAAACATCTTCCAGGCCGAGCATGGAAATATTTTCAACACCTTCCAGGCCGAGCACGGATATATTTTAAACATCTTCCAGGCCGAGCATGGATATATTTTAAACATCTTCCAGGCCGAGCATGGCTATATTTTCAACATCTTCCAGGCCGAGCATGGATATATTTTAAACATCTTCCAGGCCGAGCATGGATATATTTTCAACATCTTCCAGGCCGATCATGGATATGTTTTAAACATTTTCCAGGCCGAGCATGGAAATATTTTCAACATCTCCCAGGCCAAGCATGGATATATTTTAAACATCTTCCAGGCCGAGCATGGGTATATTTAAACATCTTCCAGGCCGAGCATGGATATATTTTAAACATCTTCCAGGCCGAGCATGGCTAAACTTTCAACATCTTGCAGGCCGAGCATGGATATATTTTAAACATCTCCCAGGCCGAGCATGGATATATTGTCAACATCTTCCAGGCCGAGCATGGATATATTTTCAACATCTTCCAGGCCGAGCATGGATATATTTTAAACATCTTCCAGGCCGAGCATGGATATATTTTAAACATCTTCCTGGCCGAGCAATGCTAAACTTTCAACATCTTCCAGGCCGAGCATGGATATATTTTAAACATCTTCCAGGCCGAACATGGATATATTTTAAACATCTTCCAGGCCGAGCATGGCTAAAGTTTCAACAACTTCCCGGCTGAGCATGGTTATATTTTAAACATCTTCCAGGCCGATCATGGATATATTTTTAACATCTTCGAGGCCGAGCTTGTATATATTTTAAACATCTTCCAGGCCGAGCATGTATATATTTTAAACATCTTCCAGGCCGAGCATGGATATATTTTAAACATCTTCCAGGCCGAGCATGGATATATTTTATACATCTTCCAGGCCAAGCATGGATATATTTTAAACTTCTTCCAGGCCGAGCATGGATATATTTTAAACATCTTCCAGGCCGAGCATGGATATATTTTAGACATCTTCCAGGCCGAGCATGTATATATTTTAAACATCTTCCAGGCCGAGCATGGATATATTTTAAACATCTTCCAGGCCGAGCATGGCTAAAGTTCAAGAACTTCCCGGCCGAGCATGGTTATATTTTAAACATCTTCCAGGCCGAGCATGGATATATTTTAAACATCTTCCAGGCCGAGCATGGCTAAAGTCTCAACATCTTCCAGGCCGAACATGGATATATTTATAACATCTTTAGGCCGAGCATGGATATATTTTAAACATTTTCCAGGCCGAGCATGGATATATTTTAAACATCTTCCAGGCCGAGCATGGATATATTTTAAACATCTTCCAGGCCGAGCATGGATATATTTTAAACATCTTCCAGGCCGAGCATGGATATATTTTAAACATCTTCCAGGCCGAGCATGGATATATTTTAAACATCTTCCAGGCCGAACATGGATATATTTTAAACATCTTGCAGGCCGAGCATGGCTAAAGTTTCAACAACTTCCCGGTTGAGCATGGTTATATTTTAAACATCTTCCAGGCCGAGCATGGCAAAAGTTTCAACATCTTCCAGGCCGAACATGGATATATTTTAAACATTTTTACGCCGAGCGTGGATATATTTTAAACATCTTCCAGGCCGAGCATGGCTAAACTTTCATCATCTTCCAGGCCGAGCATGGATATATTTTAAACACCTTCCAGGTCGAGCATGGATATATTTAAAACATCTTCCAGGCCGAGCATGGAAATATTTGCAACATCTTCCAGGCCGAGCACGGATATATTTTAAACATCTTCCAGGCCGAGCATGGATATATTTTCAACATCTTCCAGGCCGAGCATGGATATATTTTAAACATCTTCTAGGCCGAGCATGGATATATTTTCAACATCTTCCAGGCCGAGCATGGATATATTTTAAACATCTTCCAGGCCGAGCATGGATATATTTTAAACATCTTCCAGGCCGAGCATGGATATATTTTCAACATCTTCCACGCCGAGCATGGATATATTTTCAACATCTTCCAGGCCGAGCATGGATATATTTTAAACATCTTCCAGGCCGAGCATGGATATATTTTCAACATCTTCCACGCCGAGCATGGATATATTTTCAACATTTTCCAGGCCGAGCATGGATATATTTTAAACATCTTCCAGGCCGAGCATGGATATATTTTCAACATCTTCCAGGCCGAGCATGGATATATTTTAAACATCTTCCAGGCCGAGCATGCATATATTTTAAACATCTTCCAGGCCGAGCATGGGTATATTTAAACATCTTCCAGGCAGAGCATGGATATATTTTAAACATCTTCCAGGCCGAGCATGGATATATTTTAAACATCTTCCAGGCCGAGCATGGCTAAACTTTCAACATCTTCCAGGCCGAGCATGGATATATTTTAAACATCTCCCAGGCCGAGCATGGATATATTGTCAACATCTTCCAGGCCGAGCATGGATATATTTTCAACATCTTCCAGGCCGAGCATGGGTATATTTTAAACATCTTCCAGGCCGAGCATGGATATATTTTAAACATCTTCCTGGCCGAGCATGGATATATTTTAAACATCTTCCAGGCCGAGCATGGGTATATTTTAAACATCTTCCAGGCCGAGCATGGCTAAAGTTTCAACAACTTCCCGGCTGAGCATGGTTATATTTTAAACATCTTCCAGGCCGATCATGGATATATTTTAAACATCTTCCAGGCCGAACATGGATATATTTTAAACATCTTCCAGGCCGAGCATGGCTAAAGTTTCAACAACTTCCCGGCTGAGCATGGTTATATTTTAAACATCTTCCAGGCCGATCATGGATATATTTTAAACATCTTCGAGGCCGAGCATGTATATATTTTAAACATCTTCCAGGCCGAGCATGTATATATTTTAAACATCTTCCAGGCCGAGCATGGATATATTTTAAACATCTTCCAGGCCGAGCATGGATATATTTTATACATCTTCCAGGCCAAGCATGGATATATTTTAAACTTCTTCCAGGCCGAGCATGGATATATTTTAAACATCTTTCAGGCCGAGCATGGATATATTTTAGACATCTTCCAGGCCGAGCATGTATATATTTTAAACATCTTCCAGGCCGAGCATGGATATATTTTAAACATCTTCCAGGCCGAGCATGGCTAAAGTTCAACAACTTCCCGGCCGAGCATGGTTATATTTTAAACATCTTCCAGGCCGAGCATGGATATATTTTAAACATCTTCCAGGCCGAGCATGGCTAAAGTCTCAACATCTTCCAGGCTGAACATGGATATATTTATAACATCTTTAGGCCGAGCATGGATATATTTTAAACATCTTCCAGGCCGAGCATGGATATATTTTAAACATCTTCCAGGCCGAGCATGGATATATTTTAAACATCTTCCAGGCCGAGCATGGATATATTTTAAACATCTTCCAGGCTAAACATGGATATATTTTAAACATCTTGCAGGCCGAGCATGGCTAAAGTTTCAACAACTTCCCGGCTGAGCATGGTTATATTTTAAACATCTTCCAGGCCGAGCATGGCAAAAGTTTCAACATATTCCAGGCCGAACATGGATATATTTGAAACATTTTTACGCCGAGCGTGGATATATTTTCAACATCTTCCAGGCCGAGCATGGATATATTTTCAACATCTCCCAGGCCAAGCATGGATATATTTTAAACATCTTCCAGCCCGAGCATGGGTATATTTAAACATCTTCCAGGCAGAGCATGGATATATTTTAAACATCTTCCAGGCCGAGCATGGATATATTTTAAAAATCTTCCAGGCCAAGCATGGCTAAACTTTCAACATCTTCCAGGCCGAGCATGGATATATTTTAAACATCTCCCAGGCCGAGCATGGATATATTGTCAACATCTTCCAGCTGAGCATATATATTTTCAACATCTTCCAGGCCGAGCATGGATATATTTTAAACATCTTCCAGGCCGAGCATGGATATATTTTAAACATCTTCCTGGCCGAGCAATGCTAAACTTTCAACGTCTTCCAGGCCGAGCATGGATATATTTTAAACATCTTCCAGGCCGAACATGGATATATTTTAAACATCTTCCAGGCCGAGCATGGCTAAAGTTTCAACAACTTCCCGGCTGAGCATGGTTATATTTTAAACATCTTCCAGGCCGATCATGGATATATTTTAAACATCTTCGAGGCCGAGCATGGAAATATTTTCAACATCTTCCAGGCCGAACATGGATATATTTTAAACATTTTTACGCCGAGCGTGGAAATATTTTAAACATCTTCCAGGCCGAGCATGGCTAAACTTTCATCATCTTCCAGGCCGAGCATGAATATATTTTAAACACCTTCCAGGTCGAGCATGGATATATTTTAAACATCTTCCAGGCCGAGCATGGAAATATTTTCAACATCTTCCAGGCCGAGCACGGATATATTTTAAACATCTTCCAGGCCGTTCATGTATATATTTTCAACATCTTCCAGGCCGAGCATGGATATATTTTAAATATCTTCCAGGCCGAGCATGGATATATTTTCAACATCTTTCAGGCCGAGCATGGATATATTTTAGACATCTTCCAGGCCGAGCATGTATATATTTTAAACATCTTCCAGGCCGAGCATGGATATATTTTAAACATCTTCCAGGCCGAGCATGGCTAAAGTTCAACAACTTCCCGGCCGAGCATGGTTATATTTTAAACATCTTCCAGGCCGAGCATGGATATATTTTAAACATCTTCCAGGCCGAGCATGGCTAAAGTCTCAACATCTTCCAGGCTGAACATGGATATATTTATAACATCTTTAGGCCGAGCATGGATATATTTTAAACATCTTCCAGGCCGAGCATGGATATATTTTAAACATCTTCCAGGCCGAGCATGGATATATTTTAAACATCTTCCAGGCCGAGCATGGATATATTTTAAACATCTTCCAGGCTAAACATGGATATATTTTAAACATCTTGCAGGCCGAGCATGGCTAAAGTTTCAACAACTTCCCGGCTGAGCATGGTTATATTTTAAACATCTTCCAGGCCGAGCATGGCAAAAGTTTCAACATATTCCAGGCCGAACATGGATATATTTGAAACATTTTTACGCCGAGCGTGGATATATTTTCAACATCTTCCAGGCCGAGCATGGATATATTTTCAACATCTCCCAGGCCAAGCATGGATATATTTTAAACATCTTCCAGCCCGAGCATGGGTATATTTAAACATCTTCCAGGCAGAGCATGGATATATTTTAAACATCTTCCAGGCCGAGCATGGATATATTTTAAAAATCTTCCAGGCCAAGCATGGCTAAACTTTCAACATCTTCCAGGCCGAGCATGGATATATTTTAAACATCTCCCAGGCCGAGCATGGATATATTGTCAACATCTTCCAGCTGAGCATATATATTTTCAACATCTTCCAGGCCGAGCATGGATATATTTTAAACATCTTCCAGGCCGAGCATGGATATATTTTAAACATCTTCCTGGCCGAGCAATGCTAAACTTTCAACGTCTTCCAGGCCGAGCATGGATATATTTTAAACATCTTCCAGGCCGAACATGGATATATTTTAAACATCTTCCAGGCCGAGCATGGCTAAAGTTTCAACAACTTCCCGGCTGAGCATGGTTATATTTTAAACATCTTCCAGGCCGATCATGGATATATTTTAAACATCTTCGAGGCCGAGCATGGAAATATTTTCAACATCTTCCAGGCCGAACATGGATATATTTTAAACATTTTTACGCCGAGCGTGGAAATATTTTAAACATCTTCCAGGCCGAGCATGGCTAAACTTTCATCATCTTCCAGGCCGAGCATGAATATATTTTAAACACCTTCCAGGTCGAGCATGGATATATTTTAAACATCTTCCAGGCCGAGCATGGAAATATTTTCAACATCTTCCAGGCCGAGCACGGATATATTTTAAACATCTTCCAGGCCGTTCATGTATATATTTTCAACATCTTCCAGGCCGAGCATGGATATATTTTAAATATCTTCCAGGCCGAGCATGGATATATTTTCAACATCTTCCAGGCCGAGCATGGATTTATTTTAAACATCTTCCAGGCCGAGCATGGATATATTTTAAACATCTTCCAGGCCGAGCATGGATATATTTTCAACATCTTCCACGCCGAGCATGGTTATATTTTCAACATCTTCCAGGCCGAGCATGGATATATTTTAAACATCTTCCAGGCCGAGCATGGATATATTTTATACATTTTCCAGGCCAAGCATGGATATATTTTAAACTTCTTCCAGGCCGAGCATGGATATATTTTCAACATCTTCCAGGCCGAGCATGGATATATTTTAGACATCTTCCAGGCCGAGCATGTATATATTTTAAACATCTTCCAGGCCGAGCATGGATATATTTTAAACATCTTCCAGGCCGAGCATGGCTAAAGTTCAACAACTTCCCGGCCGAGCATGGTTATATTTTAAACATCTTCCAGGCCGAGCATGGATATATTTTAAACATCTTCCAGGCCGAGCATGGCTAAAGTCTCAACATCTTCCAGGCCGAACATGGATATATTTATAACATCTTTAGGCCGAGCATGGATATATTTTAAATATTTTCCAGGCCGAGCATGGATATATTTTAAACATCTTCCAGGCCGAGAATGGATATATTTTAAACATCTTCCAGGCCGAGCATGGATATATTTTAAACATCTTCCAGGCCGAGCATGGATATATTTTAATCACCTTCCAGGCCGAGCATGGATATATTTTAAACATCTTGCAGGCCGAGCATGGCTAAAGTTTCAACAACTTCCCGGCTGAGCATGGTTATATTTTAAACATCTTCCAGGCCGAGCATGGCAAAAGTTTCAACATCTTCCAGGCCGAACATGGATATATTTTAAACATTTTTACGCCGAGCGTGGATATATTTTAAACATCTTCCAGGCCGAGCATGGCTAAACTTTCATCATCTTCCAGGCCGAGCATGAATACATTTTAAACACCTTCCAGGTCGAGCATGGATATATTTTAAACATCTTCCAGGCTGAGCATGGAAATATTTTCAACATCTTCCAGGCCGAGCACGGATATATTTTAAACATCTTCCAGGCCGAGCATGGATTAATTTTCAACATCTTCCAGGCCGAGCATGGATATATTTTAAATATCTTCCAGGCCGAGCATGGATATATTTTCAACATCTTGCAGGCCGAGCATGGATATATTTTAAACATCTTCCAGGCCGAGCATGGATATATTTTAAACATCTTCCAGGCCGAGCATGGATATATTTTCAACATCTTCCACGCCGAGCATGGTTATATTTTCAACATCTTCCAGGCCGAGCATGGATATATTTTAAACATCTTCCAGGCCGAGCATGGGTATATTTAAACATCTTCCAGGCAGAGCATGGATATATTTTAAACATCTTCCAGGCCGAGCATGGATATATTTTAAACATCTTCCAGGCCGAGCATGGCTATATTTTCAACTTCTTCCAGGCCGAGCATGGATATATTTTAAACATCTTCCAGGCCGAGCATGGATATATTTTCAACATCTTCCAGGCCGAGCATGGATATATTTTAAACATTTTCCTGGCCGAGCATGGATATATTTTCAACATCTTCCAGGCCAAGCATGGATATATTTTAAACATCTTCCAGGCCGAGCATGGGTATATTTAAACATCTTCCAGGCAGAGCATGGATATATTTTAAACATCTTCCAGGCCGAGCATGGATTATTTTAAACATCTTCCAGGCCGAGCATGGCTAAACTTTCAACATCTTCCAGGCCGAGCATGGATATATTTTAAACATCTCCCAGGCCGAGCATGGATATATTGTCAACATCTTCCAGGCCGAGCATGGATATATTCTCAACATCTTCCAGGCCGAGCATGGATATATTTTGAACATCTTCCAGGCCGAGCATGGATATATTTTAAACATCTTCCTGGCCGAGCAAGGCTAAACTTTCAACATCTTCCAGGCCGAGCATGGATATATTTTAAACATCTTCCAGGCCGAACATGGATATATTTTAAACATCTTCCAGGCCGAGCATGGCTAAAGTTTCAACAACTTCCCGGCTGAGCATGGTTATATTTTAAACATCTTCCAGGCCGATCATGGATATATTTTAAACATCTTCGAGGCCAAGCATGGCAAAAGTTTCAACATCTTCCAGGCCGAACATGGATATATTTTAAACATCTTTAGGCCGAGCATGGATATATTTTAAACATCTTCCAGGCCGAGCATGGATATATTTTAAAAATCTTCCAGGCCAAGCATGGCTAAACTTTCAACATCTTCCAGGCCGAGCATGGATATATTTTAAACATCTCCCAGGCCGAGCATGGATATATTGTCAACATCTTCCAGGCCGAGCATGGATATATTTTCAACATCTTCCAGGCCGAGCATGGATATATTTTAAACATCTTCCAGGCCGAGCATGGATATATTTTAAACATCTTCCTGGCCGAGCAATGCTAAACTTTCAACGTCTTCCAGGCCGAGCATGGATATATTTTAAACATCTTCCAGACCGAGCATGGATATATTTTAAACACCTTCCAGACCGAGCATGGATATATTTTAAACATCTTCCCGGCTGAGCATGGTTATATTTGAAACATCTTCCAGGCCGATCATGGATATATTTTAAACATCTTCGAGGCCGAGCATGTATATATTTTAAACATCTTCCAGGCCGAGCATGGATATATTTTAAACATCTTCCAGGCCGAGCATGGATATATTTTATACATCTTCCAGGCCAAGCATGGATATATTTTAAACTTCTTCCAGGCCGAGCATGGATATATTTTAAACATCTTCCAGGCCGAGCATGGATATATTTTAGACATCTTCCAGGCCGAGCATGGATATATTTTAAACATCTTCCAGGCCGATCATGGATATATTTTAAACATCTTCGAGGCCGAGCATGTATATATTTTAAACATCTTCCAGGCCGAGCATGGATATATTTTGAACATCTTCCAGGCCGAGCATGGATATATTTTATACATCTTCCAGGCCAAGCATGTATATATTTTAAACATCTTCCAGGCCGAGCATGGATATATTTTAAACATCTTCCAGGCCGAGCATGGCTAAAGTTCAACAACTTCCCGGCCGAGCATGGTTATATTTTAAACATCTTCCAGGCCGAGCATGGATATATTTTAAACATCTTCCAGGCCGAGCATGGATATACTTTCAACATCTTCCAGGCCAAGCATGGATATATTTTAAACATCTTCCAGGCCGAGCATGGATATATTTTAAACATCTTCCAGGCCGAGCATGGGTATATTTAAACATCTTCCAGGCAGAGCATGGATATAATTTAAACATCTTCCAGGCCGAGCATGGATATATTTTAAACATCTTCCAGGCCGAGCATGGATATATTTTCAACATCTTCCAGGCCGAGCATGGATATATTTTAAACATTTTCCAGGCCGAGCATGGATATATTTTAAACATTTTCCTGGCCGAGTATGGATATATTTTCAACATCTTCCAGGCCAAGCATGGATATATTTTAAACATCTTCCAGGCCGAGCATGGGTATATTTAAACATCTTCCAGGCAGAGCATGGATATATTTTAAACATCTTCCAGGCCGAGCATGGATTATTTTAAACATCTTCCAGGCCGAGCATGGCTAAACTTTCAACATCTTCCAGGCCGAGCATGGATATATTTTAAACATCTCCCAGGCCGAGCATGGATATATTGTCAACATCTTCCAGGCCGAGCATGGATATATTCTCAACATCTTCTAGGCCGAGCATGGATATATTTTGAACATCTTCCAGGCCGAGCATGGATATATTTTAAACATCTTCCTGGCCGAGCAAGGCTAAACTTTCAACATCTTCCAGGCCGAGCATGGATATATTTTAAACATCTTCCAGGCCGAACATGGATATATTTTAAACATCTTCCAGGCCGAGCATGGCTAAAGTTTCAACAACTTCCCGGCTGAGCATGGTTATATTTTAAACATCTTCCAGGCCGATCATGGTTATATTTTAACCATCTTAGAGGCCAAGCATGGCAAAAGTTTCAACATCTTCCAGGCCGAACATGGATATATTTTAAACATCTTTAGGCCGAGAATGGATATATTTTAAACATCTTCCAGGCCGAGCATGGCTTAACTTTCAACATCTTCCAGGCCGAGAATGGATATATTTTAAACACCTTCCAGGTCGAGCATGGATATATTTTAAACATCTTCCAGGCCGAGCATGGAAATATTTTCAACATCTTCCAGGCCGAGCATGGATATATTTTAAACATCTTCCAGGCCGAGCATGGATATATTTTAAACATCTTCCAGGCCGAGCATGGATATATTTTAAACATCTTCCAGGTCGAGCATGGATATATTTTAAACATCTTCCAGGCCGAGCATGGATATATTTTCAACATCTTCCAGGCCGAGCATGGCCAAAGTTTCAACATCTTCCAGGCCGAGCATGGATATGTTTTAAACATCTTCCAGGCCGAGCATGGATATATTTTAAACATCTTCCAGGCCGAGCATGGCGAAACTTTCAACATCTTCCAGGCCGAGCATGGATATATTTTAAACATCTTCCAGGCCGAACATGGATATATTTTCAACATCTTCCAGGCCGAGCATGGATATATTTTAAACATCTTCCAAGTCGAGCATGGATATATTTTAAACATCTTCCAGGCCGAGCATGGATATATTTTAAAGATCTTCCAGGCCGAGCATGGATATATTTTAAACATCTTCCAGGTCGAGCATGGATATATTTTAAACATCTTCCAGGCCGAGCATGGATATATTTTTAACATCTTCCAGGCCGAGCATGGATTTTTTTTAAACATCTTCCAGGCCGAGCATGGATATATTTTAAACATCTTCCTGGCCGAGCAAGGCTAAACTTTCAACATCTTCCAGGCCGAGCATGGATATATTTGAAACATCTTCCAGGCCGAACATGGATATATTTTAAACATCTTCCAGGCCGAGCATGGCTAAAGTTTCAACAACTTCCCGGCTGAGCATGGTTATATTTTAAACATCTTCCAGGCTGATCATGGATATATTTTAAACATCTTCGAGGCCGAGCATGGCAAAAGTTTCAACATCTTCCAGGCCGAACATGGATATATTTTAAACATCTTTAGGCCGAGCATGGATATATTTTAAACATCTTCCAGGCCGAGCATGGCGAACCTTTCAACATCTTCCGGGCCGAGCATGGATATATTTTAAACACCTTCCAGGTCGAGCATGGATATATTTTAAACATCTTCCAGGCCGAGCATGGATATATTTTAAACATCTTCCAGGCCGAGTATGGATAAACTTTAAACATCTTCCAGGCCGAGCATGGATATATTTTAAACATCTTCCAGGCCGAGCATGGATATATTTTAAACATCTTCCAGGCCGAGCATGGATATATTTTCAACATCTTCCAGGCCGAGCATGGATATATTTTAAACATCTTCCAGGTCAGCATGGATATATTTTAAACATCTTCCAGGCCGAGCATGGATATAATTTAAACATCTTCCAGGCCGAGCATGGATATATTTTAAACATCTCCCAGGTCGAGCATGGATATATTTTAAACATCTTCCAGGCCGAGCATGGATATATTTTTAACATCTTCCAGGCCGAGCATGGATACATTTATGGATATATTTTAAACACCTTCCAGGCCGGACATGGATATATTTATAACATCTTTAGGCCGAGCATGGATATATTTTAAACATCTTCCAGGCCGAGCATGGATATATTTTAAACACCTTCCAGGCCGGACATGCATATATTTAAAACATCTTTCGGCCGAGCATGGATATATTTTAAACATCTTCCAGGCCGAGCATGGATATATTTTAAACATCTTCCAGGCCGAGCATGGATATATTTTAAACATCTTCCAGGCCGAGCATGGATATATTTTAAACATCTTCCAGGCCGAGCATGGATAAATTTTAAACATCTTCCAGGCCGAGCATGGATATATTTTAAACATCTTCCAGGCCGAGCATGGATATATTTTAAACATCTTCCAGGCCGAGCATGGATAAATTTTAAACATCTTCCAGGCCGAGCATGGATATATTTTAAACACCTTCCAGGTCGAGCATGGATATATTTTAAACATCTTCTAGGCCGAGCATGGAAATATTTTCAACATCTTCCAGGCCGAGCACGGATATATTTTAAACATCTTCCAGGCCGAGCATGGATATATTTTAAACATCTTCCAGGCCGAGCATGGATATATTTCAAACATTTTCCAGGAAGAGCATGGCTGAAATTTCAACATCTTCCAGGCCGAGCATGGATATATTTTAAACTTCTTCCAGGCCGAGCATGGATATATTTTAAACATCTTCCAGGCCGAGCATGGATATATTTTCAACATCTTCCAGGCCGAGCATGGATATATTTTCAACATCTTCCAGGCCGAGCATGGCCAAAGTTTCAACATCTTCCAGGCCGAGCATGGATATGTTTTAAACATCTTCCAGGCCGAGCATGGATATATTTTATACATCTTCCAGGCCGAGCATGGATATATTTTAGAAATCTTCCAGGCCAAGCATGGATATATTTTAAACATCTTTCAGGCCGAGCATGGATATATTTTAAACACCTTCCAGGCCGGACATGGATATATTTATAACATCTTTAGGCCGAGCATGGATATATTTTAAACATCTTCCAGGCCGAGCATGGATATATTTTAAACATCTTCCAGGTCGAGCATGGATATATTTTAAACATCTTCCAGGCCGAGCATGGATATATTTTCAACATCTTCCAGGCCGAGCATGGCCAAAGTTTCAACATCTTCCAGGCCGAGCATGGATATGTTTTAAACATCTTCCAGGCCGAGCATGGATATATTTTAAACATCTTCCAGGCCGAGCATGGCGAAACTTTCAACATCTTCCAGGCCGAGCATGGATATATTTTAAACATCTTCCAGGCCGAACATGGATATATTTTCAACATCTTCCAGGCCGAGCATGGATATATTTTAAACATCTTCCAGGCCGAGCATGGACATATTTGAAAGATCTTCCAGGCCGAGCATGGATATATTTTAAACATCTTCCAGGTCGAGCATGGATATATTTTAAACATCTTCCAGGCCGAGCATGGATATATTTTTAACATCTTCCAGGCCGAGCATGGATTTTTTTTAAACATCTTCCAGGCCGAGCATGGATATATTTTAAACATCTTCCTGGCCGAGCAAGGCTAAACTTTCAACATCTTCCAGGCCGAGCATGGATATATTTGAAACATCTTCCAGGCCGAACATGGATATATTTTAAACATCTTCCAGGCCGAGCATGGCTAAAGTTTCAACAACTTCCCGGCTGAGCATGGTTATATTTTAAACATCTTCCAGGCTGATCATGGATATATTTTAAACATCTTCGAGGCCGAGCATGGCAAAAGTTTCAACATCTTCCAGGCCGAACATGGATATATTTTAAACATCTTTAGGCCGAGCATGGATATATTTTAAACATCTTCCAGGCCGAGCATGGCGAAACTTTCAACATCTTCCAGGCCGAGCATGGATATATTTTAAACACCTTCCAGGTCGAGCATGGATATATTTTAAACATCTTCCAGGCCGAGCATGGATATATTTTAAACATCTTCCAGGCCGAGCATGGATATATTTTCAACATCTTCCAGGCCGAGCATGGATATATTTTAAACATTTTCCTGGCCGAGCATGGATATATTTTCAACATCTTCCAGGCCAAGCATGGATATATTTTAAACATCTTCCAGGCCGAGCATGGGTATATTTAAACATCTTCCAGGCAGAGCATGGATATATTTTCAACATCTTCCAGGCCGAGCATGGATTATTTTAAACATCTTCCAGGCCGAGCATGGCTAAACTTTCAACATCTTCCAGGCCGAGCATGGATATATTTTAAACATCTCCCAGGCCGAGCATGGATATATTGTCAACATCTTCCAGGCCGAGCATGGATATATTCTCAACATCTTCCAGGCCGAGCATGGATATATTTTGAACATCTTCCAGGCCGAGCATGGATATATTTTAAACATCTTCCTGGCCGAGCAAGGCTAAACTTTCAACATCTTCCAGGCCGAGCATGGATATATTTTAAACATCTTCCAGGCCGAACATGGATATATTTTAAACATCTTCCAGGCCGAGCATGGCTAAAGTTTCAACAACTTCCCGGCTGAGCATGGTGATATTTTAAACATCTTCCAGGCCGATCATGGATATATTTTAAACATCTTCGAGGCCAAGCATGGCAAAAGTTTCAACATCTTCCAGGCCGAACATGGATATATTTTAAAAATCTTCCAGGCCAAGCATGGCTAAACTTTCAACATCTTCCAGGCCGAGCATGGATATATTTTAAACATCTCCCAGGCCGAGCATGGATATATTGTCAACATCTTCCAGGCCGAGCATGGATATATTCTCAACATCTTCCAGGCCGAGCATGGATATATTTTGAACATCTTCCAGGCCGAGCATGGATATATTTTAAACATCTTCCTGGCCGAGCAAGGCTAAACTTTCAACATCTTCCAGGCCGAGCATGGATAT
Organism: Scyliorhinus torazame; assembly: GCF_047496885.1. Lineage (NCBI taxonomy): Eukaryota > Metazoa > Chordata > Chondrichthyes > Carcharhiniformes > Scyliorhinidae > Scyliorhinus > Scyliorhinus torazame. The sequence goes on along the minus strand of NC_092726.1, from coordinate 94,392,967 downwards.
ATTTTAAACATCTTCCAGGCCGAACATGGATATATTTTAAACATCTTCCAGGCCGAGCATGGCTAAAGTTTCAACAACTTCCCGGCTGAGCATGGTTATATTTTAAACATCTTCCAGGCCGATCATGGATATATTTTAAACATCTTCGAGGCCAAGCATGGCAAAAGTTTCAACACCTTCCAGGCCGAACATGGATATATTTTAAACATCTTTAGGCCGAGCATGGATATATTTTAAACATCTTCCAGGCCGAGCATGGATATATTTTAAAAATCTTCCAGGCCAAGCATGGCTAAACTTTCAACATCTTCCAGGCCGAGCATGGATATATTTTAAACATCTCCCAGGCCGAGCATGGATATATTGTCAACATCTTCCAGGCCGAGCATGGATATATTTTCAACATCTTCCAGGCCGAGCATGGATATATTTTAAACATCTTCCAGGCCGAGCATGGATATATTTTAAACATCTTCCTGGCCGAGCAATGCTAAACTTTCAACGTCTTCCAGGCCGAGCATGGATATATTTTAAACATCTTCCAGACCGAGCATGGATATATTTTAAACACCTTCCAGACCGAGCATGGATATATTTTAAACATCTTCCCGGCTGAGCATGGTTATATTTGAAACATCTTCCAGGCCGATCATGGATATATTTTAAACATCTTCGAGGCCGAGCATGTATATATTTTAAACATCTTCCAGGCCGAGCATGGATATATTTTAAACATCTTCCAGGCCGAGCATGGATATATTTTATACATCTTCCAGGCCAAGCATGGATATATTTTAAACTTCTTCCAGGCCGAGCATGGATATATTTTAAACATCTTCCAGGCCGAGCATGGATATATTTTAGACATCTTCCAGGCCGAGCATGGATATATTTTAAACATCTTCCAGGCCGATCATGGATATATTTTAAACATCTTCGAGGCCGAGCATGTATATATTTTAAACATCTTCCAGGCCGAGCATGGATATATTTTGAACATCTTCCAGGCCGAGCATGGATATATTTTATACATCTTCCAGGCCAAGCATGTATATATTTTAAACATCTTCCAGGCCGAGCATGGATATATTTTAAACATCTTCCAGGCCGAGCATGGCTAAAGTTCAACAACTTCCCGGCCGAGCATGGTTATATTTTAAACATCTTCCAGGCCGAGCATGGATATATTTTAAACATCTTCCAGGCCGAGCATGGATATACTTTCAACATCTTCCAGGCCAAGCATGGATATATTTTAAACATCTTCCAGGCCGAGCATGGATATATTTTAAACATCTTCCAGGCCGAGCATGGGTATATTTAAACATCTTCCAGGCAGAGCATGGATATAATTTAAACATCTTCCAGGCCGAGCATGGATATATTTTAAACATCTTCCAGGCCGAGCATGGATATATTTTCAACATCTTCCAGGCCGAGCATGGATATATTTTAAACATTTTCCAGGCCGAGCATGGATATATTTTAAACATTTTCCTGGCCGAGTATGGATATATTTTCAACATCTTCCAGGCCAAGCATGGATATATTTTAAACATCTTCCAGGCCGAGCATGGGTATATTTAAACATCTTCCAGGCAGAGCATGGATATATTTTAAACATCTTCCAGGCCGAGCATGGATTATTTTAAACATCTTCCAGGCCGAGCATGGCTAAACTTTCAACATCTTCCAGGCCGAGCATGGATATATTTTAAACATCTCCCAGGCCGAGCATGGATATATTGTCAACATCTTCCAGGCCGAGCATGGATATATTCTCAACATCTTCTAGGCCGAGCATGGATATATTTTGAACATCTTCCAGGCCGAGCATGGATATATTTTAAACATCTTCCTGGCCGAGCAAGGCTAAACTTTCAACATCTTCCAGGCCGAGCATGGATATATTTTAAACATCTTCCAGGCCGAACATGGATATATTTTAAACATCTTCCAGGCCGAGCATGGCTAAAGTTTCAACAACTTCCCGGCTGAGCATGGTTATATTTTAAACATCTTCCAGGCCGATCATGGTTATATTTTAACCATCTTAGAGGCCAAGCATGGCAAAAGTTTCAACATCTTCCAGGCCGAACATGGATATATTTTAAACATCTTTAGGCCGAGAATGGATATATTTTAAACATCTTCCAGGCCGAGCATGGCTTAACTTTCAACATCTTCCAGGCCGAGAATGGATATATTTTAAACACCTTCCAGGTCGAGCATGGATATATTTTAAACATCTTCCAGGCCGAGCATGGAAATATTTTCAACATCTTCCAGGCCGAGCATGGATATATTTTAAACATCTTCCAGGCCGAGCATGGATATATTTTAAACATCTTCCAGGCCGAGCATGGATATATTTTAAACATCTTCCAGGTCGAGCATGGATATATTTTAAAAATCTTCCAGGCCGAGCATGGATATATTTTCAACATCTTCCAGGCCGAGCATGGCCAAAGTTTCAACATCTTCCAGGCCGAGCATGGATATGTTTTAAACATCTTCCAGGCCGAGCATGGATATATTTTAAACATCTTCCAGGCCGAGCATGGCGAAACTTTCAACATCTTCCAGGCCGAGCATGGATATATTTTAAACATCTTCCAGGCCGAACATGGATATATTTTCAACATCTTCCAGGCCGAGCATGGATATATTTTAAACATCTTCCAAGTCGAGCATGGATATATTTTAAACATCTTCCAAGGCGAGCATGGATATATTTTAAAGATCTTCCAGGCCGAGCATGGATATATTTTAAACATCTTCCAGGTCGAGCATGGATATATTTTAAACATCTTCCAGGCCGAGCATGGATATATTTTTAACATCTTCCAGGCCGAGCATGGATTTTTTTTAAACATCTTCCAGGCCGAGCATGGATATATTTTAAACATCTTCCTGGCCGAGCAAGGCTAAACTTTCAACATCTTCCAGGCCGAGCATGGATATATTTGAAACATCTTCCAGGCCGAACATGGATATATTTTAAACATCTTCCAGGCCGAGCATGGCTAAAGTTTCAACAACTTCCCGGCTGAGCATGGTTATATTTTAAACATCTTCCAGGCTGATCATGGATATATTTTAAACATCTTCGAGGCCGAGCATGGCAAAAGTTTCAACATCTTCCAGGCCGAACATGGATATATTTTAAACATCTTTAGGCCGAGCATGGATATATTTTAAACATCTTCCAGGCCGAGCATGGCGAACCTTTCAACATCTTCCAGGCCGAGCATGGATATATTTTAAACACCTTCCAGGTCGAGCATGGATATATTTTAAACATCTTCCAGGCCGAGCATGGATATATTTTAAACATCTTCCAGGCCGAGTATGGATAAACTTTAAACATCTTCCAGGCCGAGCATGGATATATTTTAAACATCTTCCAGGCCGAGCATGGATATATTTTAAACATCTTCCAGGCCGAGCATGGATATATTTTCAACATCTTCCAGGCCGAGCATGGATATATTTTAAACATCTTCCAGGTCAGCATGGATATATTTTAAACATCTTCCAGGCCGAGCATGGATATAATTTAAACATCTTCCAGGCCGAGCATGGATATATTTTAAACATCTCCCAGGTCGAGCATGGATATATTTTAAACATCTTCCAGGCCGAGCATGGATATATTTTTAACATCTTCCAGGCCGAGCATGGATACATTTATGGATATATTTTAAACACCTTCCAGGCCGGACATGGATATATTTATAACATCTTTAGGCCGAGCATGGATATATTTTAAACATCTTCCAGGCCGAGCATGGATATATTTTAAACACCTTCCAGGCCGGACATGCATATATTTAAAACATCTTTCGGCCGAGCATGGATATATTTTAAACATCTTCCAGGCCGAGCATGGATATATTTTAAACATCTTCCAGGCCGAGCATGGATATATTTTAAACATCTTCCAGGCCGAGCATGGATATATTTTAAACATCTTCCAGGCCGAGCATGGATAAATTTTAAACATCTTCCAGGCCGAGCATGGATATATTTTAAACATCTTCCAGGCCGAGCATGGATATATTTTAAACATCTTCCAGGCCGAGCATGGATAAATTTTAAACATCTTCCAGGCCGAGCATGGATATATTTTAAACACCTTCCAGGTCGAGCATGGATATATTTTAAACATCTTCTAGGCCGAGCATGGAAATATTTTCAACATCTTCCAGGCCGAGCACGGATATATTTTAAACATCTTCCAGGCCGAGCATGGATATATTTTAAACATCTTCCAGGCCGAGCATGGATATATTTCAAACATTTTCCAGGAAGAGCATGGCTGAAATTTCAACATCTTCCAGGCCGAGCATGGATATATTTTAAACTTCTTCCAGGCCGAGCATGGATATATTTTAAACATCTTCCAGGCCGAGCATGGATATATTTTCAACATCTTCCAGGCCGAGCATGGATATATTTTCAACATCTTCCAGGCCGAGCATGGCCAAAGTTTCAACATCTTCCAGGCCGAGCATGGATATGTTTTAAACATCTTCCAGGCCGAGCATGGATATATTTTATACATCTTCCAGGCCGAGCATGGATATATTTTAGAAATCTTCCAGGCCAAGCATGGATATATTTTAAACATCTTTCAGGCCGAGCATGGATATATTTTAAACACCTTCCAGGCCGGACATGGATATATTTATAACATCTTTAGGCCGAGCATGGATATATTTTAAACATCTTCCAGGCCGAGCATGGATATATTTTAAACATCTTCCAGGTCGAGCATGGATATATTTTAAACATCTTCCAGGCCGAGCATGGATATATTTTCAACATCTTCCAGGCCGAGCATGGCCAAAGTTTCAACATCTTCCAGGCCGAGCATGGATATGTTTTAAACATCTTCCAGGCCGAGCATGGATATATTTTAAACATCTTCCAGGCCGAGCATGGCGAAACTTTCAACATCTTCCAGGCCGAGCATGGATATATTTTAAACATCTTCCAGGCCGAACATGGATATATTTTCAACATCTTCCAGGCCGAGCATGGATATATTTTAAACATCTTCCAGGCCGAGCATGGATATATTTGAAAGATCTTCCAGGCCGAGCATGGATATATTTTAAACATCTTCCAGGTCGAGCATGGATATATTTTAAACATCTTCCAGGCCGAGCATGGATATATTTTTAACATCTTCCAGGCCGAGCATGGATTTTTTTTAAACATCTTCCAGGCCGAGCATGGATATATTTTAAACATCTTCCTGGCCGAGCAAGGCTAAACTTTCAACATCTTCCAGGCCGAGCATGGATATATTTGAAACATCTTCCAGGCCGAACATGGATATATTTTAAACATCTTCCAGGCCGAGCATGGCTAAAGTTTCAACAACTTCCCGGCTGAGCATGGTTATATTTTAAACATCTTCCAGGCTGATCATGGATATATTTTAAACATCTTCGAGGCCGAGCATGGCAAAAGTTTCAACATCTTCCAGGCCGAACATGGATATATTTTAAACATCTTTAGGCCGAGCATGGATATATTTTAAACATCTTCCAGGCCGAGCATGGCGAAACTTTCAACATCTTCCAGGCCGAGCATGGATATATTTTAAACACCTTCCAGGTCGAGCATGGATATATTTTAAACATCTTCCAGGCCGAGCATGGATATATTTTAAACATCTTCCAGGCCGAGTATGGATAAATTTTAAACATCTTCCAGGCCGAGCATGGATATATTTTAAACATCTTCCAGGCCGAGCATGGATATATTTTAAACATCTTCCAGGCCGAGCATGGATATATTTTCAACATCTTCCAGGCCGAGCATGGATATATTTTAAACATCTTCCAGGTCAGCATGGATATATTTTAAACATCTTCCAGGCCGAGCATGGATATAATTTAAACATCTTCCAGGCCGAGCATGGATATATTTTAAACATCTCCCAGGTCGAGCATGGATATATTTTAAACATCTTCCAGGCCGAGCATGGATATATTTTTAACATCTTCCAGGCCGAGCATGGATACATTTATGGATATATTTTAAACACCTTCCAGGCCGGACATGGATATATTTATAACATCTTTAGGCCGAGCATGGATATATTTTAAACATCTTCCAGGCCGAGCATGGATATATTTTAAACATCTTCCAGGCCGGACATGGATATATTTATAACATCTTTCGGCCGAGCATGGATATATTTTAAACATCTTCCACGCCGAGCATGGATATATTTTAAACATCTTCCAGGCCGAGCATGGATATATTTTAAACATCTTCCAGGCCGAGCATGGATATATTTTAAACATCTTCCAGGCCGAGCATGGATAAATTTTAAACATCTTCCAGGCCGAGCATGGATATATTTTAAACATCTTCCAGGCCGAGCATGGATATATTTTAAACATCTTCCAGGCCGAGCATGGATAAATTTTAAACATCTTCCAGGCCGAGCATGGATATATTTTAAACACCTTCCAGGTCGAGCATGGATATATTTTAAACATCTTCTAGGCCGAGCATGGAAATATTTTCAACATCTTCCAGGCCGAGCACGGATATATTTTAAACATCTTCCAGGCCGAGCATGGATATATTTTAAACATCTTCCAGGCCGAGCATGGATATATTTCAAACATTTTCCAGGAAGAGCATGGCTGAAATTTCAACATCTTCCAGGCCGAGCATGGATATATTTTAAACTTCTTCCAGGCCGAGCATGGATATATTTTAAACATCTTCCAGGCCGAGCATGGATATATTTTCAACATCTTCCAGGCCGAGCATGGATATATTTTCAACATCTTCCAGGCCGAGCATGGCCAAAGTTTCAACATCTTCCAGGCCGAGCATTGATATGTTTTAAACATCTTCCAGGCCGAGCATGGATATATTTTATACATCTTCCAGGCCAAGCATGGATATATTTTAGAAATCTTCCAGGCCAAGCATGGATATATTTTAAACACCTTCCAGGCCGAGCATGGATATATTTTAAACACCTTCCAGGCCGGACATGGATATATTTATAACATCTTTAGGCCGAGCATGGATATATTTTAAACATCTTCCAGGCCGAGCATGGATATATTTTAAACATGTTCTAGGCCGAGCATGGATATATTTTAAACATCTTCCAGGCCGAGCATGGGTATATTTTAAACATCTTCCAGGCCGAGCATGGATAAATTTTAAACATCTTCCAGGCCGAGCATGGATATATTTTAAACACCTTCCAGGTCGAGCATGGATATATTTTAAACATGTTCTAGGCCGAGCATGGAAATATTTTCAACATCTTCCAGGCCGAGCACGGATAAATTTTAAACATCTTCCAGGCCGAGCAAGGATATATTTTAAACATCTTCCAGGCCGAGCATGGATATATTTTAAACATCTTCCAGGCCGAGCATGGATATATTTTCAACATCTTCCAGGCCGAGCATGGATATATTTTAAACATCTTCCAGGCCGAGCAAGGATAAATTTTAAACATCTTCCAGGCCGAGCATGGATATATTTTAAACATCTTCCAGGCCGAGCATGGATATATTTTCAACATCTTCCAGGCCGACAAGGATATATTTTAGACATCTTCCAGGCCGAGCATGTATATATTTTAAACATCTTCCAGGCCGAGCATGGATATATTTTAAACATCTTCCAGGCCGAGCATGGTTATATTTTAAACATCTTCCAGGCCGAGCATGGATATATTTTGAACATCTTCCTGGCCGAGCATGGATATATTTTAAACATCTTCCTGGCCGAGCAAGGCTAAACTTTCAACATCTTCCAGGCCGAGCATGGATATATTTTAAACATCTTCCAGGCCGAACATGGATATATTTTAAACATCTTCCAGGCCGAGCATGGCTAAAGTTTCAACAACTTCCCGGCTGAGCATGGTTATATTTTAAACATCTTCCAGGCTGATCATGGATAAATTTTAAACATCTTCCAGGCCGAGCATGGATATATTTTAAACACCTTCCAGGTCGAGCATGGATATATTTTAAACATCTTCTAGGCCGAGCATGGAAATATTTTCAACATCTTCCAGGCCGAGCACGGATATATTTTAAACATCTTCCAGGCCGAGCATGGATATATTTTAAACATCTTCCAGGCCGAGCATGGATATATTTCAAACATTTTCCAGGAAGAGCATGGCTGAAATTTCAACATCTTCCAGGCCGAGCATGGATATATTTTAAACTTCTTCCAGGCCGAGCATGGATATATTATAAACATCTTCCAGGCCGAGCATGGATATATTTTCAACATCTTCCAGGCTGAGCATGGATATATTTTCAACATCTTCCAGGCCGAGCATGGCCAAAGTTTCAACATCTTCCAGGCCGAGCATGGATATGTTTTAAACATCTTCCAGGCCGAGCATGGATATATTTTATACATCTTCCAGGCCGAGCATGGATATATTTTAGAAATCTTCCAGGCCAAGCATGGATATATTTTAAACATCTTTCAGGCCGAGCATGGATATATTTTAAACACCTTCCAGGCCGGACATGGATATATTTATAACATCTTTAGGCCGAGCATGGATATATTTTAAACATCTTCCAGGCCGAGCATGGATATATTTTAAACATCTTCCAGGCCGAGCATGGATATATTTTAAACATCTTCCAGGCCGAGCATGGATAAATTTTAAACATCTTCCAGGCCGAGCATGGATATATTTTAAACACCTTCCAGGTCGAGCATGGATATATTTTAAACATGTTCTAGGCCGAGCATGGAAATATTTTCAACATCTTCCAGGCCGAGCACGGATAAATTTTAAACATCTTCCAGGCCGAGCAAGGATATATTTTAAACATCTTCCAGGCCGAGCATGGATATATTTTAAACATCTTCCAGGCCGAGCATGGATATATTTTCAACATCTTCCAGGCCGAGCATGGATATATTTTAAACATCTTCCAGGCCGAGCAAGGATAAATTTTAAACATCTTCCAGGCCGAGCATGGATATATTTTAAACATCTTCCAGGCCGAGCATGGATATATTTTAAACATCTTCCAGGCCGAGCATGGTTATATTTTAAACATCTTCCAGGCCGAGCATGGATATATTTTAAACATCTTCCAGGCCGAGCATGGATATATTTTAAACATCTTCCAGGCCGAGCATGGATATATTTTCAACATCTTCCAGGCCAAGCATGGATATATTTTAAACATCTTCCAGGTCAGCATGGATATATTTTAAAAATCTTCCAGGCCGAGCATGGATATAATTTAAACATCTTCCAGGCCGAGCATGGATATATTTTAAACATCTTCCAGGTCGAGCATGGATATATTTTAAACATCTTCCAGGCTGAGCATGGATATATTTTTAACATCTTCCAGGCCGAGCATGGATACATTTATGGATATATTTTAAACACCTTCCAGGCCGGACATGGATATATTTATAACATCTTTAGGCCGAGCATGGATATATTTTAAACATCTTCCAGGCCGAGCATGGATATATTTTAAACACCTTCCAGGCCGGACATGGATATATTTATAACATCTTTAGGCCGAGCATGGATATATTTTAAACATCTTCCAGGCCGAGCAAGGATAAATTTTAAACATCTTCCAGGCCGAGCATGGATATATTTTAAACATCTTCCAGGCCGAGCAAGGATAAATTTTAAACATCTTCCAGGCCGAGCATGGATATATTTTAAACATCTTCCAGGCCGAGCATGGATATATTTTCAACATCTTCCAGGCCGACAAGGATATATTTTAGATATCTTCCAGGCCGAGCATGGATATATTTTAAACATCTTCCCGGCCGAGCATGGCGAAACTTTCAACATCTTCCAGGCCGAGCATGGATATATTTTAAACATCTTCCAGGCCGAGCATGGATATATTTTAAACATCTTCCAGGCCGAGCATGGATATATTTTAAACATCTTCCAGGTCGACCATGGATATATTTTAAACATCTTCCAGGCCGAGCATGGATATATTTTTAACATCTTCCAGGCCGAGCATGGATATATTTTAAATATCTTCCAGGCCGAGCATGGATACATTTATGGATATATTTTAAACACCTTCCAGGCCGGACATGGATATATTTATAACATCTTTAGGCCGAGCATGGATATATTTTAAACATCTTCCAGGCCGAGCATGGATATATTTTAAACACCTTCCAGGCCGGACATGGATATATTTATAACATCTTTAGGCCGAGCATGGATATATTTTAAACATCTTCCAGGCCGAGCATGGATATATTTTAAACATCTTCCAGGCCGAGCATGGATATATTTTAAACATCTTCCAGGCCGAGCATGGATATATTTTAAACATCTTCCAGGCCGAGCATGGATAAATTTTAAACATCTTCCAGGCCGAGCATGGATATATTTTAAACATCTTCCAGGCCGAGCATGCATATATTTTAAACATCTTCCAGGCCGAGCATGGATAAATTTTAAACATCTTCCAGGCCGAGCATGGATATATTTTAAACACCTTCCAGGTCGAGCATGGATATATTTTAAACATCTTCTAGGCCGAGCATGGAAATATTTTCAACATCTTCCAGGCCGAGCACGGATATATTTTAAACATCTTCCAGGCCGAGCATGGATATATTTTAAACATCTTCCAGGCCGAGCATGGATATATTTCAAACATTTTCCAGGAAGAGCATGGCTGAAATTTCAACATCTTCCAGGCCGAGCATGGATATATTTTAAACTTCTTCCAGGCCGAGCATGGATATATTTTAAACATCTTCCAGGCCGAGCATGGATATATTTTCAACATCTTCCAGGCCGAGCATGGATATATTTTCAACATCTTCCAGGCCGAGCACGGCCAAAGTTTCAACATCTTCCAGGCCGAGCATGGATATGTTTTAAACATCTTCCAGGCCGAGCATGGATATATTTTATACATCTTCCAGGCCGAGCATGGATATATTTTAGAAATCTTCCAGGCCAAGCATGGATATATTTTAAACATCTTTCAGGCCGAGCATGGATATATTTTAAACACCTTCCAGGCCGGACATGGATATATTTATAACATCTTTAGGCCGAGCATGGATATATTTTAAACATCTTCCAGGCCGAGCATGGATATATTTTAAACATCTTCCAGGCCGAGCATGGATATATTTTAAACATCTTCCAGGCCGAGCATGGATATATTTTAAACATCTTCCAGGCCGAGCATGGATAAATTTTAAACATCTTCCAGGCCGAGCATGGATATATTTTAAACACCTTCCAGGTCGAGCATGGATATATTTTAAACATGTTCTAGGCCGAGCATGGAAATATTTTCAACATCTTCCAGGCCGAGCACGGATATATTTTAAACATCTTCCAGGCCGAGCATGGATATATTTTAAACATCTTCCAGGCCGAGCATGGATATATTTTAAACATCTTCCAGGCCGAGCATGGATATATTTTCAACATCTTCCAGGCCGAGCATGGATATATTTTAAACATCTTCCAGGCCGAGCAAGGATAAATTTTAAACATCTTCCAGGCCGAGCATGGATATATTTTAAACATCTTCCAGGCCGAGCATGGATATATTTTCAACATCTTCCAGGCCGAGCATGGATATATTTTAGACATCTTCCAGGCCGAGCATGTATATATTTTAAACATATTCCAGGCCGAGCATGGATATATTTTAAACATCTTCCAGGCCGAGCATGGCTAAAGTTCAACAACTTCCCGGCCGAGCATGGTTATATTTTAAACATCTTCCAGGCCGAGCATGGATATATTTTAAACATCTTCCAGGCCGAGCATGGATAAATTTTCAACATCTTCCAGGCCGAGCATGGATATATTTTAGACATCTTCCAGGCCGAGCATGTATATATTTTAAACATCTTCCAGGCCGAGCATGGATATATTTTAAACATCTTCCAGGCCGAGCATGGAAATATTTTCAACATCTTCCAGGCCGAGCACGGATATATTTTAAACATCTTCCAGGCCGAGCATGGATATATTTTAAACATCTTCCAGGAAGAGCATGGATATATTTTAAACATCTTCCAGGCCGAGCATGGATATATTTTAAACATCTTCCTGGCCGAGCAAGGCTAAACTTTCAACATCTTCCAGGCCGAGCATGGATATATTTTAAACATCTTCCAGGCCGAACATGGATATATTTTAAACATCTTCGAGGCCGAGCATGGCAAAAGTTTCAACATCTTCCAGGCCGAACATGGATATATTTTAAACATCTTTAGGCCGAGCATGGATATATTTTAATCAACTTCCAGGCCGAGCATGGCGAAACTATCAACATCTTCCAGGCCGAGCATGGATATATTTTAAACATCTTCCAGGCCGAGCATGGATATATTTTAAACATCTTCCAGGCCGAGTATGGATAAATTTTAAACATCTTCCAGGCCGAGTATGGATAAATTTTAAACATCTTCCAGGCCGAGAATGGATATATTTTAAACATCTTCCAGGCCGAGCATGGATATATTTTCAACATCTTCCAGGCCGAGCATGGATATATTTTAAACATCTTCCAGGCCAAGCATGGATATATTTTAAACATCTTTCAGGCCGAGCATGGATATATTTTAAACACCTTCCAGGCCGGACATGGATATATTTATAACATCTTTAGGCCGAGTATGGATATATTTTAAACATCTTCCAGGCCGAGCATGGATATATTTTAAACATCTTCCAGGCCGAGCATGGATATATTTTAAACATCTTCCAGGCCGAGCATGGATATATTTTAAACATCTTCCAGGCCGAGCATGGATAAATTTTAAACATCTTCCAGGCCGAGCATGGATATATTTTAAACACCTTCCAGGTCGAGCATGGATATATTTTAAACATGTTCTAGGCCGAGCATGGAAATATTTTCAACATCTTCCAGGCCGAGCACGGATATATTTTAAACATCTTCCAGGCCGAGCATGGATATATTTTAAACATCTTCCAGGCCGAGCATGGATATATTTTAAACATCTTCCAGGCCGAGCATGGATATATTTTAAACATCTTCCAGGCCGAGCATGGATATATTTTAAACATCTTCCAGGCCGAGCAAGGATAAATTTTAAACATCTTCCATGCCGAGCATGGATATATTTTAAACATCTTCCAGGCCGAGCATGGATATATTTTCAGCATCTTCCAGGCCGAGCATGGATATATTTTAGACATCTTCCAGGCAGAGCATGTATATATTTTAAACATGTTCCAGGCCGAGCATGGATATATTTTAAACATCTTCCAGGCCGAGCATGGCTAAAGTTCAACAACTTCCCGGCCGAGCATGGTTATATTTTAAACATCTTCCAGGCCGAGCATGGATATATTTTAAACATCTTCCAGGCCGAGCATGGATATATTTTCAACATCTTCCAGGCCGAGCATGGATATATTTTAGACATCTTCCAGGCCGAGCATGTATATATTTTAAACATCTTCCAGGCCGAGCATGGATATATTTTAAACATCTTCTAGGCCGAGCATGGAAATATTTTCAACATCTTCCAGGCCGAGCACGGATATATTTTAAACATCTTCCAGGCCGAGCATGGATATATTTTAAACATCTTCCAGGAAGAGCATGGATATATTTTAAACATCTTCCAGGCCGAGCATGGATATATTTTTAACATCTTCCAGGCCGAGCCTGGATTTTTTTTAAACATCTTCCAGGCCGAGCATGGATATATTTTAAACATCTTCCTGGCCGAGCAAGGCTAAACTTTCAACATCTTCCAGGCCGAGCATGAATATATTTTAAACATCTTCCAGGCCGAACATGGATATATTTTAAACATCTTCCAGGCCGAGCATGGCTAAAGTTTCAACAACTTCCCGGCTGAGCATGGTTATATTTTAAACATCTTCCAGGCTGATCATGGATATATTTTAAACATCTTCGAGGCCGAGCATGGCAAAAGTTTCAACATCTTCCAGGCCGAACATGGATATATTTTAAACATCTTTAGGTCGAGCATGGATATATTTTAAACATCTTCCAGGCCGAGCATGGATATATTTTAAACATCTTCCAGGCCGAGCAAGGATAAATTTTAAACATCTTCCAGGCCGAGCATGGATATATTTTAAACATCTTCCAGGCCGAGCATGGATATATTTTCAACATCTTCCAGGCCGAGCATGGATATATTTTAGACATCTTCCAGGCCGAGCATGTATATATTTTAAACATATTCCAGGCCGAGCATGGATATATTTTAAACATCTTCCAGGCCGAGCATGGCTAAAGTTCAACAACTTCCCGGCCGAGCATGGTTATATTTTAAACATCTTCCAGGCCGAGCATGGATATATTTTAAACATTTTCCAGGCCGAGCATGGATAAATTTTCAACATCTTCCAGGCCGAGCATGGATATATTTTAGACATCTTCCAGGCCGAGCATGTATATATTTTAAACATCTTCCAGGCCGAGCATGGATATATTTTAAACATCTTCCAGGCCGAGCATGGAAATATTTTCAACATCTTCCAGGCCGAGCACGGATATATTTTAAACATCTTCCAGGCCGAGCATGGATATATTTTAAACATCTTCCAGGAAGAGCATGGATATATTTTAAACATCTTCCAGGCCGAGCATGGATATATTTTAAACATCTTCCTGGCCGAGCAAGGCTAAACTTTCAACATCTTCCAGGCCGAGCATGGATATATTTTAAACATCTTCCAGGCCGAACATGGATATATTTTAAACATCTTCGAGGCCGAGCATGGCAAAAGTTTCAACATCTTCCAGGCCGAACATGGATATATTTTAAACATCTTTAGGCCGAGCATGGATATATTTTAATCAACTTCCAGGCCGAGCATGGCGAAACTATCAACATCTTCCAGGCCGAGCATGGATATATTTTAAACATCTTCCAGGCCGAGCATGGATATATTTTAAACATCTTCCAGGCCGAGTATGGATAAATTTTAAACATCTTCCAGGCCGAGAATGGATATATTTTAAACATCTTCCAGGCCGAGAATGGATATATTTTAAACATCTTCCAGGCCGAGCATGGATATATTTTCAACATCTTCCAGGCCGAGCATGGATATATTTTAAACATCTTCCAGGCCAAGCATGGATATATTTTAAACATCTTTCAGGCCGAGCATGGATATATTTTAAACACCTTCCAGGCCGGACATGGATATATTTATAACATCTTTAGGCCGAGTATGGATATATTTTAAACATCTTCCAGGCCGAGCATGGATATATTTTAAACATCTTCCAGGCCGAGCATGGATATATTTTAAACATCTTCCAGGCCGAGCATGGATATATTTTAAACATCTTCCAGGCCGAGCATGGATAAATTTTAAACATCTTCCAGGCCGAGCATGGATATATTTTAAACACCTTCCAGGTCGAGCATGGATATATTTTAAACATGTTCTAGGCCGAGCATGGAAATATTTTCAACATCTTCCAGGCCGAGCACGGATATATTTTAAACATCTTCCAGGCCGAGCATGGATATATTTTAAACATCTTCCAGGCCGAGCATGGATATATTTTAAACATCTTCCAGGCCGAGCATGGATATATTTTAAACATCTTCCAGGCCGAGCATGGATATATTTTAAACATCTTCCAGGCCGAGCAAGGATAAATTTTAAACATCTTCCATGCCGAGCATGGATATATTTTAAACATCTTCCAGGCCGAGCATGGATATATTTTCAACATCTTCCAGGCCGAGCATGGATATATTTTAGACATCTTCCAGGCAGAGCATGTATATATTTTAAACATGTTCCAGGCCGAGCATGGATATATTTTAAACATCTTCCAGGCCGAGCATGGCTAAAGTTCAACAACTTCCCGGCCGAGCATGGTTATATTTTAAACATCTTCCAGGCCGAGCATGGATATATTTTAAACATCTTCCAGGCCGAGCATGGATATATTTTCAACATCTTCCAGGCCGAGCATGGATATATTTTAGACATCTTCCAGGCCGAGCATGTATATATTTTAAACATCTTCCAGGCCGAGCATGGATATATTTTAAACATCTTCTAGGCCGAGCATGGAAATATTTTCAACATCTTCCAGGCCGAGCACGGATATATTTTAAACATCTTCCAGGCCGAGCATGGATATATTTTAAACATCTTCCAGGAAGAGCATGGATATATTTTAAACATCTTCCAGGCCGAGCATGGATATATTTTTAACATCTTCCAGGCCGAGCCTGGATTTTTTTTAAACATCTTCCAGGCCGAGCATGGATATATTTTAAACATCTTCCTGGCCGAGCAAGGCTAAACTTTCAACATCTTCCAGGCCGAGCATGGATATATTTTAAACATCTTCCAGGCCGAACATGGATATATTTTAAACATCTTCCAGGCCGAGCATGGCTAAAGTTTCAACAACTTCCCGGCTGAGCATGGTTATATTTTAAACATCTTCCAGGCTGATCATGGATATATTTTAAACATCTTCGAGGCCGAGCATGGCAAAAGTTTCAACATCTTCCAGGCCGAACATGGATATATTTTAAACATCTTTAGGTCGAGCATGGATATATTTTAAACATCTTCCAGGCCGAGCATGGATATATTTTAAACATCTTCCAGGCCGAGCATGGATATATTTTAAACATCTTCCAGGCCGAGCATGGATATATTTTAAACATCTTCCAGGCCGAGCATGGATATATTTTAAACATCTTCCAGGCCGAGTATTGATAAATTTTAAACATCTTCCAGGCCGAGCATGGATATATTTTAAACATCTTCCAGGCCGAGCATGGATATATTTTAAACATCTTCCAGGCCGAGCATGGATATATTTTCAACATCTTCCAGGCCGAGCATGTATATATTTTAAACATCTTCCAGGTCAGCATGGATATATTTTAAACATCTTCCAGGCCGAGCATGGATATAATTTAAACATCTTCCAGGCCGAGCATGGATATATTTTAAACATCTTCCAGGTCGAGCATGGATATATTTTAAACATCTTCCAGGCCGAGCATGGATATATTTTTAACATCTTCCAGGCCGAGCATGGATACATTTTAAACATCTTCCAGGCCGAGCATGGATATATTTCAAACATTTTCCAGGAAGAACATGGCTGAAATTTCAACATCTTCCAGGCCGAGCATGGAT
The DNA here is from genome assembly GCF_047496885.1 of Scyliorhinus torazame. Taxonomy (NCBI): domain Eukaryota; kingdom Metazoa; phylum Chordata; class Chondrichthyes; order Carcharhiniformes; family Scyliorhinidae; genus Scyliorhinus; species Scyliorhinus torazame. The sequence continues at coordinate 94,375,764 of NC_092726.1, read as the reverse complement.
ATATTTTAAACTTCTTCCAGGCCGAGCATGGATATATTTTAAACATCTTCCAGGCCGAGCATGGATATATTTTCAACATCTTCCAGGCCGAGCATGGATATATTTTCAACATCTTCCAGGCCGAGCATGGCCAAAGTTTCAACATCTTCCAGGCCGAGCATGGATATGTTTTAAACATCTTCCAGGCCGAGCATGGATATATTTTATTCATCTTCCAGGCCGAGCATGGATATATTTTAGAAATCTTCCAGGCCAAGCATGGATATATTTTAACCATCTTTCAGGCCGAGCATGGATATATTTTAAACACCTTCCAGGCCGCACATGGATATATTTAGAACATCTTTAGGCCGAGCATGGATATATTTTAAACATCTTCCAGGCCGAGCATGGATATATTTTAAACATCTTTAGGTCGAGCATGGATATATTTTAAACATCTTCCAGGCCGAGCATGGATATATTTTAAACATCTTCCAGGCCGAGCATGGATATATTTTAAACATCTTCCAGGCCGAGCATGGATATATTTTAAACATCTTCCAGGCCGAGCATGGATATATTTTAAACATCTTCCAGGCCGAGTATTGATAAATTTTAAACATCTTCCAGGCCGAGCATGGATATATTTTAAACATCTTCCAGGCCGAGCATGGATATATTTTAAACATCTTCCAGGCCGAGCATGGATATATTTTCAACATCTTCCAGGCCGAGCATGTATATATTTTAAACATCTTCCAGGTCAGCATGGATATATTTTAAACATCTTCCAGGCCGAGCATGGATATAATTTAAACATCTTCCAGGCCGAGCATGGATATATTTTAAACATCTTCCAGGTCGAGCATGGATATATTTTAAACATCTTCCAGGCCGAGCATGGATATATTTTTAACATCTTCCAGGCCGAGCATGGATACATTTTAAACATCTTCCAGGCCGAGCATGGATATATTTCAAACATTTTCCAGGAAGAACATGGCTGAAATTTCAACATCTTCCAGGCCGAGCATGGATATATTTTAAACTTCTTCCAGGCCGAGCATGGATATATTTTAAACATCTTCCAGGCCGAGCATGGATATATTTTCAACATCTTCCAGGCCGAGCATGGATATATTTTCAACATCTTCCAGGCCGAGCATGGCCAAAGTTTCAACATCTTCCAGGCCGAGCATGGATATGTTTTAAACATCTTCCAGGCCGAGCATGGATATATTTTATTCATCTTCCAGGCCGAGCATGGATATATTTTAGAAATCTTCCAGGCCAAGCATGGATATATTTTAACCATCTTTCAGGCCGAGCATGGATATATTTTAAACACCTTCCAGGCCGCACATGGATATATTTATAACATCTTTAGGCCGAGCATGGATATATTTTAAACATCTTCCAGGCCGAGCATGGATATATTTTAAACATCTTCCAGGCCGAGCATGGATATATTTTATACATCTTCCAGGCCGAGCATGGATATATTTTAAACATCTTCCAGGCCGAGCATGGATAAATTTTAAACATCTTCCAGGCCGAGCATGGATATATTTTAAACACCTTCCAGGTCGAGCATGGATATATTTTAATCATCTTCTAGGCCGAGCATGGAAATATTTTCAACATCTTCCAGGCCGAGCACGGATATATTTTAAACATCTTCCAGGCCGAGCATGGATATATTTTAAACATCTTCCAGGCCGAGCATGGATATATTTTAAACATCTTCCAGGCCGAGCATGGATATATTTTCAACATCTTCCAGGCCGAGCATGGATATATTTTAAACATCTTCCAGGCCGAGCAAGGATAAATTTTAAACATCTTCCAGGCCGAGCATGGATATATTTTAAACATCTTCCAGGCCGAGCATGGATATATTTTCAACATCTTCCAGGCCGAGCATGGATATATTTTAGACATCTTCCAGGCCGAGCATGTATATATTTTTAACATCTTCCAGGCCGAGCATGGATTTTTTTTAAACATCTTCCAGGCCGAGCATGGATATATTTTAAACATCTTCCTGGCCGAACATGGATATATTTTAAACATCTTCCAGGCCGAGCAAGGCTAAACTTTCAACATCTTCCAGGCCGAGCATGGATATATTTTAAACATCTTCCAGGCCGAACATGGATATATTTTAAACATCTTCCAGGCCGAGCATGGCTAAAGTTTCAACAACTTCCCGGCTGAGCATGGTTATATTTTAAACATCTTCCAGGCTGATCATGGATATATTTTAAACATCTTCGAGGCCGAGCATGGCAAAAGTTTCAACATCTTCCAGGCCGAACATGGATATATTTTAAACATCTTTAGGCCGAGCATGGATATATTTTAAACATCTTCCAGGCCGAGCATGGCGAAACTTTCAACATCTTCCAGGCCGAGCATGGATATATTTTAAACACCTTCCAGGTCGAGCATGGATATATTTTAAACATCTTCCAGGCCGAGCATGGATATATTTTAAACATCTTCCAGGCCGAGAATGGATAAATTTTAAACATCTTCCAGGCCGAGAATGGATATATTTTAAACATCTTCCAGGCCGAGTATGGATAAATTTTAAACATCTTCCAGGCCCAGAATGGATATATTTTAAACATCTTCCAGGCCGAGCATGGATTTTTTTTAAACATCTTCCAGGCCGAGCATGGATATATTTTAAACATCTTCCTGGCCGAGCAAGGCTAAACTTTCAACATCTTCCAGGCCGAGCATGGATATATTTTAAACATCTTCCAGGCCGAACATGGATATACTTTAAACATCTTCCAGGCCGAGCATGGCTAAAGTTTCAACAACTTCCCGGCTGAGCATGGTTATATTTTAAACATCTTCCAGGCTGATCATGGATATATTTTAAACATCTTCGAGGCCGAGCATGGCAAAAGTTTCAACATCTTCCAGGCCGAACATGGATATATTTTAAACATCTTTAGGCCGAGCATGGATATATTTTAAACATCTTCCAGGCCGAGCATGGCGAAACTATCAACATCTTCCAGGCCGAGCATGGATATATTTTAAACATCTTCCAGGCCGAGCATGGATATATTTTAAACATCTTCCAGGCCGAGTATGGATAAATTTTAAACATCTTCCAGGCCGAGAATGGATATATTTTATACATCTTCCAGGCCGAGCATGGATATATTTTAAACATCTTCCAGGCCGAGCATGGATATATTTTCAACATCTTCCAGGCCGAGCATGGATATATTTTAAACATCTTCCAGGCCAAGCATGGATATATTTTAAACAACTTTCAGGCCGAGCATAGATATATTTTAAACACCTTCCAGGCCGGACATGGATATATTTATAACATCTTTAGGCCGAGCATGGATATATTTTAAACATCTTCCAGGCCGAGCATGGATATATTTTAAACATCTTCCAGGCCGAGCATGGATATATTTTAAACATCTTCCAGGCCGAGCATGGATATATTTTAAACATCTTCCAGGCCGAGCATGGATAAATTTTAAACATCTTCCAGGACGAACATGGATATATTTTAAACACCTTCCAGGTCGAGCATGGATATATTTTAAACATGTTCTCGGCCGAGCATGGAAATATTTTCAACATCTTCCAGGCCGAGCACGGATATATTTTAAACATCTTCCAGGCCGAGCATGGATATATTTTAAACATCTTCCAGGCCGAGCATGGATATATTTTAAACATCTTCCAGGCCGAGCCTGGATATATTTTCAACATCTTCCAGGCCGAGCATGGATATATTTTAAACATCTTCCAGGCCGAGCAAGGATAAATTTTAAACATCTTCCAGGCCGAGCATGGATATATTTTAAACATCTTCCAGGCCGAGCATGGATATATTTTCAACATCTTCCAGGCCGAGCATGGATATATTTTAAACATTTTCCAAGCCGAGCATGGATATATTTTCAACATCTCCCTGGCCAAGCATGGATATATTTTAAACATCTTCCAGGCCGAGCATGGATATATTTTCAACATCTTCCAGGCCGAGCATGGGTATATTTAAACATCTTCCAGGCAGAGCATGGATATATTTTAAACATCTTCCAGGCCGAGCATGGATATATTTTAAACATCTTCCAGGCCGAGCATGGCTAAACTTTCAACATCTTCCAGGCCGAGCATGGATATATTTTAAACATCTCCCAGGCCGAACATGGATATATTGTCAACATCTTCCAGGCCGAGCATGGATATATTTTCAACATCTTCCAGGCCGAGCATGGATATATTTTAAACATCTTCCAGGCCGAGCATGGATATATTTTAAACATCTTCCTGGCCGAGCATCGATATATTTTAAACATCTTCCAGGCCGAGCATGGGTATATTTTAAACATCTTCCAGGCCGAGCATGGGTATATTTTAAACATCTTCCAGGCCGAGCATGGCTAAAGTTTCAACAACATCCCGGCTGAGCATCGTTATATTTTAAACATCTTCCAGGCCGATCATGGATATATTTTAAACATCTTCCAGGCCGAACATGGATATATTTTAAACATCTTCCAGGCCGAGCATGGCTAAAGTTTCAACAACTTCCCGGCTGAGCATGGTTATATTTTAAACATCTTCCAGGCCGATCATGGATATATTTTAAACATCTTCGAGGCCGAGCATGTATATATTTTAAACATCTTCCAGGCCGAGCATGTATATATTTTAAACATCTTCCAGGCCGAGCAAGGATATATTTTAAACATCTTCCAGGCCGAGCATGGAAATATTTTCAACATCTTCCAGGCCGAGCACAGATATATTTTAAACATCTTCCAGGCCGAGCATGGATATATTTTAAACATCTTCCTGGAAGAGCATGGATATATTTTAAACATCTTCCAGGCCGAGCATGGATATATTTTAAACATCTTCCTGGCCGAGCAAGGCTAAACTTTCAACATCTTCCAGGCCGAGCATGGATATATGTTAAACATCTTCCAGGCCGAACATGGATATATTTTAAACATCTTCCAGGCCGAGCATGGCTAAAGTTTCAACAACTTCCCGGCTGAGCATGGTTATATTTTAAACATCTTCCAGGCTGATCATGGATATATTTTAAACATCTTCGAGGCCGAGCATGGCAAAAGTTTCAACATCTTCCAGGCCGAACATGGATATATTTTAAACATCTTTAGGCCGAGCATGGATATATTTTAAACATCTTCCAGGCCGAGCATGGATATATTTTAAACATCTTCCAGGGGGAGCATGGATATATTTTAAACATCTTCCAGGCCGAGCATGGATATATTTTAAACATCTTCCAGGCCGAGTATTGATAAATTTTAAACATCTTCCAGGCCGAGCATGGATATATTTTAAACATCTTCCAGGCCGAGCATGGAGATATTTTAAACATCTTCCAGGCCGAGCATGGATATATTTTCAACATCTTCCAGGCCGAGCATGGATATATTTTAAACATCTTCCAGGTCAGCATGGATATATTTTAAACATCTTCCAGGCCGAGCATGGATATAATTTAAACATCTTCCAGGCCGAGCATGGATATATTTTAAACATCTTCCAGGTCGAGCATGGATATATTTTAAACATCTTCCAGGCCGAGCATGGATATATTTTTAACATCTTCCAGGCCGAGCATGGATACATTTTAAAAATCTTCCAGGCCGAGCATGGATATATTTCAAACATTTTCCAGGAAGAGCATGGCTGAAATTTCAACATCTTCCAGGCCGAGCATGGATATATTTTAAACTTCTTCCAGGCCGAGCATGGATATATTTTAAACATCTTCCAGGCCGAGCATGGATATATTTTCAACATCTTCCAGGCAGAGCATGGATATATTTTCAACATCTTCCAGGACGAGCATGGCCAAAGTTTCAACATCTTCCAGGCCGAGCATGGATATGTTTTAAACATCTTCCAGGCCGAGCATGGATATATTTTATACATCTTCCAGGCCGAGCATGGATATATTTTAGAAATCTTCCAGGCCAAGCATGGATATATTTTAAACATCTTTCAGGCCGAGCATGGATATATTTTAAACACCTTCCAGGCCGCACATGGATATATTTATAACATCTTTAGGCCGAGCATGGATATATTTTAAACATCTTCCAGGCCGAGCATGGATATATTTTAAACATCTTCCAGGCCGAGCATGGATATATTTTAAACATCTTCCAGGCCGAGCATGGATATATTTTAAACATCTTCCAGGCCGAGCATGGATAAATTTTAAACATCTTCCAGGCCGAGCATGGATATATTTTAAACACCTTCCAGGTCGAGCATGGATATATTTTAAACATCTTCTAGGCCGAGCATGGAAATATTTTCAACATCTTCCAGGCCGAGCACGGATATATTTTAAACATCTTCCAGGCCGAGCATGGATATATTTTAAACATCTTCCAGGCCGAGCATGGATATATTTTAAACATCTTCCAGGCCGAGCATGGATATATTTTCAACATCTTCCAGGCCGAGCATGGATATATTTTAAACATCTTGCAGGCCGAGCAAGGATAAATTTTAAACATCTTCCAGGCCGAGCATGGATATATTTTAAACATCTTCCAGGCCGAGCATGGATATATTTTCAACATCTTCCAGGCCGAGCATGGATATATTTTAGACATCTTCCAGGCCGAGCATGTATATATTTTTAACATCTTCCAGGCCGAGCATGGATTTTTTTTAAACATCTTCCAGGCCAAGCATGGATATATTTTAAACATCTTCCTGGCCGAGCAAGGCTAAACTTTCAACATCTTCCAGGCCGAGCATGGATATATTTTAAACATCTTCCAGGCCGAGCATGGCTAAAGTTTCAACAACTTCCCGGCTGAGCATGGTTATATTTTAAACATATTCCAGGCTGATCATGGATATATTTTAAACATCTTCGAGGCCGAGTTTGGCAAAAGTTTCAACATCTTCCAGGCCGAACATGGATATATTTTAAACATCTTTAGGCCGAGCATGGATATATTTTAAACATCTTCCAGGCCGAGCATGGCGAAACTTTCAACATCTTCCAGGCCGAGCATGGATATATTTTAAACACCTTCCAGGTCGAGCATGGATATATTTTAAACATCTTGCAGGCCGAGTATGGCTAAAGTTTCAACAACTTCCCGGCTGAGCATGGTTATATTTTAAACATCTTCCAGGCCGAGCATGGCAAAAGTTTCAACATCTTCCAGGCCGAACATGGATATATTTTAAACATTTTTACGCCGAGCGTGGATATATTTTAAACATCTTCCAGGCCGAGCATGGCTAAACTTTCATCATCTTCCAGGCCGAGCATGGATATATTTTAAACACCTTCCAGGTCGAGCATGGATATATTTTAACCATCTTCCAGGCCGAGCATGGAAATATTTTCAACATCTTCCAGGCCGAGCACGGATATATTTTAAACATCTTCCAGGCCGAGCATGGATATATTTTCAACATCTTCCAGGCCGAGCATGGATATATTTTAAACATCTTCCAGGCCGAGCATGGATATATTTTCAACATCTTCCAGGCCGAGCATGGATATATTTTAAACAACTTCCAGGCCGAGCATGGATATATTTTAAACATCTTCCAGGCCTAGCATGGATATATTTTCAACATCTTCCACGCCGAGCATGGATATATTTTCAACATCTTCCAGGCCGAGCATGGATATATTTTAAACATCTTCCAGGCCGAGCATGGATATATTTTCAACATCTTCCACGCCGAGCATGGATATATTTTCAACATCTTCCAGGCCGAGCATGGATATATTTTAAACATCTTCCAGGCCGAGCATGGGTATATTTAAACATCTTCCAGGCAGAGCATGGATATATTTTAAACATCTTCCAGGCCGAGCATGGATATATTTTAAACATCTTCCAGGCCGAGCATGGCTATATTTTCAACATCTTCCAGGCCGAGCATGGATATATTTTAAACATCTTCCAGGCCGAGCATGGATATATTTTCAACATCTTCCAGGCCGAGCATGGGTATATTTAAACATCTTCCAGGCAGAGCATGGATATATTTTAAACATCTTCCAGGCCGAGCATGGATATATTTTAAACATCTTCCAGGCCGAGCATGGCTAAACTTTCAACATCTTCCAGGCCGAGCATGGATATATTTTAAACATCTCCCAGGCCGAACATGGATATATTGTCAACATCTTCCAGGCCGAGCATGGATATATTTTCAACATCTTCCAGGCCGAGCATGGATATATTTTAAACATCTTCCAGGCCGAGCATGGATATATTTTAAACATCTTCCTGGCCGAGCATCGATATATTTTAAACATCTTCCAGGCCGAGCATGGGTATATTTTAAACATCTTCCAGGCCGAGCATGGCTAAAGTTTCAACAACTTCCCGGCTGAGCATGGTTATATTTTAAACATCTTCCAGGCCGATCATGGATATATTTTAAACATCTTCCAGGCCGAACATGGATATATTTTAAACATCTTCCAGGCCGAGCATGGCTAAAGTTTCAACAACTTCCCGGCTGAGCATGGTTATATTTTAAACATCTTCCAGGCCGATCATGGATATATTTTAAACATCTTCGAGGCCGAGCATGTATATATTTTAAACATCTTCCAGGCCGAGCATGTATATATTTTAAACATCTTCCAGGCCGAGCATGGATATATTTTAAACATCTTCCAGGCCGAGCATGGATATATTTTATACATCTTCCAGGCCAAGCATGGATATATTTTAAACTTCTTCCAGGCCGAGCATGGATATATTTTAAACATCTTTCAGGCCGAGCATGGATATATTTTAGACATCTTCCAGGCCGAGCATGTATATATTTTAAACATCTTCCAGGCCGAGCATGGATATATTTTAAACATCTTCCAGGCCGAGCATGGCTAAAGTTCAACAACTTCCCGGCCGAGCATGGTTATATTTTAAACATCTTCCAGGCCGAGCATGGATATATTTTAAACATCTTCCAGGCCGAGCATGGCTAAAGTCTCAACATCTTCCAGGCCGAACATGGATATATTTATAACATCTTTAGGCCGAGCATGGATATATTTTAAACATCTTCCAGGCCGAACATGGATATATTTTAAACATCTTCCAGGCCGAGCATGGATATATTTTAAACATCTTCCAGGCCGAGCATGGATATATTTTAAACATCTTCCAGGCTAAACATGGATATATTTTAAACATCTTGCAGGCCGAGCATGGCTAAAGTTTCAATAACTTCCCGGCTGAGCATGGTTATATTTTAAACATCTTCCAGGCCGAGCATGGCAAAAGTTTCAACATCTTCCAGGCCGAACATGGATATATTTGAAACATTTTTACGCCGAGCGTGGATATATTTTCAACATCTTCCAGGCCGAGCATGGATATATTTTCAACATCTCCCAGGCCAAGCATGGATATATTTTAAACATCTTCCAGCCCGAGCATGGGTATATTTAAACATCTTCCAGGCAGAGCATGGATATATTTTAAACATCTTCCAGGCCGAGCATGGATATATTTTAAACATCTCCCAGGCCAAGCATGGCTAAACTTTCAACAACTTCCAGGCCGAGCATGGATATATTTTAAACATCTCCCAGGCCGAGCATGGATATATTGTCAACATCTTCCAGGCCGAGCATGGATATATTTTCAACATCTTCCAGGCCGAGCATGGATATATTTTAAATATCTTCCAGGCCGAGCATGGATATATTTTAAACATCTTCCAGGCCGAGCATGGCTAAAGTTTCAACAACTTCCCGGCTGAGCATGGTTATATTTTAAACATCTTCCAGGCCGATCATGGATATATTTTAAACATCTTCCAGGCCGAGCATGTATATATTTTAAACATCTTCCAGGCCGAGCATGTATATATTTTAAACATCTTCCAGGCCGAGCATGGATATATTTTAAACATCTTCCAGGCCGAGCATGGATATATTTTATACATCTTCCAGGCCAAGCATGGATATATTTTAAACTTCTTCCAGGCCGAGCATGGATATATTTTAAACATCTTCCAGGCCGAGCATGGATATATTTTAGACATCTTCCAGGCCGAGCATGTATATATTTTAAACATCTTCCAGGCCGAGCATGGATATATTTTAAACATCTTCCAGGCCGAGCATGGCTAAAGTTCAACAACTTCCCGGCCGAGCATGGTTATATTTTAAACATCTTCCAGGCCGAGCATGGATATATTTTAAACATCTTCTATGCCGAGCATGGCTAAAGTCTCAACATATTCCATGCCGAGCATGGATATATTTTAAACATCTTCCAGGCCGAGCATGGATATATTTTAAACATCTTCCAGGCTAAACATGGATATATTTTAAACATCTTGCAGGCCGAGCATGGCTAAAGTTTCAATAACTTCCCGGCTGAGCATGGTTATATTTTAAACATCTTGCAGGCCGAGCATGGCAAAAGTTTCAACATCTTCCAGGCCGAACATGGATATATTTGAAACATTTTTACGCCGAGCGTGGATATATTTTCAACATCTTCCAGGCCGAGCATGGATATATTTTCAACATCTCCCAGGCCAAGCATGGATATATTTTAAACATCTTCCAGCCCGAGCATGGGTATATTTAAACATCTTCCAGGCAGAGCATGGATATATTTTAAACATCTTCCAGGCCGAGCATGGATATATTTTAAACATCTCCCAGGCCAAGCATGGCTAAACTTTCAACAACTTCCAGGCCGAGCATGGATATATTTTAAACATCTCCCAGGCCGAGCATGGATATATTGTCAACATCTTCCAGGCCGAGCATGGATATATTTTCAACATCTTCCAGGCCGAGCATGGATATATTTTAAACATCTTCCAGGCCGAGCATGGATATATTTTAAACATCTTCCTGGCCGAGCAATGCTAAACTTTCAACGTCTTCCAGGCCGAGCATGGATATATTTTAAACATCTTCCAGGCCGAACATGGATATATTTTAAACATCTTCCAGGCCGAGCATGGCTAAAGTTTCAACAACTTCCCGGCTGAGCATGGTTATATTTTAAACATCTTCCAGGCCGATCATGGATATATTTTAAACATCTTCCAGGCCGAGCATGTATATATTTTAAACATCTTCCAGGCCGAGCATGTATATATTTTAAACATCTTCCAGGCCGAGCATGGATATATTTTAAACATCTTCCAGGCCGAGCATGGATATATTTTATACATCTTCCAGGCCAAGCATGGATATATTTTAAACTTCTTCCAGGCCGAGCATGGATATATTTTAAACATCTTCCAGGCCGAGCATGGATATATTTTAGACATCTTCCAGGCCGAGCATGTATATATTTTAAACATCTTCCAGGCCGAGCATGGATATATTTTAAACATCTTCCAGGCCGAGCATGGCTAAAGTTCAACAACTTCCCGGCCGAGCATGGTTATATTTTAAACATCTTCCAGGCCGAGCATGGATATATTTTAAACATCTTCCAGGCCGAGCATGGCTAAAATCTCAACATCTTCCAGGCCGAACATGGATATATTTATAACATCTTTAGGCCGAGCATGGATATATTTTAAATATTTTCCAGGCCGAGCATGGCTAAAGTTTCAACAACTTCCCGGCTGAGCATGGTTATATTTTAAACATCTTCCAGGCCGAGCATGGCAAAAGTTTCAACATCTTCCAGGCCGAACATGGATATATTTTAAACATTTTTACGCCGAGTGTGGATATATTTTAAACATCTTCCAGGCCGAGCATGGCTAAACTTTCATCATCTTCCAGGCCGAGCATGAATATATTTTAAACACCTTCCAGGTCGAGCATGGATATATTTTAAACATCTTCCAGGCCGAGCATGGAAATATTTTCAACATCTTCCAGGCCGAGCACGGATATATTTTAAACATCTTCCAGGCCGAGCATGGATATATTTTCAACATCTTCCAGGCCGAGCATGGATATATTTTAAACATCTTCCAGGCCGAGCACGGATATATTTTAAACATCTTCCAGGCCGAGCATGGATATATTTTAAACATCTTCCAGGCCGAGCATGGATATATTTTAAATATCTTCCAGGCCGAGCATGGATATATTTTCAACCTCATCCAGGCCGAGCATGGATATATTTTAAACATCTTCCAGGCCGAGCATGGATATATTTTAAATATCTTCCAGGCCGAGCATGGATATATTTTCAACCTCATCCAGGCCGAGCATGGATATATTTTAAACATCTTCCAGGCCGAGCATGGATATATTTTAAACATCTTCCAGGCCGAGCATGGATATATTTTAAACATCTTCCAGGCCGAGCATGGATATATTTTCAACATCTTCCACGCCGAGCATGGTTATATTTTCAACATCTTCCAGGCCGAGCATGGATATATTTTAAACATCTTCCAGGCCGAGCATGGGTATATTTAAACATCTTCCAGGCAGAGCATGGATATATTTTAAACATCTTCCAGGCCGAGCATGGATATATTTTAAACATCTTCCAGGCCGAGCATGGCTATATTTTCAACTTCTTCCAGGCCGAGCATGGATATATTTTAAACATCTTCCAGGCCGAGCATGGATATATTTTCAACATCTTCCAGGCCGAGCATGGATATATTTTAAACATTTTCCAGGCCGAGCATGGATATATTTTCAACATCTTCCAGGCCAAGCATGGATATATTTTAAACATCTTCCAGGCCGAGCATGGATATATTTTAAACATCTTCCAGGCCGAGCATGGATATATTTTAAACATCTTCCAGGCCGAACATGGATATATTTTAAACATCTTCCAGGCCGAGCATGGCTAAAGTTTCAACAACTTCCCGGCTGAGCATGGTTATATTTTAAACATCTTCCAGGCCGATCATGGATATATTTTAAACATCTTCGAGGCCAAGCATGGCAAAAGTTTCAACATCTTCCAGGCCGAACATGGATATATTTTAAACATCTTTAGGCCGAGCATGGATATATTTTAAACATCTTCCAGGCCGAGCATGGCTTAACTTTCAACATCTTCCAGGCCGAGAATGGATATATTTTAAACACCTTCCAGGTCGAGCATGGATATATTTTAAACATCTTCCAGGCCGAGCATGGAAATATTTTCAACATCTTCCAGGCCGAGCATGGATATATTTTAAACATCTTCCAGGCCGAGCATGGATATATTTTAAACATCTTCCAGGCCGAGCATGGTTATATTTTAAACATCTTCCAGGCCGAGCATGGATATATTTTAAACATCTTCCAGGCCGAGCATGGATATATTTTCAACATCTTCCAGGCCGAGCATGGATATATTTTAAACATCTTCCAGGTCGATCATGGATATATTTTAAACATCTTCCAGGAAGAGCATGGATATATTTTAAACATCTTCCAGGCCGAGCATGGATATATTTTAAACATCTTTCAGTTCGAGCATGGATATATTTTAAACAACTTCCAGGCCGAGCATGGATATATTTTTAACATCTTCCAGGCCGAGCATGGATATATTTTAAACATCTTCCATGCCGAGCATGGATATATTTCAAACATTTTCCAGGAAGAGCATGGATGAAATTTCAACATCTTCCAGGCCGAGCATGGATATATTTTAAACATCTTCCAGGTCGAGCATGGATATATTTTAAACATCTTCCAGGCCGAGCATGGATATATTTTCAACATCTTCCAGGCCGAGCATGGATATGTTTTAAACATCTTCCAGGCCGAGCATGGATATATTTTAAACATCTTCCAGGCCGAACATGGATATATTTTCAACATCTTCCAGGCCGAGCATGGATATATTTTAAACATCTTCCAAGTCGAGCATGGATATATTTTAAACATCTTCCAGGCCGAGCATGGATATATTTTAAACATCTTCCAGGCCGAGCATGGATATATTTTAAACATCTTCCAGGTCGAGCATGGATATATTTTAAACACCTTCCAGGCCGAGCATGGATATATTTTTAACATCTTCCAGGCCGAGCATGGATTTTTTTTAAACATCTTCCAGGCCGAGCATGGATATATTTTAAACATCTTCCTGGCCGAGCAAGGCTCAACTTTCAACATCTTCCAGGCCGAGCATGGATATATTTTAAACATCTTCCAGGCCGAGCATGGATATATTTTAAACATCTTCCAGGCCGAACATGGATATATTTTAAACATCTTCCAGGCCGAGCATGGCTAAAGTTTCAACAACTTCCCGGCTGAGCATGGTTATATTTTAAACATCTTCCAGGCTGATCATGGATATATTTTGAACATCTTCGAGGCCGAGCATGGCAAAAGTTTCAACATCTTCCAGGCCGAACATGGATATATTTTAAACATCTTTAGGCCGAGCATGGATATATTTTAAACATCTTCCAGGCCGAGCATGGCGAAACTTTCAACATCTTCCAGGCCGAGCATGGATATATTTTAAACACCTTCCAGGTCGAGCATGGATATATTTTAAACATCTTCCAGGCCGAGCATGGATATATTTTAAACATCTTCCAGGCCGAGTATGGATAAATTTTAAACATCTTCCAGGCCGAGCATGGATATATTTTAAACATCTTCCAGGCCGAGCATGGATATATTTTAAACATCTTCCAGGCCGAGCATGGATATATTTTCAACATCTTCCAGGCCGAGCATGGATATATTTTAAACATCTTCCAGGTCAGCATGGATATATTTTAATCATCTTCCAGGCCGAGCATGGATATAATTTAAACATCTTCCAGGCCGAGCATGGATATATTTTAAACATCTTCCAGGTCGAGCATGGATATATTTTAAACATCTTCCAGGCCGAGCATGGATATATTTTTAACATCTTCCAGGCCGAGCATGGATACATTTATGGATATATTTTAAACACCTTCCAGGCCGGACATGGATATATTTATAACATCTTTAGGCCGAGCGTGGATATATTTTCAACATCTTCCAGGCCGAGCATGGATATATTTTCAACATCTCCCAGGCCAAGCATGGATATATTTTAAACATCTTCCAGCCCGAGCATGGGTATATTTAAACATCTTCCAGGCAGAGCATGGATATATTTTAAACATCTTCCAGGCCGAGCATGGATATATTTTAAACATCTCCCAGGCCAAGCATGGCTAAACTTTCAACAACTTCCAGGCCGAGCATGGATATATTTTAAACATCTCCCAGGCCGAGCATGGATATATTGTCAACATCTTCCAGGCCGAGCATGGATATATTTTCAACATCTTCCAGGCCGAGCATGGATATATTTTAAACATCTTCCAGGCCGAGCATGGATATATTTTAAACATCTTCCTGGCCGAGCAATGCTAAACTTTCAACGTCTTCCAGGCCGAGCATGGATATATTTTAAACATCTTCCAGGCCGAACATGGATATATTTTAAACATCTTCCAGGCCGAGCATGGCTAAAGTTTCAACAACTTCCCGGCTGAGCATGGTTATATTTTAAACATCTTCCAGGCCGATCATGGATATATTTTAAACATCTTCCAGGCCGAGCATGTATATATTTTAAACATCTTCCAGGCCGAGCATGTATATATTTTAAACATCTTCCAGGCCGAGCATGTATATATTTTAAACATCTTCCAGGCCGAGCATGGATATATTTTAAACATCTTCCAGGCCGAGCATGGATATATTTTATACATCTTCCAGGCCAAGCATGGATATATTTTAAACTTCTTCCAGGCCGAGCATGGATATATTTTAAACATCTTCCAGGCCGAGCATGGATATATTTTAGACATCTTCCAGGCCGAGCATGTATATATTTTAAACATCTTCCAGGCCGAGCATGGATATATTTTAAACATCTTCCAGGCCGAGCATGGCTAAAGTTCAACAACTTCCCGGCCGAGCATGGTTATATTTTAAACATCTTCCAGGCCGAGCATGGATATATTTTAAACATCTTCCAGGCCGAGCATGGCTAAAATCTCAACATCTTCCAGGCCGAACATGGATATATTTATAACATCTTTAGGCCGAGCATGGATATATTTTAAATATTTTCCAGGCCGAGCATGGCTAAAGTTTCAACAACTTCCCGGCTGAGCATGGTTATATTTTAAACATCTTCCAGGCCGAGCATGGCAAAAGTTTCAACATCTTCCAGGCCGAACATGGATATATTTTAAACATTTTTACGCCGAGTGTGGATATATTTTAAACATCTTCCAGGCCGAGCATGGCTAAACTTTCATCATCTTCCAGGCCGAGCATGAATATATTTTAAACACCTTCCAGGTCGAGCATGGATATATTTTAAACATCTTCCAGGCCGAGCATGGAAATATTTTCAACATCTTCCAGGCCGAGCACGGATATATTTTAAACATCTTCCAGGCCGAGCATGGATATATTTTCAACATCTTCCAGGCCGAGCATGGATATATTTTAAATATCTTCCAGGCCGAGCATGGATATATTTTAAACATCTTCCAGGCCGAGCATGGATATATTTTAAACATCTTCCAGGCCGAGCATGGATATATTTTAAATATCTTCCAGGCCGAGCATGGATATATTTTCAACCTCATCCAGGCCGAGCATGGATATATTTTAAACATCTTCCAGGCCGAGCATGGATATATTTTAAATATCTTCCAGGCCGAGCATGGATATATTTTCAACCTCATCCAGGCCGAGCATGGATATATTTTAAACATCTTCCAGGCCGAGCATGGATATATTTTAAACATCTTCCAGGCCGAGCATGGATATATTTTAAACATCTTCCAGGCCGAGCATGGATATATTTTCAACATCTTCCACGCCGAGCATGGTTATATTTTCAACATCTTCCAGGCCGAGCATGGATATATTTTAAACATCTTCCAGGCCGAGCATGGGTATATTTAAACATCTTCCAGGCAGAGCATGGATATATTTTAAACATCTTCCAGGCCGAGCATGGATATATTTTAAACATCTTCCAGGCCGAGCATGGCTATATTTTCAACTTCTTCCAGGCCGAGCATGGATATATTTTAAACATCTTCCAGGCCGAGCATGGATATATTTTCAACATCTTCCAGGCCGAGCATGGATATATTTTAAACATTTTCCAGGCCGAGCATGGATATATTTTCAACATCTTCCAGGCCAAGCATGGATATATTTTAAACATCTTCCAGGCCGAGCATGGATATATTTTAAACATCTTCCAGGCCGAGCATGGATATATTTTAAACATCTTCCAGGCCGAACATGGATATATTTTAAACATCTTCCAGGCCGAGCATGGCTAAAGTTTCAACAACTTCCCGGCTGAGCATGGTTATATTTTAAACATCTTCCAGGCCGATCATGGATATATTTTAAACATCTTCGAGGCCAAGCATGGCAAAAGTTTCAACATCTTCCAGGCCGAACATGGATATATTTTAAACATCTTTAGGCCGAGCATGGATATATTTTAAACATCTTCCAGGCCGAGCATGGCTTAACTTTCAACATCTTCCAGGCCGAGAATGGATATATTTTAAACACCTTCCAGGTCGAGCATGGATATATTTTAAACATCTTCCAGGCCGAGCATGGAAATATTTTCAACATCTTCCAGGCCGAGCATGGATATATTTTAAACATCTTCCAGGCCGAGCATGGATATATTTTAAACATCTTCCAGGCCGAGCATGGTTATATTTTAAACATCTTCCAGGCCGAGCATGGATATATTTTAAACATCTTCCAGGCCGAGCATGGATATATTTTCAACATCTTCCAGGCCGAGCATGGATATATTTTAAACATCTTCCAGGTCGATCATGGATATATTTTAAACATCTTCCAGGAAGAGCATGGATATATTTTAAACATCTTCCAGGCCGAGCATGGATATATTTTAAACATCTTCCAGTTCGAGCATGGATATATTTTAAACAACTTCCAGGCCGAGCATGGATATATTTTTAACATCTTCCAGGCCGAGCATGGATATATTTTAAACATCTTCCAGGCCGAGCATGGATATATTTCAAACATTTTCCAGGAAGAGCATGGATGAAATTTCAACATCTTCCAGGCCGAGCATGGATATATTTTAAACATCTTCCAGGTCGAGCATGGATATATTTTAAACATCTTCCAGGCCGAGCATGGATATATTTTCAACATCTTCCAGGCCGAGCATGGATATGTTTTAAACATCTTCCAGGCCGAGCATGGATATATTTTAAACATCTTCCAGGCCGAACATGGATATATTTTCAACATCTTCCAGGCCGAGCATGGATATATTTTAAACATCTTCCAAGTCGAGCATGGATATATTTTAAACATCTTCCAGGCCGAGCATGGATATATTTTAAACATCTTCCAGGCCGAGCATGGATATATTTTAAACATCTTCCAGGTCGAGCATGGATATATTTTAAACACCTTCCAGGCCGAGCATGGATATATTTTTAACATCTTCCAGGCCGAGCATGGATTTTTTTTAAACATCTTCCAGGCCGAGCATGGATATATTTTAAACATCTTCCTGGCCGAGCAAGGCTCAACTTTCAACATCTTCCAGGCCGAGCATGGATATATTTTAAACATCTTCCAGGCCGAGCATGGATATATTTTAAACATCTTCCAGGCCGAACATGGATATATTTTAAACATCTTCCAGGCCGAGCATGGCTAAAGTTTCAACAACTTCCCGGCTGAGCATGGTTATATTTTAAACATCTTCCAGGCTGATCATGGATATATTTTGAACATCTTCGAGGCCGAGCATGGCAAAAGTTTCAACATCTTCCAGGCCGAACATGGATATATTTTAAACATCTTTAGGCCGAGCATGGATATATTTTAAACATCTTCCAGGCCGAGCATGGCGAAACTTTCAACATCTTCCAGGCCGAGCATGGATATATTTTAAACACCTTCCAGGTCGAGCATGGATATATTTTAAACATCTTCCAGGCCGAGCATGGATATATTTTAAACATCTTCCAGGCCGAGTATGGATAAATTTTAAACATCTTCCAGGCCGAGCATGGATATATTTTAAACATCTTCCAGGCCGAGCATGGATATATTTTAAACATCTTCCAGGCCGAGCATGGATATATTTTCAACATCTTCCAGGCCGAGCATGGATATATTTTAAACATCTTCCAGGTCAGCATGGATATATTTTAATCATCTTCCAGGCCGAGCATGGATATAATTTAAACATCTTCCAGGCCGAGCATGGATATATTTTAAACATCTTCCAGGTCGAGCATGGATATATTTTAAACATCTTCCAGGCCGAGCATGGATATATTTTTAACATCTTCCAGGCCGAGCATGGATACATTTATGGATATATTTTAAACACCTTCCAGGCCGGACATGGATATATTTATAACATCTTTAGGCCGAGCATGGATATATTTTAAACATCTTCCAGGCCGAGCATGGATATATTTTAAACATCTTCCAGGCCGAGCATGGATATATTTTAAACATCTTCCAGGCCGAGCATGGATATATTTTAAACATCTTCCAGGCCGAGCATGGATAAATTTTAAACATCTTCCAGGCCGAGCATGGATATATTTTAAACATCTTCCAGGCCGAGCATGGATATATTTTAAACATCTTCCAGGCCGAGCATGGATAAATTTTAAACATCTTCCAGGCCGAGCATGGATATATTTTAAACACCTTCCAGGTCGAGCATGGATATATTTTAAACATCTTCTAGGCCGAGCATGGAAATATTTTCAACATCTTCCAGGCCGAGCACGGATATATTTTAAACATCTTCCAGGCCGAGCATGGATATATTTTAAACATCTTCCAGGCCGAGCATGGATATATTTCAAACATTTTCCAGGAAGAGCATGGCTGAAATTTCAACATCCTCCAGGCCGAGCATGGATATATTTTATACTTCTTCCAGGCCGAGCATGGATATATTTTAAACATCTTCCAGGCCGAGCATGGATATATTTTCAACATCTTCCAGGCTGAGCATGGATATATTTTCAACATCTTCCAGGCCGAGCATGGCCAAAGTTTCAACATCTTCCAGGCCGAGCATGGATATGTTTTAAAGATCTTCCAGGCCGAGCATGGATATATTTTATACATCTTCCAGGCCGAGCATGGATATATTTTAAACATCTTTCAGGCCGAGCATGGATATATTTTAAACACCTTCCAGGCCGGACATGGATATATTTATAACATCTTTAGGCCGAGCATGGATATATTTTAAACATCTTCCAGGCCGAGCATGGATATATTTTTAACATCTTCCAGGCCGAGCATGGATATATTTTCAACATCTTCCAGGCCGAGCATGGCCAAAGTTTCAACATCTTCCAGGCCGAGCATGGATAAATTTTAAACATCTTCCAGGCCGAGCATGGATATATTTTAAACATGTTCTAGGCCGAGCATGGAAATATTTTCAACATCTTCCAGGCCGAGCACGGATATATTTTAAACATCTTCCAGGCCGAGCATGCATATATTTTAAACATCTTCCAGGCCGAGCATGGATATATTTTAAATATCTTCCAGGCCGAGCATGGATATATTTTCAACATCTTCCAGGCCGAGCATGGATATATTTTAAACATCTTCCAGGCCGAGCAAGGATAAATTTTAAACATCTTCCAGGCCGAGCATGGATATATTTTAAACATCTTCCAGGCCGAGCATGGATATATTTTCAACATCTTCCAGGCCGAGCATGGATATATTTTAGACATCTTCCAGGCCGAGCATGTATATATTTTAAACATCTTCCAGGCCGAGCATGGATACATTTTAAACATCTTCCAGGCCGAGCATGGAAATATTTTCAACATCTTCCAGGCCGAGCACGGATATATTTTAAACATCTTCCAGGCCGAGCATGGATATATTTTAAACATCTTCCAGGAAGAGCATGGATATATTTTAAACATCTTCCAGGCCGAGCATGGATATATTTTTAACATCTTCCAGGCCGAGCATGGATTTTTTTTAAACATCTTCCAGGCCGAGCATGGATATATTTTAAACATCTTCCTGGCCGAGCAAGGCTAAACTTTCAACATCTTCCAGGCCGAGCATGGATATATTTTAAACATCTTCCAGGCCGAACATGGATATATTTTAAATATCTTCCAGGCCGAGCATGGCTAAAGTTTCAACAACTTCCCGGCTGAGCATGGTTATATTTTAAACATCTTCCAGGCTGATCATGGATATATTTTAAACATCTTCGAGGCCGAGCATGACAAAAGTTTCAACATCTTCCAGGCCGAACATGGATATATTTTAAACATCTTTAGGCCGAGCATGGATATATTTTAAACATCTTCCAGGCCGAGCATGGCGAAACTATCAACATCTTCCAGGCCGAGCATGGATATATTTTAAACATCTTCCAGGCCGAGCATGGATATATTTTAAACATCTTCCAGGCCGAGTATGGATAAATTTTAAACATCTTCCAGGCCGAGAATGGATATATTTTAAACATCTTCCAGGCCGAGCATGGATATATTTTAAACATCTTCCAGGCCGAGCATGGATATATTTTCAACATCTTCCAGGCCGAGCATTGATATATTTTAAACATCTTCCAGGCCAAGCATGGATATATTTTAAACATCTTTCAGGCCGAGCATGGATATATTTTAAACACCTTCCAGGCCGGACATGGATATATTTATAACATCTTTAGGCCGAGCATGGATATATTTTAAACATCTTCCAGGCCGAGCATGGATATATTTTAAACATCTTCCAGGCCGAGCATGGATATATTTTAAACATCTTCCAGGTCGAGCATGGATATATTTTAAACATCTTCCATGCCGAGCATGGATAAATTTTAAACATCTTCCAGGCCGAGCATGGATATATTTTAAACACCTTCCAGGTCGAGCATGGATGTATTTTAAACATGTTCTAGGCCGAGCATGGAAATATTTTCAACATCTTCCAGGCCGAGCACGGATATATTTTAAACATCTTCCAGGCCGAGCATGGATATATTTTAAACATCTTCCAGGCCGAGCATGGATATATTTTAAACATCTTCCAGGCCGAGCATGGATATATTTTCAACATCTTCCAGGCCGAGCATGGATATATTTTAAACATCTTCCAGGCCAAGCAAGGATAAATTTTAAACATCTTCCAGGCCGAGCATGGATATATTTTAAACATCTTCCAGGCCGAGCATGGATATATTTTAAACATCTTCCAGGCCGAGCATGGATATATTTTAGACATCTTCCAGGCCGAGCATGTATATATTTTAAACATCTTCCAGGCCGAGCATGGATATATTTTAAACATCTTCCAGGCCGAGCATGGCTAAAGTTCAACAACTTCCCGGCCGAGCATGGTTATATTTTAAACATCTACCAGGCCGAGCATGGATATATTTTAAACATCTTCCAGGCCGAGCATGGATATATTTTCAACATCTTCCAGGCCGAGCATGGATATATTTTAGACATCTTCCAGGCCGAGCATGTATATATTTTAAACATCTTCCAGGCCGAGCATGGATATATTTTAAACATCTTCCAGGCCGAGCATGGAATTATTTTCAACATCTTCCAGGCAGAGCACGGATATATTTTAAACATCTTCCAGGCCGAGCATGGATATATTTTAAACATCTTCCAGGAAGAGCATGGATATATTTTAAACATCTTCCAGGCCGAGCATGGATATATTTTTAACATCTTCCAGGCCGAGCATGGATTTTTTTTAAACATCTTCCAGGCCGAGCATGGATATATTTTAAACATCTTCCTGGCCGAGCAAGGCTAAACTTTCAACATCTTCCAGGCCGAGCATGGATATATTTTAAACATCTTCCAGGCCGAACATGGAGATATTTTAAACATCTTCCAGGCCGAGCATGGCTAAAGTTTCAACAACTTCCCGGCTGAGCATGGTTATATTTTAAACATCTTCCAGGCTGATCATGGACATATTTTAAACATCTTCGAGGCCGAGCATGGCAAAAGTTTCAACATCTTCCAGGCCGAACATGGATATATTTTAAACATCTTTAGGCCGAGCATGGATATATTTTAAACATCTTCCAGGCCGAGCATGGATATATTTTAAACATCTTCCAGGCCGAGCATGGATATATTTTAAACATCTTCCAGGCCGAGCATGGATATATTTTAAACATCTTCCAGGCCGAGTATTGATAAATTTTGAACATCTTCCAGGCCGAGCATGGATATATTTTAAACATCTTCCAGGCCGAGCATGGATATATTTTAAACATCTTCCAGGCCGAGCATCGATATATTTTCAACATCTTCCAGGCCGAGCATGGATATAATTTAAACATCTTCCAGGCCGAGCATGGATATATTTTAAACATCTTCCAGGTCGAGCATGGATATATTTTAAACATCTTCCAGGCCGAGCATGGATATATTTTTAACATCTACCAGGCCGAGCATGGATACATTTTAAACATCTTCCAGGCCGAGCATGGATATATTTCAAACATTTTCCAGGAAGAGCATGGCTGAAATTTCAACATCTTCCAGGCCGAGCATGGATATATTTTAAACTTCTTCCAGGCCGAGCATGGATATATTTTCAACATCTTCCAGGCCGAGCATGGATATATTTTCAACATCTTCCAGGCCGAGCATGGTCAAAGTTTCAACATCTTCCAGGCCGAGCATGGATATGTTTTAAACATCTTCCAGGCCGAGCATGGATATATTTTATACATCTTCCAGGCCGAGCATGGATATATTTTAGAAATCTTCCAGGCCAAGCATGGATATATTTTAAACATCTTTCAGGCCGAGCATGGATATATTTTAAACACCTTCCAGGCCGAGCATGGATATATTTTAAACATCTTCCAGGACGAGCATGGATATATTTTAAACATCTTCCAGGACGAGCATGGATATATTTTAAACATCTTCCAGGACGAGCATGGATATATTTTAAACATCTTCCAGGCCGAGCATGGATATATTTTAAACATCTTCCAGGACGAGCATGGATATATTTTAAACATCTTCCAGGCCGAGCATGGATATATTTTAAACATCTTCCAGGCCGAGCATGGATATATTTTAAACATCTTCCAGGCCGAGCATGGATAAATTTTAAACTTCTTCCAGGCCGAGCATGGATATATTTTAAACACCTTCCAGGTAGAGCATGGATATATTTTAAACATCTTCTAGGCCGAGCATGGAAATATTTTCAACATCTTCCAGGCCGAGCACGGATATATTTTAAACATCTTCCAGGCCGAGCATGGATATATTTTAAACATCTTCCAGGCCGAGCATGGATATATTTTCAACATCTTCCAGGCCAAGCATGGATATATTTTAAACATCTTCCAGGCCGAGCAAGGATAAATTTTAAACATCTTCCAGGCCGAGCATGGATATATTTTAAACATCTTCCAGGCCGAGCATGGATATATTTTCAACATCTTCCAGGCCGAGCATGGATATATTTTAGACATCTTCCAGGCCGAGCATGTATATATTTTTAACATCTTCCAGGCCGAGCATGGATTTTTTTTAAACATCTTCCAGGCCGAGCATGGGTATATTTTAAACATCTTCCTGGCCGAGCAAGGCTAAACTTTCAACATCTTCCAGGCCGAGCATGGATATATTTTAAACATCTTCCAGGCCGAACATGGATATATTTTAAACATCTTCCAGGCCGAGCATGGCTAAAGTTTCAACAACTTCCCGGCTGAGCATGGTTATATTTTAAACATCTTCCAGGCTGATCATGGATATATTTTAAACATCTTCGAGGCCGAGCATGGCTAAAGTTTCAACAACTTCCCGGCTGAGCATGGTTATATTTTAAACATCTTCCAGGCCGAACATGGATATATTTGAAACATCTTTAGGCCGAGCATCGATATATTTTAAACATCTTCCAGGCCGAGCATGGCGAAACTTTCAACATCTTCCAGGCCGAGCATGGATATATTTTAAACACCTTCCAGGTCGAGCATGGATATATTTTAAACATCTTCCAGGCCGAGCATGGATATATTTTAAACATCTTACAGGCCGAGAATGGATAAATTTTAAACATCTTCCAGGCCGAGCATGGATATATTTTAAACATCTTCCAGGCCGAGCATGGATATATTTTAAACATCTTCCAGGCCGAGCATGGATATATTTTCAACATCTTCCAGGCCGAGCATGGATATATTTTAAACATCTTCCAGGTCAGCATGGATATATTTTAAACATCTTCCAGGCCGAGCATGGATATAATTTAAACATCTTCCAGGCCGAGCATGGATCTATTTTAAACATCTTCCAGGTCGAGCATGGATATATTTTAAACATCTTCCAGGTCGAGCATGGATATATTTTAAACATCTTCCAGGCCGAGCATGGATATATTTTTAACATCTACCAGGCCGAGCATGGATACATTTTAAACATCTTCCAGGCCGAGCATGGATATATTTCAAACATTTTCCAGGAAGAGCATGGCTGAAATTTCAACATCTTCCAGGCCGAGCATGGATATATTTTAAACTTCTTCCAGGCCGAGCATGGATATATTTTCAACATCTTCCAGGCCGAGCATGGATATATTTTCAACATCTTCCAGGCCGAGCATGGTCAAAGTTTCAACATCTTCCAGGCCGAGCATGGATATGTTTTAAACATCTTCCAGGCCGAGCATGGATATATTTTATACATCTTCCAGGCCGAGCATGGATATATTTTAGAAATCTTCCAGGCCAAGCATGGATATATTTTAAACATCTTTCAGGCCGAGCATGGATATATTTTAAACACCTTCCAGGCCGCACATGGATATATTTATAACATCTTTAGGCCGAGCATGGATATATTTTAAACATCTTCCAGGCCGAGCATGGATATATTTTAAACATCTTCCAGGACGAGCATGGATATATTTTAAACATCTTCCAGGCCGAGCATGGATATATTTTAAACATCTTCTAGGCCGAGCATGGATATATTTTAAACATCTTCCAGGCCGAGCATGGATAAATTTTAAACTTCTTCCAGGCCGAGCATGGATATATTTTAAACACCTTCCAGGTCGAGCATGGATATATTTTAAACATCTTCTAGGCCGAGCATGGAAATATTTTCAACATCTTCCAGGCCGAGCACGGATATATTTTAAACATCTTCCAGGCCGAGCATGGATATATTTTAAACATCTTCAAGGCCGAGCATGGATATATTTTAAACATCTTCCAGGCCGAGCATGGATATATTTTCAACATCTTCCAGGCCAAGCATGGATATATTTTAAACATCTTCCAGGCCGAGCAAGGATAAATTTTAAACATCTTCCAGGCCGAGCATGGATATATTTTAAACATCTTCCAGGCCGAGCATGGATATATTTTCAACATCTTCCAGGCCGAGCATGGATATATTTTAGACAACTTCCAGGCCGAGCATGTATATATTTTTAACATCTTCCAGGCCGAGCATGGATTTTTTTTAAACATCTTCCAGGCCGAGCATGGATATATTTTAAACATCTTCCTGGCCGAGCAAGGCTAAACTTTCAACATCTTCCAGGCCGAGCATGGATATATTTTAAACATCTTCCAGGCCGAACATGGATATATTTTAAACATCTTCCAGGCCGAGCATGGCTAAAGTTTCAACAACTTCCCGGCTGAGCATGGTTATATTTTAAACATCTTCCAGGCTGATCATGGATATATTTTAAACATCTTCGAGGCCGAGCATGGCAAAAGTTTCAACATCTTCCAGGCCGAACATGGATATATTTGAAACATCTTTAGGCCGAGCATGGATATATTTTAAACATCTTCCAGGCCGAGCATGGCGAAACTTTCAACATCTTCCAGGCCGAGCATGGATATATTTTAAACACCTTCTAGGTCGAGCATGGATATATTTTAAACATCTTCCAGGCCGAGCATGGATATATTTTAAACATCTTACAGGCCGAGAATGGATAAATTTTAAACATCTTCCAGGCCGAGCATGGATATATTTTAAACATCTTCCAGGCCGAGCATGGATATATTTTAAACATCTTCCAGGCCGAGCATGGATATATTTTCAACATCTTCCAGGCCGAGCATGGATATATTTTAAACATCTTCCAGGTCAGCATGGATATATTTTAAACATCTTCCAGGCCGAGCATGGATATAATTTAAACATCTTCCAGGCCGAGCATGGATCTATTTTAAACATCTTCCAGGTCGAGCATGGATATATTTTAAACATCTTCCAGGCCGAGCTTGATCTATATTTTTAACATCTTCCAGGCCGAGCATGGATACATTTATGGATATATTTTAAACACCTTCCAGGCCGGACATGGATATATTTATAACATCTTTAGGCCGAGCATGGATATATTTTAAACATCTTCCAGGCCGAGCATGGATATATTTTAAACACCTTCCAGGCCGGACATGGATATATTTATAACATCTTTAGGCCGAGCATGGATATATTTTAAACATCTTCCAGGCCGAGCATGGATCTATTTTAAACATCTTCCAGGCCGAGCATGGATATATTTTAAACATCTTCCAGGCCGAGCATGGATATATTTTAAACATCTTCTAGGCCGAGCATGGAAATATTTTCAACATCTTCCAGGCCGAGCACGGATATATTTTAAACATCTTCCAGGCCGAGCACGGATATATTTTAAACATCTTCCAGGCCGAGCATGGATATATTTCAAATATTTTCCAGGAAGAGCATGGCTGAAATTTCAACATCTTCCAGGCCGAGCATGGATATATTTTAAACTTCTTCCAGGCCGAGCATGGATATATTTTAAACATCTTCCAGGCCGAGCATGGATATATTTTCAACATCTTCCAGGCCGAGCATGGAGAGATTTTAAACATATTCCAGGCCGAGCATGGCCAAAGTTTCAACATCTTCCAGGCCGAGCATGGATATGTTTTAAACATCTTCCAGGCCGAGCATGGATATATTTTATACATCTTCCAGGCCGAGCATGGATATATTTTAGAAATCTTCCAGGCCAAGCATGGATATATTTTAAACATCTTTCAGGCCGGGCATGGATATATTTATAACATCTTTAGGCCGAGCATGGATATATTTTAAACATCTTCCAGGCCGAGCATCGATATATTTTAAACATCTTCCAGGCCGAGCATGGATATATTTTAAACATCTTCCAGGCCGAGCATGGATATATTTTAAACATCTTCCAGGCCGAGCATGGATAAATTTTAAACATCTTCCAGGCCGAGCATGGATATATTTTAAACACCTTCCAGGTCGAGCATGGATATATTTTAAACATGTTCTAGGCCGAGCATGGAAATATTTTCAACATCTTCCAGGCCGAGCACGGATATATTTTAAACATCTTCCAGGCCGAGCATGGATATATTTTAAACATCTTCCAGGCCGAGCATGGATATATTTTAAACATCTTCCAGGCCGAGCATGGATATATTTTCAACATCTTCCAGGCCGAGCATGGATATATTTTAAACATCTTCCAGGCCGAGCATGGATATATTTTAAACATCTTCCAGGCCGAGCATGGCTAAAGTTCAACAACTTCCCGGCCGAGCATGGTTATATTTTAAACATCTTCCAGGCCGAGCATGGATATATTTTAAACATCTTCCAGGCCGAGCATGGATATATTTTCAACATCTTCCAGGCCGAGCATGGATATATTTTAGACATCTTCCAGGCCGAGCATGTATATATTTTAAACATCTTCCAGGCCGAGCATAGATATATTTTAAACTTCTTCCAGGCCGAGCATGGAAATATTTTCAACATCTTCCAGGCCGAGCACGGATATATTTTAAACATCTTCCAGGCCGAGCATGGAGAGATTTTAAACATCTTCCAGGCCGAGCATGGATATATTTTAAACATCTTCCAGGCCGAGCATGGATATATTTTCAACATCTTCCTGGCCGAGCATGGATATATTTTAAACATCTTCCAGGCCGAGCAAGGATAAATTTTAAACATCTTCCAGGCCGAGCATGGATATATTTTAAACATCTTCCAGGCCGAGCATGGATATATTTTCAACATCTTCCAGGCCGAGCATGGATATATTTTAGACATCTTCCAGGCCGAGCATGTATATATTTTAAACATCTTCCAGGCCGAGCATGGATATATTTTAAACATCTTCCAGGCCGAGCATGGAAATATTTTCAACATCTTCCAGGCGGAGCACGGATATATTTTAAACATCTTCCAGGCCGAGCATGGATATATTTTAAACATCTTCCAGGAAGAGCATGGATATATTTTAAACATCTTCCAGGCCGAGCATGGATATATTTTTAACATCTTCCAGGCCGAGCATGGATTTTTTTTAAACATCTTCCAGGCCGAGCATGGATATATTTTAAACATCTTCCTGGCCGAGCAAGGCTAAACTTTCAACATCTTCCAGGCCGAGCATGGATATATTTTAAACATCTTCCAGGCCGAACATGGATATATTTTAAACATCTTCCAGGCCGAGCATGGCTAAAGTTTCAACAACTTCCCGGCTGAGCATGGTTATATTTTAAACATCTTCCAGGCTGATCATGGATATATTTTAAACATCTTCGAGGCCGAGCATGACAAAAGTTTCAACATCTTCCAGGCCGAACATGGATATATTTTAAACATCTTTAGGCCTAGCATGGATATATTTTAAACATCTTCCAGGCCGAGCATGGCGAAACTATCAACATCTTCCAGGCCGAGCATGGATATATTTTAAACATCTTCCAGGCCGAGCATGGATATATTTTAAACATCTTCCAGGCCGAGTATGGATAAATTTTAAACATCTTCCAGGCCGAGAATGGATATATTTTAAACATCTTCCAGGCCGAGCATGGATATATTTTAAACATCTTCCAGGCCGAGCATGGATATATTTTCAACATCTTCCAGGCCGAGCATGGATATATTTTAAACATCTTCCAGGCCAAGCATGGATATATTTTAAACATCTTTCAGGCCGAGCATGGATATATTTTAAACACCTTCCAGGCCGGACATGGATATATTTATAACATCTTTAGGCCGAGCATGGATATATTTTAAACATCTTCCAGGCCGAGCATGGATATATTTTAAACATCTTCCAGGCCGAGCATGGATATATTTTAAACATCTTCCAGGCCGAGCATGGATATATTTTAAACATCTTCCAGGCCGAGCATGGATAAATTTTAAACATCTTCCAGGCCGAGCATGGATATATTTTAAACACCTTCCAGGTCGAGCATGGATGTATTTTAAACATGTTCTAGGCCGAGCATGGAAATATTTTCAACATCTTCCAGGCCGAGCACGGATATATTTTAAACATCTTCCAGGCCGAGCATGGATATATTTTAAACATCTTCCAGGCCGAGCATGGATATATTTTAAACATCTTCCAGGCCGAGCATGGATATATTTTCAACATCTTCCAGGCCGAGCATGGATATATTTTAAACATCTTCCAGGCCGAGCAAGGATAAATTTTAAACATCTTCCAGGCCGAGCATGGATATATTTTAAACATCTTCCAGGCCGAGCATGGATATATTTTAAACATCTTCCAGGCAGAGCATGGATATATTTTAGACATCTTCCAGGCCGAGCATGTATATATTTTAAACATCTTCCAGGCCGAGCATGGATATATTTTAAACATCTTCCAGGCCGAGCATGGCTAAAGTTCAACAACTTCCCGGCCGAGCATGGTTATATTTTAAACATCTTCCAGGCCGAGCATGGATATATTTTAAACATCTTCCAGGCCGAGCATGGATATATTTTCAACATCTTCCAGGCCGAGCATGGATATATTTTAGACATCTTCCAGGCCGAGCATGTATATATTTTAAACATCTTCCAGGCCGAGCATGGATATATTTTAAACATCTTCCAGGCCGAGCATGGAAATATTTTCAACATCTTCCAGGCCGAGCACGGATATATTTTAAACATCTTCCAGGCCGAGCATGGATATATTTTAAACATCTTCCAGGAAGAGCATGGATATATTTTAAACATCTTCCAGGCCGAGCATGGATATATTTTTAACATCTTCCAGGCCGAGCATGGATTTTTTTTAAACATCTTCCAGGCCGAGCATGGATATATTTTAAACATCTTCCTGGCCGAGCAAGGCTATACTTTCAAAATCTTCCAGGCCGAGCATGGATATATTTTAAACATCTTCCAGGCCGAACATGGATATATTTTAAACATCTTCCAGGCCGAGCATGGCTAAAGTTTCAACAACTTCCCGGCTGAGCATGGTTATATTTTAAACATCTTCCAGGCTGATCATGGATATATTTTAAACATCTTCGAGGCCGAGCATGGATATATTTTAAACATCTTCCAGGCCGAGTATGGATAAATTTTAAACATCTTCCAGGCCGAGAATGGATATATTTTAAACATCTTCCAGGCCGAGCATGGATATATTTTAAACATCTTCCAGGCCGAGCATGGATATATTTTCAACATCTTCCAGGCCGAGCATGGATATATTTTAAACATCTTCCAGGCCAAGCATGGATATATTTTAAACATCTTTCAGGCCGAGCATGGATATATTTTAAACATCTTCCAGGCCAAGCATGGATATATTTTAAACATCTTCCAGGCCAAGCATGGATATATTTTAAACATCTTCCAGGCCAAGCATGGATATATTTTAAACACCTTCCAGGCCGGACATGGATATATTTATAACATCTTTAGGCCGATCTTGGATATATTTTAAACATCTTCCAGGCCGAGCATGGATATATTTTAAACATCTTCCAGGCCGAGCATGGATATATTTTAAACATCTTCCAGGCCGAGCATGGATATATTTTAAACATCTTCCAGGCCGAGCATGGATAAATTTTAAACATCTTCCAGGCCGAGCATGGATATATTTTAAACACCTTCCAGGTCGAGCATGGATGTATTTTAAACATGTTCTAGGCCGAGCATGGAAATATTTTCAACATCTTCCAGGCCGAGCACGGATATATTTTAAACATCTTCCAGGCCGAGCATGGATATATTTTAAACATCTTCCAGGCCGAGCATGGATATATTTTAAACATCTTCCAGGCCGAGCATGGATATATTTTCAACATCTTCCAGGCCGAGCATGGATATATTTTAAACATCTTCCAGGCCGAGCAAGGATAAATTTTAAACATCTTCCAGGCCGAGCATGGATATATTTTAAACATCTTCCAGGCCGAGCATGGATATATTTTAAACATCTTCCAGGCAGAGCATGGATATATTTTAGACATCTTCCAGGCCGAGCATGTATATATTTTAAACATCTTCCAGGCCGAGCATGGATATATTTTAAACATCTTCCAGGCCGAGCATGGCTAAAGTTCAGCAACTTCCCGGCCGAGCATGGTTATATTTTAAACATCTTCCAGGCCGAGCATGGATATATTTTAAACATCTTCCAGGCCGAGCATGGATATATTTTCAACATCTTCCAGGCCGAGCATGGATATATTTTAGACATCTTCCAGGCCGAGCATGTATATATTTTAAACATCTTCCAGGCCGAGCATGGATATATTTTAAACATCTTCCAGGCCGAGCATGGAAATATTTTCAACATCTTCCAGGCCGAGCACGGATATATTTTAAACATCTTCCAGGCCGAGCATGGATATATTTTAAACATCTTCCAGGAAGAGCATGGATATATTTTAAACATCTTCCAGGCCGAGCATGGATATATTTTTAACATCTTCCAGGCCGAGCATGGATTTTTTTTAAACATCTTCCAGGCCGAGCATGGATATATTTTAAACATCTTCCTGGCCGAGCAAGGCTATACTTTCAACATCTTCCAGGCCGAGCATGGATATATTTTAAACATCTTCCAGGCCGAACATGGATATATTTTAAACATCTTCCAGGCCGAGCATGGCTAAAGTTTCAACAACTTCCCGGCTGAGCATGGTTATATTTTAAACATCTTCCAGGCTGATCATGGATATATTTTAAACATCTTCGAGGCCGAGCATGGCAAAAGTTTCAACATCTTCCAGGTCGAGCATGGATATATTTTAAACATCTTCCAGGCCGAGCATGGATATATTTTTAACATCTACCAGGCCGAGCATGGATACATTTTAAACATCTTCCAGGCCGAGCATGGATATATTTCAAACATTTTCCAGGAAGAGCATGGCTGAAATTTCAACATCTTCCAGGCCGAGCATGGATATATTTTAAACTTCTTCCAGGCCGAGCATGGATATATTTTTAACATCTTCCAGGCCGAGCATGGATATATTTTCAACATCTTCCAGGCCGAGCATGGATATATTTTCAACATCTTCCAGGCCGAGCATGGCCAAAGTTTCAACATCTTCCAGGCCGAGCATGGATATGTTTTAAACATCTTCCAGGCCGAGCATGGATATATTTTATACATCTTCCAGGCCGAGCATGGATATATTTTAGAAATCTTCCAGGCCAAGCATGGATATATTTTAAACATCTTGAGGCCGAGCATGGATATATTTTAAACACCTTCCAGGCCGCACATGGATATATTTATAACATCTTTAGGCCGAGCATGGATATATTTTAAACATCTTCCAGGCCGAGCATGGATATATTTTAAACATCTTCCAGGCCGAGCATGGATATATTTTAAACATCTTCCAGGCCGAGCATGGATATATTTTAAACATCTTCCAGCCGAGCATGGATAAATTTTAAACATCTTCCAGGCCGAGCATGGATATATTTTAAACACCTTCCAGGTCGAGCATGGATATATTTTAAACATCTTCTAGGCCGAGCATGGAAATATTTTCAACATCTTCCAGGCCGAGCACGGATATATTTTAAACATCTTCCAGGCCGAGCATGGATATATTTTAAACATCTTCCAGGCCGAGCATGGATATATTTTAAACATCTTCCAGGCCGAGCATGGATATATTTTCAACATCTTCCAGGCCGAGCATGGATATATTTTCAACATCTTCCAGGCCGAGCATGGATATATTTTAAACATCTTCCAGGCCGAGCATGTATATATTTTTAACATCTTCCAGGCCGAGCATGGATTTTTTTTAAACATCTTCCAGGCCGAGCATGGATATATTTTAAACATCTTCCTGGCCGAGCAAGGCTAAACTTTCAACATCTTCCAGGCCGAGCATGGATATATTTTAAACATCTTCCAGGCCGAACATGGATTTTTTAAACATCTTCCAGGCCGAGCATGGCTAAAGTTTCAACAACTTCCCGGCTGAGCATGGTTATATTTTAAACATCTTCCAGGCTGATCATGGATATATTTTAAACATCTTCGAGGCCGAGCATGGCAAAAGTTTCAACATCTTCCAGGCCGAACATGGATATATTTTAAACATCTTTAGGCCGAGCATGGATATATTTTAAACATCTTCCAGGCCGAGCATGGCGAAACATTCAACATCTTCCAGGCCGAGCATGGATATATTTTAAACACCTTCCAGGTCGAGCATGGATATATTTTAAACATCTTCCAGGCCGAGCATGGATATATTTTAAACATCTTCCAGGCCGAGAATGGATAAATTTTAAACATCTTCCAGTCCGAGCATGGATATATTTTAAACATCTTCCAGGCCGAGCATGGATATATTTTAAACATCTTCCAGGCCGAGCATGGATATATTTTCAACATCTTCCAGGCCGAGCATGGATATATTTTAAACATCTTCCAGGTCAGCATGGATATATTTTAAACATCTTCCAGGCCGAGCATGGATATAATTTAAACATCTTCCAGGCCGAGCATGGATATATTTTAAACATCTTCCAGGTCGAGCATGGATATATTTTAAACATCTTCCAGGCCGAGCTTGATCTATATTTTTAACATCTTCCAGGCCGAGCATGGATACATTTATGGATATATTTTAAACACCTTCCAGGCCGGACATGGATATATTTATAACATCTTTAGGCCGAGCATGGATATATTTTAAACATCTTCCAGGCCGAGCATGGATATATTTTAAACACCTTCCAGGCTGGACATGGATATATTTATAACATCTTTAGGCCGAGCATGGATATATTTTAAACATCTTCCAGGCCGAGCATGGATCTATTTTAAACATCTTCCAGGCCGAGCATGGATATATTTTAAACATCTTCCAGGCCGAGCATGGATATATTTTAAACATCTTCTAGGCCGAGCATGGAAATATTTTCAACATCTTCCAGGCCGAGCACGGATATATTTTAAACATCTTCCAGGCCGAGCATGGATATATTTTAAACATCTTCCAGGCCGAGCATGGATATATTTCAAACATTTTCCAGGAAGAGCATGGCTGAAATTTCAACATCTTCCAGGCCGAGCATGGATATATTTTAAACTTCTTCCAGGCCGAGCATGGATATATTTTAAACATCTTCCAGGCCGAGCATGGATATATTTTCAACATCTTCCAGGCCGAGCATGGATATATTTTCAACATATTCCAGGCCGAGCATGGCCAAAGTTTCAACATCTTCCAGGCCGAGCATGGATATGTTTTAAACATCTTCCAGGCCGAGCATGGATATATTTTATACATCTTCCAGGCCGAGCATGGATATATTTTAGAAATCTTCCAGGCCAAGCATGGATATATTTTAAACATCTTTCAGGCCGAGCATGGATATATTTTAAACACCTTCCAGGCCGGACATGGATATATTTATTACATCTTTAGGCCGAGCATGGATATATTTATTACATCTTCCAGGCCGAGCATGGATAAATTTTAAACATCTTCCAGGCCGAGCATGGATATATTTTAAACATCTTCCAGGCCGAGCATGGATATATTTTAAACATCTTCCAGGCCGAGCATGGATAAATTTTAAACATCTTCCAGGCCGAGCATGGATATATTTTAAACACCTTCCAGGTCGAGCATGGATATATTTTAAACATGTTCTAGGCCGAGCATGGAAATATTTTCAACATCTTCCAGGCCGAGCACGGATATATTTTAAACATCTTCCAGGCCGAGCATGGATATATTTTAAACGTCTTCCAGGCCGAGCATGGATATATTTTAAACATCTTCCAGGCCGAGCATGGATATATTTTCAACATCTTCCAGGCCGAGCATGGATATATTTTAAACATCTTCCAGGCCGAGCAAGGATAAATTTTAAACATCTTCCAGGCCGAGCATGGATATATTTTAAACATCTTCCAGGCCGAGCATGGATATATTTTCAACATCTTCCAGGCCGAGCATGGATATATTTTAAACATCTTCCAGGCCGAGCATGGATATATTTTAAACATCTTCCAGGCCGAGCATGGCTAAAGTTCAACAACTTCCCGGCCGAGCATGATTATATTTTAAACATCTTCCAGGCCGAGCATGGATATATTTTAAACATCTTCCAGGCCGAGCATGGATATATTTTCAACATCTTCCAGGCCGAGCATGGATATATTTTAGACATCTTCCAGGCCGAGCATGTATATATTTTAAACATCTTCCAGGCCGAGCATGGATATATTTTAAACATCTTCCAGGCCGAGCATGGATATATTTTAAACTTCTTCCAGGCCGAGCATGGAAATATTTTCAACATCTTCCAGGCCGAGCACGGATATATTTTCAACATCTTCCAGGCCGAGCATGGCCAAAGTTTCAACATCTTCCAGGCCGAGCATGGATATGTTTTAAACATCTTCCAGGCCGAGCATGGATATATTTTATACATCTGCCAGGCCGAGCATGGATATATTTTAGAAATCTTCCAGGCCAAGCATGGATATATTTTAAACATCTTGAGGCCGAGCATGGATATATTTTAAACACCTTCCAGGCCGCACATGGATATATTTATAACATCTTTAGGCCGAGCATGGATATATTTTAAACATCTTCCAGGCCGAGCATGGATATATTTTAAACATCTTCCAGGCCGAGCATGGATATATTTTAAACATCTTCCAGGCCGAGCATGGATATATTTTAAACACCTTCCAGGTCGAGCATGGATATATTTTAAACATCTTCTAGGCCGAGCATGGAAATATTTTCAACATCTTCCAGGCCGAGCACGGATATATTTTAAACATCTTCCAGGCCGAGCATGGATATATTTTAAACATCTTCCAGGCCGAGCATGGATATATTTTAAACATCTTCCAGGCCGAGCATGGATATATTTTCAACATCTTCCAGGCCGAGCATGGATATATTTTCAACATCTTCCAGGCCGAGCATGGATATATTTTAAACATCTTCCAGGCCGAGCATGTATATATTTTTAACATCTTCCAGGCCGAGCATGGATTTTTTTTAAACATCTTCCAGGCCGAGCATGGATATATTTTAAACATCTTCCTGGCCGAGCAAGGCTAAACTTTCAACATCTTCCAGGCCGAGCATGGATATATTTTAAACATCTTCCAGGCCGAACATGGATTTTTTAAACATCTTCCAGGCCGAGCATGGCTAAAGTTTCAACAACTTCCCGGCTGAGCATGGTTTTATTTTAAACATCTTCCAGGCTGATCATGGATATATTTTAAACATCTTCGAGGCCGAGCATGGCAAAAGTTTCAACATCTTCCAGGCCGAACATGGATATATTTTAAACATCTTTAGGCCGAGCATGGATATATTTTAAACATCTTCCAGGCCGAGCATGGCGAAACTTTCAACATCTTCCAGGCCG
This sequence comes from Scyliorhinus torazame, assembly GCF_047496885.1. Taxonomy (NCBI): domain Eukaryota; kingdom Metazoa; phylum Chordata; class Chondrichthyes; order Carcharhiniformes; family Scyliorhinidae; genus Scyliorhinus; species Scyliorhinus torazame. The sequence goes on along the minus strand of NC_092726.1, from coordinate 94,338,045 downwards.
AGCATGGATATATTTTAAACACCTTCCAGGTCGAGCATGGATATATTTTAAACATCTTCCAGGCCGAGCATGGATATATTTTAAACATCTTCCAGGCCGAGAATGGATAAATTTTAAACATCTTCCAGTCCGAGCATGGATATATTTTAAACATCTTCCAGGCCGAGCATGGATATATTTTAAACATCTTCCAGGCCGAGCATGGATATATTTTCAACATCTTCCAGGCCGAGCATGGATATATTTTAAACATCTTCCAGGTCAGCATGGATATATTTTAAACATCTTCCAGGCCGAGCATGGATATAATTTAAACATCTTCCAGGCCGAGCATGGATATATTTTAAACATCTTCCAGGTCGAGCATGGATATATTTTAAACATCTTCCAGGCCGAGCTTGATCTATATTTTTAACATCTTCCAGGCCGAGCATGGATACATTTATGGATATATTTTAAACACCTTCCAGGCCGGACATGGATATATTTATAACATCTTTAGGCCGAGCATGGATATATTTTAAACATCTTCCAGGCCGAGCATGGATATATTTTAAACACCTTCCAGGCTGGACATGGATATATTTATAACATCTTTAGGCCGAGCATGGATATATTTTAAACATCTTCCAGGCCGAGCATGGATCTATTTTAAACATCTTCCAGGCCGAGCATGGATATATTTTAAACATCTTCCAGGCCGAGCATGGATATATTTTAAACATCTTCTAGGCCGAGCATGGAAATATTTTCAACATCTTCCAGGCCGAGCACGGATATATTTTAAACATCTTCCAGGCCGAGCATGGATATATTTTAAACATCTTCCAGGCCGAGCATGGATATATTTCAAACATTTTCCAGGAAGAGCATGGCTGAAATTTCAACATCTTCCAGGCCGAGCATGGATATATTTTAAACTTCTTCCAGGCCGAGCATGGATATATTTTAAACATCTTCCAGGCCGAGCATGGATATATTTTCAACATCTTCCAGGCCGAGCATGGATATATTTTCAACATATTCCAGGCCGAGCATGGCCAAAGTTTCAACATCTTCCAGGCCGAGCATGGATATGTTTTAAACATCTTCCAGGCCGAGCATGGATATATTTTATACATCTTCCAGGCCGAGCATGGATATATTTTAGAAATCTTCCAGGCCAAGCATGGATATATTTTAAACATCTTTCAGGCCGAGCATGGATATATTTTAAACACCTTCCAGGCCGGACATGGATATATTTATTACATCTTTAGGCCGAGCATGGATATATTTTAAACATCTTCCAGGCCGAGCATGGATATATTTTAAACATCTTCCAGGCCGAGCATGGATATATTTTAAACATCTTCCAGGCCGAGCATGGATATATTTTAAACATCTTCCAGGCCGAGCATGGATAAATTTTAAACATCTTCCAGGCCGAGCATGGATATATTTTAAACACCTTCCAGGTCGAGCATGGATATATTTTAAACATGTTCTAGGCCGAGCATGGAAATATTTTCAACATCTTCCAGGCCGAGCACGGATATATTTTAAACATCTTCCAGGCCGAGCATGGATATATTTTAAACGTCTTCCAGGCCGAGCATGGATATATTTTAAACATCTTCCAGGCCGAGCATGGATATATTTTCAACATCTTCCAGGCCGAGCATGGATATATTTTAAACATCTTCCAGGCCGAGCAAGGATAAATTTTAAACATCTTCCAGGCCGAGCATGGATATATTTTAAACATCTTCCAGGCCGAGCATGGATATATTTTCAACATCTTTCAGGCCGAGCATGGATATATTTTAAACATCTTCCAGGCCGAGCATGGATATATTTTAAACATCTTCCAGGCCGAGCATGGCTAAAGTTCAACAACTTCCCGGCCGAGCATGATTATATTTTAAACATCTTCCAGGCCGAGCATGGATATATTTTAAACATCTTCCAGGCCGAGCATGGATATATTTTCAACATCTTCCAGGCCGAGCATGGATATATTTTAGACATCTTCCAGGCCGAGCATGTAAATATTTTAAACATCTTCCAGGCCGAGCATGGATATATTTTAAACATCTTCCAGGCTGAGCATGGATATATTTTAAACATCTTCCAGGCCGAGCATGGATATATTTTAAACATCTTCCAGGCCGAGCATGGATATATTTTAAACATCTTCCAGGCCGAGCATGGATATATTTTAAACATCTTCCAGGCCGAGCATGGATAAATTTTAAACATCTTCCAGGCCGAGCATGGATATATTTTAAACACCTTCCAGGTCGAGCATGGATATATTTTAAACATGTTCTAGGCCGAGCATGGAAATATTTTCAACATCTTCCAGGCCGAGCACGGATATATTTTAAACATCTTCCAGGCCGAGCATGGATATATTTTAAACGTCTTCCAGGCCGAGCATGGATATATTTTAAACATCTTCCAGGCCGAGCATGGATATATTTTCAACATCTTCCAGGCCGAGCATGGATATATTTTAAACATCTTCCAGGCCGAGCAAGGATAAATTTTAAACATCTTCCAGGCCGAGCATGGATATATTTTAAACATCTTCCAGGCCGAGCATGGATATATTTTCAACATCTTCCAGGCCGAGCATGGATATATTTTAAACATCTTCCAGGCCGAGCATGGATATATTTTAAACATCTTCCAGGCCGAGCATGGCTAAAGTTCAACAACTTCCCGGCCGAGCATGATTATATTTTAAACATCTTCCAGGCCGAGCATGGATATATTTTAAACATCTTCCAGGCCGAGCATGGATATATTTTCAACATCTTCCAGGCCGAGCATGGATATATTTTAGACATCTTCCAGGCCGAGCATGTATATATTTTAAACATCTTCCAGGCCGAGCATGGATATATTTTAAACATCTTCCAGGCCGAGCATGGATATATTTTAAACTTCTTCCAGGCCGAGCATGGAAATATTTTCAACATCTTCCAGGCCGAGCACGGATATATTTTAAACATCTTCCAGGCCGAGCATGGATATATTTTAAACATCTTCCAGGTCGAGCATGGATATATTTTAAACATCTTCCAGGCCGAGCATGGATATATTTTTAACATCTTCCAGGCCAAGCATGGATTTTTTTTAAACATCTTCCAGGCCGAGCATGGATATATTTTTAACATCTTCCAGGCCGAGCACGGATATATTTTAAACATCTTCCAGGCCGAGCAAGGCTAAACTTTCAACATCTTCCAGGCCGAGCATGGATATATTTTAAACATCTTCCAGGCCGAGCATGGATATATTTTAAACATCTTCCAGGCCGAACATGGATATATTTTAAACATCTTCCAGCCCGAGCATGGCGAAAGTTTCAACAACTTCCCGGCTGAGCATGGTTATATTTTAAACATCTTCCAGGCTGATCATGGATATATTTTAAACATCTTCGAGGCCGAGCATGGCAAAAGTTTCAACATCTTCCAGGCCGAACATGGATATATTTTAAACATCTTAAGGCCGAGCATGGATATATTTTAAACATCTTCCAGGCCGAGCATGGATATATTTTAAACACCTTCCAGGTCGAGCATGGATATATTTTAAACATCTTTAGGCCGAGCACGGATATATTTTAAACATCTTTCAGGCCGAGCATGGATATATTTTAAACACCTTCCAGGTCGAGCATGGATATATTTTAAACATCTTTAGGCCGAGCACGGATATATTTTAAACATCTTCCAGGCCGAGTATGGATAAATTTTAAACATCTTCCAGGCCGAGCATGGATATATTTTAAACATCTTCCAGGCCGAGCATGGATATATTTTAAACATCTTCCAGGCCGAGCATGGATATATTTTCAACATCTTCCAGGCCGAGCATGGATATATTTTAAACATCTTCCAGGTCAGCATGGATATATTTTAAACATCTTCCAGGCCGAGCATGGATATAATTTAAACATCTTCCAGGCCGAGCCTGGATATATTTTTAACATCTTCCAGGCCGAGCGTGGATACATTTTAAACATCTTCCAGGCCGAGCATGGATATATTTCAAACATTTTCCAGGAAGAGCATGGCTGATTTCAACATCTTACAGGCCGAGCATGGATATATTTTAAACTTCTTCCAGGCCGAGCATGGATATATTTTAAACATCTTCCAGGCCGAGCATGGATATATTTTCAACATCTTCCAGGCCGAGCATGGATATATTTTCAACATCTTCCAGGCCGAGCATGGCCAAAGTTTCAACATCTTCCAGGCCGAGCATGGATATGTTTTAAACATCTTCCAGGCCGAGCATGGATATATTTTATACATCTTCCAGCCCGAGCATGGATATATTTTAAACATCTTCCAGGCCGAGCATGGATATATTTTAAACACCTTCCACGTCGAGCATGGATATATTTTAAACATCTTCTAGGCCGAGCATGGAAATATTTTCAACATCTTCCAGGCCGAGCACGGATATATTTTAAACATCTTCCAGGCCGAGCATGGATATATTTTAAACATCTTCCAGGCCGAGCATGGATATATTTTAAACATCTTCCAGGCCGAGCATGGATATATTTTCAACATCTTCCAGGCCGAGCATGGATATATTTTAAACATCTTCCAGGCCGAGCAAGGATAAATTTTAAACATCTTCCAGGCCGAGCATGGATATATTTTAAACATCTTCCAGGCTGAGCTTGGATATATTTTCAACATCTTCCAGGCCGAGCATAGATATATTTTAGACATCTTCCAGGCCGAGCATGTATATATTTTAAACATCTTCCAGGCCGAGCATGGATATATTTTAAACATCTTCCAGGCCGAGCATGGATATATTTTCAACATCTTCCAGGCCGAGCATGGATATATTTTAAACATCTTCCAGGCCGAGCAAGGATAAATTTTAAACATCTTCCAGTCCGAGCATGGATATATTTTAAACATCTTCCAGGCCGAGCATGGATATATTTTCAACATCTTCCTGGCCGAGCATGGATATATTTTAAACATCTTCCAGGCCGAGCATGGATATATTTTAAACATCTTCCAGGCCGAGCATGGATATATTTTAAACATCTTCCAGGCCGAGTATGGATATATTTTCAACATCTTCCAGGCCGAGTATTGATATATTTTAAACATCTTCCAGGCCGAGCAAGGATAAATTTTAAACATCTTCCAGGCCGAGCATGGATATATTTTAAACATCTTCCAGGCCGAGCATGTATATATTTTAAACATCTTCCAGGCCGAGCATGGATATATTTTAAACATCTTCCAGGCCGAGCATGGCTAAAGTTCAACAACTTCCCGGCCGAGCATGGTTATATTTTAAACATCTTCCAGGCCGAGCATGGATATATTTTAAACATCTTCCAGGCCGAGCATGGATATATTTTCAACATCTTCCAGGCCGAGCATGGATATATTTTAAACATCTTCCAGGCCGAGCAAGAATAAATTTTAAACATCTTCCAGGCCGCGCATGGATATATTTTAAACATCTTCCAGGCCGAGCATGGATATATTTTCAACATCTTCCAGGCCGAGCATGGATATATTTTAGACATCTTCCAGGCCGAGCATGTATATATTTTAAACATCTTCCAGGCCGAGCATGGATATATTTTAAACATCTTCCAGGCCGAGCATGGCTAAAGTTCAACAACTCCCCGGCCGAGCATGGTTATATTTTAAACATCTTCCAGGCCGAGCATGGATATATTTTAAACATCTTCCAGGCCGAGCATGGAAATATTTTCAACATATTCCAGGCCGAGCACGGATATATTTTAAACATCTTCCAGGCCGAGCATGGATATATTTTAAACATCTTCCAGGAAGAGCATGGATATATTTTAAACATCTTCCAGGCCGAGCATGGATATATTTTTAACATCTTCCAGGCCGAGCATGGATTTTTTTTAAACATCTTCCAGGCCGAGCATGGATATATTTTAAACATCTTCCTGGCCGAGCAAGGCTAAACTTTCAACATCTTCCAGGCCGAGCATGGATATATTTTAAACATCTTCCAGGCCGAACATGGATATATTTTAAACATCTTCCAGGCCGAGCATGGCTAAAGTTTCAACAACTTCCCGGCTGAGCATGGTTATATTTTAAACATCTTCCAGGCTGATCATGGATATATTTTAAATATCTTCGAGGCCGAGCATGGCAAAAGTTTCAACATCTTCCAGGCCGAACATGGATATATTTTAAACATCTTTAGGCCGAGCATGGATATATTTTAAACATCTTCCAGGCCGAGTATGGATAAATTTTAAACATCTTCCAGGCCGAGCATGGATATATTTTAAACATCTTCCAGGCCGAGCATGGATATATTTTAAACATCTTCCATGCCGAGCATGGATATATTTTCAACATCTTCCAGGCCGAGCATGGATATATTTTAAACATCTTCCAGGTCAGCATGGATATATTTTAAACATCTTCCAGGCCGAGCATGGATATATTTTAAACATCTTCCAGGTCGAGCATGGATATATTTTAAACATCTTCCAGGCCGAGCATGGATATATTTTAAACATCTTCCAGGCCGAGCATGGATATATTTTCAACATCTTCCAGGCCGAGCATGGATATATTTTAAACATCTTCCAGGCCGAGCATGGATATATTTTTAACATCTTCCAGGCCGAGCATGGATACATTTTAAACATCTTCCAGGCCGAGCATGGATATATTTCAAACATTTTCCAGGAAGAGCATGGCTGAAATTTCAACATCTTCCAGGACGAGCATGGATATATTTTAAACTTCTTCCAGGCCGAGCATGGATATATTTTAAACATCTTCCAGGCCGAGCATGGATATATTTTCAACATCTTCCAGACCGAGCATGGATATATTTTCAACATCTTCCAGGCCGAGCATGGCCAAAGTTTCAACATCTTCCAGGCCGAGCATGGATATGTTTTAAACATCTTCCAGGCCGAGCATGGATATATTTTCGAAATCTTCCAGGCCAAGCATGGATATATTTTAAACATCTTTCAGGCCGAGCATGGATATATTTTAAACACCTTCCAGGCCGCACATGGATATATTTATAACATCTTTAGGCCGAGCATGGATATATTTTAAACATCTTCCAGGCCGAGCATGGATATATTTTAAACATCTTCCAGGCCGAGCATGGATATATTTTAAACATCTTCCAGGCCGAGCATGGATATATTTTAAACATCTTCCAGGCCGAGCATGGATAAATTTTAAACATCTTCCAGGCCGAGCATGGATATATTTTAAACACCTTCCAGGTCGAGCATGGATATATTTTAAACATCTTCAAGGCCGAGCATGGAAATATTTTCAACATCTTCCAGGCCGAGCACGGATATATTTTAAACATCTTCCAGGCCGAGCATGGATATATTTTAAACATCTTCCAGGCCGAGCATGGATATATTTTAAACATCTTCCAGGCCGAGCATGGATATATTTTCAACATCTTCCAGGCCGAGCATGGATATATTTTAAACATCTTCCAGGCCGAGCAAGGATAAATTTTAAACATCTTCCAGGCCGAGCATGCATATATTTTAAACATCTTCCAGGCCGAGCATGGATATATTTTCAACATCTTCCAGTTCGAGCATGGATATATTTTAGACATCTTCCAGGCCGAGCATGTATATATTTTTAACATCTTCCAGGCCGAGCATGGATTTTTTTTAAACATCTTCCAGGCCGAGCATGGATATATTTTAAACATCTTCCTGGCCGAGCAAGGCTAAACTTTCAACATCTTCCAGGCCGAGCATGGATATATTTTAAACATCTTCCAGGCCGAACATGGATATATTTTAAACATCTTCCAGGCCGAGCATGGCTAAAGTTTCAACAACTTCCCGGCTGAGCATGGTTATATTTTAAACATCTTCCAGGCTGATCATGGATATATTTTAAACATCTTCGAGGCCGAGCATGGCAAAAGTTTCAACATCTTCCAGGCCGAGCATGGATATATTTTAAACACCTTCCAGGTCGAGCATGGATATATTTTAAACATCTTCCAGGCCGAGCATGGATATATTTTAAACATCTTCCAGGCCGAGTATGGATAAATATTAAACATCTTCCAGGCCGAGCATGGATATATTTTAAACATCTTCCAGGCCGAGCATGGATATATTTTAAACATCTTCCAGGCCGAGCATGGATATATTTTCAACATCTTCCAGGCCGAGCATGGATATATTTTAAACATCTTCCAGGTCAGCATGGATATATTTTAAACATCTTCCAGGCCGAGCATGGATATAATTTAAACATCTTCCAGGCCGAGCATGGATATATTTTAAACATCTTCCAGGTCGAGCATGGATATATTTTAAACATCTTCCAGGCCGTGCTTGATCTATATTTTTAACATCTTCCAGGCCGAGCATGGATACATTTATGGATATATTTTAAACACCTTCCAGGCCGGACATGGATATATTTATAACATCTTTAGGCCGAGCATGGATATATTTTAAACATCTTCCAGGCCGAGCATGGATATATTTTAAACACCTTCCAGGCCGGACATGGATATATTTATAACATCTTTAGGCCGAGCATGGATATATTTTAAACATCTTCCAGGCCGAGCATGGATATATTTTAAACATCTTCCAGGCCGAGCATGGATATATTTGAAAAATCTTCCATGCCGAGCATGGATTTTTTTTTAAACATCTTCCAGGCCGAGCATGGATAAATTTAAAACATCTTCCAGGCCGAGCATGGATATATTTTAAATATCTTCCAGGCCGAGCATGGATATATTTTAAACATCTTCCAGGCCGAGCATGGATAAATTTTAAACATCTTCCAGGCCGAGCATGGATATATTTTAAACACCTTCTAGGCCGAGCATGGAAATATTTTCAACATCTTCCAGGCCGAGCACGGATATATTTTAAACATCTTCCAGGCCGAGCATGGATATATTTTAAACATCTTCCAGGCCGAGCATGGATATATTTCAAACATTTTCCAGGAAGAGCATGGCTGAAATTTCAACATCTTCCAGGCCGAGCATGGATATATTTTAAACTTCTTCCAGGCCGAGCATGGATATATTTTAAACATCTTCCAGGCCGAGCATGGATATATTTTCAACATCTTCCAGGCCGAGCATGGATATATTTTAAACATCTTCCAGGCCGAGCATGGATATATTTTCAACATCTTCCAGGCCGAGCATGGCCAAAGTTTCAACATCTTCCAGGCCGAGCATGGATATGTTTTAAACATCTTCCAGGCCGAGCATGGATATATTTTAAACATCTTTCAGGCCGAGCATGGATATATTTTAAACACCTTCAAGGCCGGACATGGATATATTTATAACATCTTTAGGCCGAGCATGGATATATTTTAAACATCTTCCAGGCCGAGCATGGATATATTTTAAACATCTTCCAGGCCGAGCATGGATATATTTTAAACATCTTCCAGGCCGAGCATGGATATATTTTAAACATCTTCCAGGCCGAGCATGGATAAATTTTAAACATCTTCCAGGCCGAGCATGGATATATTTTAAACACCTTCCAGGTCGAGCATCGATATATTTTAAACATGTTCTAGGCCGAGCATGGAAATATTTTCAACATCTTCCAGGCCGAGCACGGATATATTTTAAACATCTTCCAGGCCGAGCATGGATATATTTTAAACATCTTCCAGGCCGAGCATGGATATATTTTAAACATCTTCCAGGCCGAGCATGGATATATTTTCAACATCTTCCAGGCCGAGCATGGATATATTTTAAACATCTTCCAGGCCGAGCAAGGATAAATTTTAAACATCTTCCAGGCCGAGCATGGATATATTTTAAACATCTTCCAGGCCGAGCATGGATATATTTTCAACATCTTCCAGGCCGAGCATGGATATATTTTAGACATCTTCCAGGCCGAGCATGTATATATTTTAAACATCTTCCAGGCCGAGCATGGATATATTTTAAACATCTTCCAGGCCGAGCATGGAAATATTTTCAACATCTTCCAGGCCGAGCACGGATATATTTTAAACATCTTCCAGGCCGAGCATGGATATATTTTAAACATCTTCCAGGTCGAGCATGGATATATTTTAAACATCTTCCAGGCCGAACATGGATATATTTTAAACATCTTCCAGCCCGAGCATGGCTAAAGTTTCAACAACTTCCCGGCTGAGCATGGTTATATTTTCAACAACTTCCCGGCTGAGCATGGTTATATTTTAAACATCTTCCAGGCCGATCATGGATATATTTTAAACATCTTCGAGGCCGAGCATGGCTAAAGTTTCAACAACTTCCCGGCTGAGCATGGTTATATTTTCAACAACTTCCAGGCCGAGCATGGATAAATTTTAAACATCTTCCAGGCCGAGCATGGATATATTTTAAACACCTTCCAGGTCGAGCATCGATATATTTTAAACATGTTCTAGGCCGAGCATGGAAATATTTTCAACATCTTCCAGGCCGAGCACGGATATATTTTAAACATCTTCCAGGCCGAGCATGGATATATTTTAAACATCTTCCAGGCCGAGCATGGATATATTTTAAACATCTTCCAGGCCGAGCATGGATATATTTTCAACATCTTCCAGGCCGAGCATGGATATATTTTAAACATCTTCCAGGCCGAGCAAGGATAAATTTTAAACATCTTCCAGGCCGAGCATGGATATATTTTAAACATCTTCCAGGCCGAGCATGGATATATTTTCAACATCTTCCAGGCCGAGCATGGATATATTTTAGACATCTTCCAGGCCGAGCATGTATATATTTTAAACATCTTCCAGGCCGAGCATGGATATATTTTAAACATCTTCCAGGCCGAGCATGGCTAAAGTTCAACAACTTCCCGGCCGAGCATGGTTATATTTTAAACATCTTCCAGGCCGAGCATGGATATATTTTAAACATCTTCCAGGCCGAGCATGGATATATTTTCAACATCTTCCAGGCCGAGCATGGATATATTTTAGACATCTTCCAGGCCGAGCATGTATATATTTTAAACATCTTCCAGGCCGAGCATGGATATATTTTAAACATCTTCCAGGCCGAGCATGGAAATATTTTCAACATCTTCCAGGCCGAGCACGGATATATTTTAAACATCTTCCAGGCCGAGCATGGATATATTTTAAACATCTTCCAGGTCGAGCATGGATATATTTTAAACATCTTCCAGGCCGAACATGGATATATTTTAAACATCTTCCAGCCCGAGCATGGCTAAAGTTTCAACAACTTCCCGGCTGAGCATGGTTATATTTTCAACAACTTCCCGGCTGAGCATGGTTATATTTTAAACATCTTCCAGGCCGATCATGGATATATTTTAAACATCTTCGAGGCCGAGCATGGCAAAAGTTTCAACATCTTCCAGGCCGAACATGGATATATTTTAAACTTCTTAAGGCCGAGCATGGATATATTTTAAACATCTTCCAGGCCGAGCATGGCGAAACTATCAACATCTTCCAGGCCGAGCATGGATATATTTTAAACACCTTCCAGGTCGAGCATGGATATATTTTAAACATCTTCCAGGCCGAGCATGGATATATTTTAAACATCTTCCAGGCCGAGTATGGATAAATTTTAAACATATTCCAGGCCGAGCATGGATATATTTTAAACATCTTCCAGGCCGAGCATGGATATATTTTCAACATCTTCCAGGCCGAGCATGGATATATTTTAAACATCTTCCAGGTCAGCATGGATATATTTTAAACATCTTCCAGGCCGAGCATGGATATAATTTAAACATATTCCAGGCCGAGCATGGATATATTTTAAACATCTTCCAGGTCGAGAATGGATATATTTTAAACATCTTCCAGGCCGAGCATGGATATATTTTTAACATCTTCCAGGCCGAGCATGGATACATTTTAAACATCTTCCAGGCCGAGCATGGATATATTTCAAACATTTTCCAGGAAGAGCATGGCTGAAATTTCAACATCTTCCAGGCCGAGCATGGATATATTTTAAACTTCTTCCAAGCCGAGCATGGATATATTTTAAACATCTTCCAGGCCGAGCATGGATATATTTTCAACATCTTCCAGGCCGAGCATGGATATATTTTCAACATCTTCCAGGCCGAGCATGGCCAAAGTTTCAACTTCTTCCAGGCCGAGCATGGATATATTTTAAACATCTTCCAGGCCGAGCATGGATATATTTTCAACATCTTCCAGGCCGAGCATGGATATATTTTCAACATCTTCCAGGCCGAGCATGGCCAAAGTTTCAACATTATCCAGGCCGAGCATGGATATGTTTTAAACATCTTCCAGGCCGAGCATGGATATATTTTATACATCTTCCAGGCCGAGCATGGATATATTTTAGAAATCTTCCAGGCCAAGCATGGATATATTTTAAACATCGTTCAAGCCGAGCATGGATATATTTTAAACACCTTCTAGGCCGGACATGGATATATTTATAACATCTTTAGGCCGAGCATGGATATATTTTAAACATCTTCCAGGCCGAGCATGGATATATTTTAAACATCTTCCAGGCCGAGCATGGATATATTTTAAACATCTTCCAGGCCGAGCATGGATATATTTTAAACATCTTCCAGGCCGAGCATGGAAATATTTTCAACATCTTCCAGGCCGAGCACGGATATATTTTAAACATCTTCCAGGCCGAGCATGGATATATTTTAAACATCTTCCAGGCCGAGCATGGATATATTTTAAACATCTTCCAGGCCGAGCATGGATATATTTTCAACATCTTCCAGGCCGAGCATGGATATATTTTAAACATCTTCCAGGCCGAGCATGGCTAAAGTTCAACAACTTCCCGGCCGAGCATGGTTATATTTTAAACATCTTCCAGGCCGAGCATTGATATATTTTAAACATCTTCCAGGCCGAGCATGGATATATTTTAAACATCTTCCAGGCCGAGCATGGATATATTTTCAACATCTTCCAGGCCGAGCATGGATATATTTTAAATATCTTCCAGGCCGAGCAAGGATAAATTTTAAACATCTTCCAGGCCGAGCATGGATATATTTTAAACACCTTCTAGGCCGGACATGGATATATTTATAACATCTTTAGGCCGAGCATGGATATATTTTAAACATCTTCCAGGCCGAGCATGGATATATTTTAAACATCTTCCAGGCCGAGCATGGATATATTTTAAACATCTTCCAGGCCGAGCATGGATATATTTTAAACATCTTCCAGGCCGAGCATGGATAAATTTTAAACATCTTCCAGGCCGAGCATGGATATATTTTAAACACCTTCCAGGTCGAGCATGGATATATTTTAAGCATCTTCTAGGCCGAGCATGGAAATATTTTCAACATCTTCCAGGCCGAGCACGGATATATTTTAAACATCTTCGAGGCCGAGCATGGATATATTTTAAACATCTTCCAGGCCGAGCATGGATATATTTTAAACATCTTCCAGGCCGAGCATGGATATATTTTCAACATCTTCCAGGCCGAGCATGGATATATTTTAAACATCTTCCAGGCCGAGCATGGCTAAAGTTCAACAACTTCCCGGCCGAGCATGGTTATATTTTAAACATCTTCCAGGCCGAGCATTGATATATTTTAAACATCTTCCAGGCCGAGCATGGATATATTTTAAACATCTTCCAGGCCGAGCATGGATATATTTTCAACATCTTCCAGGCCGAGCATGGATATATTTTAAATATCTTCCAGGCCGAGCAAGGATAAATTTTAAACATCTTCCAGGTCGAGCATGGATATATTTTAAACATCTTCCAGGCCGAGTATGGATAAATTTTAAACATCTTCCAGGCCGAGCATGGATATATTTTAAACATCTTCCAGGCCGAGCATGGATATATTTTCAACATCTTCCAGGCCGAGCATGGATATATTTTAAACATCTTCCAGGTCAGCATGGATATATTTTAAACATCTTCCAGGCCGAGCATGGATATAATTTAAACATCTTCCAGGCCGAGCATGGATATATTTTAAACATCTTCCAGGTCGAGAATGGATATATTTTAAACATCTTCCAGGCCGAGCATGGATATATTTTTAACATCTTCCAGGCCGAGCATGGATATATTTTAAACATCTTCCAGGTCAGCATGGATATATTTTAAACATCTTCCAGGCCGAGCATGGATATAATTTAAACATCTTCCAGGCCGAGCATGGATATATTTTAAACATCTTCCAGGTCGAGAATGGATATATTTTCAACATCTTCCAGGCCGAGCATGGATATATTTTAAACATCTTCCAGGTCAGCATGGATATATTTTAAACATCTTCCAGGCCGAGCATGGATATAATTTAAACATCTTCCAGGCCGAGCATGGATATATTTTAAACATCTTCCAGGTCGAGAATGGATATATTTTAAACTTCTTCCAGGCCGAGCATGGATATATTTTAAACATCTTCCAGGCCGAGCATGGATATATTTTCAACATCTTCCAGGCCGAGCATGGATATATTTTCAACATCTTCCAGGCCGAGCATGGCCAAAGTTTCAACTTCTTCCAGGCCGAGCATGGATATATTTTAAACATCTTCCAGGCCGAGCATGGATATATTTTCAACATCTTCCAGGCCGAGCATGGATATATTTTCAACATCTTCCAGGCCGAGCATGGCCAAAGTTTCAACATTATCCAGGCCGAGCATGGATATGTTTTAAACATCTTCCAGGCCGAGCATGTATATATTTTATACATCTTCCAGGCCGAGCATGGATATATTTTAGAAATCTTCCAGGCCAAGCATGGATATATTTTAAACTTCGTTCAAGCCGAGCATGGATATATTTTAAACACCTTCTAGGCCGGACATGGATATATTTATAACATCTTTAGGCCGAGCATGGATATATTTTAAACATCTTCCAGGCCGAGCATGGATATATTTTAAACATCTTCCAGGCCGAGCATGGATATATTTTAAACATCTTCCAGGCCGAGCATGGATATATTTTAAACATCTTCCAGGCCGAGCATGGATAAATTTTAAACATCTTCCAGGCCGAGCATGGATATATTTTAAACACCTTCCAGGTCGAGCATGGATATATTTTAAGCATCTTCTAGGCCGAGCATGGAAATATTTTCAACATCTTCCAGGCCGAGCACGGATATATTTTAAACATCTTCCAGGCCGAGCATGGATATATTTTAAACATCTTCCAGGCCGAGCAT
Organism: Scyliorhinus torazame; assembly: GCF_047496885.1. Lineage (NCBI taxonomy): Eukaryota > Metazoa > Chordata > Chondrichthyes > Carcharhiniformes > Scyliorhinidae > Scyliorhinus > Scyliorhinus torazame. The sequence goes on along the minus strand of NC_092726.1, from coordinate 94,322,799 downwards.
GGATATATTTTAAACATCTTCCAGGCCGAGCATGGATATATTTTCAACATCTTCCAGGCCGAGCATGGATATATTTTAAACATCTTCCAGGCCGAGCATGGCTAAAGTTCAACAACTTCCCGGCCGAGCATGGTTATATTTTAAACATCTTCCAGGCCGAGCATGGATATATTTTAAACATCTTCCAGGCCGAGCATGGATATATTTTAAACATCTTCCAGGCCGAGCATGGATATATTTTCAACATCTTCCAGGCCGAGCATGGAAATATTTTCAACATCTTCCAGGCCGAGCACGGATATATTTTAAACATCTTCCAGGCCGAGCATGGATATATTTTTAACATCTTCCAGGCCGAGCATGGATTTTTTTTAAACATCTTCCAGGCCGAGCATGGATATATTTTAAACATCTTCCTGGCCGAGCAAGGCTAAACTTTCAACATCTTCCAGGCCGAGCATGGATATATTTTAAACATCTTCCAGGCCGAACATGGATATATTTTAAACATCTTCCAGGCCGAGCATGGCTAAAGTTTCAACAACTTCCCGGCTGAGCATGGTTATATTTTAAACATCTTCCAGGCTGATCATGGATATATTTTTAACATCTTCGAGGCCGAGCATGGCAAAAGTTTCAACATCTTCCAGGCCGAACATGGATATATTTTAAACATCTTTAGGCCAAGCATGGATATATTTTAAACATCTTCCAGGCCGAGCATGGCGAAACTATCAACATCTTCCAGGCCGAGCATGGATATATTTTAAACATCTTCCAGGCCGAGCATGGATATATTTTAAACATCTTCCAGGCCGAATATGGATAAATTTTAAACATCTTCCAGGCCGAGCATGGATATATTTTAAACATCTTCCAGGCCGAGCATGGATATATTTTAAACATCTTCCAGGCCGAGCATGGATATATTTTCAACATCTTCCAGGCCGAGCATGGATATATTTTAAACATCTTCCAGGTCAGCATGGATATATTTTAAACATCTTCCAGACCGAGCATGGATATAATTTAAACATCTTCCAGGCCGAGCATGGATATATTTTAAACATCTTCCAGGTCGAGCATGGATATATTTTAAACATCTTCCAGGCCGAGCATGGATATATTTTTAACATCTTCCAGGCCGAGCATGGATACATTTTAAACATCTTCCAGGCCGAGCATGGATATATTTCAAACATTTTCCAGGAAAAGCATGGCTGAAATTTCAACATCTTCCAGGCCGAGCATGGATATATTTTAAACTTCTTCCAGGCCGAGCATGGATATATTTTCAACATCTTCCAGGCCGAGCATGGATATATTTTCAACATCTTCCACGCCGAGCATGGCCAAAGTTTCATCATCTTCCAGGCCGAGCATGGATATGTTTTAAACATCTTCCAGGCCGAGCATGGATATATTTTAAACACCTTCCAGGCCGCACATGGATATATTTATAACATCTTTAGGCCGAGCATGGATATATTTTAAACATCTTCCAGGCCGAGCATGGATATATTTTAAACATCTTCCAGGCCGAGCATGGATATATTTTAAACATCTTCCAGGCCGAGCATGGATATATTTTAAACATCTTCCAGGCCGAGCATGGATAAATTTTAAACATCTTCCAGGCCGAGCATGGATATATTTTAAACACCTTCCAGGTCGAGCATGGATATATTTTAAACATCTTCTAGGCCGAGCATGGAAATATTTTCAACATCTTCCAGGCCGAGCACGGATATATTTTAAACATCTTCCAGGCCGAGCATGGATATATTTTAAACATCTTCCAGGCCGAGCATGGATATATTTTAAACATCTTCCATACCGAGCATGGATATATTTTCAACATCTTCCAGGCCGAGCATGGATATATTTTAAACATCTTCCAGGCCGAGCAAGGATAAATTTTAAACATCTTCCAGGCCGAGCATGGATATATTTTAAACATCTTCCAGGCCGAGCATGGATATATTTTCAACATCTTCCAGGCCGAGCATGGATATATTTTAGACATCTTCCAGGCCGAGCATGTATATATTTATAACATCTTCCAGGCCGAGCATGGATTTTTTTTAAACATCTTCCAGGCCGAGCATGGATATATTTTAAACATCTTCCTGGCCGAGCAAGGCTAAACTTTCAACATCTTCCAGGCCGAGCATGGATATATTTTAAACATCTTCCAGGCCGAACATGGATATATTTTAAACATCTTCCAGGCCGAGCATGGCTAAAGTTTCAACAACTTCCCGGCTGAGCATGGTTATATTTTAAACATCTTCCAGGCTGATCATGGATATATTTTAAACATCTTCGAGGCCGAGCATGGCAAAAGTTTCAACATCTTCCAGGCCGAGCATGGATAAATTTTAAACATCTTCCAGGCCGAGCATGGATATATTTTAAACACCTTCCAGGTCGAGCATGGATATATTTTAAACATTTTCTAGGCCGAGCATGGAAATATTTTCAACATCTTCCAGGCCGAGCACGGATATATTTTAAACATCTTCCAGGCCGAGCATGGATATATTTTAAACATCTTCCAGGCCGAGCATGGATATATTTCAAACATTTTCCAGGAAGAGCATGGCTGAAATTTCAACATCTTCCAGGCTGATCATGGATATATTTTAAACTTCTTCCAGGCCGAGCATGGATATATTTTAAACATCTTCCAGGCCGAGCATGGATATATTTTCAACATCTTCCAGGCCGAGCATGGATATATTTTCAACATCTTCCAGGCCGAGCATGGCCAAAGTTTCAACATCTTCCAGGCCGAGCATGGATATGTTTTAAACATCTTCCAGGCCGAGCATGGATATATTTTATACATCTTCCAGGCCGAGCATGGATATATTTTAGAAATCTTCCAGGCCAAGCATGGATATATTTTAAACATCTTTCAGGCCGAGCATGGATATATTTTAAACACCTTCCAGGCCGGACATGGATATATTTATAACATCTTTAGGCCGAGCATGGATATATTTTAAACATCTTCCAGGCCGAGCATGGATATATTTTAAACATCTTCCAGGCCGAGCATGGATATATTTTAAACATCTTCCAGGCCGAGCATGGATATATTTTAAACATCTTCCAGGCCGAGCATGGATAAATTTTAAACATCTTCCAGGCCGAGCATGGATATATTTTAAACACCTTCCAGGTCGAGCATGGATATATTTTCAACATCTTCCAGGCCGAGCATGGATATATTTTCAACATCTTCCAGGCCGAGCATGGATATATTTTAAACATCTTCCAGGCCGAGCATGGATAAATTTTAAACATCTTCCAGGCCGAGCATGGATATATTTTAAACATGTTCTAGGCCGAGCATGGAAATATTTTCAACATCTTCCAGGCCGAGCACGGATATATTTTAAACATCTTCCAGGCCGAGCATGGATATATTTTAAACATCTTCCAGGCCGAGCATGGATATATTTTCAACATCTTCCAGGCCGAGCATGGATATATTTTCAACATCTTCCAGGCCGAGCATGGATATATTTTAAACATCTTCCAGGCCGAGCAAGGATAAATTTTAAACATCTTCCAGGCCGAGCATGGATATATTTTAAACATCTTCCAGGCCGAGCATGGATATATTTTCAACATCTTCCAGGCCGAGCATGGATATATTTTAGACATCTTCCAGGCCGAGCATGTATATATTTTAAACATCTTCCAGGCCGAGCATGGATATATTTTAAACATCTTCCAGGCCGAGCATGGCTAAAGTTCAACAACTTCCCGGCCGAGCATGGTTATATTTTAAACATCTTCCAGGCCGAGCATGGATATATTTTAAACATCTTCCAGGCCGAGCATGGATATATTTTCAACATCTTCCAGGCCGAGCATGGATATATTTTAGATATCTTCCAGGCCGAGCATGTATATATTTTAAACATCTTCCAGGCCGAGCATGGATATATTTTAAACATCTTCCAGGTCGAGAATGGATATATTTTAAACATCTTCTCGACCGAGCATGGATATATTTTTAACATCTTCCAGGCCGAGCATGGATTTTTTTTAAACATCTTCCAGGCCGAGCATGGATATATTTTAAAAATCTTCCAGGCCGAGCATGGATATATTTTAAACATCTTCCATGCCGAACATGGATATATTTTAAACATCTTCCAGCCCGAGCATGGCTAAAGTTTCAACAACTTCCCGGCTGAGCATGGTTATATTTTAAACATCTTCCAGGCTGATCATGGATATATTTTAAACATCTTCGAGGCCGAGCATGGCAAAAGTTTCAACATCTTCCAGGCCGAACATGGATATATTTTAAACATCTTAAGGCCGAGCATGGATATATTTTAAACATCTTCCAGGCCGAGCATGGCGAAACTATCAACATCTTCCAGGCCGAGCATGGATATATTTTAAACATCTTCCAGGCCGAGCATGGATATATTTTAAACATCTTCCAGGCCGAATATGGATAAATTTTAAACATCTTCCAGGCCGAGCATGGATATATTTTAAACATCTTCCAGGCCGAGCATGGATATATTTTATACATCTTCCAGGCCGAGCATGGATATATTTTAGAAATCTTCCAGGCCAAGCATGGATATATTTTAAACATCTTTCAGGCCGAGCATGGATATATTTTAAACACCTTCCAGGCCGCACATGGATATATTTATAACATCTTTAGGCCGAGCATGGATATATTTTAAACATCTTCCAGGCCGAGCATGGATATATTTTAAACATCTTCCAGGCCGAGCATGGATATATTTTAAACATCTTCCAGGCCGAGCATGGATATATTTTAAACATCTTCCAGGCCGAGCATGGATAAATTTTAAACATCTTCCAGGCCGAGCATGGATATATTTTAAACACCTTCCAGGTCGAGCATGGATATATTTTAAACATCTTCTAGGCCGAGCATGGAAATATTTTCAACATCTTCCAGGCCGAGCACGGATATATTTTAAACATCTTCCAGGCCGAGCATGGATATATTTTATACATCTTCCAGGCCGAGCATGGATATATTTTAGAAATCTTCCAGGCCAAGCATGGATATATTTTAAACATCTTTCAGGCCGAGCATGGATATATTTTAAACACCTTCCAGGCCGCACATGGATATATTTATAACATCTTTAGGCCGAGCATGGATATATTTTAAACATCTTCCAGGCCGAGCATGGATATATTTTAAACATCTTCCAGGCCGAGCATGGATATATTTTAAACATCTTCCAGGCCGAGCATGGATATATTTTAAACATCTTCCAGGCCGAGCATGGATAAATTTTAATCATCTTCCAGGCCGAGCATGGATATATTTTAAACACCTTCCAGGTCGAGCATGGATATATTTTAAACATCTTCTAGGCCGAGCATGGAAATATTTTCAACATCTTCCAGGCCGAGCACGGATATATTTTAAACATCTTCCAGGCCGAGCATGGATATATTTTAAACATCTTCCAGGCCGAGCATGGATATATTTTAAACATCTTCCATACCGAGCATGGATATATTTTCAACATCTTCCAGGCCGAGCATGGATATATTTTAAACATCTTCCAGGCCGAGCAAGGATAAATTTTAAACATCTTCCAGGCCGAGCATGGATATATTTTAAACATCTTCCAGGCCGAGCATGGATATATTTTCAACATCTTCCAGGCCGAGCATGGATATATTTTAGACATCTTCCAGGCCGAGCATGTATATATTTATAACATCTTCCAGGCCGAGCATGGATTTTTTTTAAACATCTTCCAGGCCGAGCATGGATATATTTTAAACATCTTCCTGGCCGAGCAAGGCTAAACTTTCAACATCTTCCAGGCCGAGCATGGATATATTTTAAACATCTTCCAGGCCGAACATGGATATATTTTAAACATCTTCCAGGCCGAGCATGGCTAAAGTTTCAACAACTTCCCGGCTGAGCATGGTTATATTTTAAACATCTTCCAGGCTGATCATGGATATATTTTCAACATCTTCCAGGCCGAGCATGGATATATTTTAAACATCTTCCAGGCCGAGCATGGATAAATTTTAAACATCTTCCAGGCCGAGCATGGATATATTTTAAACATGTTCTAGGCCGAGCATGGAAATATTTTCAACATCTTCCAGGCCGAGCACGGATATATTTTAAACATCTTCCAGGCCGAGCATGGATATATTTTAAACATCTTCCAGGCCGAGCATGGATATATTTTCAACATCTTCCAGGCCGAGCATGGATATATTTTCAACATCTTCCAGGCCGAGCATGGATATATTTTAAACATCTTCCAGGCCGAGCAAGGATAAATTTTAAACATCTTCCAGGCCGAGCATGGATATATTTTAAACATCTTCCAGGCCGAGCATGGATATATTTTCAACATCTTCCAGGCCGAGCATGGATATATTTTAGACATCTTCCAGGCCGAGCATGTATATATTTTAAACATCTTCCAGGCCGAGCATGGATATATTTTAAACATCTTCCAGGCCGAGCATGGCTAAAGTTCAACAACTTCCCGGCCGAGCATGGTTATATTTTAAACATCTTCCAGGCCGAGCATGGATATATTTTAAACATCTTCCAGGCCGAGCATGGATATATTTTCAACATCTTCCAGGCCGAGCATGGATATATTTTAGATATCTTCCAGGCCGAGCATGTATATATTTTAAACATCTTCCAGGCCGAGCATGGATATATTTTAAACATCTTCCAGGTCGAGAATGGATATATTTTAAACATCTTCTCGACCGAGCATGGATATATTTTTAACATCTTCCAGGCCGAGCATGGATTTTTTTTAAACATCTTCCAGGCCGAGCATGGATATATTTTAAAAATCTTCCAGGCCGAGCATGGATATATTTTAAACATCTTCCATGCCGAACATGGATATATTTTAAACATCTTCCAGCCCGAGCATGGCTAAAGTTTCAACAACTTCCCGGCTGAGCATGGTTATATTTTAAACATCTTCCAGGCTGATCATGGATATATTTTAAACATCTTCGAGGCCGAGCATGGCAAAAGTTTCAACATCTTCCAGGCCGAACATGGATATATTTTAAACATCTTAAGGCCGAGCATGGATATATTTTAAACATCTTCCAGGCCGAGCATGGCGAAACTATCAACATCTTCCAGGCCGAGCATGGATATATTTTAAACATCTTCCAGGCCGAGCATGGATATATTTTAAACATCTTCCAGGCCGAATATGGATAAATTTTAAACATCTTCCAGGCCGAGCATGGATATATTTTAAACATCTTCCAGGCCGAGCATGGATATATTTTATACATCTTCCAGGCCGAGCATGGATATATTTTAGAAATCTTCCAGGCCAAGCATGGATATATTTTAAACATCTTTCAGGCCGAGCATGGATATATTTTAAACACCTTCCAGGCCGCACATGGATATATTTATAACATCTTTAGGCCGAGCATGGATATATTTTAAACATCTTCCAGGCCGAGCATGGATATATTTTAAACATCTTCCAGGCCGAGCATGGATATATTTTAAACATCTTCCAGGCCGAGCATGGATATATTTTAAACATCTTCCAGGCCGAGCATGGATAAATTTTAAACATCTTCCAGGCCGAGCATGGATATATTTTAAACACCTTCCAGGTCGAGCATGGATATATTTTAAACATCTTCTAGGCCGAGCATGGAAATATTTTCAACATCTTCCAGGCCGAGCACGGATATATTTTAAACATCTTCCAGGCCGAGCATGGATATATTTTATACATCTTCCAGGCCGAGCATGGATATATTTTAGAAATCTTCCAGGCCAAGCATGGATATATTTTAAACATCTTTCAGGCCGAGCATGGATATATTTTAAACACCTTCCAGGCCGCACATGGATATATTTATAACATCTTTAGGCCGAGCATGGATATATTTTAAACATCTTCCAGGCCGAGCATGGATATATTTTAAACATCTTCCAGGCCGAGCATGGATATATTTTAAACATCTTCCAGGCCGAGCATGGATATATTTTAAACATCTTCCAGGCCGAGCATGGATAAATTTTAATCATCTTCCAGGCCGAGCATGGATATATTTTAAACACCTTCCAGGTCGAGCATGGATATATTTTAAACATCTTCTAGGCCGAGCATGGAAATATTTTCAACATCTTCCAGGCCGAGCACGGATATATTTTAAACATCTTCCAGGCCGAGCATGGATATATTTTAAACATCTTCCAGGCCGAGCATGGATATATTTTAAACATCTTCCATACCGAGCATGGATATATTTTCAACATCTTCCAGGCCGAGCATGGATATATTTTAAACATCTTCCAGGCCGAGCAAGGATAAATTTTAAACATCTTCCAGGCCGAGCATGGATATATTTTAAACATCTTCCAGGCCGAGCATGGATATATTTTCAACATCTTCCAGGCCGAGCATGGATATATTTTAGACATCTTCCAGGCCGAGCATGTATATATTTATAACATCTTCCAGGCCGAGCATGGATTTTTTTTAAACATCTTCCAGGCCGAGCATGGATATATTTTAAACATCTTCCTGGCCGAGCAAGGCTAAACTTTCAACATCTTCCAGGCCGAGCATGGATATATTTTAAACATCTTCCAGGCCGAACATGGATATATTTTAAACATCTTCCAGGCCGAGCATGGCTAAAGTTTCAACAACTTCCCGGCTGAGCATGGTTATATTTTAAACATCTTCCAGGCTGATCATGGATATATTTTAAACATCTTCGAGGCCGAGCATGGCAAAAGTTTCAACATCTTCCAGGCCGAGCATGGATAAATTTTAAACATCTTCCAGGCCGAGCATGGATATATTTTAAACACCTTCCAGGTCGAGCATGGATATATTTTAAACATTTTCTAGGCCGAGCATGGAAATATTTTCAACATCTTCCAGGCCGAGCACGGATATATTTTAAACATCTTCCAGGCCGAGCATGGATATATTTTAAACATCTTCCAGGCCGAGCATGGATATATTTCAAACATTTTCCAGGAAGAGCATGGCTGAAATTTCAACATCTTCCAGGCTGATCATGGATATATTTTAAACTTCTTCCAGGCCGAGCATGGATATATTTTAAACATCTTCCAGGCCGAGCATGGATATATTTTCAACATCTTCCAGGCCGAGCATGGATATATTTTCAACATCTTCCAGGCCGAGCATGGCCAAAGTTTCAACATCTTCCAGGCCGAGCATGGATATGTTTTAAACATCTTCCAGGCCGAGCATGGATATATTTTATACATCTTCCAGGCCGAGCATGGATATATTTTAGAAATCTTCCAGGCCAAGCATGGATATATTTTAAACATCTTTCAGGCCGAGCATGGATATATTTTAAACACCTTCCAGGCCGGACATGGATATATTTATAACATCTTTAGGCCGAGCATGGATATATTTTAAACATCTTCCAGGCCGAGCATGGATATATTTTAAACATCTTCCAGGCCGAGCATGGATATATTTTAAACATCTTCCAGGCCGAGCATGGATATATTTTAAACATCTTCCAGGCCGAGCATGGATAAATTTTAAACATCTTCCAGGCCGAGCATGGATATATTTTAAACACCTTCCAGGTCGAGCATGGATATATTTTCAACATCTTCCAGGCCGAGCATGGATATATTTTCAACATCTTCCAGGCCGAGCATGGATATATTTTAAACATCTTCCAGGCCGAGCATGGATAAATTTTAAACATCTTCCAGGCCGAGCATGGATATATTTTAAACATGTTCTAGGCCGAGCATGGAAATATTTTCAACATCTTCCAGGCCGAGCACGGATATATTTTAAACATCTTCCAGGCCGAGCATGGATATATTTTAAACATCTTCCAGGCCGAGCATGGATATATTTTCAACATCTTCCAGGCCGAGCATGGATATATTTTCAACATCTTCCAGGCCGAGCATGGATATATTTTAAACATCTTCCAGGCCGAGCAAGGATAAATTTTAAACATCTTCCAGGCCGAGCATGGATATATTTTAAACATCTTCCAGGCTGAGCATGGATATATTTTCAACATCTTCCAGGCCGAGCATGGATATATTTTAGACATCTTCCAGGCCGAGCATGTATATATTTTAAACATCTTCCAGGCCGAGCATGGATATATTTTAAACATCTTCCAGGCCGAGCATGGCTAAAGTTCAACAACTTCCCGGCCGAGCATGGTTATATTTTAAACATCTTCCAGGCCGAGCATGGATATATTTTAAACATCTTCCAGGCCGAGCATGGATATATTTTCAACATCTTCCAGGCCGAGCATGGATATATTTTAGATATCTTCCAGGCCGAGCATGTATATATTTTAAACATCTTCCAGGCCGAGCATGGATATATTTTAAACATCTTCCAGGTCGAGAATGGATATATTTTAAACATCTTCTCGACCGAGCATGGATATATTTTTAACATCTTCCAGGCCGAGCATGGATTTTTTTTAAACATCTTCCAGGCCGAGCATGGATATATTTTAAAAATCTTCCTGGCCGAGCAAGGCTAAACTTTCAACATCTTCCAGGCCGAGCATGGATATATTTTAAACATCTTCCATGCCGAACATGGATATATTTTAAACATCTTCCAGCCCGAGCATGGCTAAAGTTTCAACAACTTCCCGGCTGAGCATGGTTATATTTTAAACATCTTCCAGGCTGATCATGGATATATTTTAAACATCTTCGAGGCCGAGCATGGCAAAAGTTTCAACATCTTCCAGGCCGAACATGGATATATTTTAAACATCTTAAGGCCGAGCATGGATATATTTTAAACATCTTCCAGGCCGAGCATGGCGAAACTATCAACATCTTCCAGGCCGAGCATGGATATATTTTAAACACCTTCCAGGTCGAGCATGGATATATTTTAAACATCTTCCAGGCCGAGCATGGATATATTTTAAACATCTTCCAGGCCGAGTATGGATAAATTTTAAACATCTTCCAGGCCGAGCATGGATATATTTTAAACATCTTCCAGGCCGAGCATGGATATATTTTAAACATCTTCCAGGCCGAGCATGGATATATTTTCAACATCTTCCAGGCCGAGCATGGATATATTTTAAACATCTTCCAGGTCAGCATGGATATATTTTAAACATCTTCCAGGCCGAGCATGGATATAATTTAAACATCTTCCAGGCCGAGCATGGATATATTTTAAACATCTTCCAGGTCGAGCATGGATATATTTTAAACATCTTCCAGGCCGAGCACGGATATATTTTAAACATCTTCCAGGCCGAGCATGGATATATTTTAAACATCTTCCAGGCCGAGCATGGATATATTTCAAACATTTTCCAGGAAGAGCATGGCTGAAATTTCAACATCTTCCAGGCCGAGCATGGATATATTTTAAACTTCTTCCAGGCCGAGCATGGATATATTTTAAACATCTTCCAGGCCGAGCATGGATATATTTTCAACATCTTCCAGGCCGAGCATGGATATATTTTCAACATCTTCCAGGCCGAGCATGGCCAAAGTTTCAACATCTTCCAGGCCGAGCATGGATATGTTTTAAACATCTTCCAGGCCGAGCATGGATATATTTTAAACATCTTCCAGGCCGAGCATGGATATATTTTAAACATCTTCCAGGCCGAGCATGGATATATTTTAAACATCTTCCAGGCGGAGCATGGATAAATTTTAAACATCTTCCAGGCCGAGCATGGATATATTTTAAACACCTTCCAGGTCGAGCATGGATATATTTTAAACATGTTCTAGGCCGAGCATGGAAATATTTTCAACATCTTCCAGGCCGAGCACGGATATATTTTAAACATCTTCCAGGCCGAGCATGGATATATTTTAAACATCTTCCAGGCCGAGCATGGATATATTTTCAACATCTTCCAGGCCGAGCATGGATATATTTTCAACATCTTCCAGGCCGAGCATGGATATATTTTAAACATCTTCCAGGCCGAGCAAGGATAAATTTTAAACATCTTCCAGGCCGAGCATGGATATATTTTAAACATCTTCCAGGCCGAGCATGGATATATTTTCAATATCTTCCAGGCCGAGCATGGATATATTTTAGACATCTTCCAGGCCGAGCATGTATATATTTTAAACATCTTCCAGGCCGAGCATGGATATATTTTAAACATCTTCCAGGCCGAGCATGGCTAAAGTTCAACAACTTCCCGGCCGAGCATGGTTATATTTTAAACATCTTCCAGGCCGAGCATGGATATATTTTAAACATCTTCCAGGCCGAGCATGGATATATTTTCAACATCTTCCAGGCCGAGCATGGATATATTTTAGACATCTTCCAGGCCGAGCATGTATATATTTTAAACATCTTCCAGGCCGAGCATGGATATATTTTAAACATCTTCCAGGTCGAGCATGGATATATTTTAAACATCTTCTAGACCGAGCATGGATATATTTTTAACATCTTCCAGGCCGAGCATGGATTTTTTTTAAACATCTTCCAGGCCGAGCATGGATATATTTTAAAAATCTTCCTGGCCGAGCAAGGCTAAACTTTCAACATCTTCCAGGCCGAGCATGGATATATTTTAAACATCTTCGGGCCGAACATGGATATATTTTAAACATCTTCCAGCCCGAGCATGGCTAAAGTTTCAACAACTTCCCGGCTGAGCATGGTTATATTTTAAACATCTTTCAGGCTGATCATGGATATATTTTAAACATCTTCGAGGCCGAGCATGGCAAAAGTTTCAACATCTTCCAGGCCGAACATGGATATATTTTAAACATCTTGAGGCCGAGCATGGATATATTTTAAACATCTTCCAGGCCGAGCATGGCGAAACTATTTACATCTTCCAGGCCGAGCATGGATATATTTTAAACACCTTCCAGGTCGAGCATGGATATATTTTAAACATCTTCCAGGCCGAGCATGGATATATTTTAAACATCTTCCAGGCCGAGTATGGATAAATTTTAAACATCTTCCAGGCCGATCATGGATATATTTTAAAAATCTTCCAGGCCGAGCATGGATATTTTTTAAACATCTTCCAGGCCGAGCATGGATATATTTTCAACATCTTCCAGGCCGAGCATGGATATATTTTAAACATCTTCCAGGTCAGCATGGATATATTTTAAACATCTTCCAGGCCGAGCATGGATATAATTTAAACATCTTCCAGGCCGAGCATGGATATATTTTAAACATCTTCCAGGTCGAGCATGGATATATTTTAAACATCTTCCAGGCCGAGCATGGATATATTTTTAACATCTTCCAGGCCGAGCATGGATACATTTTAAACATCTTCCAGGCCGAGCATGGATATATTTCAAACATTTTCCAGGAAGAGCATGGCTGAAATTTAAACATCTTCCAGGCCGAGCATGGATATATTTTAAACTTCTTCCAGGCCGAGCATGGATATATTTTAAACATCTTCCAGGCCGAGCATGGATATATTTTCAACATCTTCCAGGCCGAGCATGGATATATTTTCAACATCTTCCAGGCCGAGCATGGCCAAAGTTTCAACATCTTCCAGGCCGAGCATGGATATGTTTTAAACATTTTCCAGGCCGAGCATGGATATATTTTATACATCTTCCAGGCCGAGCATGGATATATTTTAGAAATCTTCCAGGCCAAGCATGGATATATTTTAAACATCTTTCAGGCCGAGCATGGATATATTTTAAACACCTTCCAGGCCGGACATGGATATATTTATAACATCTTTATGCCGAGCATGGATATATTTTAAACATCTTCCAGGCTGAGCATGGATATATTTTCAACATCTTCCAGGCCGAGCATGGATATATTTTAAACATCTTCCAGGCCGAGCATGGATATATTTTAAACATCTTCCAGGCCGAGCACGGATATATTTTAAACATCTTCCAGACCGAGCATGGATATATTTTAAACATCTTCCAGGCCGAGCATGGATATATTTTAAACATCTTCCAGGCCGAGCATGGATATATTTTCAACATCTTCCAGGCCGAGCATGGATATATTTTAAACATCTTCCAGGCCGAGCATGGATATATTTTAAACATCTTCCAGGCCGAGCATGGATATATTTTAAACATCTTCCAGGCCGAGCATGGATATATTTTAAACATCTTCCAGGCCGAGCAAGGATAAATTTTAAACATCTTCCAGGCCGAGCATGGATATATTTTAAACATCTTCCAGGCCGAGCATGGATATATTTTCAACATCTTCCAGGCCGAGCATGGATATATTTTAGACATCTTCCAGGCCGAGCATGTATATATTTTAAACATCTTCCAGGCCGAGCATGGATATATTTTAAACATCTTCCAGGCCGAGCATGGCTAAAGTTCAACAACTTCCCGGCCGAGCATGGTTATATTTTAAACATCTTCCAGGCCGAGCATTGATATATTTTAAACGTCTTCCAGGCCGAGCATGGCTAAAGTCTCAACATCTTCCAGACCAAACATGGATATATTTATAACATCTTTAGGCCGAGCATGGATATATTTTAGAAATCTTCCAGGCCAAGCATGGATATATTTTAAACATCTTTCAGGCCGAGCATGGATATATTTTAAACACCTTCCAGGCCGGACATGGATATATTTATAACATCTTTAGGCCGAGCATGGATATATTTTAAACATCTTCCAGGCTGAGCATGGATATATTTTAAACATCTTCCAGGCCGAGCATGGATATATTTTAAACATCTTCCAGGCCGAGCATGGATATATTTTCAACATCTTCCAGGCCGAGCACGGATATATTTTAAACATCTTCCAGACCGAGCATGGATATATTTTAAACATCTTCCAGGCCGAGCATGGATATATTTTAAACATCTTCCAGGCCGAGCATGGATATATTTTCAACATCTTCCAGGCCGAGCATGGATATATTTTAAACATCTTCCAGGCCGAGCAAGGATAAATTTTAAACATCTTCCAGGCCGAGCATGGATATATTTTAAACATCTTCCAGGCCGAGCATGGATATATTTTCAACATCTTCCAGGCCGAGCATGGATATATTTTAGACATCTTCCAGTCCGAGCATGTATATATTTTAAACATCTTCCAGGCCGAGCATGGATATATTTTAAACATCTTCCAGGCCGAGCATGGCTAAAGTTCAACAACTTCCCGGCCGAGCATGGTTATATTTTAAACATCTTCCAGGCCGAGCATGGATATATTTTAAACGTCTTCCAGGCCGAGCATGGCTAAAGTCTCAACATCTTCCAGACCAAACATGGATATATTTATAACATCTTTAGGCCGAGCATGGATATATTTTAAACATGTTCCAGGCCGAGCATGGATATATTTTAAACATCTTCCTGGCCGAGCAAGGCTAAACTTTCAACATCTTCCAGGCCGAGCATGGATATATTTTAAACATCTTCCAGGCCGAGCATGGATATATTTTAAACATCTTCCAGGCCGAGCATGGATATATTTTAAACATCTTCCAGGCCGAACATGGATATATTTTAAACATCTTGCAGGCCGAGCATGGCTAAAGTTTCAACAACTTCCCGGCTGAGCATGGTTATATTTTAAACATCTTCCAAGCCGAGCATGGCAAAAGTTTCAACATCTTCAAGGCCGAGCATGGATATATTTTAAACATTTTTACGCCGAGCGTGGATATATTTTCAACATCTTCCAGGCCGAGCATGGATATATTTTCAACATCTCCCAGGCCAAGCATCGATATATTTTAAACATCTTCCAGCCCGAGCATGGGTATATTTAAACATCTTCCAGGCAGAGCATGGATATATTTTAAACATCTTCCAGGCCGAGCATGGATATATTTTAAACATCTTCCAGGCCGAGCATGGCTAAACTTTCAACATCTTCCAGGCCGAGCATGGATATATTTTAAACATCTTCCAGGCCGATCATGGATATATTTTAAACATCTTCGAGGCCGAGCATGTATATATTTTAAACATCTTCCAGGCCGAGCATGTATATATTTTAAACATCTTCCAGGCCGAGCATGGATATATTTTAAACATCTTCCAGGCCGAGCATGGATATATTTTATACATCTTCCAGGCCAAGCATGGATATATTTTAAACTTCTTCCAGGCCGAGCATGGATATATTTTAAACATCTTCCAGGCCGAGCATGGATAGATTTTAGACATCTTCCAGGCCGAGCATGTATATATTTTAAACATCTTCCAGGCCGAGCATGGATATATTTTAAACATCTGCCAGGCCGAGCATGGCTAAAGTTCAACAACTTCCCGGCCGAGCATGGTTATATGTTAAACATCTTCATGGCCGAGCATGGATATATTTTAAACATCTTCCAGGCCGAGCATGGCTAAAGTCTCAACATCTTCCAGGCCGAACATGGATATATTTATAACATCTTTAGGCCGAGCATGGATATATTTTAAATATTTTCCAGGCCGAGCATGGATATATTTTAAACATCTTCCAGGCCGAGAATGGATATATTTTAAACATCTTCCAGGCCGAGCATGGATATATTTTAAACATCTTCCAGGCCGAGCATGGATATATTTTAAACATCTTCCAGGCCGAGCATGGATATATTTTAAACATCTTCCAGGCCGAGCATGGATATATTTTCAACATCTTCCAGGCCGAGCATGGATATATTTTAAACATCTTCCAGGCCGAGCAAGGATAAATTTTAAACATCTTCCAGGCCGAGCATGGATATATTTTAAACATCTTCCAGGCCGAGCATGGATATATTTTCAACATCTTCCAGGCCGAGCATGGATATATTTTAGACATCTTCCAGGCCGAGCATGTATATATTTTAAACATCTTCCAGGCCGAGCATGGATATATTTTAAACATCTTCCAGGCCGAGCATGGCTAAAGTTCAACAACTTCCCGGCCGAGCATGGTTATATTTTAACCATCTTCCAGGCCGAGCATGGATATATTTTAAACATCTTCCAGGCCGAGCATGGATATATTTTCAACATCTTCCAGGCCGAGCATGGATATATTTTAAACATCTTCCAGGCCGAGCATGGAAATATTTTCAACATCTTCCAGGCCGAGCACGGATATATTTTAAACTTCTTCCAGGCCGAGCATGGATATATTTTAAACATTTTCCAGGTCGAGCATGGTTTTATTTTAAACATCTTACAGGCCGAGCATGGATATATTTTTAACATCTTCCAGGCCGAGCATGGATTTTTTTTAAACATCTTCCAGGCCGAGCATGGATATTTTTTAAACATCTTCCGAGCCGAGCAAGGCTAAACTTTCAACATCTTCCAGGCCGAGCATGGATATATTTTAAACATCTTCCAGGCCGAACATGGATATATTTTAAACATCTTCCAGGCCGAGCATGGATATATTTTATACATCTTCCAGGCCAAGCATGGATATATTTTAAACTTCTTCCAGGCCGAGCATGGATATATTTTAAACATCTTCCAGGCCGAGCATGGATAGATTTTAGACATCTTCCAGGCCGAGCATGTATATATTTTAAACATCTTCCAGGCCGAGCATGGATATATTTTAAACATCTGCCAGGCCGAGCATGGCTAAAGTTCAACAACTTCCCGGCCGAGCATGGTTATATTTTAAACATCTTCCAGGCCGAGCATGGATATATTTTAAACATCTTCCAGGCCAAGCATTGCATAAAGTCTCAACATCTTCCAGGCCGAACATGGATATATTTATAACATCTTTAGGCCGAGCATGGATATATTTTAAATATTTTCCAGGCCGAGCAAGGATATATTTTAAACATCTTCCAGGCCGAGAATGGATATATTTTAAACATCTTCCAGGCCGAGCATGGATATATTTTAAACATCTTCCAGGCCGAGCATGGATATATTTTCAACATCTTCCAGGCCGAGCATGGATATATTTTAAACTTCTTCCAGGCCGAGCATGGATTTTTTTTAAACATCTTCCAGGCCGAGCATGGATATTTTTTAAACATCTGCCAGGCCGAGCATGGCTAAAGTTCAACATCTTCCAGGCCGAGCATGGATATATTTTAAACATCTTCCAGGCCGAGCATGGCTAAAGTCTCAACATCTTCCAGGCCGAACATGGATATATTTATAACATCTTTAGGCCGAGCATGGATATATTTTAAATATTTTCCAGGCCGAGCATGGATATATTTTAAACATCTTCCAGGCCGAGAATGGATATATTTTAAACATCTTCCAGGCCGAGCATGGATATATTTTTAACATCTTCCAGGCCGAGCATGGATTTTTTTTAAACATCTTCCAGGCCGAGCATGGATATTTTTTAAACATCTTCCAGGCCGAGCATGGATATATTTTAAACATCTTCCAGGCCGAACATGGATATATTTTAAACATCTTCCAGGCCGAGCATGGCTAAAGTTTCAACAACTTCCCGGCTGAGCATGGTTATATTTTATCCATCTTCCAGGCTGATCATGGATATATTTTAAACATCTTCGAGGCCGAGCATGGCAAAAGTTTCAACATCTTCCAGGCCGAACATGGATATATTTTAAACATCTTTAGGCCGAGCATGGGTATATTTTAAACATCTTCAAGGCCGAGCATGGCGAAACTTTCAACATCTTCCAGGCCGAGCATGGATATATTTTAAACACCTTCCAGGTCGAGCATGGATATATTTTAAACATCTTCCAGGCCGAGCATGGATATATTTTAAACATCTTCCAGGCCGAGTATGGATAAATTTTAAACATCTTCCAGGCCGAGCATGGATATATTTTAAACATCTTCCAGGCCGAGCATGGATATATTTTAAACATCTTCCAGGCCGAGCATGGATATAATTTAAACATCTTCCAGGCCGAGCATGGATATATTTTAAACATCTTCCAGGCCGAGCATGGATATATTTTAAACATCTTCCAGGCCGAGCATGGATAAATTTTAAACATCTTCCAGGCCGAGCATGGATATATTTTAAACATCTTCCAGGCCGAGCATGGATATATTTTAAACATCTTCCAGGCCGAGCATGGATATATTTTAAACATCTTCCAGGCCGAGCATGGATAAATTTTAAACATCTTCCAGGCCGAGCATGGATATATTTTAAACACCTTCCAGGTCGAGCATGGATATATTTTAAACATCTTCTAGGCCGAGCATGGAAATATTTTCAACATCTTCCAGGCCGAGCACGGATATATTTTAAACATCTTCCAGGCCGAGCATGTATATATTATAAACATCTTCCAGGCCGAGCATGGATATATTTTAAACATCTTCCAGGCCGAGCATGGATATATTTTCAACATCTTCCAGGCCGAGCATGGATATATTTTAAACATCTTCCAGGCCGAGCAAGGATAAATTTTAAACATCTTCCAGGCCGAGCATGGATATATTTTAAACATCTTCCAGGCCGAGCATGGATATATTTTCAACATCTTCCAGGCCAAGCATGGATATATTTTAGACATCTTCCAGGCCGAGCATGTATATATTTTAAACATCTTCCAGGCCGAGCATGGATATATTTTAAACATCTTCCAGGCCGAGCATGGCTAAAGTTCAACAACTTCCCGGCCGAGCATGGTTATATTTTAAACATCTTCCAGGCCGAGCATGGATATATTTTAAACATCTTCCAGGCCGAGCATGGCTAAAGTCTCAACATCTTCCAGGCCGAACATGGATATATTTATAACATCTTTAGGCCGAGCATGGATATATTTTAAACATTTTCCAGGCCGAGCATGGATTTATTTTAAACATCTTCCAGGCCGAGCATGGATATATTTTAAACATCTTCCAGGCCGAGCATGGATATATTTTAAACATCTTCCAGGCCGAGCATGGATATATTTTAAACATCTTCCAGGCCGAGCATGGATATATTTTAAACATCTTCCAGGCCGAACATGGATATATTTTAAACATCTTGCAGTCCGAGCATGGCTAAAGTTTCAACAACTTCCCGGCTGAGCATGGTTATATTTTAAACATCTTCCAGGCCGAGCATGGCAAAAGTTTCAACATCTTCCAGGCCGAACATGGATATATTTTAAACATTTTTACGCCGAGCGTGGATATATTTTCAACATCTTCCAGGCCGAGCATGGATATATTTTCAACATCTCCCAGGCCAAGCATGGATATATTTTAAACATCTTCCAGCCCGAGCATGGGTATATTTAAACATCTTCCAGGCAGAGCATGGATATATTTTAAACATCTTCCAGGCCGAGCATGGATATATTTTAAACATCTTCCTGGCCGAGCATGGATATATTTTAAACATCTTCCAGGCCGAGCATGGATATATTTTAAACATCTCCCAGGCCGAGCATGGATATATTATAAACATCTTCCAGGCCGAGCATGGATATATTTTAAACATCTTCCAGGCCGAGCATGGATATATTTTCAACATCTTCCAGGCCGAGCATGGATATATTTTAAACATCTTCCAGGCCGAGCAAGGATAAATTTTAAACATCTTCCAGGCCGAGCATGGATATATTTTAAACATCTTCCAGGCCGAGCATGGATATATTTTCAACATCTTCCAGGCCAAGCATGGATATATTTTAGACATCTTCCAGGCCGAGCATGTATATATTTTAAACATCTTCCAGGCCGAGCATGGATATATTTTAAACATCTTCCAGGCCGAGCATGGCTAAAGTTCAACAACTTCCCGGCCGAGCATGGTTATATTTTAAACATCTTCCAGGCCGAGCATGGATATATTTTAAACATCTTCCAGGCCGAGCATGGCTAAAGTCTCAACATCTTCCAGGCCGAACATGGATATATTTATAACATCTTTAGGCCGAGCATGGATATATTTTAAACATTTTCCAGGCCGAGCATGGATTTATTTTAAACATCTTCCAGGCCGAGCATGGATATATTTTAAACATCTTCCAGGCCGAGCATGGATATATTTTAAACATCTTCCAGGCCGAACATGGATATATTTTAAACATCTTCCAGGCCGAGCATGGATATATTTTAAACATCTTCCAGGCCGAACATGGATATATTTTAAACATCTTGCAGTCCGAGCATGGCTAAAGTTTCAACAACTTCCCGGCTGAGCATGGTTATATTTTAAACATCTTCCAGGCCGAGCATGGATATATTTTAAACATCTTCCAGGCCGATCATGGCAAAAGTTTCAACATCTTCCAGGCCGAACATGGATATATTTTAAACATTTTTACGCCGAGCGTGGATATATTTTCAACATCTTCCAGGCCGAGCATGGATATATTTTCAACATCTTCCAGGCCGAGCATGGATATATTTTAAACATCTTCCAGGCCGAGCATGGCTAAACTTTCAACATCTTCCAGGCCGAGCATGGATATATTTTAAACATCTCCCAGGCCAAGCATGGATATATTTTAAACATCTTCCAGCCCGAGCATGGGTATATTTAAACATCTTCCAGGCAGAGCATGGATATATTTTAAACATCTTCCAGGCCGAGCATGGATATATTTTAAACATCTTCCAGGCCGAGCATGGATATATTTTAAACATCTTCCAGCCCGAGCATGGGTATATTTAAACATCTTCCAGGCCGAGCATGGATATATTTTAAACATCTTCCAGGCCGAGCATGGATATATTTTAAACATCTTCCAGCCCGAGCATGGGTATATTTAAACATCTTCCAGGCAGAGCATGGATATATTTTAAACATCTTCCAGGCCGAGCATGGATATATTTTAAACATCTTCCAGGCCGAGCATGGATATATTTTCAACATCTTCCAGGCCGAGCATGGATATATTTTAAACATCTTCCAGGCCGAGCATGGATATATTTTAAACATCTTCCAGGCCGAGCATGGATATATTTTAAACATCTTCCTGGCCGAGCAATGCTAAACTTTCAACGTCTTCCAGGCCGAGCATGGATATATTTTAAACATCTTCCAGGCCGAACATGGATATTTTTAAACATCTTCCAGGCCGAGCATGGCTAAAGTTTCAACAACTTCCCGGCTGAGCATGGTTATATTTTAAACATCTTCCAGGCCGATCATGGATATATTTTAAACATCTTCGAGGCCGAGCATGTATATATTTTAAACATCTTCCAGGCCGAGCATGTATATATTTTAAACATCTTCCAGGCCGAGCATGGATATATTTTAAACATCTTCCAGGCCGAGCATGGATATATTTTATACATCTTCCAGGCCAAGCATGGATATATTTTAAACTTCTTCCAGGCCGAGCATGGATATATTTTAAACATCTTCCAGGCCGAGCATGGATATATTTTAGACATCTTCCAGGCCGAGCATGTATATATTTTAAACATCTTCCAGGCCGAGCATGGATATATTTTAAACATCTTCCAGGCCGAGCATGGCTAAAGTTCAACAACTTCCCGGCCGAGCATGGTTATATTTTAAACATCTTCCAGGCCGAGCATGGATATATTTTAAACATCTTCCAGGCCGAGCATGGCTAAAGTCTCAACATCTTCCAGGCCGAACATGGATATATTTATAACATCTTTAGGCCGAGCATGGATATATTTTAAATATTTTCCAGGCCGAGCATGGATATATTTTAAACATCTTCCAGGCCGAGAATGGATATATTTTAAATATCTTCCAGGCCGAGCATGGATATATTTTAAACATCTTCCAGGCCGAGCATGGATATATTTTAAACATCTTCCAGGCCGAGCTTGGATATATTTTAAAAATCTTGCAGGCCGAGCATGGCTAAAGTTTCAACAACTTCCCGGCTGAGCATGGTTATATTTTAAACATCTTCCAGGCCGAGCATGGATATATTTTAAACATCTTCCAGGCCGAGCATGGCAAAAGCTTCAACATCTTCCAGGCCGAACATGGATATATTTTAAACATTTTTACGCCGAGCGTGGATATATTTTAAACATCTTCCAGGCCGAGCATGGCTAAACTTTCATCATCTTCCAGGCCGAGCATGGATATATTTTAAACACCTTCCAGGTCGAGCATGTATATATTTTAAACATCTTCCAGGCCGAGCATGGAAATATTTTCAACATCTTCCAGGCCGAGCCGTGATATATTTTAAACATCTTCCAGGCCGAGCATGGATATATTTTCAACATCTTCCAGGCCGAGCATGGATATATTTTAAATATCTTCCAGGCCGAGCATGGATATATTTTCAACATCTTCCAGGCCGAGCATGGATATATTTTAAACATCTTCCAGGCATAGCATGGATATATTTTAAACATCTTCCAGGCCGAGCATGGATATATTTTCAACATCTTCCAGGCCGAGCATGGATATATTTTCAACATCTTCCAGGCCGAGCATGGCCAAAGTTTCAACATCTTCCAGGCCGAGCATGGATATGTTTTAAACATCTTCCAGGTAGAGCATGGATATATTTTAATCATCTTCCAGGCCGAGAATGGATATATTTTAAACATCTTCCAGGCCGAGCATGGCTAAACTTTCAACATCTTCCAGGCCGAGCATGGATATATTTTAAACATCTCCCAGGCCGAGCATGGATATATTGTCAACATCTTCCAGGCCGAGCATGGATATATTTTCAACATCTTCCAGGCCGAGCATGGATATATTTTGAACATCTTCCAGGCCGAGCATGGATATATTTTAAACATCTTCCTAGCCGAGCAAGGCTAAACTTTCAACATCTTCCAGGCCGAGCATGGATATATTTTAAACATCTTCCAGGCCGAACATGGATATATTTTAAACATCTTCCAGGCCGAGCATGGCTAAAGTTTCAACAACTTCCCGGCTGAGCATGGTTATATTTTAAACATCTTCCAGGCCGATCATGGATATATTTTAAACATCTTCGAGGCCAAGCATGGCAAAAGTTTCAACATCTTCCAGGCCGAACATGGATATATTTTAAACATCTTTAGGCCGAGCATGGATATATTTTAAACATCTTCTGGCCGAGCATGGCTTAACTTTCAACATCTTCCAGGCCGAGAATGGATATATTTTAAACACCTTCCAGGTCGAGCATGGATATATTTTAAACATCTTCCAGGCCGAGCATGGAAATATTTTCAACATCTTCCAGGCCGAGCATGGATATATTTTAAACATCTTCCAGGCCGAGCATGGATATATTTTAAACATCTTCCAGGCCGAGCATGGATATATTTTAAACATCTTCCAGGCCGAGCATGGATATATTTTAAACATCTTCCAGGCCGAGCATGGATATATTTTAAACATCTTCCAGTTCGAGCATGGATATATTTTAAACATCTTCCAGGCCGAGCATGGATATATTTTTAACATCTTCCAGGCCGAGCATGGATATATTTTAAACATCTTCCAGGCCGAGCATGGATATATTTCAAACATTTTCCAGGAAGAGCATGGCTTAAATTTCAACATCTTCCAGGCCGAGCATGGATATATTTTAAACATCTTCCAGGTCGAGCATGGATATATTTTAAACATCTTCCAGGCCGAGCATGGATATATTTTAAACATCTTCCAGGCCGAGTATGGGTATATTTAAACATCTTCCAGGCAGAGCATGGATATATTTTAATCATCTTCCAGGCCGAGAATGGATATATTTTAAACATCTTCCAGGCCGAGCATGGCTATATTTTCAACTTCTTCCAGGCCGAGCATGGATATATTTTAAAATCTTCCAGGCCGAGCATGGATATATTTTCAACATCTTCCAGGCCGAGCATGGATATATTTTAAACATTTTCCTGGCTGTGCATGGATATATTTTCAACATCTTCCAGGCCAAGCATGGATATATTTTAAACATCTTCCAGGCCGAGCATGGGTATATTTAAACATCTTCCAGGCAGAGCATGGATATATTTTAAACATCTTCCAGGCCGAGCATGGATATATTTTAAACATCTTCCAGGCCGAGCATGGCTAAACTTTCAACATCTTCCAGGCTGAGCATGGATATGTTTTAAACATCTCCCAGGCCGAGCATGGATATATTGTCAACATCTTCCAGGCCGAGCATGGATATATTTTCAACATCTTCCAGGCCGAGCATGGATATATTTTGAACATCTTCCAGGCCGAGCATGGATATATTTTAAACATCTTCCTGGCCGAGCAAGGCTAAACTTTCAACATCTTCCAGGCCGAGCATGGATATATTTTAAACATCTTCCAGGCCGAACATGGATATATTTTACACATCTTCCAGGCCGAGCATGGCTAAAGTTACAACAACTTGCCGGCTGAGCATGGTTATATTTTAAACATCTTCCAGGCCGATCATGGATATATTTTAAACATCTTCGAGGCCAAGCATGGCAAAAGTTTCAACATCTTCCAGGCCGAACATGGATATATTTTAAACATCTTTAGGCCGAGCATGGATATATTTTAAACATCTTCCAGGCCGAGCATGGCTTAACTTTCAACATCTTCCAGGCCGAGAATGGATATATTTTAAACACCTTCCAGGTCGAGCATGGATATATTTTAAACATCTTCCAGGCCGAGCATGGAAATATTTTCAACATCTTCCAGGCCGAGCATGGATATATTTTAAACATCTTCCAGGCCGAGCATGGATATATTTTAAACATCTTCCAGGCCGAGCATGGATATATTTTAAACATCTTCCAGGCCGAGCATGGATATATTTTAAACATCTTCCAGGCCGAGCATGGATATATTTTCAACATCTTCCAGGCCGAGCATGGATATATTTTAAACATCTTCCAGGTCGATCATGGATATATTTTAAACATCTTCCAGGCCGAGCATGGATATATTTTAAACATCTTCCAGGCCGAGCATGGATATATTTTAAACATCTTCCAGTTCGAGCATGGATATATTTTAAACATCTTCCAGGCCGAGCATGGATCTATTTTTAACATCTTCCAGGCCGAGCATGGATATATTTTAAACATCTTCCAGGCCGAGCATGGATATATTTCAAACATTTTCCAGGAAGAGCATGGCTTAAATTTCAACATCTTCCAGGCCGAGCATGGATATATTTTAAACACCTTCCAGGTCGAGCATGGATATATTTTAAACATCTTCCAGGCCGAGCATGGATATATTTTAAACATCTTCCAGGCCGAGTATGGATAAATTTTAAACATCTTCCAGGCTGAGCATGGATATATTTTAAACATCTTCCAGGCCGAGCATGGATATATTTTAAACATCTTCCAGGCCGAGCATGGATATATTTTCAACATCTTCCAGGCCGAGCATGGATATATTTTAAACATCTTCCAGGTCAGCATGGATATATTTTAAACATCTTCCAGGCCGAGCATGGATATAATTTAAACATCTTCCAGTCCGAGCATGGATATATTTTAAACATCTTCCAGGTCGAGCATGGATATATTTTAAACATCTTCCAGGCCGAGCATGGATATATTTTTAACATCTTCCAGGCCGAGCATGGATACATTTTAAACATCTCCCAGGCCGAGCATGGATATATTTCAAACATTTTCCAGGAAGAGCATGGCTAAAATTTCAACATCTTCCAGGCCGAGCATGGATATATTTTAAACTTCTTCCAGGCCGAGCATGGATATATTTTAAACATCTTCCAGGCCGAGCATGGATATATTTTCAACATCTTCCAGGCCGAGCATGGATATATTTTCAACATCTTCCAGGCCGAGCATGGCCAAAGTTTCAACATCTTCCAGGCCGAGCATGGATATGTTTTAAACATCTTCCAGGCCGAGCATGGATATATTTTATACATCTTCCAGGCCGAGCATGGATATATTTTATACATCTTCCAGGCCGAGCATGGATATATTTTAAACATCTTCCAGGCCGAGCATGGTTATATTTTCAACATCTTCCAGGCCGAGCATGGATATATTTTAAACATCTTCCAGGTCGATCATGGATATATTTTAAACATCTTCCAGGCCGAGCATGGATATATTTTAAACATCTTCCAGGCCGAGCATGGATATATTTTAAACATCTTCCAGTTCGAGCATGGATATATTTTAAACATCTTCCAGGCCGAGCATGGATATATTTTTAACATCTTCCAGGCCGAGCATGGATATATTTTAAACATCTTCCAGGCCGAGCATGGATATATTTCAAACATTTTCCAGGAAGAGCATGGCTTAAATTTCAACATCTTCCAGGCCGAGCATGCATATATTTTAAACATCTTCCAGGTCGAGCATGGATATATTTTAAACATCTTCCAGGCCGAGCATGGATATATAATTTAAACATCTTCCAGGCCGAGCATGGGTATATTTAAACATCTTCCAGGCAGAGCATGGATATATTTTAATCATCTTCCAGGCCGAGAATGGATATGTTTTAAACATCTTCCAGGCCGAGCATGGCTATATTTTCAACTTCTTCCAGGCCGAGCATGGATATATTTTAAACATCTTCCAGGCCGAGCATGGATATATTTTCAACATCTTCCAGGCCGAGCATGGATATATTTTAAACATTTTCCTGGCCGTGCATGGATATATTTTCAACATCTTCCAGGCCAAGCATGCATATATTTTAAACATCTTCCAGGCCGAGCATGGGTATATTTAAACATCTTCCAGGCAGAGCATGGATATATTTTAAACATCTTCCAGGCCGAGCATGGATATATTTTAAACATCTTCCAGGCCGAGCATGGCTAAACTTTCAACATCTTCCAGGCCAAGCATGGATATATTTTAAACATCTCCCAGGCCGAGCATGGATATATTGTCAACATCTTCCAGGCCGAGCATGGATATATTTTCAACATCTTCCCGGCCGAGCATGGATATATTTTGAACATCTTCCAAGCCGAGCATGGATATATTTTAAACATCTTCCTGGCCGAGCAAGGCTAAACTTTCAACATCTTCCAGGCCGAGCATGGATATATTTTAAACATCTTCCAGGCCGAACATGGATATATTTTAAACATCTTCCAGGCCGAGCATGGCTAAAGTTTCAACAACTTCCCGGCTGAGCATGGTTATATTTTAAACATCTTCCAGGCCGATCATGGATATATTTTAAACATCTTCGAGGCCAAGCATGGCAAAAGTTTCAACATCTTCCAGGCCGAACATGGATATATTTTAAACATCTTTAGGCCGAGCATGGATATATTTTAAACATCTTCCAGGCCGAGCATGGCTTAACTTTCAACATCTTCCAGGCCGAGAATGGATATTTTTTAAACACCTTCCAGGTCGAGCATGGATATATTTTAAACATCTTCCAGGCCGAGCATGGAAATATTTTCAACATCTTCCAGGCCGAGCATGGATATATTTTAAACATCTTCCAGGCCGAGCATGGATATATTTTAAACATCTTCCAGGCCGAGCATGGATATATTTTAAACATCTTCCAGGCCGAGCATGGATATATTTTATACATCTTCCAGGCCGAGCATGGATATATTTTCAACATCTTCCAGGCCGAGCATGGATATATTTTAAACATCTTCCAGGTCGATCATGGATATATTTTAAACATCTTCCAGGCCGAGCATGGATATATTTTAAACATCTTCCAGGCCGAGCATGGATATATTTTAAACATCTTCCAGTTCGAGCATGGATATATTTTAAACATCTTCAAGGCCGAGCATGGATCTATTTTTAACATCTTCCAGGCCGAGCATGGATATATTTTAAACATCTTCCAGGCCGAGCATGGATATATTTCAAACATTTTCCAGGTCGAGCATGGATATATTATAAACATCTTCCAGGCCGAGCATGGATATATTTTCAACATCTTCCAGGCCGAGCATGGCCAAAGTTTCAACATCTTCCAGGCCGAGCATGGATATGTTTTAAACATCTTCCAGGCCGAGCATGGATATATTTTAAACATCTTCCAGGCCGAACATGGATATATTTTCAACATCTTCCAGGCCGAGCATGGATATATTTTAAACATCTTCCAAGTCGAGCATGGATATATTTTAAACATCTTCCAGGCCGAGCATGGATATATTTTAAACATCTTCCAGGCCGAGCATGGATATATTTTAAACATCTTCCAGGTCGAGCATGGATATATTTTAAACATCTTCCAGGCCGAGCATGGATATATTTTTAACATCTTCCAGGCCGAGCATGGATTTTTTTTAAACATCTTCCAGGCCGAGCATGGATATATTTTAAACATCTTCCTGGCCGAGCAAGGCTAAACTTTCAACATCTTCCAGGCCGAGCATGGATATATTTTAAACATCTTCCAGGCCGAACATGGATATATTTTAAACATCTTCCAGGCCGAGCATGGCTAAAGTTTCAACAACTTCCCGGCTGAGCATGGTTATATTTTAAACATCTTCCAGGCTGATCATGGATATATTTTAAACATCTTCGAGGCCGAGCATGGCAAAAGTTTCAACATCTTCCATGCCGAACATAGATATATTTTAAACATCTTTAGGCCGAGCATGGATATATTTTAAACATCTTCCAGGCCGAGCATGGCGAAACTTTCAACATCTTCCAGGCCGAGCATGGATATATTTTAAACACCTTCCAGGTCGAGCATGGATATATTTTAAACATCTTCCAGGCCGAGCATGGATATATTATAAACATCTTCCAGGCCGAGCATGGATACATTTTAAATATCTTCCAGGCCGAGCATGGATATATTTCAAACATTTTCCAGGAAGAGCATGGCTGAAATTTCAACATCTTCCTGGCCGAGCAAGGCTAAACTTTCAACATCTTCCAGGCCGAGCATGGATATATTTTAAACATCTTCCAGGCCGAACATGGATATATTTTAAACATCTTCCAGGCCGAGCATGGCTAAAGTTTCAACAACTTCCCGGCTGAGCATGGTTATATTTTAAACATCTTCCAGCCCGATCATGGATATATTTTAAACATCTTCGAGGCCAAGCATGGCAAAAGTTTCAACATCTTCCAGGCCGAACATGGATATATTTTAAACATCTTTAGGCCGAGCATGGATATATTTTAAACATCTTCCAGGCCGAGCATGGCTTAACTTTCAACATCTTCCAGGCCGAGAATGGATATTTTTTAAACACCTTCCAGGTCGAGCATGGATATATTTTAAACATCTTCCAGACCGAGCATGGAAATATTTTCAACATCTTCCAGGCCGAGCATGGATATATTTTAAACATCTTCCAGGCCGAGCATGGATATATTTTAAATATCTTCCAGGCCGAGCATGGATATATTTTAAACATCTTCCAGGCCGAGCATGGATATATTTTAAACATCTTCCAGGCCGAGCATGGATATATTTTCAACATCTTCCAGGCCGAGCATGGATATATTTTAAACATCTTCCAGGTCGATCATGGATATATTTTAAACATCTTCCAGGTCGAGCATGGATATATTTTAAACATCTTCCAGGCCGAGCATGGATATATTTTCAACATCTTCCAGGCCGAGCATGGATATATTTTAAACATCTGCCAGGCCGAGCAAGGCTAAACTTTCAACATCTTCCAGGCCGAGCATGGATATATTTTAAACATCTTCCAGGCCGAACATGGCTAAAGTTTCAACATCTTCCAGGCCGAACATGGATATATTTATAACATCTTTTAGCCGAGAATGGATATATTTTAAACATCTTCCAGGCCGAGCATGGATATATTTTAAACATCTTCCAGGCCGAGCATGGATATATTTTAAACATTTTCCAGGCCGAGCATGGATATATTTTAAACATCTTCCAGGTCGAGCATGGATATATTTTAAACATCTTCCAGGCCGAGCATGGATATATTTTAAACATTTTCCAGGCCGAGCATGGATATATTTTAAACATCTTCCAGGTCGAGCATGGATATATTTTAAACATCTTCCAGGCCGAGCATGGATATATTTTAAACATCTTTCAGGCCGAGCATGGCTAAAGTTTCAACATCTTCCAGGCCGAGCATGGATATGTTTTAAACATCTTTAGGCCGAGCATGGATATATTTTAAACATCTTCCAGGCCGAGCATGGATATATTTTATACATCTTCCAGGCCGAGCATGGATATATTTTAAAAATCTTCCAGGCCGAGCATGGATATATTTTAAACATCTTCGAGGCCGAGCATGGCAAAAGTTTCAACATCTTTCAGGCCGAACATGGATATATTTTAAACATCTTTCGGCCGAGCATGGATATATTTTAAACATCTTCCAGGCCGAGCATGGCTAAACTTTCAACATCTTCCAGGCCGAGCATGGATATATTTTAAACACCTTCCAGGTCGAGCATGGATATATTTTAAACATCTTCCAGGCCGAGCATGGATATATTTTAAACATCTTCCAGGCCGAGCATGGATATATTTTAAACATCTTCCAGGCCGAGCATGGATATATTTTCAACATCTTCCAGGCCGAGCATGGATATATTTTAAACATCTTCCAGGTCGAGCATGGATATATTTTAAACATCTTCCAGGCCGAGCATGGATATAATTTAAACATCTTCCAGGTCGAGCATGGATATATTTTAAACATCTTCCAGGCTGAGCATGGATATATTTTTAACATCTTCCAGGCCGAGCATGGATATATTTTAAACATCTTCCAGGCCGAGCATGGATATATTTCAAACATTTTCCAGGAAGAGCATGGCTGAAATTTCAACATCTTCCAGGCCGAGCATGGCAAAACTTTCAACTACTTCCAGGCCGAGCATGGATATATTTTAAACACCTTCCAGGTCGAGCATGGATATATTTTAAACATCTTCTAGGCCGATTATGGCAATATTTTCAACATCTTCCAGGCCGAGCACGGATATATTTTAAACATCTTCCAGGCCGAGCATGGATATATTTTTAACATCTTCCAGGCCGAGCATGGATATATTTTAAACATCTTCCAGGCCGAGCATGGATATATTTCAAACATTTTCCAGGAAGAGCATGGCTTAAATTTCAACATCTTCCAGGCCGAGCATGGATATATTTTAAACATCTTCCAGGTCGAGCATGGATATATTTTAAACATCTTCCAGGCCGAGCATGGATATATTTTAAACATCTTCCAGGCCGAGTATGGGTATATTTAAACATCTTCCAGGCAGAGCATGGATATATTTTAATCATCTTCCAGGCCGAGAATGGATATATTTTAAACATCTTCCAGGCCGAGCATGGCTATATTTTCAACTTCTTCCAGGCCGAGCATGGATATATTTTAAAATCTTCCAGGCCGAGCATGGATATATTTTCAACATCTTCCAGGCCGAGCATGGATATATTTTAAACATTTTCCTGGCTGTGCATGGATATATTTTCAACATCTTCCAGGCCAAGCATGGATATATTTTAAACATCTTCCAGGCCGAGCATGGGTATATTTAAACATCTTCCAGGCAGAGCATGGATATATTTTAAACATCTTCCAGGCCGAGCATGGATATATTTTAAACATCTTCCAGGCCGAGCATGGCTAAACTTTCAACATCTTCCAGGCTGAGCATGGATATGTTTTAAACATCTCCCAGGCCGAGCATGGATATATTGTCAACATCTTCCAGGCCGAGCATGGATATATTTTCAACATCTTCCAGGCCGAGCATGGATATATTTTGAACATCTTCCAGGCCGAGCATGGATATATTTTAAACATCTTCCTGGCCGAGCAAGGCTAAACTTTCAACATCTTCCAGGCCGAGCATGGATATATTTTAAACATCTTCCAGGCCGAACATGGATATATTTTACACATCTTCCAGGCCGAGCATGGCTAAAGTTACAACAACTTGCCGGCTGAGCATGGTTATATTTTAAACATCTTCCAGGCCGATCATGGATATATTTTAAACATCTTCGAGGCCAAGCATGGCAAAAGTTTCAACATCTTCCAGGCCGAACATGGATATATTTTAAACATCTTTAGGCCGAGCATGGATATATTTTAAACATCTTCCAGGCCGAGCATGGCTTAACTTTCAACATCTTCCAGGCCGAGAATGGATATATTTTAAACACCTTCCAGGTCGAGCATGGATATATTTTAAACATCTTCCAGGCCGAGCATGGAAATATTTTCAACATCTTCCAGGCCGAGCATGGATATATTTTAAACATCTTCCAGGCCGAGCATGGATATATTTTAAACATCTTCCAGGCCGAGCATGGATATATTTTAAACATCTTCCAGGCCGAGCATGGATATATTTTAAACATCTTCCAGGCCGAGCATGGATATATTTTCAACATCTTCCAGGCCGAGCATGGATATATTTTAAACATCTTCCAGGTCGATCATGGATATATTTTAAACATCTTCCAGGCCGAGCATGGATATATTTTAAACATCTTCCAGGCCGAGCATGGATATATTTTAAACATCTTCCAGTTCGAGCATGGATATATTTTAAACATCTTCCAGGCCGAGCATGGATCTATTTTTAACATCTTCCAGGCCGAGCATGGATATATTTTAAACATCTTCCAGGCCGAGCATGGATATATTTCAAACATTTTCCAGGAAGAGCATGGCTTAAATTTCAACATCTTCCAGGCCGAGCATGGATATATTTTAAACACCTTCCAGGTCGAGCATGGATATATTTTAAACATCTTCCAGGCCGAGCATGGATATATTTTAAACATCTTCCAGGCCGAGTATGGATAAATTTTAAACATCTTCCAGGCTGAGCATGGATATATTTTAAACATCTTCCAGGCCGAGCATGGATATATTTTAAACATCTTCCAGGCCGAGCATGGATATATTTTCAACATCTTCCAGGCCGAGCATGGATATATTTTAAACATCTTCCAGGTCAGCATGGATATATTTTAAACATCTTCCAGGCCGAGCATGGATATAATTTAAACATCTTCCAGTCCGAGCATGGATATATTTTAAACATCTTCCAGGTCGAGCATGGATATATTTTAAACATCTTCCAGGCCGAGCATGGATATATTTTTAACATCTTCCAGGCCGAGCATGGATACATTTTAAACATCTCCCAGGCCGAGCATGGATATATTTCAAACATTTTCCAGGAAGAGCATGGCTAAAATTTCAACATCTTCCAGGCCGAGCATGGATATATTTTAAACTTCTTCCAGGCCGAGCATGGATATATTTTAAACATCTTCCAGGCCGAGCATGGATATATTTTCAACATCTTCCAGGCCGAGCATGGATATATTTTCAACATCTTCCAGGCCGAGCATGGCCAAAGTTTCAACATCTTCCAGGCCGAGCATGGATATGTTTTAAACATCTTCCAGGCCGAGCATGGATATATTTTATACATCTTCCAGGCCGAGCATGGATATATTTTATACATCTTCCAGGCCGAGCATGGATATATTTTAAACATCTTCCAGGCCGAGCATGGTTATATTTTCAACATCTTCCAGGCCGAGCATGGATATATTTTAAACATCTTCCAGGTCGATCATGGATATATTTTAAACATCTTCCAGGCCGAGCATGGATATATTTTAAACATCTTCCAGG
Organism: Scyliorhinus torazame; assembly: GCF_047496885.1. Taxonomy (NCBI): domain Eukaryota; kingdom Metazoa; phylum Chordata; class Chondrichthyes; order Carcharhiniformes; family Scyliorhinidae; genus Scyliorhinus; species Scyliorhinus torazame. The sequence goes on along the minus strand of NC_092726.1, from coordinate 94,288,291 downwards.
CCGAGCATGGATATATTTTAAACATCTTCCAGTTCGAGCATGGATATATTTTAAACATCTTCCAGGCCGAGCATGGATATATTTTTAACATCTTCCAGGCCGAGCATGGATATATTTTAAACATCTTCCAGGCCGAGCATGGATATATTTCAAACATTTTCCAGGAAGAGCATGGCTTAAATTTCAACATCTTCCAGGCCGAGCATGCATATATTTTAAACATCTTCCAGGTCGAGCATGGATATATTTTAAACATCTTCCAGGCCGAGCATGGATATATAATTTAAACATCTTCCAGGCCGAGCATGGGTATATTTAAACATCTTCCAGGCAGAGCATGGATATATTTTAATCATCTTCCAGGCCGAGAATGGATATGTTTTAAACATCTTCCAGGCCGAGCATGGCTATATTTTCAACTTCTTCCAGGCCGAGCATGGATATATTTTAAACATCTTCCAGGCCGAGCATGGATATATTTTCAACATCTTCCAGGCCGAGCATGGATATATTTTAAACATTTTCCTGGCCGTGCATGGATATATTTTCAACATCTTCCAGGCCAAGCATGCATATATTTTAAACATCTTCCAGGCCGAGCATGGGTATATTTAAACATCTTCCAGGCAGAGCATGGATATATTTTAAACATCTTCCAGGCCGAGCATGGATATATTTTAAACATCTTCCAGGCCGAGCATGGCTAAACTTTCAACATCTTCCAGGCCAAGCATGGATATATTTTAAACATCTCCCAGGCCGAGCATGGATATATTGTCAACATCTTCCAGGCCGAGCATGGATATATTTTCAACATCTTCCCGGCCGAGCATGGATATATTTTGAACATCTTCCAAGCCGAGCATGGATATATTTTAAACATCTTCCTGGCCGAGCAAGGCTAAACTTTCAACATCTTCCAGGCCGAGCATGGATATATTTTAAACATCTTCCAGGCCGAACATGGATATATTTTAAACATCTTCCAGGCCGAGCATGGCTAAAGTTTCAACAACTTCCCGGCTGAGCATGGTTATATTTTAAACATCTTCCAGGCCGATCATGGATATATTTTAAACATCTTCGAGGCCAAGCATGGCAAAAGTTTCAACATCTTCCAGGCCGAACATGGATATATTTTAAACATCTTTAGGCCGAGCATGGATATATTTTAAACATCTTCCAGGCCGAGCATGGCTTAACTTTCAACATCTTCCAGGCCGAGAATGGATATTTTTTAAACACCTTCCAGGTCGAGCATGGATATATTTTAAACATCTTCCAGGCCGAGCATGGAAATATTTTCAACATCTTCCAGGCCGAGCATGGATATATTTTAAACATCTTCCAGGCCGAGCATGGATATATTTTAAACATCTTCCAGGCCGAGCATGGATATATTTTAAACATCTTCCAGGCCGAGCATGGATATATTTTATGCATCTTCCAGGCCGAGCATGGATATATTTTCAACATCTTCCAGGCCGAGCATGGATATATTTTAAACATCTTCCAGGTCGATCATGGATATATTTTAAACATCTTCCAGGCCGAGCATGGATATATTTTAAACATCTTCCAGGCCGAGCATGGATATATTTTAAACATCTTCCAGTTCGAGCATGGATATATTTTAAACATCTTCAAGGCCGAGCATGGATCTATTTTTAACATCTTCCAGGCCGAGCATGGATATATTTTAAACATCTTCCAGGCCGAGCATGGATATATTTCAAACATTTTCCAGGTCGAGCATGGATATATTATAAACATCTTCCAGGCCGAGCATGGATATATTTTCAACATCTTCCAGGCCGAGCATGGCCAAAGTTTCAACATCTTCCAGGCCGAGCATGGATATGTTTTAAACATCTTCCAGGCCGAGCATGGATATATTTTAAACATCTTCCAGGCCGAACATGGATATATTTTCAACATCTTCCAGGCCGAGCATGGATATATTTTAAACATCTTCCAAGTCGAGCATGGATATATTTTAAACATCTTCCAGGCCGAGCATGGATATATTTTAAACATCTTCCAGGCCGAGCATGGATATATTTTAAACATCTTCCAGGTCGAGCATGGATATATTTTAAACATCTTCCAGGCCGAGCATGGATATATTTTTAACATCTTCCAGGCCGAGCATGGATTTTTTTTAAACATCTTCCAGGCCGAGCATGGATATATTTTAAACATCTTCCTGGCCGAGCAAGGCTAAACTTTCAACATCTTCCAGGCCGAGCATGGATATATTTTAAACATCTTCCAGGCCGAACATGGATATATTTTAAACATCTTCCAGGCCGAGCATGGCTAAAGTTTCAACAACTTCCCGGCTGAGCATGGTTATATTTTAAACATCTTCCAGGCTGATCATGGATATATTTTAAACATCTTCGAGGCCGAGCATGGCAAAAGTTTCAACATCTTCCATGCCGAACATAGATATATTTTAAACATCTTTAGGCCGAGCATGGATATATTTTAAACATCTTCCAGGCCGAGCATGGCGAAACTTTCAACATCTTCCAGGCCGAGCATGGATATATTTTAAACAACTTCCAGGTCGAGCATGGATATATTTTAAACATCTTCCAGGCCGAGCATGGATATATTATAAACATCTTCCAGGCCGAGCATGGATACATTTTAAATATCTTCCAGGCCGAGCATGGATATATTTCAAACATTTTCCAGGAAGAGCATGGCTGAAATTTCAACATCTTCCTGGCCGAGCAAGGCTAAACTTTCAACATCTTCCAGGCCGAGCATGGATATATTTTAAACATCTTCCAGGCCGAACATGGATATATTTTAAACATCTTCCAGGCCGAGCATGGCTAAAGTTTCAACAACTTCCCGGCTGAGCATGGTTATATTTTAAACATCTTCCAGCCCGATCATGGATATATTTTAAACATCTTCGAGGCCAAGCATGGCAAAAGTTTCAACATCTTCCAGGCCGAACATGGATATATTTTAAACATCTTTAGGCCGAGCATGGATATATTTTAAACATCTTCCAGGCCGAGCATGGCTTAACTTTCAACATCTTCCAGGCCGAGAATGGATATTTTTTAAACACCTTCCAGGTCGAGCATGGATATATTTTAAACATCTTCCAGACCGAGCATGGAAATATTTTCAACATCTTCCAGGCCGAGCATGGATATATTTTAAACATCTTCCAGGCCGAGCATGGATATATTTTAAATATCTTCCAGGCCGAGCATGGATATATTTTAAACATCTTCCAGGCCGAGCATGGATATATTTTAAACATCTTCCAGGCCGAGCATGGATATATTTTCAACATCTTCCAGGCCGAGCATGGATATATTTTAAACATCTTCCAGGTCGATCATGGATATATTTTAAACATCTTCCAGGTCGAGCATGGATATATTTTAAACATCTTCCAGGCCGAGCATGGATATATTTTCAACATCTTCCAGGCCGAGCATGGATATATTTTAAACATCTGCCAGGCCGAGCAAGGCTAAACTTTCAACATCTTCCAGGCCGAGCATGGATATATTTTAAACATCTTCCAGGCCGAACATGGCTAAAGTTTCAACATCTTCCAGGCCGAACATGGATATATTTATAACATCTTTTAGCCGAGAATGGATATATTTTAAACATCTTCCAGGCCGAGCATGGATATATTTTAAACATCTTCCAGGCCGAGCATGGATATATTTTAAACATTTTCCAGGCCGAGCATGGATATATTTTAAACATCTTCCAGGTCGAGCATGGATATATTTTAAACATCTTCCAGGCCGAGCATGGATATATTTTAAACATTTTCCAGGCCGAGCATGGATATATTTTAAACATCTTCCAGGTCGAGCATGGATATATTTTAAACATCTTCCAGGCCGAGCATGGATATATTTTAAACATCTTTCAGGCCGAGCATGGCTAAAGTTTCAACATCTTCCAGGCCGAGCATGGATATGTTTTAAACATCTTTAGGCCGAGCATGGATATATTTTAAACATCTTCCAGGCCGAGCATGGATATATTTTATACATCTTCCAGGCCGAGCATGGATATATTTTAAAAATCTTCCAGGCCGAGCATGGATATATTTTAAACATCTTCGAGGCCGAGCATGGCAAAAGTTTCAACATCTTTCAGGCCGAACATGGATATATTTTAAACATCTTTCGGCCGAGCATGGATATATTTTAAACATCTTCCAGGCCGAGCATGGCTAAACTTTCAACATCTTCCAGGCCGAGCATGGATATATTTTAAACACCTTCCAGGTCGAGCATGGATATATTTTAAACATCTTCCAGGCCGACCATGGATATATTTTAAACATCTTCCAGGCCGAGCATGGATATATTTTAAACATCTTCCAGGCCGAGCATGGATATATTTTCAACATCTTCCAGGCCGAGCATGGATATATTTTAAACATCTTCCAGGTCGAGCATGGATATATTTTAAACATCTTCCAGGCCGAGCATGGATATAATTTAAACATCTTCCAGGTCGAGCATGGATATATTTTAAACATCTTCCAGGCTGAGCATGGATATATTTTTAACATCTTCCAGGCCGAGCATGGATATATTTTAAACATCTTCCAGGCCGAGCATGGATATATTTCAAACATTTTCCAGGAAGAGCATGGCTGAAATTTCAACATCTTCCAGGCCGAGCATGGCAAAACTTTCAACTACTTCCAGGCCGAGCATGGATATATTTTAAACACCTTCCAGGTCGAGCATGGATATATTTTAAACATCTTCTAGGCCGATTATGGCAATATTTTCAACATCTTCCAGGCCGAGCACGGATATATTTTAAACATCTTCCAGGCCGAGCATGGATATATTTTAAACATCTTCCAGGCCGAGCATGGATATATTTTAAACATCTTCCAGGCCGAGCATGGATATATTTTCAACATCTTCCAGGCCGAGCATGGATATATTTTAAACATCTTCCAGGCCGAGCATGGATAAATTTTAAACATCTTCCAGGCCGAGCATGGATATATTTTAAACATCTTCCAGGCCGAGCATGGATATATTTTAAACATCTTCCAGGCCGAGCAAGGCTAAACTTTCAACATCTTCCAGGCCGAGCATGGATATATTTTAAACATCTTCCAGGCCGAACATGGATATATTTTAAACATCTTCCAGGCCGAGCATGGCTAAAGTTCAACAACTTCCCGGCCGAGCATGGTTATATTTTAAACATCTTCCAGGCCGAGCATGGATATATTTAAAACATCTTCCAGGCCGAGCATGGCTAAAGTTTCAACATCTTCTAGGCCGAACATGGATATATTTATAACATCTTTAGGCCGAGCATGGATATATTTTAAACATTTTCCAGGCCGAGCATGGATATATTTTATACATCTTCCAGGCCGAGCATGGATATATTTTAAAAATCTTCCAGGCCGAGCATGGATATATTTTAAACATCTTCGAGGCCGAGCATGGCAAAAGTTTCAACATCTTCCAGGCCGAACACGGATATATTTTAAACATCTTTAGGCCGAGCATGGATATATTTTTAACAACTTCCAGGCCGAGCATGGCTAAACTTTCAACATCTTCCAGGCCGAGCATGGATATATTTTAAACACCTTCCAGGTCGAGCATGGATATATTTTTAACATCTTCCAGGCCGAGCATGGATATATTTTAAACATCTTCCAGGCCGAGCATGGATATATTTTAAACATCTTCCAGGCCGAGCATGGATATATTTTAAACATCTTCCAGGCCGAGCATGGATATATTTTAAACATCTTCCAGGCTGAGCATGGATATATTTTAAACATCTTCCAGGCTGAGCATGGATATATTTTCAACATATTCCAGGCCGAGCATGGATATATTTTCAACATCTTCCAGGCTGAGCATGGATATATTTTAAACATCTTCCAGGCCGAGCATGGATATATTTTAAACATCTTCCAGGCCGAGCATGGATATATTTTAAACATCTTCCAGGCCGAGCATGGCTAAAGTTCAACAACTTCCCGGCCGAGCATGGTTATATTTTAAACATCTTCCAGGCCGAGCATGGATATATTTAAAACATCTTCCAGGCCGAGCATGGCTAAAGTTTCAACATCTTCCAGGCCGAACATGGATATATTTATAACATCTTTAGGCCGAGCATGGATATATTTTAAACATTTTCCAGGCCGAGCATGGATATATTTTAAACATCTTCCAGGTCGAGCATGGATATATTTTAAACATCTTCCAGGCCGAGCATGGATATATTTTAAACATCTTTCAGGCCGTGCATGGCTAAAGTTTCAACATCTTCCAGGCCGAGCATGGATATGTTTTAAACATCTTTAGGCCGAGCATGGATATATTTTAAACATCTTCCAGGCCGAGCATGGATATATTTTATACATCTTCCAGGCCGAGCATGGATATATTTTAAAAATCTTCCAGGCCAAGCATGGATATATTTTAAACATCTTCGAGGCCGAGCATGGCAAAAGTTTCAACATCTTCCAGGCCGAACACGGATATATTTTAAACATCTTTAGGCCGAGCATGGATATATTTTAAACATCTTCCAGGCCGAGCATGGCTAAACTTTCAACATCTTCCAGGCCGAGCATGGATATATTTTAAACACCTTCCAGGTCGAGCATGGATATATTTTTAACATCTTCCAGGCCGAGCATGGATATATTTTAAACATCTTCCAGGCCGAGCATGGATATATTTTAAACATCTTCCAGGCCGAGCATGGATATATTTTAAACATCTTCCAGGCCGAGCATGGATATATTTTAAACATCTTCCAGGCTGAGCATGGATATATTTTAAACATCTTCCAGGCTGAGCATGGATATATTTTCAACATATTCCAGGCCGAGCATGGATATATTTTCAACATCTTCCAGGCTGAGCATGGATATATTTTAAACATCTTCCAGGCCGAGCATGGATATATTTTAAACATCTTCCAGGCCGAGGATGGATATAATTTAAACATCTTCCAGGTCGAGCATGGATATATTTTAAACATCTTCCAGGCTGATCATGGATATATTTTTAACATCTTCCAGGCCGAGCATGGATATATTTTAAACATCTTCCAGGCCGAGCATGCATATATTTCAAACATTTTCCAGGAAGAGCATGGCTGAAATTTCAACATCTTCCAGACCGAGCATGGATATATTTTAAACATCTTCCAGGCCGAGCATGGATATATTTTCAACATCTTCCCGGCCGAGCATGGATATATTTTAAACATCTTCCAGGCCGAGCACGGATATATTTTAAACATCTTCCAGGCCGAGCATGGATATATTTTAAACATCTTCCAGGCCGAGCATGGATATATTTTCAACATCTTCCAGGCCGAGCATGGATATATTTTAAACATCTTCCAGATCGAGCATGGATATATTTTAAACATCTTCCAGGCCGAGCATGGATCTAATTTAAACATCTTCCAGGCCGAGCATGGATATATTTTAAACATCTTCCAGGTCGAGCATGGATATATTTTAAACATCTTCCAGGACAAGCATGGATATATTTTTAACATCTTCCAGGCCGAGCATGGATATATTTTAAACATTTTCCAGGAAGAGCATGGCTGAAATTTCAACATCTTCCAGGCCGAGCATGGATATATTTTAAACATCTTCCAGGCCGAGCATGGATATATTTTAAACATCTTCCAGGCCGAGCATGGATATATTTACAACATCTTCCAGGCCGAGCATGGATATATTTCAATCATTTTCCAGGAAGAGCATGGTTGAAATTTCAACATCTTCCAGGCCGAGCATGGATATATTTTAAACATCTTCCAGGCCGAGCATGGATATATTTTAAACATCTTCCAGGCCGAGCATGGCGAAAGTTTCAACATCTTCCAGGCCGAACATGGATATATTTATAACATCTTTAGGCCGAGCATGGATATATTTTAAACATTTTCCAGGCCGAGCATGGATATATTTTAAACATCTTCCAGGTCGAGCATGGATATATTTTAAACATCTTCCAGGCCGAGCATGGATATATTTTAAACATCTTTCAGGCCGAGCATGGCTAAAGTTTCAACATCTTCCAGGCCGAGCATGGATATGTTTTAAACATCTTTAGGCCGAGCATGGATATATTTTAAACATCTTCCAGTCCGAGCATGGATATATTTTATACATCTTCCAGGCCGAGCATGGATATATTTTAAAAATCTTCCAGGCCGAGCATGGATATATTTTAAACATCTTCGAGGCCGAGCATGGCAAAAGTTTCAACATCTTCCAGGCCGAACATGGATATATTTTAAACATCTTTAGGCCGAGCATGGATATATTTTAAACATCTTCCAGGCCGAGCATGGATATATTTTCAACATCTTCCTGGCCGAGCATGGATACATTTTAAACATCTTCCAGGCCGAGCATGGATATATTTCAAACATTTTCCAGGAAGAGCATGGCTGAAATTTCAACATCTTCCAGGCCGAGCATGGATATATTTTAAACTTCTTCCAGGTCGAGCATGGATATATTTTAAACATCTTCTAGGCCGAGCATGGATATATTTTAAACATCTTCCAGGTCGAGCATGGATATATTTTAAACATCTTCCAGGCCGAGCATGGATATATTTTAAACATCTTTCAGTCCGTGCATGGCTAAAGTTTCAACATCTTCCTGGCCGAGCATAGATATGTTTTAAACATCTTTAGGCCGAGCATGGATATATTTTAAACATCTTCCAGGCCGAGCATGGATATATTTTATGCATCTTCCAGGCCGAGCATGGATATATTTTAAAAATCTTCCAGGCCGAGCATGGATATATTTTAAACATCTTCGAGGCCGAGCATGGCAAAAGTTTCAACATTTTCCAGGCCGAACACGGATATATTTTAAACATCTTTAGGCCGAGCATGGATATATTTTAAACATCTTCCAGGCCGAGCATGGCTAAACTTTCAACATCTTCCAGGCCGAGCATGGATATATTTTAAACACCTTCCAGGTCGAGCATGGATATATTTTTAACATCTTCCAGGCCGAGCATGGATATATTTTAAACATCTTCCAGGCCGAGCATGGATATATTTTAAACATCTTCCAGGCCGAGCATGGATATATTTTAAACATCTTCCAGGCCGAGCATGGATATATTTTAAACATCTTCCAGTCTGAGCATGGATATATTTTAAACATCTTCCAGGCTGAGCATGGATATATTTTCAACATATTCCAGGCCGAGCATGGATATATTTTCAACATCTTCCAGGCTGAGCATGGATATATTTTAAACATCTTCCAGGCCGAGCATGGATATATTTTAAACATCTTCCAGGCCGAGCATGGATATAATTTAAACATCTTCCAGGTCGAGCATGGATATATTTTAAACATCTTCCAGGCTGAGCATGGATATATTTTTAACATCTTCCAGGCCGAGCATGGATATATTTTAAACATCTTCCAGGCCGAGCATGGATATATTTCAAACATTTTCCAGGAAGAGCATGGCTGAAATTTCAACATCTTCCAGACCGAGCATGGATATATTTTAAACATCTTCCAGGCCGAGCATGGATATATTTTAAACATCTTCCAGGCCGAGCATGGATATATTTTAAACATCTTCCAGGCCGAGCATGGATATATTTTCAACATCTTCCAGGCCGAGCATGGATATATTTTAAACATCTTCCAGATCGAGCATGGATATATTTTAAACATCTTCCAGGCCGAGCATGGATCTAATTTAAACATCTTCCAGGCCGAGCATGGATATATTTTAAACATCTTCCAGGTCGAGCATGGATATATTTTAAACATCTTCCAGGCCAAGCATGGATATATTTTTAACATCTTCCAGGCCGAGCATGGATATATTTTAAACATTTTCCAGGAAGAGCATGGCTGAAATTTCAACATCTTCCAGGCCGAGCATGGATATATTTTAAACATCTTCCAGGCCGAGCATGGATATATTTTAAACATCTTCCAGGCCGAGCATGGATATATTTTCAACATCTTCCAGGCCGAGCATGGATATATTTCAAACATTTTCCAGGAAGAGCATGGTTGAAATTTCAACATCTTCCAGGCCGAGCATGGATATATTTTAAACATCTTCCAGGCCGAGCATGGATATATTTTAAACATCTTCCAGGCCGAGCATGGCGAAAGTTTCAACATCTTCCAGGCCGAACATGGATATATTTATAACATCTTTAGGCCGAGCATGGATATATTTTAAACATTTTCCAGGCCGAGCATGGATATATTTTAAACATCTTCCAGGTCGAGCATGGATATATTTTAAACATCTTCCAGGCCGAGCATGGATATATTTTAAACATCTTTCAGGCCGAGCATGGCTAAAGTTTCAACATCTTCCAGGCCGAGCATGGATATGTTTTAAACATCTTTAGGCCGAGCATGCATATATTTTAAACATCTTCCAGGCCGAGCATGGATATATTTTAAACATCTTTAGGCCGAGCATGGATATATTTTAAACATCTTCCAGGCCGAGCATGGATATATTTTTAACATCTTCCTGGCCGAGCATGGATACATTTTAAACATCTTCCAGGCCGAGCATGGATATATTTCAAACATTTTCCAGGAAGAGCATGGCTAAAATTTCAACATCTTCCAGGCCGAGCATGGATATATTTTAAACTTCTTCCAGGCCGAGCATGGATATATTTTAAACATCTTCCAGGCCGAGCATGGATATATTTTCAACATCTTCCAGGCCGAGCATGGCCAAAGTTTCAACATCTTCCAGGCCGAGCATGGATATGTTTTAAACATCTTCCAGGCCGAGCATGGATATATTTTATACATCTTCCAGGCCGAGCATGGATATATTTTAGAAATCTTCCAGGCCAAGCATGGATATATTTTAAACATCTTTCAGGCCGAGCATGGATATATTTTAAACATCTTCCAGGCCGAACATGGATATATTTTAAACATCTTCCAGGCCGAGCATGGCTAAAGTTTCAACAACTTCCCGGCTGAGCATGGTTATATTTTAAACATCTTCCAGGCTGATCATGGATATATTTTAAACATCTTCGAGGCCGAGCATGGCAAAAGTTTCAACATCTTCCAGGCGGAACATGGATATATTTTAAACATCTTTAGGCCGAGCATGGATATATTTTAAACATCTTCCAGGCCGAGCATGGCGAAACTTTCAACATCTTCCAGGCCGAGCATGGATATATTTTAAACACCTTCCAAGTCGAGCATGGATATATTTTAAACATCTTCCAGGCCGAGCATGGATATATTTTAAACATCTTCCAGACCGAGTATGGATAAATTTTAAACATCTTCCAGGCTGAGCATGGATATATTTTAAACATCTTCCAGGCCGAGCATGGATATATTTTAAACATCTTCCAGGCCGAGCATGGATATATTTTAAACATCTTCCAGGTCAGCATGGATATATTTTAAACATCTTCCAGGCCGAGCATGGATATAATTTAAACATCTTCCAGGCCGAGCATGGATATATTTTAAACATCTTCCAGGTCGAGCATGGATATATTTTAAACATCTTCCAGGCCGAGCATGGATATATTTTTAACATCTTCCAGGCCGAGCATGGATACATTTTAAACATCTTCCAGGCCGAGCATGGATATATTTCAAACATTTTCCAGGAAGAGCATGGCTGAAATTTCAACATCTTCCAGGCCGAGCATGGATATATTTTAAACATCTTCCAGGCCTAGCATGGATATATTTTAAACATCTTCCAGGTCAGCATGGATATATTTTAAACATCTTCCAGGCCGAGCATGGATATAATTTAAACATCTTCCAGGCCGAGCATGGATATATTTTAAACATCTTCCAGGTCGAGCATGGATATATTTTAAACATCTTCCAGGCCGAGCATGGATATATTTTTAACATCTTCCAGGCCGAGCATGGATACATTTTAAACATCTTCCAGGCCGAGCATGGATATATTTCAAACATTTTCCAGGAAGAGCATGGCTGAAATTTCAACATCTTCCAGGCCGAGCATGGATATATTTTAAACATCTTCCAGGCCGAGCATGGATATATTTTAAACTTCTTCCAGGCCGAGCATGGATATATTTTAAACATCTTCCAGGCCGAGCATGGATATATTTTCAACATCTTCCAGGCCGAGCATGGATATATTTTCAACATCTTCCAGGCCGAGCATGGCCAAAGTTTCAGATCTTCAAGGCCGAGCATGGATATGTTTTAAACATCTTCCAGGCCGAGCATGGATATATTTTATACATCTTCCAGGCCGAGCATGGATATATTTTAGAAATCTTCCAGGCCAAGCATGGATATATTTTAAACATCTTTCAGGCCGAGCATGGATATATTTTAAACACCTTCCAGGCCGGACATGGATATATTTATAACATCTTTAGGCCGAGCATGGATATATTTTAAACATCTTCCAGGCCGAGCATGGATATATTTTAAACATCTTCCAGGCCGAGCATGGATATATTTTACACATTTTCCAGGCCGAGCATGGATATATTTTAAACATCTTCCAGGCCGAGCATGGATAAATTTTCAACATCTTCCAGGCCGAGCATGGCCAAAGTTTCAACATCTTCCAGGCCGAGCATGGATATGTTTTAAACATCTTCCAGGCCGAGCATGGATATATTTTATACATCTTCCAGGCCGAGCATGGATATATTTTAGAAATCTTCCAGGCCAAGCATGGATATATTTTAAACATCTTTCAGGCCGAGAATGGATATGTTTTAAACATCTTCCAGGCCGAACATGGATATATTTTAAACATCTTCCAGGCCGAGCATGGCTAAAGTTTCAACAACTTCCCGGCTGAGCATGGTTATATTTTAAACATCTTCCAGGCTGATCATGGATATATTTTAAACATCTTCGAGGCCGAGCATGGCAAAAGTTTCAACATCTTCCAGGCCGAACATGGATATATTTTAAACATCTTTAGGCCGAGCATGGATATATTTTAAACATCTTCCAGGCCGAGCATGGCGAAACTTTCAACATCTTCCAGGCCGAGCATGGATATATTTTAAACACCTTCCAGGTCGAGCATGGATATATTTTAAACATCTTCCAGGCCGAGCATGGATATATTTTAAACATCTTCCAGGCCGAGTATGGATAAATTTTAAACATCTTCCAGGCCGAGCATGGATATATTTTAAACATCTTCCAGGCCGAGCATGGATATATTTTAAACATCTTCCAGGCCGAGCATGGATATATTTCAAACATTTTCCAGGAAGAGCATGGCTGAAATTTCAACATCTTCCAGGCCGAGCATGGATATATTTTAAACATCTTCCAGGCCTAGCATGGATATATTTTAAACATCTTCCAGGTCAGCATGGATATATTTTAAACATCTTCCAGGCCGAGCATGGATATAATTTAAACATCTTCCAGGCCGAGCATGGATATATTTTAAACATCTTCCAGGTCGAGCATGGATATATTTTAAACATCTTCCAGGCCGAGCATGGATATATTTTTAACATCTTCCAGGCCGAGCATGGATACATTTTAAACATCTTCCAGGCCGAGCATGGATATATTTCAAACATTTTCCAGGAAGAGCATGGCTGAAATTTCAACATCTTCCAGGCCGAGCATGGATATATTTTAAACTTCTTCCAGGCCGAGCATGGATATATTTTAAACATCTTCCAGGCCGAGCATGGATATATTTTCAACATCTTCCAGGCCGAGCATGGATATATTTTCAACATCTTCCAGGCCGAGCATGGCCAAAGTTTCAGATCTTCAAGGCCGAGCATGGATATGTTTTAAACATCTTCCAGGCCGAGCATGGATATATTTTATACATCTTCCAGGCCGAGCATGGATATATTTTAGAAATCTTCCAGGCCAAGCATGGATATATTTTAAACATCTTTCAGGCCGAGCATGGATATATTTTAAACACCTTCCAGGCCGGACATGTATGTATTTATAACATCTTTAGGCCGAGCATGGATATATTTTAAACATCTTCCAGGCCGAGCATGGATATATTTTAAACATCTTCCAGGCCGAGCATGGATATATTTTACACATTTTCCAGGCCGAGCATGGATATATTTTAAACATCTTCCAGGCCGAGCATGGATAAATTTTCAACATCTTCCAGGCCGAGCATGGCCAAAGTTTCAACATCTTCCAGGCCGAGCATGGATATGTTTTAAACATCTTCCAGGCCGAGCATGGATATATTTTATACATCTTCCAGGCCGAGCATGGATATATTTTAGAAATCTTCCAGGCCAAGCATGGATATATTTTAAACATCTTTCAGGCCGAGAATGGATATGTTTTAAACATCTTCCAGGCCGAACATGGATATATTTTAAACATCTTCCAGGCCGAGCATGGCTAAAGTTTCAACAACTTCCCGGCTGAGCATGGTTATATTTTAAACATCTTCCAGGCTGATCATGGATATATTTTAAACATCTTCGAGGCCGAGCATGGCAAAAGTTTCAACATCTTCCAGGCCGAACATGGATATATTTTAAACATCTTTAGGCCGAGCATGGATATATTTTAAACATCTTCCAGGCCGAGCATGGCGAAACTTTCAACATCTTCCAGGCCGAGCATGGATATATTTTAAACACCTTCCAGGTCGAGCATGGATATATTTTAAACATCTTCCAGGCCGAGCATGGATATATTTTAAACATCTTCCAGGCCGAGTATGGATAAATTTTAAACATCTTCCAGGCCGAGCATGGATATATTTTAAACATCTTCCAGGCCGAGCATGGATATATTTTAAACATCTTCCAGGCCGAGCATGGATATATTTTCAACATCTTCCAGGCCGAGCATGGATATATTTTAAACATCTTCCAGGTCAGCATGGATATATTTTAAACATCTTCCAGGCCGAGCATGGATATAATTTAAACATCTTCCAGGCCGAGCAAGGATATATTTTAAACATCTTCCAGGTCGAGCATGGATATATTTTAAACATCTTCCAGGCCGAGTATGGATATATTTTTAACATCTTCCAGGCCGAGCATGGATACATTTTAAACATCTTCCAGGCCGAGCATGGATATATTTCAAACATTTTCCAGGAAGAGCATGGCTGAAATTTCAACATCTTCCAGGCCGAGTATGGATATATTTTAAACTTCTTCCAGGCCGAGCATGGATATATTTTAAACATCTTCCAGGCCGAGCATGGATATATTTTCAACATCTTCCAGGCCGAGCATGGATATATTTTCAACATCTTCCAGGCCGAGCATGGCCAAAGTTTCAACATCTTCCAGGCCGAGCATGGATATGTTTTAAACATCTTCCAGGCCGAGCATGGATATATTTTATACATCTTCCAGGCCGAGCATGGATATATTTTAGAAATCTTCCAGGCCAAGCATGGATATATTTTAAACATCTTCCAGGCCGAGCATGGATATATTTCAAACATTTTCCAGGAAGAGCATGGCTGAAATTTCAACATCTTCCAGGCCGAGCATGGATATATTTTAAACATCTTCCAGGCCTAGCATGGATATATTTTAAACATCTTCCAGGTCAGCATGGATATATTTTAAACATCTTCCAGGCCGAGCATGGATATAATTTAAACATCTTCCAGGCCGAGCATGGATATATTTTAAACATCTTCCAGGTCGAGCATGGATATATTTTAAACATCTTCCAGGCCGAGCATGGATATATTTTTAACATCTTCCAGGCCGAGCATGGATACATTTTAAACATCTTCCAGGCCGAGCATGGATATATTTCAAACATTTTCCAGGAAGAGCATGGCTGAAATTTCAACATCTTCCAGGCCGAGCATGGATATATTTTAAACTTCTTCCAGGCCGAGCATGGATATATTTTAAACATCTTCCAGGCCGAGCATGGATATATTTTCAACATCTTCCAGGCCGAGCATGGATATATTTTCAACATCTTCCAGGCCGAGCATGGCCAAAGTTTCAGATCTTCAAGGCCGAGCATGGATATGTTTTAAACATCTTCCAGGCCGAGCATGGATATATTTTATACATCTTCCAGGCCGAGCATGGATATATTTTAGAAATCTTCCAGGCCAAGCATGGATATATTTTAAACATCTTTCAGGCCGAGCATGGATATATTTTAAACACCTTCCAGGCCGGACATGGATATATTTATAACATCTTTAGGCCGAGCATGGATATATTTTAAACATCTTCCAGGCCGAGCATGGATATATTTTAAACATCTTCCAGGCCGAGCATGGATATATTTTACACATTTTCCAGGCCGAGCATGGATATATTTTAAACATCTTCCAGGCCGAGCATGGATAAATTTTCAACATCTTCCAGGCCGAGCATGGCCAAAGTTTCAACATCTTCCAGGCCGAGCATGGATATGTTTTAAACATCTTCCAGGCCGAGCATGGATATATTTTATACATCTTCCAGGCCGAGCATGGATATATTTTAGAAATCTTCCAGGCCAAGCATGGATATATTTTAAACATCTTTCAGGCCGAGAATGGATATGTTTTAAACATCTTCCAGGCCGAACATGGATATATTTTAAACATCTTCCAGGCCGAGCATGGCTAAAGTTTCAACAACTTCCCGGCTGAGCATGGTTATATTTTAAACATCTTCCAGGCTGATCATGGATATATTTTAAACATCTTCGAGGCCGAGCATGGCAAAAGTTTCAACATCTTCCAGGCCGAACATGGATATATTTTAAACATCTTTAGGCCGAGCATGGATATATTTTAAACATCTTCCAGGCCGAGCATGGCGAAACTTTCAACATCTTCCAGGCCGAGCATGGATATATTTTAAACACCTTCCAGGTCGAGCATGGATATATTTTAAACATCTTCCAGGCCGAGCATGGATATATTTTAAACATCTTCCAGGCCGAGTATGGATAAATTTTAAACATCTTCCAGGCCGAGCATGGATATATTTTAAACATCTTCCAGGCCGAGCATGGATATATTTTAAACATCTTCCAGGCCGAGCATGGATATATTTCAAACATTTTCCAGGAAGAGCATGGCTGAAATTTCAACATCTTCCAGGCCGAGCATGGATATATTTTAAACATCTTCCAGGCCTAGCATGGATATATTTTAAACATCTTCCAGGTCAGCATGGATATATTTTAAACATCTTCCAGGCCGAGCATGGATATAATTTAAACATCTTCCAGGCCGAGCATGGATATATTTTAAACATCTTCCAGGTCGAGCATGGATATATTTTAAACATCTTCCAGGCCGAGCATGGATATATTTTTAACATCTTCCAGGCCGAGCATGGATACATTTTAAACATCTTCCAGGCCGAGCATGGATATATTTCAAACATTTTCCAGGAAGAGCATGGCTGAAATTTCAACATCTTCCAGGCCGAGCATGGATATATTTTAAACTTCTTCCAGGCCGAGCATGGATATATTTTAAACATCTTCCAGGCCGAGCATGGATATATTTTCAACATCTTCCAGGCCGAGCATGGATATATTTTCAACATCTTCCAGGCCGAGCATGGCCAAAGTTTCAGATCTTCAAGGCCGAGCATGGATATGTTTTAAACATCTTCCAGGCCGAGCATGGATATATTTTATACATCTTCCAGGCCGAGCATGGATATATTTTAGAAATCTTCCAGGCCAAGCATGGATATATTTTAAACATCTTTCAGGCCGAGCATGGATATATTTTAAACACCTTCCAGGCCGGACATGTATGTATTTATAACATCTTTAGGCCGAGCATGGATATATTTTAAACATCTTCCAGGCCGAGCATGGATATATTTTAAACATCTTCCAGGCCGAGCATGGATATATTTTACACATTTTCCAGGCCGAGCATGGATATATTTTAAACATCTTCCAGGCCGAGCATGGATAAATTTTCAACATCTTCCAGGCCGAGCATGGCCAAAGTTTCAACATCTTCCAGGCCGAGCATGGATATGTTTTAAACATCTTCCAGGCCGAGCATGGATATATTTTATACATCTTCCAGGCCGAGCATGGATATATTTTAGAAATCTTCCAGGCCAAGCATGGATATATTTTAAACATCTTTCAGGCCGAGAATGGATATGTTTTAAACATCTTCCAGGCCGAACATGGATATATTTTAAACATCTTCCAGGCCGAGCATGGCTAAAGTTTCAACAACTTCCCGGCTGAGCATGGTTATATTTTAAACATCTTCCAGGCTGATCATGGATATATTTTAAACATCTTCGAGGCCGAGCATGGCAAAAGTTTCAACATCTTCCAGGCCGAACATGGATATATTTTAAACATCTTTAGGCCGAGCATGGATATATTTTAAACATCTTCCAGGCCGAGCATGGCGAAACTTTCAACATCTTCCAGGCCGAGCATGGATATATTTTAAACACCTTCCAGGTCGAGCATGGATATATTTTAAACATCTTCCAGGCCGAGCATGGATATATTTTAAACATCTTCCAGGCCGAGTATGGATAAATTTTAAACATCTTCCAGGCCGAGCATGGATATATTTTAAACATCTTCCAGGCCGAGCATGGATATATTTTAAACATCTTCCAGGCCGAGCATGGATATATTTTCAACATCTTCCAGGCCGAGCATGGATATATTTTAAACATCTTCCAGGTCAGCATGGATATATTTTAAACATCTTCCAGGCCGAGCATGGATATAATTTAAACATCTTCCAGGCCGAGCAAGGATATATTTTAAACATCTTCCAGGTCGAGCATGGATATATTTTAAACATCTTCCAGTCCGAGTATGGATATATTTTTAACATCTTCCAGGCCGAGCATGGATACATTTTAAACATCTTCCAGGCCGAGCATGGATATATTTCAAACATTTTCCAGGAAGAGCATGGCTGAAATTTCAACATCTTCCAGGCCGAGTATGGATATATTTTAAACTTCTTCCAGGCCGAGCATGGATATATTTTAAACATCTTCCAGGCCGAGCATGGATATATTTTCAACATCTTCCAGGCCGAGCATGGATATATTTTCAACATCTTCCAGGCCGAGCATGGCCAAAGTTTCAACATCTTCCAGGCCGAGCATGGATATGTTTTAAACATCTTCCAGGCCGAGCATGGATATATTTTATACATCTTCCAGGCCGAGCATGGATATATTTTAGAAATCTTCCAGGCCAAGCATGGATATATTTTAAACATCTTTCAGGCCGAGCATGGATATATTTTAAACACCTTCCAGGCCGGACATGGATATATTTATAACATCTTTAGGCCGAGCATGGATATATTTTAAACATCTTCCAGGCCGAGCATGGATATATTTTAAACATCTTCCAGGCCGAGCATGGATATATTTTACACATCTTCCAGGCCGAGCATGGATATATTTTAAACATCTTCCAGGCCGAGCATGGATAAATTTTAAACATCTTCCAGGCCGAGCATGGATATATTTTAAACACCTTCCAGGTCGAGCATGGATATATTTTAAACATCTTCTAGGCCGAGCATGGAAATATTTTCAACATCTTCCAGGCCGAGCACGGATATATTTTAAACATCTTCCAGGCCGAGCATGGATATATTTTAAACATCTTCCAAGCCGAGCATGGATATATTTTAAACATCTTCCAGGCCGAGCATGGATATATTTTCAACATCTTCCAGGCCGAGCATGGATATATTTTAAACATCTTCCAGGCCGAGCAAGGATAAATTTTAAACATCTTCCAGGCCGAGCATGGATATATTTTAAACATCTTCCAGGCCGAGCATGGATATATTTTCAACATCTTCCAGGCCGAGCATGGATATATTTTAAACATCTTCCAGGCCGAGCAAGGATAAATTTTAAACATCTTCCAGGTGAGCATGGATATATTTTAAACATATTCCAGGCCGAGCATGGATATATTTTAAACATCTTCCAGGCCGAGCAAGGCTAAACTTTCAACAACTTCCCGGCTGAGCATGGTTATATTTTAAACATCTTCCAGGCCGAGCATGGATATATTTTAAACATCTTCCAGGCCGAGCATGGCAAAACTTTCAACATCTTCCAGGCGGAGCATGGATATATTTTAAACACCTTCCAGGTCGAGCATGGATATATTTTAAACATCTTCTAGGCCGAGCATGGAAATATTTTAAACATCTTCCAGGTCGAGCATGGATATATTTTAAACATCTTCCAGGCCGAGCATGGATATATTTTAAACATCTTTCAGGCCGAGCATGGCTAAAGTTTCAACATCTTCCAGGCCGAGCATGGATATGTTTTAAACATCTTTAGGCCGAGCATGGATATATTTTAAACATCTTCCAGGCCGAGCATGGTTATATTTTATACATCTTCCAGGCCGAGCATGGATATATTTTAAAAATCTTCCAGGCCGAGCATGGATATATTTTAAACATCATCGAGGCCGAGCATGGCAAAAGTTTCAACATCTTTCAGGCCGAACATGGATATATTTTAAACATCTTTAGTCCGAGCATGGATATATTTTAAACATCTTCCAGGCCGAGCATGGCTAAACTTTCAACATCTTCCAGGCCGAGCATAGATATATTTTAAACACCTTCCAGGTCGAGCATGGATATATTTTTAACATCTTCCAGGCCGAGCATGGATAAATTTTAAACATCTTCCAGGCCGAGCATGGATATATTTTAAACATCTTCCAGGCCGAGCATGGATATATTTTAAACATCTTCCAGGCCGAGCATGGATATATTTTCAACATCTTCCAGGCCGAGCATGGATATATTTTAAACATCTTCCAGGTCGAGCATGGATATATTTTAAACATCTTCCAGGCCGAGCATGGATATAATTTAAACATCTTCCAGGTCGAGCATGGCTGAAATTTCAACATCTTCCAGGCCGAGCATGGCAAAACTTTCAACTACTTCCAGGCCGAGCATGG
This sequence comes from Scyliorhinus torazame, assembly GCF_047496885.1. Lineage (NCBI taxonomy): Eukaryota > Metazoa > Chordata > Chondrichthyes > Carcharhiniformes > Scyliorhinidae > Scyliorhinus > Scyliorhinus torazame. Next base: position 94,267,305 of record NC_092726.1, on the reverse strand, counting down.
ATATATTTTAAACACCTTCCAGGTCGAGCATGGGTATATTTTAAACATCTTCTAGGCCGATCATGGCAATATTTTCAACATCTTCCAGGCCGAGCACGGATATATTTTAAACATCTTCCAGGCCGAGCATGGATATATTTTAAACATCTTCCAGGCCGAGCATGGATATATTTTAAACATCTTCCAGGCCGAGCATGGATATATTTTCAACATCTTCCAGGCCGAGCATGGATATATTTTAAACATCTTCCAGGCCGAGCATGGATAAATTTTAAACATCTTCCAGGCCGAGCATGGATATATTTTAATCATCTTCCAGGACGAGCATGGATATATTTTAAACATCTTCCAGGCCGAGCAAGGCTAAACTTTCAACATCTTCCAGGCCGAGCATGGTTATATTTTAAACATCTTCCAGGCCGAGCATGGATATATTTAAAACATCTTCCAAGCCGAGCATGGCTAAAGTTTCAACATCTTCCAGGCCGTACATGGATATATTTATAACATCTTTAGGCCGAGCATGGATATATTTTAAACATTTTCCAGGCCGAGCATGGATATATTTTAAACATCTTCCAGGTCGAGCATGGATATATTTTAAACATCTTCCAGGCCGAGCATGGATATATTTTAAACATCTTTCAAGCCGTGCATGGCTAAAGTTTCAACATCTTCCAGGCCGAGCATGGATATGTTTTAAACATCTTTAGGCCGAGCATGGATATATTTTAAACATCTTCCAGGCCGAGCATGGATATATTTTATACATCTTCCAGGCCGAGCATGGATATATTTTAAAAATCTTCCAGGCCGAGCATGGATATATTTTAAACATCTTCGAGGCCGAGCATGGCAAAAGTTTCAACATCTTCCAGGCCGAACACGGATATATTTTAAACATCTTTAGGCCGAGCATGGATATATTTTAAACATCTTCCAGGCCGAGCATGGCTAAACTTTCAACATCTTCCAGGCCGAGCATGGATATATTTTAAACACCTTCCAGGTCGAGCATGGATATATTTTTAACATCTTCCAGGCCGAGCTTGGATATATTTTAAACATCTTCCAGGCCGAGCATGGATATATTTTAAACATCTTCCAGGCCGAGCATGGATATATTTTAAACATCTTCCAGGCCGAGCATGGATATATTTTAAACATCTTCCAGGCTGAGCATGGATATATTTTAAACATCTTCCAGGCTGAGCATGGATATATTTTCAACATATTCCAGGCCGAGCATGGATATATTTTCAACATCTTCCAGACTGAGCATGGATATATTTTAAACATCTTCCAGGCCGAGCATGGATATATTTTAAACATCTTCCAGGCCGAGCATGGATATAATTTAAACATCTTCCAGGTCGAGCATGGATATATTTTAAACATCTTCCAGGCTGAGCATGGATATATTTTTAACATCTTCCAGGCCGAGCATGGATATATTTTAAACATCTTCCAGGCCGAGCATGGATATATTTCAAACATTTTCCAGGAAGAGCATGGCTGAAATTTCAACATCTTCCAGACCGAGCATGGATATATTTTAAACATCTTCCAGGCCGAGCATGGATATATTTTAAACATCTTCAAGGCCGAGCATGGATATATTTTAAACATCTTCCAGGCCGAGCATGGATATATTTTCAACATCTTCCAGGCCGAGCATGGATATATTTTAAACATCTTCCAGGCCGAGCATGGATATATTTTAAACATCTTCCAGGCTGAGCATGGATATATTTTAAACATCTTTCAGGCTGAGCATGGATATATTTTCAACATATCCCAGGCCGAGCATGGATATATTTTCAACATCTTCCAGGCTGAGCATGGATATATTTTAAACATCTTCCAGGCCGAGCATGGATATATTTTAAACATCTTCCAGGCCGAGCATGGATATAATTTAAACATCTTCCAGGTCGAGCATGGATATATTTTAAACATCTTCCAGGCTGAGCATGGATATATTTTTAACATCTTCCAGGCCGAGCATGGATATATTTTAAACATCTTCCAGGCCGAGCATGGATATATTTCAAACATTTTCCAGGAAGAGCATGGCTGAAATTTCAACATCTTCCAGACCGAGCATGGATATATTTTAAACATCTTCCAGGCCGAGCATGGATATATTTTAAACATCTTCAAGGCCGAGCATGGATATATTTTAAACATCTTCCAGGCCGAGCATGGATATATTTTCAACATCTTCCAGGCCGAGCATGGATATATTTTAAACATCTTCCAGATCGAGCATGGATATATTTTAAACATCTTCCAGGCCGAGCATGGATCTAATTTAAACATCTTCCAGGCCGAGCATGGATATATTTTAAACATCTTCCAGGTCGAGCATGGATATATTTTAAACATCTTCCAGGCCAAGCATGGATATATTTTTAACATCTTCCAGGCCGAGCATGGATATATTTTAAACATTTTCCAGGAAGAGCATGGCTGAAATTTCAACATCTTCCAGGCCGAGCATGGATATATTTTAAACATCTTCCAGGCCGAGCATGGATATATTTTAAACATCTTCCAGGCCGAGCATGGCGAAAGTTTCAACATCTTCCAGGCCGAACATGGATATATTTATAACATCTTTAGGCCGAGCATGGATATATTTTAAAAATCTTCCAGGCCGAGCATGGATATATTTTTAACATCTTCCTGGCCGAGCATGGATACATTTTAAACATCTTCCAGGCCGAGCATGGATATACTTCAAACATTTTCCAGGAAGAGCATGGCTGAAATTTCAACATCTTCCAGGCCGAGCATGGATATATTTTAAACATCTTCCAGATCGAGCATGGATATATTTTAAACATCTTCCAGGCCGAGCATGGATCTAATTTAAACATCTTCCAGGCCGAGCATGGATATATTTTAAACATCTTCCAGATCGAGCATGGATATATTTTAAACATCTTCCAGGCCAAGCATGGATATATTTTTAACATCTTCCAGGCCGAGCATGGATATATTTTAAACATTTTCCAGGAAGAGCATGGCTGAAATTTCAACATCTTCCAGGCCGAGCATGGATATATTTTAAACATCTTCCAGGCCGAGCATGGATATATTTTAAACATCTTCCAGGCCGAGCATGGCGAAAGTTTCAACATCTTCCAGGCCGAACATGGATATATTTATAACATCTTTAGGCCGAGCATGGATATATTTTAAACATCTTCCAGGCCGAGCATGGATATATTTTTAACATCTTCCTGGCCGAGCATGGATACATTTTAAACATCTTCCAGGCCGAGCATGGATATATTTCAAACATTTTCCAGGAAGAGCATGGCTGAAATTTCAACATCTTCCAGGCCGAGCATGGATATATTTTAAACTTCTTCCAGGCCGAGCATGGATATATTTTAAACATCTTCCAGGCCGAGCATGGATATATTTCCAACATCTTCCAGGCCGAGCATGGCCAAAGTTTCAACATCTTCCAGGCCGAGCATGGATATGTTTTAAACATCTTCCAGGCCGAGCATGGATATATTTTATACATCTTCCAGGCCGAGCATGGATATATTTTAGAAATCTTCCAGGCCAAGCATGGATATATTTTAAACATCTTTCAGGCCGAGCATGGATATATTTTAAACACCTTCCAGGCCGGACATGGATATATTTATAACATCTTTAGGCCGAGCATGGATATATTTTAAACATCTTCCAGGCCGAGCATGGATATATTTTAAACATCTTCCAGGCCGAGCATGGATATATTTTAAACATCTTCCAGGCCGAGCATGTATAAATTTTAAACATCTTCCAGGCCGAGCATGGATATATTTTAAACACCTTCCAGGTCGAGAATGGATATATTTTAAACATCTTCTAGGCCGAGCATGGAAATATTTTCAACATCTTCCAGGCCGAGCACGGATATATTTTAAACATCTTCCAGGCCGAGTATGGATATATTTTAAACATCTTCCAGGCCGAGCATGGATATATTTTAAACATCTTCCAGGCCGAGCATGGATATATTTTCAACATCTTCCAGGCCGAGCATGGATATATTTTAAACATCTTCCAGGCCGAGCATGGATAAATTTTAAACATCTTCCAGGCCGAGCATGGATATAATTTAAACATCTTCCAGGCCGAGCATGGATATATTTGTAACATCTTCCAGGCCGAGCAAGGCTAAACTTTCAACAACTTCCCGGCTGAGCAAGGTTATATTTTAAACATCTTCCAGGCCGAGCATGGATATATTTTAAACATCTTCCAGGCCGAGCATGGCGAAAGTTTCAACATCTTCCAGGCCGAACATGGATATATTTATAACATCTTTAGGCCGAGCATGGATATATTTTAAACATTTTCCAGGCCGAGCATGGATATATTTTAAACATCTTCCAGGTCGAGCATGGATATATTTTAAACATCTTCCAGGCCGAGCATGGATATATTTTAAACATTTTCCAGGAAGAGCATGGCTGAAATTTCAACATCTTCCAGGCCGAGCATGGATATATTTTAAACTTCTTCCAGGCCGAGCATGGATATATTTTAAACATCTTCCAGGCCGAGCATGGATATATTTTCAACATCTTCCAGGCCGAGCATGGCCAAAGTTTCAACTTCTTCCAGGCCGAGCATGGATATGTTTTAAACATCTTCCAGGCCGAGCATGGATATATTTTAAACATCTTCCAGGCCGAGCATGGATATATTTTCAACATCTTCCAGGCTGAGCATGGATATATTTTAAACTTCTTCCAGGTCGAGCATGGATATATTTTAAACATCTTCCAGGCCGAGCATGGATATAATTTAAACATCTTCCAGGTCGAGCATGGATATATTTTAAACATCTTCCAGGCTGAGCATGGATATATTTTTAACATCTTCCAGGCCGAGCATGGATATATTTTAAACATCTTCCAGGCCGAGCATGGATATATTTCAAACATTTTCCAGGAAGAGCATGGCTGAAATTTCAACATCTTCCAGGCCGAGCATGGATATATTTTAAACATCTTCCAGGCCGAGCATGGATATATTTTAAACATCTTCCAGGCCGAGCATGGATATATTTTAAACATCTTCCAGGCCGAGCATGGATATATTTTCAACATCTTCCAGGCCGAGCATGGATATATTTTAAACATCTTCCAGATCGAGCATGGATATATTTAAAACATCTTCCAGGCCGAGCATGGATCTAATTTAAACATCTTCCAGGCCGAGCATGGATATATTTTAAACATCTTCCAGGTCGAGCATGGATATATTTTAAACATCTTCCAGGCCGAGCATGGATATATTTTAAACATCTTCCAGGCCGAGCATGGATATATTTTAAACATCTTCCAGGCCGAGCATGGATATATTTTCAACATCTTCCAGGCCGAGCATGGATATATTTTAAACATCTTCCAGATCGAGCATGGATATATTTAAAACATCTTCCAGGCCGAGCATGGATCTAATTTAAACATCTTCCAGGCCGAGCATGGATATATTTTAAACATCTTCCAGGTCGAGCATGGATATATTTTAAACATCTTCCAGGCCGAGCATGGATATATTTTTAACATCTTCCAGGCCGAGCATGGATATATTTTAAACATTTTCCAGGAAGAGCATGGCTGAAATTTCAACATCTTCCAGGCCGAGCATGGATATATTTTAAACACCTTCCAGGCCGAGCATGGATATATTTTCAACATCTTCCAGGCCGAGCATGGATATATTTCAAACATTTTCCAGGAAGAGCATGGCTGAAATTTCAACATCTTCCAGGCCGAGCATAGATATATTTTAAACATCTTCCAGGCCGAGCATGGATATATTTTAAACATCTTCCAGGCCGAGCATGGCGAAAGTTTCAACATCTTCCAGGCCGAACATGGATATATTTATAACATCTTTAGGCCGAGCATGGATATATTTTAAACATTTTCCAGGCCGAGCATGGATATATTTTAAACATCTTCCAGGACGAGCATGGATATATTTTAAACATCTTCCAGGCCGAGCATGGATATATTTTAAACATCTTTCAGGCCGAGCATGGCTAAAGTTTCAACATCTTCCAGGCCGAGCATGGATATGTTTTAAACATCTTTAGGCCGAAAATGGATATATTTTAAACATCTTCCAGGCCGAGCATGGATATATTTTAAACATCTTCCAGGTCGAGCATGGATATATTTTAAACATCTTCCAGGCCGAGCATGGATATATTTTAAACATCTTCCAGGCCGAGCATGGATATATTTTAAAAATCTTCCAGGCCGAGCATGGATATATTTTAAACATCTTCGAGGCCGAGCATGGCAAAAGTTTCAACATCTTCCAGGCCGAACATGGATATATTTTAAACATCTTTAGGCCGAGCATGGATATATTTTAAACATCTTCCAGGCCAAGCATGGATATATTTTTAACATCTTCCTGGCCGTGCATGGATATATTTTAAACATCTTCCAGGCCGAGCATGGATATATTTCAAACATTTTCCAGGAAGAGCATGGCTGAAATTTCAACATCTTCCAGGCCGAGCATGGATATATTTTAAACTTCTTCCAGGCCGAGCATGGATATATTTTAAACATCTTCCAGGCCGAGCATGGATATATTTTCAACATCTTCCAGGCCGAGCATGGCCAAAGTTTCAACATCTTCCAGGCCGAGCATGGATATGTTTTAAACATCTTCCAGGCCGAGCATGGATATATTTTATACATCTTCCAGGCCGAGCATGGATATATTTTAGAAATCTTCCAGGCCAAGCATGGATATATTTTAAACATCTTTCAGGCCGAGCATGGATATATTTTAAACACCTTCCAGGCCGGACATGGATATATTTTAAACATCTTCCAGGCCGAGCATGGATATATTTTAAACACCTTCCAGGTCGAGCATGGATATATTTTAAACATCTTCTAGGCCGAGCATGGATATATTTTAAACATCTTCCAGGCCGAGCATGGATATATTTTAAACATCTTCCAAGCCGAGCATGGATATATTTTAAACATCTTCCAGGCCGAGCATGGATAAATTTTAAACATCTTCCAGGCCGAGCATGGATATATTTTAAACACCTTCCAGGTCGAGCATGGATATATTTTAAACATCTTCTAGGCCGAGCATGGAAATATTTTCAACATCTTCCAGGCCGAGCACGGATATATTTTAAACATCTTCCAGGCCGAGCATGGATATATTTTAAACATCTTCCAGGCCGAGCATGGATATATTTTAAACATCTTCCAGGCCGAGCATGGATATATTTTCAACATCTTCCAGGCCGAGCATGGATATATTTTAAACATCTTCCAGGCCGAGCATGGATAAATTTTAATCATCTTCCAGGCCGAGCATGGATATATTTTAAACATCTCCCAGGCCGAGCATGGATATATTTTAAACATCTTCCAGGCCGAGCAAGGCTAAACTTTCAACAACTTCCCGGCTGAGCATGGTTATATTTTAAACATTTTCCAGGCCGAGCATGGATATATTTTAAACATCTTCCAGGTCGAGCATGGATATATTTTAAACATCTTCCAGGCCGAGCATGGATATATTTTAAACATCTTTCAGGCCGAGCATGGCTAAAGTTTCAACATCTTCCAGGCCGAGCATGGATATGTTTTAAACATCTTTAGGCCGAGCATGGATATATTTTAAACTTCTTCCAGGTCGAGCATGGATATATTTTAAACATCTTCCAGGCCGAGCATGGATATAATTTAAACATCTTCCAGGTCGAGCATGGATATATTTTAAACATCTTCCAGGCTGAGCATGGATATATTTTTAACATCTTCCAGGCCGAGCATGGATATATTTTAAACATCTTCCAGGCCGAGCATGGATATATTTCAAACATTTTCCAGGAAGAGCATGGCTGAAATTTCAACATCTTCCAGGCAGAGCATGGATATATTTTAAACATCTTCCAGGCCGAGCATGGATATGTTTTAAACATCTTCCAGGCCGAGCATGGATATATTTTATACATCTTCCAGGCCGAGCATGGATATATTTTAGAAATCTTCCAGGCCAAGCATGGATATATTTTAAACATCTTTCAGGCCGAGCATGGATATATTTTAAACACCTTCCAGGCCGGACATGGATATATTTTAAACATCTTCCAGGCCGAGCATGGATATATTTTAAACACCTTCCAGGTCGAGCATGGATATATTTTAAACATCTTCTAGGCCGAGCATGGATATATTTTAAACATCTTCCAGGCCGAGCATGGATATATTTTAAACATCTTCCAAGCCGAGCATGGATATATTTTAAACATCTTCCAGGCCGAGCATGGATAAATTTTAAACATCTTCCAGGCCGAGCATGGATATATTTTAAACACCTTCCAGGTCGAGCATGGATATATTTTAAACATCTTCTAGGCCGAGCATGGAAATATTTTCAACATCTTCCAGGCCGAGCACGGATATATTTTAAACATCTTCCAGGCCGAGCATGGATATATTTTAAACATCTTCCAGGCCGAGCATGGATATATTTTAAACATCTTCCAGGCCGAGCATGGATATATTTTCAACATCTTCCAGGCCGAGCATGGATATATTTTAAACATCTTCCAGGCCGAGCATGGATAAATTTTAATCATCTTCCAGGCCGAGCATGGATATATTTTAAACATCTCCCAGGCCGAGCATGGATATATTTTAAACATCTTCCAGGCCGAGCAAGGCTAAACTTTCAACAACTTCCCGGCTGAGCATGGTTATATTTTAAACATTTTCCAGGCCGAGCATGGATATATTTTAAACATCTTCCAGGTCGAGCATGGATATATTTTAAACATCTTCCAGGCCGAGCATGGATATATTTTAAACATCTTTCAGGCCGAGCATGGCTAAAGTTTCAACATCTTCCAGGCCGAGCATGGATATGTTTTAAACATCTTTAGGCCGAGCATGGATATATTTTAAACTTCTTCCAGGTCGAGCATGGATATATTTTAAACATCTTCCAGGCCGAGCATGGATATAATTTAAACATCTTCCAGGTCGAGCATGGATATATTTTAAACATCTTCCAGGCTGAGCATGGATATATTTTTAACATCTTCCAGGCCGAGCATGGATATATTTTAAACATCTTCCAGGCCGAGCATGGATATATTTCAAACATTTTCCAGGAAGAGCATGGCTGAAATTTCAACATCTTCCAGGCCGAGCATGGATATATTTTAAACATCTTCCAGGCCGAGCATGGATATATTTTAAACATCTTCCAGGCCGAGCATGGATATATTTTAAACATCTTCCAGGCCGAGCATGGATATATTTTCAACATCTTCCAGGCCGAGCATGGATATATTTTAAACATCTTCCAGATCGAGCATGGATATATTTAAAACATCTTCCAGGCCGAGCATGGATCTAATTTAAACATCTTCCAGGCCGAGCATGGATATATTTTAAACATCTTCCAGGTCGAGCATGGATATATTTTAAACATCTTCCAGGCCGAGCATGGATATATTTTTAACATCTTCCAGGCGGAGCATGGATATATTTTAAACATTTTCCAGGAAGAGCATGGCTGAAATTTCAACATCTTCCAGGCCGAGCATGGATATATTTTAAACATCTTCCAGGCCGAGCATGGATATATTTTAAACATCTTCCAGGCCGAGCATGGATATATTGTCAACATCTTCCAGGCCGAGCATGGATATATTTCAAACATTTTCCAGGAAGAGCATGGCTGAAATTTCAACATCTTCCAGGCCGAGCATGGATATATTTTAAACATCTTCCAGGCCGAGCATGGATATATTTTAAACATCTTCCAGGCCGAGCATGGCGAAAGTTTCAACATCTTCCAGGCCGAACATGGATATATTTATAACATCTTCAGGCCGAGCATGGATATATTTTAAACATTTTCCAGGCCGAGCATGGATATATTTTAAACATCTTCCAGGTCGAGCATGGATATATTTTAAGCATCTTCCAGGCCGAGCATGGATATATAATTTAAACATCTTTCAGGCCGAGCATGGATATATTTTAAATATCTTCCAGGCCGAGCATGGATATATTTTAAAAATCTTCCAGGCCGAGCATGGATATATTTTAAACATCTTCGAGGCCGAGCATGGCAAAAGTTTCAACATCTTCCAGGCCGAACATGGATATATTTTAAACATCTTTAGGCCGAGCATGGATATATTTTAAACATCTTCCAGGCCAAGCATGGATATATTTTTAACATCTTCCTGGCCGTGCATGGATATATTTTAAACATCTTCCAGGCCGAGCATGGATATATTTCAAACATTTTCCAGGAAGAGCATGGCTGAAATTTCAACATCTTCCAGGCCGAGCATGGATATATTTTAAACTTCTTCCAGGCCGAGCATGGATATATTTTAAACATCTTCCAGGCCGAGCATGGATATATTTTCAACATCTTCCAGGCCGAGCATGGCCAAAGTTTCAACATCTTCCAGGCCGAGCATGGATATGTTTTAAACATCTTCCAGGCCGAGCATGGATATATTTTAAACATCTTCCAGGCCGAGCATGGATATATTTTAGAAATCTTCCAGGCCAAGCATGGATATATTTTAAACATCTTTCAGGCCGGGCATGGATATATTTTAAACACCTTCCAGGCCGGACATGGATATATTTATAACATCTTTAGGCCGAGCATGGATATATTTTAAACATCTTCCAGGCCGAGCATGGATATATTTTAAACATCTTCCAGGCCGAGCATGGATATATTTTAAACATCTTCCAGGCCGAGCATGGATAAATTTTAAACATCTTCCAGGCCGAGCATGGATATATTTTAAACACCTTCCAGGTCGAGCATGGATATATTTTAAACATCTTCTAGGCCGAGCATGGAAATATTTTCAACATCTTCCAGGCCGAGCACGGATATATTTTAAACATCTTCCAGGCCGAGCATGGATATATTTTAAACATCTTCCAGGCCGAGCATGGATATATTTTAAACATCTTCCAGGCCGAGCATGGATATATTTTAAACATCTCCCAGGCCGAGCATGGATATATTTTAAACATCTTCCAGGCCGAGCAAGGCTAAACTTTCAACAACTTCCCGGCTGAGCATGGTTATATTTTAAACATTTTCCAGGCCGAGCATGGATATATTTTAAACATCTTCCAGGTCGAGCATGGATATATTTTAAACATCTTCGAGGCCGAGCATGGCAAAAGTTTCAACATCTTTCAGGCCGAACATGGATATATTTTAAACATCTTTAGGCCGAGCATGGATATATTTTAAACATCTTCCAGGCCGAGCATGGCTAAACTTTCAACATCTTCCAGGCCGAGCATGGATATATTTTAAACATCTTCCAGGCCGAGCATGGATAAATTTTAAACATCTTCCAGGCCGAGCATGGATATATTTTAAACACCTTCCAGGTCGTGCATGGATATATTTATAACATCTTTAGGCCGAGCATGGATATATTTTAAACATCTTCCAGGCCGAGCATGGATATATTTTAAACATCTTCCAGGCCGAGCATGGATATATTTTAAACATCTTCCAGGCCGAGCATGGATAAATTTTAAACATCTTCCAGGCCGAGCATGGATATATTTTAAACACCTTCCAGGTCGAGCATGGATATATTTTAAACATCTTCTAGGCCGAGCATGGAAATATTTTCAACATCTTCCAGGCCGAGCACGGATATATTTTAAACATCTTCCAGGCCGAGCATGGATATATTTTAAACATCTTCCAGGCCGAGCATGGATATATTTTAAACATCTTCCAGGCCGAGCATGGATATATTTTCAACATCTTCCAGGCCGAGCATGGATATATTTTAAACATCTTCCAGGCCGAGCATGGATAAATTTTAAACATCTTCCAGGCCGACCATGGATATATTTTAAACATCTCCCAGGCCGAGCATGGATATATTTTAAACATCTTCCAGGCCGAGCAAGGCTAAACTTTCAACAACTTCCCGGCTGAGCATGGTTATATTTTAAACATTTTCCAGGCCGAGCATGGATATATTTTAAACATCTTCCAGGTCGAGCATGGATATATTTTAAACATCTTCCAGGCCGAGCATGGATATATTTTAAACATCTTTCAGGCCGAGCATGGCTAAAGTTTCAACATCTTCCAGGCCGAGCATGGATATGTTTTAAACATCTTTAGGCCGAGCATGGATATATTTTAAACATCTTCCAGGCCGAGCATGGATATATTTTATACATCTTCCAGGCCGAGCATGGATATATTTTAAAAATCTTCCAGGCCGAGCATGGATATATTTTAAACATCTTCGAGGCCGAGCATGGCAAAAGTTTCAACATCTTTCAGGCCGAACATGGATATATTTTAAACATCTTTAGGCCGAGCATGGATATATTTTAAACATCTTCCAGGCCGAGCATGGCTAAACTTTCAACATCTTCCAGGCCGAGCATGGATATATTTTAAACACCTTCCAGGCCGAGCATGGATATATTTTAAACATCTTCCAGGCCGAGCATGGATATATTTTAAACATCTTCCAGGCCGAGCATGGATATATTTTAAACATCTTGCAGGCCGAGCATGGATATATTTTCAACATCTTCCAGGCCGAGCATGGATATATTTTAAACATCTTCCAGGTCGAGCATGGATATATTTTAAACATTTCCAGGCCGAGCATGGATATAATTTAAACATCTTCCAGGTCGAGCATGGATATATTTTAAACATCTTCCAGGCTGAGCATGGATATATTTTTAACATCTTCCAGGCCGAGCATGGATATATTTTAAACATCTTCCAGGCCGAGCATGGATATATTTCAAACATTTTCCAGGAAGAGCATGGCTGAAATTTCAACATCTTCCAGGCCGAGCATGGCAAAACTTTCAACTACTTCCAGGCCGAGCATGGATATATTTTAAACACCTTCCAGGTCGAGCATGGATATATTTTAAACATCTTCTAGGCCGATCATGGCAATATTTTCAACATCTTCCAGGCCGAGCATGGATATATTTTAAACATCTTCCAGGCCGAGCATGGATATATTTTAAACATCTTCCAGGCCGAGCATGGATATATTTTCAACATCTTCCAGGCCGAGCATGGATATATTTTAAACATCTTCCAGGCCGAGCATGGATAAATTTTAAACATCTTCCAGGCCGAGCATGGATATATTTTAATCATCTTCCAGGCCGAGCATGGATATATTTTAAACATCTTCCAGGCCGAGCAAGGCTAAACTTTGAACATCTTCCAGGCCGAGCATGGTTATATTTTAAACATCTTCCAGGCCGAGCTTGGATATATTTAAAACATCTTCCAGGCCGAGCATGGCTAAAGTTTCAACATCTTCCAGGCCGAACATGGATATATTTATAACATCTTTAGGCCGAGCATGGATATATTTTAAACATTTTCCAGGCCGAGCATGGATATATTTTAAACATCTTCCAGGTCGAGCATGGATATATTTTAAACATCTTCCAGGCCGAGCATGGATATATTTTAAACATCTTTCAAGCCGTGCATGGCTAAAGTTTCAACATCTTCCAGGCCGAGCATGGATATGTTTTAAACATCTTTAGGCCGAGCATGGATATATTTTAAACATCTTCCAGGCCGAGCATGGATATATTTTATACATCTTCCAGGCCGAGCATGGATATATTTTAAAAATCTTCCAGGCCGAGCATGGATATATTTTAAACATCTTCGAGGCCGAGCATGGCAAAAGTTTCAACATCTTCCAGGCCGAACACGGATATATTTTAAACATCTTTAGGCCGAGCATGGATATATTTTAAACATCTTCCATGCCGAGCATGGCTAAACTTTCAACATCTTCCAGGCCGAGCATGGGTATATTTTAAACACCTTCCAGGTCGAGCATGGATATATTTTTAACATCTTCCAGGCCGAGCATGGATATATTTTAAACATCTTCCAAGCCTAGCATGGATATATTTTAAACATCTTCCAGGCCGAGCATGGATATATTTTAAACATCTTCCAGGCCGAGCATGGATATATTTTAAACATCTTCCAGGCTGAGCATGGATATATTTTAAACATCTTCCAGGCTGAGCATGGATATATTTTCAACATATTCCAGGCCGAGCATGGATATATTTTCAACATCTTCCAGGCTGAGCATGGATATATTTTAAACATCTTCCAGGCCGAGCATGGATATATTTTAAACATCTTCCAGGCCGAGCATGGATATAATTTAAACATCTTCCAGGCCGAGCATGGATATATTTCAAACATTTTCCAGGAAGAGCATGGCTGAAATTTCAACATCTTCCAGACCGAGCATGGATATATTTTAAACATCTTCCAGGCCGAGCATGGAGATATTTTAAACATCTTCAAGGCCGAGCATGGATATATTTTAAACATCTTCCAGGCCGAGCATGGATATATTTTCAACATCTTCCAGGCCGAGCATGGATATATTTTAAACATCTTCCAGATCGAGCATGGATATATTTTAAACATCTTCCAGGCCGAGCATGGATCTAATTTAAACATCTTCCAGGCCGAGCATGGATATATTTTAAACATCTTCCAGGTCGAGCATGGATATATTTTAAACATCTTCCAGGCCAAGCATGGATATATTTTTAACATCTTCCAGGCCGAGCATGGATATATTTTAAACATTTTCCAGGAAGAGCATGGCTGAAATTTCAACATCTTCCAGGCCGAGCATGGATATATTTTAAACATGTTCCAGGCCGAGCATGGATATATTTTAAACATCTTCCAGGCCGAGCATGGCGAAAGTTTCAACATCTTCCAGGCCGAACATGGATATATTTATAACATCATTAGGCCGAGCATGGATATATTTTAAACATCTTCAGGCCGAGCATGGATATATTTTAAACATCTTCCAGGCCGAGCATGGATATATTTTAAACATCTTCCAGGCCGAGCATGGATATATTTTCAACATCTTCCAGGCCGAGCATGGATATATTTTAAACATCTTCCAGGCCGAGCATGGATAAATTTTAATCATCTTCCAGGCCGAGCATGGATATATTTTAAACATCTCCCAGGCCGAGCATGGATATATTTTAAACATCTTCCAGGCCGAGCAAGGCTAAACTTTCAACAACTTCCCGGCTGAGCATGGTTATATTTTAAACATTTTCCAGGCCGAGCATGGATATATTTTAAACATCTTCCAGGTCGAGCATGGATATATTTTAAACATCTTCCAGGCCGAGCATGGATATATTTTAAACATCTTTCAGGCCGAGCATGGCTAAAGTTTCAACATCTTCCAGGCCGAGCATGGATATGTTTTAAACATCTTTAGGCCGAGCATGGATATATTTTAAACTTCTTCCAGGTCGAGCATGGATATATTTTAAACATCTTCCAGGCCGAGCATGGATATAATTTAAACATCTTCCAGGTCGAGCATGGATATATTTTAAACATCTTCCAGGCTGAGCATGGATATATTTTTAACATCTTCCAGGCCGAGCATGGATATATTTTAAACATCTTCCAGGCCGAGCATGGATATATTTCAAACATTTTCCAGGAAGAGCATGGCTGAAATTTCAACATCTTCCAGGCAGAGCATGGATATATTTTAAACATCTTCCAGGCCGAGCATGGATATGTTTTAAACATCTTCCAGGCCGAGCATGGATATATTTTATACATCTTCCAGGCCGAGCATGGATATATTTTAGAAATCTTCCAGGCCAAGCATGGATATATTTTAAACATCTTTCAGGCCGAGCATGGATATATTTTAAACACCTTCCAGGCCGGACATGGATATATTTTAAACATCTTCCAGGCCGAGCATGGATATATTTTAAACACCTTCCAGGTCGAGCATGGATATATTTTAAACATCTTCTAGGCCGAGCATGGATATATTTTAAACATCTTCCAGGCCGAGCATGGATATATTTTAAACATCTTCCAAGCCGAGCATGGATATATTTTAAACATCTTCCAGGCCGAGCATGGATAAATTTTAAACATCTTCCAGGCCGAGCATGGATATATTTTAAACACCTTCCAGGTCGAGCATGGATATATTTTAAACATCTTCTAGGCCGAGCATGGAAATATTTTCAACATCTTCCAGGCCGAGCACGGATATATTTTAAACATCTTCCAGGCCGAGCATGGATATATTTTAAACATCTTCCAGGCCGAGCATGGATATATTTTAAACATCTTCCAGGCCGAGCATGGATATATTTTCAACATCTTCCAGGCCGAGCATGGATATATTTTAAACATCTTCCAGGCCGAGCATGGATAAATTTTAATCATCTTCCAGGCCGAGCATGGATATATTTTAAACATCTCCCAGGCCGAGCATGGATATATTTTAAACATCTTCCAGGCCGAGCAAGGCTAAACTTTCAACAACTTCCCGGCTGAGCATGGTTATATTTTAAACATTTTCCAGGCCGAGCATGGATATATTTTAAACATCTTCCAGGTCGAGCATGGATATATTTTAAACATCTTCCAGGCCGAGCATGGATATATTTTAAACATCTTTCAGGCCGAGCATGGCTAAAGTTTCAACATCTTCCAGGCCGAGCATGGATATGTTTTAAACATCTTTAGGCCGAGCATGGATATATTTTAAACTTCTTCCAGGTCGAGCATGGATATATTTTAAACATCTTCCAGGCCGAGCATGGATATAATTTAAACATCTTCCAGGTCGAGCATGGATATATTTTAAACATCTTCCAGGCTGAGCATGGATATATTTTTAACATCTTCCAGGCCGAGCATGGATATATTTTAAACATCTTCCAGGCCGAGCATGGATATATTTCAAACATTTTCCAGGAAGAGCATGGCTGAAATTTCAACATCTTCCAGGCCGAGCATGGATATATTTTAAACATCTTCCAGGCCGAGCATGGATATATTTTAAACATCTTCCAGGCCGAGCATGGATATATTTTAAACATCTTCCAGGCCGAGCATGGATATATTTTCAACATCTTCCAGGCCGAGCATGGATATATTTTAAACATCTTCCAGATCGAGCATGGATATATTTAAAACATCTTCCAGGCCGAGCATGGATCTAATTTAAACATCTTCCAGGCCGAGCATGGATATATTTTAAACATCTTCCAGGTCGAGCATGGATATATTTTAAACATCTTCCAGGCCGAGCATGGATATATTTTTAACATCTTCCAGGCGGAGCATGGATATATTTTAAACATTTTCCAGGAAGAGCATGGCTGAAATTTCAACATCTTCCAGGCCGAGCATGGATATATTTTAAACATCTTCCAGGCCGAGCATGGATATATTTTAAACATCTTCCAGGCCGAGCATGGATATATTGTCAACATCTTCCAGGCCGAGCATGGATATATTTCAAACATTTTCCAGGAAGAGCATGGCTGAAATTTCAACATCTTCCAGGCCGAGCATGGATATATTTTAAACATCTTCCAGGCCGAGCATGGATATATTTTAAACATCTTCCAGGCCGAGCATGGCGAAAGTTTCAACATCTTCCAGGCCGAACATGGATATATTTATAACATCTTCAGGCCGAGCATGGATATATTTTAAACATTTTCCAGGCCGAGCATGGATATATTTTAAACATCTTCCAGGTCGAGCATGGATATATTTTAAGCATCTTCCAGGCCGAGCATGGATATATAATTTAAACATCTTTCAGGCCGAGCATGGATATATTTTAAACATCTTCCAGGCCGAGCATGGATATATTTTAAAAATCTTCCAGGCCGAGCATGGATATATTTTAAACATCTTCGAGGCCGAGCATGGCAAAAGTTTCAACATCTTCCAGGCCGAACATGGATATATTTTAAACATCTTTAGGCCGAGCATGGATATATTTTAAACATCTTCCAGGCCAAGCATGGATATATTTTTAACATCTTCCTGGCCGTGCATGGATATATTTTAAACATCTTCCAGGCCGAGCATGGATATATTTCAAACATTTTCCAGGAAGAGCATGGCTGAAATTTCAACATCTTCCAGGCCGAGCATGGATATATTTTAAACTTCTTCCAGGCCGAGCATGGATATATTTTAAACATCTTCCAGGCCGAGCATGGATATATTTTCAACATCTTCCAGGCCGAGCATGGCCAAAGTTTCAACATCTTCCAGGCCGAGCATGGATATGTTTTAAACATCTTCCAGGCCGAGCATGGATATATTTTAAACATCTTCCAGGCCGAGCATGGATATATTTTAGAAATCTTCCAGGCCAAGCATGGATATATTTTAAACATCTTTCAGGCCGGGCATGGATATATTTTAAACACCTTCCAGGCCGGACATGGATATATTTATAACATCTTTAGGCCGAGCATGGATATATTTTAAACATCTTCCAGGCCGAGCATGGATATATTTTAAACATCTTCCAGGCCGAGCATGGATATATTTTAAACATCTTCCAGGCCGAGCATGGATAAATTTTAAACATCTTCCAGGCCGAGCATGGATATATTTTAAACACCTTCCAGGTCGAGCATGGATATATTTTAAACATCTTCTAGGCCGAGCATGGAAATATTTTCAACATCTTCCAGGCCGAGCACGGATATATTTTAAACATCTTCCAGGCCGAGCATGGATATATTTTAAACATCTTCCAGGCCGAGCATGGATATATTTTAAACATCTTCCAGGCCGAGCATGGATATATTTTAAACATCTCCCAGGCCGAGCATGGATATATTTTAAACATCTTCCAGGCCGAGCAAGGCTAAACTTTCAACAACTTCCCGGCTGAGCATGGTTATATTTTAAACATTTTCCAGGCCGAGCATGGATATATTTTAAACATCTTCCAGGTCGAGCATGGATATATTTTAAACATCTTCGAGGCCGAGCATGGCAAAAGTTTCAACATCTTTCAGGCCGAACATGGATATATTTTAAACATCTTTAGGCCGAGCATGGATATATTTTAAACATCTTCCAGGCCGAGCATGGCTAAACTTTCAACATCTTCCAGGCCGAGCATGGATATATTTTAAACATCTTCCAGGCCGAGCATGGATAAATTTTAAACATCTTCCAGGCCGAGCATGGATATATTTTAAACACCTTCCAGGTCGTGCATGGATATATTTATAACATCTTTAGGCCGAGCATGGATATATTTTAAACATCTTCCAGGCCGAGCATGGATATATTTTAAACATCTTCCAGGCCGAGCATGGATATATTTTAAACATCTTCCAGGCCGAGCATGGATAAATTTTAAACATCTTCCAGGCCGAGCATGGATATATTTTAAACACCTTCCAGGTCGAGCATGGATATATTTTAAACATCTTCTAGGCCGAGCATGGAAATATTTTCAACATCTTCCAGGCCGAGCACGGATATATTTTAAACATCTTCCAGGCCGAGCATGGATATATTTTAAACATCTTCCAGGCCGAGCATGGATATATTTTAAACATCTTCCAGGCCGAGCATGGATATATTTTCAACATCTTCCAGGCCGAGCATGGATATATTTTAAACATCTTCCAGGCCGAGCATGGATAAATTTTAAACATCTTCCAGGCCGACCATGGATATATTTTAAACATCTCCCAGGCCGAGCATGGATATATTTTAAACATCTTCCAGGCCGAGCAAGGCTAAACTTTCAACAACTTCCCGGCTGAGCATGGTTATATTTTAAACATTTTCCAGGCCGAGCATGGATATATTTTAAACATCTTCCAGGTCGAGCATGGATATATTTTAAACATCTTCCAGGCCGAGCATGGATATATTTTAAACATCTTTCAGGCCGAGCATGGCTAAAGTTTCAACATCTTCCAGGCCGAGCATGGATATGTTTTAAAC
Organism: Scyliorhinus torazame; assembly: GCF_047496885.1. Classification (NCBI taxonomy): domain Eukaryota; kingdom Metazoa; phylum Chordata; class Chondrichthyes; order Carcharhiniformes; family Scyliorhinidae; genus Scyliorhinus; species Scyliorhinus torazame. The sequence goes on along the minus strand of NC_092726.1, from coordinate 94,247,388 downwards.
ATCTTTAGGCCGAGCATGGATATATTTTAAACATCTTCCAGGCCGAGCATGGATATATTTTATACATCTTCCAGGCCGAGCATGGATATATTTTAAAAATCTTCCAGGCCGAGCATGGATATATTTTAAACATCTTCGAGGCCGAGCATGGCAAAAGTTTCAACATCTTTCAGGCCGAACATGGATATATTTTAAACATCTTTAGGCCGAGCATGGATATATTTTAAACATCTTCCAGGCCGAGCATGGCTAAACTTTCAACATCTTCCAGGCCGAGCATGGATATATTTTAAACACCTTCCAGGCCGAGCATGGATATATTTTAAACATCTTCCAGGCCGAGCATGGATATATTTTAAACATCTTCCAGGCCGAGCATGGATATATTTTAAACATCTTGCAGGCCGAGCATGGATATATTTTCAACATCTTCCAGGCCGAGCATGGATATATTTTAAACATCTTCCAGGTCGAGCATGGATATATTTTAAACATTTCCAGGCCGAGCATGGATATAATTTAAACATCTTCCAGGTCGAGCATGGATATATTTTAAACATCTTCCAGGCTGAGCATGGATATATTTTTAACATCTTCCAGGCCGAGCATGGATATATTTTAAACATCTTCCAGGCCGAGCATGGATATATTTCAAACATTTTCCAGGAAGAGCATGGCTGAAATTTCAACATCTTCCAGGCCGAGCATGGCAAAACTTTCAACTACTTCCAGGCCGAGCATGGATATATTTTAAACACCTTCCAGGTCGAGCATGGATATATTTTAAACATCTTCTAGGCCGATCATGGCAATATTTTCAACATCTTCCAGGCCGAGCATGGATATATTTTAAACATCTTCCAGGCCGAGCATGGATATATTTTAAACATCTTCCAGGCCGAGCATGGATATATTTTCAACATCTTCCAGGCCGAGCATGGATATATTTTAAACATCTTCCAGGCCGAGCATGGATAAATTTTAAACATCTTCCAGGCCGAGCATGGATATATTTTAATCATCTTCCAGGCCGAGCATGGATATATTTTAAACATCTTCCAGGCCGAGCAAGGCTAAACTTTGAACATCTTCCAGGCCGAGCATGGTTATATTTTAAACATCTTCCAGGCCGAGCTTGGATATATTTAAAACATCTTCCAGGCCGAGCATGGCTAAAGTTTCAACATCTTCCAGGCCGAACATGGATATATTTATAACATCTTTAGGCCGAGCATGGATATATTTTAAACATTTTCCAGGCCGAGCATGGATATATTTTAAACATCTTCCAGGTCGAGCATGGATATATTTTAAACATCTTCCAGGCCGAGCATGGATATATTTTAAACATCTTTCAAGCCGTGCATGGCTAAAGTTTCAACATCTTCCAGGCCGAGCATGGATATGTTTTAAACATCTTTAGGCCGAGCATGGATATATTTTAAACATCTTCCAGGCCGAGCATGGATATATTTTATACATCTTCCAGGCCGAGCATGGATATATTTTAAAAATCTTCCAGGCCGAGCATGGATATATTTTAAACATCTTCGAGGCCGAGCATGGCAAAAGTTTCAACATCTTCCAGGCCGAACACGGATATATTTTAAACATCTTTAGGCCGAGCATGGATATATTTTAAACATCTTCCATGCCGAGCATGGCTAAACTTTCAACATCTTCCAGGCCGAGCATGGGTATATTTTAAACACCTTCCAGGTCGAGCATGGATATATTTTTAACATCTTCCAGGCCGAGCATGGATATATTTTAAACATCTTCCAAGCCTAGCATGGATATATTTTAAACATCTTCCAGGCCGAGCATGGATATATTTTAAACATCTTCCAGGCCGAGCATGGATATATTTTAAACATCTTCCAGGCTGAGCATGGATATATTTTAAACATCTTCCAGGCTGAGCATGGATATATTTTCAACATATTCCAGGCCGAGCATGGATATATTTTCAACATCTTCCAGGCTGAGCATGGATATATTTTAAACATCTTCCAGGCCGAGCATGGATATATTTTAAACATCTTCCAGGCCGAGCATGGATATAATTTAAACATCTTCCAGGCCGAGCATGGATATATTTCAAACATTTTCCAGGAAGAGCATGGCTGAAATTTCAACATCTTCCAGACCGAGCATGGATATATTTTAAACATCTTCCAGGCCGAGCATGGAGATATTTTAAACATCTTCAAGGCCGAGCATGGATATATTTTAAACATCTTCCAGGCCGAGCATGGATATATTTTCAACATCTTCCAGGCCGAGCATGGATATATTTTAAACATCTTCCAGATCGAGCATGGATATATTTTAAACATCTTCCAGGCCGAGCATGGATCTAATTTAAACATCTTCCAGGCCGAGCATGGATATATTTTAAACATCTTCCAGGTCGAGCATGGATATATTTTAAACATCTTCCAGGCCAAGCATGGATATATTTTTAACATCTTCCAGGCCGAGCATGGATATATTTTAAACATTTTCCAGGAAGAGCATGGCTGAAATTTCAACATCTTCCAGGCCGAGCATGGATATATTTTAAACATGTTCCAGGCCGAGCATGGATATATTTTAAACATCTTCCAGGCCGAGCATGGCGAAAGTTTCAACATCTTCCAGGCCGAACATGGATATATTTATAACATCATTAGGCCGAGCATGGATATATTTTAAACATCTTCAGGCCGAGCATGGATATATTTTTAACATCTTCCTGGCCGAGCATGGATACATTTTAAACATCTTCCAGGCCGAGCATGGATATATTTCAAACATTTTCCAGGAAGAGCATGGCTGAAATTTCAACATCTTCCAGGCCGAGCATGGATACATTTTAAACTTCTTCCAGGCCGAGCATGGATATATTTTAAACATCTTCCAGGCCGAGCATGGATATATTTTCAACATCTTCCAGGCCGAGCATGGCCAAAGTTTCAACATCTTCCAGGCCGAGCATGGATATGTTTTAAACATCTTCCAGGCCGAGCATGGATATATTTTATACATCTTCCAGGCCGAGCATGGATATATTTTAGAAATCTTCCAGGCCAAGCATGGATATATTTTAAACATCTTTCAGGCCGAGCATGGATATATTTTAAACACCTTCCAGGCCGGACATGGATATATTTATAACATCTTTAGGCCGAGCATGGATATATTTTAAACATCTTCCAGGCCGAGCATGGATATATTTTAAACATCTTCCAGGCCGAGCATGGATATATTTTAAACATCTTCCAGGCCGAGCATGGATAAATTTTAAACATCTTCCAGGTCGAGCATGGATATATTTTAAACATCTTCTAGGCCGAGCATGGAAATATTTTCAACATCTTCCAGGCCGAGCACGGATATATTTTAAACATCTTCCAGGCCGAGTATGGATATATTTTAAACATCTTCCAGGCCGAGCATGGATATATTTTAAACATCTTCCAGGCCGAGCATGGATATATTTTCAACATCTTCCAGGCCGAGCATGGATATATTTTAAACATCTTCCAGGCCGAGCATGGATAAATTTAAACATCTTCCAGGCCGAGCATGGATATAATTTAAACTTCTTCCAGGCCGAGCATGGATATATTTGTAACATCTTCCAGGCCGAGCAAGGCTAAACTTTCAACAACTTCCCGGCTGAGCAAGGTTATATTTTAAACATCTTCCAGGCCGAGCATGGATATATTTTAAACATCTTCCAGGCCGAGCATGGCGAAAGTTTCAACATCTTCCAGGCCGAACATGGATATATTTATAACATCTTTAGGCCGAGCATGGATATATTTTAAACATTTTCCAGGCCGAGCATGGATATATTTTAAACATCTTCCAGGTCGAGCATGGATATATTTTAAACATCTTCCAGGCCGAGCATGGATATATTTTAAACATTTTCCAGGAAGAGCATGGCTGAAATTTCAACATCTTCCAGGCCGAGCATGGATATATTTTAAACTTCTTCCAGGCCGAGCATGGATATATTTTAAACATCTTCCAGGCCGAACATGGATATATTTTCAACATCTTCCAGGCCGAGCATGGCCAAAGTTTCAACATCTTCCAGGCCGAGCATGGATATGTTTTAAACATCTTCCAGGCCGAGCATGGATATATTTTAAACATCTTCCAGGCCGAGCATGGATATATTTTCAACATCTTCCAGGCTGAGCATGGATATATTTTAAACTTCTTCCAGGTCGAGCATGGATATATTTTAAACATCTTCCAGGCCGAGCATGGATATAATTTAAACATCTTCCAGGTCGAGCATCGATAGATTTTAAACATCTTCCAGGCTGAGCATGGATATATTTTTAACATCTTCCAGGCCGAGCATGGATATATTTTAAACATCTTCCAGGCCGAGCATGGATATATTTCAAACATTTTCCAGGAAGAGCATGGCTGAAATTTCCATCTTCCAGGCCGAGCATGGATATATTTTAAACATCTTCCAGGCCGAGCATGGATATATTTTAAACATCTTCCAGGCCGAGCATGGATATATTTTAAACATCTTCCAGGCCGAGCATGGATATATTTTCAACATCTTCCAGGCCGAGCATGGATATATTTTAAACATCTTCCAGATCGAGCATGGATATATTTAAAACATCTTCCAGGCCGAGCATGGATCTAATTTAAACATCTTCTAGGCCGAGCATGGATATATTTTAAACATCTTCCAGATCGAGCATGGATATATTTTAAACATCTTCCAGGCCGAGCATGGATATATTTTTAACATCTTCCAGGCCGAGCATGGATATATTTTAAACATTTTCCAGGAAGAGCATGGCTGAAATTTCAACATCTTCCAGGCCGAGCATGGATATATTTTAAACATCTTCCAGGCCGAGCATGGATATATTTTAAACATCTTCCAGGCCGAGCATGGATATATTTTCAACATCTTCCAGGCCGAGCATGGATATATTTTAAACATCTTCCAGGCCGAGCATGGAAATATTTTAAACATCTTCCAGGCCGAGCAAGGCTAAACTTTCAACAACTTCCCGGCTGAGCATGGATATATTTTAAACATCTTCCAGGCCGAGCATGGATAAATTTTAAACATCTTCCAGGCCGAGCATGGATATATTTTAAACATCTTCCAGGCCGAGCATGGATATATTTTAAACATCTTCCAGGCCGAGCAAGGCTAAACTTTCAACAACTTCCCGGCTGAGCATGGTTATATTTTAAACATCTTCCAGGCCGAGCATGGATATATTTTAAACATCTTCCAGGCCGAGCATGGCAAAACTTTCAACATCTTCCAGGCCGAGCATGGATATATTTTAAACACCTTCCAGGTCGAGCATGGATATATTTTAAACATCTTCTAGGCCGAGCATGAAAATATTTTCAACATCTTCCAGGCCGAGCACGGATATATTTTAAACATCTTCCAGGCCGAGCATGGATATATTTTAAACATTTTCCAGGAAGAGCATGGCTGAAATTTCAACATCTTCCAGGCCGAGCATGGATATATTTTAAATTTCTTCCAGGCCGAGCATGGATATATTTTAAACATCTTCCAGGCCGAGCATGGATATATTTTCAACATCTTCCAGGCCGAGCATGGCCAAAGTTTCAACATCTTCCAGGCCGAGCATGGATATGTTTTAAACATCTTCCAGGCCGAGCATGGATCTATTTTAGAAATCTTCCAGGCCAAGCATGGATATATTTTAAACATCTTTCAGGCCGAGCATGGATATATTTTAAACACCTTCCAGGCCGGACATGGATATATTTGTAACATCTTTAGGCCGAGAATGGATATATTTTAAACATCTTCCAGGCCGAGCATGGATATATTTTAAACATCTTCCAGGCCGAGCATGGATATATTTTAAACATCTTCCAGGCCGAGCATGGATAAATTTTAAACATCATCCAGGCCGAGCCTGGATATATTTTAAACACCTTCCAGGTCGAGCATGTATATATTTTCAACATCTTCCCGGCCGAGCATGGATATATTTTAAACATCTTCTAGGCCGAGCATGGAAATATTTTCAACATCTTCCAGGCCGACCACGGATATATTTTAAACATCTTCCAGGCCGAGCATGGATATATTTTAAACATCTTCCAGGCCGAGCATGGATATATTTTAAACATCTTCCAGGCCGAGCATGGATATATTTTCAACATCTTCCAGACCGAGCATGGATATATTTTAAACATCTTCCAGGCCGAGCATGGATAAAATTTAAACATCTTCCAGGCCGAGCATGGATATATTTTAAACATCTTCCAGATCGAGCATGGATATATTTTAAACATCTTCCAGGCCGAGCATGGATATATTTTAAACATCTTCCAGGCCGAGCATGGCAAAACTTTCAACATCTTCTAGGCCGAGCATGGAAATATTTTCAACATCTTCCAGGCCGAGCACGGATATATTTTAAACATCTTCCAGGGCGAGCATGGATATATTTTAAACATCTTCCAGGCCGAGCATGGATATATTTTAAACATCTTCCAGGCCGAGCATGGATATATTTTCAACATCTTCCAGGCCGAGCATGGATATATTTTAAACATCTTCCAGGCCGAGCATGGATAAATTTTAAACATCTTCCAGGCCGAGCATGGATATATTTTTAACATCTTCCAGGCCGAGCATGGATATATTTTAAACATCTTCCAGGCCGAGCATGGATATATTTTAAACATCTTCCAGCCGGAACATGGATATATTTTAAACATCTTCCAGGCCGAACATGGATATATTTATAACATATTTAGGCCGAGCATGGATATATTTTAAACATTTTCCAGGCCGAGCATGGATATATTTTAAACATCTTCCAAGTCGAGCATGGATATATTTTAAACATCTTCCAGGCCGAGCATGGATATATTTTAAAAATCTTTCAGGCCGAGCATGGCTAAAGTTTCAACATCTTCCAGGCCGACCATGGATATGTTTTAAACATCTTTAGGCCGAGCATGGATATATTTTAAACATCTTACAGGCCGAGCATGGATATATTTTATACATCTTCCAGGCCGAGCATGGATATATTTTAAAAATCTTCCAGGCCGAGCATGGATATATTTTAAACATCTTCGAGGCCGAGCATGGCAAAAGTTTCAACATCTTCCAGGTCAAACATGGATATATTTTAAACATCTTTAGGCCGAGCAAGGATATATTTTAAACATCTTCCAGGCCAAGCATGGCTAAACTTTCAACATCTTCCAGGCCGAGCATGGATATATTTTAAACATTTTCCAGGCCGAGCATGGATATATTTTAAACATCTTCCAGGCCGAGCATGGATATATTTTCAACATCTTCCAGGCCGAGCATGGATATATTTTAAACATCTTCCACGTCGAGCATGGATATATTTTAAACATCTTCCAGGCCGAGCATGGATATAATTTAAACATCTTCCAGGTCGAGCATGGATATATTTTAAACATCTTCCAGGCTGAGCATGGATATATTTTTAACATCTTCCAGGCCGAGCATCGATATATTTTAAACATCATCCAGGCCGAGCATGGATATATTTCAAACATTTTCCAGGAAGAGCATGGCTGAAATTTCAACATCTTCCAGGCCGAGCATGGATATATTTTAAACATCTTCCAGGCCGAGCATGGATATATTTTAAACATCTTCCAGGCCGAGCATGGATATATTTTCAACATCTTCCAGGCCGAGCATGGATATATTTTAAACATCTTCCAGATCGAGCATGGATATATTTTAACCATCTTCCAGGCCGAGCATGGATATAATTTAAACACCTTCCAGGCCGAGCATGGATACATTTTAAACATCTTCCAGGTCGAGCATGGATATATTTTAAACATCTTCCAGGCCGAGCATGGATATATTTTTAACATCTTCCAGGCCGAGCATGGATATATTTTAAACATCTTCCATGCCGAGCATGGATATATTTCAAACATTTTCCAGGAAGAGCATGGCTGAAATTTCAACATCTTCCAGGCCGAGCATGGATATATTTTAAACATCTTCCAGGCTAAGCATGGATATATTTTAAACATCTTCCAGGCCGAGCATGGATATATTTTAAACATCTTCCAGATCGAGCATGGATATATTTTAAACATCTTCCAGGCCGAGCATGGATATAATTTAAACATCTTCCAGGCCGAGCATGGATATATTTTAAACATCTTCCAGGTCGAGCATGGATAAATTTTAAACATCTTCCAGGCCGAGCATGGATATATTTTTCACATCTTCCAGGCCGAGCATGGATATATTTTAAACATCTTCCAGGCCGAGCATGGATATATTTCAAACATTTTCCAGGATGAGCATGGCTGAAATTTCAACATCTTCCAGACCCAGCATGGATATATTTTAAACATCTTCCAGGACGAGCATGGGTATATTTTAAACATCTTCCAGGCCGAGCATGGATATATTTTCAACATCTTCCAGGCCGAGCATGGCCAAAGTTTCAACATCTTCCAGTCCGAGCATGGATATGTTTTAAACATCTTCCAGGCCGAGCATGGATATATTTTATACATCTTCCAGGCCGAGCATGGATATATTTTTAAAATCTTCCAGGCCGAGCATGGATATATTTTAAACATCTTTCAGGCCGAGCATGGATATATTTTCAACATCTTCCAGGTCGAGCATGGATATATTTTAAACACCTTCCAGGCCGAACATGGATATATTTATAACATCTTTAGGCCGAAAATGGATATATTTAAAAAATTTTCCAGGCCGATCATGGATATATTTTAAACATCTTCCAGGCCGAGCATGGATATATTTTAAACATCTTCCAGGCCGAGCATGGATATATTTTAAACATCTTCCAGGCCGAGCATGGATATATTTTAAACATCTTCCAGGCCGAGCATGGCTAAAGTTTCAACAACTTCCCGGCTGAGCATGGTTATATTTTAAACATCTTCCAGGCCGAGCATGGATATATTTTAAACATCTTCCAGGCCGAGCATGGCAAAACTTTCAACATCTTCCAGGTCGAGCATGGATATATTTTCAACATCTTCTAGGCCGAGCATGGAAATATTTTCAACATCTTCCAGGCCGAGCACGGATATATTTTAAACATCTTCCAGGCCGAGCATGGATATATTTTAAACATCTTCCAGGCCGAGCATGGATACATTTTAAACATCTTCCAGGTCGAGCATGGATATATTTTAAACATCTTCCAGGCCGAGCATGGATATATTTTTAACATCTTCCAGGCCGAGCATGGATATATTTTAAACATCTTCCATGCCGAGCATGGATATATTTCAAACATTTTCCAGGAAGAGCATGGCTGAAATTTCAACATCTTCCAGGCCGAGCATGGATATATTTTAAACATCTTCCAGGCTAAGCATGGATATATTTTAAACATCTTCCAGGCCGAGCATGGATATATTTTAAACATCTTCCAGATCGAGCATGGATATATTTTAAACATCTTCCAGGCCGAGCATGGATATAATTTAAACATCTTCCAGGCCGAGCATGGATATATTTTAAACATCTTCCAGGTCGAGCATGGATAAATTTTAAACATCTTCCAGGCCGAGCATGGATATATTTTTCACATCTTCCAGGCCGAGCATGGATATATTTTAAACATCTTCCAGGCCGAGCATGGATATATTTCAAACATTTTCCAGGATGAGCATGGCTGAAATTTCAACATCTTCCAGACCCAGCATGGATATATTTTAAACATCTTCCAGGACGAGCATGGGTATATTTTAAACATCTTCCAGGCCGAGCATGGATATATTTTCAACATCTTCCAGGCCGAGCATGGCCAAAGTTTCAACATCTTCCAGTCCGAGCATGGATATGTTTTAAACATCTTCCAGGCCGAGCATGGATATATTTTATACATCTTCCAGGCCGAGCATGGATATATTTTTAAAATCTTCCAGGCCGAGCATGGATATATTTTAAACATCTTTCAGGCCGAGCATGGATATATTTTCAACATCTTCCAGGTCGAGCATGGATATATTTTAAACACCTTCCAGGCCGAACATGGATATATTTATAACATCTTTAGGCCGAAAATGGATATATTTAAAAAATTTTCCAGGCCGATCATGGATATATTTTAAACATCTTCCAGGCCGAGCATGGATATATTTTAAACATCTTCCAGGCCGAGCATGGATATATTTTAAACATCTTCCAGGCCGAGCATGGATATATTTTAAACATCTTCCAGGCCGAGCATGGCTAAAGTTTCAACAACTTCCCGGCTGAGCATGGTTATATTTTAAACATCTTCCAGGCCGAGCATGGATATATTTTAAACATCTTCCAGGCCGAGCATGGCAAAACTTTCAACATCTTCCAGGTCGAGCATGGATATATTTTCAACATCTTCTAGGCCGAGCATGGAAATATTTTCAACATCTTCCAGGCCGAGCACGGATATATTTTAAACATCTTCCAGGCCGAGCATGGATATATTTTAAACATCTTCCAGGCCGAGCATGGATTATTTTAAACATCTTCCAGGCCGAGCATGGATATATTTTCAACATCTTCCAGGCCGAGCATGGATATATTTTAAACATCTTACAGGCCGAGCATGGATATATTTTAAACATTTTCCAGGCCGAGCATGGATATATTTTAAAAATCTTCCAGGCCGAGCATGGATATATTTTAAACATCTTCCAGGCCGAGCACGGCTAAACTTTCAACATCTTCCAGGCCGAGCATGGATATATTTTAAACATCTTCCAGGCCGAACATGGATATATTTTAAACATCTTCCAGGCCGAGCATGGCTAAAGTTCAACAACTTCCCGGCCGAGCATGGTTATATTTTAAACATCTTCCAGGCCGAGCATGGATATATTTTAAACATCTTCCAGGCCGAGCATGGCTAAAGTTTCAACATCTTCCAGGCCGAACATGGATATATTTATAACATCTTTCGGCCGAGCATGGATATATTTTCAACATTTTCCAGGCCGAGCATCGATATATTTTAAACATCTTCCAGGTCGAGCATGGATATATTTTAAACATCTTCCAGGCCGAGCATGGATATATTTTAAACATCTTTCAGGCCGAGCAAGGCTAAAGTTTCAACATCTTCCAGGCCGAGCATGGATATGTTTTAAACATCTTTAGGCCGAGCATGGATATATTTTAAACATCTTCCAGGCCGAGCATGGATATATTTTAAAAATCTTCCAGGTCGAGCATGGATATATTTTAAACATCTTCCAGGCCGAGCATGTATATATTTTAAACATCTTCCAGGCCGAGAATGTATATATTTTAAACATCTTCCAGGCCGAGCATGGATATATTTTAAACATCTTCCAGGCCGAGCATGGATATATTTTAAACATCATCCAGGCCGAGCATGGATATATTTTAAACATCTTCCAGGCCGAGCATGGATATATTTTAAACATCTTCCAGGCCGAGCATGGATATATTTTAAACATCTTCCAGGCCGATCATGGATATATTTTCAACATCTTCCAGGCTGAGCATGGATATATTTTTAACATCTTCCAGGCCGAGCATGGGTATATTTAAACATCTTCCAGGCAGAGCATGGATATATTTTAAACATCTTCCAGGCCGAGCATGGATATATTTTAAACATCTTCCAGGCCGAACATGGATATATTTTAAACATCTTCCAGGCCGAGCATGGCTATATTTTCAACATCTTCCAGGCCGAGCATGGATATATTTTAAACATCTTCAAGGCCGAGCATGGATATATTTTAAACATCTTCCAGGCCGAGCATGGATATATTTTAAACATTTTCCAGGCCGAGCATGGATATATTTTAAACATCTTCCAGGCCGAGCATGGATATATTTTAAACATCTTCCAGGCCGAGCAAGGCTAAACTTTCAACATCTTCCAGGCCGAGCATGGATATATTTTAAACATCTTCCAGGCCGAGCATGGATATATTTTAAACATCTTTCAGGCCGAGCAAGGCTAAAGTTTCAACATCTTCCAGGCCGAGCATGGATATGTTTTAAACATCTTTAGGCCGAGCATGGATATATTTTAAACATCTTCCACGCCGAGCATGGATATATTTTATACATCTTCCAGGCCGAGCATGGATATATTTTAAAAATCTTCCAGGTCGAGCATGGATATATTTTAAACATCTTCCAGGCCGAGCATGTATATATTTTAAACATCTTCCAGGCCGAGCATGTATATATTTTAAACATCTTCCAGGCCGAGCATGGATAAATTTTAAACATCTTCCAGGCCGAGCATGGATATATTTTAAACATCATCCAGGCCGAGCATGGATATATTTTAAACATCTTCCAGGCCGAGCATGGATATATTTTAAACATCTTCCAGGCCGAGCATGGATATATTTTAAACATCTTCCAGGCCGAGCATGGATATATTTTCAACATCTTCCAGGCCGAGCATGGATATATTTTAAACATCTTCCAGGCCGAGCATGGGTATATTTAAACATCTTCCAGGCAGAGCATGGATATATTTTAAACATCTTCCAGGCCGAGCATGGATATATTTTAAACATCTTCCAGGCCGAACATGGATATATTTTAAACATCTTCCAGGCCGAGCATGGCTATATTTTCAACATCTTCCAGGCCGAGCATGGATATATTTTAAACATCTTCCAGGCCGAGCATGGATTTATTTTCAACATCTTCCAGGCCGAGCATGGATATATTTTAAACATCTTCCAGGCCGAGCATGGATATATTTTAAACATCTTCCTGGCCGAGCAAGGCTAAACTTTCACCATCTTCCAGGCCGAGCATGGATATATTTTAAACATCTTCCAGGCCGAACATGGATTATTTTAAACATCTTCCAGGCCGAGCATGGCTAAAGTTTCAACAACTTCCCGGCTGAGCATGGTTTTATTTTAAACATCTTCCAGGCCGATCATGGATATATTTTAAACATCTTCGAGGCCGAGCATGGCAAAAGTTTCAACATCTTCCAGGCCGAACATGGATATATTTTAAACATCTTTAGGCCGAGCATGGATATATTTTAAACATCTTCCAGGTCGAGCATGGCTAAACTTTCAACATCTTCCATGCCGAGCATGGATATATTTTAAACACCTTCCAGGTCGAGCATGGATATATTTTAAACATCTTCCTGGCCGAGCATGGAAATATTTTCAACATCTTCCAGGCCGAGCATGGATATATTTTAAACATCTTCCAGGCCGAGCATGGATATATTTTCAACATCTTCCAGGCCGAGCATGGATATATTTTACACATCTTCCAGGTTGAGCATGGTTATATTTTTAAAATCTTCCAGGCCGAGCATGGATATATTTTAAACATTTTCCAGGCCGAGCATGGATATATTTTAAACAACTTCCAGGCCGAGCATGGATATATTTTAAACATCTTCCAGGCCGAGCAAGGCTAAACTTTCAACATCTTCCAGGCCGAGCATGGATATATTTTAAACATCTTCCAGGCCGAACATGGATATATTTTAAACATCTCCCAGGCCGAGCATGGCTAAAGTTTCAACATCTTCCAGGCCGAACATGGATAAATTTATAACATCTTTCGACCGAGCAAGGCTAAAGTTTCAACATCTTCCAGGCCGAGCATGGATATGTTTTAAACATCTTTAGGCCGAGCATGGATATATTTTAAACATCTTCCAGGCCGAGCATGGATATATTTTATACATCTTCCACGCCGAGCATGTATATATTTTAAAAATCTTCCAGGTCGAGCATGGATATATTTTAAACATCTTCCAGGCCGAGCATGTATATATTTTAAAAATCTTCCAGGCCGAGCATGGATATATTTTAAACATCTTCCAGGCCGAGCATGGATATATTTTAAACATCTTCCAGGCCGAGCATGGATATATTTTAAACATCATCCAGGCCAAGCATGGATATATTTTAAACATCTTCCAAGCCGAGCATGGATATATTTTAAACATCTTCCAAGCCGAGCATGGATATATTTTAAACATCTTCCAGGCCGAGCATGGATATATTTTAAACATCTTCCAGGCCGAGCATGGATATATTTTAAACATCATCCAGGCCGAGCATGGATATATTTTAAACATCTTCCAAGCCGAGCATGGATATATTTTAAACATCTTCCAAGCCGAGCATGGATATATTTTAAACATCTTCCAGGCCGAGCATGGATATATTTTAAACATCTTCCAAGCCGAGCATGGATATATTTTAAACATCTTCCAGGCCGAGCATGGATATATTTTAAACATCATCCAGGCCGAGCATGGATATATTTTCAACATCTTCCAGGCCGAGCATGGATATATTTTAAACATCTTCCAGGCCGAGCATGGATATATTTTCAACATCTTCCAGGCCGAGCATGGATATATTTTAAACATCTTCCAGGCCGAACATGGATATATTTTCAACATCTTCCAGGCCGACCATGGATATATTTTAAACATCTTCCAGGCCGAGCATGGATATATTTTAAACATCTTCCAGGCCGAGCATGGATATATTTTCAACATCTTCCAGGCCGAGCATGGATATATTTTAAACATCTTCCAGGCCGTGCATGGGTATATTTAAACATCTTCCAGGCAGAGCATGGATATATTTTAAACATCTTCCAGGCCGAGCATGGATATATTTTAAACATCTTCCAGGCCGAACATGGATATATTTTAAACATCTTCCAGGCCGAGCATGGCTATATTTTCAACATCTTCCAGGCCGAGCATGGATATATTTTAAACCTCTTCCAGGCCGAGCATGGATATATTTTCAACATCTTCCAGGCCGAGCATGGATATATTTTAAACATCTTCCAGGCCGAGCATGGATATATTTTAAACATCTTCCTGGCCGAGCAAGGCTAAACTTTCACCATCTTCCAGGCCGAGCATGGATATGTTTTAAACATCTTCCAGGCCGAACATGGATATATTTTAAACATCTTCCAGGCCGAGCATGGCTAAAGTTCAACAACTTCCCGGCCGAGCATGGTTATATTTTAAACATCTTCCAGGCCGAGCATGGATATATTTTAAACATCTTCCAGGCCGAGCATGGCTAAAGTTTCAACATCTTCCAGGCCGAACATGGATATATTTATAACATCTTTCGGCCGAGCATGGATATATTTTCAACATTTTCCAGGCCGAGCATGGATATATTTTAAACATCTTCCAGGTCGAGCATGGATATATTTTAAACATCTTCCAGGCCGAGCATGGATATATTTTAAACATCTTTCAGGCCGAGCAAGGCTAAAGTTTCAACATCTTCCAGGCCGAGCATGGATATGTTTTAAACATCTTTAGGCCGAGCATGGATATATTTTAAACATCTTCCAGGCCGAGCATGGATATATTTTAAAAATCTTCCAGGTCGAGCATGGATATATTTTAAACATCTTCCAGGCCGAGCATGTATATATTTTAAACATCTTCCAGGCCGAGCATGTATATATTTTAAACATCTTCCAGGCCGAGCATGGATATATTTTAAACATCTTCCAGGCCGAGCATGGATATATTTTAAACATCTTCCAGGCCGAGCATGGATATATTTTAAACATCTTCCAGGCCGAGCATGGATATATTTTAAACATCTTCCAGGCCGATCATGGATATATTTTCAACATCTTCCAGGCAGAGCATGGATATATTTTAAACATCTTCCAGGCCGAGCATGGATATATTTTAAACATCTTCCAGGCCGAACATGGATATATTTTAAACATCTTCCAGGCCGAGCATGGCTATATTTTCAACATCTTCCAGGCCGAGCATGGATATATTTTAAACATCTTCAAGGCCGAGCATGGATATATTTTAAACATCTTCCAGGCCGAGCATGGATATATTTTAAACATTTTCCAGGCCGAGCATGGATATATTTTAAACATCTTCCAGGCCGAGCATGGATATATTTTAAACATCTTCCAGGCCGAGCAAGGCTAAACTTTCAACATCTTCCAGGCCGAGCATGGATATATTTTAAACATCTTCCAGGCCGAGCATGGATATATTTTAAACATCTTTCAGGCCGAGCAAGGCTAAAGTTTCAACATCTTCCAGGCCGAGCATGGATATGTTTTAAACATCTTTAGGCCGAGCATGGATATATTTTAAACATCTTCCACGCCGAGCATGGATATATTTTATACATCTTCCAGGCCGAGCATGGATATATTTTAAAAATCTTCCAGGTCGAGCATGGATATATTTTAAACATCTTCCAGGCCGAGCAAGTATATATTTTAAACATCTTCCAGGCCGAGCATGTATATATTTTAAACATCTTCCAGGCCGAGCATGGATAAATTTTAAACATCTTCCAGGCCGAGCATGGATATATTTTAAACATCATCCAGGCCGAGCATGGATATATTTTAAACATCTTCCAGGCCGAGCATGGATATATTTTAAACATCTTCCAGGCCGAGCATGGATATATTTTAAACATCTTCCAGGCCGAGCATGGATATATTTTCAACATCTTCCAGGCCGAGCATGGATATATTTTAAACATCTTCCAGGCCGAGCATGGGTATATTTAAACATCTTCCAGGCAGAGCATGGATATATTTTAAACATCTTCCAGGCCGAGCATGGATATATTTTAAACATCTTCCAGGCCGAACATGGATATATTTTAAACATCTTCCAGGCCGAGCATGGCTATATTTTCAACATCTTCCAGGCCGAGCATGGATATATTTTAAACATCTTCCAGGCCGAGCATGGATTTATTTTCAACATCTTCCAGGCCGAGCATGGATATATTTTAAACATCTTCCAGGCCGAGCATGGATATATTTTAAACATCTTCCTGGCCGAGCAAGGCTAAACTTTCACCATCTTCCAGGCCGAGCATGGATATATTTTAAACATCTTCCAGGCCGAACATGGATTATTTTAAACATCTTCCAGGCCGAGCATGGCTAAAGTTTCAACAACTTCCCGGCTGAGCATGGTTTTATTTTAAACATCTTCCAGGCCGATCATGGATATATTTTAAACATCTTCGAGGCCGAGCATGGCAAAAGTTTCAACATCTTCCAGGCCGAACATGGATATATTTTAAACATCTTTAGGCCGAGCATGGATATATTTTAAACATCTTCCAGGTCGAGCATGGCTAAACTTTCAACATCTTCCATGCCGAGCATGGATATATTTTAAACACCTTCCAGGTCGAGCATGGATATATTTTAAACATCTTCCTGGCCGAGCATGGAAATATTTTCAACATCTTCCAGGCCGAGCATGGATATATTTTAAACATCTTCCAGGCCGAGCATGGATATATTTTCAACATCTTCCAGGCCGAGCATGGATATATTTTACACATCTTCCAGGTTGAGCATGGTTATATTTTTAAAATCTTCCAGGCCGAGCATGGATATATTTTAAACATTTTCCAGGCCGAGCATGGATATATTTTAAACATCTTCCAGGCCGAGCATGGATATATTTTAAACATCTTCCAGGCCGAGCAAGGCTAAACTTTCAACATCTTCCAGGCCGAGCATGGATATATTTTAAACATCTTCCAGGCCGAACATGGATATATTTTAAACATCTCCCAGGCCGAGCATGGCTAAAGTTCAACAACTTCCCGGCCGAGCATGGTTATATTTTAAACATCTTCCAGGCCGAGCATGGATATATTTTAAACATCTTCCAGGCCGAGCATGGCTAAAGTTTCAACATCTTCCAGGCCGAACATGGATAAATTTATAACATCTTTCGACCGAGCAAGGCTAAAGTTTCAACATCTTCCAGGCCGAGCATGGATATGTTTTAAACATCTTTAGGCCGAGCATGGATATATTTTAAACATCTTCCAGGCCGAGCATGGATATATTTTATACATCTTCCAGGCCGAGCATGTATATATTTTAAAAATCTTCCAGGTCGAGCATGGATATATTTTAAACATCTTCCAGGCCGAGCATGGATATATTTTCAACATCTTCCAGGCCGAGCATGGATATATTTTAAACATCTTCCAGGCCGAGCATGTATATATTTTAAAAATCTTCCAGGCCGAGCATGGATATATTTTAAACATCTTCCAGGCCGAGCATGGATATATTTTAAACATCTTCCAGGCCGAGCATGGATATATTTTAAACATCATCCAGGCCAAGCATGGATATATTTTAAACATCTTCCAAGCCGAGCATGGATATATTTCAAACATCTTCCAGGCCGAGCATGGATATATTTTAAACATCTTCCAGGCCGAGCATGGATATATTTTAAACATCTTCCAAGCCGAGCATGGATATATTTTAAACATCTTCCAGGCCGAGCATGGATATATTTTAAACATCATCCAGGCCGAGCATGGATATATTTTCAACATCTTCCAGGCCGAGCATGGATATATTTTAAACATGTTCCAGGCCGAGCATGGATATATTTTAAACATCATCCAGGCCGAGCATGGATATATTTTCAACATCTTCCAGGCCGAGCATGGATATATTTTCAACATCTTCCAGGCCGAGCATGGATATATTTTAAACATCTTCCAGGCCGAGCATGGATATATTTTAAACATCATCCAGGCCGAGCATGGATATATTTTCAACATCTTCCAGGCCGAGCATGGATATATTTTCAACATCTTCCAGGCCGAGCATGGATATATTTTAAACATCTTCCAGGCCGAACATGGATATATTTTCAACATCTTCCAGGCCGACCATGGATATATTTTAAACATCTTCCAGGCCGAGCATGGATATATTTTCAACATCTTCCAGGCCGAGCATGGATATATTTTAAACATCTTCCAGGCCGAACATGGATATATTTTAAACATCTTCCAGGCCGAGCATGGCTATATTTTCAACATCTTCCAGGCCGAGCATGGATATATTTTAAACATCTTCCAGGCCGAGCATGGATATATTTTCAACATCTTCCAGGCCGAGCATGGATATATTTTAAACATCTTCCAGGCCGAGCATGGATATATTTTAAACATCTTCCTGGCCGAGCAAGGCTAAACTTTCACCATCTTCCAGGCCGAGCATGGATATGTTTTAAACATCTTCCAGGCCGAACATGGATTATTTTAAACATCTTCCAGGCCGAGCATAGCTAAAGTTTCAACAACTTCCCGGCTGAGCATGGTTATATTTTAAACATCTTCCAGGCCGATCATGGATATATTTTAAACATCTTCGAGGCCGAGCATGGCAAAAGTTTCAACATCTTCCAGGCCGAACATGGATATATTTTAAACATCTTTAGGCCGAGCATGGATATATTTTAAACATCTTCCAGGCCGAGCATGGCTAAACATTCAACATCTTCCAGGCCGAGCATGGATATATTTTAAACACCTTCCAGGTCGAGCATGGATATATTTTAAACATCTTCCAGGCCGAGCATGGAAATATTTTCAACATCTTCCAGGCCGAGCATGGATATATTTTAAACATCTTCCAGGCCGAGCATGGATATATTTTCAACATCTTCCAGGCCGAGCATGGATATATTTTAAACATCTTCCAGGTCGAGCATGGTTATATTTTAAAAATCTTCCAGGCCGAGCATGGATATATTTTAAACATCTTCCAGGCCGAGCATGGATACATTTTAAACATCTTCCAGGCCGAGCATGGATATATTTTAAACATCTTCCAGGTCGAGCATGGATATATTTTAAACATCTTCCAGGCCGAGCATGGATATATTTTTAACATCTTCCAGGCCGAGCATGGATATATTTTAAACATCTTCCAGGCCGAGCATGGATATATTTTCAACATCTTCCAGGTCGAGCATGGATATATTTTAAACATCTTCCAGGCCGAGCATGGATATATTTTTAACATCTTCTAGGCCGAGCATGGATATATTTTAAATATCTTCCAGGCCTAGCATGGATATATTTTAAACATCTTCCTGGCCGAGCAAGGCTAAACTTTCAACATCTTCCAGGCCGAGCATGGATATATTTTAAACATCTTTGTAGAAGCCAAGTATTTCAAATACAACTAGTATAGGTAAAAGATAGCTGTTTAAGCATAAATGTTGAGCCCCAGTTTTTAATACCCATTTATACAGCATAATTCACTTTTACTGAAGTCCATTGTTCTGGCAAATGCATATTTTCAAAAACAGTGTGACATTAAAATAAGCACAGTTGCAAGATAATTTGACACTGTCTTGTGCTAATTGTCAAGGACAGGGACTGGACACACAGCAACATTGTTCACAATGCAGATAACAGCTGGGTCAGAAAAGCTGATGTTGCACATTGAAGATGGACGGCTTGCCATCAAATCAAATGTGTTTGAGTCTAACCCAAACCAATTAGGATTATATTGGGGTGTAATTAGACGACTTAAGACAGATATGAAAGTGTATAACTAAAAAGTTTCTCCCGGCCATTTTAGGTTAGGTTGGGTTAGGTTAGGTTAGGTTAGGTTGGGGTTTTGTTGTCTTTGTGAGTATTGTCTTTTTAGCTGAAGTTTTGTCTTTCTGTTAGTTTAGTCAGTTTTTGCCTTTGATTCTAGTCTCCATTTTAGTTTATGTCTTTTGGGGGTTGTCAGTTTAACAGTCTGTGTCAGTGATGTTAGTCCACTTTTGACTTTGAGTTTGAGTTTAGCTGAAGATTAGCTTTCTCTCTCTCTTCATGTTTCATTGCCAGACTTTGACCTTTTAAAAGTTACTTTCGAGCTGTCTGCCTAAGCAAAGAAAGATAATGTCTGTAATTCTCTGAAAGCTTCGAATTGTCTACGAATTGCCTTTTAAATGACTTTCAAATTGTAATCAAGCGACTACAAATAAAACAATTCTTTTTGGCACCTGAGGAGTTTATACTGCAAATTTCTGCTGCGTTCCAGTATTCGCAAAGTGCTACTGATAACCGAATAGCAGAGATGATATAAATTCCTTCAACTATACACAGTCGAATAATACAAGGAATCGAACAACTTAACACAGTCTACAAATATTACAAATCTTACAACTTGTCGTATTGCGCCAGGACTTGATTCATCAACTAAGCTTCCCCCAAACCTGGCGTAGTTCGACAGGTTAAGATCCTATAATTTAAAGATTCCTTTTAATTGGCGTAGTCAGGCAGTCGGGGGGGGGGGGGGGGGGGGGGGGAGTACTGAGAACGACCTTCGGAGGCCCAGGTGACGACGGAAAGCTTCGAAGATAATCGGAGGAGGTCGGGAACCTTCGGGAAGCTTCGGAGATAATCGGAGGAGGCCCAGAAGACAGCCGGAACCCACGGCTAGACTGGGGTAAGAAATATCTTTTTCACCCATTAAAAGTCTTAAAGCCGCATCAATCAGTACTTCGACCCTTGAAAAGAACATTTTTTATAGACTGTGTTAAATAAATCAAGTGCCAGTCAGTCGGTCAGACTATCAGACGTGACTGGAAGATGAGTCACTGCAGTAACTAAAATAAAACGTCAGTCAGCGATCAAGAAAAGTTATGGCTGATCCTAATCAAAGTGTAGATTCTGAGCCTTTAGCAGACAGAAAATTACTCCCCACTACATCCAAGGGGGGTGCTGGAATACCAGATGTTTCTGTTGAAGATATGTTGGGGGATTGTAGATCTTTCACTCGTAGACATTTTAACCTATGTGAAACCTCAAAAAAAATTGAATCAAAGTATGATATCCCCAGAGGACAGTGGTCCTTCAATAATATCAAGAGAGCATGGGGAAAATGCACACGATTACACGGTGCAGAACGTGTAAAATGGTCCCTGGTAATTACGGGACAGATACACAGTCAGCAAGAGATCATTGTTAAAAATAAAAGTGATCATCAGCTTCAGTCCACTAAAGACCAACTAAGTGCTGTTCTTGAAGATTTGCAAGATGCAAAATCCAAACTTGAGCATTATGATGAAATTAGAACAGATTTGCAAAATAAAACCTCTGAACTCCAGCAGTTAAATGTTCAAATCGCAGAATTTCAAAATCAAGTTTTTAAAGTGGAGTCAGAATTCCAAAATCAAGTTTTTAAAATGGAGTCAAAATACCAACAGCTGCAATTAAATACTGAACGAAGTGATGATGAGTATAGGTCTACTAAAAGGCAATTAATTACAGTTGTTGAAGAATTGCAAGATGCAAAATCCAAACTTGAAACAGATTTGCAAGATGCAAAATCCAAACTTGAGCATTCTGATGAAATTAAAACAGAATTGCAAGCTGCAAAGTCCAAACTTGAGCATTATGATGAAATTAAAATAGATTTGCAAGTTGCAAAATCCAAACTTGAGCATTATGATGAAATTAGAACAGATTTGCAAAATAAAACCTCTGAACTCCAGCAGTTAAATGTTCAAATCGCAGAATTTCAAAATCAAGTTTTTGAAGTGGAGTCAGAATTCCAAAATCAAGTTTTTAAAATGGAGTCAAAATACCAACAGCTGCAATTAAATACTGAACGAAGTGATGATGAGTATAGATCGACTAAAAGGCAATTAATTACAGTTGTTGAAGAATTGCAAGATGCAAAATCCAAACTTGAAACAGATTTGCAAGATGCAAAATCCAAACTTGAGCATTATGATGAAATTAAAACAGAATTGCAAGTTGCAAAATCCAAACTTGAAACAGAATTGCAAGTTGCAAAATCCAAACTTGAGCATTATGGTGAAATTAGAACAGATTTGCAAAACAAAACCTCTGAACTCCAGCAATTTCAAATCCAAGTTTTTAAAGTGGAGTCAAAATACCAACAGTTGCAATTAACTACTGAGCGAAGCGATGATGAGTATAGGTCCACTAAAAAACAATTAATTACAGTTGTTGAAGAATTGCAAGATGCAAAATCCAAACTTGAAACAGATTTGCAAGATGCAAAATCCAAACTTGAGCATTCTGATGAAATTAAAACAGATTTGCAAGATGCAAAATCCAAACTTGAAACAGAATTGCAAGATACAAAATCCAAACTTGAATATTATGATGAAATTAAAACAGATTTGCAAGTTGCAAAATCCAAACTTGAGCATTATGATGAAATTAAAACAGAATTGCAAGATACAAAATCCAAACTTGAATATTATGATGAAATTAAAACAGATTTGCAAGTTGCAAAATCCAAACTTGAGCATTATGATGAAATTAAAACAGAATTGCAAGATGCAAAATCCAAACTTGAAACAGAACTGCAAGATGCAAAATCCAAACTTGAGCATTCTGATGAAATTAAAACAGGTTTGCAAGTTGCAAAATCCAAACTTGAGCATTATGATGAAATTAAAACAGATTTACGAGTTGCAAAATCCAAACTTGAGCATCATGATGAAATTAAAACAGATTTGCAAAATAAAACCTCTGAACTCCAGCAGTTATCTTTTCAAATAACAGAATTTCAAAATCAAGTCTTTGAAGTGGAGTCAAAATACCGACAATTGCAATTAAAAACTGAGCGAATTGAACTTGAAAATTGCAAGTTAGTGAAAGAAAGATGTGTTTTAGAAAGAAATATAACCAGCGTGAATGAAGATTGTAAATCTTTGACAAACATGCTTTCTGTACAAAAGATTGAACAAACTCAGAAAGCAGTCCAAACCACCCACCTAGTGGCACAATCGGCAATTGCACAGCCGAGATCAATTGTTAAAAATAAATCATTTTCTCTGTCGGATGAATCAGACGAAGATAGTGTTCCTACAATACAAAATACTAAAGCAATTCGACTAGCCCCTTTAAAACGCAAACGGGTTAGAGTTGGAAGCAAAAAAATAGAAGAAGATGGTGAAACTATCACTAGAAACATATTTGACCACCAATGGGTTCATGAACAAATTGATCCTTCTAAAATTGACGAATGGTCCAAGGGTCTTCCACACCCTAAAAAGGGTGGTATGACCACATGGGATGGAATTCACAGATTACAAGCCATTTACAGTCTCCACCCACTTGATGGAGTACAAATCCTGACTATCATGCTAGGTACTCGTATAAGTTCAACCCTTAGAAATGAAGTAGAAGTTGCCCTTGGAGACGATTTGCAAAATTTAGAAGCTGGTTGGCTAACAATCAAGAATTGGCTATTAAAATTTCGTCCCCCGAGGACCAATTGGTCTAAGATCACAGCTTGCATTCAAAAAAATGATGAAGATATTCAGGATTTTGAGGAAAGATTTTTACATACTTGGATGGAATATTCAGGGATGACACTCGACCAGGAAAATGACACATGGGATGCAAGCACTTTAAGTCCATTAAAAACGGCTTTTATAGCCGGTGTTAAACCTGGAATTTCTGCTGCCTTGAATTTGGTTTTACCAGCTTGGGCCACAGCTGGCACATACCGAGACATAGTTGACCGATGCATTCAGATAGATCGTGGTTTGCACAATCAGGCAACTTTTAACACTGCAGCTGCTCAAATGCAGCCTATTGCTCAAATCCAGCCCATGTTACCTGCTGCTCCAGCGGCGGCTGTTGCAGCACCTGCAGGAATATCAGCACTAACTACAATTTCACCACCAGCGCCAGAGCAAACATGTATCCTTGCTCCATTAAAATCACGTAAGGAAATACCAAAATGTCTTTTCTGTGGTAGAGTAGGGCACTGGATGGCAAAATGCTATCAAAAACAACGGACCTCGTTGGATTCAAGAGATGATAATGAAGTAGAAAATATTCATTACAATACATACCCACCTCGTGGTCAATTACGTAACTCACACAAACAAGACGCACCTAGGGTTACGTTCCAACAAGACACACCTAGACTTGCGTACAGGGATTCTAGACCCTCCCAGCCGTACCCACGTAGGGAGGAACCGTACCCACGTAGGGACGAGCTGTACCCACGTAGGGAGGAACCGTACCCACGTAGGGACGAGCTGTACCCACGTAGGAATCTATACGATGATGATAATGCTGTGAATGAAATGTTAAACAGCTGTCCTCCAGCTCAAAGAAGTTCTCTGTATGATAATTCAAAAAACTACTAGAACCCACTCTTGATGATTCTCTCCATTTCTCTCTACATGCACTTGTGGAACAAAAAAATGATGGACTATATATTTCATTAAGAGTGGGAGGCATTTATATCGATTTTTTATTTGACACTGGAGCTGAACTTACCTGTGTTACTGAACAGAGTGCTGCTTTCTTTCCCCTAACTGTAGAAAAAATTGAAGCTTTTGCTGCAGGAGGAGGCTCGGTCACTCTTCGGAAGACTAAACCATTGCTTTTAGAATTTGGACCACATCAACTGATGACATCAATATGGGTAGGTCCGGTAACACAAGCACTTCTAGGTATGGACATCTTATCACAACTAAATTCTTCACTCAATTTCAATAATGGAAAAATCACCTGGTCCATTAGACACATCAAAAAAGAAGAAATACAAAGCCATCCAATTTGGGCAATTGACAAAAATGATTGTGGTCTTTTAAAAATGGAACCAGTCACTTTTATGGGATCCGCTCCACCTTGTACCAAACAATACCCTATTAATAAAACTTCAATTGAAGGCATTCTACCTATAATAAAACAACTTGAAGAGAGGGGTATTTTAATGCGCATTCACAGTTCATCAAACAGCCCTGTATGGCTGTAAAAAAGGCTAATGGCACATGGCGCCTCACTATTGACTACAGAAAGGCAAATCAATTCATTGTCAGAAAAGCTCCTTTAGTGGCAGATCCATCTACAATCTTTAACTCTTTAACTCCTGACCTTCAATGGTTTTCAGTTATTGACATGGCAAATGGCTTCTGGTCAGTACCACTGGCTAAACATGTACAACCATGGTTTGCTTTTACAGTCAATCAGCAACAGTACACATGGACTAGACTACCGCAAGGTTTTCACAATAGCCCAACTGTTTACCACATGGCTCTGCAGAATCATCTCAGGCAACTGCCTGATCTGCCTTCCACCATTATTCAGTATGTCGATGATGTTCTAATAGCCTCCATCAATAAAGATGATCATGACAAAGACTTACGGGTGGTCTTGAACCACCTCAGTACAAATGGTCACAAAGCTAGCTTTGCCAAAGCACAAATTGCCCAGGAAGAAGTTGTTTACATGGGTCAGAAAATTTCCAAAGGCAAAAGGGAACTTACTCAGAACAGAACAATTGCCATCAAAGCAGCTAAAGAACCCTCAACTGTACAGGAAGTCAGATCTTTCTTGGGCCTCTGTAATTTTAACAGAAATTGGATTGATTCTTATACTCAGTTATGTCATCCATTAAATGATCTTTTAAAAGGAAACAGAAAATCAAAAGATCGAGTTAAACTCAATTCAGAACAAAAACAATCATTTCTGAATTTGAAAAAGGTCTTGTGTTCGGCACCAGCCTTAGGTATTCCAAACAACGGAAACCTTTTACCATGTTTGTTCATGAAAGAGATGGTTACATGACTGCAGTTCTAGCTCAAGAACATGGTGATCAGTTAAGACCAGTTGGGTACTATTCCCTTAAACTTGACAATGTGGCACAAGCATTTGGCAGTTGTTTGCGAGCCATGGAAGCCACATGTCGAGCTGTAATGATGACATCAGGCCTTGTTCTAGACCAAAAATTAATCATTAAATGTCCACACTCAGTCCATTCTCTACTATCCATGAACAGAGTGTCACAAGTTACATCAGCGAGATGGACTAGGTGGACAGCAGTACTGGAAGCTCCCAACCTATATTTTCACAAAGCTAGTCCTATAAACCCATCATCCTTGCTCCCGCTTCCCGAGGAACAAAAGGGAGGGGAGGGAGAAGGGCATGACTGTGTGAAAATAATAGAGGAAATGGAAGAAGTACGCTTAGTAGAAGAAGAGCCACTACAGAACCCAGATTTAATCCTATTCACTGATGGTTCCTCTTTTATTGACAAGGGTATCAGAAAAGCTGGGTGGGCAGTCACAAGCCCATACGAAGTATTAGCTGAGGGAAGCTTGCCCCCAGGTACATCAGCTCAGCAGGCCGAATTAAAGGCACTAACAGAAGCATGTCATGTGGCAAGAGATAAAACTGCTAACATCTATACTGACTCCAGATATGGTTTTGGAGTAGCACATGATTTTGGCCATCTGTGGAGAAAAAGAGGATTTTTCACAACGGCAGGTACACCTATCCGAAATGGACAGGAAGTACAAAATCTTCTAGAAGCTATGGTTTTACCAAAAGAAGTATCAGTTCTAAAATGCAAAGCCCATACTCATGGAGACTCTATGGAAGCAAGAGGAAATGCTCTTGTTGACCAAGCAGCAAGGGAAGCTGCCTCCCTTTGTGCCTCTCAGTGGCATCAGGAATCCAGTCACATTTACACCTTATTACATGATTTACGTGAAATGCAGAATGATTGTACAAAGGAAGAAAAATGGACATGGTTAGAATCAGGTATTCAACCAGGTGATGATGATGACATTTGGAGAGAAGTTCAAACTTGTAAACCAGTTGCACCACAATCGCTAATGCCTTTTTTAGCTCAACATTTTCATTCATGGGGACACATATCACCTCAACAAATGATGGATCGATTCCATAGAAGTTGGTGTGGTAAAGGATTCAAAAAACATGCACAATTGGTAGCAAACCGCTGTGTAACCTGTCAAAAGAATAACTTGGGACCCATAACATCAATGCCTCAATGAAGAGCTCCTGCTCCTGCAGGTCCATTCCAGGATATACAGGTAGATTACATCAGCCTTCCTAAATGTCAAAAGTACAATGACGTCCTTGTAATAGTGGATACATTCTCCAGATGGGTGGAAGCTGCTCCAGCTAGAAGAGGGACAGCTGCCCATACAGCCAAAGTGCTATGCAAAGACTTTATCCCTAGATGGGGAGTTCCAGCTAGCATTGACTCAGACAATGGATCCCACTTCACAGGTGCTGTTTGTAAGGAAGTCTGTAAACTACTAAACATTAACTGGAATTTACACTGTCCTTATCATCCACAATCATCGGGACAAGTGGAACGTATGAATCGAACTTTGAAAGAAAGACTGTCTAAATACAGCCAGGAAGGCATGAACTGGGTCCAAGCTTTGCCAATAGTGTTATGCAGTATTAGAGCTACACCAAACAGAACAACAGGCTTGAGTCCATTTGAAATCATCACAGGCAGCCCAATGTCTCTGCCAGGAACTATTGACTTGCGGAAAGCAGACTGTCATTTAATGAGTGATGCTTTGTTGTCTTACTGTCAAGATCTAACAAATGCAGTTAGCTCTGCTTCTCAACAGGTGTTAGCTGCGTGGGGAGATCCTCCAGAAGGTGGGCACGACCTGGTGCCTGGTGAAGAAGTGTACGTTAAAAAGCTGCAAAAGGAACCCTTAGGATCAAAGTGGGAAGGTCCTTTCGTAATCCTTCTCACCACCCAAACCGCTGTGAAGTTAAAAGGAAAGAAAAGTTGGATTCACGCATCACACGTGAAGCGCGCGTACAAGTAAAATGTTTGCCGCAATTTTAATTTTCAGTTATTTGATTGGCTTTGTGAACGTTGTATCAGAACTGAATAAGAACACATTCCTTTACACATCTACGATATATGCTAAAAACTTTAATATTTCTAATTGTTGGGTATGCATTGCAACCCCAACTAACTCAGGGGAGGGTATTCCCTTTCTAACTATTCCCTTTAATGCTTCAGAAACGGCAGAATGGTACATCTATCAAAGTGTCCCTCACTCTGTGGTGATCCGTTCTGGAGCATATTCATGTGAAAAAGGGAGGTTCCAGGTTCGCATCCAAAAATATATTAAACTATGGAAATCTGCAGGTTATCCACTAAATACCTTTTTAGGATGGCACCAACTTAAATATAACCCGAACCAAAAACCTCAACATCTCAACCTCCCAACTAATGGAAAACAAAACGGATCAATTTGCTTCATGAGTAAGAACCCTAAAGGGATACAAATGGGTAATAGTATTTGTACTAATTATGTAGATGTTAACACAGCTTATAAATGTACAAACGATCTCTTACAAAGAGTTCTGCGGTCCTCAAAGATAACAGGCATACCTAATCTCAAAAATAATAAAACATTCGAAGACCGATGGTTCAATCAACTATTTGACTATTATTAACATATTGTATAATTTATTAATACTGAATCAGTAGGATCAAATTTGATTAATTTATTAATTATAATAATTATTTTGACTGTATTATTAACATTGTATAATTTATTAATACTGAATCAGTAGGGTCAAATTTGATTAATCTATTAATTATAATAATTATTTTGAAATGCCTGTTGCAATGTTAATTCCATTTTATTGTTTAAAACTGCAATGATTCTTTGCACTTTTACCTATCCTATCGCATTAATGATGTATTTTCTGATATATCTCAATTTTTCGATTTATCAAAGGGCCGACTGTAGAAGCCAAGTATTTCAAATACAACTCGTATAGGTAAAAGATAGCTGTTTAAGCATAAATGTTGAGCCCCAGTTTTTAATACCCATTTATACAGCATAATTCACTTTTACTGAAGTCCATTGTTCTGGCAAATGCATATTTTCAAGAAACAGTGTGACATTAAAAAAAGCACAGTTGCAAGATAATTTGACACTGTCTTGTGCTAATTGTCAAGGACAGGGACTGGATACACAGCAACATTGTTCACAATGCAGATAACAGCTAGGTCAGAAAAGCTGATGTTGCACATTGAAGATGGACGGCTTGCCATCAAATCAAATGTGTTTGAGTCTAACCCAAACCAATTAGGATTATATTGGGGTGTGATTAGACGATTTAAGACAGATATGAAAGTGTATAACTGAAAAGTTTCTCCCGGCCATTTTAGAGATGTCTTTGTAGGTTGGGTTAGGTTAGGTTAGGTTAGGTTAGGTTAGGTTAGGTTGGGGTTTTGTTGTCTTTGTGAGTATTGTCTTTGTAGCTTAAGTTTTGTCTTTCTGTTAGTTTAGTCAGTTTTTGCCTTTGATTCTAGTCTCCATTTTAGTTTATGTCTTTTGGGGGTTGTCAGTTTAACAGTCTGTGTCAGTGATGTTAGTCCACTTTTGACTTTGAGTTTGAGTTTAGCTGAAGATTAGCTTTCTCTCTCTCTTCATGTTTCATTGCCAGACTTTGACCTTTAAAAAGTTACTTTCGAGCTGTCTGCCTAAGCAAAGAAAGATAATGTCTGTAATTCTCTGAAAGCTTCGAATTGTCTACGAATTGCCTTTTAAATGACTTTCAAATTGTAATCAAGCGACTACAAATAAAACAATTCTTTTTGGCACCTGAGGAGTTTATACTGCAAATTTCTGCTGAGTTCCAGTATTCGCAAAGTGCTACTGATAACCGAATAGCAGAGATGATATAAATTCCTTCAACTTTACACAGTCGAATAATACAAGGAATCGAACAACTTAACACAGTCTACAAATAGTACAAATCTTACAACTTGTCGTATTGCGCCAGGACTTGATTCATCAACTAAGCTTCCCCCAAACTTGGCGTGGTTCGACAGGTTAAGATCCTTATAAATTAAAGTTTCCTTTAGAGGGTCAAGACTTGAGGGGATCAGGATGTGAGGGGGTCAGAAATTGAGGGGATCAGAACGTGAGTGGATCAGGACTTGAGGGGGTCAGGACCTGAGGGGATAAGGATGTGAGGGGGTCAGGACGTGAGGGGGTCAGGACGTGAGGAGGATCAGGACGTGAGGGGGTCACGGCGTGAGGGGATCAGGACGTGAGGGGATCAGGACCTGAGGGGGTCAGAACGTGAGGGGGTCAGGTCATGAGTGGATCAGGACGTGAGGGGGTCAGGACGTGAGTGGGTCAGGAAGTAAGGGGATCAGGACCTGAGGGGGTCAGATCGTGAGGAGGATCAGAACGTGAGGGGGTCAGGTTGACGAATGTGATATAAAATAGTTACTTTAGAGATACTAGTTAATGTAATGTAGAAATAAGCCACTTTGATTTTTGCAGTTAGGGACAAAGGAATTTGAGACCGCATGGAAAAAGCAGGAAGAGGTGTGTCTATGAGAGTGAGACTGCATTGATAGGGGCCAGAGAAAGGGATTGGAAGTGAGCCAATCAGAATAGATCGAACAGGTCAGGAGGGACCTAGGCTGACCTATGTCCGTCGAGTATGTGAAACTTGATACCATTTGAACTGATTTTGCAGAGATCCCTTTGTCTGTTAGTTCAGTCGTTTTCTGGAGTGTAAGAGGCTGGATGTCCTGTTACATTTCTGTAAGATGATTCAAGCTTGCAAGCTAAATAAATAACTTCTGTTTACGTGCGAATCCGTCTCAACTTTTATTGAGGCCAGACTGACAGAGAAAGAAATTTGGGGATCAACATTTGGTGCCGAAAACCGGGATATCTCTGGGCGATCCTGATCCAACTGCGAAATCAGAATTAGACTGATTATGAACAGGAGGACGGGAACAAAGGGCCCTCAATGTAGAAATGGAAAACGACCAGCATTGATTGTTCCCCTCTTCTTATCGTCTGATTAGTCTGGTCACTCGCGGTTGGCACAGAAAGACCGCCTCGACGAAATCACAGGTCAGTCTGGGGATTAGCACTTTAATTGATGGGATTTCATATTGTTGTTTCGGCTTGGGTTAGGGTTTTGGGCTGATGGGACTTTAAATAATGAAGGTTCAGTCTATTATCGGGGTTCAGAGGCTGATGGGACTTTAAATAATAAAGGTTCAGTCTATTATTAGGGTTCAGAGGCTGATGTGACTTAAATAATAAAGGTTCAGTCTATTATTAGGGTTCAGAGGCTGATGTGACTTAAATAATAAAGGTTCAGTCTATTATCAGGGTTCAGAGGCTGATGGGACTTTAAATAATAAAGGTTCAGTCTATTATATGGGTTCAGGGGCTGATGGGACTTCAATAGATGGGGGTTCAGTCCAGTATAACTGTTTTTAAATCTGAAGATGGTTCAACTCTATGTGTGAGTGTTTTAAATATATAGTTGATTAAGCTAAAATTGTCTCCTTGGACTGTAAAGTTCCGAGGTCTAGTTGAGATTGTGAGGAATGCTGCATATTGGTTGAAGCAGAAGTCTCTCAAAGGGTTAACAGCAGCAGGCGGAGTTGAAAACAGACAGTGCTTCTCACTCAGGCCTTGAGATAACAGTCTGCAGTGTAATCGGATACCTTTCCTTTGAGTCAGTGAACACCAGCAAAGTTACGTTTTGAATTAATTAAAGGAAACCAGTGGGTTTCTCCACCTCTTTGATAAAAGTTATTATTTTCGAAAGCAATTGATTGAAATTGCCAGAATCTTAAATTTTACTTACTTGAAATAAGGTTTATCTCATTTTATCTGGAGATTAATAGAAACTTAAAGAAGATCATGGACACCATTTTAAAAAGTGTCAATCTGGAGATGATAATTGATTTTGCTAATACTTATGATAGTTGATTTTGCTAATACTTATGTGTATGTAACAGAAAAAAAACTTGTTAAAAGAAAAATTGTTAAGATAAAGAAATAATTAAGTTGTAAATGTTATACAAGTTTGTGTTAAGCAAATTGTAAATTTAGTTCTGAGTTGAGATCAGAGCTAAGCTTGCAAGTTGCAGTAATTCAATTTGAATTTTCAAACATTTTTAAGTTTTAAAAAAAGAGAGCAAATAGAGAAAAGAAGGACACAGATCTTGAATGCGTTGAATAGCACATTTCAAAGGCCCATAAATCTTTCTGTTATCTTAGACCTAAAACCTAGGAAGATTGACGAGCCATAGGAATGTCTGGGGCGTTTTAATGAAATCTACCGGGGGCAGTCAGGCGATTTGCTGTATCAAAATGGTCAGAATTCCCCTCAATACTGTGCTATGTTAATGCATTGCCTACCACCTTCTGTGGTTACTGCTGTGAAATGTAATAACATGAATTGGACAGAGAACGACCCTTCCCAGATGGCAAGGGCAGTCAGATTTTACTGGAAGGAGGGTGTAGGCCAAGAAGGAGGCTCAGTTACAAAGGTTAAGACTGAGTATGTAATGAAAAAGGATGATCTGCGATCCCAACAAGCGGCAGAAATGGTAGTTTACCAGCAGGAGCTCCAATATAGTGACTTTGGGTGGGTGGATCAGCGAAGAGGAGGATGAGACAACAGTGCTATATTTCTATCACCCCCCAGTGGTGGACGTTAGACATTGAACAGTCACTGCATCACGTTACCCTGGCCTATGACAGAACTGGACGAAACAGGGAGTTAGAGGACAAATACCGGCCATTACTTGAGACCGAATGGCCAGTCAAGGTTACAGCCACAGTCACGGGAAAAGAAGGTACAGCCGATTTTGTTACAATATCACCACATTTATGGCCACAGTCAGCTTCGGTAAGCCCTCATATTACACGTCAGGTCCATGACCAGTACCATGCCAGGGATATGGGGCGAATGGTCAGCATCTTACCGCAGCTCGTCAGAATAGGTATGAGATATACCTTTTGAACAATCCACGTCTGACATTTAAATACTGTACCACTATCAATCCAGCCTGTTTTCTTAGTGGTCCCCCTGTCCATGAAGACGCACCTGGCCACGACTGTTTAGCCTTGATTCAGGAAACTACCACAATAAGGGGCGATTTGAGTGACATTTCGTCAGAACAACCTGACATGATTATGTGTGGTCAAATATCCCACCGGGGTTTAGTTAATGACTTACTGCAGGCCCTCCTTATGCCCGCGCAGATTTCCGTTATTAAATGCGCTGCCCACACGAATGGTACAACCCCAGTTGACGTTGGTAATGAACGAGCAGATCGTGCAGCGCGCACAGCCGCACAAATTCAGCAAGTGATGGTGCCTAAAATGTTAAGTCAGACTAAACGATCTACTATGAATGTGTCTGCTTCTGACAAGCCAATGCCAACCATCCAAGACGTCATAAGGTTACAGGAGGACGCTCCTGAGAGTGATAAACAAATGTGGAAACGGTTAGGTTGTACATATGATTCTGTTTCCTCTTTATGGACCACGCCTGCACATCAGACTTGTATGTCTGATGTACTGGCTTTATGGGTCATCGAATGTGTACACTTTGCAACTCATTGTGGGGCTCGAGGGACTAGTGATTTGTTGCTGGACACTTGGTGGCACCCTAAAATGCAGGGGTTGGCCCAGAGTATCAGTAATCGGTGTTTGATTTGTCAGCAATATAACACCGGAAAAGGTATCCCTTGTGGGAAGGGGCAAACCCCGTTGCCCAGTGGTCCCTTTGAGACGCTCCAAATGGATTACATTGAGTTGGAAAGGTGTCAATGTTACAAATATGTTTTGGTCATTGTGGATGTGTTCAGCAGATGGGTTGAGGCGTATCCGACTATCTATAGTAAAGCTGCTACTGTGGTTAAAGTCTTGATGAGGGAAATCATTCCCCGGTACGGTATACCAGCTCAGATAAGTTCTGATAATGGGCCTCATTTTATTGGACAAATTAACAAGGAGTTTTGCTCCCAGTTGGGCATACGCCAGCAGTTACACTGTGCTTACAGACCGCAGGCAGCCGGGGTGGTTGAGAGACACAATCAGACCCTCAAAACTAAATTGGCTAAATTAAGAGCAGACACGGGACTGACATGGCTTAAGTTGCTCCTTGTTGCCCTCTTCCAGCTGCGGGTTACACCTGCGGGACCGGCCCGGCTCTCTCCCGCCGAGATTCTTTATGGCAGGCCTCTTCGAACTCCTTGGAGCCTGCAGGTTCCCAGACGGGTTCAGTTTCATCAGATGACTGAAGAAATGACCACCTATGTTCTAGCCCTTACGCAAGTGCTCAAGGAACTCCATGGCCAGGTCCGTGCGGCTCACCAGCCATTGCCCCAGTACCTAGCTCACTTTCAGTCCAGCCCGGTAGTTATGTAATGGTCAAAAATTGGACTAGGAAGGGGTCGGAGCCGCGATGGGATGGGCCCTTCCAAGTTCTCCTTACCACCCCCACAGCAGTTAAAGTGGAGGGGCGAAGTGCTTGGGTCCACCTACATCACTGTAAATTGAGCCCATCTCCACTACTGTAAAAGGTCGGATACTAACCTGCCTCCCTTCTCCAGTGCTATTTTACAGGTGTGGAGCATGATGGAGTGGCTACGCATCGTCTGTCTGATATTTGGCCTCACTTCGCTTGGCGTGTTATTGGCGATGGACATGGAAAAGGGGAATATTATGTATCTGTGTAGCCCCAACCAATCTACAAGGATACATCACCTATGCACAGGTGATGTTCTTCACTGCCCCCATATACGAGGACATGGTATCGACTCATGGAAGGTCATCAAAGTTAAGGAGAATGCAGGAGTCATGAAGCAGCTGCACCGGTCCCGGCGATGGGAAGGGAACATTATATGGACATTGCCTTGTTTTTGGAATACATGTAAATTTGATTTTGGATGTGTTAAAAGTGGTACAATAAAGGTAACATCAGGCTGTCAGAAGAGTGTAGGAAGAGACCATGAGAAAGAGAAAGGGACTAGAGAGAGGACGGGGCGTGTGAGAAGGGAAGTACAGCTAGAACGTAGGTTACCGGGAGATGCACTTAAGTTAATTAAAGGCCAAACTGAGGAAAACCCGGGTAGTATGAATCTCTTCTACCAGATTTACCACCGTCTGTATGGCCAGGGACGGGTTGTCTGCTACCCGAACCCCGCAGCGGTGTCTAGGTTATTTTCTGTTTCACCGCTTTGGGGCACTCCCCAAACGGTGGTTCATTGTCAGCGTTCCGAGCCACTGCCCGATCAGGTCACTCTTCCTTACGATCCGGATTCAGCACCACCGGCTATTTGCCTTCCCCTCCCTCGGGATAATTCCCATTCACAGTACGATAGGCTGCGACGGTGGAGGGCGTACATACCTAGCCACTTCACTCCCAATAGGGATTCCCGGTCGTACGAGAATTGCTTCAGCAGTGAAGGATATGGCTGTTTGCTGGTAGAGGTGGACACAAATATAACATGTCTGTTTCCCACCTGTACGGACAGGAGGTGCCATATCACCCAGGCGTCTGGCCAATGCGTCTGTTATAACACCACTTGCGTTCCATTGAACGCCGGCCTCCAGCTCCTTTGTGGCTGGGCGAATGTCTCTCATATCACTGTTGGGACTAGGGCTTTCTGCATTGCTGGGCGGCCCGAATGGGCATTTCAAAATTGGATAAACTGGGCTACTGGGAGGTCCTTACGCAACCGATATGCTGATTGTGATGCTAGCCTGCACACGGAACAAGGATACTACTTTTTATTTAATGGTACGGCGACCAACGTTTTGTCACCCCATTTCCCCACCGAATTGCTATAGGGACTCTAGTCCCTACCACAGTCCCCTGCCCTTCGGCGTGGAACCTGCATAATCAGTTAGCACGCCGGGCAGTCTCTGCTGAATTTTGCGAGAACTGGAAAAAAACCTCAGGTTCTTGCACCCAACCGGGGCCACTCAGCCGGGTGGGGCATTCTGAGCGTATTGACACTGCGAGGTGTGGGGGGGTTCCTTGGCTGTTAGTGATCGGAATTATTTTATTTGCGGCCTTACCATTTTGGGAAATGAAACCTTGGGAGCCCTCGGGGCAATAACTAAGGAGTTGTCTCAGCTACGGTTGTTTGCAATGCAGAACCGGTATGCTCTTGACTATCTTCTGGCCCGTGAGGGTGGGGTATGCGCCATAGTACAGGGCAAGTGGATCATGTGTGTTCAGGACTTGACCGCTAACATTACTAAATTTATGGATCGCATACGGGATCACTTGGACGGGATGCAGGATCCTGACTCTTGGGGTAACTGGGGATCTGGAGGATGGAAGGACTGGTTGATAAATATGGCCGTGTATCTAGTGGTAGCTATCGGCTGTATCTTTGTGGGCCTGGCCATCCTTAAATGTGTGATGGGTAGAATGCGGGGTGCACTAGATCAGATCACCGCCCCAATCACTGAGAAAAAAATTTTAACTGTTAAAATCCATGAGGGTGAAGCAGATGAAGGGGGGCTAAGACAGGAATTGGAAATGCAGCGACGGATCTTTTTAGATGAGGAACCGTAGCTATAGATTGGATAGTTCGGTTATCATGGAATGATAAAAGGAGGGAATGACGAATGTGATATAAAATAGTTACTTTAGAATTACTAGTTAATGTAATGTAGAAATAAGCCACTTTGATTCTTGCAGTTAGGGACAAAGGAATTTGAGACCGCATGGAAAAAGCAGGAAGAGGTGTGTCTATGAGAGTGAGACTGCATTGATAGGGGCCAGAGAAAGGGATTGGAAGTGAGCCAATCAGAATAGATCGAACAGGTCAGGAGGGACCTAGGCTGACGTATGTCCGTCGAGTATGTGAAACTTGATACCATTTGAATTGATTTTGCAGAGATCCCTTTGTCTGTTAGTTCAGTCGTTTTCTGGAGTGTAAGAGGCAGGATGTCCTGTTACATTTCTGTAAGATGATTCAAGCTTGCAAGCTAAATAAATAACTTCTGTTTACGTGCGAATCCGTCTCAACTTTTATTGAGGCCAGACTGACAGAGAAAGAAATTTGGGGATCAACAAGGTCATGAGTGGATCCGGATGTGAGGGGGTCAGGACGTGAGGGAGTCAGGACGTTAGGGGGTCAGGACGTGAGTGGGCCAGGAAGTAAGGGGATCAGGACCTGAGGGGGTCAGATCGTGAGGGGGTCAGGACGTGAGGGGATCCGGATGTGAGGGGGTCAGGACGTGAGGGAGTCAGGACGTTAGGGGGTCAGGACGTGAGGGGATCAGGACGTGAGGGTGTCAGGACGTGAGGGGATCAGGACCTGATTGGGTCAGGAGGTGAGGGGTTCAGGACGTGAGGGGGTCAGGACGTGAGGGAGTCAGGACGTTAGGGGGTCAGGATGTGAGAGGGTCAGAACGTGAGGGGGTCAGGTCATGAGTGGATCAGGACGTGAGGGGTTCAGGTCGTGAGTGGGTCAGGAAGTGAAGGGATCTGGACCTGAGGGGGTCAGAACGTGAGGGGGTCAGTTCGTGAGTGGATCCGGACGTGAGGGGGTCAGGACGTGAGGGGGTCAGGACGTTAGGGGGTCAGGACGTGAGAGGGTCAGGACGTGAGGGGGTCAGGACGTGAGGGGGTCAGGGCTTGAGGGGGTCAGGGCGTGAGGTGTTCAGGTCGTGAGTGGGTCAGGAAGTGAAGGGATCAGGACCTGAGGGGGTCAGGATGTGAGATGGTCAGGACGTGAGGGGATCAGGATGTCAGTGGGTCAGGACGTGAGGGGGTCAGGACGTGAGGGGATCAGGACGTGAGGGGGTCAGGACGTGAGGGGGTCAGGACGTGAGGGGGTCAGGACGTGAGGGGTTCAGGACGTGAGGGGGTCAGGACGTGAGGGGGTCAGGACGTGAGGGGGTCAGGGCTTGAGGGGGTCAGGACGTGAGAGGGTCAGGATGTGAGGGGGTCAGGACGTGAGAGGGTCAGGATGTGAGGGGATCAGGACTTGAGGGGGTCAGGACGTGAGAGGGTCAGGATGTGAGGGGGTCAGGGCTTGAGGGGGTCAGGACGTGAGGAGGTCAGGACGTGACGAGGTCAGGACGTGAGGGGGTCAGGACGTGAGGG
Source organism: Scyliorhinus torazame (assembly GCF_047496885.1). Taxonomy (NCBI): domain Eukaryota; kingdom Metazoa; phylum Chordata; class Chondrichthyes; order Carcharhiniformes; family Scyliorhinidae; genus Scyliorhinus; species Scyliorhinus torazame. The sequence continues at coordinate 94,208,826 of NC_092726.1, read as the reverse complement.
GGTCAGGACGTGAGGGGGTCAGGATGTGAGGGGGTCAGGATGTGAGGGGGTCAGGACGTGAGGGGGTCAGGACGTGAGAGGGTCAGGATGTGAGGGGGCCAGGGCGTGAGGGGATCAGGACGTGAGGGGATCAGGACGTGAGGGGATCAGGACGTGAGGGGGTCAGGATGTGAGGGGGTCAGGACGTGAGAGGGTCCGGACGTGAGGGGGTCAGGACGTGAGGGGATCAGGACGTAAGGGGGTCTGGACGTGAGGGGGTCTGGACGTGAGGGGGTCAGGACGTGAGGGGGTCAGGACGTGAGTGGGTCAGGACGTGAGCGGATCAGGACGTGAGGGGATCAGGACGTGAGGGGGTCAGGACGTGAGGGGGTCAGGACGTGAGGGGATCAGGACGTGAAGGGATCAGGACGTAAGGGGGTCTGGACGTGAGGGGGTCTGGACGTGAGGGGGTCAGGACGTGAGGGGGTCAGGACGTGAGTGGGTCAGGACGTGAGCGGATCAGGACGTGAGGGGACCAGGACGTGAGGGGGTCAGGACGTGAGGGGGTCAGGACGTGAGGGGATCAGGACGTGAAGGGATCAGGACGTGAGGGGATCAGGACGTTAGGGGATCAGGACATGAGGGGGTCAGGACGTGAGGGGATCAGGACTTGAGGGGGTCAGGACGTGAGGGGGTCAGGATGTGAGGGGGTCAGGAAGTGATGGAAACAGGACGTGAGGGATCAGGACTTGAGGGGGTCAGGACGTGAGGGGGTCAGGACGTGAGGGAGGCAGAACGTGAGGGGGTCAGGTCATGAGTGGATCAGGACGTTAGGGGGTCAGGACCTGAGGGAGGCAGAACGTGAGGGGGTCAGGTCATGAGTGGATCAGGACGTTAGGGGGTCAGGACCTGGGCGGGTCAGTACGTGAGGGGATCAGGACGTGAGGGGGTCAGGACGTGAGGGGATCAGGACCTGAGGGAGGCAGAACGTGAGGGGGTCAGGTCATGAGTGGATCAGGACGTTAGGGGGTCAGGACCTGGGCGGGTCAGTACGTGAGGGGATCAGGACGTGAGGGGGTCAGGACGTGAGGGGATCAGGACGTGAGGGTGTCAGGACGTGAGGGGGTCAGGACGTGAGGGGATCAGGACGTGAGGGGATCAGGACGTGAGGGGGTCAGGACGTGAGGGGATCAGGACGTGAGGGGGTCAGGACGTGAGGGGATCAGGACGTGAGGGTGTCAGGACGTGAGGGGGTCAGGACGTGAGGGGATCAGGACGTGAGGGGATCAGGACGTGAGGGGGTCAGGACGTGAGGGGATCAGGACGTGAGGGGGTCAGGACGTGAGGGAGTCAGGACGTTAGGGGGTCAGGATGTGAGAGGGTCAGAACGTGAGGGGCCAGGTCATGAGTGGATCAGGACGTGAGGGGTTCAGGTCGTGAGTGGGTCAGGAAGTGAAGGGATCTGGACCTGAGGGGGTCAGAACGTGAGGGGGTCAGTTCGTGAGTGGATCCGGACGTGAGGGGGTCAGGACGTGAGGGGGTCAGGACGTTAGGGGGTCAGGACGTGAGAGGGTCAGGACGTGAGGGGGTCAGGACGTGAGGGGGTCAGGGCTTGAGGGGGTCAGGGCGTGAGGTGTTCAGGTCGTGAGTGGGTCAGGAAGTGAAGGGATCAGGACCTGAGGGGGTCAGGATGTGAGATGGTCAGGACGTGAGGGGATCAGGATGTCAGTGGGTCAGGACGTGAGGGGGTCAGGACGTGAGGGGATCAGGACGTGAGGGGGTCAGGACGTGAGGGGGTCAGGACGTGAGGGGGTCAGGACGTGAGGGGTTCAGGACGTGAGGGGGTCAGGACGTGAGGGGGTCAGGACGTGAGGGGGTCAGGGCTTGAGGGGGTCAGGACGTGAGAGGGTCAGGATGTGAGGGGGTCAGGACGTGAGGGGGTCAGGATGTGAGGGGATCAGGACTTGAGGGGGTCAGGACGTGAGAGGGTCAGGATGTGAGGGGGTCAGGGCTTGAGGGGGTCAGGACGTGAGGAGGTCAGGACGTGACGAGGTCAGGACGTGAGGGGGTCAGGACGTGAGGGGGTCAGGACGTGAGGGGGTCAGGATGTGAGGGGGTCAGGATGTGAGGGGGTCAGGACGTGAGGGGGTCAGGACGTGAGAGGGTCAGGATGTGAGGGGGCCAGGGCGTGAGGGGATCAGGACGTGAGGGGATCAGGACGTGAGGGGATCAGGACGTGAGGGGGTCAGGATGTGAGGGGGTCAGGACGTGAGAGGGTCCGGACGTGAGGGGGTCAGGACGTAAGGGGGTCTGGACGTGAGGGGGTCTGGACGTGAGGGGGTCAGGACGTGAGGGGGTCAGGACGTGAGTGGGTCAGGACGTGAGCGGATCAGGACGTGAGGGGATCAGGACGTGAGGGGGTCAGGACGTGAGGGGGTCAGGACGTGAGGGGATCAGGACGTGAAGGGATCAGGACGTGAGGGGATCAGGACGTTAGGGGATCAGGACATGAGGGGGTCAGGACGTGAGGGGATCAGGACTTGAGGGGGTCAGGACGTGAGGGGGTCAGGATGTGAGGGGGTCAGGAAGTGATGGAAACAGGACGTGAGGGATCAGGACTTGAGGGGGTCAGGACGTGAGGGGGTCAGGACGTGAGGGAGGCAGAACGTGAGGGGGTCAGGTCATGAGTGGATCAGGACGTTAGGGGGTCAGGACCTGAGGGAGGCAGAACGTGAGGGGGTTAGGTCATGAGTGGATCAGGACGTTAGGGGGTCAGGACCTGGGCGGGTCAGTACGTGAGGGGATCAGGACGTGAGGGGGTCAGGACGTGAGGGGATCAGGACCTGAGGGAGGCAGAACATGAGGGGGTCAGGTCATGAGTGGATCAGGACGTTAGGGGGTCAGGACCTGGGCGGGTCAGTACGTGAGGGGATCAGGACGTGAGGGGGTCAGGACGTGAGGGGATCAGGACGTGAGGGTGTCAGGACGTGAGGGGGTCAGGACGTGAGGGGATCAGGACGTGAGGGGAACAGGACGTGAGGGGGTCAGGACGTGAGGGGATCAGGACGTGAGGGGGTCAGGACGTGAGGGGGTCAGGACGTGAGGGGGTCAGGACGTGAGGGGGTCAGGACGTGAGGGGAACAGGACGTGAGGGGATCAGGACGTGAGGGGGTCAGGACGTGAGGGGGTCAGGACGTGAGGGGTTCAGGACGTGAGGGGGTCAGGACGTGAGGGGGTCAGGACGTGAGGGGGTCAGGACGTGAGGGGGTCAGGACGTGAGGGGGTCAGGACATTAGGGGGTCAGGACGTGAGAGGGTCAGGACGTGAGAGGAACAGGACGTGAGGGGATCAGGACCTGAGTGGGTCAGGACGTGAGGGGGTCAGGGCGTGAGGGGATCAGAACGTGAGGGTTTCAGGACCTGAGGGAGTCAGAACGTGAGGGGGTCAGGTCGTGAGGGGATCATGACGTGAGGGGGTCAGGGCTTGATGGGGTCAGGTTGTGAGAGGGTCAGGACGTGAGAGGGTCAGGACGTGAGGTGCTCAGGATGTGAGGGGGTCAGGTCGTGAAGGGGTCAGGACGTGTGCGGATCAGGAAATGAGGGTGTCAGGTCGTGAGGGGGTCAGGACCTGAGGGGGTCAGGACGTGAGGGGGTCAGGACGTGAGGGGATTAGTACGTGAGGGGATCTGGACGTGAGTGGTTCAGGACGTAAGTGGGTCAGGACGTGAGGGGGTCAGAAATTGAGGGGAACAGGAAGTGAAGGGGTCAGGACGTGAGGGTGTCAGGATGTGAAGGGGTCAGGGCGTGAGGGGATCAGGACGTGAGGGTTTCAAGACCTGAGAGAGTCAGAACGTGAGGGGGTCAGGTCGTGAGTGGATCAGGCCGTGAGGGAGTCAGGACGTGAGGGAGTCAGGACGTGAGGGGGTCAGGACGTGAGGGGGTCAGGACGTGAGGGGATCAGGATGTGAGGGGGTCAGGGCGTGAGGGGATCAGGACGTGAGGGTTTCAGGACCTGAGGGAGTCAGAACGTGAGGGGGTCAGGTCGTGAGGGGATCATGACGTGAGGGGGTCAGGACGTGATGGGGTCAGGATGTGAGAGGGTCAGGACGTGAGAGGGTCAGGACGTGAGGTGCTCAGGACGTGAGGGGTTCAGGTCGTGAAGGGGTCAGGACGTGTGCGGATCAGGAAATGAGGGTGTCAGGTCGTGAGGGGGTCAGGACGTGAGGGGGCCAGGACATGAGGGGATCAGGACGTGAGGGGGTCAGGACGTGAGAGGGTCAGGATGTGAGGGGGTCAGGACGTGAGGGGGTCAGGACGTGAGGGGGTCAGGACGTGAGGGGATCAGGACGTGAGGGCGTCAGAATGTGAGAGAGTCAGGACGTGAGAGGGTCAGGATGTGAGGGGGTCAGGACGTGAGGGGATCAGGACGTGAGAGGATCAGGATGTGAGGGGGTCAGGACGTGAGGGGGTCAGGACGTGAGGGAGTCAGGACGTGAGGGGGTCAGCACGTGAGGGGGCCAGGACGTGAGAGGGTCAGAACTTGAGGGAATCAGGACGTGAGGGGTTCAGGACGTGAGGGGGTCAGGATGTGAGGGGGTCAGGATGTGAGGGGGTCAGGACGTGAGGGGGTCAGGACGTGAGGGGGTCAGGACGTGAGAGGGCCAGTACGTGAGTGGGTCAGGACGTGAGGGGTTCAGGACGTGAGACGGTCAGGACGTGAGGGGATCAGTACGTGAGAGGGTCAGGACGTGAGGGGGTCAGGACGTGAGAGGATCAGGACGTGAGGGGATCAGGACGTGAGGGGGTCAGGACGTGAGGGGATCAGGACGTGAGGGGATCAGGACGTGAGGGGGTCAGGATGTGAGTGGGTCAGAACGTGAGGGGGTCAGGAAATGAGGGGTTCAGGACCTGAGAGGGTCAGAACGTGAGGGGGTCATTTCGTGAGTGGATCAGGACGTGAGGGGGTCAGGACGTGAGAGGGTCAGGACGTGAGGGGATCAGGACGTGAGGGGGTCAGGACGTGAGGGGGTCAGGACGTGAGGGGGTCAGGACGTGAGGGGGTCTGGACGTAAGGGGGTCAGGACGTGAGGGGGTCAGGACGTGAGGGGGTCAGGACGTGAGAGGGTCAGGTGGTGAGGGGATCAGGACGTGAGGGGGTCAGGACGTGAGGGGGTCAGGACGTGAGGGGGTCAGGACGTGAGGGGGTCTGGACGTGAGGGGGTCAGGATGTGAGGGGGTCAGGACGTGAGGGGGTCAGTACGTGAGGGGATCAGGACGTGAGGGGATCAGGACGTGAGGGGGACAGGACGTGAGGGGATCAGGACGTGGGGGGTCAGGACGTGAGGGGGTCAGGACGTGAGGGGATCAGGACGTGAGTGGTTCAGGACGTGAGGGGGTCAGGTCGTGAGGGGGTCAGGACGTGAGGGGATCAGGACATGAGGGGGAATGGACGTGAGGGGGCCATGACATGAGGGGATCAGGACGTGAGGGGGTCAGGATGTGAGGGGATCAGGACGTGAGGGGATCAGGACGTGAGAGGGTCAGGACCTGAGGGGGTCAGGACGTGAGGGGATCAGGACGTGAGAGTGTCAGGACCTGAGGGGGTCAGGACGTGAGGGGATCAGGACCTGAGTGGGTCAGGACTTGAGGGGATCAGGACTTGAGGGGATCAGGACGTGAGGGGGTCAGGACGTGAGGGGATCAGGACCTGAGGGGGATCAGGACGTGAGGGGATCAGGACTTGAGGGGATCAGGACGTGAGGGGGTCAGGACGTGAGAGGATCAGGACGTGAGGGGATCAGGACCTGAGGGGGATCAGGACGTGAGGGGGTCAGGACGTGAGGGGATCAGGACGTGAGGGGATCAGGACGTGAGGGGATCAGGACGTGAGGGGGTCAGGACGTGAGGGGGTCAGGACGTGAGGGGATCAGGACCTGAGGGGGATCAGGACGTGAGGGGATCAGGACGTGAGGGGATCAGGACGTGAGGGGGTCAGGACGTGAGGGGGTCAGGATGTGAGAGGGTCACGACGTGAGGGTGTCAGGACCTGAGGGGGTCAGGACGTGAGGGGTTCAGGAAGTGAGAGGGTCAAGACTTGAGGGGATCAGGATGTGAGGAGATCAGGACGTGAGGGGATCAGAAATTGAGGGGATCAGGACGTGAAGGGGTCAGGATGTGAGTGGGTCAGGTTGTGAGGCGGTCAGGACGTGAGGGGATCAGGATATGAGAGGGTCAGGATGTGAGGGGGTGAGGACGTGAGGGGGTCAGGACGTGAGAGAGTCAGGATGTGAGGTGGTCAGGACTTGAGAGGATCAGGACTTGAGAGGGTCATGACGTGAGGGGGTCTGGTATTGAGTGGATCAGGAAGTGAAGGGGTCAGGATGTGAGGGGGTCAGGACGTGAGGGGGTCAGGACGTGAGGAGGATCAGGATGTGAGGGGGTCAGGACGTGAGGGGATCAGGACGTGAGGGGGTCAGGAGTTGAGGGGATCAGGACGTGAGGGGATCAGGACGTGAGGGGGTCAGGACGTGAGGGGGTCAGGACGTGAGGGGATCAGGACGTGAGGGGGTCAGGACGTGAGGGGATCAGGACGTGAGGGGATCAGGACGTGAGGGGGTCCGGACGTGAGGGGGTCAGGATGTGAGAGGGTCAGGACGTGAGAGGGTCAGGATGTGAGAGGGTCAGGATGTGAGGGGGTCAGGATGTGAGAGGGTCAGGACGTGAGAGGGTCAGGACGTGAGGGGGTCAGGACTTGAGAGGATCAGGACTTGAGAGGGTCATGACGTGAGGGGGTCTGGTATTGAGGGGATCAGGAAGTGAAGGGGTCAGGATGTGAGGGGGTCAGGACGTGAGGGGGTCAGGACGTGAGGAGGATCAGGATGTGAGGGGGTCAGGACGTGAGGGGATCAGGACGTGAGGGGGTCAGGAGTTGAGGGGATCAGGACGTGAGGGGATCAGGACGTGAGGGGGTCAGGACGTGAGGGGGTCAGGACGTGAGTGGATCAGGAGTTGAGGGGATCAGGACGTGAGGGGATCAGGACGTGAGGGGGTCAAGTCGTGAGGGGGTCAGTACATGAGGGGATCAGGACCTGAGGGGGTCAGGACGTGAGTGGATCAGGTCGTGAGGGGGTCAGGTCGTGAGAGCGTCAGGATGTGAGGGGGCCAGGTCGTGAGGGGGTCAGGACGTGAGAGAGTCAGGATGTGAGGGGGCCAGGGCGTGAGGGGATCAGGACGTGAGGGGGTCAAGTCGTGAGGGGGTCAGTACATGAGGGGATCAGGACCTGAGGGGGTCAGGACGTGAGTGGATCAGGTCGTGAGGGGGTCAGGTCGTGAGGGCGTCAGGATGTGAGGGGGCCAGGTCGTGAGGGGGTCAGGACGTGAGAGAGTCAGGATGTGAGGGGGCCAGGGCGTGAGGGGGTCAGGACGTGAGGGGATCAGGACGTGAGGGGGTCAGGACGTGAGGGGGTCAGGACGTGAGGGGGTCAGGACGTGAGGAGGATCAGGATGTGAGGGGATCAGGACGTGAGGGGGTCAGGATGTGAGGGGATCAGGATGTGAGGGGGTCAGGGCGTGAGGGGATCTGGACGTGAGGGTTTCAGGACCTGAGGGAGTCAGAACGTGAGGGGGTCAGGACGTGAGTGGATCAGGACGTGAGGGAGTCAGGACGTGAGGGGGTCAGGACGTGAGGGGATCAGGTCGTGAGTGGATCAGGATGTGAGGGGGTCAGGACCTGAGGGAGTCAGAAAGTGAGGGGGTCAGGACGTGAGGGGATCAGGTCGTGAGGGGATCAGGATGTGAGGGGGTCAGGACGTGAGGGGATCAGGACCTCAGGGGGTCAGGACGCGAGGGGGTCAGTACGTGAGTGGATCAGGTCGTGAAGGGGTCAGGACGTGAGGGGATCAGGACATGAGGGGGATCAGGACGTGAGAGGGTCAGGATCTGAGGGGATCAGGACCTGAGGCGGTCAGAACGTGAGGGGGTCAGGTCGTGAGTGGATCAGGACCTGAGGGGGTCAGGACGTGAGTGGATCAGGTCGTGAGGGGGTCAGGACATGAGGGGGAATGGACGTGAGGGGATCAGGATGTGAGGGGGTCAGGACGTGAGGGGATCAGGACGTGAGGGGGTCAGGACGTGAGGGGATCAGGACGTGAGGGGGTCAGGATGTGAGGGGGTCAGGAAGTGAGGGGATCAGGACGTGAGAGGGTCAGGACATGAGGGGATCAGGACGTGAGGGGGTCAGGATGTGAGGGGGTCAGGATGTGAGGGGATCAGGACGTGAGAGGGTCAGGACGTGAGTGGGTCAGGACGTGAGGGGGTCAGGATGTGAGGGGGTCAGGACATGAGGGGATCAGGACGTGAGGGGGTCAGGATGTGAGGGGGTCAGGATGTGAGGGGGTCAGGACTTGAGGGGATCAGGACGTGAGGGGGTCAGGACGTGAGGGGATCAGGACGTGAGTGGATCAGGATGTGAGGGAGTCAGAACGTGAGGGGGTCAGGACGTGAGGGAGTCAGGACGTGAGGGGGTCAGGAAGTGAGGGGATCAGGTCGTGAGTGGATCAGGATGTGAGGGGGTCAGGACGTCAGAGGATCAGGACGTCAGAGGGTCAGGTCGTCAGAGGATCAGGACGTGAGGGAGTCAGGACGTGAGGGGGTCAGGACGTGAGGGGATCAGGACGTGAGGGAGTCAGGACGTGAGGGGGTCAGGACGTGAGGGGATCAGGACGTGAGGGGATCAGGACGTGAGGGGGTCAGGACGTGAGGGGATCAGGACGTGAGGGGGTCAGGACCTGAGGGGATCAGGACGTGAGGGGATCAGGACGTGAGGGGGTCAGGACGTGAGGGGATCAGGACTTGAGGGGATCAGGACGTGAGGGGGTCAGGACGTGAGGGGATCAGGACGTGAGAGGGATCAGGACGTGAGAGGGTCAGGACGTGAGGGAGTCAGAACGTGAGGGGGTCAGGACGTGAGAGGGTCAGGACGTGAGGGAGTCAGGACGTGAGGGGGTCAGGACGTGAGGGGGTCAGGACGTGAGGAGGATTAGGACGTGAGGGGATCAGGACGTGAGAGGGTCAGGACGTGAGGGGATCAGGACGTGAGGGGGTCAGGATGTGAGAGGGTCAGGACGTGACGGGGTCAGGACATGAGGGGATCAGGACGTGAGGGGGTCAGGACGTGAGGGGATCAGGACTTGAGGGGGTCAGGACGTGAGGGGATCAGGACCTGAGGGGCATAAGGACGTGAGGGGATCAGGACGTGAGGGGATCAGGACGTGAGGGGATCAGGACGTGAGGGGGTCAGGATGTGAGGGGGTCAGGACGTGAGAGGGTCAGGACCTGAGGGGATCAGGACGTGAGGGGATCAGGACTTGAGGGGGTCAGGACGTGAGGGGATCAGGACCTGAGGGGCATCAGGACGTGAGGGGATCATGACGTGAGGGGGTCAGGACGTGAGGGAGTCAGGACATGAGGGTGTCAGGACGTGAGGGGATCAGGACGTGAGGGGGTCAGGATGTGAGAGGGTCAGGACGCGAGGGTGTCAGGACCTGAGGTGGTCAGGACGTGAGGGGTTCAGGATGTGAGGGGATCAGGACGTGAGGGGATCAGGACGTGAGGGGGTCAGAACGTGAGGTGGTCAGGAGGTGAGGGGATCAGAAATTGAGGGGATCAGGACGTGAAGGGGTCAGGATGTGAGTGGGTCAGGTTGTGAGGCGGTCAGGACGTGAGGGGGTCAGGATATGAGAGGGTCAGGATGTGAGGGGGTCAGGGCTTTAGGGGGTAAGGACGTGAGAGGGTCAGGATGTGAGGTGGTCAGGATGTGAGGTGGTCAGGACGTGAGGGGGTCAGGACGTGAGGGGGTCAGGACGTGAGGGGATCAGGACGTGAGGGGGTCAGGACGTGAGGGGGTCAGAACGTGAGGTGGTCAGGAGGTGAGGGGATCAGGACGTGAGGGGATCAGGACGTGAGGGGATCAGGACGTGAGGGGATCAGGACGTGAGGGGGTCCGGACGTGAGGGGGTCAGGATGTGAGAGGGTCAGGACGTGAGAGGGTCAGGACGTGAGGTGCTCAGCACGTGAGGGGGTCAGGACTTGAGAGGATCAGGACATGAGGGGGTCAGGACGTGAGGGGATCAGGACGTGAGGGGGACGGGACATGAGGGGATCAGGAATTTAGGGGATCAGGACGTGAGTGGTTCAGGACGTAAGGGGTTTAGGTCGTGAGGGGGTCAGGTCGTGAGGGGGTCAGGATGTGAGGGGGCCAGGTCGTGAGGGGGTCAGGACGTGAGAGAGTCAGGATGTGAGGGGGCCAGGGCGTGAGGGGGTCAGGACGTGAGGGGATCAGGACGTGAGGGGGTCAGGACGTGAGGGGGTCAGGACGTGAGGGGGTCAGGACGTGAGGAGGATCAGGATGTGAGGGGATCAGGACGTGAGGGGGTCAGGATGTGAGGGGATCAGGATGTGAGGGGGTCAGGGCGTGAGGGGATCTGGACGTGAGGGTTTCAGGACCTGAGGGAGTCAGAACGTGAGGGGGTCAGGACGTGAGTGGATCAGGACGTGAGGGAGTCAGGACGTGAGGGGGTCAGGACGTGAGGGGATCAGGTCGTGAGTGGATCAGGATGTCAGGGGGTCAGGACGTTAGGGGGTCAGGATGTGAGGGGGTCAGGACGTGAGGGGGTCAGGACGTGAGGGGATCAGGACCTGAGGGGGTCAGGACGCGAGGGGGTCAGGACGTGAGTGGATCAGGTCGTGAAGGGGTCAGGACGTGAGGGGATCAGGACATGAGGGGGATCAGGACGTGAGAGGGTCAGGATCTGAGGAGATCAGGACCTGAGGCGGTCAGAACGTGAGGGGGTCAGGTCGTGAGTGGATCAGGACCTGAGGGGGTCAGGACGTGAGTGGATCAGGTCGTGAGGGGGTCAGGACATGAGGGGGAATGGACGTGAGGGGATCAGGATGTGAGGGGGTCAGGACGTGAGGGGATCAGGACGTGAGGGGGTCAGGACGTGAGGGGATCAGGACGTGAGGGGGTCAGGATGTGAGGGGGTCAGGAAGTGAGGGGATCAGGACGTGAGAGGGTCAGGACATGAGGGGATCAGGACGTGAGGGGGTCAGGATGTGAGGGGGTCAGGAAGTGAGGGGATCAGCACGTGAGAGGGTCAGGACGTGAGTGGGTCAGGACGTGAGGGGGTCAGGATGTGAGGGGGTCAGGACATGAGGGGATCAGGACGTGAGGGGGTCAGGATGTGAGGGGGTCAGGATGTGAGGGGGTCAGGACTTGAGGGGATCAGGACGTGAGGGGGTCAGGACGTGAGGGGATCAGGACGTGAGGGGATCAGGACGTGAGGGGGTCAGGACGTCAGAGGATCAGGACGTGAGAGGGTCAGGACGTCAGAGGATCAGGACGTGAGGGAGTCAGGACGTGAGGGGGTCAGGACGTGAGGGGATCAGGACGTGAGGGAGTCAGGACGTGAGGGGATCAGGACGTGAGGGGGTCAGGACGTGAGGGGATCAGGACGTGAGGGGGTCAGGACCTGAGGGGATCAGGACGTGAGGGGATCAGGACGTGAGGGGGTCAGGACGTGAGGGGATCAGGACTTGAGGGGATCAGGACGTGAGGGGGTCAGGACGTGAGGGGATCAGGACGTGAGAGGAATCAGGACGTGAGAGGGTCAGGACGTGAGGGAGTCAGGACGTGAGGTGGTCAGGACGTGAGAGGGTCAGGACGTGAGGGAGTCAGGACGTGAGGGGGTCAGGACGTGAGGGAGTCAGGACGTGAGGGGTACAGGACCTGAGGGGGTCAGGACGTGAGGGGATCAGGACGTGAGGGGGTCAGGACGTGAGGCGGTCAGGATGTGAGAGGGTCAGGACGTGACGGGGTCAGGACGTGAGAGGATCAGGACGTGAGAGGGTCAGGACGTAAGGGGATCAGGACTTGAGGGGGTCAGGACGTGAGGGGATCAGGACCTGAGGGGCATAAGGACGTGAGGGGATCAGGACGTGAGGGGATCAGGACGTGAGGGGGTCAGGATGTGAGGGGGTCAGGACGTGAGAGGGTCAGGACCTGAGGGGATCAGGACGTGAGGGGATCAGGACTTGAGGGGGTCAGGACGTGAGGGGATCAGGACGTGAGGGGGTCAGGATGTGAGAGGGTCAGGACGCGAGGGTGTCAGGACCTGAGGTGGTCAGGACGTGAGGGGTTCAGGATGTGAGGGGGTCAGGACGTGAGGGTATCAGGACGTGAGGGGATCAGGACGTGAGGGGATCAGGACGTGAGGGGGTCCGGACGTGAGGTGCTCAGGACGTGAGGGGGTCAGGTCGTGAGGGGGTCAGGACGTGAGGGGATCAGGATGTGAGGTGCTCAGGACGTGAGGGGATCAGGACATGAGGGGGTCGGGATGTGAGTGGGTCAGGATGTGAGAGGGTCAGGACGTGAGAGGGTCAGGACGTGAGTGGTTCAGGATGTGAGAGGGTCAGGACGTGAGAGGGTCAGGACGTGAGGTGCTCAGGACGTGAGGGGATCGGGACGTGTGCGGATCAGGAAATGAGGGTGTCAGGTCGTGAGGGGGTCAGAACGTGAGAGGGTCAGGATGTGAGAGGGTCAGGACGTGAGAGGGTCAGGAAGTGAGGTGCTCAGCACGTGAGGGGGTCAGGAATTGAGAGGATCAGGACGTGAGGGGATCAGGACGTGAGGGGGTCCGGATGTGAGTGGGTCAGGATGTGAGAGGGTCAGGACGTGAGGGGGTCAGGACGTGAGGGGATCAGGACGTGAGGGGATCAGGACATGAGGGGGTCGGGATGTGAGTGGGTCAGGATGTGAGAGGGTCAGGACGTGAGAGGGTCAGGACGTGAGGTGCTCAGGTCGTGAGGGGGTCCGGACGTGAGTGGGTCAGGATGTGAGAGGGTCAGGACGTGAGAGGGTCAGGACGTGAGGTGCTCAGGACGTGAGGGGGTCAGGTCGTGAAGGGGTCAGGACGTGAGGGGATCGGGACGTGAGGGTGTCAGGTCGTGAGGGGGTATGGTCGTGAGGGGGTCAGGACGTGAGGGGGCCAGGACGTGAGGGGATCAGGACGTGAGGGTGTCAGGACGTGAGAGGGTCAGGATGTGAGGGGGTCAGGACGTGAGGGGGTCAGGACGTGAGGGGATCAGGACGTGAGGGGATCAGGACGTGAGGGGGTCAGGATGTGAGGGGGTCAGGACGTGAGGGGATCAGGACGTGAGAGGATCAGGACGTGAGGGGATCAGGACGTGAGGGGATCAGGATGTGAGGGGGTCAGGACGTGAGGGGGTCAGGACGTGAGGGGGTCATGACGTGAGGGGGTCAGGACATGAGAGGGTCAGGATGTGAGGGGGTCAGGACGTGAGGGGGTCAGAACTTGAGGGAATCAGGACGTGAGGGGTTCAGGACGTGAGGGGGTCAGGACGTGAGGGGGTCAGGACGTGAGGGGATCAGGACGTGAGGGGATCAGGATGTGAGGGGATCAGGATGTGAGGGGATCAGGACGTGAGGGGGTCAGGACGTGAGGGGGTCAGGACGTGAGGGGGTCAGGACATGAGAGGGTCAGGATGTGAGGGGGTCAGGACGTGAGGGGGTCAGAAATTGAGGGAATCAGGACGTGACGGGATCAGGATGTGAGGGGGTCTGGACGTGAGGGGATCAGGATGTGAGGGGGTCAGTACGTGAGAGGGTCAGTACGTGAGGTGATCAGGACGTGAGGGGATCAGGACATGAGGGGGAAAGGACGTGAGGGGATCAGGATGTGAGGGGATCAGGACGTGAGGGTGTCAGGTCGTGAGGGGGTCAGGACGTGAGGGGGTCAGGACGTGAGAGGGTCAGGACGTGAGGGGATCAGGTCGTGAGGGGATCAGGACGTGAGGGGGTCAGGACGTGAGGGTGTCAGGACGTGAGGGGGTCAGGACGTGAGAGGGTCAGGACATGAGGGGATCAGGTCGTGAGGGGATCAGGATGTGAGGGGGTCAGGACGTGAGGGGGTCAGGATGTGAGGGGTTCAGGATGTGAGAGGGTCAAGACTTGAGGGGATCAGGACGTGAGGGGGTCAGGATGTGAGGGGATCAGGTTGTGAGGCGGTCAGGACGTGAGGGGGTCAGGACGTGAGGGGGTCAAGATGTGAGGGGGTCAGGATGTGTGGGGGTCAGGGCTTTAGGGGGTCAGGACGTGAGAGGGTCAGGATGTGAGGGGGTCAGGACGTGAGGGGATCAGGACGTGAGGGGGTCAGGATGTGAGACGGTCAGGATGTGAGGGGGCCAGGGCGTGAGGGGATCAGGACATGAGGGGTCAGGACGTGAGTGGGTCAGGATGTGAGAGGGTCAGGACGTGAGAGGGTCAGGACGTGAGGTGCTCAGGACGTGAGGGGGTCAGGTCGTGAAGGGGTCAGGACGTGAGGGGATCGGGACGTGAGGGGATCAGGACGTGTGCGGATCAGGAAATGGGGGTGTCAGGTCGTGAGGGGGTCAGGTCGTGAGGGGGTCAGGACGTGAGGGGGCCAGGACGTGAGGGGATCAGGACGTGAGGGGGTCAGGACGTGAGAGGGTCAGGATGTGAGGGGGTCAGGACGTGAGGGGGTCAGGACGTGAGCGGATCAGGACGTGAGAGGATCAGGACGTGAGGGGATCAGGACGTGAGGGGGTCAGGATGTGAGGGGGTCAGGACGTGAGGGGATCAGGACGTGAGAGGATCAGGACGTGAGGGGATCAGGACGTGAGGGGATCAGGATGTGAAGGGGTCAGGACGTGAGGGGGTCAGGACGTGAGGGGGTCAGGACGTGAAGGGGTCAGGACATGAGAGGGTCAGGATGTGAGGGGGTCAGGACGTGAGGGGGTCAGAACTTGAGGGAATCAGGACGTGAGGGGTTCAGGACGTGAGGGGGTCAGGACGTGAGGGGGTCAGGACGTGAGGGGATCAGGACGTGAAGGGATCAGGATGTGAGGGGATCAGGATGTGAGGGGATCAGGACGTGAGGGGGTCAGGACGTGAGGGGGTCAGGACGTGAGGGGGTCAGGACATGAGAGGGTCAGGATGTGAGGGGGTCAGGACGTGAGGGGGTCAGAACTTGAGGGAATCAGGACATTAGGGGATCAGGATGTGAGGGGGTCTGGACGTGAGGGGATCAGGATGTGAGGGGGTCAGGACGTGAGAGGGTCAGTACGTGAGGGGATCAGGACGTGAGGGGATCAGGACATGAGGGGGAAAGGACGTGAGGGGATCAGGATGTGAGGGGGTCAGGACGTGAGGGGATCAGGACGTGAGAGGGTCAGGTCGTGAGGGGGTCAGGACGTGAGGGGGTCAGGACGTGAGAGGGTCAGGACGTGAGGGGATCAGGTCGTGAGGGGATCAGGACGTGAGGGGGTCAGGACGTGAGGGTGTCAGGACGTGAGGGGATCAGGTCGTGAGGGGATCAGGATGTGAGGGGGTCAGGACGTGAGGGGGTCAGGATGTGAGGGGTTCAGGATGTGAGAGGGTCAAGACTTGAGGGGATCAGGACGTGAGGGGGTCAGGATGTGAGGGGATCAGGTTGTGAGGCGGTCAGGACGTGAGGGGGTCAGGACGTGAGGGGGTCAAGATGTGAGGGGGTCAGGATGTGTGGGGCTCAGGGCTTTAGGGGGTCAGGACGTGAGAGGGTCAGGATGTGAGGGGGTCAGGACGTGAGGGGATCAGGACGTGAGGGGGTCAGGATGTGAGACGGTCAGGATGTGAGGGGGCCAGGGCGTGAGGGGATCAGGACGTGAGGGGATCAGGACGTGAGGGGATCAGGACGTGAGGGGGTCAGGACGTGAGGGGGTCAGGACGTGAGGTGTTCAGGACGTGAGGGGGTCAGGACTTGACAGGATCAGAATGTGATGGGGTCAGGATGTGAGAGGGTCAGGACTTGAGAGGGTCATGACGTGAGGGGATCAGGACGTGAGGGGATCAGGACGTGATGGGATCAGGAAGTGAGGGGATCAGGACGTGAGGGGGTCAGGACGTGAGTGGATCAGGACGTGAGAGGGTCATGACGTGAGGGGGTCAGTACGTGGGATGTCACGACGTGAGGGCGTCAGGACGTGAGGGGGTCAGGATGTGGGGGGTCAGGATGTGAGGGGGTCAGGACATGAGGGGATTAGTACGTGAGGAGATCAGGACGTGAGGGGGTCAGAAATTGAGGGGATCAGGACGTGAAGGGGTCAGGATGTGAGTGTGTCTGGTTGTCAGGCGGTCAGGACGTGAGGAGGTCAGGACGTGAGGGGGTCAGGATGTGAGGGGGTCAGGATGTGAGGGGGTCAGGGCTTTAGGGGGTCAGGACGTGAGAGGGTCAGGACGTGAGGGGGTCAGGATGTGAGGGGGTCTGAACGTGACGGGGTCAGGACGTGAGGGGGTCAGGACGTGAGGAGATCAGGATGTGAGAGGGTCAGGACGTGAGGGGGTCAGGACGTGAGGGGATCAGGACGTGAGGGGATCAGGGCGTGATGGGATCGGGACGTGAGGGGATCAGGACGTGAGGGGATCAGGACGTGAGGGGGTCAGGACGTGAGGTGTTCAGGACGTGAGGGGGTCAGGACTTGAGAGGATCAGGACGTGAGGGGGTCAGGACGTGAGTGGATCAGGACGTGAGGGGGTCAGGACGTGGGGGGTCAGGACGTGAGGGCGTCAGGACGTGAGGGGGTCAGGACATGAGGGGGTCATGACGTGAGGAGGATCAGGACGTGTGGGGGTCAGGACGTGGGGGGTCAGGACGTGAGGGGATCAGGACATGAGTGGTTCAGGACGTAAGGGGGTCAGGACGTGAGGGGGTCAGATATTGAGGGGATCAGGAAGTGAAGGGGTCAGGACGTGAGGGGATCAGGACGTGAGGGGGTCAGGATGTGAGGGGGTCAGGACGTGAGGGGATCAGGACGTGAGGGGATCAGGACGTGAGGGGGTCAAGTCGTGAGGGGGTCAGGACATGAGGGGATCAGGATCTGAGGGGGTCAGGACGTGAGTGGATCAGGTCGTGAGGGGGTCAGGACGTGAGGGGGTCAGTACGTGAGGGGATCAGGACGTGAGGGGATCAGGACATGAGGGGGAAAGGACGTGAGGGGGTGAGGACGTGAGGGGGTCAGGACGTGAGGGGGTCAGGATGTGAGGGGGTCAGGACGTGAGAGGGTCAGGACGTGAGGGGATCAGGAAGTGAAGGGGTCAGGACGTGAGGGGATCAGGATGTGAGGGGTTAAGGACGTGAGGGGGTCAGGACGTGAGGAGGATCAGGATGTGAGGGGGTCAGGGCGTGAGTGATTCAGGACGTAAGGGGGTCAGGACGTGAGGTGGTCAGATATTGAGGGGATTAGGAAGTGAAGGGGTCAGGACGTGAGGGGATCAGGATGTGAGGGGGTCAGGACGTGAGGAGGATCAGGATGTGAGGGGGTCAGGACGTGAGGGGGTCAGGACGTGAGGAGAATCAGGATGTGAGGGGGTCAGGGCGTGAGGGGGCCAGGACGTGAGGAGGATCAGGATGTGAGGGGGTCAGGGCATGAGGGGATCAGGACGTGAGGGGTTCAGGACCTGAGGGAGTCAGAACGTGAGGGGGTCTGGTCGTGAGTGGATCAGGACGTGAGGGGTCAGGATGTGAGGGGGTCAGGACGTGAGGGGGTCAGGACGTGAGGGGGTCAGGACGTGAGTGGATCAGGAGTTGAGGGGATCAGGACCTGAGGGGGTCAGAACGTGAGTGGTCAGGACGTGAGGGGATCAGGACCTGAGGGGGTCAGGACGTGCGTGGATCAGGTCGTGAGGGGGGTCAGGACGTGAGGGGGTCAGGCCGTGAAGGGGTCAGTACGTGAGGGGATCAGGACATGAGGGGGAAAGAAAGTGAGGGGATCAGGACGTGAGGGGATCAGGAACTGAGGGGGTCAGGACGTGAGTGGGTCAGTATGTGAGGGGGTCAGGACGTGAGGGGGTCAGGACGTGAGGGGTTCAGGATGTGAGAGGGTCAAGACTTGAGGGGATCAGGACGTGAGGGGGTCAGGATGTGAGGGGATTAGTACCTGAGGGGATCAGGACGTGAGGGGGTCAGAGATTAAGGGGATCAGGACGTGAAGGTGTCAGAACGTGAGGGGGTCAGGACGTGAGAGGGTTAGGATGTGAGGGGGTCAGGGCTTGAGGGGGTCAGGACGTGAGAGTGTCAGAACGTGAGGGGGTCAGGACGTGAGAGGGTTAGGATGTGAGGGGGTCAGGGCTTGATGGAGTCAGGACGTGAGAGGGTCAGGACTTGAGGGGGTCAGGACGTGAGAGGGTCAGGATGTGAGAGGGTCAGGACGTGAGGGGGTCAGGACGTGAGGGGGTCAGGATGTGAGGGGATCAGGACGTGAGGGGATCAGGACGTGAGGGGATCAGGACGTGAGGGGATCAGGACGTGAGGGGGTCAGGACGTGAGGGGGTCAGGACGTGAGGGTGCCAGGACGTGAGGGGATCAGGACGTGAGGGGATCAGGACGTGAGGGGATCAGGACGTGAGAGGGTCAGGACGTGATGGGGTCAGGACGTGAGGGGGTCAGTTCGTGAAGGGGTCAGGACGCGAGGGGATCGGGCCGTGAGGGGATCAGGAAATGAGGGTGTCAGGTCGTGAGGGGGTCAGGACGTGAGGGGGCCAGGACATGAGGGGATCAGGACGTGAGGTGGTCAGGACGTGAGAGGGTCAGGATGTGAGGGTGTCAGGACGTGAGGGGGTCAGGACGTGAGGGGATAAGGATGTGAGGGGATCAGGGCGTGAGGGGATCAGGACGTGAGAGGGTCAGGACGTGAGGGGGTCAGGACGTGAGAGGGTCGGGGTTGGCGTGGGTCAAAACGTGAGGGGGTCAGGACGTGAGGGGATCAGGATGTGAGAGGGTCGGGGTGGGCGTGGGTCAGAACGTGAGGGGGTCAGGACGTGAGGGGATCAGGATGTGAGGGGGTCAGGACGTGAGGGAGTCAGGAAGTGAGGGGTTGAGAACCTGAGAGGGTCAGAACGTGAGGGGGTCAGTCCGTGAGTGAATCAGGACGTGAGGGGGTCAGGACGTGAGGGTGTCAGGACATTAGGGGGTCAGGACGTGAGAGGGTTAGGACGTGAGAGGGTCAGGACGTGAGGGGGTCTGGACGTGAGGGGATCAGGACGTGAGGGGATCAGGACGTGCGGGGATCAGGAAGTGAGGGTGTCAGGACGTGAGGGGGTCAAGACGTGGGGTTCAGGACGTGAGGGGGTCAGGACGTGAGGGGATTAGTACGTGAGGGTATCAGGACGTGAGTGGTTCAGGACGTGAGGGGATCAGGATGTGAGGGGGTATGGGCGTGAGGGGATCTGGACGTGAGGGTTTCAGGACCTGAGGGAGTCAGAACGTGAGGGGGTCAGGACGTGAGGGGGTCAGGACGTGAGGGGATCAGGACCTGAGGGGGTCAGGACGCGAGGGGGTCAGGACGTGAGTGGATCAGGTCGTGAAGGGGTCAGTACGTGAGGGGATCAGGACATGAGGGGGTCAGGACGTGAGGGGGCCAGGACGTGAGGGGGCCAGGACGTGAGGGGATCAGGACGTGAGGGGATCAGGACATGAGGGGGAATGGATGTGAGGGGATCAGGACGTGAGGTGATCAGGACGTGAGAGGGTCAGGACCTGAGGGGGTCAGAACGTGAGGGGATCAGGACTTGAGGGGATCAGGACGTGAGGGGGTCAGGACGTGGGGGGTCAGGACGTGGGGGGTCAGAACGTGAGGGGATTAGTACGTGAGGGGATAAGGACGTGAGTGGTTCAGGACGTAAGGGGGTCAGGACGTGAGTGGGGCAGATATTGAGGGGATCAGGAATTGAAGGGGTCAGGACGTGAGGGGATCAGGATGTGAGGGGGTCAGGACGTGAGGGGGTCAGGACGTGAGGAGGATCAGGATGTGAGGGGGTCAGGGCGTGAGGGGGTCAGGACGTGAGGGGGTCAGGACGTGAGGGGATCAGGACGTGAGTGGATCAGGAGTTGAGGGGATCAGGACCTGAGGGGTTCAGAACGTGAGTGGTCAGGACGTGAGGGGGTCAAGACGTGAGGGGGTCAGGTCGTGAGGGGGTCAGGACGTGAGGGGGTCAGTACGTGAGGGGATCAGGACGTGAGGGGATCAGGACATGAGGGGGAAAGGACGTGAGGGGATCAGGACGTGAGGGGATCAGGACGTGAGGGGATCAGGACGTGAGGGGTTCAGGATGTGAGAGGGTCAAGACTTGAGGGGGTCAGGACGTGAGGGGATCAGGACGTGAGGGGATCAGGACGTGAGGAGGATCAGGATGTGAGGGGGTCAGGACGTGAGGGGGTCAGGATGTGAGAGGGTCAGGATGTGAGGGGGTCAGGACGTGAGGGGGTCAGGACGTAAGGGGGTCAGGACGTGAGGGGGTCAGATATTGAGGGGATCAGGAAGTGAAGGGGTCAGGACGTGAGGGGATCAGGATGTGAGGGGGTCAGGACGTGAGGGGGTCAGGACGTGAGGAGGATCGTGAGGGTATCAGGACGTGAGTGGTTCAGGACGTGAGGGGATCAGGATGTGAGGGGGTATGGGCGTGAGGGGATCTGGACGTGAGGGTTTCAGGACCTGAGGGAGTCAGAACGTGAGGGGGTCAGGACGTGAGGGGGTCAGGACGTGAGGAGGATCAGGATGTGAGGGGGTCAGGACGTGAGGGGGTCAGGATGTGAGGGGGTCAGGACGTGAGGGGGTCAGGACGTGAGAGGTTCAGGACGTGAGGGGATCAGGACGTGAGGGGGTCAGGACGTGAGGGGATCATGACGTGAGGGGATCAGGACGTGATGGGATCAGGAAGTGAGGGGATCAGGACGTGAGGGGGTCAGGACTTGAGAGGGTCAGGATGTGAGGGGGCCAGGGCGTGAGGGGATCAGGACGTGAGGGGATCAGGACGTGAGGGGATCAGGACGTGAGGGGGTCAGGACGTGAGGGGGTCAGGACGTGAGGTGTTCAGGACGTGAGGGGGTCAGGACTTGAGAGGATCAGAATGTGATGGGATCAGGACGTGAGGGGGTCAGGACGTGAGTGGATCAGGACGTGAGGGGGTCATGACGTGAGGGGGTCAGTACGTGGGGGGTCACGACGTGAGGGGGTCAGGACGTGTGGGGGTCAGGACGTGGGGGGTCAGGACGTGAGGGGATCAGGACATGAGTGGTTCAGGACGTAAGGGGGTCAGGACGTGAGGGGGTCAGATATTGAGGGGATCAGGAAGTGAAGGGGTCAGGACGTGAGGGGATCAGGACGTGAGGGGGTCAGGATGTGAGGGGGTCAGGACGTGAGGGGATCAGGACGTGAGAGGATCAGGACGTGAGGGGGTCAAGTCGTGAGGGGGTCAGGACATGAGGCGATCAGGATCTGAGGGGGTCAGGACGTGAGTGGATCAGGTCGTGAGGGGGTCAGGACGTGAGGGGGTCAGTACGTGAGGGGATCAGGACGTGAGGGGATCAGGACATGAGGGGGAAAGGACGTGAGGGGGTGAGGACGTGAGAGGGTCAGGACGTGAGGGGATCAGGACGTGAGGGGATCAGGATGTGAGGGGTTAAGGACGTGAGGGGGTCAGGACGTGAGGAGGATCAGGATGTGAGGCGGTCAGGGCGTGAGTGATTCAGGACGTAAGGGGGTCAGGACGTGAGGTGGTCAGATATTGAGGGGATCAGGAAGTGAAGGGGTCAGGACGTGAGGGGATCAGGATGTGAGGGGGTCAGGACGTGAGGAGGATCAGGATGTGAGGGGGTCAGGACGTGAGGGGGTCAGGACGTGAGGAGGATCAGGATGTGAGGGGGTCAGGGCGTGAGGGGGCCAGGACGTGAGGAGGATCAGGATGTGAGGGGGTCAGGGCATGAGGGGATCAGGACGTGAGGGGTTCAGGACCTGAGGGAGTCAGAACGTGAGGGGTTCTGGTCGTGAGTGGATCAGGACGTGAGGGGTCAGGATGTGAGGGGGTCAGGACGTGAGGGGGTCAGGACGTGAGGGGGTCAGGACGTGAGTGGATCAGGAGTTGAGGGGATCAGGACCTGAGGGGGTCAGAACGTGAGTGGTCAGGACGTGAGGGGATCAGGACCTGAGGGGGTCAGGACGTGCGTGGATCAGGTCGTGAGGGGGGTCAGGACGTGAGGGGGTCAGGACGTGAAGGGGTCAGTACGTGAGGGGATCAGGACATGAAGGGGAAAGGAAGTGAGGGGATCAGGACGTGAGGGGATCAGGAACTGAGGGGGTCAGGACGTGAGTGGGTCAGTATGTGAGGGGGTCAGGACGTGAGGGGGTCAGGACGTGAGGGGTTCAGGATGTGAGAGGGTCAAGACTTGAGGGGATCAGGACGTGAGGGGGTCAGGATGTGAGGGGATTAGTACCTGAGGGGATCAGGACGTGAGGGGGTCAGAGATTAAGGGGATCAGGACGTGAAGGTGTCAGAACGTGAGGGGGTCAGGACGTGAGAGGGTTAGGATGTGAGGGGGTCAGGGCTTGAGGGGGTCAGGACGTGAGAGTGTCAGAACGTGAGGGGGTCAGGACGTGAGAGGGTTAGGATGTGAGGGGGTCAGGGCTTGATGGAGTCAGGACGTGAGAGGGTCAGGACTTGAGGGGGTCAGGACGTGAGAGGGTCAGGATGTGAGAGGGTCAGGACGTGAGGGGGT
Source organism: Scyliorhinus torazame (assembly GCF_047496885.1). Taxonomy (NCBI): domain Eukaryota; kingdom Metazoa; phylum Chordata; class Chondrichthyes; order Carcharhiniformes; family Scyliorhinidae; genus Scyliorhinus; species Scyliorhinus torazame. Next base: position 94,186,226 of record NC_092726.1, on the reverse strand, counting down.
CAGGACGTGAGGGGGTCAGGATGTGAGGGGATCAGGACGTGAGGGGATCAGGACGTGAGGGGATCAGGACGTGAGGGGATCAGGACGTGAGGGGAACAGGACGTGAGGGGGTCAGGACGTGAGGGGGTCAGGACGTGAGGGTGCCAGGACGTGAGGGGATCAGGACGTGAGGGGATCAGGACGTGAGGGGATCAGGACGTGAGGGGATCAGGAAATGAGGGTGTCAGGTCGTGAGGGGGTCAGGACGTGAGGGGGTCAGGACGTGAGAGGGTCAGGATGTGAGGGTGTCAGGACGTGAGGGGGTCAGGACGTGAGAGGGTCAGGATGTGAGGGTGTCAGGACGTGAGGGGGTCAGGACGTGAGGGGATAAGGATGTGAGGGGATCAGGGCGTGAGGGGATCAGGACGTGAGAGGGTCAGGACGTGAGGGGGTCAGGACGTGAGAGGGTCGGGGTGGGCGTGGGTCAAAACGTGAGGGGGTCAGGGCGTGAGGGGTTCAGGACATGAGAGGGTCGGGGTGGGCGTGGGTCAGAACGTGAGGGGGTCAGGACGTGAGGGGATCAGGATGTGAGGGGGTCAGGACGTGAGGGGTTGAGAACCTGAGAGGGTCAGAACGTGAGGGGGTCAGTCCGTGAGTGAATCAGGACGTGAGGGGGTCAGGACGTGAGGGTGTCAGGACATTAGGGGGTCAGGACGTGAGAGGGTTAGGACGTGAGAGGGTCAGGACGTGAGGGGGTCTGGACGTGAGGGGATCAGGACGTGAGGGGATCAGGACGTGCGGGGATCAGGAAGTGAGGGTGTCAAGACGTGGGGTTCAGGACGTGAGGGGGTCAGGACGTGAGGGGATTAGTACGTGAGGGTATCAGGACGTGAGTGGTTCAGGACGTGAGGGGATCAGGATGTGAGGGGGTATGGGCGTGAGGGGATCTGGACGTGAGGGTTTCAGGACCTGAGGGAGTCAGAACGTGAGGGGGTCAGGACGTGAGGGGGTCAGGACGTGAGGGGATCAGGACCTGAGGGGGTCAGGACGCGAGGGGGTCAGGACGTGAGTGGATCAGGTCGTGAAGGGGTCAGTACGTGAGGGGATCAGGACATGAGGGGGTCAGGACGTGAGGGGGCCAGGACGTGAGGGGGCCAGGACGTGAGGGGATCAGGACGTGAGGGGATCAGGACATGAGGGGGAATGGATGTGAGGGGATCAGGACGTGAGGTGATCAGGACGTGAGAGGGTCAGGACCTGAGGGGGTCAGAACGTGAGGGGATCAGGACTTGAGGGGATCAGGACGTGAGGGGGTCAGGACGTGGGGGGTCAGGACGTGAGGGCGTCAGGACGTGAGGGGATTAGTACGTGAGGGGATCAGGACGTGAGTGGTTCAGGACGTAAGGGGGTCAGGACGTGAGTGGGGCAGATATTGAGGGGATCAGGAATTGAAGGGGTCAGGACGTGAGGGGATCAGGACGTGAGGGGATCAGGATGTGAGGGGGTCAGGACGTGAGGGGGTCAGGACGTGAGGAGGATCAGGATGTGAGGGGGTCAGGGCGTGAGGGGGTCAGGACGTGAGGGGGTCAGGACGTGAGGGGATCAGGACGTGAGTGGATCAGGAGTTGAGGGGATCAGGACCTGAGGGGTTCAGAACGTGAGTGGTCAGGACGTGAGGGGGTCAAGACGTGAGGGGGTCAGGTCGTGAGGGGGTCAGGACATGAGGGGGTCAGTACGTGAGGGGATCAGGACATGGGGGGAAAGGACGTGAGGGGATCAGGATGTGAGAGGGTCAGGACGTGAGAGGGTCAGGACGTGAGGTGCTCAGGACGTGAGGGGATCGGGACGTGTGCGGATCAGGAAATGAGGGTGTCAGGTCGTGAGGGGGTCAGAACGTGAGAGGGTCAGGATGTGAGAGGGTCAGGACGTGAGAGGGTCAGGAAGTGAGGTGCTCAGCACGTGAGGGGGTCAGGAATTGAGAGGATCAGGACGTGAGGGGATCAGGACGTGAGGGGGTCCGGATGTGAGTGGGTCAGGATGTGAGAGGGTCAGGACGTGAGGGGGTCAGGACGTGAGGGGATCAGGACGTGAGGGGATCAGGACATGAGGGGGTCGGGATGTGAGTGGGTCAGGATGTGAGAGGGTCAGGACGTGAGAGGGTCAGGACGTGAGGTGCTCAGGTCGTGAGGGGGTCCGGACGTGAGTGGGTCAGGATGTGAGAGGGTCAGGACGTGAGAGGGTCAGGACGTGAGGTGCTCAGGACGTGAGGGGGTCAGGTCGTGAAGGGGTCAGGACGTGAGGGGATCGGGACGTGAGGGTGTCAGGTCGTGAGGGGGTATGGTCGTGAGGGGGTCAGGACGTGAGGGGGCCAGGACGTGAGGGGATCAGGACGTGAGGGTGTCAGGACGTGAGAGGGTCAGGATGTGAGGGGGTCAGGACGTGAGGGGGTCAGGACGTGAGGGGATCAGGACGTGAGGGGATCAGGACGTGAGGGGGTCAGGATGTGAGGGGGTCAGGACGTGAGGGGATCAGGACGTGAGAGGATCAGGACGTGAGGGGATCAGGACGTGAGGGGATCAGGATGTGAGGGGGTCAGGACGTGAGGGGGTCAGGACGTGAGGGGGTCATGACGTGAGGGGGTCAGGACATGAGAGGGTCAGGATGTGAGGGGGTCAGGACGTGAGGGGGTCAGAACTTGAGGGAATCAGGACGTGAGGGGTTCAGGACGTGAGGGGGTCAGGACGTGAGGGGGTCAGGACGTGAGGGGATCAGGACGTGAGGGGATCAGGATGTGAGGGGATCAGGATGTGAGGGGATCAGGACGTGAGGGGGTCAGGACGTGAGGGGGTCAGGACGTGAGGGGGTCAGGACATGAGAGGGTCAGGATGTGAGGGGGTCAGGACGTGAGGGGGTCAGAAATTGAGGGAATCAGGACGTGACGGGATCAGGATGTGAGGGGGTCTGGACGTGAGGGGATCAGGATGTGAGGGGGTCAGTACGTGAGAGGGTCAGTACGTGAGGTGATCAGGACGTGAGGGGATCAGGACATGAGGGGGAAAGGACGTGAGGGGATCAGGATGTGAGGGGATCAGGACGTGAGGGTGTCAGGTCGTGAGGGGGTCAGGACGTGAGGGGGTCAGGACGTGAGAGGGTCAGGACGTGAGGGGATCAGGTCGTGAGGGGATCAGGACGTGAGGGGGTCAGGACGTGAGGGTGTCAGGACGTGAGGGGGTCAGGACGTGAGAGGGTCAGGACATGAGGGGATCAGGTCGTGAGGGGATCAGGATGTGAGGGGGTCAGGACGTGAGGGGGTCAGGATGTGAGGGGTTCAGGATGTGAGAGGGTCAAGACTTGAGGGGATCAGGACGTGAGGGGGTCAGGATGTGAGGGGATCAGGTTGTGAGGCGGTCAGGACGTGAGGGGGTCAGGACGTGAGGGGGTCAAGATGTGAGGGGGTCAGGATGTGTGGGGGTCAGGGCTTTAGGGGGTCAGGACGTGAGAGGGTCAGGATGTGAGGGGGTCAGGACGTGAGGGGATCAGGACGTGAGGGGGTCAGGATGTGAGACGGTCAGGATGTGAGGGGGCCAGGGCGTGAGGGGATCAGGACATGAGGGGTCAGGACGTGAGTGGGTCAGGATGTGAGAGGGTCAGGACGTGAGAGGGTCAGGACGTGAGGTGCTCAGGACGTGAGGGGGTCAGGTCGTGAAGGGGTCAGGACGTGAGGGGATCGGGACGTGAGGGGATCAGGACGTGTGCGGATCAGGAAATGGGGGTGTCAGGTCGTGAGGGGGTCAGGTCGTGAGGGGGTCAGGACGTGAGGGGGCCAGGACGTGAGGGGATCAGGACGTGAGGGGGTCAGGACGTGAGAGGGTCAGGATGTGAGGGGGTCAGGACGTGAGGGGGTCAGGACGTGAGCGGATCAGGACGTGAGAGGATCAGGACGTGAGGGGATCAGGACGTGAGGGGGTCAGGATGTGAGGGGGTCAGGACGTGAGGGGATCAGGACGTGAGAGGATCAGGACGTGAGGGGATCAGGACGTGAGGGGATCAGGATGTGAAGGGGTCAGGACGTGAGGGGGTCAGGACGTGAGGGGGTCAGGACGTGAAGGGGTCAGGACATGAGAGGGTCAGGATGTGAGGGGGTCAGGACGTGAGGGGGTCAGAACTTGAGGGAATCAGGACGTGAGGGGTTCAGGACGTGAGGGGGTCAGGACGTGAGGGGGTCAGGACGTGAGGGGATCAGGACGTGAAGGGATCAGGATGTGAGGGGATCAGGATGTGAGGGGATCAGGACGTGAGGGGGTCAGGACGTGAGGGGGTCAGGACGTGAGGGGGTCAGGACATGAGAGGGTCAGGATGTGAGGGGGTCAGGACGTGAGGGGGTCAGAACTTGAGGGAATCAGGACATTAGGGGATCAGGATGTGAGGGGGTCTGGACGTGAGGGGATCAGGATGTGAGGGGGTCAGGACGTGAGAGGGTCAGTACGTGAGGGGATCAGGACGTGAGGGGATCAGGACATGAGGGGGAAAGGACGTGAGGGGATCAGGATGTGAGGGGGTCAGGACGTGAGGGGATCAGGACGTGAGAGGGTCAGGTCGTGAGGGGGTCAGGACGTGAGGGGGTCAGGACGTGAGAGGGTCAGGACGTGAGGGGATCAGGTCGTGAGGGGATCAGGACGTGAGGGGGTCAGGACGTGAGGGTGTCAGGACGTGAGGGGATCAGGTCGTGAGGGGATCAGGATGTGAGGGGGTCAGGACGTGAGGGGGTCAGGATGTGAGGGGTTCAGGATGTGAGAGGGTCAAGACTTGAGGGGATCAGGACGTGAGGGGGTCAGGATGTGAGGGGATCAGGTTGTGAGGCGGTCAGGACGTGAGGGGGTCAGGACGTGAGGGGGTCAAGATGTGAGGGGGTCAGGATGTGTGGGGGTCAGGGCTTTAGGGGGTCAGGACGTGAGAGGGTCAGGATGTGAGGGGGTCAGGACGTGAGGGGATCAGGACGTGAGGGGGTCAGGATGTGAGACGGTCAGGATGTGAGGGGGCCAGGGCGTGAGGGGATCAGGACGTGAGGGGATCAGGACGTGAGGGGATCAGGACGTGAGGGGGTCAGGACGTGAGGGGGTCAGGACGTGAGGTGTTCAGGACGTGAGGGGGTCAGGACTTGACAGGATCAGAATGTGATGGGGTCAGGATGTGAGAGGGTCAGGACTTGAGAGGGTCATGACGTGAGGGGATCAGGACGTGAGGGGATCAGGACGTGATGGGATCAGGAAGTGAGGGGATCAGGACGTGAGGGGGTCAGGACGTGAGTGGATCAGGACGTGAGAGGGTCATGACGTGAGGGGGTCAGTACGTGGGATGTCACGACGTGAGGGCGTCAGGACGTGAGGGGGTCAGGATGTGGGGGGTCAGGATGTGAGGGGGTCAGGACATGAGGGGATTAGTACGTGAGGAGATCAGGACGTGAGGGGGTCAGAAATTGAGGGGATCAGGACGTGAAGGGGTCAGGATGTGAGTGTGTCTGGTTGTCAGGCGGTCAGGACGTGAGGAGGTCAGGACGTGAGGGGGTCAGGATGTGAGGGGGTCAGGATGTGAGGGGGTCAGGGCTTTAGGGGGTCAGGACGTGAGAGGGTCAGGACGTGAGGGGGTCAGGATGTGAGGGGGTCTGAACGTGACGGGGTCAGGACGTGAGGGGGTCAGGACGTGAGGAGATCAGGATGTGAGAGGGTCAGGACGTGAGGGGGTCAGGACGTGAGGGGATCAGGACGTGAGGGGATCAGGGCGTGAGGGGATCGGGACGTGAGGGGATCAGGACGTGAGGGGATCAGGACGTGAGGGGGTCAGGACGTGAGGTGTTCAGGACGTGAGGGGGTCAGGACTTGAGAGGATCAGGACGTGAGGGGGTCAGGACGTGAGTGGATCAGGACGTGAGGGGGTCAGGACGTGGGGGGTCAGGACGTGAGGGCGTCAGGACGTGAGGGGGTCAGGACATGAGGGGGTCATGACGTGAGGAGGATCAGGACGTGTGGGGGTCAGGACGTGGGGGGTCAGGACGTGAGGGGATCAGGACATGAGTGGTTCAGGACGTAAGGGGGTCAGGACGTGAGGGGGTCAGATATTGAGGGGATCAGGAAGTGAAGGGGTCAGGACGTGAGGGGATCAGGACGTGAGGGGGTCAGGATGTGAGGGGGTCAGGACGTGAGGGGATCAGGACGTGAGGGGATCAGGACGTGAGGGGGTCAAGTCGTGAGGGGGTCAGGACATGAGGGGATCAGGATCTGAGGGGGTCAGGACGTGAGTGGATCAGGTCGTGAGGGGGTCAGGACGTGAGGGGGTCAGTACGTGAGGGGATCAGGACGTGAGGGGATCAGGACATGAGGGGGAAAGGACGTGAGGGGGTGAGGACGTGAGGGGGTCAGGACGTGAGGGGGTCAGGATGTGAGGGGGTCAGGACGTGAGAGGGTCAGGACGTGAGGGGATCAGGAAGTGAAGGGGTCAGGACGTGAGGGGATCAGGATGTGAGGGGTTAAGGACGTGAGGGGGTCAGGACGTGAGGAGGATCAGGATGTGAGGGGGTCAGGGCGTGAGTGATTCAGGACGTAAGGGGGTCAGGACGTGAGGTGGTCAGATATTGAGGGGATCAGGAAGTGAAGGGGTCAGGACGTGAGGGGATCAGGATGTGAGGGGGTCAGGACGTGAGGAGGATCAGGATGTGAGGGGGTCAGGACGTGAGGGGGTCAGGACGTGAGGAGAATCAGGATGTGAGGGGGTCAGGGCGTGAGGGGGCCAGGACGTGAGGAGGATCAGGATGTGAGGGGGTCAGGGCATGAGGGGATCAGGACGTGAGGGGTTCAGGACCTGAGGGAGTCAGAACGTGAGGGGGTCTGGTCGTGAGTGGATCAGGACGTGAGGGGTCAGGATGTGAGGGGGTCAGGACGTGAGGGGGTCAGGACGTGAGGGGGTCAGGACGTGAGTGGATCAGGAGTTGAGGGGATCAGGACCTGAGGGGGTCAGAACGTGAGTGGTCAGGACGTGAGGGGATCAGGACCTGAGGGGGTCAGGACGTGCGTGGATCAGGTCGTGAGGGGGGTCAGGACGTGAGGGGGTCAGGCCGTGAAGGGGTCAGTACGTGAGGGGATCAGGACATGAGGGGGAAAGAAAGTGAGGGGATCAGGACGTGAGGGGATCAGGAACTGAGGGGGTCAGGACGTGAGTGGGTCAGTATGTGAGGGGGTCAGGACGTGAGGGGGTCAGGACGTGAGGGGTTCAGGATGTGAGAGGGTCAAGACTTGAGGGGATCAGGACGTGAGGGGGTCAGGATGTGAGGGGATTAGTACCTGAGGGGATCAGGACGTGAGGGGGTCAGAGATTAAGGGGATCAGGACGTGAAGGTGTCAGAACGTGAGGGGGTCAGGACGTGAGAGGGTTAGGATGTGAGGGGGTCAGGGCTTGAGGGGGTCAGGACGTGAGAGTGTCAGAACGTGAGGGGGTCAGGACGTGAGAGGGTTAGGATGTGAGGGGGTCAGGGCTTGATGGAGTCAGGACGTGAGAGGGTCAGGACTTGAGGGGGTCAGGACGTGAGAGGGTCAGGATGTGAGAGGGTCAGGACGTGAGGGGGTCAGGACGTGAGGGGGTCAGGATGTGAGGGGATCAGGACGTGAGGGGATCAGGACGTGAGGGGATCAGGACGTGAGGGGATCAGGACGTGAGGGGGTCAGGACGTGAGGGTGCCAGGACGTGAGGGGATCAGGACGTGAGGGGATCAGGACGTGAGGGGATCAGGACGTGAGAGGGTCAGGACGTGAGGGGGTCAGGACGTGAGGGGATAAGGATGTGAGGGGATCAGGACGTGAGGGGGTCAGGACGTGAGAGGGTCGGGGTTGGCGTGGGTCAAAACGTGAGGGGGTCAGGGCGTGAGGGGTTCAGGACATGAGAGGGTCGGGGTGGGCGTGGGTCAGAACGTGAGGGGGTCAGGACGTGAGGGGATCAGGATGTGAGGGGGTCAGGACGTGATTGGGTCAGGTCATGAGTGGATCAGGACGTGAGGGGGTCAGGACGTGAGGGGGTCAGGAAGTGAGGGGTTGAGAACCTGAGAGGGTCAGAACGTGAGGGGGTCAGTCCGTGAGTGAATCAGGACGTGAGGGGGTCAGGACGTGAGGGGGTCAGGACGTGAGGGGATCAGGACGTGAGAGGGTCAGGATGTGATTGGGTCAGGTCATGAGTGGATCAGGACGTGAGGGAGTCATGACGTGAGGGGGTCAGGAAGTGAGGGGGTCAGGACGTTAGGGGGTCAGGACGTGAGAGGGTTAGGACGTGAGAGGGTCAGGACGTGAGGGGGTCTGGACGTGAGGGGATCAGGACGTGAGGGGATCAGGACGTGAGGGGGTCAAGACGTGGGGTTCAGGACGTGAGGGGGTCAGGACGTGAGGGGATTAGTACGTGAGGGTATCAGGACGTGAGTGGTTCAGGACGTGAGGGGATCAGGATGTGAGGGGGTATGGGCGTGAGGGGATCTGGACGTGAGGGTTTCAGGACCTGAGGGAGTCAGAACGTGAGGGGGTCAGGACGTGAGGGGGTCAGGACGTGAGGGGATCAGGACCTGAGGGGGTCAGGACGCGAGGGGGTCAGGACGTGAGTGGATCAGGTCGTGAAGGGGTCAGTACGTGAGGGGATCAGGACATGAGGGGGTCAGGACGTGAGGGGGCCAGGACGTGAGGGGGCCAGGACGTGAGGGGATCAGGACGTGAGGGGATCAGGACATGAGGGGGAATGGATGTGAGGGGATCAGGACGTGAGGTGATCAGGACGTGAGAGGGTCAGGACCTGAGGGGGTCAGAACGTGAGGGGATCAGGACTTGAGGGGATCAGGACGTGAGGGGGTCAGGACGTGGGGGGTCAGGACGTGGGGGGTCAGAACGTGAGGGGATTAGTACGTGAGGGGATCAGGACGTGAGTGGTTCAGGACGTAAGGGGGTCAGGACGTGAGTGGGGCAGATATTGAGGGGATCAGGAATTGAAGGGGTCAGGACGTGAGGGGATCAGGATGTGAGGGGGTCAGGACGTGAGGGGGTCAGGACGTGAGGAGGATCAGGATGTGAGGGGGTCAGGGCGTGAGGGGGTCAGGACGTGAGGGGGTCAGGACGTGAGGGGATCAGGACGTGAGTGGATCAGGAGTTGAGGGGATCAGGACCTGAGGGGTTCAGAACGTGAGTGGTCAGGACGTGAGGGGGTCAAGACGTGAGGGGGTCAGGTCGTGAGGGGGTCAGGACGTGAGGGGGTCAGTACGTGAGGGGATCAGGACGTGAGGGGATCAGGACATGAGGGGGAAAGGACGTGAGGGGATCAGGACGTGAGGGGATCAGGACGTGAGGGGATCAGGACGTGAGGGGTTCAGGATGTGAGAGGGTCAAGACTTGAGGGGGTCAGGACGTGAGGGGATCAGGACGTGAGGGGATCAGGACGTGAGGAGGATCAGGATGTGAGGGGGTCAGGACGTGAGGGGGTCAGGATGTGAGAGGGTCAGGATGTGAGGGGGTCAGGACGTGAGGGGGTCAGGACGTAAGGGGGTCAGGACGTGAGGGGGTCAGATATTGAGGGGATCAGGAAGTGAAGGGGTCAGGACGTGAGGGGATCAGGATGTGAGGGGGTCAGGACGTGAGGGGGTCAGGACGTGAGGAGGATCAGGCCGTGAGGGGATCAGGACGTGAGGGGGTCAGGACGTGAGGAGGATCAGGATGTGAGGGGGTCAGGACGTGAGGGGGTCAGGATGTGAGAGGGTCAGGATGTGAGGGGGTCAGGACGTGAGGGGGTCAGGACGTGAGAGGTTCAGGACGTGAGGGGATCAGGACGTGAGGGGGTCAGGACGTGAGGGGATCATGACGTGAGGGGATCAGGACGTGATGGGATCAGGAAGTGAGGGGATTAGGACGTGAGGGGGTCAGGACTTGAGAGGGTCATGACGTGAGGGGATCAGGACATGAGGGGATCAGGACGTGATGGGATCAGGAAGTGAGGGGATCAGGACGTGAGGGGGTCAGGACGTGAGTGGATCAGGACGTGAGGGGGTCATGACGTGAGGGGGTCAGTACGTGGGATGTCACGACGTGAGGGCGTCAGGACGTGAGGGGGTCAGGATGTGGGGGGTCAGGACGTGAGGGGGTCAGGACATGAGGGGATTAGTACGTGAGGAGATCAGGACGTGAGGGGGTCAGAAATTGAGGGGATCAGGACGTGAAGGGGTCAGGATGTGAGTGTGTCTGGTTGTGAGGCGGTCAGGACGTGAGGAGGTCAGGACGTGAGGGGGTCAGGATGTGAGGGGGTCAGGATGTGAGGGGGTCAGGGCTTTAGGGGGTCAGGACGTGAGAGGGTCAGGACGTGAGGGGGTCAGGATGTGAGGGGGTCTGAACGTGACGGGGTCAGGATGTGAGAGGGTCAGGATGTGAGGGGGCCAGGGCGTGAGGGGATCAGGACGTGAGGGGATCAGGACGTGAGGGGATCAGGACGTGAGGGGGTCAGGACGTGAGGGGGTCAGGACGTGAGGTGTTCAGGACGTGAGGGGGTCAGGACTTGAGAGGATCAGAATGTGATGGGATCAGGACGTGAGGGGGTCAGGACGTGAGTGGATCAGGACGTGAGGGGGTCATGACGTGAGGGGGTCAGTACGTGGGGGGTCACGACGTGAGGGGGTCAGGACGTGTGGGGGTCAGGACGTGGGGGGTCAGGACGTGAGGGGATCAGGACATGAGTGGTTCAGGACGTAAGGGGGTCAGGACGTGAGGGGGTCAGATATTGAGGGGATCAGGAAGTGAAGGGGTCAGGACGTGAGGGGATCAGGACGTGAGGGGGTCAGGATGTGAGGGGGTCAGGACGTGAGGGGATCAGGACGTGAGGGGATCAGGACGTGAGGGGGTCAAGTCGTGAGGGGGTCAGGACATGAGGCGATCAGGATCTGAGGGGGTCAGGACGTGAGTGGATCAGGTCGTGAGGGGGTCAGGACGTGAGGGGGTCAGTACGTGAGGGGATCAGGACGTGAGGGGATCAGGACATGAGGGGGAAAGGACGTGAGGGGGTGAGGACGTGAGAGGGTCAGGACGTGAGGGGATCAGGACGTGAGGGGATCAGGATGTGAGGGGTTAAGGACGTGAGGGGGTCAGGACGTGAGGAGGATCAGGATGTGAGGCGGTCAGGGCGTGAGTGATTCAGGACGTAAGGGGGTCAGGACGTGAGGTGGTCAGATATTGAGGGGATCAGGAAGTGAAGGGGTCAGGACGTGAGGGGATCAGGATGTGAGGGGGTCAGGACGTGAGGAGGATCAGGATGTGAGGGGGTCAGGACGTGAGGGGGTCAGGACGTGAGGAGGATCAGGATGTGAGGGGGTCAGGGCGTGAGGGGGCCAGGACGTGAGGAGGATCAGGATGTGAGGGGGTCAGGGCATGAGGGGATCAGGACGTGAGGGGTTCAGGACCTGAGGGAGTCAGAACGTGAGGGGTTCTGGTCGTGAGTGGATCAGGACGTGAGGGGTCAGGATGTGAGGGGGTCAGGACGTGAGGGGGTCAGGACGTGAGGGGGTCAGGACGTGAGTGGATCAGGAGTTGAGGGGATCAGGACCTGAGGGGGTCAGAACGTGAGTGGTCAGGACGTGAGGGGATCAGGACCTGAGGGGGTCAGGACGTGCGTGGATCAGGTCGTGAGGGGGGTCAGGACGTGAGGGGGTCAGGACGTGAAGGGGTCAGTACGTGAGGGGATCAGGACATGAAGGGGAAAGGAAGTGAGGGGATCAGGACGTGAGGGGATCAGGAACTGAGGGGGTCAGGACGTGAGTGGGTCAGTATGTGAGGGGGTCAGGACGTGAGGGGGTCAGGACGTGAGGGGTTCAGGATGTGAGAGGGTCAAGACTTGAGGGGATCAGGACGTGAGGGGGTCAGGATGTGAGGGGATTAGTACCTGAGGGGATCAGGACGTGAGGGGGTCAGAGATTAAGGGGATCAGGACGTGAAGGTGTCAGAACGTGAGGGGGTCAGGACGTGAGAGGGTTAGGATGTGAGGGGGTCAGGGCTTGAGGGGGTCAGGACGTGAGAGTGTCAGAACGTGAGGGGGTCAGGACGTGAGAGGGTTAGGATGTGAGGGGGTCAGGGCTTGATGGAGTCAGGACGTGAGAGGGTCAGGACTTGAGGGGGTCAGGACGTGAGAGGGTCAGGATGTGAGAGGGTCAGGACGTGAGGGGGTCAGGACGTGAGGGGGTCAGGATGTGAGGGGATCAGGACGTGAGGGGATCAGGACGTGAGGGGATCAGGACGTGAGGGGATCAGGACGTGAGGGGAACAGGACGTGAGGGGGTCAGGACGTGAGGGGGTCAGGACGTGAGGGTGCCAGGACGTGAGGGGATCAGGACGTGAGGGGATCAGGACGTGAGGGGATCAGGACGTGATGGGATCAGGAAATGAGGGTGTCAGGTCGTGAGGGGGTCAGGACGTGAGGGGGCCAGGACATGAGGTGGTCAGGACGTGAGAGGGTCAGGATGTGAGGGTGTCAGGACGTGAGGGGGTCAGGACGTGAGGGGATCAGGGCGTGAGAGGGTCAGGACGTGAGGGGGTCAGGACGTGAGAGGGTCGGGGTGGGCGTGGGTCAAAACGTGAGGGGGTCAGGGCGTGAGGGGTTCAGGACATGAGAGGGTCGGGGTGGGCGTGGGTCAGAACGTGAGGGGGTCAGGACGTGAGGGGATCAGGATGTGAGGGGGTCAGGACGTGATTGGGTCAGGAAGTGAGGGGTTGAGAACCTGAGAGGGTCAGAACGTGAGGGGGTCAGTCCGTGAGTGAATCAGGACGTGAGGGGGTCAGGACGTGAGGGTGTCAGGACATTAGGGGGTCAGGACGTGAGAGGGTTAGGACGTGAGAGGGTCAGGACGTGAGGGGGTCTGGACGTGAGGGGATCAGGATGTGAGGGGATCAGGACGTGCGGGGATCAGGAAGTGAGGGTGTCAGGACGTGAGAGGGTCAAGACGTGGGGTTCAGGACGTGAGGGGGTCAGGACGTGAGGGGATTAGTACGTGAGGGTATCAGGACGTGAGTGGTTCAGGACGTGAGGGGATCAGGATGTGAGGGGGTATGGGCGTGAGGGGATCTGGACGTGAGGGTTTCAGGACCTGAGGGAGTCAGAACGTGAGGGGGTCAGGACGTGAGGGGGTCAGGACGTGAGGGGATCAGGACCTGAGGGGGTCAGGACGCGAGGGGGTCAGGACGTGAGTGGATCAGGTCGTGAAGGGGTCAGTACGTGAGGGGATCAGGACATGAGGGGGTCAGGACGTGAGGGGGCCAGGACGTGAGGGGGCCAGGACGTGAGGGGATCAGGACGTGAGGGGATCAGGACATGAGGGGGAATGGATGTGAGGGGATCAGGACGTGAGGTGATCAGGACGTGAGAGGGTCAGGACCTGAGGGGGTCAGAACGTGAGGGGATCAGGACTTGAGGGGATCAGGACGTGAGGGGGTCAGGACGTGGGGGGTCAGGACGTGAGGGCGTCAGGACGTGAGGGGATTAGTACGTGAGGGGATCAGGACGTGAGTGGTTCAGGACGTAAGGGGGTCAGGACGTGAGTGGGGCAGATATTGAGGGGATCAGGAATTGAAGGGGTCAGGACGTGAGGGGATCAGGACGTGAGGGGATCAGGATGTGAGGGGGTCAGGACGTGAGGGGGTCAGGACGTGAGGAGGATCAGGATGTGAGGGGGTCAGGGCGTGAGGGGGTCAGGACGTGAGGGGGTCAGGACGTGAGGGGATCAGGACGTGAGTGGATCAGGAGTTGAGGGGATCAGGACCTGAGGGGTTCAGAACGTGAGTGGTCAGGACGTGAGGGGGTCAAGACGTGAGGGGGTCAGGTCGTGAGGGGGTCAGGACGTGAGGGGGTCAGTACGTGAGGGGATCAGGACGTGAGGGGATCAGGACATGGGGGGAAAGGACGTGAGGGGATCAGGACGTGAGGGGATCAGGACGTGAGGGGATCAGGACGTGAGGGGTTCAGGATGTGAGAGGGTCAAGACTTGAGGGGGTCAGGACGTGAGGGGATCAGGACGTGAGGGGATCAGGACGTGAGGAGGATCAGGATGTGAGGGGGTCAGGAAGTGAGGGGGTCAGGATGTGAGAGGGTCAGGATGTGAGGGGGTCAGGACGTGAGGGGGTCAGGACGTAAGGGGGTCAGGACGTGAGGGGGTCAGATATTGAGGGGATCAGGAAGTGAAGGGGTCAGGACGTGAGGGGATCAGGATGTGAGGGGGTCAGGACGTGAGGGGGTCAGGACGTGAGGAGGATCAGGACGTGAGGGGATCAGGACGTGAGGGGGTCAGGACGTGAGGAGGATCAGGATGTGAGGGGGTCAGGACGTGAGGGGGTCAGGATGTGAGAGGGTCAGGATGTGAGGGGGTCAGGATGTGATGGGGTCAGGACGTGAGGGGATCATGACGTGAGGGGGTCAGGATGTGAGAGGGTCAGGACGTGAGGGGGTCAGGACGTGAGGGGGTCAGGATGTGAGAGGGTCAGGATGTGAGGGGGTCAGGACGTGAGGGGATCGGGATGTGAGGGGATCAGGACGTGAGACGGTCAGGATGTGAGGGGGTCAGGATGTGAGAGGGTCAGGACGTGAGACGGTCAGGATGTGAGGGGGTCAGGACGTGAGAGGGTCAGGACGTGAGGGGATCAGGGCGTGAGGGGATCAGGACGTAAGGGGGTCAGGATGTGAGAGGATCAGGACTTGAGGGAATCAGGACTTGAGGGGGTCAGGACGTGAGGAGGATCAGGACGTGAGGGGGTCAGAACGTGAGGGGGTCAGGACGTGAGGGGGTCAGGAAGTGAGGGGTTCAGGATGTGAGGGGGTCAGGATGTGAGGGGATCAGGACGTGAGGGGGTCAGGACGTGAGGGGGTCAGGAAGTCAGGGGATCAGGATGTGAGGGGGTCAGGACATGAGTGGATCAGGACGTGAGGGGGTCATGACGTGAGGGGGTCAGGACGTGAGGGGGTCAGGAAGTGAGGGGATCAGGATGTGAGGGGGTCAGAACGTGAGGGGGTCAGGACATGAGGGGGTCAGGAAGTGAGGGGATCAGGATGTGAGGGGGTCAGGACGTGAGGGGGTCAGGAAGTGAGGGGATCAGGACCTGAGGGTGTCAGGACGTGAGGGGGTCAGGACGTGAGAGGGTCAGGACGTGAGGGGATCAGGACGTGAGGGGGTCAGGACGTGAGTGATTCAGGACGTGAGGGGATCAGGACCTGAGGGGTTCAGGACGTGAGGGGCTCAGGACGTGAGGGTGTCAGGACGTGAGGGCGTCAGGACGTGAGGGGGTCAGGACGTGGGGAGTCAGGACATGAGGGGTTCAAGACTTGAGGGATTAGTACGTGAGGGGATCAGGACGTGAGTGGTTCAGGACGTAAGGGGGTCATGACGTGAGGGGGTCAGGACGTGAGGGGGTCAGGACGTGAGGGGGTCAGGACGTGAGGGGGTCAGTACGTGTGGGGATCAGGACGTGAGGGGTTCAGGACGTGAGGGGGTCAGTACGTGAGAGGGTCAGGACGTGAGGGGGTCAGGACGTGAGAGGTTCAGGACGTGAGGGGATCAGAACGTGAGGGGGTCAGGATGTGAGGTTGACAGGACGTGAGGGGGTCAGGACGTGAGGGGGTCAGGACTTGAGGGGTTCAGGACGTGAGGGGGTCAGGAGGTGAGGGGATCAGGACGTGAGGGGGTCAGGACGTGAGGGGTTCAGGACGTGAGGGGGTCAGGACGTGAGTGGTTCAGGACGTGAGGGGGTCAGGACGTGAGAGGGTCAGGACCTGAGGGGTCAGGACGTTAGGGGATCAGGACGTGAGGGGGTCAGGACGTGAGGGTGTCAGGACGTGAGGGGATCAAGACGTGAGGGGATCTGGACGTGAGGTGGAAAGGACGTGAGTGGGGTCAGGACGTGAGGGGATCAGGACGTGAGGGGGTCAGGGCGTGAGGGGATCAGGACGTGAGGGGTCAGGACGTGAGAGGGTCAGGACGTGAGGGGATCAGAACGTGAGGGGGTCAGGACGTGAGGTAATCATGACGTGAGGGGGTCAGGATGTGAGAGGGTCAGGACGTGAGGGGTTCAGGACGTGAGGGGATCAGGATGTGAGAGGGTCAGGATGTGAGGGGGTCAGGATGTGAGGGGGTCAGGACGTGAGGGTGTCAGGATGTGAGAGGGTCAGGACGTGAGGGGGTCAGGAAGTGAGGGGGTCAGGATGTGAGAGGGTCAGGATGTGAGGGGGTCAGGATGTGAGGGGATCAGGATGTGAGGGGGTCAGGACGTGAGGGGGTCAGGACGTGAGGGGATCATGACGTGAGGGGGTCAGGATGTGAGAGGGTCAGGATGTGAGGGTGTCAGGACGTGAGGGGATCGGGATGTGAGGGGATCAGGACGTGAGACGGTCAGGATGTGAGGGGGTCAGAAGTGAGGGGATCAGGACGTGAGGGGGTCAGGACGTGAGGGGGTCGGGACGTGAGGGGATCAGGACGTGAGGGGGTCAGGACGTGAGTGGTTCAGGACGTGAGGGGATCAGGACCTGAGGGGATCAGGACGTGAGGGGCTCAGGACGTGAGGGGGTCAGGACGTGAGGGGGTCAGGACGTGAGGGGGTCAGGACGTGAGGTGGTCATGACGTGAGAGGGTCAGTACGTGGGGGGATCAGGACGTGAGGGGATCAGGACGTGAGGGGGTCAGGACGTGAGTGGTTCAGGACGTAAGGGGATTAGGACGTGAGGGGGTCAGGACGTGAGGGGGTCAGTACGTGAGGGGATCAGGACTTGAGGGGATCAGGACGTGAGGGGGTCAGGACGTGAGAGGGTCAGGACGTGAGGTGGTCAGGACGTGAGGTGGTCAGGGCGTGAGGGGATCAGGACGTGAGGGGGTCAGGATGTGAGGTGATCATGACGTGAGGGGGTCAGGATGTGAGAGGGTCAGGACGTGAGGGGTTCAGGACGTGAGGGGATCAGGATGTGAGAGGGTCAGGATGTGAGGGGGTCAGGATGTGAGGGGGTCAGGATGTGAGGGTGTCAGGATGTGAGAGGGTCAGGACGTGAGGGGGTCAGGAAGTGAGGGGGTCAGGATGTGAGAGGGTCAGGATGTGAGAGGGTCAGGATGTGAGGGGGTCAGGATGTGAGGGGATCAGGATGTGAGGGGGTCAGGACGTGAGGGGGTCAGGACGTGAGGGGATCATGACGTGAGGGGGTCAGGATGTGAGAGGGTCAGGACGTGAGGGGGTCAGGACGTGAGGGGGTCAGGATGTGAGAGGGTCAGGATGTGAGGGTGTCAGGACGTGAGGGGGTCAGGACGTGGGGAGTCAGGACATGAGGTGTTCAAGACTTGAGGGATTAGTACGTGAGGGGATCAGGACGTGAGTGGTTCAGGACGTAAGGGGGTTAAGACGTGAGTGGTTCAGGACGTAAGGGGGTTAGGACGTGAGGGGGTCAGGACGTGAGGGGGTCAGTACGTGAGGGGATCAGGACGTGAGGGGATCAGGACGTGAGGGGGTCAGGACGTGAGAGGGTCAGGACGTGAGGTGGTCAGGACGTGAGGGGGTCAGGACGTGAGGGGGTCAGGACGTGAGGGGGTCAGGACGTGAGGGGTTCAGGACGTGAGGGGGTCAGGACGTGAGAGGGTCAGGACGTGAGAGTTTCAGGACGTGAGGGGATCAGGACGTGAGGGGGTCAGGATGTGAGGTTGACAGGACGTGAGGGGGTCAGGAGGTGAGGGGATCAGGACGTGAGGGGGTCAGGACTTGAGGGGTTCAGGACGTGAGGGGGTCAGGAGGTGAGGGGATCAGGACATGAGGGGGTCAGGACGTGTGGGGGTCAGGACGTGAGGGGTTCAGGACGTGAGGGGGTCAGGACGTGAGGGGGTCAGGACGTGAGGGGGTCAGGACGTGAGGGGATCTGGACGTGAGAGGGTCAGGACGTGAGGGGATCAGGACGTGAGGTGGACAGGACGTGAGGGGGTCAGGATGTGAGGGGGTCAGGATGTGAGAGGGTCAGGACGTGAGGGGGTCAGGACGTGAGGTGGTCAGGACGTGAGAGTGTCAGGATGTGAGGGGGTCAGGATGTGAGAAGGTCAGGACGTGAGGGGGTCAGGACGTGAGAGGGTCAGGACGTGAGTGGGTCAGGACGTGAGGGGGTCAGGACGTGAGGGGGTCAGGATGTAAGGGGGTCAGGGCTTGATAGGATCAGGACGTGAGGGGGTCAGGTCGTGAGGGGGTCAGGACGTGAGGGGGTCAGGACGTGAGGGGGTCAGGACATGAGGGGGTCAGGACATGAGGGGGTCAGGTCGTGAGGGGGTCAGGACGTGAGGGGGTCAGGACGTGAGGAGATCAGGACGTGAGGTGGTCAGGACGTGAGGGGATCAGGAGGTGAGGGGGTCAGGTCATGAGTGGATCAGGACGTGAGGTGGTCAGGACGTGAGGGGATCAGGACGTGAGGGGGTCAGGTCATGAGTGGGTCAGAACGTGAGGGGGTCAGTTCGTGAGTGGGTCAGGACGTGAGGGGATTAGAACGTGAGGGGGTCAGGACGTGAGGGGGTCAGGATGTGAGAGGGTCAGGACGTGAAGGGGTCAGGACGTGAGGGGGTCAGGGCGTGAGGGGGTCAGGGCGTGAGGGGATCAGGACGTGAGGAGGATTAGGACGTGAGGGGATCAGAACGTGAAGGGGTCAGGACGTGAGGTGATCATGACGTGAGGGGGTCAGGATGTGAGAGGATCAGGACGTGAGGGCGTCAGGACGTGAGGGGGTCAGGATGTGAGGGGGTCAGGATATGAGGGGGTCAGGACGTGAGGGGGTCAGGATGTGAGAGGGTCAGGATGTGAGGGGGTCAGGACGTGAGGGGGTCAGGACGTGAGGGGGTCAGGACGAGAGGGGATCAGGACGTGAGTGGGTCAGGACGTGAGGGGGTCAGGACGTGATGGGATCAGGACGTGAGGGGATCAGGACGTGAGGGGGACAGGACGTGAGATGATCAGGACGTGAGGGGATCAGGACGTGAGGGGATCAGGACGTGAGGGGGTCAGGACGTGAGGGTGTCAGGACGTGAGGGGGTCAGGATGTGAGGGGTTCAGGATGTGAGAGGGTCAAGACTTGAGGGGATCAGGACGTGAGGGGGTCAGGATGTGAGGGGGTCAGAAATTGAGGGGATCAGGATGTGAGGGGATTAGTACGTGAGGAGATCAGGACGTGAGGGGGTCAGGACGTGAGGGGGTCAGGATGTGAGGGGGTCAGGATGTGAGGGGGTCAGGGCTTTAGGGGGTCAGGACGTGAGAGGGTCAGGATGTGAAGGGGTCAGAACTTGAGGGGGTCAGGATGTGAGGGGGTCAGGGCGTGAGGGGATCAGGACGTGAGGGGATCAGGACGTGAGGGGATCAGGACGTGAGGGGATCAGGACGTGAGGGGGTCAGGACGTGGGGGGTCAGGAAGTGAGGGGATCAGGACGTGAGGGGGCCAGGACGTGAGTGGATCAGGAAGTGAGGGGGTCAGGACGTGAGGGGGTCAGGACGTGAGTGGATCAGGACGTGAGGGGGTCATGACGTGAGGGGGTCAGTACGTGGGGGGTCAGGACGTGAGGGGGTCAGGACGTGAGTGGTTGAGGACGTAAGGGGGTCAGGACGTGAGGGGGTCAGGAAGTGAAGGGGTCAGGACGTGAGGGGATCAGGATGTGAGGGGGTCAGGACGTGAGGGGGTCAGGACGTGAGGAGGATCAGGACGTGAGGGGGTCAGGACGTGAGAGGGTCAGGACGTGAGGGGGTCAGGTCGTGAGTGTATCAGGACGTGAGGGGGTCAGGACGTGAGGGGGTCAGGATGTGAGAGCGTCAGGACATGAGGGGGTCAGGTCGTGACTGGATCAGGACGTGAGGGGGTCAGGACGTGAGGGGGTCAGGACGTGAGGGGGTCAGAACCTGAGTGGTCAGGACGTGAGGGGATCAGGACGTGAGGGGGTCAAGTCGTGAGGGGGTCAGGACATGAGTGGATCAGGACCTGAGGGTGTCAGGACGTGAGTGGATCATGTCGTGAGGGGGTCATGACGTGAGGGGTTCAGTACGTGACGGGATCAGGACGTGAGGGGATCAGGACATGAGGGAGTCAGGACGTGAGGGGGTCAGGACGTGAGAGGGTCGGGGTGGGCGTGGGTCAGAACGTGAGGGGGTCAGGACGTGAGGGGGTCAGGACATTAGTGGGTCAGGACGTGAGAGGGTCAGGTCATGAGTGGATCAGGACGTGAGGGGGTCAGGACGTGAGGGGGTCAGGACATTAGTGGGTCAGGACGTGAGAGGGTCAGGACGTGAGAGGGTCAGGACGTGAGGGGAACAGGACGTGAGGGGATCAGGACCTGAGTGGGTCAGGGCGTGAGGGGGTCTGGACGTGAGGGGGTCATGACGTGAGGGGATCAGTACGTGAGGGGATCAGTACGTGCGGGGATCAGGAAGTGAGGGGTTCAGGACGTGAGGGGGTCAGGACGTGAGTGGTTCAGGACGTAAGTGGGTCAGGACGTGAGGGGGTCAGGACGTGAGTGGTTCAGGACGTAAGTGGATCAGGATGTGAGGGAGTCAGAACGTGAGGGGGTCAGGACGTGAGGGAGTCAGGACGTGAGGGGGTCAGGACGTGAGGGGATCAGGTCGTGAGTGGATCAGGATGTGAGGGGGTCAGGACGTTAGGGGGTCAGGATGTGAAGGGGTCAGGACGTGAGGGGGTCAGGACCTGAGGGGGTCAGGACGTGAGTGGAGCAGGTCGTGAGGGGGTCAGGACGTGAGGGGATCAGGACATGAGGGGGAATGGACGTGAGGGGGTCAGGACGTGAGGGGATCAGGACGTGAGGGGATCAGGACGTGAGGGGGTCAGGACGTGAGGGGATCAGGACGTGAGGGGGTCAGGACGTGAGAGGGTCAGGATGTGAGGGGATCAGGACGTGAGGGGATCAGGACGTGAGAGGGTAAGGACGTGAGGGGATCAGGACATGAGGGGGATCAGGATGTGAGGGGATCAGGACGTGAGGGGGTCAGGGTGTGAGGGGGTCAGGGTGTGAGGGGGTCAGGACGTGAGGGGATCAGGACGTGAGGGTTTCAGGACCTGAGGGAGTCAGAACGTGAGGGGGTCAGGACGTGAGGGGGTCAGGACGTGAGGGAGTCAGGAGCTGAGGGGATCAGGACGTGAGGGGGTCAGAACGTGACGGGGTCAGGACGTGAGGGTTTCAGGACCTGAGGGAGTCAGAACGTGAGGGGGTCAGGACCTGAGGGGGTCAGGATGTGAGGGGGTCAGGATGTGAGGGGGTCAGGACGTGAGGGGGTCAGGATGTGAGGGGATCAGGTCGTGAGTGGATCAGGATGCGAGGGGGTCAGGACGTGAGGGGGTCAGGACGTGAGGGGATCAGGACGTGAGTGGATCAGGACCTGAGGGGGTCAGGACGTGAGTGGATCAGGTCGTGAGGGGGTCAGGACGTGAGGGGATCAGGTCGTAAGTGGATCAGGACGTGAGGGAGTCAGAACGTGAGGGGGTCAGGACGTGAGGGAGTCAGGACGTGGGAGGGTCAGGATGTGAGGGGGTCAGGACGTGAGGGGGTCAGGATGTGAGGGGATCAGGTCGTGAGTGGATCAGGTCGTGAGGGGGTCAGGACGTGAGGGGATCAGGACGTGAGGGGATCAGGACGTGAGAGGGTCAGGACCTGACGGGGTCAGGACGTGAGGGGATCAGGACTTGAGGGGATCAGGACGTGAGGGGGTCAGGACATGAGGAGGATCAGGATGTGAGGGGATCAGGACGTGAGGGGGTCAGGATGTGAGGGGGTCAGGGTGTGAGGGGGTCAGGGCGTGAGGGGATCTGGACGTGAGGGAGTCAGGAGGTGAGGGGATCAGGACGTGAGTGGATCAGGATGTGAGGGAGTCAGAACGTGAGGGGGTCAGGACGTGAGGGGGTCAGGACGTGAGGGAGTCAGGACGTGAGGGGGTCAGGACGTGAGGGGATCAGGTCGTGAGTGGATCAGGATGTGAGGGGGTCACGACGTTAGGGCGTCAGGACCTGAGGGGATCAGGACCTGAGGGTGTCAGGACGTGAGGGGATCAGGACGTGAGGGGGTCAGGACCTGAGGGGGTCAGGACGTGAGAGGGAATGGACGTGAGGGGGCCAGGACGTGAGGGGATCAGGACGTGAGGGGGTCAGGACCTGAGGGGGTCAGGACGTGAGGGGGTCAGGACGTGAGTGGATCAGGTCGTGAGGGGGTCAGGACGTGAGGGGGTCAGGACCTGAGGGGGTCAGGACGTGAGTGGATCAGGTCGTGAGGGGGTCAGGACGTGAGGGGATCAGGACATGAGGGGATCAGGATGTGAGGGGGTCAGGACGTTAGGGGTTCAGGATGTGAGGGGGTCAGGACGTGAGGGGGTCAGGACGTGAGGGGATCAGGAACAAAGGGGGTCAGGACGTGAGTGGATCAGGTCGTGAGGGGGTCAGGACGTGAGGGGATCAGGACATGAGGGGGAATGGACGTGAGGGGATCAGGACGTGAGGGGGTCAGGATGTGAGGGGATCAGGACGTGAGGTGGTCAGGACCTGAGGGGGTCAGGACGTGAGGGGATCAGGACTTGAGGGAATCAGGTCGTGAGGGGGTCAGGACGTGAGGGGATCAGGACATGAGGGGGTCAGGACGTGAGGGGATCAGGACGTAAGGGGATCAGGACCTGAGGGGATCAGGATGTGAGGGGGTCAGGACATGAGTGGATCAGGACGTGAGGGGGTCATGACGTGAATGGGTCAGGACGTGAGGGGGTCAGGACCTGAGGGGGTCAGGACGTGAGGGGGTCAGGACATTAGGGGGTCAGGACGTGAGAGGGTCAGGACGTGAGGGGAACAGGACGTGAGGGGGTCAGGACGTGAGGGGGTCAGGACCTGAGGGGGTCAGGACCTGAGGGGGTCAGGACGTGAGGGGGTCAGGACATTAGGGGGTCAGGACGTGAGTGGTTCAGGACGTGAGGGGATCAGGACCTGAGGTGATCAGGACGTGAGGGGGTCAGGACGTGAGGGGGTCAGGACGTGAGGTGTTCATGACGTGAGAGGGTCAGGACGTGTGGGGGTCAGGACGTGAGGTGGACAGGACGTGGGGGGTCACGACGTGGGGAGTCAGGACATGAGGGGTTCAAGACTTGAGGGATTAGTACGTGAGGGGTTAAGGACGTGAGGGGGTCAGGACGTGAGGGGGTCAGTACGTGAGGGGATCAGGACGTGAGGGGATCAGGACGTGAGGGGGTCAGGACGTGAGAGGGTCAGGACGTGAGGTGGTCAGGACGTGAGGGGGTCAGGACGTGAGGGGGTCAGGACGTGAGGGGGTCAGGACGTGAGAGGGTCAGGACATGAGGTGGTCAGGACGTGAGGGGGTCAGGACGTGAGAGGTTCAGGACGTGAGGGGATCAGGACGTGAGGGGATCAGGACGTGAGGGGGTCAGGACGTGAGTGGTTCAGGACGTGAGGGGATCAGGACCTGAGGTGATCAGGACGTGAGGGGCTCAGGACATGTGTGGGTCACGACATGAGGGCGTCAGGACGTGAGAGGGTCAGGACGTGAGGTGGACAGGACGTGAGGGGGTCAGGACGTGGGGAGTCAGGACATGAGGGGTTCAAGGCTTGAGGGATTAGTACGTGAGGGGATCAGGACGTGAGTGGTTCAGGACGTGAGGGGGTTAAGGACGTGAGGGGGTCAGGACGTGAGGGGGTCAGGATGTGAGGGGGTCAGGACGTGAGGGGGTCAGGACGTGAGGGGATCAGGTCGTGAGAGGGTCAGGACGTGAGGGGGTCAGGTCGTGAGTGGATCAGGACGTGAGGGGGTCAGGACGTGAGGGGGTCAGGATGTGAGAGCGTCAGGACGTGAGGGGGTCAGGTCGTGACTGGATCAGGACGTGAGGGGGTCAGGACGTGAGGGGGTCAGGACGTGAGAGGGTCAGGACGTGAGGGGGTCAGGTCGTGAGTGGATCAGGACGTGAGGGGGTCAGGACGTGAGGGGGTCAGGACGTGAGGGGGTCAGAACCTGAGTGGTCAGGACGTGAGGGGATCAGGACGTGAGGGGGTCAAGTCGTGAGGGGGTCAGGACATGAGTGGATCAGGACCTGAGGGTGTCAGGACGTGAGTGGATCATGTCGTGAGGGGGTCATGACGTGAGGGGTTCAGTACGTGACGGGATCAGGACGTGAGGGGATCAGGACATGAGGGAGTCAGGACGTGAGGGGGTCAGGACGTGAGAGGGTCGGGGTGGGCGTGGGTCAGAACGTGAGGGGGTCAGGACGTGAGGGGGTCAGGACATTAGTGGGTCAGGACGTGAGAGGGTCAGGTCATGAGTGGATCAGGACGTGAGGGGGTCAGGACGTGAGGGGGTCAGGACATTAGTGGGTCAGGACGTGAGAGGGTCAGGACGTGAGAGGGTCAGGACGTGAGGGGAACAGGACGTGAGGGGATCAGGACCTGAGTGGGTCAGGGCGTGAGGGGGTCTGGACGTGAGGGGGTCATGACGTGAGGGGATCAGTACGTGAGGGGATCAGTACGTGCGGGGATCAGGAAGTGAGGGGTTCAGGACGTGAGGGGGTCAGGACGTGAGTGGTTCAGGACGTAAGTGGGTCAGGACGTGAGGGGGTCAGGACGTGAGTGGTTCAGGACGTAAGTGGATCAGGATGTGAGGGAGTCAGAACGTGAGGGGGTCAGGACGTGAGGGAGTCAGGACGTGAGGGGGTCAGGACGTGAGGGGATCAGGTCGTGAGTGGATCAGGATGTGAGGGGGTCAGGACGTTAGGGGGTCAGGATGTGAAGGGGTCAGGACGTGAGGGGGTCAGGACCTGAGGGGGTCAGGACGTGAGTGGAGCAGGTCGTGAGGGGGTCAGGACGTGAGGGGATCAGGACATGAGGGGGAATGGACGTGAGGGGGTCAGGACGTGAGGGGATCAGGACGTGAGGGGATCAGGACGTGAGGGGGTCAGGACGTGAGGGGATCAGGACGTGAGGGGGTCAGGACGTGAGAGGGTCAGGATGTGAGGGGATCAGGACGTGAGGGGATCAGGACGTGAGAGGGTCAGGACGTGAGGGGATCAGGACATGAGGGGGATCAGGATGTGAGGGGATCAGGACGTGAGGGGGTCAGGGTGTGAGGGGGTCAGGGTGTGAGGGGGTCAGGACGTGAGGGGATCAGGACGTGAGGGTTTCAGGACCTGAGGGAGTCAGAACGTGAGGGGGTCAGGACGTGAGGGGGTCAGGACGTGAGGGAGTCAGGAGCTGAGGGGATCAGGACGTGAGAGGGTCAGAACGTGACGGGGTCAGGACGTGAGGGTTTCAGGACCTGAGGGAGTCAGAACGTGAGGGGGTCAGGACCTGAGGGGGTCAGGATGTGAGGGGGTCAGGATGTGAGGGGGTCAGGACGTGAGGGGGTCAGGATGTGAGGGGATCAGGTCGTGAGTGGATCAGGATGCGAGGGGGTCAGGACGTGAGGGGGTCAGGACGTGAGGGGATCAGGACGTGAGTGGATCAGGACCTGAGGGGGTCAGGACGTGAGTGGATCAGGTCGTGAGGGGGTCAGGACGTGAGGGGATCAGGTCGTAAGTGGATCAGGACGTGAGGGAGTCAGAACGTGAGGGGGTCAGGACGTGAGGGAGTCAGGACGTGGGAGGGTCAGGATGTGAGGGGGTCAGGACGTGAGGGGGTCAGGATGTGAGGGGATCAGGTCGTGAGTGGATCAGGTCGTGAGGGGGTCAGGACGTGAGGGGATCAGGACGTGAGGGGATCAGGACGTGAGAGGGTCAGGACCTGAGGGGGTCAGGACGTGAGGGGATCAGGACTTGAGGGGATCAGGACGTGAGGGGGTCAGGACATGAGGAGGATCAGGATGTGAGGGGATCAGGACGTGAGGGGGTCAGGATGTGAGGGGGTCAGGGTGTGAGGGGGTCAGGGCGTGAGGGGATCTGGACGTGAGGGAGTCAGGAGGTGAGGGGATCAGGACGTGAGTGGATCAGGATGTGAGGGAGTCAGAACGTGAGGGGGTCAGGACGTGAGGGGGTCAGGACGTGAGGGAGTCAGGACGTGAGGGGGTCAGGACGTGAGGGGATCAGGTCGTGAGTGGATCAGGATGTG
The DNA here is from genome assembly GCF_047496885.1 of Scyliorhinus torazame. NCBI lineage: Eukaryota > Metazoa > Chordata > Chondrichthyes > Carcharhiniformes > Scyliorhinidae > Scyliorhinus > Scyliorhinus torazame. The sequence continues at coordinate 94,160,120 of NC_092726.1, read as the reverse complement.
AGGGGGTCACGACGTTAGGGCGTCAGGACCTGAGGGGATCAGGACCTGAGGGTGTCAGGACGTGAGGGGATCAGGACGTGAGGGGGTCAGGACCTGAGGGGGTCAGGACGTGAGAGGGAATGGACGTGAGGGGGCCAGGACGTGAGGGGATCAGGACGTGAGGGGGTCAGGACCTGAGGGGGTCAGGACGTGAGGGGGTCAGGACGTGAGTGGATCAGGTCGTGAGGGGGTCAGGACGTGAGGGGGTCAGGACCTGAGGGGGTCAGGACGTGAGTGGATCAGGTCGTGACGGGGTCAGGACGTGAGGGGATCAGGACATGAGGGGATCAGGATGTGAGGGGGTCAGGACGTTAGGGGTTCAGGATGTGAGGGGGTCAGGACGTGAGGGGGTCAGGACGTGAGGGGATCAGGAACAAAGGGGGTCAGGACGTGAGGGGATCAGGACGTGAGGGGGTCAGGACCTGAGGGGGTCAGGACGTGAGTGGATCAGGTCGTGAGGGGGTCAGGACGTGAGGGGATCAGGACATGAGGGGGAATGGACGTGAGGGGATCAGGACGTGAGGGGGTCAGGATGTGAGGGGATCAGGACGTGAGGTGGTCAGGACCTGAGGGGGTCAGGACGTGAGGGGATCAGGACTTGAGGGAATCAGGTCGTGAGGGGGTCAGGACGTGAGGGGATCAGGACATGAGGGGGTCAGGACGTGAGGGGATCAGGACGTAAGGGGATCAGGACCTGAGGGGATCAGGATGTGAGGGGGTCAGGACATGAGTGGATCAGGACGTGAGGGGGTCATGACGTGAGGGGGTCAGGACGTGAGGGGGTCAGGACCTGAGGGGGTCAGGACGTGAGGGGGTCAGGACATTAGGGGGTCAGGACGTGAGAGGGTCAGGACGTGAGGGGAACAGGACGTGAGGGGGTCAGGACGTGAGGGGGTCAGGACCTGAGGGGGTCAGGACCTGAGGGGGTCAGGACGTGAGGGGGTCAGGACATTAGGGGGTCAGGACGTGAGTGGTTCAGGACGTGAGGGGATCAGGACCTGAGGTGATCAGGACGTGAGGGGGTCAGGACGTGAGGGGGTCAGGACGTGAGGTGTTCATGACGTGAGAGGGTCAGGACGTGTGGGGGTCAGGACGTGAGGTGGACAGGACGTGGGGGGTCCCGACGTGGGGAGTCAGGACATGAGGGGTTCAAGACTTGAGGGATTAGTACGTGAGGGGTTAAGGACGTGAGGGGGTCAGGACGTGAGGGGGTCAGTACGTGAGGGGATCAGGACGTGAGGGGATCAGGACGTGAGGGGGTCAGGACGTGAGAGGGTCAGGACGTGAGGTGGTCAGGACGTGAGGGGGTCAGGACGTGAGGGGGTCAGGACGTGAGGGGGTCAGGACGTGAGAGGGTCAGGACATGAGGTGGTCAGGACGTGAGGGGGTCAGGACGTGAGAGGTTCAGGACGTGAGGGGATCAGGACGTGAGGGGATCAGGACGTGAGGGGGTCAGGACGTGAGTGGTTCAGGACGTGAGGGGATCAGGACCTGAGGTGATCAGGACGTGAGGGGCTCAGGACATGTGTGGGTCACGACATGAGGGCGTCAGGACGTGAGAGGGTCAGGACGTGAGGTGGACAGGACGTGAGGGGGTCAGGACGTGGGGAGTCAGGACATGAGGGGTTCAAGACTTGAGGGATTAGTACGTGAGGGGATCAGGACGTGAGTGGTTCAGGACGTGAGGGGGTTAAGGACGTGAGGGGGTCAGGACGTGAGGGGGTCAGGATGTGAGGGGGTCAGGACGTGAGGGGGTCAGGACGTGAGGGGATCAGGTCGTGAGAGGGTCAGGACGTGAGGGGGTCAGGTCGTGAGTGGATCAGGACGTGAGGGGGTCAGGACGTGAGGGGGTCAGGATGTGAGAGCGTCAGGACGTGAGGGGGTCAGGTCGTGACTGGATCAGGACGTGAGGGGGTCAGGACGTGCGGGGGTCAGGACGTGAGAGGGTCAGGACGTGAGGGGGTCAGGTCGTGAGTGGATCAGGACGTGAGGGGGTCAGGACGTGAGGGGGTCAGGATGTGAGAGCGTCAGGACGTGAGGGGGTCAGGTCGTGACTGGATCAGGACGTGAGGGGGTCAGGACGTGAGGGGGTCAGGACGTGAGGGGGTCAGAACCTGAGTGGTCAGGACGTGAGGGGATCAGGACGTGAGGGGGTCAAGTCGTGAGGGGGTCAGGACATGAGTGGATCAGGACCTGAGGGGGTCAGGACGTGAGTGGATCATGTCGTGAGGGGGTCAGGACGTGAGGGGTTCAGTACGTGACGGGATCAGGACGTGAGGGGATCAGGACATGAGGGAGTCAGGACGTGAGGGGGTCAGGACGTGAGAGGGTCGGGGTGGGCGTGGGTCAGAACGTGAGGGGGTCAGGACGTGAGGGGGTCAGGACATTAGTGGGTCAGGACGTGAGAGGGTCAGGTCATGAGTGGATCAGGACGTGAGGGGGTCAGGACGTGAGGGGGTCAGGACATTAGTGGGTCAGGACGTGAGAGGGTCAGGACGTGAGAGGGTCAGGACGTGAGGGGAACAGGACGTGAGGGGATCAGGACCTGAGTGGGTCAGGGCGTGAGGGGGTCTGGACGTGAGGGGGTCATGACGTGAGGGGATCAGTACGTGAGGGGATCAGTACGTGCGGGGATCAGGAAGTGAGGGGTTCAGGACGTGAGGGGGTCAGGACGTGAGTGGTTCAGGACGTAAGTGGGTCAGGACGTGAGGGGGTCAGGACGTGAGTGGTTCAGGACGTAAGTGGATCAGGATGTGAGGGAGTCAGAACGTGAGGGGGTCAGGACGTGAGGGAGTCAGGACGTGAGGGGGTCAGGACGTGAGGGGATCAGGTCGTGAGTGGATCAGGATGTGAGGGGGTCAGGACGTTAGGGGGTCAGGATGTGAAGGGGTCAGGACGTGAGGGGGTCAGGACCTGAGGGGGTCACGACGTGAGTGGATCAGGTCGTGAGGGGGTCAGGACGTGAGGGGATCAGGACATGAGGGGGAATGGACGTGAGGGGGTCAGGACGTGAGGGGATCAGGACGTGAGGGGATCAGGACGTGAGGGGGTCAGGACGTGAGGGGATCAGGACGTGAGGGGGTCAGGACGTGAGAGGGTCAGGATGTGAGGGGATCAGGACGTGAGGGGATCAGGACGTGAGAGGGTCAGGACGTGAGGGGATCAGGACATGAGGGGGATCAGGATGTGAGGGGATCAGGACGTGAGGGGGTCAGGGTGTGAGGGGGTCAGGGTGTGAGGGGGTCAGGACGTGAGGGGATCAGGACGTGAGGGTTTCAGGACCTGAGGGAGTCAGAACGTGAGGGGGTCAGGACGTGAGGGGGTCAGGACGTGAGGGAGTCAGGAGCTGAGGGGATCAGGACGTGAGGGGGTGAGAACGTGACGGGGTCAGGACGTGAGGGTTTCAGGACCTGAGGGAGTCAGAACGTGAGGGGGTCAGGACCTGAAGGGGTCAGGATGTGAGGGGGTCAGGATGTGAGGGGGTCAGGACGTGAGGGGGTCAGGATGTGAGGGGATCAGGTCGTGAGTGGATCAGGATGCGAGGGGGTCAGGATGTGAGGGGGTCAGGACGTGAGGGGATCAGGACGTGAGTGGATCAGGACCTGAGGGGGTCAGGACGTGAGTGGATCAGGTCGTGAGGGGGTCAGGACGTGAGGGGATCAGGTCGTAAGTGGATCAGGACGTGAGGGAGTCAGAACGTGAGGGGGTCAGGACGTGAGGGAGTCAGGACGTGGGAGGGTCAGGACGTGAGGGGGTCAGGACGTGAGGGGGTCAGGATGTGAGGGGGTCAGGACGTTAGGGGGTCAGGATGTGAGGGGGTCAGGACGTGAGGGGGTCAGGATGTGAGGGGATCAGGTCGTGAGTGGATCAGGTCGTGAGGGGGTCAGGACGTGAGAGGATCAGGACATGAGGGGGCCAGTACGTGAGGGGATCAGGACTTGAGGGGATCAGGACGTGAGGGGGTCAGGACGTGAGTGGATCAGGTCGTGAGGGGGTCAGGACGGGAGGGGATCAGGACGTGAGGGGATCAGGACGTGAGATGGCCAGGACCTGAGGGGGTCAGGACGTGAGGGGATCAGGTCGTGAGGGGGTCAGGACGTGAGGGGATCAGGACGTGAGGGGATCAGGACGTGAGAGGGTCAGGACCTGAGGGGGTCAGGACGTGAGGGGATCAGGACTTGAGGGGATCAGGACGTGAGGGGGTCAGGACATGAGGAGGATCAGGATGTGAGGGGATCAGGACGTGAGGGGGTCAGGATGTGAGGGGGTCAGGGTGTGAGGGGGTCAGGGCGTGAGGGGATCTGGACGTGAGGGAGTCAGGAGGTGAGGGGATCAGGACGTGAGTGGATCAGGATGTGAGGGAGTCAGAACGTGAGGGGGTCAGGACGTGAGGGGGTCAGGACGTGAGGGAGTCAGGACGTGAGGGGGTCAGGACGTGAGGGGATCAGGTCGTGAGTGGATCAGGATGTGAGGGGGTCAGGACGTTAGGGGGTCAGGATGTGAGGGGGTCAGGACGTGAGGGCGTCAGGACGTGAGGGGATCAGGACCTGAGGGTGTCAGGACGTGAGGGGATCAGGACGTGAGGGGGTCAGGACCTGAGGGGGTCAGGACGTGAGTGGATCAGGTCGTGAGGGGGTCAGGACGTGAGGGGATCAGGACATGAGGGGGAATGGACGTGAGGGGGCCAGGACGTGAGGGGATCAGGACGTGAGGGGGTCAGGACCTGAGGGGGTCAGGACGTGAGGGGGTCAGGACGTGAGTGGATCAGGTCGTGAGGGGGTCAGGACGTGAGGGGGTCAGGACCTGAGGGGGTCAGGACGTGAGTGGATCAGGTCGTGAGGGGGTCAGGACGTGAGGGGATCAGGACATGAGGGGATCAGGATGTGAGGGGGTCAGGATGTTAGGGGTTCAGGATGTGAGGGGGTCAGGACGTGAGGGGGTCAGGACGTGAGGGGATCAGGACCTGAGGGGGTCAGGACGTGAGGGGATCAGGACGTGAGGGGGTCAGGACCTGAGGGGGTCAGGAATTGAGTGGATCAGGTCGTGAGGGGGTCAGGACGTGAGGGGATCAGGACATGAGGGGGTCAGGACGTGAGGGGGTCAGGACGTGAGGGGGTCATGACGTGAGGGGGTCAGGACGTGAGTGGATCAGGACGTGAGGGGATCAGGACCTGAGGGGGTCAGGACGTGAGGGGATCAGGACTTGAGGGAATCAGGTCGTGAGGGGGTCAGGACGTGAGGGGATCAGGACATGAGGGTGTCAGGACGTGAGGGGTTCAGGACGTGAGGGGGTCAGGACGTGAGGGGTTCAGGACGTGAGGGGATCAGGACGCGAGAGGGTCAGGACGTGAGGGGTCAGGACGTGAGGGGGTCATGACGTGAGGGGGTCAGGACGTGAGTGGATCAGGACGTGAGGGGATCAGGACATGAGGGTGTCAGGACGTGAGGGGTTCAGGACGTGAGGGGGTCAGGACGTGAGGGGTTCAGGACGTGAGGGGATCAGGACGTGAGGGGATCAGGACGTGAGGGGGTCAGGACGTGAGAGGGTCAGGACGTGAGGTGGTCAGGACGTGAGGGGGTCAGGACGTGAGGGGATCTGGACGTGAGGGAGTCAGGAGGTGAGGGGATCAGGACGTGAGTGGATCAGGATGTGAGGGAGTCAGAACGTGAGGGGGTCAGGACGTGAGGGGGTCAGGACGTGAGGGAGTCAGGACGTGAGGGGGTCAGGACGTGAGGGGATCAGGTCGTGAGTGGATCAGGATGTGAGGGGGTCAGGACGTTAGGGGGTCAGGATGTGAGGGGGTCAGGACGTGAGGGCGTCAGGACGTGAGGGGATCAGGACCTGAGGGTGTCAGGACGTGAGGGGATCAGGACGTGAGGGGGTCAGGACCTGAGGGGGTCAGGACGTGAGTGGATCAGGTCGTGAGGGGGTCAGGACGTGAGGGGATCAGGACATGAGGGGGAATGGACGTGAGGGGGCCAGGACGTGAGGGGATCAGGACGTGAGGGGGTCAGGACCTGAGGGGGTCAGGACGTGAGGGGGTCAGGACGTGAGTGGATCAGGTCGTGAGGGGGTCAGGACGTGAGGGGGTCAGGACCTGAGGGGGTCAGGACGTGAGTGGATCAGGTCGTGAGGGGGTCAGGACGTGAGGGGATCAGGACATGAGGGGATCAGGATGTGAGGGGGTCAGGATGTTAGGGGTTCAGGATGTGAGGGGGTCAGGACGTGAGGGGGTCAGGACGTGAGGGGATCAGGACCTGAGGGGGTCAGGACGTGAGGGGATCAGGACGTGAGGGGGTCAGGACCTGAGGGGGTCAGGAATTGAGTGGATCAGGTCGTGAGGGGGTCAGGACGTGAGGGGATCAGGACATGAGGGGGTCAGGACGTGAGGGGGTCAGGACGTGAGGGGGTCATGACGTGAGGGGGTCAGGACGTGAGTGGATCAGGACGTGAGGGGATCAGGACCTGAGGGGGTCAGGACGTGAGGGGATCAGGACTTGAGGGAATCAGGTCGTGAGGGGGTCAGGACGTGAGGGGATCAGGACATGAGGGTGTCAGGACGTGAGGGGTTCAGGACGTGAGGGGGTCAGGACGTGAGGGGTTCAGGACGTGAGGGGATCAGGACGCGAGAGGGTCAGGACGTGAGGGGTCAGGACGTGAGGGGGTCATGACGTGAGGGGGTCAGGACGTGAGTGGATCAGGACGTGAGGGGATCAGGACATGAGGGTGTCAGGACGTGAGGGGTTCAGGACGTGAGGGGGTCAGGACGTGAGGGGTTCAGGACGTGAGGGGATCAGGACGTGAGGGGATCAGGACGTGAGGGGGTCAGGACGTGAGAGGGTCAGGACGTGAGGTGGTCAGGACGTGAGGGGGTCAGGACGTGAGGGGGTCAGGACGTGAGGGGGTCAGGACGTGAGGGGGTCAGTACGTGAGAGGGTCAGGACGTGAGAGGTTCAGGACGTGAGGGGATCAGGACGTGAGGGGGTCAGGATGTGAGGTTGACAGGACGTGAGGGGGTCAGGACGTGAGGGGGTCAGGAGGTGAGGGGATCAGGACATGAGGGTGTCAGGACGTGAGGGGTTCAGGACGTGAGGGGGTCAGGACGTGAGGGGTTCAGGACGTGAGGGGATCAGGACGCGAGAGGGTCAGGACGTGAGGGGTCAGGACGTGAGGGGATCAGGACGTGAGGGGGTCAGGACGTGACGGGGCCAGGACGTGAGTGGATCAAGACGAGAGGTGATCTGGACGTGAGAGGGTCAGGACGTAAGGGGGTCAGGACGTGAGGGGGTCAGGACGTGAGGGGTTCAGGACGTGAGGGGATCAGAAAGTGAGAGGGTCAGGACGTGAGGGGATCAGGACGTGAGGGGATCAGGACGTGAGGGGGTCAGGACGTGACAGGGTCAGGATGTGAGGGGGTCAGGATGTGAGAGGGTCAGGACGTGAGTGGGTCAGGACGTGATGTGGTCAGGACGTGAGAGGGTCAGGATGTGAGGGGGTCAGGACGTGAGGGGGTCAGGACGTGAGGGGATCAGGACGTGAGGGGGTCAGGACGTGAGGGGGTCAGGATGTGAGGGGGTCAGGGTGTAAGGGGGTCAGGACGTGAGGGGATCTGGACGTGAGGGTTTCAGGACCTGAGGGGGTCAGAACGTGAGGGGGTCAGGACGTGAGTGGATCAGGACGTGAGGGTGTCAGATCGTGAGGGGGTCAGGAGGTGAGGGGATCAGGACGTGAGGGGGTCAGGACGTGAGGGGATCAGGACGTGAGGGGGTCAGGACGTGAGGGGATCAGGACGTGAGGGGATCGGGACCTGAGGGGGTCAGGACGTGAGGGGATCAGGACGTGAGGGGGTCAGGACGTGAGGGGATCAGGACGTGAGGGGGTCAGGACGTGAGGGGGTCAGGATGTGAGGGGGTCAGGGTGTAAGGGGGTCAGGACGTGACGGGATCTGGACGTGAGGGTTTCAGGACCTGAGGGGGTCAGAACGTGAGGGGGTCAGGACGTGAGTGGATCAGGACGTGAGGGTGTCAGAACGTGAGGGGGTCAGGAGGTGAGGGGATCAGGACGTGAGTGGATCAGGATGTGAGGGGGTCAGGACGTTAGGGGGTCAGGATGTGAGGGGGTCAGGACGTGAGGGGGTCAGGACGTGAGTGGATCAGGACGTGAGGGGGTAAGGACGTGGGGGGATCAGGATGTGAGGGAGTCAGAACGTGAGGGGGTCAGGACGTGAGGGAGTCAGGACGTGAGGGGGTCAGGACGTGAGGGGATCAGGTCGTGAGTGGATCAGGATGTGAGGGGGTCAGGACGTTACGGGGTCAGGATGTGAGGGGGTCAGGACGTGAGGGGGTCAGGACGTGAGGGGATCAGGACCTGAGGGGGTCAGGACGTGAGGGGATCAGGACGTGAGGGGGTCAGGACCTGAGGGGGTCAGGACGTGAGTGGGTCAGGTCGTGAGGGGGTCAGGACGTGAGGGGATCAGGACGTGAGGGGGTCAGGTCATGAGTGGATCAGGACGTGAGGGGGTCAGGACGTGAGGGGATCAGGACGTGAGGGGGTCAGGTCATGAGTGGATCAGGACGTGAGGGGGTCAGGACGTGAGTGGGTCAGAAAGTGAGGGGATCAGGACCTGAGCGGGTCAGAACGTGAGGGGGTCAGTTCGTGAGTGGGTCAGGACGTGAGGGGATTAGAACGTGAGGGGGTCAGGACGTGAGGGGGTCAGGATGTGAGAGGGTCAGGACGTGAAGGGGTCAGGACGTGAGGGGGTCAGGGCGTGAGGGGGTCAGGGCGTGAGGGGATCAGGACGTGAGGAGGATTAGGACGTGAGGGGATCAGAACGTGAGGGGGTCAGGACGTGAGGTGATCATGACGTGAGGGGGTCAGGATGTGAGAGGATCAGGACGTGAGGGCGTCAGGACGTGAGGGGGTCAGGATGTGAGGGGGTCAGGATATGAGGGGGTCAGGACGTGAGGGGGTCAGGATGTGAGAGGGTCAGGATGTGAGGGGGTCAGGACGTGAGGGGGTCAGGACGTGAGGGGGTCAGGACGTGAGGGGATCAGGACGTGAGTGGGTCAGGACGTGAGGGGGTCAGGACGTGATGGGATCAGGACGTGAGGGGATCAGGACGTGAGGGGGACAGGACGTGAGGGTGTCAGGACCTGAGGTGGTCAGGATGTGAGGGGTTCAGGATGTGAGAGGGTCAAGACTTGAGGGGATCAGGACGTGAGGGGGTCAGGATGTGAGGGTATTAGTACGTGAGGAGATCAGGACGTGAGGGGGTCAGAAATTGAGGTCATCAGGATGTGAGGGGATTAGTACGTGAGGAGATCAGGACGTGAGGGGGTCAGGACGTGAGGGGGTCAGGATGTGAGGGGGTCAGGATGTGAGGGGGTCAGGGCTTTAGGGGGTCAGGACGTGAGAGGGTCAGGATGTGAAGGGGTCAGAACTTGAGGGGATCAGGACGTGAGGGGATCAGGACATGAGGGGGTCAATACGTGAGGGGGTCAGGACGTGAGGTGTTCAGGACGTGAGGGGGTCAGGACGTGAGGGGGTCAGGACGTGAGGGGATCAGGACGTGAGGGGATCAGGACATGAGGGGGTCAATACGTGAGGGGGTCAGGACGTGAGGTGTTCAGGACGTGAGGGGGTCAGGATGTGATGGGGTCAGGACATGAGGGGGTCAATACGTGAGGGGGTCAGGACGTGAGGGGATCAGGACGTGAGGGGATCAGGACGTGAGGGGATCAGGAAGTGAGGGGATCAGGACGTGAGTGGATCAGGACGTGAGGGGGTCATGACGTGAGGGGGTCAGTACGTGGGGGGTCACGACGTGAGGAGGATCAGGACGTGAGGGGGTCAATACGTGAGGGGGTCAGGACGTGAGTGGTTGAGGACGTAAGGGGGTCAGGACGTGAGGGGGTCAGATATTGAGGGGATCAGGAAGTGAAGGGGTCAGGACGTGAGGGGATCAGGATGTGAGGGGGTCAGGACGTGAGGGGGTCAGGACGTGAGGAGGATCAGGACGTGAGGGGGTCAGGACGTGAGAGGGTCAGGACGTGAGGGGGTCAGGACGTGAGGGGGTCAGGATGTGAGAGCGTCAGGACGTGAGGGGGTCAGGTCGTGACTGGATCAGGACGTGAGGGGGTCAGGACGTGAGGGGGTCAGGAAGTGAGGGGGTCAGAACCTGAGTGGTCAGGACGTGAGGGGATCAGGACGTGAGAGGGTCAAGTCGTGAGGGGGTCAGGACATGAGTGGATCAGGACCTGAGGGGGTCAGGACGTGAGTGGATCATGTCGTGAGGGGGTCAGGACGTGAGGGGTTCAGTACGTGACGGGATCAGGACGTGAGGGGATCAGGACATGAGGGAGTCAGGACGTGAGGGGGTCAGGACGTGAGAGGGTCGGGGTGGGCGTGGGTCAGAACGTGAGGGGGACAGGACGTGAGGGGGTCAGGACATTAGTGGGTCAGGACGTGAGAGGGTCAGGTCATGAGTGGATCAGGACGTGAGGGGGTCAGGACGTGAGGGGGTCAGGACATTAGTGGGTCAGGACGTGAGAGGGTCAGGACGTGAGAGGGTCAGGACGTGAGGGGAACAGGACGTGAGGGGATCAGGACCTGAGTGGGTCAGGGCGTGAGGGGGTCTGGACGTGAGGGGGTCATGACGTGAGGGGATCAGTACGTGAGGGGATCAGTACGTGCGGGGATCAGGAAGTGAGGGGTTCAGGACGTGAGGGGGTCAGGACGTGAGTGGTTCAGGACGTAAGTGGGTCAGGACGTGAGGGGGTCAGGACGTGAGTGGTTCAGGACGTAAGTGGATCAGGATGTGAGGGAGTCAGAACGTGAGGGGGTCAGGACGTGAGGGAGTCAGGACGTGAGGGGGTCAGGACGTGAGGGGATCAGGTCGTGAGTGGATCAGGATGTGAGTGGGTCAGGACGTTAGGGGGTCAGGATGTGAAGGGGTCAGGACGTGAGGGGGTCAGGACCTGAGGGGGTCAGGACGTGAGTGGATCAGGTCGTGAGGGGGTCAGGACGTGAGGGGATCAGGACATTAGGGGGAATGGACGTGAGGGGGTCAGGACGTGAGGGGATCAGGACGTGAGGGGATCAGGACGTGAGGGGGTCAGGACGTGAGGGGATCAGGACGTGAGGGGGTCAGGACGTGAGAGGGTCAGGATGTGAGGGGATCAGGACGTGAGGGGATCAGGACGTGAGAGGGTCAGGACGTGAGGGGATCAGGACATGAGGGGGATCAGGATGTGAGGGGATCAGGACGTGAGGGGGTCAGGGTGTGAGGGGGTCAGGGTGTGAGGGGGTCAGGACGTGAGGGGATCAGGACGTGAGGGTTTCAGGACCTGAGGGAGTCAGAACGTGAGGGGGTCAGGACGTGAGGGGGTCAGGACGTGAGGGAGTCAGGAGCTGAGGGGATCAGGACGTGAGGGGGTGAGAACGTGACGGGGTCAGGACGTGAGGGTTTCAGGACCTGAGGGAGTCAGAACGTGAGGGGGTCAGGACCTGAGGGGGTCAGGATGTGAGGGGGTCAGGATGTGAGGGGGTCAGGACGTGAGGGGGTCAGGATGTGAGGGGATCAGGTCGTGAGTGGATCAGGATGCGAGGGGGTCAGGATGTGAGGGGGTCAGGACGTGAGGGGATCAGGACGTGAGTGGATCAGGACCTGAGGGGGTCAGGACGTGAGTGGATCAGGTCGTGAGGGGGTCAGGACGTGAGGGGATCAGGTCGTAAGTGGATCAGGACGTGAGGGAGTCAGAACGTGAGGGGGTCAGGACGTGAGGGAGTCAGGACGTGGGAGGGTCAGGACGTGAGGGGGTCAGGACGTGAGGGGGTCAGGATGTGAGGGGGTCAGGACGTTAGGGGGTCAGGATGTGAGGGGGTCAGGACGTGAGGGGGTCAGGATGTGAGGGGATCAGGTCGTGAGTGGATCAGGTCGTGAGGGGGTCAGGACGTGAGAGGATCAGGACATGAGGGGGCCAGGACGTGAGGGGATCAGGACTTGAGGGGATCAGGACGTGAGGGGGTCAGGACGTGAGTGGATCAGGTCGTGAGGGGGTCAGGACGGGAGGGGATCAGGACGTGAGGGGATCAGGACGTGAGATGGCCAGGACCTGAGGGGGTCAGGACGTGAGGGGATCAGGTCGTGAGGGGGTCAGGACGTGAGGGGATCAGGACGTGAGAGGATCAGGACGTGAGAGGGTCAGGTCCTGAGGGGGTCAGGACGTGAGGGGATCAGGACTTGAGGGGATCAGGACGTGAGGGGGTCAGGACATGAGGAGGATCAGGATGTGAGGGGATCAGGACGTGAGGGGGTCAGGATGTGAGGGGGTCAGGGTGTGAGGGGGTCAGGGCGTGAGGGGATCTGGACGTGAGGGAGTCAGGAGGTGAGGGGATCAGGACGTGAGTGGATCAGGATGTGAGGGAGTCAGAACGTGAGGGGGTCAGGACGTGAGGGGGTCAGGACGTGAGGGAGTCAGGACGTGAGGGGGTCAGGACGTGAGGGGATCAGGTCGTGAGTGGATCAGGATGTGAGGGGGTCAGGACGTTAGGGGGTCAGGATGTGAGGGGGTCAGGACGTGAGGGCGTCAGGACGTGAGGGGATCAGGACCTGAGGGTGTCAGGACGTGAGGGGATCAGGACGTGAGGGGGTCAGGACCTGAGGGGGTCAGGACGTGAGTGGATCAGGTCGTGAGGGGGTCAGGACGTGAGGGGATCAGGACATGAGGGGGAATGGACGTGAGGGGGCCAGGACGTGAGGGGATCAGGACGTGAGGGGGTCAGGACCTGAGGGGGTCAGGACGTGAGGGGGTCAGGACGTGAGTGGATCAGGTCGTGAGGGGGTCAGGACGTGAGGGGGTCAGGACCTGAGGGGGTCAGGACGTGAGTGGATCAGGTCGTGAGGGGGTCAGGACGTGAGGGGATCAGGACATGAGGGGATCAGGATGTGAGGGGGTCAGGATGTTAGGGGTTCAGGATGTGAGGGGGTCAGGACGTGAGGGGGTCAGGACGTGAGGGGATCAGGACCTGAGGGGGTCAGGACGTGAGGGGATCAGGACGTGAGGGGGTCAGGACCTGAGGGGGTCAGGAATTGAGTGGATCAGGTCGTGAGGGGGTCAGGACGTGAGGGGATCAGGACATGAGGGGGTCAGGACGTGAGGGGGTCAGGACGTGAGGGGGTCATGACGTGAGGGGGTCAGGACGTGAGTGGATCAGGACGTGAGGGGATCAGGACCTGAGGGGGTCAGGACGTGAGGGGATCAGGACTTGAGGGAATCAGGTCGTGAGGGGGTCAGGACGTGAGGGGATCAGGACATGAGGGGATCAGGACGTGAGGGGGTCAGGACGTGAGGGGGTCATGACGTGAGGGGGTCAGGACGTGAGGGGGTCATGACGTGAGGGGGTCAGGACGTGAGGGGGTCAGGACGTAAGGGGGTCAGGACATGAGGGGGTCAGGATGTGAGGGGGTCAGGACGTGAGGGGGTCAGGACGTGAGGGGGTCATGACGTGAGGGGGTCAGGACGTGAGGGGGTCAGGACCTGAGGGGGTCAGGACGTGAGGGGGTCAGGACATTAGGGGGTCAGGACGTGAGAGGGTCAGGACGTGAGGGGAACAGGACGTGAGGGGGTCAGGACGTGAGGGGGTCAGGACGTGAGGGGGTCAGGATGTGAGGCTGACAGGACGTGAGGGGGTCAGGACGTGAGGGGGTCAGGAGGTGAGGGGATCAGGACATGAGGGTGTCAGGACGTGAGGGGTTCAGGACGTGAGGGGGTCAGGACGTGAGGGGTTCAGGACGTGAAGGGATCAGGACGCGAGAGGGTCAGGACGTGAGGGGTCAGGACGTGAGGGGATCAGGACGTGAGGGGGTCAGGATGTGAGAGGGTCAGGACGTGAGTGGGTCAGGACGTGAGGTGGTCAGGACGTGAGAGGGTCAGGATGTGAGGGGGTCAGGGCGTGAGAGGATCAGGACGTGCGGGGATCAGGACGTGAGGGGATCAGGACGTGAGGGGGTCAGGACGTGAGGGGATCAGGACGTGAGGGGGTCAGGACGTGAGGGGGTCAGGACGTGAGGGGGTCAGGATGTGAGGGGGTCAGGGTGTAAGGGGGTCAGGACGTGAGGGGATCTGGACGTGAGGGTTTCAGGACCTGAGGGGGTCAGAACGTGAGGGGGTCAGGACGTGAGTGGATCAGGACGTGAGGGTGTCAGAACGTGAGGGGGTCAGGAGGTGAGGGGATCAGGACGTGAGTGGATCAGGATGTGAGGGGGTCAGGACGTTAGGGGGTCAGGATGTGAGGGGGTCAGGACGTGAGGAGGTCAGGACGTGAGTGGATCAGGACGTGAGGGGGTAAGGACGTGGGGGGATCAGGATGTGAGGGAGTCAGAACGTGAGGGGGTCAGGACGTGAGGGAGTCAGGACGTGAGGGGGTCAGGACGTGAGGGGATCAGGTCGTGAGTGGATCAGGATGTGAGGGGGTCAGGACGTTAGGGGGTCAGGATGTGAGGGGGTCAGGACGTGAGGGGGTCAGGACGTGAGGGGATCAGGACCTGAGGGGGTCAGGACGTGAGGGGATCAGGACGTGAGGGGGTCAGGACCTGAGGGGGTCAGGACGTGTGTGGATCAGGTCGTGAGGGGGTCAGGACGTGAGGGGATCAGGACATGAGGGGGACAGGACGTGAGGGGATCAGGACGTGAGGGGATCAGGACGTGAGGGGATCAGGACGTGAGAGGGTCAGGACCTGAGCGGGTCAGGACGTGAGGAGATCAGGACTTGAGGGGATCAGGACGTTAGGGGTTCAGGACATGAGCGAGTCAGGACGTGAGGGGATCAGTACGTGAGGGGGTCAGGATGTGAGGGGGTCAGGACCTGAGGGGGTCAGGACGTGAGGGGATCAGGACGTGAGGGGATCAGGACGTGAGAGGGTCAGGACCTGAGGGGGTCAGGACGTGAGGGGATCAGGACTTGAGGGGATCAGGATGTGAGGGGGTCAGGACGTGAGGGGGTCAGGATGTGAGGGGGTCAGGGTGTGAGGGGGTCAGGATGTGAGGGGATCAGGATGTGAGGGGATCAGGACGTGAGGGGGTCAGGATGTGAGGGGGTCAGGGTGTGAGGGGGTCAGAAAGTGGGGGGTCAGGACGTGAGGGGGTCAGGATGTGAGGGGATCTGGACGTGAGGGGGTCAGGACGTGCGGGGATCAGGACGTGAGGGGGTCAGGACGTGAGGGGGTCAGGATGTGAGATGGTCAGGACGTGAGTGGATCAGGACGTGAGGGGGTCAGGACGTGAGGGGATCAGGACGTGAGGGGTTCAGGTCGTGAGGGGGTCAGGACGTGAGGGGGTCAGGACGTGAGGTGGTCAGGACGTGAGGGGGTCAGGACGTGAGGGGTTCAGGACGTGAGGGGATCAGAAAGTGAGAGGGTCAGGACGTGAGGGGTCAGGATGTGAGGGGATCAGGACGTGAGGGTGTCAGGACGTGAGAGGGTCAGGATGTGAGGGGGTCAGGATGTGAGAGGGTCAGGACGTGAGGGTGTCAGGACGTGAGGTGGTCAGGACGTGAGGGGGTCAGGACGTGAGGGGGTCAGGGCGTGAGAGGATCAGGACGTGCGGGGATCAGGACGTGAGGGGGTCAGGACGTGAAGGGGTCAGGATGTGAGAGGGTCAGGACGTGAGGGGATCAGGACGTGAGGGGATCAGGACATGAGGGGGTCAGGACGTGAGGGGGTCAGGACGTGAGGGGGTCATGACGTGAGGG
Organism: Scyliorhinus torazame; assembly: GCF_047496885.1. NCBI lineage: Eukaryota > Metazoa > Chordata > Chondrichthyes > Carcharhiniformes > Scyliorhinidae > Scyliorhinus > Scyliorhinus torazame. The sequence continues at coordinate 94,144,330 of NC_092726.1, read as the reverse complement.
GGTCAGGACGTGAGTGGATCAGGACGTGAGGGGATCAGGACCTGAGGGGGTCAGGACGTGAGGGGATCAGGACTTGAGGGAATCAGGTCGTGAGGGGGTCAGGACGTGAGGGGATCAGGACATGAGGGGATCAGGACGTGAGGGGGTCAGGACGTGAGGGGGTCATGATGTGAGGGGGTCAGGACGTGAGGGGGTCATGACGTGAGGGGGTCAGGACGTGAGGGGGTCAGGACGTAAGGGGGTCAGGACATGAGGGGGTCAGGATGTGAGGGGGTCAGGACGTGAGGGGGTCAGGACGTGAGGGGGTCATGACGTGAGGGGGTCAGGACGTGAGGGGGTCAGGACCTGAGGGGGTCAGGACGTGAGGGGGTCAGGACATTAGGGGGTCAGGACGTGAGAGGGTCAGGACGTGAGGGGAACAGGACGTGAGGGGGTCAGGACGTGAGGGGGTCAGGACGTGAGGGGGTCAGGATGTGAGGCTGACAGGACGTGAGGGGGTCAGGACGTGAGGGGGTCAGGAGGTGAGGGGATCAGGACATGAGGGTGTCAGGACGTGAGGGGTTCAGGACGTGAGGGGGTCAGGACGTGAGGGGTTCAGGACGTGAAGGGATCAGGACGCGAGAGGGTCAGGACGTGAGGGGTCAGGACGTGAGGGGATCAGGACGTGAGGGGGTCAGGATGTGAGAGGGTCAGGACGTGAGTGGGTCAGGACGTGAGGTGGTCAGGACGTGAGAGGGTCAGGATGTGAGGGGGTCAGGGCGTGAGAGGATCAGGACGTGCGGGGATCAGGACGTGAGGGGATCAGGACGTGAGGGGGTCAGGACGTGAGGGGATCAGGACGTGAGGGGGTCAGGACGTGAGGGGGTCAGGACGTGAGGGGGTCAGGATGTGAGGGGGTCAGGGTGTAAGGGGGTCAGGACGTGAGGGGATCTGGACGTGAGGGTTTCAGGACCTGAGGGGGTCAGAACGTGAGGGGGTCAGGACGTGAGTGGATCAGGACGTGAGGGTGTCAGAACGTGAGGGGGTCAGGAGGTGAGGGGATCAGGACGTGAGTGGATCAGGATGTGAGGGGGTCAGGACGTTAGGGGGTCAGGATGTGAGGGGGTCAGGACGTGAGGAGGTCAGGACGTGAGTGGATCAGGACGTGAGGGGGTAAGGACGTGGGGGGATCAGGATGTGAGGGAGTCAGAACGTGAGGGGGTCAGGACGTGAGGGAGTCAGGACGTGAGGGGGTCAGGACGTGAGGGGATCAGGTCGTGAGTGGATCAGGATGTGAGGGGGTCAGGACGTTAGGGGGTCAGGATGTGAGGGGGTCAGGACGTGAGGGGGTCAGGACGTGAGGGGATCAGGACCTGAGGGGGTCAGGACGTGAGGGGATCAGGACGTGAGGGGGTCAGGACCTGAGGGGGTCAGGACGTGTGTGGATCAGGTCGTGAGGGGGTCAGGACGTGAGGGGATCAGGACATGAGGGGGACAGGACGTGAGGGGATCAGGACGTGAGGGGATCAGGACGTGAGGGGATCAGGACGTGAGAGGGTCAGGACCTGAGCGGGTCAGGACGTGAGGAGATCAGGACTTGAGGGGATCAGGACGTTAGGGGTTCAGGACATGAGCGAGTCAGGACGTGAGGGGATCAGTACGTGAGGGGGTCAGGATGTGAGGGGGTCAGGACCTGAGGGGGTCAGGACGTGAGGGGATCAGGACGTGAGGGGATCAGGACGTGAGAGGGTCAGGACCTGAGGGGGTCAGGACGTGAGGGGATCAGGACTTGAGGGGATCAGGATGTGAGGGGGTCAGGACGTGAGGGGGTCAGGATGTGAGGGGGTCAGGGTGTGAGGGGGTCAGGATGTGAGGGGATCAGGATGTGAGGGGATCAGGACGTGAGGGGGTCAGGATGTGAGGGGGTCAGGGTGTGAGGGGGTCAGAAAGTGGGGGGTCAGGACGTGAGGGGGTCAGGATGTGAGGGGATCTGGACGTGAGGGGGTCAGGACGTGCGGGGATCAGGACGTGAGGGGGTCAGGACGTGAGGGGGTCAGGATGTGAGATGGTCAGGACGTGAGTGGATCAGGACGTGAGGGGGTCAGGACGTGAGGGGATCAGGACGTGAGGGGTTCAGGTCGTGAGGGGGTCAGGACGTGAGGGGGTCAGGACGTGAGGGGGTCAGGACGTGAGGGGGTCAGGACGTGAGGGGTTCAGGACGTGAGGGGATCAGAAAGTGAGAGGGTCAGGACGTGAGGGGTCAGGATGTGAGGGGATCAGGACGTGAGGGTGTCAGGACGTGAGAGGGTCAGGATGTGAGGGGGTCAGGATGTGAGAGGGTCAGGACGTGAGGGGGTCAGGACGTGAGGTGGTCAGGACGTGAGAGGGACAGGATGTGAGGGGGTCAGGGCGTGAGAGGATCAGGACGTGCGGGGATCAGGACGTGAGGGGGTCAGGACGTGAAGGGGTCAGGATGTGAGAGGGTCAGGACGTGAGGGGATCAGGACGTGAGTGTATCAGGAGTTGAGGGGATCAGGACCCGAGGGGGTCAGAAAGTGAGTGGTCAGGTCGTGAGTGGATCAGGACGTGAGGGGGTCAGGACGTGAGGGGGTCAGGACGTGAGGGAGTCAGGACGTGAGGGGGTCAGGACGTGAGGGGATCAGGTCGTGAGTGGATCAGGATGTGAGGGGGTCAGGACGTTAGGGGGTCAGGATGTGAGGGGGTCAGGACGTGAGGGGGTCAGGACGTGAGGGGATCAGGACCTGAGGGGGTCAGGACGTGAGGGGATCAGGACGTGAGGGGGTCAGGACCTGAGGGGGTCAGGACGTGAGTGGATCAGGTCGTGAGGGGGTCAGGACGTGAGGGGATCAGGACATGATGGGGACAGGACGTGAGGGGATCAGGACCTGAGGGGGTCAGGACGTGAGTGGATCAGGACTTGAGGGGATCAGGACGTGAGGGGGTCAGGACGTGAGGGGATCAGGACGTGAGGGGGTCAGGATGTGAGAGGATCAGGACGTGAGGGGGTCAGGATGTGAGGGGATCAGGACGTGAGGGGATCAGGACGTGAGGGGATCAGGACGTGAGAGGGTCAGGACCTGAGGGGGTCAGGACGTGAGGGGATCAGGACTTGAGGGGATCAGGACGTTAGGGGTTCAGGACGTGAGGGAGTCAGGACGTGAGGGGATCAGTACGTGAGGGGGTCAGGATGTGAGGGGGTCAGGGCGTGAGGGGGTCAGGACGTGAGGGGATCAGGACGTGAGGGGGTCAGGATGTGAGGGGATCAGGACGTGAGGGGATCAGGACGTGAGAGGGTCAGGACCTGAGGGGGTCAGGACGTGAGGGGATCAGGACTTGAGGGGATCAGGACGTGAGGGGGTCAGGACGTGAGGGTGTCAGGATGTGAGGGGGTCAGGGTGTGAGGGGGTCAGGATGTGAGGGGATCAGGATGTGAGGGGATCAGGACGTGAGGGGGTCAGGATGTGAGGGGGTCAGGGTGTGAGGGGGTCAGAACGTGGGGGGTCAGGACGTGAGGGGGTCAGGACGTGAGGGGATCTGGACGTGAGGGGGTCAGGACGTGCGGGGATCAGGACGTGAGGGGGTCAGGACGTGAGGGGGTCAGGATGTGAGATGGTCAGGACGTGAGTGGATCAGGACGTGAGGGGGTCAGGGCGTGAGGGGATCAGGACGTGAGGGGTTCAGGTCGTGAGGGGGTCAGGACGTGAGGGGGTCAGGACGTGAGGGGGTCAGGACGTGAGGGGGTCAGGACGTGAGGGGTTCAGGACGTGAGGGGATCAGAAAGTGAGAGGGTCAGGACGTGAGGGGTCAGGACGTGAGGGGATCAGGACGTGAGGGGGTCAGGATGTGAGAGGGTCAGGACGTGAGAGGGTCAGGATGTGAGAGGGTCAGGACGTGAGGGGGTCAGGATGTGAGAGGGTCAGGACGTGAGGGGGTCAGGACGTGATGTGGTCAGGATGTGAGAGGGACAGGATGTGAGGGGGTCAGGGCGTGAGAGGATCAGGACGTGCGGGGATCAGGACGTGAGGGGATCAGGACGTGTGCGGATCAGGACGTGAGGGGGTCAGGTCGTGAAGGGGTCAGGATGTGAGAGGGCCAGGACGTGAGTGGATCAGGATGTGAGGGGGTCAGGACGTTAGGGGTTCAGGATGTGAGGGGGTCAGGACGTGAGGGGGTCAGGACGTGAGGGGATCAGGACCTGAGGGGGTCAGGACGTGAGGGGATCAGGACATGAGGGGGAATGGACGTGAGGGGATCAGGACGTGAGGGGGTCAGGATGTGAGGGGATCAGGACGTGAGGTGGTCAGGACCTGAGGGGGTCAGGACGTGAGGGGATCAGGACTTGAGGGGATCAGGTCGTGAGGGGGTCAGGACGTGAGGGGATCAGGACATGAGGGGGTCAGGACGTGAGGGGATCAGGACGTGAGGGGATCAGGATGTGAGGGGATCAGGACGTGAGGGGATTAGGACGTGAGGGGGTCAGGACGTGAGGGGATCAGGACGTGAGGGGGTCAGGACGTGAGGGGGTCAGGACGTGAGGGGGTCAGGATGTGAGGGGGTCAGGGTGTAAGGGGGTGAGGACGTGAGGGGATCTGGACGTGAGGGTTTCAGGACCTGAGGGAGTCAGAACGTGAGAGGGTCAGGACGTGAGTGGATCAGGACGTGAGGGTGTCAGAACGTGAGGGGGTCAGGAGGTGAGGGGATCAGGACGTGAGTGGATCAGAATGTGAGGGGGTCAGGACGTTAGGGGGTCAGGATGTGAGGGGGTCAGGACGTGAGGGGGTCAGGACGTGAGTGGATCAGGACGTGAGGGGGTAAGGACGTGGGGGGATCAGGATGTGAGGGAGTCAGAACGTGAGGGGGTCAGGACGTGAGGGAGTCAGGACGTGAGGGGGTCAGGACGTGAGTGGATCAGGACGTGAGGGGGTAAGGGCGTGGGGGGATCAGGATGTGAGGGAGTCAGAACGTGAGGGGGTCAGGACGTGAGGGAGTCAGGACGTGAGGGGGTCAGGACGTGAGGGGATCAGGTCGTGAGTGGATCAGGATGTTAGGGGGTCAGGACGTTAGGGGGTCAGGATGTGAGGGGGTCAGGACGTGAGGGGGTCAGGACGTGAGGGGATCAGGACCTGAGGGGGTCAGGACGTGAGGGGATCAGGACGTGAAGGGGGTCAGGACCTGAGGGGGTCAGGACGTGAGTGAATCAGGTCGTGAGGGGGTCAGGACGTGAGGGGATCAGGACATGAGGGGGACAGGACGTGAGGGGATCAGGATGTGAGACGGTCAGGACGTGAGGGGATCAGGACGTGAGGGGATCAGGACGTGAGGGGATCAGGACGTGAGAGGGTCAGGACCTGAGCGGGTCAGGACGTGAGGAGATCAGGACTTGAGGGGATCAGGACGTTAGGGGTTCAGGACGTGAGGGAGTCAGGACGTGAGGGGATCAGTACGTGAGGGGGTCAGGATGTGAGGGGGTCAGGGCGTGAGGGGGTCAGGACGTGAGGGGATCAGGACGTGAGGGGGTCAGGATGTGAGGGGATCAGGACGTGAGGGGATCAGGACGTGAGAGGGTCAGGACCTGAGGGGGTCAGGACGTGAGGGGATCAGGACTTGAGGGGTTCAGGACGTGAGGGGGTCAGGACGTGAGGGGGTCAGGATGTGAGGGGGTCAGGGTGTGAGGGGGTCAGGATGTGAGGGGATCAGGATGTGAGGGGATCAGGACGTGAGGGGGTCAGGATGTGAGGGGGTCAGGGTGTGAGGGGGTCAGAACGTGGGGGGTCAGGACGTGAGGGGGTCAGGATGTGAGGGGATCTGGACGTGAGGGGGTCAGGACGTGCGGGGATCAGGACGTGAGGGGGTCAGGACGTGAGGGGGTCAGGATGTGAGATGGTCAGGACGTGAGTGGATCAGGACGTGAGGGGGTCAGGATGTGAGGGGATCAGGACGTGAGGGGTTCAGGTCGTGAGGGGGTCAGGACGTGAGGGGGTCAGGACGTGAGGGGGTCAGGACGTGAGGGGGTCAGGACGTGAGGGGTTCAGGACGTGAGGGGATCAGAAAGTGAGAGGGTCAGGACGTGAGGGGTCAGGATGTGAGGGGATCAGGACGTGAGGGTGTCAGGACGTGAGAGGGTCAGGATGTGAGGGGGTCAGGATGTGAGAGGGTCAGGACGTGAGGGGGTCAGGACGTGAGGTGGTCAGGACGTGAGAGGGACAGGATGTGAGGGGGTCAGGGCGTGAGAGGATCAGGACGTGCGGGGATCAGGACGTGAGGGGGTCAGGACGTGAAGGGGTCAGGATGTGAGAGGGCCAGGACGTGAGTGGATCAGGACGTGAGGGGGTCAGGACGTGAGGGGATCAGGACGTGAGTGTATCAGGAGTTGAGGGGATCAGGACCCGAGGGGGTCAGAAAGTGAGTGGTCAGGTCGTGAGTGGATCAGGACGTGAGGGGGTCAGGACGTGAGGGGGTCAGGACGTGAGGGAGTCAGGACGTGAGGGGGTCAGGACGTGAGGGGATCAGGTCGTGAGTGGATCAGGATGTGAGGGGGTCAGGACGTTAGGGGGTCAGGATGTGAGGGCGTCAGGACGTGAGGGGGTCAGGACGTGAGGGGATCAGGACCTGAGGGGGTCAGGACGTGAGGGGATCAGGACGTGAGGGGGTCAGGACCTGAGGGGGTCAGGACGTGAGTGGATCAGGTCGTGAGGGGGTCAGGACGTGAGGGGATCAGGACATGATGGGGACAGGACGTGAGGGGATCAGGACCTGAGGGGGTCAGGACGTGAGTGGATCAGGACTTGAGGGGATCAGGACGTGAGGGGGTCAGGACGTGAGGGGATCAGGACGTGAGGGGGTCAGGATGTGAGAGGATCAGGACGTGAGGGTGTCAGGATGTGAGGGGATCAGGACGTGAGAGGGTCAGGACCTGAGGGGGTCAGGACGTGAGGGGATCAGGACGTGAGGGGGTCAGAATGTGAGGGGATCAGGACGTGAGGGGATCAGGACGTGAGAGGGTCAGGACCTGAGGGGGTCAGGACGTGAGGGGATCAGGACTTGAGGGGATCAGGACGTGAGGGGGTCAGGACGTGAGGGGATCAGGATGTGAGACGGTCAGGACGTGAGGGGATCAGGACGTGAGGGGATCAGGACGTGAGGGGATCAGGACGTGAGAGGGTCAGGACCTGAGCGGGTCAGGACGTGAGGAGATCAGGACTTGAGGGGATCAGGACGTTAGGGGTTCAGGACGTGAGGGAGTCAGGACGTGAGGGGATCAGTACGTGAGGGGGTCAGGATGTGAGGGGGTCAGGGCGTGAGGGGGTCAGGACGTGAGGGGATCAGGACGTGAGGGGGTCAGGATGTGAGGGGATCAGGACGTGAGGGGATCAGGACGTGAGAGGGTCAGGACCTGAGGGGGTCAGGACGTGAGGGGATCAGGACTTGAGGGGATCAGGACGTGAGGGGGTCAGGACGTGAGGGGGTCAGGATGTGAGGGGGTCAGGGTGTGAGGGGGTCAGGATGTGAGGGGATCAGGATGTGAGGGGATCAGGACGTGAGGGGGTCAGGATGTGAGGGGGTCAGGGTGTGAGGGGGTCAGAACGTGGGGGGTCAGGACGTGAGGGGGTCAGGATGTGAGGGGATCTGGACGTGAGGGGGTCAGGACGTGCGGGGATCAGGACGTGAGGGGGTCAGGACGTGAGGGGGTCAGGATGTGAGATGGTCAGGACGTGAGTGGATCAGGACGTGAGGGGGTCAGGATGTGAGGGGATCAGGACGTGAGGGGTTCAGGTCGTGAGGGGGTCAGGACGTGAGGGGGTCAGGACGTGAGGGGGTCAGGACGTGAGGGGGTCAGGACGTGAGGGGTTCAGGACGTGAGGGGATCAGAAAGTGAGAGGGTCAGGACGTGAGGGGTCAGGATGTGAGGGGATCAGGACGTGAGGGTGTCAGGACGTGAGAGGGTCAGGATGTGAGGGGGTCAGGATGTGAGAGGGTCAGGACGTGAGGGGGTCAGGACGTGAGGTGGTCAGGACGTGAGAGGGACAGGATGTGAGGGGGTCAGGGCGTGAGAGGATCAGGACGTGCGGGGATCAGGACGTGAGGGGGTCAGGACGTGAAGGGGTCAGGATGTGAGAGGGCCAGGACGTGAGTGGATCAGGACGTGAGGGGGTCAGGACGTGAGGGGATCAGGACGTGAGTGTATCAGGAGTTGAGGGGATCAGGACCCGAGGGGGTCAGAAAGTGAGTGGTCAGGTCGTGAGTGGATCAGGACGTGAGGGGGTCAGGACGTGAGGGGGTCAGGACGTGAGGGAGTCAGGACGTGAGGGGGTCAGGACGTGAGGGGATCAGGTCGTGAGTGGATCAGGATGTGAGGGGGTCAGGACGTTAGGGGGTCAGGATGTGAGGGCGTCAGGACGTGAGGGGGTCAGGACGTGAGGGGATCAGGACCTGAGGGGGTCAGGACGTGAGGGGATCAGGACGTGAGGGGGTCAGGACCTGAGGGGGTCAGGACGTGAGTGGATCAGGTCGTGAGGGGGTCAGGACGTGAGGGGATCAGGACATGATGGGGACAGGACGTGAGGGGATCAGGACCTGAGGGGGTCAGGACGTGAGTGGATCAGGACTTGAGGGGATCAGGACGTGAGGGGGTCAGGACGTGAGGGGATCAGGACGTGAGGGGGTCAGGATGTGAGAGGATCAGGACGTGAGGGTGTCAGGATGTGAGGGGATCAGGACGTGAGGGGATCAGGACGTGAGGGGATCAGGACATGAGAGGGTCAGGACCTGAGGGGGTCAGGACGTGAGGGGATCAGGACTTGAGGGGATCAGGACGTTAGGGGTTCAGGACGTGAGGGAGTCAGGACGTGAGGGGATCAGTACGTGAGGGGGTCAGGATGTGAGGGGGTCAGGGCGTGAGGGGGTCAGGACGTGAGGGGATCAGGACGTGAGGGGGTCAGAATGTGAGGGGATCAGGACGTGAGGGGATCAGGACGTGAGAGGGTCAGGACCTGAGGGGGTCAGGACGTGAGGGGATCAGGACTTGAGGGGATCAGGACGTGAGGGGGTCAGGACGTGAGGGGGTCAGGATGTGAGGGGGTCAGGGTGTGAGGGGGTCAGGATGTGAGGGGATCAGGATGTGAGGGGATCAGGACGTGAGGGGGTCAGGATGTGAGGGGGTCAGGGTGTGAGGGGGTCAGAACGTGGGGGGTCAGGACGTGAGGGGGTCAGGACGTGAGGGGATCTGGACGTGAGGGGGTCAGGACGTGCGGGGATCAGGACGTGAGGGGGTCAGGACGTGAGGGGGTCAGGATGTGAGATGGTCAGGACGTGAGTGGATCAGGACGTGAGGGGGTCAGGGCGTGAGGGGATCAGGACGTGAGGGGTTCAGGTCGTGAGGGGGTCAGGACGTGAGGGGGTCAGGACGTGAGGGGGTCAGGACGTGAGGGGGTCAGGACGTGAGGGGTTCAGGACGTGAGGGGATCAGAAAGTGAGAGGGTCAGGACGTGAGGGGTCAGGACGTGAGGGGATCAGGACGTGAGGGGGTCAGGATGTGAGAGGGTCAGGACGTTAGAGGGTCAGGATGTGATAGGGTCAGGACGTGAGGGGGTCAGGATGTGAGAGGGTCAGGACGTGAGGGGGTCAGAACGTGAGGGGATCAGGACGTGAGGGGGTCAGGGCGTGAGAGGATCAGGACGTGCGGGGATCAGGACGTGAGGGGGTCAGGTCGTGAAGGGGTCAGGATGTGAGAGGGCCAGGACGTGAGTGGATCAGGACGTGAGGGGGTCAGGACGTGAGGGGATCAGGACGTGAGTGTATCAGGAGTTGAGGGGATCAGGACCCGAGGGGGTCAGAAAGTGAGTGGTCAGGTCGTGAGTGGATCAGGACGTGAGGGGGTCAGGACGTGAGGGGGTCAGGACGTGAGGGGGTCAGGACGTGAGGGGTTCAGGACCTGAGGGGATCAGGACGTGAGAGGGTCAGGACGTGAGGGGTCAGGACGTGAGGGGATCAGGACGTGAGGGGTCAGGACGTGAGGGGATCAGGACGTGAGGGGGTCAGGACGTGAGAGGGTCAGGACGTGAGTGGGTCAGGATGTTAGGGGGTCAGGGCTTGATAGGATCAGGACGTGAGGGGGTCAGGTCGTGAGGGGGTCAGGACGTGAGGGGGTCAGGACGTGAGGGGGTCAGGACATGAGGGGGTCAGGACATGAGGGGGTCAGGTCGTGAGGGGGTCAGGACGTGAGGGGGTCAGGACGTGAGGAGATCAGGACCTGAGCGGGTCAGAACGTGAGGGGGTCAGTTCGTGAGTGGATCCGGATGTGAGGGGGTCAGGACGTGAGGGGGTCAGGACGTTAGGGGGTCAGGACGTGAGAGGGTCAGGACGTGAGGGGGTCAGGACGTGAGGGGATCAGGACGTGAGAGGGTCAGGACGTGAGGGGATCAGGACGTGAGGGTGTCAGGACGTGAGTGGAACAGGACGTGAGGGGGTCAGGACGTGAGGGGATCAGGACGTGAGGGGGTCAGGACGTGAGGCGGTCAGGGCGTGAGGGGGTCAGGATGTGAGGGGGTCAGGATGTGAGGGGATCATGACGTGAGGGGATCAGGACGTCAGTGGGTCAGGACGTGAGGTCGTCAGGATGTGAGGGGGTCAGGACGTGAGGGGGTCAGGATGTGAGAGGGTCAGGATGTGAGGGGGTCAGGACGTGAGGGGGTCAGGACGTGAGCGGGTCAGGATGTGAGGGGGTCAGGACGTGAGGGGATCAGAACGTGAGGGGGTCAGGACGTGAGGGGGTCAGGACTTGAGGGTGTCAGGACGTGAGGGGATCAGGACGTGAGGGGGTCAGGACGTGAGGCGGTCAGGGCGTGAGGGGGTCAGGATGTGAGGGGGTCAGGATGTGAGGGGATCATGACGTGAGGGGATCAGGACGTCAGTGGGTCAGGACGTGAGGTCGTCAGGATGTGAGGGGGTCAGGACGTGAGGGGGTCAGGATGTGAGAGGGTCAGGATGTGAGGGGGTCAGGACGTGAGGGGGTCAGGACGTGAGCGGGTCAGGATGTGAGGGGGTCAGGACGTGAGGGGATCAGAACGTGAGGGGGTCAGGACGTGAGGGGGTCAGGACTTGAGGGTGTCATGACGTGAGGGGATCAGGACGTGAGGGGGTCAGGACGTGAGGGGATTAGAACGTGAGGGGGTCAGGACGTGAGGGGGTCAGGATGTGAGAGGGTCAGGACGTGAGGGGGTCAGGACGTGAGGGGGTCAGGGCGTGAGGGGGTCAGGGCGTGAGGGGATCAGGACGTGAGGAGGATTAGGACGTGAGGGGATCAGAACGTGAGGGGGTCAGGACGTGAGGTGATCATGACGTGAGGGGGTCAGGATGTGAGAGGATCAGGACGTGAGGGCGTCAGGACGTGAGGGGGTCAGGATGTGAGGGGGTCAGGATATGAGGGGGTCAGCACGTGAGGGGGTCAGGATGTGAGAGGGTCAGGATGTGAGGGGGTCAGGACGTGAGGGGGTCAGGATGTGAGAGGGTCAGGATGTGAGGGGGTCAGGACGTGAGGGGGTCAGGACGTGAGGGGGTCAGGACGTGAGGGGATCAGGACGTGAGTGGGTCAGGACGTGAGGGGGTCAGGATGTGAGAGGGTCAGGATGTGAGGGGGTAAGGACGTGAGGGGGTCAGGATGTGAGAGGGTCAGGATGTGAGGGGGTCAGGACGTGAGGGGGTCAGGACGTGAGGGGGTCAGGACGTGAGGGGGTCAGGACGTGAGGGGATCAGGACGTGAGTGGGTCAGGACGTGAGGGGATCAGGACGTGAGTGGGTCAGGACGTGAGGGGGTCGGGACGTGAGGGGGTCAGAAATTGAGGGGATCAGGATGTGAGGGGATTAGTACGTGAGGAGATCAGGACGTGAGGGGGTCAGGACGTGAGGGGGTCAGGATGTGAAGGGGTCAGAACTTGAGGGGGTCAGGATGTGAGGGGTTCTGGACGTGAGGGGGTCAGGACGTGAGGGGGTCAGGACGTGACGGGGTCAGGATGTGAGGGGGCCAGGGCGTGAGGGGGTCAGGACGTGAGGGGATCAGGACATGAGGGGGTCAGGACGTGAGGGGGTCAGGACGTGAGGTGTTCAGGACGTGAGGGGGTCAGGACTTGAGAGGATCAGGATGTGATGGGGTCAGGATGTGAGAGGGTCAGGACGTGAGGGGGTCATGACGTGAGGGCGTCAGGACGTGAGGGGGTCAGGACGTGGGGGGTCAGGACGTGAGGGGGTCAGGACGTGAGTGGTTGAGGACGTAAGGGGGTCAGGACGTGAGGGGGTCAGTTATTGAGGGGATCAGGAAGTGAAGGGGTCAGGACGTGAGGGGATCAGGATGTGAGGGGGTCAGGACATGAGGGGGTCAGGACGTGAGGAGGATCAGGACGTGAGGGGCTCAGGACGTGGGGGGTCAGGACGTGAGGGGGTCAGGACGTGAGTGGTTGAGGACGTAAGGGGGTCAGGACGTGAGGGGGTCAGTTATTGAGTGGATCAGGAAGTGAAGGGGTCAGGACGTGAGGGGATCAGGATGTGAGGGGGTCAGGACATGAGGGGGTCAGGACGTGAGGAGGATCAGGACGTGAGGGGGTCAGGACGTGATAGGGTCAGGACGTGAGGGGGTCATGTCGTGAGTGGATCAGGACGTGAGGGGGTCAGGACGTGAGGGGGTCAGGATGTGAGAGCGTCAGGACGTGAGGGGGTCAGGTCGTGAGTGGATCAGGACGTGAGGGGGTCAGGACGTGAGGGGGTCAGGTCGTGAGTGGATCAGGACGTGAGGGGGTCAGGACGTGAGGGGGTCAGGACGTGAGGGGGTCAGAACCTGAGTGGTCAGGACGTGAGGGGATCAGGACGTGAGGGGGTCAAGTCGTGAGGGGGTCAGGACATGAGGGGATCAGGCCCTGAGGGGGTCAGGACGTGAGTGGATCATGTCGTGAGGGGGTCAGGACGTGAGGGGTCAGGACGTGAGGGGTTCAGTACGTGACGGGATCAGGACGTGAGGGGATCAGGACATGAGGGAGTCAGGACGTGAGGGGGTCAGGACGTGAGAGGGTCGGGGTTGGCGTGGGTCAGAACGTGAGGGGGTCAGGACGTGAGGGGATCAGGATGTGAGGGGGTAGGACGTGATTGCGTCAGGTCATGAGTGGATCAGGACGTGAGGGGGTCAGGACGTGAGGGGGTCAGGACATTAGTGGGTCAGGACGTGAGAGGGTCAGGACGTGAGAGGGTCAGGACGTGAGGGGAACAGGACGTGAGGGGATCAGGACGTGAGGGGGTCAGGACGTGAGGGGGTCAGGACGTGAGAGGGTCGGGGTGGGCGTGGGTCAGAACGTGAGGGGGTCTGGACGTGAGGGGGTCATGACGTGAGGGGATCAGTACGTGAGGGGATCAGTACGTGCGGGGATCAGGAAGTGAGGGGTTCAGGACGTGAGGGGGTCAGGACGTGAGTGGTTCAGGACGTGAGTGGTTCAGGACGTAAGTGGGTCAGGACGTGAGGGGGTCAGGACGTGAGTGGTTCAGGACGTAAGTGGGTCAGGACGTGAGGGGGTCAGGACGTGAGTGGTTCAGGACGTAAGTGGATCAGGATGTGAGGGAGTCAGAACGTGAGGGGATCAGGTCATGAGTGGATCAGGATGTGAGGGGGTCAGGACGTTAGGGGGTCAGGATGTGAAGGGGTCAGGACGTGAGGGGGTCAGGACCTGAGGGGGTCAGGACGTGAGTGGATCAGGTCGTGAGGGGGTCAGGACGTGAGGGGATCAGGACATGAGGGGGAATGGACGTGAGGGGGTCAGGACGTGAGGGGATCAGGACGTGAGGGGATCAGGACGTGAGGGGGTCAGGACGTGAGGGGATCAGGACGTGAGGGGGTCAGGACGTGAGAGGGTCAGGATGTGAGGGGATCAGGACGTGAGGGGATCAGGACGTGAGAGGGTCAGGACGTGAGGGGATCAGGACATGAGGGGGATCAGGATGTGAGGGGATCAGGACGTGAGGGGGTCAGGGTGTGAGGGGGTCAGGGTGTGAGGGGGTCAGGACGTGAGGGGATCAGGACGTGAGGGTTTCAGGACCTGAGGGAGTCAGAACGTGAGGGGGTCAGGACGTGAGGGGGTCAGGACGTGAGGGAGTCAGGAGCTGAGGGGATCAGGACGTGAGGGGGTCAGAACGTGACGGGGTCAGGACGTGAGGGTTTCAGGACCTGAGGGAGTCAGAACGTGAGGGGGTCAGGACCTGAGGGGGTCAGGATGTGAGGGGGTCAGGATGTGAGGGGGTCAGGACGTGAGGGGGTCAGGATGTGAGGGGATCAGGTCGTGAGTGGATCAGGATGCGAGGGGGTCAGGACGTGAGGGGGTCAGGACGTGAGGGGATCAGGACGTGAGTGGATCAGGACCTGAGGGGGTCAGGACGTGAGTGGATCAGGTCGTGAGGGGGTCAGGACGTGAGGGGATCAGGTCGTAAGTGGATCAGGACGTGAGGGAGTCAGAACGTGAGGGGGTCAGGACGTGAGGGAGTCAGGACGTGGGAGGGTCAGGACGTGAGGGGGTCAGGACGTGAGGGGGTCAGGATGTGAGGGGGTCAGGACGTGAGGGGGTCAGGATGTGAGGGGATCAGGTCGTGAGTGGATCAGGTCGTGAGGGGGTCAGGACGTGAGGGGATCAGGACATGAGGGGGCCAGGACGTGAGGGGATCAGGACTTGAGGGGATCAGGACGTGAGGGGGTCAGGACGTGAGTGGATCAGGTCGTGAGGGGGTCAGGATGGGAGGGGATCAGGACGTGAGGGGATCAGGACGTGAGATGGCCAGGACCTGAGGGGGTAAGGACGTGAGGGGATCAGATCGTGAGGGGGTCAGGACGTGAGGGGATCAGGACGTGAGGGGATCAGGACGTGAGAGGGTCAGGAACTGAGGGGGTCAGGACGTGAGGGGATCAGGACTTGAGGGGATCAGGACGTGAGGGGGTCAGGACGTGAGGAGGATCAGGATGTGAGGGGATCAGGACGTGAGGGGGTCAGGATGTGAGGGGGTCAGGGTGTGAGGGGGTCAGGGCGTGAGGGGATCTGGACGTGAGGGAGTCAGGAGGTGAGGGGATCAGGACGTGAGTGGATCAGGATGTGAGGGAGTCAGAACGTGAGGGGGTCAGGACGTGAGGGGGTCAGGACGTGAGGGAGTCAGGACGTGAGGGGGTCAGGACGTGAGGGGATCAGGTCGTGAGTGGATCAGGATGTGAGGGGGTCAGGACGTTAGGGGGTCAGGATGTGAGGGGGTCAAGACGTGAGGGGGTCAGGACGTGAGGGGATCAGGACCTGAGGGTGTCAGGACGTGAGGGGATCAGGACGTGAGGGGGTCAGGACCTGAGGGGGTCAGGACGTGAGTGGATCAGGTCGTGAGGGGGTCAGGACGCGAGGGGATCAGGACGTGAGGGGATCAGGACGTGAGGGGATCAGGACGTGAGGGGGTCAGGACCTGAGGGGGTCAGGACGTGAGGGGGTCAGGACGTGAGTGGATCAGGTCGTGAGGGGGTCAGGACGTGAGGGGATCAGGACATGAGGGGGTCAGGACGTGAGGGGGTCAGGACGTGAGGGGTAATGGACGTGAGGGGGCCAGGACGTGAGGGGATCAGGACGTGAGGGGGTCAGGACCTGAGGGGGTCAGGACGTGAGGGGGTCAGGACGTGAGTGGATCAGGTCGTGAGGGGGTCAGGACGTGAGGGGGTCAGGACCTGAGGGGGTCAGGACGTGAGTGGATCAGGTCGTGACGGGGTCAGGACGTGAGGGGATCAGGACATGAGGGGATCAGGATTTGAGGGGGTCAGGACGTTAGGGGTTCAGGATGTGAGGGGGTCAGGACGTGAGGGGGTCAGGATGTGAGGGGATCAGGACCTGAGGGGGTCAGGACGTGAGTGGATCAGGTCGTGAGGGGGTCAGGACGTGAGGGGATCAGGACATGAGGGGGAATGGACGTGAGGGGATCAGGACGTGAGGGGGTCAGGATGTGAGGGGATCAGGACGTGAGGTGGTCAGGACCTGAGGGGGTCAGGACGTGAGGGGATCAGGACTTGAGGGGATCAGGACGTGAGGGGGTCAGGACGTGAGTGGATCAGGTCGTGAGGGGGTCAGGACGTGAGGGGATCAGGACATGAGGGGGAATGGACGTGAGGGGGCCAGGACGTGAGGGGATCAGGATGTGAGGGGATCAGGACCTGAGGGGGTCAGGACGTGAGGGGATCAGGACGTGAGGGGGTCAGGACGTGAGGGGATCAGGACGTGAGGGGGTCAGGACGTGAGGGGGTCAGGACGTGAGGGGGTAAGGATGTGAGTGGGTCAGGGTGTAAGGGGGTCAGGACGTGAGGGGATCTGGACGTGAGGGTTTCAGGACCTGAGGGAGTCAGAACGTGAGGGGGTCAGGACGTGAGTGGATCAGGACGTGAGGGAGTCAGAACGTGAGGGGGTCAGGAGGTGAGGGGATCAGGACGTGAGTGGATCAGGATGTGAGGGGGTCAGGACGTTAGGGGGTCAGGATGTGAGGGGGTCAGGACGTGAGGGGGTCAGGACGTGAGTGGATCAGGACGTGAGGGGGTAAGGACGTGGGGGGATCAGGATGTGAGGGAGTCAGAACGTGAGGGGGTCAGGACGTGAGGGAGTCAGGACGTGAGGGGGTCAGGACGTGAGGGGATCAGGTCGTGAGTGGATCAGGATGTGAGGGGGTCAGGACGTTAGGGGGTCAGGATGTGAGGGGGTCAGGACGTGAGGGGGTCAGGACGTGAGGGGATCAGGACCTGAGGGGGTCAGGACGTGTGTGGATCAGGACGTGAGGGGGTCAGGACCTGAGGGGGTCAGGACGTGAGTGGATCAGGTCGTGAGGGGGTCAGGACGTGAGGGGATCAGGACATGAGGGGGAGAGGACGTGAGGGGATCAGGACGTGAGGGGGTCAGGACGTGAGGGGATCAGGACGTGAGGGGGTCAGGATGTGAGGGGATCAGGACGTGAGGGGATCAGGACGTGAGAGGGCCAGGACCTGAGGGGGTCAGGACGTGAGTGGATCAGGAATTGAGGGGATCAGGACGTGAGGGGGTCAGGACGTGAGGGGATCAGGACGTGAGGGGGTCAGGATGTGAGAGGATCAGGACGTGAGGGGGTCAGGATGTGAGGGGATCAGGACGTGAGGGGATCAGGACGTGAGAGGGTCAGGACCTGAGGGGGTCAGGACGTGAGGGGATCAGGACGTTAGGTGTTCAGGGCGTGAGGGAGTCAGGACGTGAGGGGATCAGTACGTGAGGGGGTCACGATGTGAGGGGGTCAGGGCGTGAGGGGGTCAGGACGTGAGGGGATCAGGACGTGAGGGGGTCAGGATGTGAGGGGATCAGGACGTGAGGGGATCAGGACGTGAGAGGGTCAGGACCTGAGGGGGTCAGGACGTGAGGGGATCAGGACTTGAGGGGATCAGGACGTGAGGGGGTCAGGACGTGAGGGGGTCAGGATGTGAGGGGGTCAGGGTGTGAGGGGGTCAGGATGTGAGGGGATCAGGATGTGAGGGGATCAGGACGTGAGGGGGTCAGGATGTGAGGGGGTCAGGGTGTGAGGGGGTCAGAACGTGGGGGGTCAGGACGTGAGGGGGTCAGGACGTGAGGGGATCTGGACGTGAGGGGGTCAGGGCGTGAGGGGATCTGGACGTGAGGGTTTCAGGACCTGAGGGAGTCAGAACGTGAGGGGGTCAGGACGTGAGTGGATCAGGACGTGAGGGAGTCAGGAGGTGAGGGGGTCAGGACGTGAGGGAGTCAGGACGTGAGGGGGTCAGGACGTGAGGGGATCAGGTCGTGAGTGGATCAGGATGTGAGGGGGTCAGGACGTTAGGGGGTCAGGATGTGAGTGGATCAGGACGTGAGGGGATCAGGACGTGAGGGGGTCAGGACGTGAGTGGATCAGGATGTGAGGGAGTCAGAACGTGAGGGGGTCAGGACGTGAGGGAGTCAGGACGTGAGGGGGTCAGGACGTGAGGGGATCAGGTCGTGAGTGGATCAGGATGTGAGGGGGTCAGGACGTTAGGGGGTCAGGATGTGAGGGGGTCAGGACGTGAGGGGGTCAGGACGTGAGGGGATCAGGACCTGAGGGGGTCAGGACGTGAGGGGGTCAGGACGTGAGGGGATCAGGACGTGAGGGGATCAGGACCTGAGTGGGTCAGGACGTGAGGGGATCAGGACTTGAGGGGATCAGGACGTGAGGGGGTCAGGACGTGAGGGGATCAGGACGTGAGGGGATCAGGACGTGAGGGGATCAGGACGTGAGGGGGTCAGGACGTGAGAGGATCAGGACCTGAGGGGGATCAGGACGTGAGGGGATCAGGACGTGAGGGGATCATGACGTGAGGGCGTCAGGACGTGAGGGGGTCAGGATGTGAGAGGGTCAGGACGTGAGGGTGTCAGGACCTGAGGGGGTCAGGACGTGAGGGGGTCAGGACTTGAGGGGGTCAGGACGTGAGAGAGTCAGGATGTGAGGGGATCAGGACGTGAGGGGATCAGGACGTGGGAGAGTCAGGATGTGAGGGGGTCAGGACTTGAGGGGGTCAGGACATTAGGGGGTCAGGACTTGAGGGGATCAGGACGTGAGGGGGACAGGACGTGAGGGGATCAGGAATTTAGGGGATCAGGACGTGAGTGGTTCAGGACGTAAGGGGGTCAGGACGTGAGGGGGTCAGATATTGAGGGGATCAGGAAGTGAAGGGGTCAGGACGTGAGGGGATCAGGACGTGAGGGGGTCAGGACGTGAGGAGGATCAGGATGTGAGGGGGTCAGGGCGTGAGGGGGTCAGGACGTGAGGGGGTCAGGACGTGAGGGGATCAGGACGTGAGTGGATCAGGAGTTGAGGGGATCAGGACGTGAGGGGATCAGGACGTGAGGGGGTCAAGTCGTGAGGGGGTCAGTACATGAGGGGATCAGGACCTGAGGGGGTCAGGACGTGAGTGGATCAGGTCGTGAGGGGGTCAGGTAGTGAGGGGGTCAGGATGTGAGGGGGTCAGGACGTGAGGGGGTCAGGACGTGAGAGGGTCAGGATGTGAGGGGGTCAGGACTTGAGGGGGTCAGGACGTGAGAGATTCAGGATGTGAGGGGATCAGGACGTGAGGGGATCAGGACGTGAGAGAGTCAGGATGTGAGGGGGTCAGGACTTGAGGGGGTCAGGACGTGAGAGGGTCAGGATGTGAGGGGGTCAGGATGTGAGGGGGCCAGGGCGTGAGGGGGTCAGGACGTGAGGGGATCAGGACGTGAGGGGGTCAGGACGTGAGGGGGTCGGGACGTGAGGGGGTCAGGACGTGAGGAGGATCAGGATGTGAGGGGATCAGGACGTGAGGGGGTCAGGATGTGAGGGGATCAGGATGTGAGGGGGTCAGGGCGTGAGGGGATCTGGACGTGAGGGTTTCAGGACCTGAGGGAGTCAGAACGTGAGGGGGTCAGGACGTGAGTGGATCAGGACGTGAGGGAGTCAGGACGTGAGGGGGTCAGGACGTGAGGGGATCAGGTCGTGAGTGGATCAGGATGTGAGGGGGTCAGGACGTTAGGGGGTCAGGATGTGAGGGGGTCAGGACGTGAGGGGGTCAGGATGTGAGGGGATCAGGACCTGAGGGGGTCAGGACGCGAGGGGGTCAGGACGTGAGTGGATCAGGACATGAGGGGGATCAGGACGTGAGAGGGTCAGGATCTGAGGGGATCAGGACCTGAGGCGGTCAGAACGTGAGGGGGTCAGGTCGTGAGTGGATCAGGACCTGAGGGGGTCAGGACGTGAGTGGATCAGGTCGTGAGGGGGTCAGGACATGAGGGGGAATGGACGTGAGGGGATCAGGATGTGAGGGGGTCAGGACGTGAGGGGATCAGGACGTGAGGGGGTCAGGACGTGAGGGGATCAGGACGTGAGGGGGTCAGGATGTGAGGGGGTCAGGAAGTGAGGGGATCAGGACGTGAGAGGGTCAGGACATGAGGGGATCAGGACGTGAGGGGGTCAGGATGTGAGGGGGTCAGGAAGTGAGGGGATCAGGACGTGAGAGGGTCAGGACGTGAGTGGGTCAGGACGTGAGGGGGTCAGGACGTGAGGGGGTCAGGATGTGAGGGGGTCAGGATGTGAGGGGGTCAGGACTTGAGAGGATCAGGACGTGAGGGGGTCAGGACGTGAGGGCATCAGGACGTGAGGGTATCAGGACGTGAGGGGGTCAGGACGTCAGAGGATCAGGACGTGAGAGGGTCAGGACGTCAGAGGATCAGAACGTGAGGGAGTCAGGACGTGAGGGGGTCAGGACGTGAGGGGGTCAGGACGTGAGGGGATCAGGACGTGAGGGGGTCAGGACGTGAGGGAGTCAGGACGTGAGGGGATCAGGACGTGAGGGGGTCAGGACGTGAGGGGATCAGGACGTGAGGGGGTCAGGACCTGAGGGGATCAGGACGTGAGGGGATCAGGACGTGAGGGGGTCAGGACGTGAGGGGATCAGGACTTGAGGGGATCAGGACGTGAGGGGGTCAGGACGTGAGGGGATCAGGACGTGAGAGGGATCAAGACGTGAGAGTGTCAGGACGTGAGGGAGTCAGGACGTGAGGGGGAGAGGACGTGAGAGGGTCAGGACGTGAGGGAGTCAGGACGTGAGGGGGTCAGGACGTGAGGGGGTCAGGACGTGAGGAGGATTAGGACGTGAGGGGATCAGGACGTGAGGGGGTCAGGACGTGAGGGGGTCAGGACGTGAGGGGGTCAGGATGTGATAGGGTCAGGACGTGACGGGGTCAGGAGGTGAGGGGGTCAGGACGTGAGGAGGATTAGGACGTGAGGGGATCAGGACGAGAGGGTATCAGGACGTGAGGGGGTCAGGATGTGAGGTGGTCAGGACGTGAGAGTGTCAGGACCTGAGGGGGTCAGGACGTGAGGGGATCAAGACCTGAGGGGCATCAGGACGTGAGGGGATCAGGACGTGAGGGGATCAGGACGTGAGGGGGTCAGGACGTGAGGGAGTCAGGACATGAGGGTGTCAGGACGTGAGGGGATCAGGACGTGAGGTGTCAGGACGTGAGGGGATTAGTACGTGAGGAGATCAGGACGTGAGGGGATCAGAAATTGAGGGAATCAGGACGTGAGGGGGTCAGGACGTGAGGGGGTCAGGACGTGAGGGGGTCAGGACGTGAGGGGGTCAGGACGTGAGGGGGTCAGGACGTGTGGGGGTCAGGACGTGAGGGGGTCAGGACGTGAGAGGGTCAGGATGTGAGGGAATCAGGACGTGAGGGAGTGAGGACGTGAGGGGATCAGGACGTGAGGGGATCAGGACGTGAGGGGATCAGGACGTGAGGGGGTCCGGACGTGAGAGGGTCAGGAAGTGAGGTGCTCAGCACGTGAGAGGGTCAGGACTTGAGAGGATCAGGACGTGAGGGGATCAGGAAGTGAGGTGCTCAGCACGTGAGGGGGTCAGGACTTGAGAGGATCAGGACGTGAGTGGATCAGGACGTGAGGGGGTCCGGACGTGAGTGGGTCAGGATGTGAGAGGGTCAGGACGTGAGAGGGTCAGGACGTGAGGGGATCAGGACGTGAGGGGGTCAGGACGTGAAGGGGTCAGGACGTGAGGGGATCGGGACGTGAGGGGATCAGGTCGTGTGCGGATCAGGAAATGAGGGTGTCAGGTCATGAGGGGGTCAGGTCGTGAGGGGGTCAGGACGTGAAGGGATCAGTACTTGAGAGGATCAGGACGTGAGAGGGTCAGGATGTGAGAGGGTCAGGACGTGAGAGGGTCAGGAAGTGAGTTGCTTAGCAAGTGAGGGTGTCAGGTCGTGAGGGCGTCAGGTCGTGAGGGGGTCAGGACGTGAGGGGGCCAGGACGTGAGGGGATCAGGACGTGAGGGGATCAGGACGTGAGGGGGTCGGGATGTGAGTGGGTCAGGATGTGAGAGGGTCAGGACGTGAGAGGGTCAGGACGTGAGGTGCTCAGGACGTGAGGGGGTCAGGTCGTGAGGGGGTCCGGACGTGAGTGGGTCAGGATGTGAGAGGGTCAGGACGTGAGAGGGTCAGGACGTGAGGTGCTCAGGACGTGAGGGGGTCAGGTCGTGAAGGGGTCAGGACGTGAGGGGATCAGGACGTGTGCGGATCAGGACGTGAGGGGGTCAGGTCGTGAAGGGGTCAGGATGTGAGAGGGCCAGGACGTGAGTGGATCAGGACGTGAGGGGGTCAGGACGTGAGGGGATCAGGACGTGAGTGTATCAGGAGTTGAGGGGATCAGGACCCGAGGGGGTCAGAAAGTGAGTGGTCAGGTCGTGAGTGGATCAGGACGTGAGGGGCCAGGACGTGAGGGGGTGAGGACGTGAGGGGATCAGGACGTGAGGGGGTCAGGACGTGAGGGGGTCAGGACATGAGGGGGTCAGGACGTGAGGGGGTCAGGACGTGAGGGGGTCAGGACGTGAGGGGTTCAGGACCTGAGGGGATCAGGACGTGAGAGGGTCAGGATGTGAGGGGTCAGGACGTGAGGGGATCAGGACGTGAGGGGTCAGGACGTGAGGGGATCAGGACGTGAGGGGGTCAGGACGTGAGAGGGTCAGGACGTGAGGGGGTCAGGATGTTAGGGGGTCAGGGCTTGATAGGATCAGGACGTGAGGGGGTCAGGTCGTGAGGGGGTCAGGACGTGAGGGGGTCAGGACGTGAGGGGGTCAGGACATGAGGGGGTCAGGACATGAGGGGGTCAGGACGTGAGGGGGTCAGGACGTGAGGAGATCAGGACCTGAGCGGGTCAGAACGTGAGGGGGTCAGTTCGTGAGTGGATCCGGACGTGAGGGGGTCAGGACGTGAGGGGGTCAGGACGTTAGGGGGTCAGGACGTGAGAGGGTCAGGACGTGAGGGGGTCAGGACGTGAGGGGATCAGGACGTGAGAGGGTCAGGACGTGAGGGGATCAGGACGTGAGGCGGTCAGGGCGTGAGGGGGTCAGGACGTCAGTGGAACAGGACGTGAGGGGGTCAGGACGTGAGGGGATCAGGACGTGAGGGGGTCAGGACGTGAGGCGGTCAGGGCGTGAGGGGGTCAGGATGTGAGGGGGTCAGGATGTGAGGGTATCATGACGTGAGGGGATCAGGACGTCAGTGGGTCAGGACGTGAGGTCGTCAGGACGTGAGTGGGACAGGATGTGAGGGGGTCAGGATGTGAGGGGGTCAGGATGTGAGAGGGTCAGGATGTGAGGGGGTCAGGACGTGAGGGGATCAGAACGTGAGGGGGTCAGGATGTGAGGGGATCAGGACGTGAGGGGGTCAGGACGTGAGGGGATTAGAACGTGAGGGGATCAGGACGTGAGGGGGTCAGGATGTGAGAGGGTCAGGACGTGAGGGGGTCAGGACGTGAGGGGGTCAGGGCGTGAGGGGGTCAGGGCGTGAGGGGATCAGGACGTGAGGAGGATTAGGACGTGAGGGGATCAGAACGTGAGGGGGTCAGGACGTGAGGTGATCATGACGTGAGGGGGTCAGGATGTGAGAGGATCAGGACGTGAGGGCGTCAGGACGTGAGGGGGTCAGGATGTGAGGGGGTCAGGATATGAGGGGGTCAGGACGTGAGGGGGTCAGGATGTGAGAGGGTCAGGATGTGAGGGGGTCAGGACGTGAGGGGGTCAGGACGTGAGGGGGTCAGGACGTGAGGGGATCAGGACGTGAGTGGGTCAGGACGTGAGGGGGTCGGGACGTGAGGGGATCAGGACGTGAGGGGGACAGGACGTGAGAGGGTCAGGACGTGATGGGATCAGGACGTGAGGGGATCAGGACGTGAGGGGGATCAGGACGTGAGAGGGTCGGGGTGGGCGTGGGTCAGAACGTGAGGGGGTCAGGACGTGAGGGGATCAGGATGTGAGGGGGTCAGATCGTGATTGGGTCAGGTCATGAGTGGATCAGGACGTGAGGGGGTCAGGACGTGAGGGGGTCAGGACATTAGTGGGTCAGGACGTGAGAGGGTCAGGACGTGAGAGGGTCAGGACGTGAGGGGAACAGGACGTGAGGGGATCAGGACCTGAGTGGGTCAGGGCGTGAGGGGGTCTGGACGTGAGGGGGTCAGTACGTGCGGGGATCAGGAAGTGAGGGGTTCAGGACGTGAGGGGGTCAGGACGTGAGTGGTTCAGGACGTAAGTGGGTCAGGACGTGAGGGGGTCAGGACGTGAGTGGTTCAGGACGTAAGTGGATCAGGATGTGAGTGAGTCAGAACGTGAGGGGATCAGGTCATGAGTGGATCAGGGTGTGAGGGGGTCAGGACGTTAGGGGGTCAGGATGTGAAGGGGTCAGGACGTGAGGGGGTCAGGACCTGAGGGTGTCAGGACGTGAGTGGATCAGGACGTGAGGGGGTCAGGACATGAGGGGGAATGGACGTGAGGGGATCAGGACGCGAGGGGATAAGGACGTGAGGGGGTCAGGACGTGAGGGGATCAGGACGTGAGGGGGTCAGGACGTGAGAGGATCAGGATGTGAGGGGATCAGGACGTGAGGGGATCAGGACGTGAGAGGGTCAGGACGTGAGGGGATCAGGACATGAGGGGGATCAGGATGTGAGGGGATCAGGACGTGAGGGGGTCAGGGTGTGAGGGGGTCAGGGTGTGAGGGGGTCAGGACGTGAGGGGATCAGGACGTGAGGGTTTCAGGACCTGAGGGAGTCAG
Source organism: Scyliorhinus torazame (assembly GCF_047496885.1). Lineage (NCBI taxonomy): Eukaryota > Metazoa > Chordata > Chondrichthyes > Carcharhiniformes > Scyliorhinidae > Scyliorhinus > Scyliorhinus torazame. The sequence goes on along the minus strand of NC_092726.1, from coordinate 94,119,695 downwards.
AACGTGAGGGGGTCAGGACGTGAGGGGGTCAGGACGTGAGGGAGTCAGGAGCTGAGGGGATCAGGACGTGAGGGGGTCAGAACGTGACGGGGTCAGGACGTGAGGGTTTCAGGACCTGAGGGAGTCAGAACGTGAGGGGGTCAGGATCTGAGGGGGTCAGGATGTGAGGGGGTCAGGATGTGAGGGGGTCAGGACGTGAGGGGGTCAGGATGTGAGGGGATCAGGTCGTGAGTGGATCAGGATGCGAGGGGGTCAGGACGTGAGGGGGTCAGGACGTGAGGGGATCAGGACGTGAGTGGATCAGGACCTGAGGGGGTCAGGACGTGAGTGGATCAGGTCGTGAGGGGGTCAGGACGTGAGGGGATCAGGTCGTAAGTGGATCAGGACGTGAGGGAGTCAGAACGTGAGGGGGTCAGGACGTGAGGGAGTCAGGACGTGGGAGGGTCAGGACGTGAGGGGGTCAGGACGTGAGGGGGTCAGGATGTGAGTGGGTCAGGACGTTAGGGGGTCAGGATGTGAGGGGGTCAGGACGTGAGGGGGTCAGGATGTGAGGGGATCAGGTCGTAAGTGGATCAGGTCCTGAGGGGGTCAGGACGTGAGGGGATCAGGACATGAGGGGGCCAGGACGTGAGGGGATCAGGACTTGAGGGGATCAGGACGTGAGGGGGTCAGGACGTGAGTGGATCAGGTCGTGAGGGGGTCAGGACGGGAGGGGATCAGGACGTGAGGGGACCAGGACGTGAGATGGCCAGGACCTGAGGGGGTCAGGACGTGAGGGGATCAGGTCGTGAGGGGGTCAGGACGTGAGGGGATCAGGAAGTGAGGGGATCAGGACGTGAGAGGGTCAGGACCTGAGGGGGTCAGGACGTGAGGGGTTCAGGACTTGAGGGGATCAGGACGTGAGGGGGTCAGGACGTGAGGAGGATCAGGATGTGAGGGGATCAGGACGTGAGGGGGTCAGGATGTGAGGGGGTCAGGGTGTGAGGGGGTCAGGGCGTGAGGGGATCTGGACGTGAGGGAGTCAGGAGGTGAGGGGATCAGGACGTGAGTGGATCAGGATGTGAGGGAGTCAGAACGTGAGGGGGTCAGGACGTGAGGGGGTCAGGACGTGAGAGGGTCAGGACGTGAGGGGGTCAGGACGTGAGGGGGTCAGGAGGTGAGGGGATCAGGACGTGAGTGGATCAGGATGTGAGGGAGTCAAAACGTGAGGGGGTCAGGACGTGAGGGGATCAGGACGTGAGAGGGTCAGGACGTGAGGGGGTCAGGACGTGAGGGGGTCAGGACGTGAGGGGATCAGGACGTGAGGGAGTCAGGACGTGAGGGGGTCAGGACGTGAGGGGATCAGGTCGTGAGTGGATCAGGATGTGAGGGGGTCAGGACGTTAGGGGGTCAGGATGTGAGGGGGTCAGGACGTGAGGGTGTCAGGACGTGAGGGGATCAGGACCTGAGGGTGTCAGGACGTGAGGGGATCAGGACGTGAGGGGGTCAGGACCTGAGGGGGTCAGGACGTGAGTGGATCAGGTCGTGAGGGGGTCAGGACGTGAGGGGATCAGGACATGAGGGGGAATGGACGTGAGGGGGCCAGGACGTGAGGGGATCAGGACGTGAGGGGGTCAGGACCTGAGGGGGTCAGGACGTGAGGGGGTCAGGACGTGAGTGGATCAGGTCGTGAGGGGGTCAGGACGTGAGGGGATCAGGACCTGAGGGGGTCAGGACGTGAGTGGATCAGGTCGTGAGGGGGTCAGGACGTGAGGGGATCAGGACATGAGGGGATCAGGATGTGAGGGGGTCAGGACGTTAGGGGTTCAGGATGTGAGGGGGTCAGGACGTGAGGGGGTCAGTATGTGAGGGGATCAGGACCTGAGGGGGTCAGGACGTGAGTGGATCAGGTCGTGAGGGGGTCAGGACGTGAGGGGATCAGGACATGAGGGGGAATGGACGTGAGGGGATCAGGACGTGAGGGGGTCAGGATGTGAGGGGATCAGGACGTGAGGTGGTCAGGACCTGAGGGGGTCAGGATGTGAGGGGATCAGGACGTGAGGTGGTCAGGACGTGAGGGGGTCAGGACGTGAGTGGATCAGGTCGTGAGGGGGTCAGGACGTGAGGGGATCAGGACATGAGGGGGAATGGACGTGAGGGGGCCAGGAAGTGAGGGGATCAGGATGTGAGGGGATCAGGACGTGAGGGGATCAGAACGTGAGAGGATCAGGACCTGAGGGGGTCAGGACGTGAGGGGATCAGGACGTGAGGGGGTCAGGACGTGAGGGGATCAGGACGTGAGGGGGTCAGGACGTGAGGGGGTCAGGACGTGAGGGGGTAAGGATGTGAGGGGGTCAGGGTGTAAGGGGGTCAGGACGTGAGGGGATCTGGACGTGAGGGTTTCAGGACCTGAGGGAGTCAGAACGTGAGGGGGTCAGGACGTGAGTGGATCAGGACGTGAGGGAGTCAGAACGTGAGGGGGTCAGGAGGTGAGGGGATCAGGACGTGAGTGGATCAGGATGTGAGGGGGTCAGGACGTGAGGGGTCAGGACGTGAGGGGGTCAGGATGTGAGGGGGTCAGGACGTGAGGGGGTCAGGACGTGAGTGGATCAGGACGTGAGGGGGTAAGGACGTGGGGGGATCAGGATGTGAGGGAGTCAGAACGTGAGGGGGTCAGGACGTGAGGGAGTCAGGACGTGAGGGGGTCAGGACGTGAGGGGATCAGGTCGTGAGTGGATCAGGATGTGAGGGGGTCAGGACGTTAGGGGGTCAGGATGTGAGGGGGTCAGGACGTGAGGGGGTCAGGACGTGAGGGGATCAGGACCTGAGGGGGTCAGGACGTGAGGGGATCAGGACGTGAGGGGGTCAGGACCTGAGGGGGTCAGGACGTGAGTGGATCAGGTCGTGAGGGGGTCAGGACGTGAGGGGATCAGGACATGAGGGGGACAGGACGTGAGTGGATCAGGACGTGAGGGGGTCAGGACGTGAGGGGATCAGGACGTGAGGGGGTCAGGATGTGAGGGGATCAGGACGTGAGGGGATCAGGACGTGAGAGGGCCAGGACCTGAGGGGGTCAGGACGTGAGTGGATCAGGACTTGAGGGGATCAGGACGTGAGGGTGTCAGGACGTGAGGGGATCAGGACGTGAGGGGGTCAGGATGTGAGAGGATCAGGACGTGAGGGGGTCAGGATGTGAGGGGATCAGGACGTGAGGGGATCAGGACGTGAGGGGATCAGGACGTGAGAGGGTCAGGACCTGAGGGGGTCAGGACGTGAGGGGATCAGGACTTGAGGGGATCAGGACGTTAGGGGTTCAGGACGTGAGGGAGTCAGGACGTGAGGGGATCAGTACGTGAGGGGGTCACGATGTGAGGGGGTCAGGGCGTGAGGGGGTCAGGACGTGAGGGGATCAGGACGTGAGGGGGTCAGGACGTGAGAGGGTCAGGACCTGAGGGGGTCAGGACGTGAGGGGATCAGGACTTGAGGGGATCAGGACGTGAGGGGGTCAGGACGTGAGGGGGTCAGGATGTGAGGGGGTCAGGGTGTGAGGGGGTCAGGATGTGAGGGGATCAGGATGTGAGGGGATCAGGACGTGAGGGGGTCAGGATGTGAGGGGGTCAGGGTGTGAGGGGGTCAGAACGTGGGGGGTCAGGACGTGAGGGGGTCAGGACGTGAGTGGATCAGGACGTGAGGGAGTCAGAACGTGAGGGGGTCAGGACGTGAGGGAGTCAGGACGTGGGAGGGTCAGGACGTGAGGGGGTCAGGACGTGAGGGGGTCAGGATGTGAGGGGGTCAGGACGTTAGGGGGTCAGGATGTGAGTGGATCAGGACGTGAGGGGATCAGGACGTGAGGGGGTCAGGACGTGAGTGGATCAGGATGTGAGGGAGTCAGAACGTGAGGGGGTCAGGACGTGAGGGGGTCAGGACGTGAGGGGGTCAGGACGTGAGGGGATCAGGTCGTGAGTGGATCAGGATGTGAGGGGGTCAGGACGTTAGGGGGTCAGGATGTGAGGGGGGTCAGGACGTGAGGGGGTCAGGACGTGAGGGGATCAGGACATGAGGGGGTCAGGACGTGAGGGGATCAGGACGTGAGGGGGTCAGGATGTGAGGACATCAGGACGTGAGGGGGTCAGGACGTGAGGGGATCAGGACGTGAGTGGATCAGGACCTGAGGGGGTCAGGACGTGAGTGGATCAGGTCGTGAGGGGGTCAGGACGTGAGGGGATCAGGACATGAGGGGGAATGGACGTGAGGGGGCCAGGACCTGAGGGGATCAGGACGTGAGGGGGTCAGGATGTGAGGGGATCAGGACGTGAGGGGATCAGGACGTGAGAGGGTCAGGACCTGAGGGGGTCAGGACGTGAGGGGATCAGGACTTGAGGGGATCAGGACGTGAGGGGGTCAGGACGTGAGGGGATCAGGACCTGAGGGGGATCAGGACGTGAGGGGATCAGGACGTGAGGGGGTCAGGACGTGAGGGTGTCAGGACCTGAGGGGGATCAGGACGTGAGGGGATCAGGATGTGAGAGGGTCAGGACGTGCGGGGGTCAGGATGTGAGAGGGTCAGGACGTGAGGGTGTCAGGACCTGAGGGGGTCAGGACGTGAGGGGGTCAGGACTTGAGGGGGTCAGGACGTGAGAGAGTCAGGATGTGAGAGGGTCAGGACTTGAGGGGGTCAGGACATTAGGGGGTCAGGACGTGAGGGGATCAGGACGTGAGGGGGACAGGACGTGAGGGGATCAGGAATTTAGGGGGTCAGGACGTGAGGGGGTCAGATATTGAGGGGATCAGGAAGTGAAGGGGTCAGGACGTGAGGGGATCAGGATGTGAGGGGGTCAGGACGTGAGGGGGTCAGGACGTGCGGAGGATCAGGATGTGAGGGGGTCAGGGCGTGAGGGAGTCAGGACGTGAGGGGGTCAGGACGTGAGGGGATCAGGACGTGAGTGGATCAGGAGTTGAGGGGATCAGGACGTGAGGGGATCAGGACGTGAGGGGGTCAAGTCGTGAGGGGGTCAGGACGTGAGTGGGTCAGGATGTGAGGGGGTCAGGACTTGAGGGGGTCAGGACGTGACTGGATCAGGTCGTGAGGGGGTCAGGTCGTGAGGGGGTCAGGATGTGAGGGGGTCAGGACGTGAGGGGGTCAGGACGTGAGATGGTCAGGATGTGAGGGGGTCAGGACTTGAGGGGGTCAGGACGTGAGGGGGTCAGGACGTGAGGGGGTCAGGACGTAAGGGGTTTAGGACGTGAGGGGGTCAGATATTGAGGGGATCAGGACGTGAGGGGATCAGGATGTGAGGGGGTCAGGACGTGAGGGGGTCAGGACGTGCGGAGGATCAGGATGTGAGGGGGTCAGGGCGTGAGGGGGTCAGGACGTGAGGGGGTCAGGACGTGAGGGGATCAGGACGTGAGTGGATCAGGAGTTGAGGGGATCAGGACGTGAGGGGATCAGAACGTGAGGGGGTCAAGTCGTGAGGGGGTCAGTACATGAGGGGATCAGGACCTGAGGGGGTCAGGACGTGAGTGGATCAGGTCGTGAGGGGGTCAGGTCGTGAGGGGGTCAGGATGTGAGGGGGTCAGGACGTGAGGGGGTCAGGACGTGAGAGGGTCAGGATGTGAGGGGGTCAGGACTTGAGGGGGTCAGGACGTGAGAGAGTCAGGATGTGAGGGGATCAGGATGTGAGAGAGTCAGGATGTGAGGGGGTCAGGACTTGAGGGGGTCAGGACGTGAGAGGGTCAGGATGTGAGGGGGTCAGGATGTGAGGGGGCCAGGGCGTGAGGGGGTCAGGACGTGAGGGGATCAGCACGTGAGGGGGTCAGGACGTGAGGGGGTCAGGACGTGAGGGGGTCAGGACGTGAGGGAGTCAGGACGTGAGGGGATCAGGACGTGAGGGGGTCAGGACGTGAGGGGATCAGGACGTGAGGGGGTCAGGACCTGAGGGGATCAGGACGTGAGGGGATCAGGACGTGAGGGGGTCAGGATGTGAGGGGATCAGGACTTGAGGGGATCAGGACGTGAGGGGGTCAGGACGTGAGGGGATCAGGACGTGAGAGGGATCAGGACGTGAGGGAGTCAGGACGTGAGGGGGTCAGGACGTGAGGGGATCAGGTCGTGAGTGGATCAGGATGTGAGGGGGTCAGGACGTTAGGGGGTCAGGATGTGAGGGGGTCAGGACGTGAGGGGGTCAGGACGTGAGGGGATCAGGATGTGAGGGGGTCAGGGCGTGAGGGGATCTGGACCTGAGGGTTTCAGGACCTGAGGGAGTCAGAACGTGAGGGGGTCAGGACGTGAGTGGATCAGGACGTGAGGGAGTCAGGACGTGAGGGGGTCAGGACGTGAGGGGATCAGGTCGTGAGTGGATCAGGATGTGAGGGGGTCAGGACGTTAGGGGGTCAGGATGTGAGGGGGTCAGGACGTGAGGGGGTCAGGACGTGAGGGGATCAGCACCTGAGGGGGTCAGGACGCGAGGGGGTCAGGACGTGAGTGGATCAGGTCGTGAAGGGGTCAGAACGTGAGGAAATCAGGACATGAGGGGGATCAGGACGTGAGAGGGTCAGGATCTGAGGGGATCAGGACCTGAGGCGGTCAGAACGTGAGGGGGTCAGGTCGTGAGTGGATCAGGACATGAGGGGATCAGGACGTGAGGGTGTCAGGATGTGAGGGGGTCAGGACGTGAGAGGGTCAGGACGTGAGTGGGTCAGGATGTGAGGGGGTCAGGACGTGAGGGGATCAGGACGTGAGGGGGTCAGGACGTCAGAGGATCAGGATGTGAGAGGGTCAGGACGTGAGGAGGTCAGGATGTGAGGGGGTCAGGATGTGAGGGGGTCAGGACGTGAGAGGGTCAGGACGTCAGAGGATCAGGACGTGAGGGAGTCAGGACGTGAGGGGATCAGGACGTGAGGGGGTCAGGACCTGAGGGGATCAGGACGTGAGGGGGTCAGGACCTGAGGGGATCAGGACGTGAGGGGATCAGGACGTGAGGGAGTCAGGACGTGAGGGGATCAGGACGTGAGGGGGTCAGGACGTGAGGGGATCAGGACGTGAGGGGGTCAGGACCTGAGGGGATCAGGACGTGAGGGGATCAGGACGTGAGGGGGTCAGGACGTGAGGGGATCAGGACTTGAGGGGATCAGGACGTGAGGGGGTCAGGACGTGAGGGGATCAGGACGTGAGAGGGATCAGGACGTGAGGGAGTCAGGACGTGAGGGGGTCAGGACGTGAGGGGGTCAGGACGTGAGGGGATCAGGACGTGAGGGGGTCAGGATGTGAGAGGGTCAGGACGTGACGGGGTCAGGAGGTGAGGGGGTCAGGACGTGAGGAGGATTAGGACGTGAGGGGATCAGGACGTGAGGGGGTCAGGACGTGAGGGGATCAGGACGTGAGGGGGTCAGGACGTGAGGGGATCAGGACTTGAGGGGGTCAGGACGTGAGGGGATCAGGATGTGAGGGGGTCAGGACGTGAGGGGGTCAGGACGTGAGGGGATCAGGACGTGAGGGGGTCAGGATGTGAGAGTGTCAGGACGTGACGGGGTCAGGAGGTGAGGGGGTCAGGACGTGAGGAGGATTAGGACGTGAGGGGATCAGGACGTGAGGGGGTCAGGACGTGACGGGGTCAGGAGGTGAGGGGGTCAGGACGTGAGGAGGATTAGGACGTGAGGGGATCAGGACGTGAGGGGATCAGGACGTGAGGGGGTCAGGACGTGAGGGGATCAGGACTTGAGGGGGTCAGGACGTGAGGGGATCAGGACCTGAGGGGCATAAGGACGTGAGGGGATCAGGACGTGAGGGGATCAGGACGTGAGGGGGTCAGGATGTGAGGGGGTCAGGACGTGAGAGTGTCAGGACCTGAGGGGGTCAGGACGTGAGGGGATCAAGACCTGAGGGGCATCAGGACGTGAGGGGATCAGGACGTGAGGGGATCAGGACGTGAGGGGGTCAGGACGTGAGGGAGTCAGGACATGAGGGTGTCAGGACGTGAGGGGATCAGGACGTGAGGTGTCAGGACGTGAGGGGATCAGAAATTGAGGGAATCAGGACGTGAGGGGGTCAGGACGTGAGGGGGTCAGGACGTGAGGGGGTCAGGACGTGAGGGGGTCAGGACGTGAGGGGGTCAGGACGTGAGGGGGTCAGGATGTGAGGGGGTCAGGACGTGAGAGGGTCAGGATGTGAGGGCATCAGGACGTGAGGGGATCAGGACGTGAGTGGGTCAGGACGTGAAGGGGTCAGGACGTGAGGGGGTCAGGACGTGAGGGGATCAGGACGTGAGGGAGTGAGAACGTGAGGGGATCAGGACGTGAGGGGGTCAGGACGTGAGGGGATCAGGACGTGAGGGGGTCCGGACGTGAGTGGGTCAGGACGTGAAGGGGTCAGGACGTGAGGGGATCAGGACGTGAGGGGGTCAGGACGTGAAGGGGTCAGGACGTGAGGGGATCGGGACGTGAGGGGATCAGGAAATGAGGGCGTCAGGTCGTGAGGGGGTCAGGACGTGAGGGGGTCAGGACGTGAAGGGGTCAGGACGTGAGGGGATCGGGACGTGAGGGGATCAGGAAATGAGAGCGTCAGGTCGTGAGGGGGTCAGGACGTGAGGGGGTCAGGTCGTGAGGGCGTCAGGTCGTGAGGGGGTCAGGACGTGAGGGGGCCAGGACGTGAGGGGATCAGGACGTGAGGGGGTCAGGACGTGAGAGGGTCAGGACGTGAGGGGGTCAGGACGTGAGAGGGTCAGGATGTGAGGGGTTCAGGATGTGAGGGGTTCTGGACGTGAGGGGGTCAGGACGTGAGGGGGTCAGGACGTGAGGGGGTCAGGACGTGAGGGGATCAGGACGTGAGGGGGTCAGGACGTGAGAGGGTCAGGATGTGAGGGGTTCAGGATGTGAGGGGTTCTGGACGTGAGGGGGTCAGGACGTGAGGGGGTCAGGACGTGAGAGGGTCAGGACGTGAGGGGGTCAGGACTTGAGAGGATCAGAATGTGATGGGGTCAGGACGTGAGGGGGTCAGTACGTGGGGGGTCAGGACGTGAGGGGATCAGGACGTGAGTGGTTCAGGACGTAAGGGTGTCAGGACGTGAGGGGGTCAGATATTGAGGGGATCAGGAAGTGAAGGGGTCAGGACGTGAGGGGATCAGGACGTGAGGGAGTCAGGATGTGAGGGGGTCAGGACGTGAGGGGGTCAGGTCGTGAGTGGATCAGGACGTGAGGGGGTCAGGACGTGAGGGGGTCAGGACGTGAGGGGGTCAGAACCTGAGTGGTCAGGACGTGAGGGGATCAGGACGTGAGGGGGTCAAGTCGTGAGGGGGTCAGGACATGAGGGGATCAGGATCTGAGGGGGTCAGGACGTGAGTGGATCAGGTCGTGAGGGGGTCAGGACGTGAGGGGGTCAGTACGTGAGGGGATCAGGACGTGAGGGGATCAGGACATGAGGGGGAAAGGACGTGAGGGGGTCAGGACGTGAGGGGGTTAGGACGTGAGGGGGTCAGGATGTGAGAGGGTCAGGACGTGAGGGGATCAGGAAGTGAAGGGGTCAGGACGTGAGGGGATCAGGATGTGAGGGGTTAAGGACGTGAGGGGGTCAGGACGTGAGGAGGATCAGGATGTGAGGGGGTCAGGGCGTGAGTGATTCAGGACGTAAGGGGGTCAGATATTGAGGGGATCAGGAAGTGAAGGGGTCAGGACGTGAGGGGATCAGGATGTGAGGGGGTCAGGACGTGAGGAGGATCAGGATGTGAGGGGGTCAGGGCGTGAGGGGGCCAGGACGTGAGGAGGATCAGGATGTGAGGGGGTCAGGGCATGAGGGAATCAGGTCGTGAGGGGTTCAGGACCTGAGGGAGTCAGAACGTGAGGGGGTCTGGTCGTGAGTGGATCAGGACGTGAGTGGTCAGGATGTGAGGGGGTCAGGACGTGAGGGGGTCAGGACGTGAGGGGGTCAGGACGTGAGTGGATCAGGAGTTGAGGGGATCAGGACCTGAGGGGGTCAGAACGTGAGGGGTCAGGACGTGAGGGGATCAGGACCTGAGGGGGTCAGGACGTGCGTGGATCAGGTCGTGAGGGGGTCAGGACGTGAGGGGGTCAGGACGTGAGGGGGTCAGTACGTAAGGGGATCAGGACCTGAGGGGGTCAGGACATGCGTGGATCAGGTCGTGAGGGGGTCAGGACGTTAGGGGATCAGGACGTGAGGGGATCAGGACATGAGGGGGAAAGGAAGTGAGGGGATCAGGACGTGAGGGGATCAGGAACTGAGGGGGTCAGGACGTGAGTGGGTCTGTACGTGAGGGGGTCAGGACGTGAGGGGGTCAGGACGTGAGGGGTTCAGGATGTGAGAGGGTCAAGACTTGAGGGGATCAGGACGTGAGGGGGTCAGGATGTGAGGGGATTAGTACCTGAGGGGATCAGGACGTGAGGGGGTCAGAGATTAAGGGGATCAGGACGTGAAGGTGTCAGAACGTGAGGGGGTCAGGACGTGAGAGGGTTAGGATGTGAGGGGGTCAGGGCTTGAGGGGGTCAGGACGTGAGAGGGTCAGAACGTGAGGGGGTCAGGACGTGAGAGGGTTAGGATGTGAGGGGGTCAGGGCTTGATGGGGTCAGGACGTGAGAGGGTCAGGACTTGAGGGGGTCAGGACGTGAGAGGGTCAGGATGTGAGAGGGTCAGGACGTGAGGGGGCCAGGGCGTGAGGGGATCAGGACGTGAGGGGTTCAGGACGTGAGGGGATCAGGACGTGAGGGGATCAGGACGTGAGGGGGTCAGGACGTGAGGGGGTCAGGACGTGAGGGGGCCAGGACGTGAGGGGATCATGACGTGAGGGGGTCATGACGTGAGGGGGTCAGTATATGAGAGGGTCAGGACGTGAGAGGGTCAGGACGTGAGGTGCTCAGGACGTGAGGGGGTCAGGTCGTGAAGGGGTCAGGACGCGAGGGGATCAGGACATGAGGGGATCAGGACATGAGGGGGTCAGGACGTGAGAGGGTCAGGACGTGAGGGGATCGGGCCGTGAGGGGATCAGGAAATGAGGGTGTCAGGTCGTGAGAGGGTCAGGACGTGAGGGGGCCAGGACATGAGGGGATCAGGACATGAGGGGGTCAGGACGTGAGAGGGTCAGGATGTGAGGGGGTCAGGACGTGAGGGGGTCAGGACTTGAGGGGATAAGGATGTGAGGGGGTCAGGGCGTGAGGGGATCAGGACATGAGAGGGTCAGGACGTGAGGGGGTCAGGACGTGAGAGGGTCGGGGTGGGCGTGGGTCAAAACTTGAGGGGGTCAGGGCGTGAGGGGATCAGGACGTGAGAGGGTCGGGGTGGGCGTGGGTCAGAACGTGAGGGGGTCAGGACGTGAGGGGATCAGGATGTGAGGGGGTCAGGACGTGATTGGGTCAGGTCATGAGTGGATCAGGACGTGAGTGGGTCAGGAAGTGAGGGGTTGAGAACCTGAGAGGGTCAGAACGTGAGGGGGTCAGTCCGTGAGTGAATCAGGACGTGAGGGGGTCAGGACGTGAGGGTGGCAGGACATTAGGGGGTCAGGACGTGAGAGGGTTAGGACGTGAGAGGGTCAGGACGTGAGTGGATCAGGACGTGAGGGGGTCTGGACGTGAGGGGGTCAGCACGTGAGAGGATCAGGACGTGAGGGGATCAGGACGTGCGGGGATCAGGAAGTGAGGGTGTCAGGACGTGAGGGGGTCAAGACGTGGGGTTCAGGACGTGAGGGGGTCAGGACGTGAGGGGATTAGTACGTGAGGGTATCAGGACGTGAGTGGTTCAGGACGTGAGGGGATCAGGATGTGAGGGGGTCAGGACGTGAGTGGATCAGGACGTGAGTGGTTCAGGACGTGAGGGGATCAGGATGTGAGGGGGTATGGGCGTGAGGGGATCTGGACGTGAGGGTTTCAGGACCTGAGGGAGTCAGAACGTGAGGGGGTCAGGACGTGAGGGGGTCAGGACGTGAGGGGATCAGGACCTGAGGGGGTCAGGACGCGAGGGGGTCAGGACGTGAGTGGATCAGGTCGTGAAGGGGTCAGGACGTGAGGGGATCAGGACATGAGGGGGTGAGGACGTGAGGGGGCCAGGACGTGAGGGGGCCAGGACGTGAGGGGATCAGGACGTGAGGGGATCAGGACATGAGGGGGAATGGATGTGAGGGGATCAGGACGTGAGGTGATCAGGACGTGAGAGGGTCAGGACGTGAGGGGGTCAGGACTTGAGGGGATCAGGACGTGAGGGGGTCAGGACGTGAGGGGATCAGGACCTGAGGGGGATCAGGACGTAAGGGGATCAGGACGTGAGAGGGTCAGGACGTGAGGGGATCAGGACGTGAGGGGATCAGGACGTGAGGGTGTCAGGACGTGAGGGTGTCAGGACTTGAGAGGATCAGGTCGTGAAGGGGTCAGGACGTGAGGGGATCAGGACGTGAGAGGGTCAGGACGTGAGAGGGTCAGGACGTGAGGGGATCAGGAAGTGAGGGGGTCAGGATGTGAGGGGGTCAGGACGTGGGGGGTCAGGACGTGAGGGGGTCAGGACGTGAGGGGATTAGTACGTGAGGGGATCAGGACGTGAGTGGTTCAGGACGTAAGGGGGTCAGGACGTGAGTGGGGCAGATATTGAGGGGATCAGGAAGTGAAGGGGTCAGGACGTGAGGGGATCAGGATGTGAGGGGGTCAGGACGTGAGGGGGTCAGGGCGTGAGGGGGTCAGGACGTGAGGGGGTCAGGACGTGAGGGGATCAGGACGTGAGTGGATCAGGAGTTGAGGGGATCAGGACCTGAGGGGTTCAGAACGTGAGTGGTCAGGACGTGAGGGGGTCAAGACGTGAGGGGGTCATGATGTGAGAGGGTCAAGACTTGAGGGGGTCAGGACGTGAGGGGATCAGGACGTGAGGGGGTCAGGACGTGAGGGGGTCAGGACGTGAGGGGGTCAGGACGTGAGGGGTTCAGTTTGTGAAAGGGTCAGGACGTGAGGGGATCAGGACGTGAGGAGGATCAGGATGTGAGGGGGTCAGGACGTGAGGGGGTCAGGATGTGAAAGGGTCAGGATGTGAGGGGGTCAGGACGTGAGGGGGTCAGGACGTAAGGGGGCCAGGACGTGAGGGGGTCAGATATTGAGGGGATCAGGAAGTGAAGGGGTCAGGACGTGACGGGATCAGGATGTGAGGGGGTCAGGACGTAAGGGGGTCAGGACGTGAGGAGGATCAGGACGTGAGGGGATCAGGACGTGAGGGGGTCAGGACGTGAGGAGGATCAGGATGTGAGGGGGTCAGGACGTGAGGGGGTCAGGATGTGAGAGGGTCAGGATGTGAGGGGGTCAGGACGTGTGGGGGTCAGGACGTGAGGGGATCATGACGTGAGGGGGTCAGGATGTGAGAGGGTCAGGACGTGAGGGGGTCAGGACGTGAGGGGGTCAGGATGTGAGAGGGTCAGGATGTGAGGGGGTCAGGACGTGAGGGGATCGGGATGTGAGGGGATCAGGACGTGAGACGGTCAGGATGTGAGGGGGTCAGGATGTGAGAGGGTCAGGACTTGAGAGGGTCAGGATGTGAGGGGGTCAGGACGTGAGGGGATCAGGGCGTGAGGGGGTCAGGATGTGAGAGGATCAGGACTTGAGGGAATCAGGACTTGAGTGGGTCAGGACGTGAGGAGGATCAGGATGTGAGGGGGTCAGAACGTGAGGGGGTCAGGACATGAGTGGATCAGGACGTGAGGGGGTCAGGACGTGAGGGGGTCAGGAAGTGAGGGGATCAGGATGTGAGGGGGTCAGGACATGAGTGGATCAGGACGTGAGGGGGTCATGACGTGAGGGGGTCAGGACGTGAGGGGGTCAGGAAGTGAGGGGATCAGGACCTGAGGGTGTCAGGACGTGAGGGGGTCAGGACATTAGGGGGTCAGGACGTGAGGGGAACAGGACGTGAGGGGATCAGGACGTAAGGGGGTCAGGACGTGAGTGGTTCAGGACGTGAGGGGATCAGGACCTAAGGGGATCAGGACGTGAGGGGCTCAGGACATGAGTGGGTCAGGACGTGAGGGGGTCAGGACTTGAGGGGTTCAGGACGTGAGGGGGTCAGGACGTGAAGGCGTCAGGACGTGAGGGCGTCAGGACGTGTGGGGGTCAGGACGTGAGGGGGTCAGGACGTGAGGGGTTCTGGACGTGAGAGGGTCAGGACGTGAGGGGGTCAGGACTTGAGGGGGTCAGGACGTGAGGGGGTCAGGACGTGAGGGGGTCAGGACGTGAGGGGGTCAGGACGTGAGGGGTTCTGGACGTGAGAGGGTCAGGACGTGAGGGGATCAGGACGTTAGGTGGACAGGACGTGAGGGGGTCAGGACGTGAGAGGGTCAGGATATGAGGGGGTCAGGATGTGAGAGGGTCAGGACGTGAGGGGGTCAGGACGTGAGGTGGTCAGGACGTGAGAGGGTCAGGATGTGAGGGGGTCAGGATGTGAGAGGGTCAGGAAGTGAGGGGGTCAGGACGTGAGGTGGTCAGGACGTGAGGGCTCAAGACGTGAGGGGATCAGGACGTGAGGGGATCAGGACGTGAGAGGGTCAGGAAGAGGGGGTCAGGACGTGAGGGGATCAGGATGTGAGGGGGTCAGGACGTGAGGGGATCAGGACGTGAGGGGGTCAGGACGTGAGGGGATCAGGACGTGAGTGGGTCAGGACGTGAGGGGGTCAGGACGTGAGGGGGTCAGGACGTGAGGGGGTCAGGATGTTAGGGGTTCAGGACTTGATAGGGTCAGGACGTGAGGGGGTCAGGTCGTGAGGGGGTCAGGACGTGAGGGGGTCAGGACGTGAGGGGGTCAGGACGTGAGGGGTTCAGGATGTGAGAGGGTCAAGACTTGAGGGGATCAGGACGTGAGGGGGTCAGGATGTGAGGGAATTAGTACGTGAGGGGATCAGGACGTGAGGGGGTCAGGACGTGAGGGGGTCAGGACGTGAGGGGATCAGGACGTGAGGGGGTCAGGGCGTGAGGGGATCAGGATGTGAGGGGGTCAGGACGTGAGTGGGTCAGGACGTGAGGAGGATCAGGACGTGAGGGGGTCAGAACGTGAGGGGGTCAGAACGTGAGGGGGTCAGGACGTGAGGGGGTCAGGATGTGAGGGGATCAGGACGTGAGGGGGTCAGGACGTGAGGGTGTAAGGACGTGAGGAGGATTAGGACGTGAGGGGATCAGAACGTGAGGGGGTCATGACGTGAGGTGATCATGACGTGAGGGGGTCAGGATGTGATAGGGTCAGGACGTGAGGGGGTCAGGACGTGAGGGGGTCAGGATGTGAGAGGGTCAGGATGTGAGGGGGTCAGGATGTGAGGGGGTCAGGACGTGAGGGGGTCAGGATGTGAGAGGGTCAGGATGTGAGGGGGTCAGGACGTGAGGGGGTCAGGACGTGAGGGGGTCAGGATGTGAGAGGGTCAGGACGTGAGGGGGTCAGGACGTGAGGGGATCAGGATGTGAGAGGGTCAGGATGTGAGGGGGTCAGGACGTGAGGGGATCGGGATGTGAGGGGATCAGGACGTGAGACGGTCAGGATGTGAGGGGGTCAGGATGTGAGGGGGTCAGGACGTGAGGGGATCGGGATGTGAGGGGATCAGGACGTGAGACGGTCAGGATGTGAGGGAGTCAGGACTTGAGAGGGTCAGGATGTGAGGGGGTCAGGACGTGAGGGGATCAGGGCGTGAGGGGATCAGGACGTGATGGGGTCAGGATGTGAGAGGATCAGGACTTGAGGTAATCAGGACGTGAGGGGGTCAGGACGTGAGGGGGTCACGACATGAGTGGATCAGGACGTGAGGGGGTCAGGACGTGAGGGGGTCAGGAAGTGAGGGGATCAGGATGTGAGGGGGTCAGGACATGAGTGGATCAGGACGTGAGGGGGTCATGACGTGAGGGGGTCAGGACGTGAGGGGGTCAGGACGTGAGGGGATCAGGATGTGAGGGGGTCAGAACGTGAGGGGGTCAGGACATGAGTGGATCAGGACGTGAGGGGGTCAGGACGTGAGGGGGTCACGACATGAGTGGATCAGGACGTGAGGGGGTCAGGACGTGAGGGGGTCAGGAAGTGAGGGGATCAGGATGTGAGGGGGTCAGAACGTGAGGGGGTCACGACATGAGTGGATCAGGACATGAGTGGATCAGGACGTGAGGGGGTCATGACGTGAGGGGGTCAGGACGTGAGGGGGTCAGGACGTGAGGGGATCAGGATGTGAGGGGGTCAGAACGTGAGGGGGTCAGGACATGAGTGGATCAGGACGTGAGGGGGTCAGGACGTGAGGGGGTCAGGAAGTGAGGGGATCAGGACCTGAGGGGGTCAGGACCTGAGGGGGTCAGGACGTGAGGGGGTCAGGACATTAGGGGGTCAGGACGTGAGAGGGTCAGGACGTGAGGGGAACAGGACGTGAGGGGGTCAGGACGTGAGTGGTTCAGGACGTGAGGGGGTCAGGACGTGAGGGGATCAGGACCTGAGGGGGTCAGGACGTGAGGGGATCAGGACTTGAGAGGATCAGGTCGTGAGGGGGTCAGAACGTGAGGGGATCAGGACCTGAGGGGGTCAGGACGTGAGGGGGTCAGGACGTGAGGGGATCAGGACCTGAGGGGGTCAGGACGTGAGGGGATCAGGACGTGAGAGGGTCAGGACGTGAGGGGATCAGGAAGTGAGGGGGTCAGGACGTGAGGGGGTCAGGACGTGGGGGGTAAGGACGTGAGGGGGTCAGGACGTGAGGGGATCAGCACGTGAGAGGGTCAGGACGTGAGGGGGTCAGGATGTGAGGGGGTCAGGATGTGAGAGGGTCAGGACGTGAGGGGGTCAGGACGTGAGCGGGTCAGGACGTGAGGGGATCAGGACGTGAGAGGGTCAGGACGTGAGGGGGTCAGGACGTGAGGGGGTCAGGACATGAGTGGGTCAGGACGTGAGGGGAACAGGACGTGAGGGGATCAGAACGTGAGGGGGTCAGGACGTGAGGAGGTCAGGACGTGAGGGGGTCAGGATGTGAGGGGGTCAGGACGTGAGGGGCTCAGGACGTGAGGGGGTCAGGACGTGAGGAGGTCAGGACGTGAGGGGGTCAGGATGTGAGGGGGTCAGGACGTGAGGTGCTCAGGACATGAGTGGGTCAGGACGTGAGGGGCTCAGGACAAGAGTGGGTCAGGACGTGAGGGGATCAGGACGTGAGGGGATCAGGACGTGAGGGGGTCAGGACGTGAGGGGGTCAGGACGTGAGTGGTTCAGGACGTGAGGGGATCAGAACGTGAGGGGATCAGGACGTGAGGGGGTCAGGACGTGAGTGGTTCAGGACGTGAGGGGATCAGAACGTGAGGGGATCAGGACTTGAGGGGATCAGGACGTGAGGGGGTCAGGACGTGAGGGGATCAGGACCTGAGGGGGTCAGGACGTGAGGGGATCAGGACTTGAGAGGATCAGGTCGTGAGGGGGTCAGAACGTGAGGGGATCAGGACTTGAGGGGATCAGGACGTGAGGGGGTCAGGACGTGAGGGGATCAGGACCTGAGGGGGTCAGGACGTGAGGGGATCAGGACTTGAGGGGGTCAGGACGTGAGTGTGTCAGGACGTGAGGGGATCAGGGCGTGAGGGGATCAGGACGTGAGGGCGTCAGGACGTGAGGGGGCAGGATGTGAGGGGATCAGGAAGTGAGGGGATCAGGAAGTGAGGGGGTCAGGACGTGAGGGGGTCAGGACGTGGGGGGTCAGGACGTGAGGGGGTCAGGACGTGAGGGGATTAGTACGTGAGGGGATCAGGACGTGAGTGGTTCAGGACGTAAGGGGGTCAGGACGTGAGTGGGGCAGATATTGAGGGGATCAGGAAGTGAAGGGGTCAGGACGTGAGGGGATCAGGATGTGAGGGGGTCAGGACGTGAGGGGGTCAGGACGTGAGGGGGTCAGGATGTGAGGGGATCAGGACATGAGGGGGTCAGGACGTGAGGGTGTCAGGACGTGAGGAGGATTAGGACGTGAGGGGATCAGAACGTGAGGGGGTCAGGACGTGAGGTGATCATGACGTGAGGGGGTCAGGATGTGAGAGGGTCAGGACGTGAGGGGGTCAGGACGTGAGGGGGTCAGGATGTGAGAGGGTCAGGATGTGAGGGGGTCAGGATGTGAGGGGGTCAGGACGTGAGGGGGTCAGGATGTGAGAGGGTCAGGATGTGAGGGGGTCAGGACGTGAGGGGGTCAGGACGTGAGGGGGTCAGGATGTGAGAGGGTCAGGACGTGAGGGGGTCAGCACGTGAGGGGATCAGAATGTGAGAGGGTCAGGATGTGAGGGGGTCAGGACGTGAGGGGATCGGGATGTGAGGGGATCAGGACGTGAGACGGTCAGGATGTGAGGGGGTCAGGATGTGAGAGGGTCAGGACTTGAGAGGGTCAGGATGTGAGGGGGTCAGGACGTGAGGGGATCAGGACGTGATGGGGTCAGGATGTGAGAGGATCAGGACTTGAGGTAATCAGGACGTGAGGGGGTCAGGACGTGAGGGGGTCACGACATGAGTGGATCAGGACGTGAGGGGGTCAGGACGTGAGGGGGTCAGGAAGTGAGGGGATCAGGATGTGAGGGGGTCAGGACATGAGTGGATCAGGACGTGAGGGGGTCATGACGTGAGGGGGTCAGGACGTGAGGGGGTCAGGACGTGAGGGGATCAGGATGTGAGGGGGTCAGAACGTGAGGGGGTCAGGACATGAGTGGATCAGGACGTGAGGGGGTCAGGACGTGAGGCGGTCACGACATGAGTTGATCAGGACGTGAGGGGGTCAGGACGTGAGGGGATCAGGACGTGAGGGGATCAGGACGTGAGGGGGTCAGGACGTGAGGGGGTCACGACATGAGTGGATCAGGACGTGAGGGGGTCAGGACGTGAGGGGGTCACGACATGAGTGGATCAGGACGTGAGGGGGTCAGGACGTGAGGGGATCAGGATGTGAGGGGATCAGGACGTGAGGGGGTCAGGACGTGAGGGGGTCACGACATGAGTGGATCAGGACGTGAGGGGGTCAGGACGTGAGGGGGTCACGACATGAGTGGATCAGGACGTGAGGGGGTCAGGACGTGAGGGGATCAGGATGTGAGTGGATCAGGACGTGAGGGGGTCATGACGTGAGGGGGTCAGGACGTGAGGGGGTCAGGACGTGAGGGGATCAGAATGTGAGGGGGTCAGAACGTGAGGGGGTCAGGACATGAGTGGATCAGGACGTGAGGGGTTCAGGACGTGAGGGGGTCAGGAAGTGAGGGGATCAGGACCTGAGGGGGTCAGGACCTGAGGGGGTCAGGACGTGAGGGGGTCAGGACATTAGGGGGTCAGGACGTGAGAGGGTCAGGACGTGAGAGGGTCACGACATGAGTGGATCAGGACGTGAGGGGGTCAGGACGTGAGGGGGTCACGACATGAGTGGATCAGGACGTGAGGGGGTCAGGACGTGAGGGTGTCACGACATGAGTGGATCAGGACGTGAGGGGGTCAGGACGTGAGGGGATCAGGATGTGAGTGGATCAGGACGTGAGGGGGTCATGACGTGAGGGGGTCAGGACGTGAGGGGGTCAGGACGTGAGGGGATCAGGATGTGAGGGGGTCAGAACGTGAGGGGGTCAGGACATGAGTGGATCAGGACGTGAGGGGGTCAGGACGTGAGGGGGTCAGGAAGTGAGGGGATCAGGACCTGAGGGGGTCAGGACCTGAGGGGGTCAGGACGTGAGGGGGTCAGGACATTAGGGGGTCAGGACGTGAGAGGGTCAGGATGTGAGGGGGTCAGGACGTGAGGGGGTCAGGACGTGAGGGGGTCAGGACGTGAGGTGTTCATGACGTGAGAGGGTCAGGACGTGAGGGCGTCAGGACGTGAGGGGGTCACGACGTGGGGAGTCAGGACATGAGGGGTTCAAGACTTGAGGGATTAGTACGTGAGGGGGTCAGGACGTGAGTGGTTCAGGACGTGAGGGGATCAGGACCTGAGGTGATCAGGACGTGAGGGGCTCAGGACCTGAGGGGGTCAGGACGTGAGGGGGTCAGGACGTGAGGGGATCAGGACCTGAGGGGGATCAGGACGTGAGGGGGTCAGGACGTGAGAGGGTCAGGACGTGAGGGGGTCATGACGTGAGGGGGTCAGGACGTGAGGGGGTCAGGACGTGAGGGGATCAGGATGTGAGGGGGTCAGAACGTGAGGGGGTCAGGACATGAGTGGATCAGGACGTGAGGGGGTCAGGACGTGAGAGGGTCAGGACGTGAGGGGGTCAGGACGTGAGGGGATCAGGACGTGAGAGGGTCAGGACGTGAGGGGGTCATGACGTGAGGGGGTCAGGACGTGAGGGGGTCAGGACGTGAGGGGATCAGGATGTGAGGGGGTCAGAACGTGAGGGGGTCAGGACATGAGTGGATCAGGACGTGAGGGGGTCAGGACATGAGGGGATCAGGACCTGAGGGGGTCAGGACCTGAGGGGGTCAGGACGTGAGGGGATCAGGACCTGAGGGGGATCAGGACGTAAGGGGATCAGGACGTGAGAGGTTCAGGACGTGAGGGGATCAGAACGTGAGGTTGACAGGACGTGAGGGGGTCAGGACGTGAGGGGGTCAGGACTTGAGGGGTTCAGGACGTGAGGGGGTCAGGAGGTGAGGGGATCAGGACATGAGGGTGTCAGGACGTGTGGGTGTCAGGACGCGAGAGGGTCAGGACGTGAGGGGTCAGGACGTGAGGGGATCAGGACGTGAGGGGGTCAGGACGTGAGGGGGTCAAGACGTGAGTGGATCAAGACGAGAGGGGATCTGGACGTGAGAGGGTCAGGACCTGAGGGGGTCAGTACGTGAGGGGATCAGGACGTGAGGGGGTCAGGACGTGAGGTGGACAGGACGTGAGGGGATCAGGACGTGAGGGGGTCAGGACGTGAGGGGGTCAGGACGTGAGAGGTTCAGGACGTGAGGGGATCAGAAAGTGAGAGGGTCAGGACGTGAGGGGATCAGGACGTGAGGGGGTCAGGACGTGAGGGGGTCAGGACGTGAGAGGGTCAGGATGTGAGGGGGTCAGGATGTGAG
This sequence comes from Scyliorhinus torazame, assembly GCF_047496885.1. Lineage (NCBI taxonomy): Eukaryota > Metazoa > Chordata > Chondrichthyes > Carcharhiniformes > Scyliorhinidae > Scyliorhinus > Scyliorhinus torazame. Next base: position 94,098,736 of record NC_092726.1, on the reverse strand, counting down.
AGGGTCAGGACGTGAGTGGGTCAGGACGTGAGGTGGTCAGGACGTGAGAGGGTCAGGACGTGAGTGGATCAGGACGTGAGGGGGTCAGGATGTGAGGGGATCAGGACGTGCGGGGATCAGGACGTGAGGGGGTCAGGACGTGAGGGGGTCAGGATGTGAGATGGTCAGGACGTGAGGGGTTCAGGTCGTGAGGGGGTCAGGACGTGAGGGGGTCAGGACGTGAGGGGGTCAGGACGTGAGGGGGTCAGGACGTGAGGGGTTCAGGACGTGAGGGGATCAGAAAGTGAGAAGGTCAGGTCGTGAGGGGTCAGGACGTGAGGGGATCAGGACGTGAGGGGGTCAGGACGTGAGAGGGTCAGGATGTGAGGGGGTCAGGATGTGAGAGGGTCAGGACGTGAGGGGGTCAGGACGTGAGGTGGTCAGGACGTGAGAGGGACAGGATGTGAGGGGGTCAGGGCGTGAGAGGATCAGGACGTGCGGGGATCAGGACGTGAGGGGGTCAGGATGTGAAGGGGTCAGGATGTGAGAGGGCCAGGACGTGAGTGGATCAGGACGTGAGGGGGTCAGGACGTGAGGGGATCAGGACGTGAGTGTATCAGGACGTGAGTGTATCAGGAGTTGAGGGGATCAGGACCCGAGGGGGTCAGAAAGTGAGTGGTCAGGTCGTGAGTGGATCAGGACATGAGGGGGTCAGGACGTGAGGGGGTCAGGACGTGAGGGGGTCAGGACGTGAGGGGTTCAGGACCTGAGGGCATCAGGACGTGAGAGGGTCAGGACGTGAGGGGTCAGGACGTGAGGGGATCAGGACGTGAGGGGGTCAGGACGTGAGAGGGTCAGGATGTGAGGGGGTCAGGATGTGAGAGTGTCAGGACGTGAGGGGGTCAGGACGTGAGAGGTTCAGGACGTGAGGGGATCAGAACGTGAGGTTGACAGGACGTGAGGGGGTCAGGACGTGAGGGGGTCAGGACTTGAGGGGTTCAGGACGTGAGGGGGTCAGGAGGTGAGGGGATCAGGACATGAGGGTGTCAGGACGTGTGGGTGTCAGGACGCGAGAGTGTCAGGACGTGAGGGGTCAGGACGTGAGGGGATCAGGACGTGAGGGGGTCAGGACGTGAGGGGGTCAAGACGTGAGTGGATCAAGACGAGAGGGGATCTGGACGTGAGAGGGTCAGGACCTGAGGGGGTCAGTACGTGAGGGGATCAGGACGTGAGGGGGTCAGGACGTGAGGTGGACAGGACGTGAGGGGATCAGGACGTGAGGGGGTCAGGACGTGAGGGGGTCAGGACGTGAGAGGTTCAGGACGTGAGGGGATCAGAAAGAGAGAGGGTCAGGACGTGAGGGGATCAGGACGTGAGGGGGTCAGGACGTGAGGGGGTCAGGACGTGAGAGGGTCAGGATGTGAGGGGGTCAGGATGTGAGAGGGTCAGGACGTGAGTGGGTCAGGACGTGAGGTGGTCAGGACGTGAGAGGGTCAGGACGTGAGTGGATCAGGACGTGAGGGGGTCAGGACGTGAGGGGATCAGGACGTGCGGGGATCAGGACGTGAGGGGGTCAGGACGTGAGGGGGTCAGGATGTGAGATGGTCAGGACGTGAGGGGTTCAGGTCGTGAGGGGGTCAGGACGTGAGGGGGTCAGGACGTGAGGGGGTCAGGACGTGAGGGGGTCAGGACGTGAGGGGTTCAGGACGTGAGGGGATCAGAAAGTGAGAAGGTCAGGTCGTGAGGGGTCAGGACGTGAGGGGATCAGGACGTGAGGTGGTCAGGACGTGAGAGGGTCAGGATGTGAGGGGGTCAGGATGTGAGAGGGTCAGGACGTGAGGGGGTCAGGACGTGAGGTGGTCAGGACGTGAGAGGGACAGGATGTGAGGGGGTCAGGGCGTGAGAGGATCAGGACGTGCGGGGATCAGGACGTGAGGGGGTCAGGATGTGAAGGGGTCAGGATGTGAGAGGGCCAGGACGTGAGTGGATCAGGACGTGAGGGGGTCAGGACGTGAGGGGATCAGGACGTGAGTGTATCAGGAGTTGAGGGGATCAGGACCCGAGGGGGTCAGAAAGTGAGTGGTCAGGTCGTGAGTGGATCAGGACATGAGGGGGTCAGGACGTGAGGGGGTCAGGACGTGAGGGGGTCAGGACGTGAGGGGTTCAGGACCTGAGGGGATCAGGACGTGAGAGGGTCAGGACATGAGGGGTCAGGACGTGAGGGGATCAGGACGTGAGGGGGTCAGGACGTGAGAGGGTCAGGATGTGAGGGGGTCAGGATGTGAGAGTGTCAGTACGTGAGGGGGTCAGGACGTGAGAGGGTCAGGACGTGAGTGGGTCAGGACGTGAGGGCGTCAGGACGTGAGGGGGTCAGGATGTTAGGGGGTCAGGGCTTGATAGGATCAGGACGTGAGGGGGTCAGGTCGTGAGGGGGTCAGGACGTGAGGGGGTCAGGACGTGAGGGGGTCAGGACATGAGGGGGTCAGGACATGAGGGGGTCAGGTCGTGAGGGGGTCAGGACGTGAGGGGGTCAGGACGTGAGGAGATCAGGACGTGAGGGGGTCAGGACGTGAGGGGATCAGGACGTGAGGGGGTCAGGTCATGAGTGGATCAGGACGTCAGTGGGTCAGGACGTGAGGTCGTCAGGACGTGAGTGGGACAGGTCGTGAGGGGGTCAGGATGTGAGGGGGTAAGGATGTGAGAGGGTCAGGATGTGAGGGGGTCAGGACGTGAGGGGGTCAGGACGTGAGCGGGTCAGGATGTGAGGGGGTCAGGACGTGAGGGGATCAGAACGTGAGGGGGTCAGGGCGTGAGGGGGTCAGGGCGTGAGGGGATCAGGACGTGAGGGGATCAGGGCGTGAGGGGGTCAGGATGTGAGAGGATCAGGACTTGAGGGAATCAGGACGTGAGGGGGTCAGGACGTGAGGAGGATCAGGATGTGAGGGGGTCAGGACGTGACGGGGCCAGGACGTTAGGGGGTCAGGACGTGAGGGGGTCAGGAAGTGAGGGGATCAGGACGTGAGGGGGTCAGGAAGTGAGGGTATCAGGACCTGAGGGGGTCAGGACGTGAGGGGGTCAGGACATTAGGGGGTCAGGACGTGAGGGGGTCAGGACGTGAGGGGATCAGGACGTGAGGGGATCAGGACGTGAGGGGATCAGGACGTGAGGCGAACAGGACGTGAGGGGATCAGGACCTGAGGGGGTCAGGACGTGGGAAGTCAGGACATGAGGGGTTCAAGACTTGAGGGATTTGTACGTGAGGGGATCAGGATGTGAGGGGTTCAGGACGTGAGGGGGTCAGTACGTGAGGGGATCAGGACGTGAGGGGATCAGGACGTGAGGGGATCAGGACGTGAGAGGGTCAGGACGTGAGGTGGTCAGGACGTGAGGGGGTCAGGACGTGAGGGGGTCAGGACGTGAGGGGGTCAGGACGTGAGGGGGTCAGGGCGTGAGGGGGTCAGGATGTGAGGGGGTCAGGATGTGAGGTGGTCAGGACGTGAGGGGGTCAGCACGCAATGGGGTCAGGACGTGAGGGGTTCAGGACGTGAGAGGTTCAGGACGTGAGGGGATCAGGACGTGAGGGGATCAGGACGTGAGGGGGTCAGGATGTGAGAGAGTCAGGACGTGAGAGGGTCAGGATGTGAGAGGGTCAGGACGTGAGGTGGACAGCACGTGAGGGGGTCAGTCCGTGAGGGGGTCAGGACTTGAGGGGTTCACGACGTGAGGGGGTCAGGAGGTGAGGGGATCAGGACGTGAGAGGGACAGGACGTGAGGTGGACAGGACGTGAGGGGGTCAGGCCGTGAGTGGGTCAGGACTTGAGGGGTTCAGGACGTGAGGGGGTCAGGAGGTGAGGGGATTAGGACGTGAGGGGGTCAGGACGTGTGGGGGTCAGGACGTGAGGGGTTCAGGACGTGAGGGGGTCAGGACGTGAGGGGTTCAGGACGTGAGGGGATCAGGACGTGAGAGGGTCAGGACGTGAGGGGTCAGATCGTGAGGGGATCAGGACGTGAGGGTGTCAGGACGTGAGGGGGTCAGGACGTGAGGGTGTCAGGACGTGAGGGGATCAAGACGTGAGGAGGATCAGGACGTGAGGGGGTCACGACGTGAGGGGATCCGGACATGAGGGGGTCAGAACGTGAGGGGGTCAGGTCATGAGTGGATCAGGACGTGAGGAGGTCAGGACGTGAGTGGGTCAGAAAGTGAGGGGATCAGGTCCTGAGGGGGTCAGAACGTGAGGGGGTCAGTTCGTGAGTGGATCCGGACGTGAGGGGGTCAGGACGTGAGGGGGTCAGGACGTTAGGGGGTCAGGACGTGAGAGGGTCAGGACGTGAGGGGGTCAGGACGTGAGGGGATCAGGACGTGAGAGGGTCAGGACGTGAGGGGATCAGGACGTGAGGGGATCAGGACGTGAGGGTGTCAGGACGTGAGAGGGTCAGGATGTGAGGGGGTCAGGATGTGAGGGGGTCTGGACGTGAATGTGTCAATACGTGAGGGGGTCAGCGCGTGATAGGGTCAGGATGTGAGGGGGTCAGGACGTGAGAGGGTCAGGATGTGAGGGGGTCAGGACTTGAGGGGGTCAGGACGTGAGGGGTCAGGACGTGAGGGGGTCAAGGCGTGAGGGGATCAGGACGTGAGGGGGTCAGGACGTGAGGGGGTCAGGACGTGAGGGGATCAGGACGTGAGGGGGTCAGAACGTGAGGGGGTCAGGACGTGAGGGGATCAGGACGTGAGGGGGTCAGGACGTGAGGAGGTCAGGACGTGAGGGGGTCAGGACGTGAGAGGGTCAGGATGTGAGGGGGTCAGGACTTGAGGGGGTCAGGACGTGAGGGGTCAGGACGTGAGGGGGTCAAGGCGTGAGGCGATCAGGACGTGAGGGGGTCAGGACGTGAGGGGGTCAGGACGTGAGGGGATCAGGACGTGAGGGGGTCAGAACGTGAGGGGGTCAGGACGTGAGGGGATCAGGACGTGAGGGGGTCAGGACGTGAGGGGGTCAGGACGTGAGGGGATCAGAACGTGAGGGGGTCAGGACGTGAGGGGATCAGGACGTGAGGGGTTCAGGACGTCAGTGGGTCAGGACGTGAGTGGGACAGGACGTGAGGGGGTCAGGATGTGAGGGGGTCAGGATGTGAGAGGGTCAGGATGTGAGGGGGTCAGGACGTGAGGGGGTCAGGACGTGAGCGGGTCAGGATGTGAGGGGGTCAGGACGTGAGGGGATCAGAACGTGAGGGGGTCAGGACGTGAGGGGATCAGAACGTGAGGGGGTCAGGACGTGAGGGGGTCAGAACGTGAGGGGGTCAGGACGTGAGGGGATCAGGACGTGAGGGGTTCAGGACGTCAGTGGGTCAGGACGTGAGGTCGTCAGGTCGTGAGTGGGAAAGGACGTGAGGGGGTCAGGATGTGAGGGGGTCAGGATGTGAGAGGGTCAGGATGTGAGAGGGTCAGGACGTGAAGTCGTCAGGACGTGAGTGGGACAGGACGTGAGGGGGTCAGGATGTGAGGGGGTCAGGATGTGAGAGGGTCAGGATGTGAGGGGGTCAGGACGTGAGGGGGTCAGGACGTGAGCGGGTCAGGATGTGAGGGGGTCAGGACGTGAGGGGATCAGAACGTGAGGGGGTCAGGATGTAAGGGGGTCAGGACTTGAGGGTGTCAGGACGTGAGGGGATCAGGACGTGAGGGGGTCAGGACGTGAGGGGATCAGAACGTGAGGGGGTCAGGACGTGAGGGGGTCAGGATGTGAGAGGGTCAGGACGTGAGGGGGTCAGGACGTGAGGGGGTCAGGGCGTGAGGGGGTCAGGGCGTGAGGGGATCAGGACGTGAGGGGATCAGGGCGTGAGGGGGTCAGGATGTGAGAGGATCAGGATGTGAGGGGGTCAGGACGTGAGGAGGATCAGGATGTGAGGGGGTCAGGACGTGACGGGGCCAGGACGTTAGGGGGTCAGGACGTGAGGGGGTCAGGAAGTGAGGGGATCAGGACGTGAGGGGGTCAGGACGTGAGGGGGTCAGGAAGTGAGGGTATCAGGACCTGAGGGGGTCAGGACGTGAGGGGGTCAGGACATTAGGGGGTCAGGACGTGAGGGGTTCAGGACGTGAGGGGATCAGGACGTGAGGGGGTCAGGACGTGAGGGGGTCAGGACGTGAGGGGGTCAGGAAGTGAGGGGATCAGGACGTGAGGGGGTCAGGACGTGAGGGGGTCAGGAAGTGAGGGTATCAGGACCTGAGGGGGTCAGGACGTGAGGGGGTCAGGACATTAGGGGGACAGGACGTGAGAGGATCAGGACGTGAGGCGAACAGGACGTGAGGGGATCAGGACCTGAGGGGATCAGGACGTGAGGGGCGCAGGACCTGAGTGGGTCAGGACGTGAGGGGATCAGGACGTGAGGGGGTCAGGACGTGAGGGCGTCAGGACGTGAGGGGGTCAGGACGTGGGGAGTCAGGACATGAGGGGTTCAAGACTTGAGGGATTTGTACGTGAGGGGATCAGGACGTGAGGGGGTCAGGACGTGAGGGGGTCAGGACGTGAGGGGATCAGGACGTGAGGGGATCAGGACGTGAGTGGTTCAGGACGTAAGGGGGTTAGGATGTGAGGGGTTCAGGACGTGAGGGGGTCAGTACGTGAGGGGATCAGGACGTGAGGGGATCAGGACGTGAGGGGATCAGGACGTGAGAGGGTCAGGACGTGAGGTGGTCAGGACGTGAGGGGGTCAGGACGTGAGGGGGTCAGGACGTGAGGGGGTCAGGACGTGAGGAGTTCAGGACGTGAGGGGGTCAGGGCGTGAGGGGGTCAGGATGTGAGGGGGTCAGGATGTGAGGTGGTCAGGACGTGAGGGGGTCAGCACGCAATGGGGTCAGGACGTGAGGGGATCAGGACGTGAGAGGTTCAGGACGTGAGGGGATCAGGACGTGAGGGGGTCAGGATGTGAGAGAGTCAGGACGTGAGGTGGACAGCACGTGAGGGGGTCAGTCCGTGAGGGGGTCAGGACTTGAGGGGTTCAGGACGTGAGGGGGTCAGGAGGTGAGGGGATCAGGACGTGAGAGGGTCAGGACGTGAGGGGGTCAGGCCGTGAGCGCGTCAGGACCTGAGGGGTTCAGGACGTGAGGGGGTCAGGAGGTGAGGGGATTAGGACGTGAGGGGGTCAGGACGTGTGGGGGTCAGGACGTGAGAGGTTCAGGACGTGAAGGGGTCAGGACGTGAGGGGTTCAGGACGTGAGGGGATCAGGACGTGAGAGGGTCAGGACATGAGGGGGTCAGGACGTGAGGGGGTCAGGACGTGAGGAGGATCAGGACGTGAGGGGGTCAGGACGTGAGCGGTCAGGACGTGAGGGGTCAGATCGTGAGGGGATCAGGACGTGAGGGTGTCAGGACGTGAGGGGGTCAGGACGTGAGTGTGTCAGGACGTGAGGGGATCAAGACGTGAGGAGGATCAGGACGTGAGGGGGTCACGACGTGAGGGGATCCGGACATGAGGCGGTCAGAACGTGAGGGGGTCAGGTCATGAGTGGATCAGGACGTGAGGGGGTCAGGACGTGAGTGGGTCAGAAAGTGAGGGGATCAGGTCCTGAGGGGGTCAGAACGTGAGGGGGTCAGTTCGTGAGTGGATCCGGGCGTGAGGGGGTCAGGACGTGAGGGGGTCAGGACGTTAGGGGGTCAGGACGTGAGAGGGTCAGGACGTGAGGGGGTCAGGACGTGAGGGGATCAGGACGTGAGAGGGTCAGGACGTGAGGGGATCAGGACGTGAGGGGATCAGGACGTGAGGGTGTCAGGACGTGAGAGGGTCAGGATGTGAGGGGGTCAGGATGTGAGGGGGTATGGACGTGAATGTGTCAGTACGTGAGGGGGTCAGCGCGTGATAGGGTCAGGATGTGAGGGGGTCAGGACGTGAGAGGGTCAGGATGTGAGGGGGTCAGGACTTGAGGGGGTCAGGACGTGAGGGGTCAGGACGTGAGGGGGTCAAGGCGTGAGGGGATCAGGACGTGAGGGGGTCAGTACGTGAGGGGATCAGGACGTGAGGGGGTCAGAACGTGAGGGGGTCAGGACGTGAGGGGATCAGGACGTGAGGGGGTCAGGACGTGAGGAGGTCAGGACGTGAGGGGGTCAGGACGTGAGAGGGTCAGGATGTGAGGGGGTCAGGACTTGAGGGGGTCAGGACGTGAGGGGTCAGGACGTGAGGGGGTCAAGGCGTGAGGGGATCAGGACGTGAGGGGGTCAGGACGTGAGGGGATCAGGACGTGAGGGGGTCAGAACGTGAGGGGGTCAGGACGTGAGGGGATCAGGACGTGAGGGGGTCAGGACGTGAGGGGGTCAGGACGTGAGGGGGTCAGGACGTGAGGGGGTCAGGACGTGAGGGGATCAGGACGTGAGGGGTTCAGGACGTCAGTGGGTCAGGACGTGAGTGAGACAGGACGTGAGGGGGTCAGGATGTGAGGGGGTCAGGATGTGAGAGGGTCAGGATGTGAGGGGGTCAGGACGTGAGGGGGTCAGGACGTGAGCGGGTCAGGATGTGAGGGGGTCAGGACGTGAGGGGATCAGAACGTGAGGGGGTCAGGATGTAAGGGGGTCAGGACTTGAGGGTGTCAGGACGTGAGGGGGTCAGGACGTGAGGGGGTCAGGACGTGAGGGGGTCAGGACGTGAGGGGATCAGAACGTGAGGGGGTCAGGACGTGAGGGGGTCAGAACGTGAGGGGGTCAGGACGTGAGGGGATCAGGACGTGAGGGGTTCAGGACGTCAGTGGGTCAGGACGTGAGGTCGTCAGGACGTGAGTGGGACAGGACGTGAGGGGGTCAGGATGTGAGGGGGTCAGGATGTGAGAGGGTCAGGATGTGAGGGGGTCAGGACGTGAGGTCGTCAGGACGTGAGTGGGACAGGACGTGAGGGGGTCAGGATGTGAGGGGGTCAGGATGTGAGGGGGTCAGGATGTGAGAGGGTCAGGATGTGAGGGGGTCAGGACGTGAGGGGGTCAGGACGTGAGCGGGTCAGGATGTGAGGGGGTCAGGACGTGAGGGGATCAGAACGTGAGGGGGTCAGGATGTAAGGGGGTCAGGACTTGAGGGTGTCAGGACGTGAGGGGATCAGGACGTGAGGGGGTCAGGACGTGAGGGGATCAGAACGTGAGGGGGTCAGGACGTGAGGGGGTCAGGATGTGAGAGGGTCAGGGCGTGAGGGGGTCAGGACGTGAGGGGGTCAGGACGTGAGGGGGTCAGGGCGTGAGGGGATCAGGACGTGAGGGGATCAGGGCGTGAGGGGGTCAGGATGTGAGAGGATCAGGACTTGAGGGAATCAGGATGTGAGGGGGTCAGGACGTGACGGGGCCAGGACGTTAGGGGGTCAGGACGTGAGGGGTCAGGACGTGAGAGGATCAGGACGTGAGGGGGTCAGGACGTGAGGGCGTCAGGACGTGAGAGGGTCAGGACGTGAGGGCGTCAGGACGTGACGGGGCCAGGACGTTAGGGGGTCAGGACGTGAGGGGGTCAGGAAGTGAGGGGATCAGGACGTGAGGGGGTCAGGACGTGAGGGGGTCAGGAAGTGAGGGTATCAGGACCTGAGGGGGTCAGGACGTGAAGGGGTCAGGACATTAGGGGGTCAGGACGTGAGAGGATCAGGACGTGAGGCGAACAGGACGTGAGGGGATCAGGACCTGAGGGGGTCAGGACGTGAGGGGATCAGGACGTGAGGGGCTCAGGACCTGAGTGGGTCAGGACGTGAGAGGGTCAGGACGTGAGGGGGTCAGGACGTGAGGGGGTCAGGACGTGAGGGGGTCAGGACGTGAGGGGGTCAGGACGTGGGGAGTCAGGACATGAGGGGTTCAAGACTTGAGGGATTTGTACGTGAGGGGATCAGGACGTGAGTGGTTCAGAACGTAAGGGGGTTAGGATGTGAGGGGTTCAGGACGTGAGGGGGTCAGTACGTGAGGGGATCAGGACGTGAGGGTATCAGGACGTGAGGGGATCAGGACGTGAGAGGGTCAGGACGTGAGGTGGTCAGGACGTGAGGGGGTCAGGACGTGAGGCGGTCAGGACGTGAGGGGGTCAGGACGTGAGGAGTTCAGGACGTGAGGGGGTCAGGGCGTGAGGGGGTCAGGATGTGAGGGGGTCAGGATGTGAGGTGGTCAGGACGTGAGGGGGTCAGCACGCAATGGGGTCAGGACGTGAGGGGATCAGGACGTGAGAGGTTCAGGACGTGAGGGGATCAGGACGTGAGGGGGTCAGGATGTGAGAGAGTCAGGACGTGAGAGGGTCAGGATGTGAGAGGGTCAGGACGTGAGGTGGACAGCACGTGAGGGGGTCAGTCCGTGAGGGGGTCAGGACTTCAGGGGTTCAGGACGTGAGGGGGTCAGGAGGTGAGGGGATCAGGACGTGAGAGGGTCAGGACGTGAGGTGGACAGGACGTGAGGGGGTCAGGCCGTGAGCGGGTCAGGACTTGAGGGGTTCAGGACGTGAGAGGGTCAGGAGGTGAGGGGATTAGGACGTGAGGGGGTCAGGACGTGTGGGGGTCAGGACGTGAGGGGTTCAGGACGTGAGGGGGTCAGGACGTGAGGGGTTCAGGACGTGAGGGGATCAGGACGTGAGAGGGTCAGGACGTGAGGGGTCAGATCGTGAGGGGATCAGGACGTGAGGGTGTCAGGACGTGAGGAGGATCAGGACGTGAGGGGGTCAGATCGTGAGGGGATCAGGACGTGAGGGTGTCACGACGTGAGGGGATCCGGACATGAGGGGGTCAGAACGTGAGGGGGTCAGGTCATGAGTCGATCAGGACGTGAGGGGGTCAGGACCTGAGTGGGTCAGAAAGTGAGGGGATCAGGTCCTGAGGGGGTCAGAACGTGAGGGGGTCAGTTCGTGAGTGGATCCGGACGTGAGGGGGTCAGGACGTGAGGGGGTCAGGACGTTAGGGGGTCAGGACGTGAGAGGGTCAGGATGTGAGGGGGTCTGGACGTGAATGTGTCAGTACGTGAGGGGGTCAGCGCGTGATAGGGTCAGGATGTGAGGGGGTCAGGACGTGAGAGGGTCAGGATGTGAGGGGGTCAGGACTTGAGGGGGTCAGGACGTGAGGGGTCAGGACGTGAGGGGGTCAAGGCGTGAGGGGATCAGGACGTGAGGAGGTCAGGACGTGAGGGGGTCAGGACGTGAGGGGATCAGGACGTGAGGGGGTCAGTACGTGAGGGGGTCAGGACGTGAGGGGATCAGGACGTGAGGGGGTCAGGACGTGAGGAGGTCAGGACGTGAGGGGGTCAGGACGTGAGGGGGTCAGGACGTGAGGGGATCAGGACGTGAGGGGGTCAGGACGTGAGGGGGTCAGGTCGTGAGGGGGTCAGGACGTGAGGGGGTCAGGACGTGAGTGGGTCAGGACGTGAGGGGGTCAGGACGTGAGGGGATCAGGACGTGAGGCGGTCAGGACGTGAGAGGGTCAGGACATGAGGGGGTCAGGACGTGAGGGGGTCAGGACGTGAGGAGGATCAGGACGTGAGGGGGTCAGGACGTGAGCGGTCAGGACGTGAGGGGTCAGATCGTGAGGGGATCAGGACGTGAGGGTGTCAGGACGTGAGGGGGTCAGGACGTGAGGGTGTCAGGACGTGAGGGGATCAAGACGTGAGGAGGATCAGGACGTGAGGGGGTCACGACGTGAGGGGATCCGGACATGAGGCGGTCAGAACGTGAGGGGGTCAGGTCATGAGTGGATCAGGACGTGAGGGGGTCAGGACGTGAGTGGGTCAGAAAGTGAGGGGATCAGGTCCTGAGGGGGTCAGAACGTGAGGGGGTCAGCTCGTGAGTGGATCCGGGCGTGAGGGGGTCAGGACGTGAGGGGGTCAGGACGTTAGGGGGTCAGGACGTGAGAGGGTCAGGACGTGAGGGGGTCAGGACGTGAGGGGATCAGGACGTGAGAGGGTCAGGACGTGAGGGGATCAGGACGTGAGGGGATCAGGACGTGAGGGTGTCAGGACGTGAGAGGGTCAGGATGTGAGGGGGTCAGGATGTGAGGGGGTCTGGACGTGAATGTGTCAGTACGTGAGGGGGTCAGCGCGTGATAGGGTCAGGATGTGAGGGGGTCAGGACGTGAGAGGGTCAGGATGTGAGGGGGTCAGGACTTGAGGGGGTCAGGACGTGAGGGGTCAGGACGTGAGGGGGTCAAGGCGTGAGGGGATCAGGACGTGAGGGGGTCAGGACGTGAGGGGATCAGGACGTGAGGGGGTCAGAACGTGAGGGGGTCAGGACGTGAGGGGATCAGGACGTGAGGGGGTCAGGACGTGAGGAGGTCAGGACGTGAGGGGGTCAGGACGTGAGAGGGTCAGGATGTGAGGGGGTCAGGACTTGAGGGGGTCAGGACGTGAGGGGTCAGGACGTGAGGGGGTCAAGGCGTGAGGGGATCAGGACGTGAGGGGGTCAGGACGTGAGGGGATCAGGACGTGAGGGGGTCAGAACGTGAGGGGGTCAGGACGTGAGGGGATCAGGACGTGAGGGGGTCAGGACGTGAGGGGGTCAGGACGTGAGGGGGTCAGGACGTGAGGGGGTCAGGACGTGAGGGGATCAGGACGTGAGGGGTTCAGGACGTCAGTGGGTCAGGACGTGAGTGAGACAGGACGTGAGGGGGTCAGGACGTGAGGGGGTCAGGACGTGAGGGGGTCAGGACGTGAGGGGGTCAGGACGTGAGGGGGTCAGGATGTGAGGGGGTCAGGACGTGAGGGGATCAGAACGTGAGGGGGTCAGGACGTGAGGGGGTCAGAACGTGAGGGGGTCAGGACGTGTGGGGATCAGGACGTGAGGGGTTCAGGACGTCAGTGGGTCAGGACGTGAGGTCGTCAGGACGTGAGTGGGACAGGACGTGAGGGGGTCAGGATGTGAGGGGGTCAGGATGTGAGAGGGTCAGGATGTGAGGGGGTCAGGACGTGAGGTCGTCAGGACGTGAGTGGGACAGGACGTGAGGGGGTCAGGATGTGAGGGGGTCAGGATGTGAGGGGGTCAGGATGTGAGAGGGTCAGGATGTGAGGGGGTCAGGACGTGAGGGGGTCAGGACGTGAGCGGGTCAGGATGTGAGGGGGTCAGGACGTGAGGGGATCAGAACGTGAGGGGGTCAGGATGTAAGGGGGTCAGGACTTGAGGGTGTCAGGACGTGAGGGGATCAGGACGTGAGGGGGTCAGGACGTGAGGGGATCAGAACGTGAGGGGGTCAGGACGTGAGGGGGTCAGGATGTGAGAGGGTCAGGGCGTGAGGGGGTCAGGACGTGAGGGGGTCAGGACGTGAGGGGGTCAGGGCGTGAGGGGATCAGGACGTGAGGGGATCAGGGCGTGAGGGGGTCAGGATGTGAGAGGATCAGGACTTGAGGGAATCAGGATGTGAGGGGGTCAGGACGTGACGGGGCCAGGACGTTAGGGGGTCAGGACGTGAGGGGTCAGGACGTGAGAGGATCAGGACGTGAGGGGGTCAGGACGTGAGGGCGTCAGGACGTGAGAGGGTCAGGACGTGAGGGCGTCAGGACGTGACGGGGCCAGGACGTTAGGGGGTCAGGACGTGAGGGGGTCAGGAAGTGAGGGGATCAGGACGTGAGGGGGTCAGGACGTGAGGGGGTCAGGAAGTGAGGGTATCAGGACCTGAGGGGGTCAGGACGTGAAGGGGTCAGGACATTAGGGGGTCAGGACGTGAGAGGATCAGGACGTGAGGCGAACAGGACGTGAGGGGATCAGGACCTGAGGGGGTCAGGACGTGAGGGGATCAGGACGTGAGGGGCTCAGGACCTGAGTGGGTCAGGACGTGAGGGGGTCAGGACGTGAGGGGGTCAGGACGTGGGGAGTCAGGACATGAGGGGTTCAAGACTTGAGGGATTTGTACGTGAGGGGATCAGGACGTGAGTGGTTCAGAACGTAAGGGGGTTAGGATGTGAGGGGTTCAGGACGTGAGGGGGTCAGTACGTGAGGGGATCAGGACGTGAGGGGATCAGGACGTGAGGGGATCAGGACGTGAGAGGGTCAGGACGTGAGGTGGTCAGGACGTGAGGGGGTCAGGACGTGAGGGGGTCAGGACGTGAGGGGGTCAGGACGTGAGGGGGTCAGGACGTGAGGAGTTCAGGACGTGAGGGGGTCAGGGCGTGAGGGGGTCAGGATGTGAGGGGGTCAGGATGTGAGGTGGTCAGGACGTGAGGGGGTCAGCACGCAATGGGGTCAGGACGTGAGGGGATCAGGACGTGAGAGGTTCAGGACGTGAGGGGATCAGGACGTGAGGGGGTCAGGATGTGAGAGAGTCAGGACGTGAGAGGGTCAGGATGTGAGAGGGTCAGGACGTGAGGTGGACAGCACGTGAGGGGGTCAGTCCGTGAGGGGGTCAGGACTTCAGGGGTTCAGGACGTGAGGGGGTCAGGAGGTGAGGGGATTAGGACGTGAGGGGGTCAGGACGTGTGGGGGTCAGGACGTGAGGGGTTCAGGACGTGAGGGGGTCAGGACGTGAGGGGTTCAGGACGTGAGGGGATCAGGACGTGAGAGGGTCAGGACGTGAGGGGTTCAGGACGTGAGGGGATCAGGACGTGAGAGGGTCAGGACGTGAGGGGTCAGATCGTGAGGGGATCAGGACGTGAGGGTGTCAGGACGTGAGGAGGATCAGGACGTGAGGGGGTCAGATCGTGAGGGGATCAGGACGTGAGGGTGTCACGACGTGAGGGGATCCGGACATGAGGGGGTCAGAACGTGAGGGGGTCAGGTCATGAGTGGATCAGGACGTGAGGGGGTCAGGACCTGAGTGGGTCAGAAAGTGAGGGGATCAGGTCCTGAGGGGGTCAGAACGTGAGGGGGTCAGTTCGTGAGTGGATCCGGACGTGAGGGGGTCAGGACGTGAGGGGGTCAGGACGTTAGGGGGTCAGGACGTGAGAGGGTCAGGATGTGAGGGGGTCTGGACGTGAATGTGTCAGTACGTGAGGGGGTCAGCGCGTGATAGGGTCAGGATGTGAGGGGGTCAGGACGTGAGAGGGTCAGGATGTGAGGGGGTCAGGACTTGAGGGGGTCAGGACGTGAGGGGTCAGGACGTGAGGGGGTCAAGGCGTGAGGGGATCAGGACGTGAGGAGGTCAGGACGTGAGGGGGTCAGGACGTGAGGGGATCAGGACGTGAGGGGGTCAGTACGTGAGGGGGTCAGGACGTGAGGGGATCAGGACGTGAGGGGGTCAGGACGTGAGGAGGTCAGGACGTGAGGGGGTCAGGACGTGAGGGGGTCAGGACGTGAGGGGATCAGGACGTGAGGGGGTCAGGACGTGAGGGGGTCAGGACGTGAGGGGATCAGGACGTGAGGGGGTCAGGACGTGAGTGGGTCAGGACGTGAGGGGGTCAGGACGTGAGGGGATCAGGACGTGAGGCGGTCAGGACGTGAGGGGGTCAGGACGTGAGGGGATCAGGATGTGAGGGGATCAGGATGTGAGGGGGTCAGGACGTGAGAGAGTCAGGACGTGAGGGGGTCAGGACGTGAGGGGGTCAGGACGGGAGGGGGTCAGGACGTGAGAGAGTTAGGACGTGAGAGGGTCAGGACGTGAGGGGGTCAGGACGTGAGGGGATCAGGGCGTGTGGGGTACAGGACGTGAGGGGGTCAGGATGTGAGGGGATCAGGACGTGAGGGGGTCAGGACGTGAGGGGGTCAGGACGTTAGGGGGTCAGGACGTGAGAGGGTCAGGACGTGAGGGGGTCAGGACGTGAGGGGATCAGGACGTGAGAGGGTCAGGACGTGAGGGGATCAGGAGGTGAGGGGATCAGGACGTGAGAGGGTCAGGACGTGAGGTGGACAGGACGTGAGGGGGTCAGGCCGTGAGCGGGTCAGGACTTGAGGGGTTCAGGACGTGAGAGGGTCAGGAGGTGAGGGGATTAGGACGTGAGGGGGTCAGGACGTGTGGGGGTCAGGACGTGAGGGGTTCAGGACATGAGGGGGTCAGGACGTGAGGGGTTCAGGACGTGAGGGGATCAGGACGTGAGAGGGTCAGGACGTGAGGGGTCAGATCGTGAGGGGATCAGGACGTGAGGGTGTCAGGATGTGAGGAGGATCAGGACGTGAGGGGGTCACGACGTGAGGGGATTCGGACATGAGGGGGTCAGAACGTGAGGGGGTCAGGTCATGAGTGGATCAGGACGTGAGGGGGTCAGGACGTGAGTGGGTCAGAAAGTGAGGGGATCAGGTCCTGAGGGGGTCAGAACGTGAGGGGGTCAGTTCGTGAGTGGATCCGGACGTGAGGGGGTCAGGACGTGAGGGGGTCAGGACGTTAGGGGGTCAGGACGTGAGAGGGTCAGGATGTGAGGGGGTCTGGACGTGAATGTGTCAGTACGTGAGGGGGTCAGCGCGTGATAGGGTCAGGATGTGAGGGGGTCAGGACGTGAGAGGGTCAGGATGTGAGGGGGTCAGGACTTGAGGGGGTCAGGACGTGAGGGGTCAGGATGTGAGGGGGTCAAGGCGTGAGGGGATCAGGACGTGAGGGGGTCAGGACGTGAGGGGGTCAGGACGTGAGGGGATCAGGACGTGAGGGGGTCAGAACGTGAGGGGGTCAGGACGTGAGGGGATCAGGACGTGAGGGGGTCAGGACGTGAGGAGGTCAGGACGTGAGGGGGTCAGGACGTGAGGGGGTCAGGACGTGAGGGGATCAGGACGTGAGGGGGTCAGGACGTGAGGGGGTCAGGACGTGAGGAGGTCAGGACGTGAGGGGGTCAGGATGTGAGAGGGTCAGGACGTGAGGGGATCAGGACGTGAGGGGATCAGGACATGAGGGGATCAGTACGTGAGGGGGTCAGGACGTGAGGGGATCAGGACGTGAGGGGATCAGGACGTGAGCGGATCAGGACGTGAGGGGGTCAGGACGTGAGTGGGTCAGGACGTGAGGGGGTCAGGACGTCAGGGGATCAGGACGTGAGGCGGTCAGGACGTGAGGGGGTCAGGACGTGAGGGGATCAGGATGTGAGGGGATCAGGATGTGAGGGGGTCAGGACGTGAGGGGGTCAGGACGGGAGGGGGTCAGGACGTGAGAGAGTCAGGACGTGAGAGGGTCAGGACGTGAGGGGGTCAGGACGTGAGGGGATCAGGACGTGAGAGGGTCAGGACGTGAGGGGATCAGGACGTGAGAGGGTCAGGACGTGAGGGGATCAGGACGTGAGGGGGTCAGGACGTGTGTGGGTCAGGACGTGAGGGGGTCAGGACGTGAGGGGGTCAGGACGTGAGGGGGTCAGGACGTGAAGGGGTCAGAAATTGAGGGGATCAGGATGTGAGGGGTCAGGTTGTGAGGGGAACAGAATGTGAGAGGGTCAGGATGTGAGGGGGTCAGGACGTGAGGGGGTCAGGACGTGAGGGGGTCAGGACTTTAGTGGGTCAGGAAGTGAGGGGATCAGGATGTGAGGGGGTCAGGACGTGAGGGGGTCAGCGCGTGAGAGGGTCAGGATGTGAGGGGGTCAGCACGTGAGAGGGTCAGAATGTGAGGGGGTCAGGAAGTGAGGGAGTCAGAAGGTGAGGGGGTCAGTTCGTGAGTGGATCCGGACGTGAGGGGATCAGGATGTGAGGGGGTCAGTGCGTGAGCGGATTAGGACGTGAGAGGGTCAGGACGTGAGGGGATCAGGACGTGAGGGGGTCAGGACGTGTGTGGGTCAGGACGTGAGGGGGTCAGGACGTGAGGGGATCAGGACGTGGGGGGGTCAGGACGTGAGGGGGTCAGGACGTGAAGGGGTCAGAAATTGAGGGGATCAGGATGTGAGGGGGTCAGGTTGTGAGGGGATCAGGATGTGAGAGGGTCAGGATGTGAGGGGGTCAGGACGTGAGGGGGTCAGGACGTGAGAGGGTCAGGATGTGAGGGGGTCAGGACGTGAGGTGGTCAGGACGTGAGGGTGTCAGGACGTGAGGGGGTCAGCGCGTGAGAGGGTCAGGATGTGAGGGGGTCAGCACGTGAGAGGGTCAGGATGTGAGGGGGTCAGGAAATGGGTGGGTCAGGACGTGAGAGGGTCAGGATGTGAGGTGGTCAGTACGTGAGAGGGTCAGGACGTGTGGGTGTCAGGACGTGAGGGGATCAGGACGTGAGGGGGTCAGGACGTGAGGGGATCAGAACGTGAGGGGGTCAGGACGTGAGGGGGTCAGGATGTGAGAGGGTCAGGATGTGAGGGGGTCAGGACGTGAGGGGATCAGGACGTGAGGGGGTCAGGACGTGAGGGGATCATGACGTGAGGGGGTCAGGATGTGAGGGGGTCAGGATGTGAGGGGGTCAGGATGTGAGGGGGTCAGGAAGTGAGGGGGTCAGGATGTGAGAGGGTCAGGATGTGAGGGGGTCAGGACGTGAGGGGGTCAGGACGTGAGGGGATCATGACGTGAGGGGGTCAGGATGAGAGAGGGTCAGGAAGTGAGGGCGTCAGGATGTGAGGGGGTCAGGAAGTGAGGGGGTCAGGATGTGAGAGGGTCAGGATGTGAGGGGGTCAGGACGTGAGGGGGTCAGGACGTGAGGGGATCATGACGTGAGGGGGTCAGGACGTGAGGTGGTCAGGATGTGAGAGGGTCAGGACGTGAGGTGGTCAGGACGTGAGGGGATCGGGATGTGAGGGGATCAGGACGTGAGACGGTCAGGATGTGAGGGGGTCAGGACGTGAGAGGGTCAGGACTTGAGAGGGTCAGGATGTGAGGGGGTCAGGACGTGAGGGGATCAGGGCGTGAGGGAATCAGGACGTGTGGGGTACTGGACGTGAGGGGGTCAGGATGTGAGGGGATCAGGACGTGAGGGGGTCAGGATGTGAGGGGGTCAGGATGTGAGAGGGTCAGGACTTGAGAGGGTCAGGATGTGAGGGGGTCAGGACGTGAGGGGATCAGGGCGTGAGGGAATCAGGACGTGTGGGGTACTGGACGTGAGGGGGTCAGGACTTGAGGGGATCAGGACGTGAGGGGGTCAGAACGTTAGGGGGTCAGGACGTGAGAGGGTCAGGACGTGAGGGGGTCAGGACGTGAGGGGATCAGGACGTGAGGGGATCAGGACGTGAGAGGGTCAGGACGTGAGGGGATCAGGACGTGAGAGGGTCAGAACGTGAGGGGATCAGGACGTGAGGGGGTCAGGACGTTAGGGGGTCAGGACGTGAGAGGGTCAGGACGTGAGGGGGTCAGGACGTGAGGGGATCAGGACGTGAGGGGATCAGGACGTGAGAGGGTCAGGACGTGAGGGGATCAGGACGTGAGTGGGTCAGGACGTGTGTGGGTCAGGACGTCAGGGGGTCAGGACGTGAGAGGGTCAGGACGTGAGAGGGTCAGAACGTGAGGGGCTCAGGACGTGAGAGGGTCAGGACGTGAGGGGATCAGGACGTGAGGGGTTCAGGACGTGAGGGGTTCAGGACGTGAGGGGATCAGGACGTGAGAGGGTCAGGACGTGAGGGGATCAGGACGTGAGGGGTTCAGGACGTGTGTGGGTCAGGACGTCAGGGGGTCAGGACGTGAGGGGGTCAGGACGTGAGGGGGTCAGGACGTGAAGGGGTCAGAAATTGAGGGGATCAGGATATGAGGGGTCAGGTTGTGAGGGGGTCAGGATGTGAGAGGGTCAGGACGTGAGGGGATCAGGATGTGAGGGGGTCAGGACGTGAGGGGGTCAGGACGTGAGTGGGTCAGGAAGTGAGGGGATCAGGACCTGAGGGGGTCTGAACGTGAGGGGCTCAGTTCGTGAGTGGATCCGGACGTGAGGGGGTCAGGATGTGAGGGGGTCAGGACGTGAGCGGATTAGGACGTGAGAGGGTCAGGACGTGTGTGGGTCAGTGCGTGAGGGGATCAGGACGTGAGAGGGTCAGGACGTGAGGGGATCAGGACCTGAGGGTGTCAGAAGGTGAGGGGGTCAGTTCGTGAGTGGATCCGGACGTGACGGGGTCAGGATGTGAGGGGGTCAGGACGTGAGCGGATTAGGACGTGAGAGGGTCAGGACGTGAGGGGATCAGGACGTGAGGGGGTCAGAACGTGTGTGGGTCAGGACGTGAGGGGGTCAGGACGTGAGGGGATCAGGACGTGAGGGGGTCAGGACGTGTGTGGGTCAGGACGTGAGGGGGTCAGGACGTGAGGGGGTCAGGACGTGAGGGGATCAGGACGTGAGGGTGTCAGGACGTGAGGGGATCAGGACGTGAGGGGGTCAGGACGTGAGGGGGTCAGGACGTGAGGGGATCAGGACGTGAGGGGGTCAGAACGTGTGTGGGTCAGGACGTGAGGGGGTCAGGACGTGAGGGGATCAGGACGTGAGGGGGTCAGGACGTGAGGGGATCAGGACGTGAGGGGGTCAGGACGTGAGGGGATCAGGACGTGAGGGGGTCAGCACGCAATGGGGTCAGGAAGTGAGAGGGTCAGGACGTGAGAGGGTCAGGAGGTGAGGGGATTAGGACGTGAGGGGGTCAGGACGTGTGGGGGTCAGGACGTGAGGGGTTCAGGACGTGAGGGGGTCAGGACGTGAGGGGTTCAGGACGTGAGGGGATCAGGACGTGAGAGGGTCAGGACGTGAGGGGTCAGATCGTGAGGGGATCAGGACGTGAGGGTGTCAGGATGTGAGGAGGATCAGGACGTGAGGGGGTCACGACGTGAGGGGATCCGGACATGAGGGGGTCAGAACGTGAGGGCGTCAGGTCATGAGTGGATCAGGACGTGAGGGGGTCAGGACGTGAGTGGGTCAGAAAGTGAGGGGATCAGGTCCTGAGGGGGTCAGGACGTGAGTGGGTCAGGAAGTGAGGGGATCAGGACCTGAGGGGGTCTGAACGTGAGGGGGTCAGTTCGTGAGTGGATCCGGACGTGAGGGGGTCAGGACGTGAGGGGGTCAGGACGTTAGGGGGTCAGGACGTGAGAGGGTCAGGATGTGAGGGGGTCTGGACGTGAATGTGTCAGTACGTGAGGGGGTCAGCGCGTGATAGGGTCAGGATGTGAGGGGGTCAGGACGTGAGAGGGTCAGGATGTGAGGGGGTCAGGACTTGAGGGGGTCAGGACGTGAGGGGTCAGGACGTGAGGGGGTCAAGGCGTGAGGGGATCAGGACGTGAGGCGGTCAGGACGTGAGGGGGTCAGGACGTGAGGGGATCAGGACGTGAGGGGGTCAGAACGTGAGGGGGTCAGGACGTGAGGGGATCAGGACGTGAGGGGGTCAGGACGTGAGGAGGTCAGGACGTGAGGGGGTCAGGACGTGAGGGGGTCAGGACGTGAGGGGGTCAGGACGTGAGGGGGTCAGGACGTGAGGAGGTCAGGACGTGAGGGGGTCAGGATGTGAGAGGGTCAGGACGTGAGGGGATCAGGACGTGAGGGGATCAGGACATGAGGGGATCAGTACGTGAGGGGGTCAGGACGTGAGGGGGTCAGGACGTGAGGGGGTCAGTACGTGAGGGGATCAGGACGTGAGGGGGTCAGGACGTGAGTGGGTCAGGACGTGAGGGGGTCAGGACGTGAGGGGATCAGGACGTGAGGCGGTCAGGACGTGAGGGGGTCAGGACGTGATGGGATCAGGATGTGAGGGGATCAGGATGTGAGGGGGTCAGGACGTGAGAGAGTCAGGACGTGAGGGGGTCAGGACGTGAGGGGGTCAGGACGGGAGGGGGTCAGGACGTGAGAGAGTCAGGACGTGAGAGGGTCAGGACGTGAGGGGGTCAGGACGTGAGGGGATCAGGGCGTGTGGGGTACAGGACGTGAGGGGGTCAGGATGTGAGGGGATCAGGACGTGAGGGGGTCAGGACGTGAGGGGGTCAGGACGTTAGGGGGTCAGGACGTGAGAGGGTCAGGACGTGAGGGGGTCAGGACGTGAGGGGATCAGGACGTGAGAGGGTCAGGACGTGAGGGGATCAGGACGTGAGAGGGTCAGGACGTGAGGGGATCAGGACGTGAGGGGGTCAGGACGTGTGTGGGTCAGGACGTGAGGGGGTCAGGACGTGAGGGGGTCAGGACGTGAGGGGGTCAGGACGTGAGGGGGTCAGGACGTGAAGGGGTCAGAAATTGAGGGGATCAGGATGTGAGGGGTCAGGTTGTGAGGGGAACAGAATGTGAGAGGGTCAGGATGTGAGGGGGTCAGGACGTGAGGGGGTCAGGACGTGAGGGGGTCAGGACGTGAGTGGGTCAGGAAGTGAGGGGATCAGGATGTGAGGGGGTCAGGACGTGAGAGGGTCCGGACGTGAGGGGGTCAGCGCGTGAGAGGGTCAGGATGTGAGGGGGTCAGCACGTGAGAGGGTCAGAATGTGAGGGGGTCAGGAAGTGAGGGAGTCAGAAGGTGAGGGGGTCAGTTCGTGAGTGGATCCGGACGTGAGGGGATCAGGATGTGAGGGGGTCAGTGCGTGAGCGGATTAGGACGTGAGAGGGTCAGGACGTGAGGGGATCAGGACGTGAGGGGGTCAGGACGTGTGTGGGTCAGGACGTGAGGGGGTCAGGACGTGAGGGGATCAGGATGTGGGGGGGTCAGGACGTGAGGGGGTCAGGACGTGAAGGGGTCAGAAATTGAGGGGATCAGGATGTGAGGGGGTCAGGTTGTGAGGGGATCAGGATGTGAGAGGGTCAGGATGTGAGGGGGTCAGGACGTGAGGGGGTCAGGACGTGAGAGGGTCAGGATGTGAGGGGGTCAGGACGTGAGGTGGTCAGGACGTGAGGGTGTCAGGACGTGAGGGGGTCAGCGCGTGAGAGGGTCAGGATGTGAGGGGGTCAGCACGTGAGAGGGTCAGGATGTGAGGGGGTCAGGAAATGGGTGGGTCAGGACGTGAGAGGGTCAGGACGTGAGGTGGTCAGTACGTGAGAGGGTCAGGACGTGTGGGTGTCAGGACGTGAGGGGATCAGGACGTGAGGGGGTCAGGACGTGAGGGGATCAGAACGTGAGGGGGTCAGGACGTGAGGGGGTCAGGATGTGAGAGGGTCAGGATGTGAGGGGGTCAGGACGTGAGGGGATCAGGACGTGAGGGGGTCAGAACGTGAGGGGATCATGACGTGAGGGGGTCAGGATGTGAGGGGGTCAGGATGTGAGGGGGTCAGGACGTGAGGGGATCATGACGTGAGGGGGTCAGGATGAGAGAGGGTCAGGAAGTGAGGGCCTCAGGATGTGAGGGGGTCAGGAAGTGAGGGGGTCAGGATGTGAGAGGGTCAGGATGTGAGGGGGTCAGGACGTGAGGGGGTCAGGACGTGAGGGGATCATGACGTGAGGGGGTCAGGACGTGAGGTGGTCAGGATGTGAGAGGGTCAGGACGTGAGGTGGTCAGGACGTGAGGGGATCGGGATGTGAGGGGATCAGGACGTGAGACGGTCAGGATGTGAGGGGGTCAGGATGTGAGAGGGTCAGGACTTGAGAGGGTCAGGATGTGAGGGGGTCAGGACGTGAGGGGATCAGGGCGTGAGGGAATCAGGACGTGTGGGGTACTGGACGTGAGGGGGTCAGGATGTGAGGGGATCAGGACGTGAGGGGGTCAGGATGTGAGGGGGTCAGGATGTGAGAGGGTCAGGACTTGAGAGGGTCAGGATGTGAGGGGGTCAGGGCGTGAGGGGATCAGGGCGTGAGGGAATCAGGACGTGTGGGGTACTGGACGTGAGGGGGTCAGGACGTGAGGGGATCAGGACGTGAGGGGGTCAGGACGTTAGGGGGTGAGGACGTGAGAGGGTCAGGACGTGAGGGGGTCAGGACGTGAGGGGATCAGGACGTGAGGGGATCAGGACGTGAGAGGGTCAGGACGTGAGGGGATCAGGACGTGAGAGGGTCAGAACGTGAGGGGATCAGGACGTGAGGGGGTCAGGACGTTAGGGGGTCAGGACGTGAGAGGGTCAGGACGTGAGGGGGTCAGGACGTGAGGGGATCAGGACGTGAGGGGATCAGGACTTGAGAGGGTCAGGACGTGAGGGGATCAGGACGTGAGAGGGTCAGAACGTGAGGGGCTCAGGACGTGAGAGGGTCAGGACGTGAGGGGATCAGGACGTGAGGGGTTCAGGACGTGTGTGGGTCAGGACGTCAGGGGGTCAGGACGTGAGGGGGTCAGGACGTGAGGGGGTCAGGACGTGAAGGGGTCAGAAATTGAGGGGATCAGGATATGAGGGGTCAGGTTGTGAGGGGGTCAGGATGTGAGAGGGTCAGGACGTGAGGGGGTCAGGATGTGAGGGGGTCAGGACGTGAGGTGGTCAGGACGTGAGGGTGTCAGGACGTGAGGGGGTCAGCGCGTGAGAGGGTCAGGATGTGAGGGGGTCAGGACGTGAGGGGGTCAGGACGTGAGTGGGTCAGGAAGTGAGGGGATCAGGACCTGAGGGGGTCAGAACGTGAGGGGCTCAGTTCGTGAGTGGATCCGGACGTGAGGGGGTCAGGATGTGAGGGGGTCAGGACGTGAGCGGATTAGGACGTGAGAGGGTCAGGACGTGTGTGGGTCAGTGCGTGAGGGGATCAGGACGTGAGAGGGTCAGGACGTGAGGGGATCAGGACCTGAGGGGGTCAGAAGGTGAGGGGGTCAGTTCGTGAGTGGATCCGGACGTGAGGGGGTCAGGATGTGAGGGGGTCAGGACGTGAGCGGATTAGGACGTGAGAGGGTCAGGACGTGAGGGGATCAGGACGTGAGGATGTCAGAACGTGTGTGGGTCAGGACGTGAGGGGGTCAGGACGTGAGGGGATCAGGACGTGAGGGGGTCAGGACGTGTGTGGGTCAGGACGTGAGGGGGTCAGGACGTGAGGGGGTCAGGACGTGAGGGGATCAGGACGTGAGGGGGTCAGGACCTGAGGGGATCAGGACCTGAGGGGGTCAGAACGTGAGGGGGTCATGTCATGAGTCGATCAGGACGTGAGGGGGTCAGGACGTGAGGGGATCAGGACGTGAGGGGATCAGGACGTGAGGGGATCAGGACGTGAGGGGGTCAGGACGTGAGGGGGTCAGGACGTGAGGGGATCAGGACGTGAGGGGGTCAGAACGTGTGTGGGTCAGGACGTGAGGGGGTCAGGACGTGAGGGGATCAGGACGTGAGGGGGTCAGGACGTGAGGGGATCAGGACGTGAGGGGGTCAGGACGTGAGGGGATCAGGACGTGAGGGGGTCAGCACGCAATGGGGTCAGGAAGTGAGGGGGTCAGGACAAAAAGAACAAAGAACAAAGAAATGTACAGCACAGGAACAGGCCCTTCGGCCCTCCAAGCCCGTGCCGACCATACTGCCCGACTAAACTACAATCTTCTACACTTCCTGGGTCCGTATCCTTCTATTCCCATCCTATTCATATATTTGTCAAGATGCCCCTTAAATGTCCCTATCGTCCCTGCCTCCACTACCTCCTCCGGTAGCGAGTTCCAGGCACCCACTACCCTCTGCGTAAAAAACTTGCCTCGTACATCTACTCTAAACTTTGCCCCTCTCACCTTAAACCTATGCCCCCTAGTAATTGACCCCTCTACCCTGGGGAAAAGCCTCTGACTATCCACTCTGTCTATGCCCCTCATAATTTTGTAGACCTCTATCAGGTCGCCCCTCAACCTCCTTCGTTCCAGTGAGAACAAACCGAGTTTATTCAATCGCTCCTCATAGCTTATGCCCTCCATACCAGGCAACATTCTGGTAAATCTCTTCTGCACCCTCTCTAAAGCCTCCACATCCTTCTGGTAGTGTGGCGACCAGAATTGAACACTATACTCCAAGTGTGGCCTAACTAAGGTTCTATACAGCTGCAACATGACTTGCCAATTCTTATACTCAATGCCCCGGCCAATGAAGGCAAGCATGCCGTATGCCTTCTTGACTACCTTCTCCACCTGTGTAGCCCCTTTCAGTGATCTGTGGACCTGTACTCCTAGATCTCTTTGACTTTCAATACTCTTGAGGGTTCTACCATTCACTGTATATTCCCTACCTGCATTAGCCCTTCCAAAATGCATTACCTCACATTTGTCCAGGTTAAACTCCATCTGCCATCTCTCCGCCCAAGTCTCCAGACAATCTAAATCCTGCTGTATCCTCAGACAGTCCTCATCGCTATCCGCAATTCCACCAACCTTTGTGTCGTCTGCAAACTTACTAATCAGACCAGTTACATTTTCCTCCAAATCATTTATATATACTACAAAGAGCAAATGTCCCAGCACTGATCCCTGTGGAACACCACTGGTCACAGCCCTCCAATTAGAAAAGCATCCCTCCATTGCTACCCTCTGCCTTCTATGGCCTAGCCAGTTCTGTATCCACCTTGCCAGTTCACCCCTGATCCCGTGTGACTTCACCTTTTGTACTAGTCTACCATGAGGGACCTTGTCAAAGGCCTTACTGAAGTCCATATAGACAACATCTACTGCCCTACCTGCATCAATCATCTTAGTGACCTCCTCGAAAAACTCTATCAAGTTAGTGAGACACGACCTCCCCTTCACAAAACCGTGCTGCCTCTCACTAATACGTCCATTTGCTTCCAAATGGGAGTAGATCCTGTCTCGAAGAATTCTCTCCAGTAATTTCCCTCCCACTGAAGTAAGGCTCACCGGCCTGTAGTTCCCGGGATTATCCCTGCCACCCTTCTTAAACAGAGGAACAACATTGGCTATTCTCCAGTCCTCCGGGACATCCCCTGAAGACAGCGAGGATCCAAAGATTTCTGTCAAGGCCTCAGCAATTTCCTCTCCAGCCTCCTTCAGTATTCTGGGGTAGATCCCATCCGGCCCTGGGGACTTATCTACCTTAATATTTTTTAAGACACCCAACACCTCGTCTTTTTGGATCACATACACACACAATAACACCGCCAACACGCACACTAACCCGCCGACACACACTAACCCGCCCAAACACATACTAACCCCAAATTGTATTTGCCAATGACTTTTCATGGCCCCTTCTAGCCCTCCTGACTCCTTGCTTAAGTTCCTTCCTACTTTCCTTATATGCCACACAGGCTTCGTCTGTTCCCAGCCTTTTAGCCCTGACAAATGCCTCCTTTTTCTTTTTGACGAGGCCTACAATATCACTCGTCATCCAAGGTTCCCGAAAATTGCCGTATTTATCTTTCTTCCTCACAGGAACATGCCTGTCCTGCATTCCTTTCAACTGTCACTTGAAAGCCTCCCACATGTCAGATGTTGATTTGCCCTCAAACATCCGCCCCCAATCTATGTTCTTCAGTTCCCGCCTAATATTGTTATAATTAGCCTTCCCCCAATTTAGCACATTCATCCTCGGACCACTCTTATCCTTGTCCACCAGTACTTTAAAACTTACTGAATTGTGGTCACTGTTACCGAAATGCTCCCCTACTGAAACATCTACCACCTGGCCGGGCTCATTCCCCAATACCAGGTCCAGTACCGCCTCTTCCCTCAGGGGTCAGGATGTGAGGGGGTCAGGACGTGAGGGGGTCAGGACGTGAGGGGGTCAGGACGTGAGGGGGTCAGGATGTGAGAGGGTCAGGATGTGAGGGGGTCAGGACGTGAGGGGAACGGGACGTGAGGGGGTCAGGACGTGAGGGGGTCAGGATGTGAGAGAGTCAGGACGTGAGAGGGTCAGGACGTGAGGGGGTCAGGATGTGAGGGGGTCAGGACGTGAGGGGGTCAGAACGTGAGTGGTTCAGGACGTGAGGGGATCAGGACGTGAGGGGATCAGAACGTGAGGGGCTCAGGACGTGAGGGGGTCAGGACGTGAGGGGGTCAGGACGTGAGGGGGTAAGGATGTGAGGGGGTCAGAACGTGAGGGGGTCAGGATGTGAGAGGGTCAGGATGTGAGGGGGTCAGGACGTGAGGGGGTCAGGACGTGAGGGGGTCAGGACGTGAGGGGGTCAGGATGTGAGAGGGTCAGGATGTGAGGGGGTCAGGACGTGAGGGGAACGGGACGTGAGGGGGTCAGGACGTGAGGGGGTCAGGATGTGAGAGGGTCAGGATGTGAGGGGGTCAGGACGTGAGGGGGTCAGGACGTGAGGGGGTCAGGATGTGAGAGGGTCAGGATGTGAGGGGGTCAGGACGTGAGGGGGTCAGGACGTGAGGGGGTCAGGATGTGAGGGGGTCAGGACGTGAGGGGGTCAGGATGTGAGAGGGTCAGGGTGTGAAGGGGTCAGGACGTGAGGGGGTCAGGACGTGAGGGGGTCAGGACGTGAGGGGGTCAGGATGTGAGAGGGTCAGGACTTGAGAGGGTCAGGGTGTGAAGGGGTCAGGACGTGAGGGGGTCAGGATGTGAGGGGGTCAGGACGTGATGGGGTCAGGACGTGAGGGGATCAGGACTTGAGGGAATCAGGACGTGAGGGGGTCAGGACGTGAGGAGGATCAGGATGTGAGGGGGTCAGGACGTGACGGGGCCAGGACGTTAGGGGGTCAGGACGTGAGAGGGTCAGGAAGTGAGGGGATCAGGATGTGAGGGGGTCAGAACGTGATGGGGTCAGGACATGAGTGGATCAGGACGTGAGGGGGTCAGGACGTGAGGGGGTCAGGAAGTGAGGGTATCAGGACCTGAGGGGGTCAGGACGTGAGGGGGTCAGGACATTAGGGGGTCAGGACGTGAGAGGATCAGGACGTGAGGCGAACAGGACGTGAGGGGATCAGGACCTGAGGGGATCAGGACGTGAGGGGCTCAGGACCTGAGTGGGTCAGGACGTGAGGGGGTCAGGACGTGAGGGGGTCAGGACGTGGGGAGTCAGGACATGAGGGGTTCAAGACTTGAGGGATTTGTACGTGAGGGGATCAGGACGTGAGTGGTTCAGGACGTAAGGGGGTTAGGACGTGAGAGGGTCAGGACGTGAGGGGATCAGGACGTGAGGGGATCAGTACGTGAGGGGGTCAGGACGTGAGAGGGTCAGGACGTGAGGTGGTCAGGACGTGAAGGGGTCAGGACGTGAGGGGGTCAGGACGTGAGGGGGTCAGGACGTGAGGAGTTCAGGACGTGAGGGGGTCAGGGCGTGAGGGGGTCAGGATGTGAGGGGGTCAGGATGTGAGGTGGTCAGGACGTGAGGGGGTCAGCACGCAATGGGGTCAGGACGTGAGGGGATCAGGACGTGAGAGGTTCAGGACGTGAGGGGATCAGGACGTGAGGGGGTCAGGATGTGAGAGAGTCAGGACGTGAGAGGGTCAGTATGTGAGAGGGTCAGGACGTGAGGTGGACATCACGTGAGGGGGTCAGGCCGTGAGGGGGTCAGGACTTGAGGGGTTCAGGACGTGAGGGGGTCAGGAGGTGAGGGGATCAGGACGTGAGAGGGTCAGGACGTGAGGTGGACAGGACGTGAGGGGGTCAGGCCGTGAGGGGGTCAGGACATGAGGGGTTCAGGACGTGAGGGGGTCAGGAGGTGAGGGGATTAGGACGTGAGGGGGTCAGGACGTGTGGGGGTCAGGACGTGAGGGGTTCAGGACGTGAGGGGGTCAGGACGTGAGGGGTTCAGGACGTGAGGGGATCAGGACGTGAGAGGGTCAGGACGTGAGGGGTCAGATCGTGAGGGGATCAGGACGTGAGGGTGTCAGGACGTGAGGGGGTCAAGACGTGAGGAGGATCAGGACGTGAGGGGGTCACGACGTGAGGGGATCCGGACCTGAGGGGGTCAGAACGTGAGGGGGTCAGGTCATGAGTGGATCAGGACGTGAGGGGGTCAGGACGTGAGTGGGTCAGAAAGTGAGGGGATCAGGTCCTGAGGGGGTCAGAACGTGAGGGTGTCAGTTCGTGAGTGGATCCGGGCGTGAGGGGGTCAGGACGTGAGGGGGTCAGGACGTGAGGGGATCAGGACGTGAGAGGGTCAGGACGTGAGGGGATCAGGACGTGAGGGTGTCAGGACGTGAGAGGGTCAGGATGTGAGGGGGTCAGGATGTGAGGGGGTCTGGACGTGAGTGTGTCAGGACGTGAGGGGGTCAGCGCGTGATAGGGTCAGGATGTGAGGGGGTCAGGACGTGAGAGGGTCAGGATGTGAGGGGGTCAGGACTTGAGGGGGTCAGGACGTGAGGGGTCAGGACGTGAGGGGGTCAAGGCGTGAGGGGATCAGGACGTGAGGGGGTCAGGACGTGAGGGGGTCAGGACGTGAGGGGATCAGGGCGTGAGGGGGTCAGAACGTGAGGGGGTCAGGACGTGAGGGGATCAGGACGTGAGGGGGTCAGGACGTGAGGAGGTCAGGACGTGAGGGCGTCAGGACGTGAGGGGGTCAGGACGTGAGGGGATCAGGACGTGAGGGGGTCAGGACGTGAGGGGGTCAGGACGTGAGGGGGTCAGGACGTGAGGAGGTCAGGACGTGAGGGGGTCAGGATGTGAGAGGGTCAGGACGTGAGGGGATCAGGACGTGAGGGGATCTGGACATGAGGGGATCAGTACGTGAGGGGGTCAGGACGTGAGGGGGTCAGGACGTGAGGGGGTCAGGACGTGAGGGGATCAGGACGTGAGGGGATCAGGACGTGAGGGGGTCAGGACGTGAGTGGGTCAGGACGTGTGGGGGTCAGGACGTGAGGGGATCAGGACGTGAGGGGGTCAGGACGTGAGGGGGTCAGGACGTGAGGGGATCAGGATGTGAGGGGATCAGGATGTGAGGGGGTCAGGATGTGAGGGGGTCAGGACGTGAGAGAGTCAGGACGTGAGGGGCTCAAGACGTGAGGGGGTCAGGACGGGAGGGGGTCAGGACGTGAGAGAGTCAGGACGTGAGAGGGTCAGTACGTGAGGGGGTCAGGACGTGAGGGGATCAGTGCGTGTGGGGTACAGGACGTGAGGGGGTCAGGATGTGAGGGGATCAGGACGTGAGGGGGTCAGGACGTGAGGGGGTCAGGACGTTAGGGGGTCAGGACGTGAGAGGGTCAGGACGTGAGGGGGTCAGGACGTGAGGGGATCAGGACGTGAGAGGGTCAGGACGTGAGGGGATCAGGACGTGAGAGTGTCAGGACGTGAGGGGATCAGGACGTGAGGGGGTCAGGACGTGTGTGGGTCAGGACGTGAGGGGGTCAGGACGTGAGGGGGTCAGGACGTGAGGGGGTCAGGACGTGAAGGGGTCAGAATTTGAGGGGATCAGGATGTGAGGGGTCAGGTTGTGAGGGGATCAGGATGTGAGAGGGTCAGGATGTGAGGGGGTCAGGACGTGAGGGGGTCAGGACGTGAGAGGGTCAGGAAGTGAGGGGGTCAGGACGTGAGGTGGTCAGGACGTGAGGGGGTCAGCGCGTGAGAGGGTCAGGATGTGAGGGGGTCAGCACGTGAGAGGGTCAGAATGTGAGGGGGTCAGGACGTGAGTGGGTCAGGAAGTGAGTGGGTCAGGAAGTGAGGGGATCAGGATCTGTGGGGGTCAGGAAGTGAGGGGATCAGGACCTGAGGGGGTCAGAACGTGAGGGGGTCAGTTCGTGAGTGGATCCGGACGTGAGGGGGTCAGGATGTGAGGGGGTCAGGACGTGAGAGGGTCAGTGCGTGAGGGGATCAGGACGTGGGAGGGTCAGGACGTGAGGGGATCAGGACCTGAGGGGGTCAGAACGTGAGGGGGTCAGTTCGTGAGTGGATCCGGACGTGAGGGGGTCAGGATGTGAGGGGGTCAGTGCGTAAGCGGATTAGGACGTGAGAGGGTCAGGACGTGAGGGGATAAGGACGTGAGGGGGTCAGGACGTGAGGGGGTCAGGACCTGAGGGGATCAGGACGTGAGGGGGTCAGGACGTGAGGGGGTCAGGACGTGAAGGGGTCAGAAATTGAGGGGATCAGGATGTGAGGGGGTCAGGACGTGAGGGGGTCAGGACGTGAGAGGGTCAGGATGTGAGGGGGTCAGGACGTGAGGTGGTCAGGACGTGAGGGTGTCAGGGCGTGAGGGTGTCAGCGCGTGAGAGGGTCAGGATGTGAGGGGGTCAGCACGTGAGAGGGTCAGGATGTGAGGGGGTCAGGAAATGGGGGGGCAGGACGTGAGAGGGTCAGGATGTGAGGGGGTCAGGATGTGAGAGGGTCAGGATGTGAGAGGGTCAGGACGTGAGGGGATCAGGACGTGAGGGGGTCAGGATGTGAGGGGGTCATGACGTGAGGGGATCAGGACGTGAGAGGATCAGGACGTGAGGGGGTCAGGACGTGAGGGGATCAGGACGTGAGGGGATCATGACGTGAGGGGGTCAGGACGTGAGGGGGTCAGGATGTGAGGGGGTCAGGACGTGAGGGGATCATGACATGAGGGGGTCAGGATGTGAGATGGTCAGGACGTGAGACGATCAGGACGTGAGGGGGTCAGGATGAGAGATGGTCAGGACGTGAGACGATCAGGACGTGAGGGGGTCAGGATGAGAGAGGGTCAGGATGTGAGGGGGTCATGATGTGAGGGGGTCAGGAATTTAGAGGATATCTAAGCCAGAGATCGGAGAGTATTATAGTTAGCTATCGCATTTCTATTAGAAATTTAGTGCTAGGAAACAGATAGTTGACAGTAACTTTGCAATTTAAAAAAAAAAAGTATTTAAAAAAAAAAAAAGAGACAAATTTTAATTTTAATTAATTGACGCAATGTCAGTTAGAGGGGTGCTGTGCTCTGACTGTGAGATGTGGCAGGTCCGGGAGGCTTCCAGCGTCCCGGGTGGCTTCATCTGCAGAAAGTGCACCCAACTGGAGCTCCTCACAGACCGCATGGTTCGGTTGGAGCAGCAATTGGATGCACTTAGGAGCATGCAGGTGGCGGAAAGCGTCATAGATCGCAGTTATGTAAATGTGGTCACACCCAAGGTGCAGGCAGAGAAATGGGTGACCACCAGAAAGGGCAGGCAGTCAGTGCAGGAATCCCCTGTGGTTGTCCCCCTCTCGAACAGATATACCCCTTTGGATACTGTCGGGGGGGATAGCCTATCAGGGGAAAACAGCAGCAGCCAGAGCAGTGGCACCACGGCTGGCTCTGATGTTCAGAAGGGAGGGTCAAAGCGCAGAAGAGTAATAGTAATAGGGGACTCTATAGTCAGGGGCACAGATAGGCGCTTCTGTGGACGTGAAAGAGACTCCAGGATGGTATGTTGCCTCCCTGGTGCCAGGGTCCAGGATGTCTCCGAACGGGTAGAGGGAATTCTGAAGGGGGAGGGCAAACAGGCAGAGGTCGTTGTACATATTGGTACTAACGACATAGGCAGGAAGGGGCATGAGGTCCTGCAGCAGGAGTTCAGGGAGCTAGGCAGAAAGTTAAAGGACAGGACCTCGAGGGTTGTAATCTCGGGATTACTCCCTGTGCCACGTGCCAGTGAGGCTAGAAATAGGAAGATAGAGCAGACAAACACGTGGCTAAACAGCTGGTCTAGGAGGGAGGGTTTCTGTTTTCTGGACCACTGGGAGCTCTTCTGGGGCAGGTGTGACCTGTATACGAAGGACGGGTTGCATCTAAACCGGAGAGGCATAAATATCCTGGCCGCGAGGTTTGCTAGTGTCACACGGGAGGGTTTAAACTAGTATGGCTGGGGGGTGGGTACGGGAGCAATAGGTCAGAAGGTGAGAGCATTGAGGGAGAACTAGGGAATAGGGACAGTGTGGCTCTGAGGCAGAGCAGACGGGGAAAAGTTGCTGAACACAGCGGGTCTGGTGGCCTGAAGTGCATATGTTTTAATGCAAGGAGCATTACGGGTAAGGCAGATGAACTTAGAGCTTGGATTAGTACTTGGAACTATGATGTTGTTGCCATTACAGAGACCTGGTTGAGGGAAGGGCAGGATTGGCAGCTAAACGTTCCAGGATTTAGATGTTTCAGGCGGGATAGAGGGGGATGTAAAAGGGGAGGCGGAGTTGCGCTACTTGTTCGGGAGAATATCACAGCTATACTGCGAGAGGACACCTCAGAGGGCAGTGAGGCTATATGGGTAGAGATCAGGAATAAGAAGGGTGCAGTCACAATGTTGGGGGTATACTACAGGCCTCCCAACAGCCAGCGGGAGATAGAGGAGCAGATAGGTAGACAGATTTTGGAAAAGAGTAAAAACAACAGGGTTGTGGTGATGGGAGACTTCAACTTCCCCAATATTGACTGGGACTCACTTAGTGCCAGGGGCTTAGACGGGGCAGAGTTTGTAAGGAGCATCCAGGAGGGCTTCTTAAAACAATATGTAAACAGTCCAACTAGGGAAGGGGCGGTACTGGACCTGGTATTGGGGAATGAGCCCGGCCAGGTGGTAAATGTTTCAGTAGGGGAGCATTTCGGTAACAGTGACCACAATTCAGTAAGTTTTAAAGTACTGGTGGACAAGGATAAGAGTGGTCCGAGGATGAATGTGCTAAATTGGGGGAAGGCTAATTATGACAATATTAGGCGGGAACTGAAGAACATAGATTGGGGGCGGATGTTTGAGGGCAAATCAACATCTGACATGTGGGAGGCTTTCAAGTGTCAGTTGAAGGGAATACAGGACAGGCATGTTCCTGTGAGGAAGAAAGATAAATACGGCAATTTTCGGGAACCTTGGATGACGAGTGATATTGTAGGCCTCGTCAAAAAGAAAAAGGAGGCATTTGTCAGGGCTAAAAGGCTGGGAACAGACGAAGCATGTGTGGCATATAAGGAAAGTAGGAAGGAACTTAAGCAAGGAGTCAGGAGGGCTAGAAGGGGTCATGAAAAGTCATTGGCAAATAGGGTTAAGGAAAATCCCAAGGCTTTTTACACTTACATAAAAAGCAAGAGGGTAGCCAGGGAAAGGGTTGGCCCACTGAAAGATAGGCAAGGGAATCTATGTGTGGAGCCAGAGGAAATGGGCGAGGTACTAAATGAATACTTTGCATCAGTATTCACCAAAGAGAAGGAATTGGTAGATGTTGAGTCTGGAGAAGGGGGTGTAGATAGCCTGGGTCACATTGTGATCCAAAAAGACGAGGTGTTGGGTGTCTTAAAAAATATTAAGGTAGATAAGTCCCCAGGGCCTGATGGGATCTACCCCAGAATACTGAAGGAGGCTGGAGAGGAAATTGCTGAGGCCTTGACAGAAATCTTTGGATCCTCGCTGTCTTCAGGGGATGTCCCGGAGGACTGGAGAATAGCCAATGTTGTTCCTCTGTTTAAGAAGGGTAGCAAGGATAATCCCGGGAACTACAGGCCGGTGAGCCTTACTTCAGTGGTAGGGAAATTACTGGAGAGAATTCTTCGAGACAGGATCTACTCCCATTTGGAAGCAAATGGACGTATTAGTGAGAGGCAGCACGGTTTTGTGAAGGGGAGGTCGTGTCTCACTAACTTGATAGAGTTTTTCGAGGAGGTCACTAAGATGATTGATGCAGGTAGGGCAGTGGATGTTGTCTACATGGACTTCAGTAAGGCCTTTGACAAGGTCCCTCATGGTAGACTAGTACAAAAGGTGAAGTCACACGGGATCAGGGGTGAGCTGGCAAGGTGGATTCAGAACTGGCTAGGCCATAGAAGGCAGAGGGTAGCAATGGAGGGATGCTTTTCTAATTGGAGGGCTGTGACCAGTGGTGTTCCACAGGGATCAGTGCTGGGACCTTTGCTGTTTGTAGTATATATAAATGATTTGGAGGAAAATGTAACTGGTCTGATTAGTAAGTTTGCAGACGACACAAAGGTTGGTGGAATTGCGGATAGCGATGAGGACTGTCTGAGGATACAGCAGGATTTAGGTTGTCTGGAGACTTGGGCGGAGAGATGGCAGATGGAGTTTAATCCGGACAAATGTGAGGTAATGCATTTTGGAAGGGCTAATGCAGGTAGGGAATATACAGTGAATGGTAGAACCCTCAAGAGTATTGAAAGTCAAAGAGATCTAGGAGTACAGGTCCACAGGTCATTGAAAGGGGCAACACAGGTGGAGAAGGTAGTCAAGAAGGCATACGGCATGCTTGCCTTCATTGGCCGGGGCATTGAGTATAAGAATTGGCAAGTCATGTTGCAGCTGTATAGAACCTTAGTTAGGCCACACTTGGAGTATAGTGTTCAATTCTGGTCGCCACACTACCAGAAGGATGTGGAGGCTTTAGAGAGGGTGCAGAAGAGATTTACCAGAATGTTGCCTGGTATGGAGGGCATAAGCTATGAGGAGCGATTGAATAAACTCGGTTTGTTCTCTCTGGAACGAAGGAGGTTGAGGGGCGACCTGATAGAGGTATACAAAATTATGAGGGGCATAGACAGAGTGGATAGTCAGAGGCTTTTCCCCAGGGTAGAGGGGTCAATTACTAGGGGGCATAGGTTTAAGGTGAGAGGGGCAAGGTTTAGAGGAGATGTACGAGGCAAGTTTTTTACGCAGAGGGTAGTGGGTGCCTGGAACTCGCTACCGGAGGAGGTAGTGGAAGCAGGGACGATAGGGACATTTAAGGGGCATCTTGACAAATATATGAATAGGATGGGAATAGAAGGATACGGACCCAGGAAGTGTAGAAGATTGTAGTTTAGTCGGGCAGTATGGTCGGCGCGGGCTTGGAGGGCCGAAGGGCCTGTTCCTGTGCTGTACATTTCTTTGTTCTTTGTTCTTTGTTTGTTTGAAGTGAGGGGGTCAGGATGTGAGAGGGTCAGGATGTGAGGGGGTCAGGACGTGAGGGGGTCAGGACGTGAGGGGATCAGGACGTGAGGGGGTCAGGACGTGAGGTGGTCAGGATGTGAGAGGGTCAGGACGTGAGGTGGTCAGGACGTGAGGGGATCGGGATGTGAGGGGATCAGGACGTGAGACGGTCAGGATGTGAGGGGGTCAGGATGTGAGAGGGTCAGGACTTGAGAGGGTCAGGATGTGAGGGGGTCAGGACGTGAGGGGATCAGGGCGTGAGGGAATCAGGACGTGTGGGGTACTGGACGTGAGGGGGTCAGGATGTGAGGGGATCAGGACGTGAGGGGGTCAGGACGTGAGTGGGTCAGGACGTTAGGGGGTCAGGACGTGAGAGGGTCAGGACGTGAGGGGGTCAGGACGTGAGGGGATCAGGACGTGAGGGGATCAGGACGTGAGAGGGTCAGGACGTGAGGGGATCAGGACGTGAGGGGGTCAGGACGTGTGTGGGTCAGGACGTGAGGGGGTCAGGACGTGAGGGGGTCAGGACGTGAGGGGGTCAGGACGTGAAGGGGTCAGAAATTGAGGGGATCAGGATATGAGGGGTCAGGTTGTGAGGGGATAAGGATGTGAGAGGGTCAGGATGTGAGGGGGTCAGGACGTGAGGTGGTCAGGACGTGAGGGTGTCAGGACGTGAGGGGGTCAGCGCGTGAGGTGGTCAGGATGTGAGGGGGTCAGCACGTGAGAGGGTCAGAATGTGAGGGGGTCAGGACGTGAGGGGGTCAGGACGTGAGAGGGTCAGGACGTGAGGGGATCAGGACCTGAGGGGGTCAGAACGAGAGGGGGTCAGTTCGTGAGTGGATCCGGACGTGAGGGGGTCAGGATGTGAGGGGATCAGGACGTGAGGGGGTCAGGACGTGTGTGGGTCAGGACGTGAGGGGGTCAGGACGTGAGGGGATCAGGACGTGAGGGGGTCAGGATGTGAGGGGGTCAGGAAGTGAGGGGGTCAGGACGTGAGGGGGTCAGGACGTGAGGGGATCAGGACGTGAGGGGGTCAGGACGTGAGGGGGTCAGGAAGTGAGGGGGTCAGGACGTGAGGGGGTCAGGACGTGAGGGGATCAGGACGTGAGGGGGTCAGGATGTGAGGGGGTCAGTGCGTGAGCGGATCAGGACGTGAGGGGGTCAGGATGTGAGGGGGTCAGGACGTGAGGGGGTCAGGACGTGAGGGGATCAGGACGTGAGTGGATCCGGACGTGAGGGGATCAGGATGTGAGGGGGTCAGTGCGTGAGCGGATCAGGACGTGAGAGGGTCAGGACGTGAGGGGATCAGGACGTGAGGGGTTCAGGACGTGTGTGGGTCAGGACGTGAGGGGGTCAGGACGTGAGGGGGACAGGACGTGAAGGGGTCAGAAATTGAGGGGATCAGGATGTGAGGGGGTCAGGTTGTGAGGGGATCAGGATGTGAGAGGGTCAGGATGTGAGGGGGTCAGGACGTGAGGGGGTCAGGACGTGAGAGGGTCAGGATGTGAGGGGGTCAGGACGTGAGGTGGTCAGGACGTGAGGGTGTCAGGACGTGAGGGGGTCAGCGCGTGAGAGGGTCAGGATGTGAGGGGGTCAGCACATGAGAGGGTCAGGATGTGAGGGGGTCAGGACGTGAGGGGATCAGGACGTGAGGGGGTCAGGACCTGAGGGGATCAGGACGTGAGGGGGTCAGGACGTGAGGGGGTCAGGACGTGAAGGGGTCAGAAATTGAGGGGATCAGGATGTGAGGGGGTCAGGACGTGAGGGGGTCAGGACGTGAGAGGGTCAGGATGTGAGGGGGTCAGGACGTGAGGTGGTCAGGACGTGAGGGTGTCAGGACGTGAGGGTGTCAGCGCGTGAGAGGGTCAGGATGTGAGGGGGTCAGCACGTGAGAGGGTCAGGATGTGAGGGGGTCAGGAAATGGGGGGGTCAGGACGTGAGAGGGTCAGGATGTGAGGGGGTCAGGATGTGAGAGGGTCAGGATGTGAGAGGGTCAGGACGTGAGGGGATCAGGACGTGAGGGGGTCAGGACGTGAGGGGGTCAGGACGTGAGGGGATCAGGACGTGAGGGGGTCAGGACGTGAGGGGATCATGACGTGAGGGGGTCAGGATGTGAGAGGGTCAGGACGTGAGGGGATCATGACGTGAGGGGGTCAGGACGTGAGACGATCAGGACGTGAGGGGGTCAGGATGAGAGGGGGTCAGGATGTGAGGGGGTCATGATGTGAGGGGGTCAGGAAGTGAGGGGGTCAGGTTGTGAGAGGGTCAGGATGTGAGGGGGTCAGGACGTGAGGGGGTCAGGACGTGAGGGGATCATGACGTGAGGGGGTCAGGACGTGAGGTGGTCAGGATGTGAGAGGGTCAGGACGTGAGGTGGTCAGGACGTGAGGGGATCGGGATGTGAGGGGATCAGGACGTGAGACGGTCAGGATGTGAGGGGGACAGGATGTGAGAGGGTCAGGACTTGAGAGGGTCAGCATGTGAGGGGGTCAGGACGTGAGGGGATCAGGGCGTGAGGGAATCAGGACGTGTGGGGTACTGGACGTGAGGGGGTCAGGATGTGAGGGGATCAGGACGTGAGGGGGTCAGGACGTGAGGGGGTCAGGACGTTAGGGGGTCAGGACGTGAGAGGGTCAGGACGTGAGGGGGTCAGGACGTGAGGGGATCAGGACGTGAGGGGATCAGGACGTGAGAGGGTCAGGACGTGAGGGGATCAGGACGTGAGGGGGTCAGGACGTGTGTGGGTCAGGACGTGAGGGGGTCAGGACGTGAGGGGGTCAGGACGTGAGGGGGTCAGGACGTGAAGGGGTCAGAAATTGAGGGGATCAGGATATGAGGGGTCAGGTTGTGAGGGGATAAGGATGTGAGAGGGTCAGGATGTGAGGGGGTCAGGACGTGAGGTGGTGAGGACGTGAGGGTGTCAGGACGTGAGGGGGTCAGCGCGTGAGGTGGTCAGGATGTGAGGGGGTCAGCACGTGAGAGGTTCAGAATGTGAGGGGGTCAGGACGTGAGGGGGTCAGGACCTGAGGGGGTCAGAACGTGAGGGGGTCAGGATGTGAGGGGATCAGGACGTGAGGGGGTCAGGACGTGTGTGGGTCAGGACGTGAGGGGGTCAGGACGTGAGGGGATCAGGACGTGAGGGGGTTAGGACGTGAGGGGGTCAGGACGTGAGGGGGTCAGGACGTGAGGGGATCAGGACGTGAGGGGATCAGGACGTGAGGGGGTCAGGATGTGAGGGGGTCAGTGCGTGAGCGGATCAGGACGTGAGAGGGTCAGGATGTGAGGGGATCAGGACGTGAGGGGTTCAGGTCGAGTGTGGGTCAGGACGTGAGGGGGTCAGGACGTGAGGGGATCAGGACGTGAGGGGGTCAGGACGTGAGGGGGTCAGGACGTGAGGGGATCAGGACGTGAGGGGTTCAGGACGTGTGTGGGTCAGGACGTGAGGGGGTCAGGACGTGAGGGGATCAGGACGTGAGGGGGTCAGGACGTGAGGGGGACAGGACGTGAAGGGGTCAGAAATTGAGGGGATCAGGATGTGAGGGGGTCAGGTTGTGAGGGGATCAGGATGTGAGAGGGTCAGGATGTGAGGGGGTCAGGACGTGAGGGGGTCAGGACGTGAGAGGGTCAGGATGTGAGGGGGTCAGCACGTGAGAGGGTCAGGATGTGAGGGGGTCAGGACGTGAGGGGATCAGGACGTGAGGGTGTCAGGAAATGAGGGGGTCAGGACGTGAGGGGGTCAGGATGTGAGGTGGTCAGGATGTGAGGGGATCAGGACGTGAGGGGATCTGGACGTGAGGGGGTCAGGACGTGAGGGGATCAGAACGTGAGGGGGTCAGGACGTGAGGGGGTCAGGACGTGAGGGGGTCAGGACGTGAGGAGGATCAGAACGTGAGGGGGTCAGGACGTGAGGGGATCATGACGTGAGGGGGTCAGGATGTAAGAGGGTCAGGACGTGAGACGGTCAGGACGTGAGGGGGTCAGGATGAGAGAGGGTCAGGATGTGAGGGGGTCAGGATGTGAGGGGGTCAGGAAGTGAGGGGGTCAGGATGTGAGAGGGTCAGGATGTGAGGGGGTCAGGACGTGAGGGGGTCAGAACGTGAGGGGATCATGACGTGAGGGGGTCAGGACGTGAGGTGGTCAGGATGTGAGAGGGTCAGGATGTGAGGGGGTCAGGATGTGAGAGGGTCAGGATGTGAGGGGGTCAGGACGTGAGGGGGTCAGGACGTGAGGGGATCATGACGTGAGGGGATCAGGACGTGAGGGGATCAGGACGTGAGGGGATCAGGACGTGAGTCGGTCAGGATGTGAGGGGGTCAGGATGTGAGAGGGTCAGGCCTTGAGAGGGTCAGGATGTGAGGGGGTCAGGACGTGAGGGGGTCAGAATGTGAGAGGATCAGGACTTGAGGGAATCAGGACGTGAGGGGGTCAGGACGTGAGGAGGATCAGGATGTGAGGGGGTCAGAACGTGAAGGGGTCAGGACATGAGTGGATCAGGACGTGAGGGGGTCAGGACGTGAGGGGGTCAGGAAGTGAGGGGATCAGGATGTGAGGGGGTCAGGACATGAGTGGATCAGGACGTGAGGGGGTCAGGACGTGAGGGGGTCAGGACGTGAGGGGATCAGGATGTGAGGGGGTCAGAACGTGAGGGGGTCAGGACATGAGAGGATCAGGACCTGAGGGGGTCAGGACGTGAGGGGGTCAGGACATTAGGGGGTCAGGACGTGAGAGGGTCAGGACATGAGAGAAACAGGACGTGAGGGGATCATGATGTGAGGGGGTCAGGACGTGAGTGGTTCAGGACGTGAGTGGGTCAGGACGTGAGGGGGTCAGGATATGAGGGGGTCAGGACGTGAGGGGATCAGGACGTGAGGGGGTCAGGACATGAGGGGTTCAGGACGTGAGCGGGTCAGTACGCGAGAGGGTCAGGACGTGAGAGGTTCAGGACGTGAGGGGATCAGGACGTGAGGGTATCAGGATGTGAGGGGGTCAGGATGTGATGTGGTCAGGACGTGAGGGGGTCAGCACGCAATGGGGTCAGGACGTGAGGGGGTCAGGACGTGAGGGGATCAGGACGTGAGAGGTTCAGGACGTGAGGGGATCAGGACGTGAGGGGGTCAGGATGTGAGAGAGTCAGGACGTGAGAGGGTCAGGATGTGAGGGGGTCAGGACGTGAGAGGGTCAGGACGTGAGGTGGACAGGACGTGAGGGGGTCAGGACGTGGGGAGTCAGGACATGAGGGGTTCAAGACTTGAGGGATTAGTACGTGAGGGGATCAGGACGTGAGTGGTTCAGGACGTAAGGGGGTTAGGAAGTGAGGGGGTCAGGACGTGAGGGGGTCAGTACGTGAGGGGATCAGGACGTGAGGGGATCAGGACGTGAGGGGGTCAGGACGTGAGAGGGTCAGGACGTGAGGTGGTCAGGACGTGAGGGGGTCAGGACGTGAGGGGGTCAGGACGTGAGGGGGTCAGGACATGAGGGGTTCAGGACGTGAGGGGGTCAGTACGTGAGAGGGTCAGGACGTGAGAGGTTCAGGACGTGAGGGGATCAGGACGTGAGGGGGTCAGGATGTGAGAGGGTCAGAATGTGAGGTGGTCAGGACGTGAGGGGGTCAGCACGCAATGGGGTCAGGACTTGAGGGGGTCAGGACGTGAGGGGGTCAGGACGTGAGGGGATCAGGACGTGAGAGGTTCAGGACGTGAGGGGATATAGACGTGAGGGGGTCAGGATGTGAGAGAGTCAGGTCATGAGAGGGTCAGGACGTGAGGGGGTCAGGATGTGAGGGGGTCAGGACGTGAGGGGGTCAGGACGTGAGGTGGACAGGACGTGAGGGGGTCAGGACGTGAGGGGGTCAGGACTTGAGGGGTTCAGGACGTGAGGGGGTCAGGAGGTGAGGGGATCAGGACGTGAAGGGGTCAGGACGTGAGGGGGTCAGGACGTGAGGGGTTCAGGACGTGAGGGGGTCAGGACGTGAGGGGTTCAGGACGTGAGGGGTTCAGGACGTGAGGGGATCAGGATGTGAGAGGGTCAGGACGTGAGGGGATCAGGATGTGAGGGGATCAGGATGTGAGGGGATCAGGATGTGAGGGGGTCAGGATGTGAGGGGGTCAGGACGTGAGAGAGTCAGGACGTGAGGGGGTCAGGACGTGAGGGGGTCAGGACGGGAGGGGGTCAGGACGTGAGAGAGTCAGGACGTGAGAGGGTCAGGATGTGAGGGGATCAGGGCGTGTGGGGTACAGGACGTGAGGGGGTCAGGACGTGAGGGGGTCAGGACGTATGGGGGTCAGGACGTGAGAGGGTCAGGACGTGAGGGGGTCAGGACGTGAGAGGGTCAGGACGTGAGGGGATCAGGACGTGAGAGGGTCAGGACGTGAGGGGATCAGGACGTGTGTGGGTCAGGACGTGTGTGGGTCAGGACGTGAGGGGGTCAGGACGTGAGGGGGTCAGGACGTGAGGGGGTCAGGACGTGAAGGGGTCAGAAATTGAGGGGATCAGGATGTGAGGGGTAAGGTTGTGAGGGGATCAGGATGTGAGAGGGTCAGGATGTGAGGGGGTCAGGACGTGAGGGGGTCAGGACGTGAGAGGGTCAGGAAGTGAGGGGGTCAGGACGTGAGGTTGTCAGGACGTGAGGGTGTCAGGACGTGAGGGGGTCAGCGCGTGAGAGGGTCAGGATGTGAGGGGGTCAGGACGTGAGGGGGTCAGGACGTGAGTGGGTCAGGAAGTGAGGGGATCAGGACCTGAGGGGGTCAGAACGTGAGGGGGTCAGTTCGTGAGTGGATCCGGACGTGAGGGGGTCAGGATGTGAGGGGGTCAGTGCGTGAGCGGATTAGGACATGAGAGGGTCAGGACGTGAGGGGATCAGGACGTGAGGGGGTCAGGACGTGTGTGGGTCAGGACGTGAGGGGGTCAGGACGTGAGGGGATCAGGACGTGAGGGGGTCAGGACGTGAGGGTGTCAGGACGTGAAGGGGTCAGAAATTGAGTGGATCCGGACGTGAGGGGGTCAGGATGTGAGGGGGTCAGTGCGTGAGCGGATTAGGACATGAGAGGGTCAGGACGTGAGGGGATCAGGACGTGAGGGGGTCAGGACGTGTGTGGGTCAGGACGTGAGGGGGTCAGGACGTGAGGGGATCAGGATGTGAGAGGGTCAGAATGTGAGGGGGTCAGGACGTGAGGGGGTCAGGATGTGAGGGGGTCAGGACGTGAGGTGGTCAGGACGTGAGGGTGTCAGGACGTGAGGGGGTCAGCGCGTGAGAGGGTCAGGACGTGAGGGGGTCAGGAAATGAGGGGGTCAGGACGTGAGAGG
The DNA here is from genome assembly GCF_047496885.1 of Scyliorhinus torazame. Lineage (NCBI taxonomy): Eukaryota > Metazoa > Chordata > Chondrichthyes > Carcharhiniformes > Scyliorhinidae > Scyliorhinus > Scyliorhinus torazame. Next base: position 94,055,180 of record NC_092726.1, on the reverse strand, counting down.
GTCAGGATTTGAGGTGGTCAGTACGTGAGAGGGTCAGGACGTGAGGGGGTCAGGACGTGTGTGGGTCAGGATGTGAGGGGGTCAGGACGTGAGGGTGTCAGGACGTGAGGGGATCAGGACGTGAGGGGGTCAGGACGTGAGGGGATCAGAACGTGAGGGGGTCAGGACGTGAGGGTGTCAGGATGTGAGAGGGTCAGGACGTGAGTGGATCAGGACGTTAGTGGATCAGGACGTGAGGCGATCAGGACGTGAGGGGGTCAGGACGTGAGGGGATCATGACGTGAGGGGGTCAGGATGTGAGAGGGTCAGGACGTGAGACGATCAGGACGTGAGGGGGTCAGGATGAGAGAGGGTCAGGATGTGAGGGGGTCAGGATGTGAGGGGGTCAGGACGTGAGGGGGTCAGGACGTGAGGGGATCATGACGTGAGGGGGTCAGGACGTGAGGTGGTCAGGATGTGAGAGGGTCAGGATGTGAGGGGGTCAGGACGTGAGGGGATCGGGATGTGAGGGGATCAGGACGTGAGACGGTCAGGATGTGAGGGGGTCAGGATGTGAGAGGGTCAGGACGTGAGGGGGTCAGGATGTGAGGGGGTCGGGACGTGAGGGGATCGGGATGTGAGGGGATCAGGACGTGAGACGGTCAGGATGTGAGGGGGTCAGGACGTGAGACGGTCAGGATGTGAGGGGGTCAGGATGTGAGAGGGTCAGGATGTGAGGTGGTCAGGACGTGAGTGGATCAGGACGTGAGGGCATCAGGGCGTGAGGGACTCAGGACGTGTGGGGTACAGGACGTGAGGGGGTCAGGATGTGAGGGGATCAGGACGTGAGGGGGTCAGGACGTGAGGGGGTCAGGACGTTAGGGGGTCAGGACGTGAGAGGGTCAGGACGTGAGGGGGTCAGGACGTGAGGGGGTCAGGATGTGAGAGGGTCAGGACGTGAGGGGATCAGGACGTGAGGGGGTCAGGATATGAGGGGATCAGGACGTGAGGCGGTCAGGACGTGAGGGGGTCAGGACGTTAGGGGGTCAGGACGTGAGAGGGTCAGGACGTGAGGGTGTCAGGACGTGAGGGGGTCAGCGCGTGAGAGGGTCAGGACGTGAGGGGGTCAGGAAATGAGGGGGTCAGGACGTGAGAGGGTCAGGATTTGAGGTGGTCAGTACGTGAGAGGGTCAGGACGTGAGGGGGTCAGGACGTGTGTGGGTCAGGATGTGAGGGGGTCAGGACGTGAGGGTGTCAGGACGTGAGGGGATCAGGACGTGAGGGGGTCAGGACGTGAGGGGATCAGAACGTGAGGGGGTCAGGACGTGAGGGTGTCAGGATGTGAGAGGGTCAGGACGTGAGTGGATCAGGACGTTAGTGGATCAGGACGTGAGGCGATCAGGACGTGAGGGGGTCAGGACGTGAGGGGATCATGACGTGAGGGGGTCAGGATGTGAGAGGGTCAGGACGTGAGACGATCAGGACGTGAGGGGGTCAGGATGAGAGAGGGTCAGGATGTGAGGGGGTCAGGATGTGAGGGGGTCAGGACGTGAGGGGGTCAGGACGTGAGGGGATCATGACGTGAGGGGGTCAGGACGTGAGGTGGTCAGGATGTGAGAGGGTCAGGATGTGAGGGGGTCAGGACGTGAGGGGATCGGGATGTGAGGGGATCAGGACGTGAGACGGTCAGGATGTGAGGGGGTCAGGATGTGAGAGGGTCAGGACGTGAGGGGGTCAGGATGTGAGGGGGTCGGGACGTGAGGGGATCGGGATGTGAGGGGATCAGGACGTGAGACGGTCAGGATGTGAGGGGGTCAGGACGTGAGACGGTCAGGATGTGAGGGGGTCAGGATGTGAGAGGGTCAGGATGTGAGGTGGTCAGGACGTGAGTGGATCAGGACGTGAGGGCATCAGGGCGTGAGGGACTCAGGACGTGTGGGGTACAGGACGTGAGGGGGTCAGGATGTGAGGGGATCAGGACGTGAGGGGGTCAGGACGTGAGGGGGTCAGGACGTTAGGGGGTCAGGACGTGAGAGGGTCAGGACGTGAGGGGGTCAGGACGTGAGGGGGTCAGGATGTGAGAGGGTCAGGACGTGAGGGGATCAGGACGTGAGGGGGTCAGGATATGAGGGGATCAGGACGTGAGGCGGTCAGGACGTGAGGGGGTCAGGACGTTAGGGGGTCAGGACGTGAGAGGGTCAGGACGTGAGGGGGTCAGGACGTGAGGGGATCAGGACGTGAGAGGGTCAGGACGTGAGGGGATCAGGACGTGAGGGGGTCAGGACGTGTGTGGGTCAGGACGTGAGGGGGTCAGGACGTGAGGGGGTCAGGACGTGAGGGGGTCAGGACGTGAAGGGGTCAGGAAGTGAGGGGATCAGGACCTGAGGGGGTCAGAACGTGAGGGGCTCAGTTCGTGAGTGGATCCGGACGTGAGGGGTTCAGGATGTGAGGGGGTCAGTGCGTGACGGGATCATGACATGAGAGGGTCAGGACGTGAGGGGATCAGGACCTGAGGGGGTCAGGATGTGAGGGGGTCAGTGCGTGAGCGGATCAGGACGTGAGAGGGTCAGGACGTGAGGGGATCAGGACGTGAGGGGGTCAGGACGTGTGTGGGTCAGGACGTGAGGGGGTCAGGACGTGAGGGGATCAGGACGTGAGGGGGTCAGGACGTGAGGGGGTCAGGACGTGAAGGGGTCAGAAATTGAGGGGATCAGGATGTGAGGGGGTCAGGTTGTGAGGGGATCAGGATGTGAGAGGGTCAGGACGTGAGGGGGTCAGGACGTGAGTGGGTCAGGACGTGAGAGGGTCAGGATGTGAGGGGGTCAGGACGTGAGGTGGTCAGGACGTGAGTGTGTCAGGACGTGAGCGGGTCAGCGCGTGAGAGGGTCAGGACGTGAGGGGATCAGGACGTGAGGGGGTCAGGACGTGAGGGGATCAGAACGTGAAGGGGTCAGGACGTGAGGGGGTCAGGATGTGAGAGGGTCAGGACGTGAGAGGGTCAGGACGTGAGGTGGTCAGGACGTGAGGTGGTCAGGACGTGAGGAGGATTAGGACGTGAGGGGATCATGACGTGAGGGGGTCAGGATGTAAGAGGGTCAGGACGTGAGGGGGTCAGGATGAGAGAGGGTAAGGATGTGAGGGGATCATGACGTGAGGGGGTCAGGATGTAAGAGGGTCAGGACGTGAGGGGGTCAGGATGAGAGAGGGTCAGGATGTGAGGGGGTCAGGATGTGAGGGGGTCAGGAAGTGAGGGGGTCTGGATGTGAGAGGGTCAGGATGTGAGGGAGTCAGGACGTGAGGGGGTCAGGACGTGAGGTGGTCAGGATGTGAGAGGGTCAGGACGTGAGGGGGTCAGGATGTGAGAGGGTCAGGATGTGAGGGGGTCAGGACGTGAGGGGGTCAGGACGTGAGGGGGTCAGGACGTGAGGGGATCATGACGTGAGGGGATCATGACGTGAGGGGATCAGGACGTGAGGGGATCGGGATGTGAGGGGATCAGGACGTGAGGGGATCAGGACGTGAGGGGGTCAGGACGTGAGGGGGTCAGAATGTGAGAGGATGAGGACTTGAGGGAATCAGGACGTGAGGGGGTCAGGACGTGAGGAGGATCAGGATGTGAGGGGGTCAGAACGTGAGGGGGTCAGGACATGAGTGGATCAGGACGTGAGGGGGTCAGGACGTGAGGGGGTCAGGAAGTGAGGGGATCAGGATGTGAGGGGGTCAGGACATGAGTGGATCCGGACGTGAGGGGGTCAGGACGTGATGGGGTCAGGACGTGAGGGGGTCAGGACGTGAGGGGATCAGGACATGAGAGGATCAGGACGTGAGGGGGTCAGGACGTGAGGGGATCAGGAAGTGAGGGGATCAGGACCTGAGGGGGTCAGGACGTGAGGGGGTCAGGACATTAGGGGGTCAGGACGTGAGGGGATCAGGACCTGAGGGGATCAGGACGTGAGGGGCTCAGGACCTGAGTGGGTCAGGACGTGAGGGGGTCAGGACGTGAGGGGGTCAGGACGTGGGGAGTCAGGACATGAGGTGTTCAAGACTTGAGGGATTAGTACGTGAGGGGATCAGGACGTGAGTGGTTCAGGACGTAAGGGGGTTAGGACATGAGGGGGTCAGGACGTGAGGTGGTCAGTACGTGAGGTGATCAGGACGTGAGGGGGTCAGGACGTGAGAGGGTCAGGACGTGAGGTGGTCAGGACGTGAGGGGATCAGGACGTGAGGGGGTCAGGACGTGAGAGGGTCAGGACGTGAGGGGGTCAGGACGTGAGGGGGTCAGGACATGAGGGGTTCAGGACGTGAGGGGGTCAGGACGTGAGGTGGTCAGGACGTGAGGGGATCAGGACGTGAGGGGGTCAGGACGTGAGAGGGTCAGTACGTGAGGGGGTCAGGACGTGAGCGGGTCAGTACGCGAGAGGGTCAGGACGTGAGAGGTTCAGGACGTGAGGTGGTCAGGACGTGAGGGGTTCAGGACGTGAGGGGGTCAGGACGTGAGCGGGTCAGTACGCGAGAGGGTCAGGACGTGAGAGGGTCAGGACGTGAGGTGGTCAGGACGTGAGGGGTTCAGGACGTGAGGGAGTCAGGACGTGAGCGGGTCAGTACGCGAGAGGGTCAGGACGTGAGAGGTTCAGGACGTGAGGGGATCAGGACGCGAGGGGGTCAGGATGTGAGGGGGTCAGGATGTGAGGTGGTCAGGACGTGAGGGGGTCAGCACGCAATGGGGTCAGGACGTGAGGGGGTCAGGACGTGAGGGGATCAGGACGTGAGAGGATCAGGACATGAGGGGATCAGGACGTGAGGGGGTCAGGATGTGAGAGAGTCAGGACGTGAGAGGGTCAGGACGTGAGCGGGTCAGGATGTGAGGGGGTCAGGACGTGAGAGGGTCAGGACGTGAGGTGGACAGGACGTGAGGGGGTCAGGACGTGGGGAGTCAGGACATGAGGGGTTCAAGACTTGAGGGATTAGTACGTGAGGGGATCAGGACGTGAGTGGTTCAGGACGTGAGTGGTTCAGGACGTGAGGTGGACAGGACGTGAGGGGTCAGGACGTGAGGGGGTCAGGACTTGAGGGGTTCAGGACGTGAGGGGGTCAGGAGGTGAGGGGATCAGGACGTGAAGGGGTCAGGACGTGAGGGGGTCAGGACGTGAGGGGATCAGGACGTGAGGGGGTCAGGACGTGAGGGTGTCAGGACGTGAGGGGTTCAGGACGTGAGGGGATCAGGACGTGAGAGGGTCAGCACGTGAGGGGATCAGGACGTGAGGGGTCAGGACGTGAGGGGATCAGGACGTGAGGGGGTCAGGACGTGAGAGGGTCAGGACGTGAGAGGGTCAGGACATGAGGGGAACAGGACGTGAGGGGATCAGGATGTGAGGGGGTCAGGACGTGAGTGGTTCAGGACGTGAGGGGATCAGGACGTGAGGGGCTCAGGACCTGAGGGGGTCAGGACGTGAGGGGATCAGGACGTGAGTGGTTCAGGACGTAAGGGGGTTAGGACGTGAGGGGGTCAGGACGTGAGGGGGTCAGGACATGAGGGGTTCAGGACGTGAGGGGGTCAGTACGTGAGAGGGTCAGGATGTGAGGGGGTCAGGATGTGAGGTGGTCAGGACGTGAGGGGGTCAGCACGCAATGGGGTCAGGAAGTGAGGGGGTCAGGACGTGAGGGGGTCAGGATGTGAGAGAGTCAGGACGTGAGAGGGTCAGGACGTGAGGGGGTCAGGATGTGAGGGGGTCAGTACGTGAGGGGGTCAGGACGTGAGGGGGTCAGGACGTGAGGGGGTCAGAACGTGAGTGGTTCAGGACGTGAGGGGATCAGGACGTGAGGTGTTCAGGACGTGAGGGGTTCAGGACGTGAGGGGGTCAGGACGTGAGGGGGTCAGGACGTGAGGGGGTCAGGACGTGAGGGGATCAGGGCGTGAGGGGGTCAGAACGTGAATGGTTCAGAACGTGAGTGGTTCAGGACGTGAGGGGGTCAGGACGTGAGGGGGTCAGGACGTGAGGGGGTCAGGACATGAGGGGTTCAGGATGTGAGTGGATCAGTACGCGAGAGGGTCAGGACGTGAGGGGATCAGGACGTGAGGGGGTCAGGACGTGAGGGGGTCAGGATGTGAGGTGGTCAGGATGTGAGGGGGTCAGCACGCAATGGGGTCAGGACGTGAGGGGGTCAGGACGTGAGGGGATCAGGACGTGAGAGGTTCAGGACGTGATGGGATCAGGACGTGAGGGGGTCAGGATGTGAGAGAGTCAGGACGTGAGAGTGTCAGGACGTGAGGGGGTCAGGATGTGAGGGGGTCAGGACGTGAGAGGGTCAGGACGTGAGGTAGACAGGACCTGAGTGGGTCAGGACGTGGGGAGTCAGGACATGAGGGGTTCAAGACTTGAGGGATTAGTACGTGAGGGTATCAGGACGTGAGAGCTTCAGGACGTGAGGGGGTCAGCACGCAATGGGGTCAGGACGTGAGGGGGTCAGGACGTGAGGGGATAATGACGTGAGAGGTTCAGGACGTGAGGGGATCAGGACGTGAGTGGTTCAGGACGTAAGGGGGTTAGGACGTGAGGGGGTCAAGACGTGAGGGGGTCAGTACGTGAGGGGGTCAGTATGTGAGGGGATCAGGACGTGAGGGGATCAGGACATGAGGGGATCAGGACGTGAGGGGGTCAGGATGTGAGAGAGTCAGGACGTGAGTGGTTCAGGACGTGAGGGGGTCAGGATGTGAGGGGGTCAGGACGTGAGGTGGACAGGACGTGAGGGGGTCAGGACGTGGGGAGTCAGGACATGAGTGGTTCAAGACTTGAGGGATTAGTACGTGAGGGGATCAGGACGTGAGTGGTTCAGGACGTAAGTGGGTTAGGACGTGAGGGGGTCAAGACGTGAGGGGGTCAGTACGTGAGGAGGTCAGTACGTGAGGGGATCAGGACATGAGGGGATCAGGACGTGAGGGGATCAGGACGTGAGGGGGTCAGGACGTGAGAGGGTCAGGACGTGAGGTGGTCAGGACGTGAGGGGGTCAGGACGTGAGGGGGTCAGGATGTGAGGGGGTCAGGATGTGAGGTGGTCAGGACGTGAGGGGGTCAGCACGCAATGGGGTCAGGACGTGAGGGGGTCAGGACGTGAGGGGGTCAGCACGCAATGGGGTCAGGATGTGAGGGGGTCAGGACGTGAGGGGGTCAGGACGTGAGGGTGTCAGGACGTGAGGGGGTCAGGACGTGAGGGGGTCAGGACGTGAGGGGGTCAGGACGTGAGAGGTTCAGGACGTGAGAGGTTCAGGACGTGAGGGGGTCAGGACGTGAGGGGGTCAGGACGTGAGGGGGTCAGGACGTGAGGGGTTCAGGACGTGAGAGGTTCAGGACGTGAGGGGGTCAGGACGTGAGGGGGTCAGGACGTGAGGGGGTCAGGACGTGAGGTGGACAGGACGTGAGGGGGTCAGGACGTGAGGGGGTCAGGACGTGAGGTGGACAGGACGTGAGGGGGTCAGGACGTGAGGGGGTCAGGACGTGAGGGGATCAGGACGTGAGGGGGTCAGGACGTGAGGGGGTCAGGACTTGAGGGGTTCAGGAGGTGAGGGGATCAGGACGTGAGGGGATCAGGACGTGAGGGGGTCAGGACGTGAGGGGGTCAGGAGGTGAGGGGATCAGGACGTGAGGGGGTCAGGACGTGAGTGGTTCAGGACGTGAGGGGGTCAGGACGTGGGGAGTCAGGACATGAGGGTTTCAGGACGTGAGTGGGTCAGGACGTGAGGGGATCAGGACGTGAGGGGGTCAGGATGTGAGGGGGTCAGGATGTGAGGGGGTCAGGACGTGAGGTGGACAGGACGTGAGGGGGTCAGGACGTGAGGGGGTCAGGATGTGAGTGGGTCAGGACGTGAGGTGGACAGGACGTGAGGGGGTCAGGACGTGGGGAGTCAGGACATGAGGGGTTCATGACTTGAGGGATTAGTACGTGAGGGGATCAGGACGTGAGTGGTTCAGGACGTAAGGGGGTTAGGACGTGAGGGGGTCAGGACGTGAGGGGGTCAGTACGTGAGGGGATCAGGACGTGAGGGGATCAGGACGTGAGGGGGTCAGGACGTGAGAGGGTCAGGACGTGAGGTGGTCAGGACGTGAGGGGGTCAGGACGTGAGGGGGTCAGGACGTGAGGGGGTCAGGACATGAGGGGTTCAAGACTTGAGGGATTAGTACGTGAGGGGATCAGGACGTGAGTGGTTCAGGACGTAAGGGAGTCAGGACGTGAGGTGGTCAGGACATGAGGGGTTCAAGACTTGAGGGGATCAGGACGTGAGGGGGTCAGGACGTGAGGGGGTCAGGACATGAGGGGTTCAAGACTTGAGGGATTAGTACGTGAGGGGATCAGGACGTGAGAGGGTCAGGACGTGAGGGGGTCAGGACGTGAGGGGGTCAGTACGTGAGGGGATCAGGACGTGAGGGGATCAGGACGTGAGGGGGTCAGGACGTGAGAGGGTCAGGACGTGAGGTGGTCAGGACATGAGGTGTTCAAGACTGGAGGGATTAGTACGTGAGGGGATCAGGACGTGAGTGGTTCAGGACGTAAGGGGGTTAGGACGTGAGGGCGTCAGGACGTGAGGGGGTCAGTACATGAGGGGATCAGGACGTGAGAGCTTCAGGACGTGAGGGGGTCAGCACGCAATGGGGTCAGGACGTGAGGGGGTCAGGACGTGAGGGGATCAGGACGTGAGAGGTTCAGGACGTGAGGGGATCAGGACGTGAGGGGGTCAGGATGTGAGAGAGTCAGGACGTGAGAGGTTCAGGACGTGAGGGGGTCAGGATGTGAGGGGGTCAGGACGTGAGGTGGACAGGACGTGAGGGGGTCAGGATGTGAGAGAGTCAGGACGTGAGAGGTTCAGGACGTGAGGGGATCAGGACGTGAGTGGTTCAGGACGTAAGGGGGTCAAGACGTGAGGGGGTCAGTACGTGAGGGGATCAGGACGTGAGGGGATCAGGACGTGAGGGGATCAGGACGTGAGGGGGTCAGGACGTGAGAGGGTCAGGACGTGAGGTGGTCAGGACGTGAGGGGGTCAGGACGTGAGGGGGTCAGGACGTGAGGGGGTCAGGACATGAGGGGTTCAGGACGTGAGGGGGTCAGGACGTGAGGGGATCAGGACGTGAGGGGGTCAGGACGTGCGGGGGTCAGGACATGAGGGGTTCAGGACGTGAGAGGTTCAGGATGTGAGGGGGTCAGGATGTGAGGGGGTCAGGATGTGAGGGGGTCAGGATGTGAGGGGGTCAGGACGTGAGGGGGTCAGGACGTGAGGGGATCAGGACGTGAGGGGTTCAGGACGTGAGGGGTCCAGGACGTGAGGGGGTCAGGACTTGAGGGGTTCAGGACGTGAAGGGGTCAGGACGTGAGGGGGTCAGGACGTGAGGGGATCAGGACGTGAGTGGTTCAGGACGTAAGGGGGTTAGGACGTGAGGGGGTCAGGACGTGAGGGGGTCAGTACGTGAGGGGATCAGGACGTGAGGGGATCAGGACGTGAGGGGGTCAGGACGTGAGAGGGTCAGGACGTGAGGTGGTCAGGACGTGAGGGGGTCAGGACGTGAGGGGGTCAGGATATGAGGGGTTCAGGACGTGGGGAGTCAGGACATGAGGGTTTCAAGACTTGAGGGATTAGTACGTGACGGGATCAGGACGTGAGAGGGTCAGGACGTGAGGGGTTCAGGACGTGAGGGGGTCAGGACGTGAGGGGTTCAGTACGTGAGGGGATCAGGACGTGAGGGGATCAGGACGTGAGGGGATCAGGACGTGAGGGGGTCAGGACGTGAGAGGGTCAGGACGTGAGGGGATCAGGACGTGAGGGGATCAGGACGTGAGGGGATCAGGACGTGAGAGGATCAGGACGTGAGGGGGTCAGGACGTGAGAGGGTCAGGACGTGAGGTGGTCAGGACGTGAGGGGGTCAGGATGTGAGAGGGTCAGGACGTGAGGGGGTCAGGACGTGAGGGGGTCAGGACGTGAGGGGGTCAGGACATGAGGGGTTCAGGACGTGAGTGGGTCAGTACGCGAGAGGGTCAGGACGTGAGGGGGTCAGGACGTGAGGGGGTCAGGATGTGAGTGGGTCAGGACGTGAGGTGGACAGGACGTGAGGGGGTCAGGACGTGAGGGGGTCAGGACGTGAGAGGGTCAGGACGTGAGGTGGTCAGGACGTGAGGGGGTCAGGACGTGAGGGGGTCTGGACGTGAGGGGGTCAGGACATGAGGGGTTCAGGACGTGAGTGGGTCAGTACGCGAGAGGGTCAGGACGTGAGAGGTTCAGGACGTGAGGTGGACAGGACATGAGGGGTTCAAGACTGGAGGGATTAGTACGTGAGGGGATCAGGACGTGAGTGGTTCAGGACGTAAGGGGGTTAGGACGTGAGGGGGTCAGGACGTGAGGGGGTCAGTACGTGAGGGGATCAGGACGTGAGAGCTTCAGGACGTGAGGGGGTCAGCACGCAATGGTGTCAGGACGTGAGGGGGTCAGGACGTGAGGGGATCAGGACGTGAGAGGTTCAGGACGTGAGGGGATCAGGACGTGAGGGGGTCAGGATGTGAGAGAGTCAGGACGTGAGAGGTTCAGGACGTGAGGGGGTCAGGATGTGAGGGGGTCAGGACGTGAGGTGGACAGGACGTGAGGGGGTCAGGATGTGAGAGAGTCAGGACGTGAGAGGTTCAGGACGTGAGGGGATCAGGACGTGAGTGGTTCAGGACGTAAGGGGGTCAAGACGTGAGGGGGTCAGTACGTGAGGGGATCAGGACGTGAGGGGATCAGGACGTGAGGGGATCAGGACGTGAGGGGGTCAGGACGTGAGAGGGTCAGGACGTGAGGTGATCAGGACGTGAGGGGGTCAGGACGTGAGGGGGTCAGGACGTGAGGGGGTCAGGACATGAGGGGTTCAGGACGTGAGGGGGTCAGGACGTGAGAGGGTCAGGACGTGAGGTGGTCAGGACGTGAGAGGTTCAGGACGTGAGGGGGTCAGGATGTGAGGGGGTCAGGATGTGAGGGGGTCAGGACGTGAGGGGGTCAGGACGTGAGTGGTTCAGGACGTAAGGGGGTTAGGACGTGAGGGGGTCAGGACGTGAGGGGGTCAGTACGTGAGGGGATCAGGACGTGAGGGGATCAGGACGTGAGGGGATCAGGACGTGAGGGGATCAGGACGTGAGGGGGTCAGGACGTGAGAGGGTCAGGACGTGAGGGGATCAGGACGTGAGGGGATCAGGACGTGAGGGGATCAGGACGTGAGGGAGTCAGGACGTGAGAGGGTCAGGACGTGAGGTGGTCAGGACGTGAGGGGGTCAGGATGTGAGAGGGTCAGGACGTGAGGGGGTCAGGACGTGAGGGGGTCAGGACGTGAGGGGGTCAGGACATGAGGGGTTCAGGACGTGAGTGGGTCAGTACGCGAGAGGGTCAGGACGTGAGAGGTTCAGGACGTGAGGGGATCAGGACATGAGGGGGTCAGGATGTGAGGGGGTCAGGATGTGAGGGGGTCAGGACGTGAGGTGGACAGGACGTGAGGGGGTCAGGACGTGAGGGGGTCAGGACATGAGGGGTTCAAGACTTGAGGGATTGGTACGTGAGGGGATCAGGACGTGAGTGGTTCAGGACGTAAGGGGGTTAGGACGTGAGGGGGTCAGGACGTGAGGGGGTCAGTACGTGAGGGGATCAGGACGTGAGGGGATCAGGACGTGAGGGGGTCAGGACGTGAGAGGGTCAGGACGTGAGGTGGTCAGGACGTGAGAGGTTCAGGACGTGAGGGGATCAGGACGTGAGGGGGTCAGGACGTGAGAGGGTCAGGACGTGAGGGGGTCAGGACGTGAGAGGGATCAGGACGTGAGGGGGTCAGGACGTGAGGGGGTCAGGACATGAGGGGTTCAGGACGTGAGTGGGTCAGGACGTGAGTGGGTCAGTACGCGAGAGGGTCAGGACGTGAGAGGTTCAGGACGTGAGGTGGACAGGACATGAGGGGTTCAAGACTGGAGGGATTAGTACGTGAGGGGATCAGGACGTGAGTGGTTCAGGACGTAAGGGGGTTAGGACGTGAGGGGGTCAGGACGTGAGGGCTTCAGTACGTGAGGGGGTCAGGACGTGAGAGCTTCAGGACGTGAGGGGGTCAGCACGCAATGGTGTCAGGACGTGAGGGGGTCAGGACGTGAGGGGATCAGGACGTGAGAGGTTCAGGACGTGAGGGGATCAGGACGTGAGGGGGTCAGGATGTGAGAGAGTCAGGACGTGAGAGGTTCAGGACGTGAGGGGGTCAGGATGTGAGGGGGTCAGGACGTGAGGTGGACAGGACGTGAGGGGGTCAGGATGTGAGAGAGTCAGGACGTGAGAGGTTCAGGACGTGAGGGGATCAGGACGTGAGTGGTTCAGGACGTAAGGGGGTCAAGACGTGAGGGGGTCAGTACGTGAGGGGATCAGGACGTGAGGGGATCAGGACGTGAGGGGATCAGGACGTGAGGGGGTCAGGACGTGAGAGGGTCAGGACGTGAGGTGGTCAGGACGTGAGGGGGTCAGGACGTGAGGGGGTCAGGACGTGAGGGGGTCAGGACATGAGGGGTTCAGGACGTGAGGGGGTCAGGACGTGAGAGGGTCAGGACGTGAGGTGGTCAGGACGTGAGAGGTTCAGGACGTGAGGGGGTCAGGATGTGAGGGGGTCAGGATGTGAGGGGGTCAGGATGTGAGGTGGTCAGGACGTGAGGGGGTCAGCACGCAATGGGGCCAGGACGTGAGAGGGTCAGGACGTGAGAGGGTCAGGATGTGAGGGGGTCAGGACGTGAGGGGGTCAGGACGTGAGGGGATCAGGACGTGAGGGGTTCAGGACGTGAGGGGTTCAGGACGTGAGGGGGTCAGGACTTGAGGGGTTCAGGACGTGAAGGGGTCAGGACGTGAGGGGGTCAGGACGTGAGGGGGTCAGTACGTGGGGGGTCAGGACGTGAGGGGATCAGGACGTGAGGGGATCAGGACGTGAGGCCGTCAGGACGTGAGGGGATCAGGACGTGAGGGGGTCAGGACGTGAGGGGGTCAGTACGTGAGGGGATCAGGACGTGAGGGGATCAGGACGTGAGGTGGTCAGGACGTGAGAGGGTCAGGACGTGAGGTGGTCAGGACGTGAGGGGGTCAGGACGTGAGGGGGTCAGGATATGAGGGGTTCAGGACGTGAGCGGGTCAGTACGCGAGAGGGTCAGGACGTGAGAGGTTCAGGACGTGAGGGGATCAGGACGTGAGGGGGTCAGGATGTGAGAGGGTCAGGATGTGAGGTGGTCAGGACGTGAGGGGGTCAGCACGCAATGGGGTCAAGACGTGAGGGGGTCAGGACGTGAGGGGATCAGGACGTGAGATGTTCAGGACGTGAGGGGATCAGGATGTGAGGGGGTCAGGACGTGAGAGGGTCAGGACGTGAGGTGGACAGGACGTGAGGGGGTCAGGACGTGGGGAGTCAGGACATGAGGGGTTCAAGACTTGAGGGATTAGTACGTGAGGGGATCAGGACGTGAGTGGTTCAGGACGTAAGGGGGTTAGGACGTGAGGGGGTCAGTACGTGAGGGGATCAGGACGTGAGGGGATCAGGACGTGAGGGAGTCAGGACGTGAGAGGGTCAGGACGTGAGGTGGTCAGGACGTGAGGGGGTCAGGACGTGAGGGGGTCAGGAAGTGAGGGGGTCAGGACATGAGGGGTTCAGGACATGAGGGGTTCAGGACATGAGGGGGTCAGTACGTGAGAGGGTCAGGACGTGAGAGGTTCAGGACGTGAGGGGATCAGGACGTGAGGGGGTCAGGATGTGAGGGGGTCAGGATGTGAGGTGGTCAGGACGTGAGGGGGTCAGCACGCAATGGGGTCAGGACGTGAGGGGGTCAGGACGTGAGGGGATCAGGACGTGAGAGGTTCAGGACGTGAGGGGATCAGGACGTGAGGGGGTCAGGATGTGAGGGGGTCAGGACGTGAGGGGGTCAGGACGTGAGGTGGACAGGACGTGAGGGGGTCAGGATGTGAGGGGATCAGGATGTGAGGGGGTCAGGACGTGAGGGGGTCAGGACGTGAGGTGGACAGGACGTGAGGGGGTCAGGACGTGAGGGGGTCAGGACTTGAGGGGTTCAGGACGTGAGGGGGTCAGGAGGTGAGGGGATCAGGACGTGAAGGGGTCAGGATGTGAGGGGGTGAGGACGTGAGGGGTTCAGGACGTGAGGGGGTCAGGACGTGAGAGGGTCAGGATGTGAGGGGGTCAGGATGTGAGAGGGTCAGGACGTGAGAGGGTCAGGACGTGAGGGGGTCAGGACGTGACGGGGTCAGGACGTGAGGGGATCAGGACCTGAGGGGATCAGGACGTGAGGGGCTCAGGACCTGAGGGGATCAGGACCTGAGGGGATCAGGACCTGAGTGGGTCAGGACGTGAGGGGGTCAGGACGTGAGGGCGTCAGGACGTGAGGGGGTCAGGACGTGGGGAGTCAGGACATGAGGGGTTCAAGACTTGAGGGATTAGTACGTGAGGGGATCAGGACGTGAGGTGGTCAGGACGTGAGGGGGTCAGGACGTGAGAGGGTCAGGACGTGAGGGGGTCAGGATGTGAGGGGGTCAGGATGTGAGGTGGTCAGGACGTGAGGGGGTCAGCACGCAATGGGGTCAGGACGTGAGGGGGTCAGGACGTGATGGGATCAGGACGTGAGAGGTTCAGGACGTGAGGGGATCAGGACGTGAGGGGGTCAGGATGTGAGAGAGTCAGGACGTGAGGGGGTCAGGATGTGAGGGGGTCAGGACGTGAGGGCGTCAGGACGTGAGGGGGTCAGGACGTGGGGAGTCAGGACATGAGGGGTTCAAGACTTGAGGGATTAGTACGTGAGGGGATCAGGACGTGAGTGGTTCAGGACGTAAGGGGGTTAGGACGTGAGGGGTCAGGACGTGAGGGGATCAGGACGTGAGGGGATCAGTACGTGAGAGGGTCAGGACGTGAGAGGTTCAGGATGTGAGGGGATCAGGACGTGAGGGGGTCAGGATGTGAGAGAGTCAGGACGTGAGGGGGTCAGGATGTGAGGGGGTCAGGACGTGAGGGGGTCAGGATGTGAGGGGGTCAGGACGTGAGGTGGACAGGACGTGGGGAGTCAGGACATGAGGGGTTCAAGACTTGAGGGATTAGTACGTGAGGGGATCAGGACGTGAGTGGTTCAGGACGTAAGGGGGTTAGGACGTGAGGGGGTCAAGACGTGAGGGGGTCAGTACGTGAGGGGGTCAGTACGTGAGGGGATCAGGACGTGAGGGGATCAGGACATGAGGGGATCAGGACGTGAGGGGGTCAGGATGTGAGAGAGTCAGGACGTGAGAGGTTCAGGACGTGAGGGGGTCAGGATGTGAGGGGGTCAGGACGTGAGGGCGTCAGGACGTGAGGGGGTCAGGACGTGGGGTGTCAGGACATGAGTGGTTCAAGACTTGAGGGATTAGTACGTGAGGGGATCAGGACGTGAGTGGTTCAGGACGTAAGGGGGTTAGGACGTGAGGGGGTCAAGACGTGAGGGGGTCAGTACGTGAGGGGGTCAGTACGTGAGGGGATCAGGACGTGAGGGGATCAGGACGTGAGGGGATCAGGACGTGAGGGGGTCAGGACGTGAGAGGGTCAGGACGTGAGGTGGTCAGGACGTGAGGGGGTCAGGACGTGAGGGGGTCAGGACGTGAGGGGGTCAGGACATGAGGGGGTCAGGATGTGAGGGGGTCAGGATGTGAGGTGGTCAGGACGTGAGGGGGTCAGCACGCAATGGGGTCAGGACGTGAGAGAGTCAGGACGTGAGAGGGTCACGACGTGGGGAGTCAGGACATGAGGGGTTCAAGACTTGAGGGATTAGTACGTGAGGGGATCAGGACGTGAGTGGTTCAGGACGTAAGGGGGTTAGGACGTGAGGGGGTCAGGACGTGAGGGGGTCAGTACGTGAGGCCATCAGGACGTGAGGGGATCAGGACGTGAGGGGGTCAGGACGTGGGGAGTCAGGACATGAGTGGTTCAAGAATTGAGGGATTAGTACGTGAGGGGATCAGGACGTGAGTGGTTCAGGACGTAAGGGGGTTAGGACGTGAGGGGGTCAAGACGTGAGGGGGTCAGTACGTGAGGGGATCAGGACGTGAGGGGATCAGGACGTGAGGGGGTCAGGACGTGAGAGGGTCAGGACGTGAGGTGGTCAGGACGTGAGGGGGTCAGGACATGAGGGGTTCAGGACGTGAGGGGGTCAGTACGTGAGAGGGTCAGGATGTGAGGGGGTCAGGATGTGAGGTGGTCAGGACGTGAGGGGGTCAGCACGCAATGGGGTCAGGAAGTGAGGGGGTCAGGACGTGAGGGGGTCAGGATGTGAGAGAGTCAGGACGTGAGAGGGTCAGGACGTGAGGGGGTCAGGATGTGAGGGGGTCAGTACGTGAGGGGGTCAGGACGTGAGGGGGTCAGGACGTGAGGGGGTCAGAACGTGAGTGGTTCAGGACGTGAGGGGATCAGGACGTGAGTGGATCAGGACGTGAGGGGTTCAGGACGTGAGGGTGTCAGGACGTGAGGGGGTCAGGACGTGAGGGGGTCAGGACGTGAGGGGATCAGGACGTGAGGGGGTCAGAACGTGAGTGGTTCAGAACGTGAGTGGTTCAGGACGTGAGGGGGTCAGGACGTGAGGGGGTCAGGACATGAGGGGTTCAGGACGTGAGTGGGTCAGTACGCGAGAGGGTCAGGACGTGAGAGGTTCAGGACGTGAGGGGATCAGGACGTGAGGGGGTCAGGACGTGAGGGGGTCAGGATGTGAGGTGGTCAGGATGTGAGGGGGTCTGCACGCAATGGGGTCAGGACGTGAGGGGGTCAGGACGTGAGGGGATCAGGACGTGAGAGGTTCAGGACGTGATGGGATCAGGACGTGAGGGGGTCAGGATGTGAGAGAGTCAGGACGTGAGAGTGTCAGGACGTGAGGGGGTCAGGATGTGAGGGGGTCAGGACGTGAGAGGGTCAGGACGTGAGGGGGTCAGGACGTGAGGGGGTCAGGACATGAGGGGTTCAGGACGTGAGTGGGTCAGTACGCGAGAGGGTCAGGACGTGAGAGGTTCAGGACGTGAGGGGATCAGGACGTGAGGGGGTCAGGATGTGAGGTGGTCAGGATGTGAGGGGGTCTGCACGCAATGGGGTCAGGACGTGAGGGGGTCAGGACGTGAGGGGATCAGGACGTGAGAGGTTCAGGACGTGATGGGATCAGGACGTGAGGGGGTCAGGATGTGAGAGAGTCAGGACGTGAGAGTGTCAGGACGTGAGGGGGTCAGGATGTGAGGGGGTCAGGACGTGAGAGGGTCAGGACGTGAGGTGGACAGGACCTGAGGGGGTCAGGACGTGGGGAGTCAGGACATGAGGGGTTCAAGACTTGAGGGATTAGTACGTGAGGGGATCAGGACGTGAGAGCTTCAGGACGTGAGGGGGTCAGCACGCAATGGGGTCAGGACGTGAGGGGGTCAGGACGTGAGGGGATCAGGACGTGAGAGGTTCAGGACGTGAGGGGATCAGGACGTGAGGGGGTCAGGATGTGAGAGAGTCAGGACGTGAAGGGGTCAGGATGTGAGGGGGTCAGGACGTGAGGGGGTCAGGATGTGAGGGGGTCAGGACGTGAGGTGGACAGGACGTGGGGAGTCAGGACATGAGTGGTTCAAGACTTGAGGGATTAGTACGTGAGGGGATCAGGACGTGAGTGGTTCAGGACGTAAGGGGGTTAGGACGTGAGGGGGTCAAGACGTGAGGGGGTCAGTACGTGAGGGGGTCAGTACGTGAGGGGATCAGGACGTGAGGGGATCAGGACATGAGGGGATCAGGACGTGAGGGGGTCAGGATGTGAGAGAGTCAGGACGTGAGAGGTTCAGGACGTGAGGGGGTCAGGATGTGAGGGGGTCAGGACGTGAGGGGGTCAGGACATGAGGGGTTCAGGACGTGAGGGGGTCAGTACGTGAGAGGGTCAGGACGTGAGAGGTTCAGGACGTGAGGGGATCAGGACGTGAGGGGGTCAGGATGTGAGGGGGTCAGGATGTGAGGTTGTCAGGACGTGAGGGGGTCAGCACGCAATGGGGTCAGGACGTGAGGGGGTCAGGACGTGAGGGGGCCAGGACGTGAGGGGGTCAGGACGTGAGGGGGTCAGGACGTGAGGGGGTCAGGACGTGAGGGGGTCAGGACGTGAGGTGGACAGGACGTGAGGGGGTCAGGACGTGAGGGGGTCAGGACTTGAGGGGTTCAGGACGTGAGGGGGTCAGGAGGTGAGGGGATCAGGACGTGAGGGGATCAGGATGTGAGGGGGTCAGGACGTGGGGAGTCAGGACGTGAGGGGGTCAGGACGTGAGGGGGTCAGGACGTGGGGAGTCAGGACATGAGGGTTTCAAGACTTGAGGGATTAGTACGTGAGGGGATCAGGACGTGAGTGGTTCAGGACGTAAGGGGGTTAGGACGTGAGGGGGTCAGGACGTGAGGGGGTCAGTACGTGAGGGGATCAGGATGTGAGGGGATCAGGACGTGAGGGGATCAGGACGTGAGGGGATCAGGACGTGAGGGGGTCAGGACGTGAGAGGGTCAGGACGTGAGGGGATCAGGACGTGAGGGGGTGAGGACGTGAGGGGATCAGGACGTGAGGGGATCAGGACGTGAGTGGGTCAGGACGTGAGGGGATCAGGACGTGAGGGGGTCAGGACGTGAGAGGGTCAGGACGTGAGGTGGTCAGGACGTGAGGGGGTCAGGATGTGAGAGGGTCAGGACGTGAGGGGGTCAGGACGTGAGGGGGTCAGGACGTGAGGGGGTCAGGACATGAGGGGTTCAGGACGTGAGTGGGTCAGTACGCGAGAGGGTCAGGACGTGAGAGGTTCAGGACGTGAGGGGATCAGGACGTGAGGGGGTCAGGACGTGAGGGGGTCAGGATGTGAGGGGGTCAGGACGTGAGGTGGACAGGACGTGAGGGGGTCAGGACGTGAGGGGGTCAGGATGTGAGTGGGTCAGGACGTGAGGTGGACAGGACGTGAGGGGGTCAGGACGTGGGGAGTCAGGACATGAGGGGTTCAAGACTTGAGGGATTAGTACGTGAGGGGATCAGGACGTGAGTGGTTCAGGACGTAAGGGGGTTAGGACGTGAGGGGGTCAGGACGTGAGGGGGTCAGTACGTGAGGCCATCAGGACGTGAGGGGATCAGGACGTGAGGGGGTCAGGACGTGGGGAGTCAGGACATGAGTGGTTCAAGAATTGAGGGATTAGTACGTGAGGGGATCAGGACGTGAGTGGTTCAGGACGTAAGGGGGTTAGGACGTGAGGGGGTCAAGACGTGAGGGGGTCAGTACGTGAGGGGATCAGGACGTGAGGAGATCAGGACGTGAGGGGGTCAGGACGTGAGAGGGTCAGGACGTGAGGTGGTCAGGACGTGAGGGGGTCAGGACATGAGGGGTTCAGGACGTGAGGGGGTCAGTACGTGAGAGGGTCAGGATGTGAGGGGGTCAGGATGTGAGGTGGTCAGGACGTGAGGGGGTCAGGACGCAATGGGGTCAGGAAGTGAGGGGGTCAGGACGTGAGGGGGTCAGGATGTGAGAGAGTCAGGACGTGAGAGGGTCAGGACGTGAGGGGGTCAGGATGTGAGGGGGTCAGTACGTGAGGGGGTCAGGACGTGAGGGGGTCAGGACGTGATGGGGTCAGAACGTGAGTGGTTCAGGACGTGAGGGGATCAGGACGTGAGGGGATCAGGACGTGAGGGGTTCAGGACGTGAGGGGGTCAGGACGTGAGGGGGTCAGGACGTGAGGGGGTCAGGACGTGAGGGGATCAGGACGTGAGGGGGTCAGAACGTGAGTGGTTCAGAACGTGAGTGGTTCAGGACGTGAGGGGGTCAGGACGTGAGGGGGTCAGGACATGAGGGGTTCAGGACGTGAGTGGGTCAGTACGCGAGAGGGTCAGGACGTGAGAGGTTCAGGACGTGAGGGGATCAGGACGTGAGGGGGTCAGGACGTGAGGGGGTCAGGATGTGAGGTGGTCAGGATGTGAGGGGGTCTGCACGCAATGGGGTCAGGACGTGAGGGGGTCAGGACGTGAGGGGATCAGGACGTGAGAGGTTCAGGACGTGATGGGATCAGGACGTGAGGGGGTCAGGATGTGAGAGAGTCAGGACGTGAGAGTGTCAGGACGTGAGGGGGTCAGGATGTGAGGGGGTCAGGACGTGAGAGGGTCAGGACGTGAGGTGGACAGGACCTGAGGGGGTCAGGACGTGGGGAGTCAGGACATGAGGGGTTCAAGACTTGAGGGATTAGTACGTGAGGGGATCAGGACATGAGTGGTTCAGGACGTAAGGGGGTCAGCACGCAATGGGGTCAGGACGTGAGGGGGTCAGGACGTGAGGGGATCAGGACGTGAGAGGTTCAGGATGTGAGGGGGTCAGGACGTGAGGTGGACAGGACGTGGGGAGTCAGGACATGAGTGGTTCAAGACTTGAGGGATTAGTAAGTGAGGGGATCAGGACGTGAGTGGTTCAGGACGTAAGGGGGTTAGGACGTGAGGGGGTCAAGACGTGAGGGGGTCAGTACGTGAGGGGGTCAGTACGTGAGGGGATCAGGACGTGAGGGGATCAGGACATGAGGGGATCAGGACGTGAGGGGGTCAGGATGTGAGAGAGTCAGGACGTGAGAGGTTCAGGACGTGAGGGGGTCAGGATGTGAGGGGGTCAGGACGTGAGGTGGACAGGACGTGAGGGGGTCAGGACGTGAGGGGGTCAGGACGTGGGGTGTCAGGACATGAGTGGTTCAAGACTTGAGGGATTAGTACGTGAGGGGATCAGGACGTGAGGGGGTCAGGACGAGAGGGGGTCAGGACGTGAGGGGGTCAGTACGTGAGGGGATCAGGACGTGAGGGGATCAGGACGTGAGGGGATCAGGACGTGAGGGGGTCAAGACGTGAGAGGGTCAGGACGTGAGGTGGTCAGGACGTGAGGGGGTCAGGACGTGAGGGGGTCAGGACGTGAGGGGGTCAGGACATGAGGGGTTCAGGACGTGAGGGGGTCAGTACGTGAGAGGGTCAGGACGTGAGAGGTTCAGCACGCAATGGGGTCAGGACGTGAGGGGGTCAGGACGTGAGGGGGCCAGGACGTGAGGGGGTCAGGACGTGAGGGGGTCAGGACGTGAGAGGTTCAGGACGTGAGGGGGTCAGGACGTGAGGGGGTCAGGACGTGAGGGGGTCAGGACGTGAGGTGGACAGGACTTGAGGGGGTCAGGACGTGAGGGGGTCAGGACTTGAGGGGTTCAGGACGTGAGGGGGTCAGGAGGTGAGGGGATCAGGACGTGAGGGGATCAGGATGTGAGGGGGTCAGGACGTGAGTGGCTCAGGACGTGAGGGGGTCAGGACGTGAGGGCGTCAGGACGTGAGGGGGTCAGGACGTGGGGGGTCAGGACGTGAGGGTTTCAAGACTTGAGGGATTAGTACGTGAGGGGATCAGGACGTGAGGGGGTCAGGACGTGAGGGGGTCAGTACGTGAGGGGATCAGGACGTGAGGGGATCAGGACGTGAGGGGATCAGGACGTGAGGGGGTCAGGACGTGAGAGGGTCAGGACGTGAGGGGATCAGGACGCGAGGTGGTCAGGACGTGAGGGGGTCAGGATGTGAGAGGGTCAGGACGTGAGGGGGTCAGGACGTGAGGGGGTCAGGACGTGAGGGGGTCAGGACATGAGGGGTTCAGGACGTGAGTGGGTCAGTACGCGAGAGGGTCAGGACGTGAGAGGTTCAGGACGTGAGGGGATCAGGACGTGAGGGGGTCAGGATGTGAGGGGGTCAGGATGTGAGGGGGTCAGGACGTGAGGTGGACAGGACGTGAGGGGGTCAGGACGTGAGGGGGTCAGGATGTGAGTGGGTCAGGACGTGAGGTGGACAGGACGTGAGGGGGTCAGGACGTGGGGAGTCAGGACATGAGGGGTTCAAGACTTGAGGGATTAGTACGTGAGGGGATCAGGACGTGAGTGGTTCAGGACGTAAGGGGGTTAGGACGTGAGGGGGTCAGGACGTGAGGGGGTCAGTACGTGAGAGGATCAGGACGTGAGGGGATCAGGACGTGAGGGGGTCAGGACGTGAGAGGGTCAGGACGTGAGGTGGTCAGGACGTGAGGGGGTCAGGACGTGAGGGGGTCAGGACGTGAGGGGGTCAGGACATGAGGGGTTCAGGACGTGAGTGGGTCAGTACGCGAGAGGGTCAGGACGTGAGAGGTTCAGGACGTGAGGTGGACAGGACATGAGGGGTTCAAGACTGGAGGGATTAGTACGTGAGGGGATCAGGACGTGAGTGGTTCAGGACGTAAGGGGGTTAGGAGGTGAGGGGGTCAGGACGTGAGGGGGTCAGTACGTGAGGGGATCAGGACGTGAGAGCTTCAGGACGTGAGGGGGTCAGCACGCAATGGGGTCAGGACGTGAGGGGGTCAGGACGTGAGGGGATCAGGACGTGAGAGGTTCAGGACGTGAGGGGATCAGGACGTGAGGGGGTCAGGATGTGAGAGAGTCAGGACGTGAGAGGTTCAGGACGTGAGGGGGTCAGGATGTGAGGGGGTCAGGACGTGAGGTGGACAGGACGTGAGGGGGTCAGGATGTGAGAGAGTCAGGACGTGAGAGGTTCAGCAGGTGAGGGGATCAGGACGTGAGTGGTTCAGGACGTAAGGGGGTCAAGACGTGAGGGGGTCAGTACGTGAGGGGATCAGGACGTGAGGGGATCAGGACGTGAGGGGATCAGGACGTGAGGGGGTCAGGACGTGAGAGGGTCAGGACGTGAGATGGTCAGGACGTGAGGGGGTCAGGACGTGAGGGGGTCAGGACGTGAGGGGGTCAGGACATAAGGGGTTCAGGACGTGAGGGGGTCAGGACGTGAGAGGGTCAGGACGTGAGGTGGTCAGGACGTGAGAGGTTCAGGACGTGAGGGGGTCAGGATGTGAGGGGGTCAGGATGTGAGGGGGTCAGGATGTGAGAGGTTCAGGACGTGAGGGGATCAGGACGTGAGGGGGTCAGGATGTGAGGGGGTCAGGATGTGAGGTGGTCAGGACGTGAGGGGGTCAGCACGCAATGGGGTCAGGACGTGAGAGGGTCAGGACGTGAGAGGGTCAGGATGTGAGGGGGTCAGGACGTGAGGGGGTCAGGACGTGAGGGGATCAGGACGTGAGGGGTTCAGGACGTGAGGGGGTCAGGACTTGAGGGGTTCAGGACGTGAAGGGGTCAGGACGTGAGGGGGTCAGGACGTGAGGGGTTCAGGACGTGAGGGGGTCAGGACGTGAGGGGACCAGGGCGTGAGTGGTTCAGGACGTGAGGGGATGAGGACCTGAGTGGGTCAGGACGTGAGGGGGTCAGGACGTGAGGTGGACAGGACGTGAGGGCGTCAGGACGTGAGGGGGTCAGGACGTGAGGGGTTCAGGACGTGAGGGGATCAATACGTGAGGGGATCAGGACGTGAGAGGTCAGGATGTGAGAGAGTCAGGACGTGAGAGGGTCAGGACGTGAGGGGGTCAGGATGTGAGGGGGTCAGGACGTGAGAGGGTCAGGACGTGAGGTGGACAGGACCTGAGGGGGTCAGGACGTGGGGAGTCAGGACATGAGGGGTTCAAGACTTGAGGGATTAGTACGTGAGGGGATCAGGACGTGAGAGCTTCAGGACGTAAGGGGGTCAGGACGTGAGGGGGTCAGGATGTGAGAGAGTCAGGACGTGAGTGGTTCAGGACGTGAGGGGGTCAGCACGCAATGGGGTCAGGACGTGAGGGGGTCAGGACGTGAGGGGATCAGGACGTGAGAGGTTCAGGACGTGAGGGGATCAGGGCGTGAGGGGGTCAGGATGTGAGAGAGTCAGGACGTGAGAGGTTCAGGACGTGAGGGGGTCAGGATGTGAGGGGATCAGGACGTGAGGTGGACAGGACGTGAGGGGGTCAGGACGTGAGGGGATCACGACGTGAGTGGTTCAGGACGTAAGGGGGTTAGGACGTGAGGGGGTCAAGACGTGAGGGGGTCAGTACGTGAGGGGGTCAGTACGTGAGGGGATCAGGACGTGAGGGGATCAGGACGTGAGGGGATCAGGACGTGAGGGGGTCAGGACGTGAGAGGGTCAGGACATGAGTGGTTCAAGACTTGAGGGATTAGTACGTGAGGGGATCAGGACGTGAGGGGGTCAAGACGTGAGGGGGTCAGTACGTGAGGGGGTCAGTACGTGAGGGGATCAGGACGTGAGGGGATCAGGACGTGAGGGGATCAGGACGTGAGGGGTTCAGGACGTGAGAGGGTCAGGACGTGAGGTGGTCAGGACGTGAGGGGGTCAGGACGTGAGGGGGTCAGGACGTGAGGGGGTCAGGACATGAGGGGTTCAGGACGTGAGGGGGTCAGTACGTGAGAGGGTCAGGATGTGAGAGGTTCAGGACGTGAGGGGATCAGGACGTGAGGGGGTCAGGATGTGAGGGGGTCAGGATGTGAGGTGGTCAGGACGTGAGGGGGTCAGCACGCAATGGGGTCAGGACGTGAGGGGGTCAGGATGTGAGGGGGCAGGACGTGAGGGGATCAGGACGTGAGAGGTTCAGGACGTGAGGGGGTCAGGATGTGAGGGGGTCAGGACGTGAGGGGGTCAGGACGTGAGGTGGACAGGACGTAAGGGGGTTAGGACGTGAGGGGGTCAAGACGTGAGGGGGTCATTACGTGAGGGGATCAGGACGTGAGGGGATCAGGATGTGAGGGGATCAGGACGTGAGGGGATCAGGACGTGAGGGGGTCAGGACGTGATGTGGTCAGGACGTGAGAGGGTCAGGACGTGAGGTGGTCAGGACGTGAGGGGGTCAGGATGTGAGAGGGTCAGGACGTGAGGGGGTCAGGACGTGAGGGGGTCAGGACGTGAGGGGGTCAGGACATGAGGGGTTAAGGACGTGAGTGGGTCAGGACGTGAGAGGTTCAGGACGTGAGGGGATCAGGACGTGAGGGGGTCAGGATGTGAGGGGGTCAGGATGTGAGGGGGTCAGGACGTGAGGTGGACAGGACGTGAGGGGGTCAGGACGTGAGGGGGTCAGGATGTGAGGGGGTCAGGACGTGAGGTGGACAGTACGTGAGGGGGTCAGGACGTGGGGAGTCAGGACATGAGGGGTTCAAGACTTGAGGGATTAGTACGTGAGGGGATCAGGACGTGAGTGGTTCAGGGCGTAAGGGGGTTAGGACGTGAGGGGGTCAGGACGTGAGGGGGTCAGTACGTGAGGGGATCAGGACGTGAGGGGATCAGGACGTGAGGGGGTCAGGACGTGAGAGGGTCAGGACGTGAGGTGGTCAGGACGTGAGGGGGTCAGGACGTGAGGGGGTCAGGACGTGAGGGGGTCAGGACATGAGGGGTTCAGGACGTGAGTGGGTCAGTACGCGAGAGGGTCAGGACGTGAGAGGTTCAGGACGTGAGGTGGACAGGACATGAGGGGTTCAAGACTTGAGGGATTAGTACGTGAGGGGATCAGGACGTGAGTGGTTCAGGACGTAAGGGGGTCAGGACGTGAGGGGGTTAGGACGTGAGGGGGTCAGGACGTGAGGGGGTCAGTAAGTGAGGGGATCAGGACGTGAGGGGATCAGGACGTAAGGGGGTTAGGACGTGAGGGGGTCAGGACGTGAGGGGGTCAGTAAGTGAGGGGATCAGGACGTGAGAGCTTCAGGACGTGAGGGGGTCAGCACGCAATGGGGTCAGGACGTGAGGGGGTCAGGACGTGAGGGGATCAGGACGTGAGAGGTTCAGGACGTGAGGGGATCAGGACGTGAGGGGGTCAGGATGTGAGAGAGTCAGGACGTGAGGGGGTCAGGACGTGAGGGGGTCAGGATGTGAGGGGGTCAGGACGTGAGGTGGACAGGACGTGAGGGGGTCAGGATGTGAGAGGGTCAGGACCTGAGAGGTTCAGGACGTGAGGGGGTCAGGATGTGAGGGGGTCAGGACGTGAGGTGGATAGGACGTGAGGGGGTCAGGATGTGAGAGAGTCAGGACGTGAGAGGTTCAGGACGTGAGGGGATCAGGACGTGAGTGGTTCAGGACGTAAAGGGGTCAAGACGTGAGGGGGTCAGTACGTGAGGGGATCAGGACGTGAGGGGATCAGGACGTGAGGGGATCAGGACGTGAGGGGGTCAGGACGTGAGAGGGTCAGGACGTGAGGTGGTCAGGACGTGAGGGGGTCAGGACGTGAGGGGGTCAGGACGTGAGGGGGTCAGGACATGAGGGGTTCAGGACGTGAGGGGGTCAGGACGTGAGAGGGTCAGGACGTGAGGTGGTCAGGACGTGAGAGGTTCAGGACATGAGGGGGTCAGGATGTGAGGGGGTCAGGATGTGAGGGGGTCAGGATGTGAGAGGTTCAGGACGTGAGGGGATGAGGACGTGAGGGGGTCAGGATGTGAGGGGGTCAGGATGTGAGGTGGTCAGGAAGTGAGGGGGTCAGCACGCAATGGGGTCAGGACGTGAGAGGGTCAGGTCGTGAGAGGGTCAGGATGTGAGGGGGTCAGGACGTGAGGGGGTCAGGACGTGTGGGTGTCAGGACGTGAGGGGGTCAGGACGTGAGGGGTTCAGGACGTGAGGGGGTCAGGACGTGAGGGGACCAGGACGTGAGTGGTTCAGGACGTGAGGGGATGAGGACCTGAGTGGGTCAGGACGTGAGGGGGTCAGGACGTGAGGTGGACAGGACGTGAGGGGATCAGGACGTGAGGGGGTCAGGACATGAGGGGTTCAAGACTTGAGGGATTAGTACGAGAGGGGATCAGGACGTGAGTGGTTCAGGACGTATGGGGGTTAGGACGTGAGGGGTTCAGGACGTGAGGGGGTCAGGACGTGAGGGGGTCAGTACGTGAGGGGATCAGGACGTGAGGGGATCAGGACGTGAGGGGGTCAGGACGTGAGAGGGTCAGGACGTGAGGTGGTCAGGACGTGAGGGGGTCAGGACGTGAGGGGGTCAGGACGTGAGGGGGTCAGGACATGAGGGGTTCAGGACGTGAGTGGGTCAGTACGCGAGAGGGTCAGGACGTGAGAGGTTCAGGACGTGAGGGGATCAGGACGTGAGGGGGTCAGGACGTGAGGGGATCAGGACGTGAGAGGTTCAGGATGTGAGGGGATCAGGACGTGAGGGGGTCAGGATGTGAGAGAGTCAGGACGTGAGAGGGTCAGGACGTGAGGGGGTCAGGACGTGAGGTGGACAGGACGTGAGGGGGTCAGGACGTGAGGGGGTCAGGACGTGAGGGGGTCAGGAGGTGAGGGGATCAGGACGTGAAGGGGTCAGGACGTGAGGGGGTCAGGACGTGAGGGATTCAGGACGTGAGGGGGTCAGTACGTGAAGGGGTCAGGACGTGAGGGGGTCAGGACTTGAGGGGTTCAGGACGTGAGGGGGTCAGGAGGTGAGTGGATCAGGACGTGAAGGGGTCAGGACGTGAGGGGGTCAGGACGTGAGGAGATCAGGACGTGAGGGGAACAGGACGTGAGGGGATCAAGATTGAGGGGGTCAGGACGTGAGTGGTTCAGGACGTGAGGGGGTCAGGACCTGAGTGGGTCAGGACGTGAGGGGGTCAGGACGTGAGGGGGTCAGGACGTGAGAGGGTCAGGACGTGAGGTGGTCAGGACGTGAGGGGGTCAGGACGTGAGGGGGTCAGGACGTGAGGGGGTCAGGACGTGAGGGGGTCAGGATGTGAGGGGGTCAGGATGTGAGGTGGTCAGGACGTGAGGGGGTCAGCACGCAATGGGGTCAGGACGTGAGGGGGTCAGGACGTGAGGGGATCAGGACGTGAGAGGTTCAGGACGTGAGGGGATCAGGACGTGAGGGGGTCAGGATGTGAGGGGGTCAGGACGTGAGAGGGGCAGGACGTGAGGTGGACAGGACGTGAGGGGGTCAGGACTTGAGGGGTTCAGGACGTGAGGGGGTCAGGAGGTGAGGGGATTAGGGCGTGAAGGGGTCAGGACGTGAGGGGGTCAGGACGTGAGGGGTTCAGGACGTGAGGGGGTCAGGACGTGAGGGGTTCAGGACGTGAGGGGTTCAGGACGTGAGGGGATCAGGACGTGAGAGGGTCAGGACGTGAGGGGTCAGGACGTGAGGGGATCAGGACGTGAGGGGTCTGGACGTGAGAGGGTCAGGACGTGAGGGGATCAGGACGTGAGGTGGACAGGACGTGAGTGGGGTCAGGACGTGAGGGGATCAGGACGTGAGGGGATCAGGACGTGAGGGGATCAGGACGTGAGGGGGTCAGGACGTGAGGGGATCAGGACGTGAGGGGGTCAGGACGTGAGGGTGTCAGGACGTGAGGGGTTCAGGACGTGATTGGATCAGGACGTGAGAGGGTCAGGACGTGAGGGGAACAGGACGTGAGGGGTCAGGACGTGAGGGGATCAGGACGTGAGGGGGTCAGGACGTGAGAGGGTCAGGATGTGAGGGGGTCAGAATGTGAGATGGTCAGGACGTGAGGGGGTCAGGACGTGAGGTGGTCAGGACGTGAGATGTGTCAGGATGTGAGGGGGTCAGGGCGTGAGAGGGTCAGGACGTGAGGGGGTCAGGATGTGAGAGGGTCAGGACGTGAGTGGATCAGGACGTGAGGGGGTCAGGACGTGAGGGGGTCAGGGCGTGAGGGGATCAGGACGTGAGGCGATCTGGACGTGAGCGGTCAGGACGTGAGGGGGTCAAGGCGTGAGGGGATCAGGACGTGAGGGGGTCAGGACGTGAGGGGGTCAGGACGTGAGAGGGTCAGGAGGTGAGGTGGTCAGGACGTGAGGGGGTCAGGACGTGAGGGGATCAGGACGTGAGGGGGTCAGGACGTGAGGGTGTCAGGACGTGAGGGGTTCAGGACGTGAGGGGATCAGGACGTGAGAGGGTCAGGACGTGAGGGGAACAGGACGTGAGGGGTCAGGACGTGAGGGGATCAGGACGTGAGGGGGTCAGGACGTGAGGGGATCAGGACGTGAGGTGGTCAGGACGTGAGATGTGTCAGGATGTGAGGGGTCAGGATGTGAGAGGGTCAGGACGTGAGGGGGTCAGGATGTGAGAGGGTCAGGACGTGAGGGTGTCAGGATGTGAGAGGGTCAGGACGTGAGGGGGTCAGGATGTGAGAGGGTCAGGACGTGAGTGGATCAGGACGTGAGGGGGTCAGGACGTGAGGGGGTCAGGACGTGAGGGGATCAGGACGTGAGGCGATCTGGACGTGAGCGGTCAGGACGTGAGGGGGTCAAGGCGTGAGGGGATCAGGACGTGAGGGTGTCAGGACGTGAGGGGTTCAGGACGTGAGGGGATCAGGACGTGAGAGGGTCAGGACGTGAGGGGAACAGGACGTGAGGGGTCAGGACGTGAGGGGTTCAGGACGTGAGTGGATCAGGACGTGAGGGGGTCAGGACGTGAGGGGGTCAGGACGTGAGGGGATCAGGACGTGAGGCGATCTGGACGTGAGCGGTCAGGACGTGAGGGGGTCAAGGCGTGAGGGGATCAGGACGTGAGGGGGTCAGGACGTGAGGGGGTCAGGACGTGAGGTGATCAGGACGTGAGGGGGTCAGGACGTGAGAGGGTCAGGAGGTGAGGTGGTCAGGACGTGAGGGGGTCAGGACGTGAGGGGGTCAAGGCGTGAGGGGATCAGGACGTGAGGGGGTCAGGACGTGAGGGGGTCAGGAAGTGAGGGGGTCAGGACGTGAGGAGGTCAGGACGTGAGGGGGTCAGGATGTGAGAGGGTCAGGACGTGAGTGGATCAGGACGTGAGGGGATCAGGACATGAGGGGATCAGGACATGAGGGGATCAGGACGTGAGGGGGTCAGGACGGGAGGGGGTCAGGACGTCAGGGGATCAGGACTTGAGGGGATAAGGACGTGAGGGGGTCAGGACGTGAGGGGGTCAGGACGTGAGGGGGTCAGGACGTGAGGGGATCAGGACGTGAGGGGGTCAGGACGTGAGGGGATCAGGACGTGAGGGGATCAGGACGTGAGAGGATCAGGACGTGAGGGGGTCAGGATGTGAGGGGGTCAGGACGTGAGAGATTCAGGACGTGAGGGGGTCAGGATGTGAGAGGGTCAGGACGTGAGAGGGTCAGGACATGAGGGGAACAGGACGTGAGGGGATCAGGATGTGAGGGGGTCAGGACGTGGGGGGGTCAGGACGTGGGGGGGTCAGGACGTGAGGGGGTCAGGACGTGAGAGGGTCAGGACGTGAGGGGGTCAGGACGTGAGGGGGTCAGGACGTGAGGGGGTCAGGACGTGAGAGGGTCAGGATGTGAGAGGGTCAGGACGTGAGTGGATCAGGACGTGAGGGGGTCAGGACGTGAGGGGGTCAGGACGTGAGGGGGTCAGGATGTGAGGGGGTCAGGACGTGACAGGGTCAGGAAGTGAGTGGGTCAGGACGTGAGGGGGTCAGGATGTGAGGGGGTCAGGATGTGAGGGGGTCAGGACGTGAGAGGGTCAGGACGTGAGGTGGTCAGGACGTGAGATGTGTCAGGATGTGAGGGGGTCAGGGCCTGAGAGGGTCAGGACGTGAGGGGGTCAGGATGTGAGAGGGTCAGGACGTGAGTGGATCAGGACGTGAGGGGGTCAGGACGTGAGGGGGTCAGGACGTGAGGGGATCAGGACGTGAGGCGATCTGGACGTGAGCGGTCAGGACGTGAGGGGGTCAGGACGCGAGGGGATCAGGACGTGAGGGGGTCAGGACGTGAGGGGGTCAGGACGTGAGGTGATCAGGACGTGAGGGGGTCAGGACGTGAGAGGGTCAGGAGGTGAGGTGGTCAGGACGTGAGGGGGTCAGGACGTGAGGGGATCAGGACGTGAGGGGGTCAGGACGTGAGGTGGTCAGGACGTGAGATGTGTCAGGATGTGAGGGGGTCAGGGCGTGAGAGGGTCAGGACGTGAGGGGGTCAGGATGTGAGAGGGTCAGGACGTGAGTGGATCAGGACGTGAGGGGGTCAGGACGTGAGGGGGTCAGGGCGTGAGGGGATCAGGACGTGAGGCGATCTGGACGTGAGCGGTCAGGACGTGAGGGGGTCAAGGCGTGAGGGGATCAGGACGTGAGGGGGTCAGGACGTGAGGGGGTCAGGACGTGAGAGGGTCAGGAGGTGACGTGGTCAGGACGTGAGGGGGTCAGGACGTGAGGGGATCAGGACGTGAGGGGGTCAGGACGTGAGGGTGTCAGGACGTGAGGGGTTCAGGACGTGAGGGGATCAGGACGTGAGAGGGTCAGGACGTGAGGGGAACAGGACGTGAGGGGTCAGGACGTGAGGGGATCAGGACGTGAGGGGGTCAGGACGTGAGGGGATCAGGACGTGAGGTGGTCAGGACGTGAGATGTGTCAGGATGTGAGGGGTCAGGATGTGAGGGGATCAGGACGTGAGGGGGTCAGGACGGGAGGGGGTCAGGACGGGAAAGGGGTCAGGACGTGAGGGGATCAGGACTTGAGGGGATAAGGACGTGAGGGGGTCAGGACGTGAGGGGATCAGGACGTGAGGCGATCTGGACGTGAGCGGTCAGGACGTGAGGGGGTCAAGGCGTGAGGGGATCAGGACGTGAGGGGGTCAGGACGTGAGGGGGTCAGGACGTGAGGTGATCAGGACGTGAGGGGGTCAGGACGTGAGAGGGTCAGGAGGTGAGGTGGTCAGGACGTGAGGGGGTCAGGACGTGAGGGGGTCAAGGCGTGAGGGGATCAGGACGTGAGGGGGTCAGGACGTGAGGGGGTCAGGAAGTGAGGGGGTCAGGAAGTGAGGAGGTCAGGACGTGAGGGGGTCAGGATGTGAGAGGGTCAGGACGTGAGTGGATCAGGACGTGAGTGGATCAGGACGTGAGGGGATCAGGACATGAGGGGATCAGGACGTGAGGGGGTCAGGACGGGAGGGGGTCAGGACGGGAAAGGGGTCAGGACGTGAGGGGATCAGGACTTGAGGGGATAAGGACGTGAGGGGGTCAGGACGTGAGGGGATCAGGACGTGAGGCGATCTGGACGTGAGCGGTCAGGACGTGAGGGGGTCAAGGCGTGAGGGGATCAGGACGTGAGGGGGTCAGGACGTGAGGGGGTCAGGACGTGAGGTGATCAGGACGTGACGGGGTCAGGACGTGAGAGGGTCAGGAGGTGAGGTGGTCAGGACGTGAGGGGGTCAGGACGTGAGGGGGTCAAGGCGTGAGGGGATCAGGACGTGAGGGGGTCAGGACGTGAGGGGGTCAGGAAGTGAGGGGGTCAGGAAGTGAGGAGGTCAGGACGTGAGGGGGTCAGGATGTGAGAGGGTCAGGACGTGAGTGGATCAGGACGTGAGGGGATCAGGACATGAGGGGATCAGGACGTGAGGGGGTCAGGACGGGAGGGGGTCAGGACGTGAGGGGATCAGGACTTGAGGGGATAAGGACGTGAGGGGGTCAGGACGTGAGGGGGTCAGGACGTGAGGGGGTCAGGACGTGAGGGGATCAGGACGTGAGGGGGTCAGGACGTGAGGGGATCAGGACGTGAGGGGATCAGGACGTGAGGGGATCAGGACGTGAGGGGGTAAGGACGTGAGGGGGTCAGGACGTGAGGGGGTCAGGACGTGAGGGGATCAGGATGTGAGGGGATCAGGACGTGAGGGGGTCAGGATGTGAGAGAGTCAGGACGTGAGAGGGTCAGGATGTGAGGGGGTCAGGATGTGAGGGGGTCAGGACGTGAGAGATTCAGGACGTGAGGGGGTCAGGATGTGAGAGGGTCAGGACGTGAGAGGGTCAGGACATGAGGGGAACAGGACGTGAGGGGATCAGGATGTGAGGGGGTCAGGACGTGGGGGGGTCAGGACGTGGGGGGGTCAGGACGTGAGGGGGTCAGGACGTGAGAGGGTCAGGACGTGAGGGGGTCAGGACGTGAGGGGGTCAGGACGTGAGGGGGTCAGGATGTGAGAGGGTCAGGACGTGAGTGGATCAGGACGTGAGGGGGTCAGGACGTGAGGGGGTCAGGATGTGAGGGGGTCAGGACGTGACAGGGTCAGGAAGTGAGTGGGTCAGGACGTGAGGGGGTCAGGATGTGAGGGGGTCAGGATGTGAGGGGGTCAGGACGTGAGAGGGTCAGGACGTGAGGTGGTCAGGAAGTGAGGGGGTCAGGACGTGAGAGGGTCAGGGCGTGAGGGGGTCAGGTCGTGAGGGGGTCAGGTCATGAGGGGGTCATGTCGTGAGGGGGTCAGGACGTGAGGGGGTCAGGACGTGACGGGGTCAGGACATGAGGGAGTCAGTACGTGAGAGGGTCAGGATGTGAGGGGGTCACGATGTGACGGGATCAGTACGTGAGGGGGTCAGGACGTGAGGGGGTCAGGAAGTGAGGGGGTCAGGACGTGAGGGGGTCAGGACATGAGAGGGTCAGGATGTGAGGGGGTCAGGACGTGAGGGGATCAGGACGTGAGAGGATCAGGACTTGAGGGAATCAGGACGTGTGGGGGTCAGGACGTGAGAGGGTCAGGATGTGAGGGGGTCAGGATGTGAGAGCGTCAGGACGTGAGGGGGTCAGGATGTGAGGGGATCAGGAGTTGAGGGAATCAGGACGTGAGGGGTACAGGACGTGAGGGGGTCAGGACGGGAGGGTATCAGGACGTGATGGGATCAGGACGTGAGAGGGTCAGGACGTGAGAGGGTCAGGACGTGAGAGGGTCAGGACGTGAGAGGGTCAGGACGTGAGGGGGTCAGGATGTGAGAGCGTCAGGACGTGAGGGGGTCAGGACGTGAGGGGATCAGGAGTTGAGGGAATCAGGACGTGAGGGGTACAGGACGTGAGGGGGTCAGGACGGGAGGGTATCAGGACGTGATGGGATCAGGACGTGAGAGGGTCAGGACGTGAGGGGGTCAGGACGTGAGAGGGTCAGGACGTGAGAGGGTCAGGACGTGAGGGGGTCAGGACGTGATGGGATCAGGGCGTGATGGGATCAGGACGTGATGGGATCAGGACGTGAGGGGGTCAGGACGTGAGGGGGTCGGGACGTGGGGGCGTCAGGACATGAGAGGGTCGGGATGTGAGTGGGTCAGAACGTGAGGGGGTCAGGATCTGAGGGGGTCAGGACGTGAGGGGGTCAGGACGTGAGGGGATCAGGACGTGAGGGGGTCAGGACGTGAGGGGATCAGGACGTGAGGGGGTCAGGATGTGAGAGAGTCAGGACGTGAGAGGGTCAGGATGTGAGGGGGTCAGGATGTGAGGGGGTCAGGACGTGAGAGATTCAGGACGTGAGGGGGTCAGGATGTGAGAGGGTCAGGACGTGAGAGGGTCAGGACATGAGGGGAACAGGACGTGAGGGGATCAGGATGTGAGGGGGTCAGGACGTGGGGGGGTCAGGACGTGGGGGGGTCAGGACGTGAGGGGGTCAGGACGTGAGAGGGTCAGGACGTGAGGGGGTCAGGACGTGAGGGGGTCAGGACGTGAGGGGGTCAGGACGTGAGAGGGTCAGGATGTGAGAGGGTCAGGACGTGAGTGGATCAGGACGTGAGGGGGTCAGGACGTGAGGGGGTCAGGACGTGAGGGGGTCAGGATGTGAGGGGGTCAGGACGTGACAGGGTCAGGAAGTGAGTGGGTCAGGACGTGAGGGGGTCAGGATGTGAGGGGGTCAGGATGTGAGGGGGTCAGGACGTGAGAGGGTCAGGACGTGAGGTGGTCAGGACGTGAGATGTGTCAGGATGTGAGGGGGTCAGGGCCTGAGAGGGTCAGGACGTGAGGGGGTCAGGATGTGAGAGGGTCAGGACGTGAGTGGATCAGGACGTGAGGGGGTCAGGACGTGAGGGGGTCAGGACGTGAGGGGATCAGGACGTGAGGCGATCTGGACGTGAGCGGTCAGGACGTGAGGGGGTCAGGACGCGAGGGGATCAGGACGTGAGGGGGTCAGGACGTGAGGGGGTCAGGACGTGAGGTGATCAGGACGTGAGGGGGTCAGGACGTGAGAGGGTCAGGAGGTGAGGTGGTCAGGACGTGAGGGGGTCAGGACGTGAGGGGATCAGGACGTGAGGGGGTCAGGACGTGAGGTGGTCAGGACGTGAGATGTGTCAGGATGTGAGGGGGTCAGGGCGTGAGAGGGTCAGGACGTGAGGGGGTCAGGATGTGAGAGGGTCAGGACGTGAGTGGATCAGGACGTGAGGGGGTCAGGACGTGAGGGGGTCAGGGCGTGAGGGGATCAGGACGTGAGGCGATCTGGACGTGAGCGGTCAGGACGTGAGGGGGTCAAGGCGTGAGGGGATCAGGACGTGAGGGGGTCAGGACGTGAGGGGGTCAGGACGTGAGAGGGTCAGGAGGTGAGGTGGTCAGGACGTGAGGGGGTCAGGACGTGAGGGGATCAGGACGTGAGGGGGTCAGGACGTGAGGGTGTCAGGACGTGAGGGGTTCAGGACGTGAGGGGATCAGGACGTGAGAGGGTCAGGACGTGAGGGGAACAGGACGTGAGGGGTCAGGACGTGAGGGGATCAGGACGTGAGGGGGTCAGGACGTGAGGGGATCAGGACGTGAGGTGGTCAGGACGTGAGATGTGTCAGGATGTGAGGGGTCAGGATGTGAGAGGGTCAGGACGTGAGGGGGTCAGGATGTGAGAGGGTCAGGACGTGAGGGTGTCAGGATGTGAGAGGGTCAGGACGTGAGGGGGTCAGGATGTGAGAGGGTCAGGACGTGAGTGGATCAGGACGTGAGGGGGTCAGGACGTGAGGGGGTCAGGACGTGAGGGGATCAGGACGTGAGGCGATCTGGACGTGAGCGGTCAGGACGTGAGGGGGTCAAGGCGTGAGGGGATCAGGACGTGAGGGTGTCAGGACGTGAGGGGTTCAGGACGTGAGGGGATCAGGACGTGAGAGGGTCAGGACGTGAGGGGAACAGGACGTGAGGGGTCAGGACGTGAGGGGTTCAGGACGTGAGTGGATCAGGACGTGAGGGGGTCAGGACGTGAGGGGGTCAGGACGTGAGGGGATCAGGACGTGAGGCGATCTGGACGTGAGCGGTCAGGACGTGAGGGGGTCAAGGCGTGAGGGGATCAGGACGTGAGGGGGTCAGGACGTGAGGGGGTCAGGACGTGAGGTGATCAGGACGTGAGGGGGTCAGGACGTGAGAGGGTCAGGAGGTGAGGTGGTCAGGACGTGAGGGGGTCAGGACGTGAGGGGGTCAAGGCGTGAGGGGATCAGGACGTGAGGGGGTCAGGACGTGAGGGGGTCAGGAAGTGAGGGGGTCAGGACGTGAGGAGGTCAGGACGTGAGGGGGTCAGGATGTGAGAGGGTCAGGACGTGAGTGGATCAGGACGTGAGGGGATCAGGACATGAGGGGATCAGGACATGAGGGGATCAGGACGTGAGGGGGTCAGGACGGGAGGGGGTCAGGACGTCAGGGGATCAGGACTTGAGGGGATAAGGACGTGAGGGGGTCAGGACGTGAGGGGGTCAGGACGTGAGGGGGTCAGGACGTGAGGGGATCAGGACGTGAGGGGGTCAGGACGTGAGGGGATCAGGACGTGAGGGGATCAGGACGTGAGAGGATCAGGACGTGAGGGGGTCAGGACGTGAGGGGGTCAGGACGTGAGGGGATCAGGACGTGAGGGGGTCAGGACGTGAGGGGGTCAGGACGTGAGGGGATCAGGACGTGAGGGGGTCAGGATGTGAGAGAGTCAGGACGTGAGAGGGTCAGGATGTGAGGGGGTCAGGATGTGAGGGGGTCAGGACGTGAGAGATTCAGGACGTGAGGGGGTCAGGATGTGAGAGGGTCAGGACGTGAGAGGGTCAGGACATGAGGGGAACAGGACGTGAGGGGATCAGGATGTGAGGGGGTCAGGACGTGGGGGGGTCAGGACGTGGGGGGGTCAGGACGTGAGGGGGTCAGGACGTGAGAGGGTCAGGACGTGAGGGGGTCAGGACGTGAGGGGGTCAGGACGTGAGGGGGTCAGGACGTGAGAGGGTCAGGATGTGAGAGGGTCAGGACGTGAGTGGATCAGGACGTGAGGGGGTCAGGACGTGAGGGGGTCAGGACGTGAGGGGGTCAGGATGTGAGGGGGTCAGGACGTGACAGGGTCAGGAAGTGAGTGGTTCAGGACGTGAGGGGGTCAGGATGTGAGGGGGTCAGGATGTGAGGGGGTCAGGACGTGAGAGGGTCAGGACGTGAGGTGGTCAGGACGTGAGATGTGTCAGGATGTGAGGGGGTCAGGGCCTGAGAGGGTCAGGACGTGAGGGGGTCAGGATGTGAGAGGGTCAGGACGTGAGTGGATCAGGACGTGAGGGGGTCAGGACGTGAGGGGGTCAGGACGTGAGGGGATCAGGACGTGAGGCGATCTGGACGTGAGCGGTCAGGACGTGAGGGGGTCAGGACGCGAGGGGATCAGGACGTGAGGGGGTCAGGACGTGAGGGGGTTGGGACGTGAGGTGATCAGGACGTGAGGGGGTCAGGACGTGAGAGGGTCAGGAGGTGAGGTGGTCAGGACGTGAGGGGGTCAGGACGTGAGGGGATCAGGACGTGAGGGGGTCAGGACGTGAGGGTGTCAGGACGTGAGGGGTTCAGGACGTGAGGGGATCAGGACGTGAGAGGGTCAGGACGTGAGGGGAACAGGATGTGAGGGGATCAGGACGTGAGGGGATCAGGACGTGAGGGGGTCAGGACGTGAGAGGGTCAGGATGTGAGGGGGTCAGAATGTGAGAGGGTCAGGACGTGAGTGGATCAGGACGTGAGGGGGTCAGGACGTGAGGGGGTCAGGACGTGAGGGGGTCAGGACGTGAGAGGGTCAGGATGTGAGGGGGTCAGGGCGTGAGAGGGTCAGGATGTGAGAGGGTCAGGACGTGAGTGGATCAGGACGTGAGCGGTCAGGACGTGAGGGGGTCAGGACGTGAGAGGGTCAGGACGTGAGCGGTCAGGACGTGAGGGGGTCAGGACGTGAGGGGGTCAGGACGTGAGGTGATCAGGATGTGAGGGGGTCAGGACGTGAGGGGATCAGGACGTGAGGGGGTCAGGACGTGAGAGGGTCAGGATGTGAGGGGGTCAGAATGTGAGAGGGTCAGGACTTGAGGGCTTCAGGACGTGAGGGGATCAGGACGTGAGAGGGTCAGGACGTGAGGGGAAGAGGACGTGAGGGGTCAGGACGTGAGGGGATCAGGACGTGAGGGGGTCAGGACGTGAGGGGATCAGGACGTGAGGTGGTCAGGACGTGAGATGTGTCAGGATGTGAGGGGGTCAGGATGTGAGAGGGTCAGGACGTGAGGGGGTCAGGATGTGAGAGGGTCAGGACGTGAGGGTGTCAGGATGTGAGAGGGTCAGGACGTGAGGGGGTCAGGATGTGAGAGGGTCAGGACGTGAGTGGATCAGGACGTGAGGGGGTCAGGACGTGAGGGGGTCAGGACGTGAGGGGATCAGGACGTGAGGCGATCTGGACGTGAGCGGTCAGGACGTGAGGGGGTCAAGGC
Source organism: Scyliorhinus torazame (assembly GCF_047496885.1). NCBI lineage: Eukaryota > Metazoa > Chordata > Chondrichthyes > Carcharhiniformes > Scyliorhinidae > Scyliorhinus > Scyliorhinus torazame. The sequence continues at coordinate 94,016,900 of NC_092726.1, read as the reverse complement.
GTGAGGGGATCAGGACGTGAGGGTGTCAGGACGTGAGGGGTTCAGGACGTGAGGGGATCAGGACGTGAGAGGGTCAGGACGTGAGGGGATCAGGACGTGAGGGTGTCAGGACGTGAGGGGTTCAGGACGTGAGGGGATCAGGACGTGAGGGGTCAGGACGTGAGGGGTTCAGGACGTGAGTGGATCAGGACGTGAGGGGGTCAGGACGTGAGGGGGTCAGGACGTGAGGGGATCAGGACGTGAGGCGATCTGGACGTGAGCGGTCAGGACGTGAGGGGGTCAAGGCGTGAGGGGATCAGGACGTGAGGGGGTCAGGACGTGAGGGGGTCAGGACGTGAGGTGATCAGGACGTGAGGGGGTCAGGACGTGAGAGGGTCAGGAGGTGAGGTGGTCAGGACGTGAGGGGGTCAGGACGTGAGGGGGTCAAGGCGTGAGGGGATCAGGACGTGAGGGGGTCAGGACGTGAGGGGGTCAGGAAGTGAGGGGGTCAGGACGTGAGGAGGTCAGGACGTGAGGGGGTCAGGATGTGAGAGGGTCAGGACGTGAGTGGATCAGGACGTGAGGGGATCAGGACATGAGGGGATCAGGACATGAGGGGATCAGGACGTGAGGGGGTCAGGACGGGAGGGGGTCAGGACGTGAGGGGATCAGGACTTGAGGGGATAAGGACGTGAGGGGGTCAGGACGTGAGGGGGTCAGGACGTGAGGGGGTCAGGACGTGAGGGGATCAGGACGTGAGGGGGTCAGGACGTGAGGGGATCAGGACGTGAGGGGATCAGGACGTGAGGGGGTCAGGACGTGAGTGGGTCAGGACGTGAGGGGATCAGGACGTGAGGGGGTCAGGACGTGAGGGGGTCAGGACGTGAGGGGATCAGGACGTGAGGGGGTCAGGATGTGAGAGAGTCAGGACGTGAGAGGGTCAGGATGTGAGGGGGTCAGGATGTGAGGGGGTCAGGACGTGAGAGATTCAGGACGTGAGGGGGTCAGGATGTGAGAGGGTCAGGACGTGAGAGGGTCAGGACATGAGGGGAACAGGACGTGAGGGGATCAGGATGTGAGGGGGTCAGGACGTGGGGGGGTCAGGACGTGGGGGGGTCAGGACGTGAGGGGGTCAGGACGTGAGAGGGTCAGGACGTGAGGGGGTCAGGACGTGAGGGGGTCAGGACGTGAGGGGGTCAGGACGTGAGAGGGTCAGGATGTGAGAGGGTCAGGACGTGAGTGGATCAGGACGTGAGGGGGTCAGGACGTGAGGGGGTCAGGACGTGAGGGGGTCAGGATGTGAGGGGGTCAGGACGTGACAGGGTCAGGAAGTGAGTGGGTCAGGACGTGAGGGGGTCAGGATGTGAGGGGGTCAGGATGTGAGGGGGTCAGGACGTGAGAGGGTCAGGACGTGAGGTGGTCAGGACGTGAGATGTGTCAGGATGTGAGGGGGTCAGGGCCTGAGAGGGTCAGGACGTGAGGGGGTCAGGATGTGAGAGGGTCAGGACGTGAGTGGATCAGGACGTGAGGGGGTCAGGACGTGAGGGGGTCAGGACGTGAGGGGATCAGGACGTGAGGCGATCTGGACGTGAGCGGTCAGGACGTGAGGGGGTCAGGACGCGAGGGGATCAGGACGTGAGGGGGTCAGGACGTGAGGGGGTCAGGACGTGAGGTGATCAGGACGTGAGGGGGTCAGGACGTGAGAGGGTCAGGAGGTGAGGTGGTCAGGACGTGAGGGGGTCAGGACGTGAGGGGATCAGGACGTGAGGGGGTCAGGACGTGAGGGTGTCAGGACGTGAGGGGTTCAGGACGTGAGGGGATCAGGACGTGAGAGGGTCAGGACGTGAGGGGAACAGGATGTGAGGGGATCAGGACGTGAGGGGATCAGGACGTGAGGGGGTCAGGACGTGAGAGGGTCAGGATGTGAGGGGGTCAGAATGTGAGAGGGTCAGGACGTGAGTGGATCAGGACGTGAGGGGGTCAGGACGTGAGGGGGTCAGGACGTGAGGGGGTCAGGACGTGAGAGGGTCAGGATGTGAGGGGGTCAGGGCGTGAGAGGGTCAGGATGTGAGAGGGTCAGGACGTGAGTGGATCAGGACGTGAGCGGTCAGGACGTGAGGGGGTCAGGACGTGAGAGGGTCAGGACGTGAGCGGTCAGGACGTGAGGGGGTCAGGACGTGAGGGGGTCAGGACGTGAGGTGATCAGGACGTGAGGGGGTCAGGACGTGAGGGGATCAGGACGTGAGGGGGTCAGGACGTGAGAGGGTCAGGATGTGAGGGGGTCAGAATGTGAGAGGGTCAGGACGTGAGGGGGTCAGGACGTGAGGTGGTCAGGACGTGAGATGTGTCAGGATGTGAGGGGGTCAGGGCGTGAGAGGGTCAGGACGTGAGGGGGTCAGGATGTGAGAGGGTCAGGACGTGAGTGGATCAGGACGTGTGGGGGTCAGGACGTGAGGGGGTCAGGACGTGAGGGGATCAGGACGTGAGGCGATCTGGACGTGAGCGGTCAGGACGTGAGGGGGTCAAGGCGTGAGGGGATCAGGACGTGAGGGGGTCAGGACGTGAGTGGGTCAGGACGTGAGGTGATCAGGACGTGAGGGGGTCAGGACGTGAGAGGGTCAGGAGGTGAGGTGGTCAGGACGTGAGGGGGTCAGGACGTGAGGGGGTCAAGGCGTGAGGGGATCAGGACGTGAGGGGGTCAGGACGTGAGGGGGTCAGGAAGTGAGGGGGTCAGGACGTGAGGAGGTCAGGACGTGAGGGGGTCAGGATGTGAGAGGGTCAGGACGTGAGTGGATCAGGACGTGAGGGGATCAGGACATGAGGGGATCAGGACGTGAGGGGGTCAGGACGGGAGGGGGTCAGGACGGGAAAGGGGTCAGGACGTGAGGGGATCAGGACTTGAGGGGATAAGGACGTGAGGGGGTCAGGACGTGAGGGGATCAGGACGTGAGGCGATCTGGACGTGAGCGGTCAGGACGTGAGGGGGTCAAGGCGTGAGGGGATCAGGACGTGAGGGGGTCAGGACGTGAGGGGGTCAGGACGTGAGGTGATCAGGACGTGAGGGGGTCAGGACGTGAGAGGGTCAGGAGGTGAGGTGGTCAGGACGTGAGGGGGTCAGGACGTGAGGGGGTCAAGGCGTGAGGGGATCAGGACGTGAGGGGGTCAGGATGTGAGGGGGTCAGGAAGTGAGGGGGTCAGGAAGTGAGGAGGTCAGGACGTGAGGGGGTCAGGATGTGAGAGGGTCAGGACGTGAGTGGATCAGGACGTGAGGGGATCAGGACATGAGGGGATCAGGACGTGAGGGGGTCAGGACGGGAGGGGGTCAGGACGTGAGGGGATCAGGACTTGAGGGGATAAGGACGTGAGGGGGTCAGGACGTGAGGGGGTCAGGACGTGAGGGGGTCAGGGCGTGAGGGGATCAGGACGTGAGGGGGTCAGGACGTGAGGGGATCAGGACGTGAGGGGATCAGGACGTGAGGGGATCAGGACGTGAGGGGGTAAGGACGTGAGGGGGTCAGGACGTGAGGGGGTCAGGACGTGAGGGGATCAGGATGTGAGGGGATCAGGACGTGAGGGGGTCAGGATGTGAGAGAGTCAGGACGTGAGAGGGTCAGGATGTGAGGGGGTCAGGATGTGAGGGGGTCAGGACGTGAGAGATTCAGGACGTGAGGGGGTCAGGATGTGAGAGGGTCAGGACGTGAGAGGGTCAGGACATGAGGGGAACAGGACGTGAGGGGATCAGGATGTGAGGGGGTCAGGACGTGGGGGGGTCAGGACGTGGGGGGGTCAGGACGTGAGGGGGTCAGGACGTGAGAGGGTCAGGACGTGAGGGGGTCAGGACGTGAGGGGGTCAGGACGTGAGGGGGTCAGGATGTGAGAGGGTCAGGACGTGAGTGGATCAGGACGTGAGGGGGTCAGGACGTGAGGGGGTCAGGATGTGAGGGGGTCAGGACGTGACAGGGTCAGGAAGTGAGTGGGTCAGGACGTGAGGGGGTCAGGATGTGAGGGGGTCAGGATGTGAGGGGGTCAGGACGTGAGAGGGTCAGGACGTGAGGTGGTCAGGAAGTGAGGGGGTCAGGACGTGAGAGGGTCAGGGCGTGAGGGGGTCAGGTCGTGAGGGGGTCAGGTCATGAGGGGGTCATGTCGTGAGGGGGTCAGGACGTGAGCGGGTCAGGACGTGAGGGGGTCAGGACATGAGGGAGTCAGTACGTGAGAGGGTCAGGATGTGAGGGGGTCACGATGTGACGGGATCAGTACGTGAGGGGGTCAGGACGTGAGGGGGTCAGGAAGTGAGGGGGTCAGGACGTGAGGGGGTCAGGACATGAGAGGGTCAGGATGTGAGGGGGTCAGGACGTGAGGGGATCAGGACGTGAGAGGATCAGGACTTGAGGGAATCAGGACGTGTGGGGGTCAGGACGTGAGAGGGTCAGGATGTGAGGGGGTCAGGATGTGAGAGCGTCAGGACGTGAGGGGGTCAGGATGTGAGGGGATCAGGAGTTGAGGGAATCAGGACGTGAGGGGTACAGGACGTGAGGGGGTCAGGACGGGAGTGTATCAGGACGTGATGGGATCAGGACGTGAGAGGGTCAGGACGTGAGAGGGTCAGGACGTGAGAGGGTCAGGACGTGAGAGGGTCAGGACGTGAGAGGGTCAGGACGTGAGGGGGTCAGGATGTGAGAGCGTCAGGACGTGAGGGGGTCAGGACGTGAGGGGATCAGGAGTTGAGGGAATCAGGACGTGAGGGGTACAGGACGTGAGGGGGTCAGGACGGGAGGGTATCAGGACGTGATGGGATCAGGACGTGAGAGGGTCAGGACGTGAGGGGGTCAGGACGTGAGAGGGTCAGGACGTGAGAGGGTCAGGACGTGAGGGGGTCAGGACGTGATGGGATCAGGGCGTGATGGGATCAGGACGTGATGGGATCAGGACGTGAGGGGGTCAGGACGTGAGGGGGTCAGGACGTGGGGGCGTCAGGACATGAGAGGGTCGGGATGTGAGTGGGTCAGAACGTGAGGGGGTCAGGATCTGAGGGGGTCAGGACGTGAGGGGGTCAGGACGTGAGGGGATCGGGACGTGAGGGGATCAGTACGTGAGGGGGTCAGGACGTGAGAGGGTCAGGACGTGAGAGGGTCAGAATGTTAGGGGGTCAGGACTTGAGAGGGTCAGGACGTGAGCGGGTCAGGTCGTGAGGGGGTCAGGACGTGAGGGGGTCAGGACGTGAGGGGGTCAGGACATGAGGGAGTCAGTACGTGAGAGGGTCAGGATGTGAGGGGGTCACGATGTGATGGGATCAGTATGTGAGGGGGTCAGGACGTGAGGGGGTCAGGACATGAGGGAGTCAGGACGTGAGAGGGTCAGGATGTGAGGGGGTCAGGACGTGAGGGGGTCAGGACATGAGGGAGTCAGGACGTGAGAGGGTCAGGATGTGAGGGGGTCAGGACGTGAGAGAGTCAGGACGTGAGGGGGTCAGGATGTGAGGGCGTCAGGATGTGAGAGTGTCAGGACGTGAGAGGGTCAGGACGTGAGGGGGTCAGGATGTGAGGGGGTCAGGACGAGAGGGGATCAGGACATGAGAGGGTGAGGATGTGAGGGGGTCAGGACGAGAGGGGATCAGGACGTGAGGGGATCAGGACCTGAGGGGGGTCAGGACGTGAGGGGTTAGGACGTGAGTGGATCAGGACGTGAGGGGGTCAGGACATGAGGGGGTCAGGAAGTGAGGGGATCAGGACCTGAGGGGGTCAGGACGTGAGGGGGTCAGGACGTGAGGGGATCAGGACGTGAGGGGGTCAGGACGTGAGGGGATCAGGACGTGAGGGGATCAGGACCTGAGGGGGGTCAGGACGTGAGGGGTTAGGACGTGAGGGGGTCAGTTCGTAAGTGGATCAGGACGTGAGGGGATCAGGACGTGAGGGGGTCAGGACGTGAGGGGATCAGGACGTGAGGGGATCAGGACCTGAGGGGGGTCAGGACGTGAGGGGTTAGGACGTGAGGGGATCAGGACGTGAGGGGGTCAGGACGTGAGGGGGTCAGGACGTGAGGGCATCAGGACGTGAGGGGGTCAGGACGTGAGGGGATCAGGACGTGAGGGGGTCAGGATGTGAGGGGGCCAGGACGTGAGGGGCTCAGGACGTGAGGGGGTCAGGACGTGAGGGGGTCAGGACGTGAGGGGGTCAGGATGTGAGGGGGCCAGGACGTGAGGGGCTCAGGACGTGAGGGGGTCAGGATGTGAGGGGGTCAGGACGTGAGAGGGTCAGGACGTGAGGGGGTCAGGACGTGAGGGGATCAGGACGTGAGGGGGTCAGGACGTGAGGGGGTCAGGACGTGAGGGGATCAGGACGTGAGGTGGTCAGGACGTGAGGGGATCAGGACGTGAGGGGGTCAGGACGTGAGGGGATCAGGACGTGAGGGGGTCAGGACGTGAGGGGATCAGGACGTGAGGGGGTCAGGACGTGAGGGGATCAGGACGTGAGGGGATCAGGACGTGAGGGGGTCAGGACGTGAGGGGATCAGGACGTGAGGGGATCAGGACGTGAGGGGGTCAGGACGTGAGGGGATCAGGACGTGAGGGGGTCAGGACGTGAGGGGATCAGGACGTGAGGGTGTCAGGACGTGAGGGGGTCAGGACGTGAGGGGGTCAGGATGTGAGAGGGTCAGGACGTGAGGGGCTCAGGACGTGAGGGGGTAAGGACGTGAGGGGGTCAGGACGTGAGGGGGTCAGGACGTGAGGGGCTCAGGACGTGAGGGGGAATGGACGTGAGGGGGTAAGGACGTGAGGGGGTCAGGACGTGAGGGGATCAGGACGTGAGGTGCTCAGGGTGTGAGTGGATCAGGACGTGAGGGGGTCAGGACGTGAGGGGGTCAGGACGTGAGGGGGTCAGGACGTGAGGGGGTCAGGACGTGAGAGGGTCAGGGTGTGAGGGGGTCAGGTCGTGAGGGCGTCAGGTCATGAGGGGGTCAGTTCGTGAGGGGGTCAGGACGTGAGGGAGTCAGGACGTGAGGGGGTCAGGACATGAGGGTGTCAGGATGTGAGAGAGTCAGGATGTGAGGGGGTCAGGACGTGAGAGGGTCAGGATGTGAGGGGGTCAGGACGTGAGGTGGTCACGATGTGAGGGGGTCAGGACGTGAGGGGATCAGGACGTGAGGGTGTCAGGACGTGAGGGGGTCACGATGTGAGGGGGTCAGGACGTGAGGGGATCAGGATGTGAGGGGGTCAGGACGTGAGGGGGTCAGGACGTGAGGGGGTCAGGATGTGAGGGGATCAGGATGTGAGAAGGTCGGGATGTGAGGGGGTCAGGACGTGAGGGGGTCAGGACGTGAGGGGGTCAGGACGTGAGGGAGTCAGGACGTGAGGGGGTCAGGACTTTAGGGGGTCAGGACGTGAGGGGGTCACGATGTGAGTGGGTCAGGACGTGAGGGGATCAGGATGTGAGGGGGTCAGGACGTGAGGGGGTCAGGACGTGAGGGGGCCAGGACGTGAGGGGGTCAGGACGTGAGGGGATCGGTACATGAGGGGATCAGGACGTGAGGGGGTCAGGACGTGAGAGGGTCAGGACGTGGGAGGGTCAGGACGTGAGGGCGTCAGGTCGTGAGGGGGTCAGGACGTGAGGGGGCCAGTACGTGAGAGGGTCAGGATGTGAGGGAATCAGGACGTGTGGGGAACAGGACGTGAGGGGGTCAGGACGTGAGAGGATCAGGACTTGAGGGAATCAGGACGTGTGGGGTACAGGACGTGAGGGGGTCAGGATGTGAGAGGGTCAGTACGTGAGGGGGTCAGGTCGTGAGTGGGTCAGGGCGTGAGGGGGTTAGGATGTGAGAGGGTCAGGACGTGAGTGGATCAGGACGTGAGGGGGTCAGGACGTGAGGGGGTCAGGATGTGAGGGGGTCAGGACGTGAGAGGGTCAGGATGTGAGGGGATCAGGACGTGAGGTGCTCAGGGTGTGAGTGGATCAGGACGTGAGGGGGTCAGGGCGTGAGGGGGTCAGGACGTGAGGGGGTCAGGACGTGAGGGGGTCAGGACGTGAGAGGGTCAGGGCGTGAGGGGGTCAGGACGTGAGGGGGTCAGGACGTGAGAGGGTCAGGGCGTGAGGGGGTCAGGACGTGAGAGGGTCAGGGTGTGAGTGGATCAGGACGTGAGGGGGTCAGGGCGTGAGGGGGTCAGGACGTGAGGGGGTCAGGACGTGAGGGGGTCAGGGCGTGAGGGGGTCAGGACGTGAGGGGGTCAGGACGTGAGGGGGTCAGGTCGTGAGAGAGTCAGGACGTGAGAGGGTCAGGACGTGAGGGGGTCAGGACGTGAGAGGATCGGGATGTGAGTGGGTCAGAACGTGAGGGGGTCAGGACGTGAGGGTGTCACGATGTGAGGGGGTCAGGACGTGAGGGGATCAGGATGTGAGGGGGTCAGGACGTGAGGGGATCAGGATGTGAGGGGGTCAGGATGTGAGAGTGTCAGGACGTGAGGGGATCAGGATGTGAGAGGGTCAGGACGTGAGGGGGTCAGGACGTGAGAGGATCGGGATGTGAGTGGGTCAGAACGTGAGGGGGTCAGGACGTGAGGGGGTCACGATGTGAGGGGGTCAGGACGTGAGGGGATCAGGATGTGAGGGGGTCAGGACGTGAGGAGATCAGGATGTGAGGGGGTCAGGACGTGAGGGGGTCGGGATGTGAGGGGGTCAGGACGTGAGGGGATCAGGATGTGATGGGGTCAGGACGTGAGGGGGTCAGGACGTGAGGACGTCAGGACGTGAGAGGGTCGGGATGTGAGGGGGTCAGGACGTGAGGGGGCCAGGACGTGAGGGGGTCAGGACGTGAGGGGGTCAGGACGTGAGGGGGCCAGGACTTGAGGGGGTCAGGACGTGAGGGGATCGGTACATGAGGGGGTCAGGACGTGAGAGGGTCAGGACGTGGGAGGGTCAGGACGTGAGGGCGTCAGGTCGTGAGGGGGTCAGGACGTGAGGGGGTCAGTACGTGAGAGGGTCAGGATGTGAGGGGGCCACGATGTGAGGGGATCAGGACGTGAGGGGGTCAGGACATGAGGGAGTCAGGACGTGAGAGGGTCAGGATGTGAGGGGGTCAGGACGTGAGAGAGTCAGGACGTGAGAGGGTCAGGACGTGAGGGGGTCAGGACGTGAGGGGGTCAGGACGTGAGGGGATCAGGACGTGCGAGGGTCAGGCCGTGAGGGGGTCAGGACGTGAGGGGGTCAGTACGTGAGAAGGTCAGGATGTGAGGGGGTCACGATGTGAGGGGATCAGGACGTGAGGGGGTCAGGACATGAGGGAGTCAGGACGTGAGAGGGTCAGGATGTGAGGGGGTCACGATGTGAGGGGGTCAGGACGTGAGGGGGTCAGGATGTGAGAGGGTCAGTACGTGAGGGGGTCAGGTCGTGAGTGGGTCAGGGCGTGAGTGGATGAGGACGTGAGGGGGTCAGGACGTGAGGGGATCCGGATGTGAGGGGGTCACGATGTGAGGGGTTCAGGACGTGAGGGGGTCAGGACGTGAGGGGGTCAGGACGTGAGGGTATCAGGACGTGAGGGGATCAGGACGTGAGAGAGTCAGGACGAGAGAGGGTCAGGACGTGAGGGCGTCAGGATGTGAGAGAGTCAGGACGTGAGAGGGTCAGGACGTGAGGGGGTCAGGACGTGAGGGGATCAGGACGTGAGGGGATCAGGACGTGAGAGGGTCAGGACGTGAGGGGGTCAGGACGTGAGGGGGTCAGGACGTGAGAGAGTCAGGACGTGAGAGGGTCAGGAGCTGAGGGGTTCAGGACGTGAGGGGGTCACGACGTGAGGGGATCAGGACGTGAGGGGGTCAGGATGTGAGAGGTTCAGGACGTGAGAGGGTCAGGACGTGAGAGGGTCAGGACGTGAGGGGGTCAGGACGTGAGGGGATCAGGATGTGAGAGAGTCAGGACGTGAGAGGGTCAGGACGTGAGGGGGTCAGGACGTGAGGGGATCAGGACGTGAGGGGATCAGGACGTGAGAGGGTCAGGACGTGAGGGGGTCAGGACGTGAGGGGGTCAGGACGTGAGAGAGTCAGGACGTGAGAGGGTCAGGACCTGAGGGGGTCAGGACGTGAGGGGGTCACGACGTGAGGGGATCAGGACGTAAGGGGGTCAGGACGTGAGGGTGTCAGGGCGTGAGGGGATCAGGACGTGAGCGGGACCGGACGGGAGGGGGTCAGGACGTGAGGGGATCAGGACGTGAGGGGGTCAGGACGTGAGGGGATCAGGACGTGAGGGGGTCAGGACGTGATTGGGTCAGGTCATGAGTGGATCAGGACGTGAGGGGGTCAGGACGTGAGGGGGTCAGGAAGTGAGGGGATCAGGACCTGTGGGGGTCAGAACGTGAGGGGGTCAGTTCATAAGTGGATCAGGACGTGAGGGGGTCAGGACATTAGGGGGTCAGGACGTGAGGGGGTCAGGACATTAGGGGGTCAGGACGTGAGAGGGTCAGGACGTGAGGGGAACAGGACGTGAGGGGATCAGGACATGAGCGAGTCAGGACGTGAGTGGTTCAGGACGTGAGGGGATCAGGACGTGAGGGGGTCAGGATGTGAGGGGATCAGGACGTGAGGGGGTCAGGATGTGAGGGGATCAGGACTTGAGGGAATCAGGACGTGTGGGGTACAGGACGTGAGGGGGTCAGTGTGTGAGGGGGTCAGGATGTGAGGGGATCAGGACTTGAGGGAATCAGGACGTGTGGGGTACAGGACGTGAGGGGGTCAGTATGTGAGGGGGTCACGATGTGAGGGGATCAGGACGTGAGGGGGTCAGTATGTGAGGGGGTCACGATGTGAGGGGATTAGGACGTGAGGGGGTCAGGACGTGAGGGGGTCAGCACTTGAGAGGATCGGGATGTGAGTGGGTCAGAACGTGAGGGGGTCAGGACATGAGGAGGTCAGGACGTGAGGGGGTCAGGACATGAGGGGGTCAGGATGTGAGAGGTTCAGGACGTGAGAGGGTCAGGATGTGAGGGGGTCAGGACGTGAGGGGATCAGGACGTGAGGGGATCAGGACGTGAGAGAGTCAGGACGTGAGAGGGTCAGGACGTGAGGGGGTCAGGACGTGAGGGGATCAGGACGTGAGGGGATCAGGACGTGAGAGGGTCAGGACGTGAGGGGGTCAGGACGTGAGGGGGTCAGGACGTGAGAGAGTCAGGACGTGAGAGGGTCAGGACCTGAGGGGGTCAGGACGTGAGGGGGTCACGACATGAGGGGATCAGGACGTAAGGGGGTCAGGACGTGAGGGGGTCAGGGCGTGAGGGGATCAGGACGTGAGCGGGTCCGGACGGGAGGGGGTCAGGACGTGAGGGGATCAGGACGTGAGGGGGTCAGGACGTGAGGGGATCAGGACGTGAGGGGGTCAGGACGTGATTGGGTCAGGTCATGAGTGGATCAGGACGTGAGGGGGTCAGGACGTGATGGGGTCAGGAAGTGAGGGGATCAGGACCTGTGGGGGTCAGAACGTGAGGGGGTCAGTTCGTAAGTGGATCAGGACGTGAGGGGGTCAGGACATTAGGGGGTTAGGACGTGAGGGGGTCAGGACATTATGGGGTCAGGACGTGAGAGGGTCAGGACATTAGGGGATCAGGACGTGAGGGGAACAGGACGTGAGGGGATCAGGACATGAGCGAGTCAGGACGTGACTGGTTCAGGACGTGAGGGGATCAGGACGTGAGGGGGTCAGGATGTGAGGGGATCAGGACGTGAGGGGGTCAGGATGTGAGGGGATCAGGACTTGAGGGAATCAGGACGTGTGGGTTACAGGACGTGAGGGGGTCAGTATGTGAGGGGGTCAGGATGTGAGGGGGTCAGGATGTGAGGGGGTCAGGATGTGAGGGGATCAGGACTTGAGGGAATCAGGACGTGTGGGGTACAGGTCGTGAGTGGGTCAGGATGTGAGGGGATCAGGACTTGAGGGAATCAGGACGTGTGGGGTACAGGACGTGAGGGGGTCAGTATGTGAGGGGGTCACGATGTGAGGGGATCAGGACGTGAGGGGGTCAGGACGTGAGGGTGTCAGCACGTGAGAGGATCGGGATGTGAGTGGGTCAGAACGTGAGGGGGTCAGGACATGAGGAGGTCAGGACGTGGGGGGGTCAGGACATGAGGGGGTCAGGATGTGAGGGTATCAGGACGTGAGGGGGTCAGGACGTGAGGGGGTCAGGACGGGAGGGGATCAGGATGTGAGAGAGTCAGGACGTGAGAGGGTCAGGATTTTAGAGGGTCAGGACTTGAGGGGATCAGGATGTGAGGGGGTCAGAACGTGAGGGGGTCAGGACATGAGTGGATCAGGACGTGAGGGGGTCAGGACGTGAGGGGGTCAGGAAGTGAGGGGATCAGGACCTGAGGGGGTCAGGACCTGAGGGGGTCAGGACGTGAGGGGGTCAGGACATTAGGGGGTCAGGACGTGAGAGGGTCAGGACGTGAGGGGAACAGGACGTGAGGGGGTCAGGACGTGAGTGGTTCAGGACGTGAGGGGACCAGGACGTGAGTGGTTCAGGACGTAAGGGGGTTAAGGACGTGAGGGGGTCAGGACGTGAGGGGGTCAGTACGTGAGGGGATCAGGACGTGAGGGGATCAGGACGTGAGGGGATCAGGACGTGAGGGGGTCAGGACGTGAGGGGGTCAGGACGTGAGTGGTTCAGGACGTGAGGTGATCAGGACGTGAGGGGCTCAGGACATGAGTGGGTCAGGACGTGAGGGGGTCAGGACGTGAGGGGGTCAGGACGTGAGGGGGTCAGGACGTGAGGTGTTCATGACGTGAGAGGGTCAGTACGTGGGGGGTCACGACGTGAGGGGTTCAAGACTTGAGGGATTAGTACGTGAGGGGATCAGGACGTGAGTGGTTCAGGACGTAAGGGGGTTAAGGACGTGAGGGGATCAGGACGTGAGGGGGTCAGGACGTGAGGGGGTCAGTACGTGAGGGGATCAGGACGTGAGGGGATCAGGACGTGAGGGGGTCAGGACGTGAGAGGGTCAGGACGTGAGGTGGTCAGGACGTGAGGGGGTCAGGACGTGAGGGGGTCAGGACGTGAGGGGGTCAGGACGTGAGGGGGTCAGTACGTGAGAGGGTCAGGACGTGAGAGGTTCAGGACGTGAGGGGATCAGGACGTGAGGGGATCAGGACGTGTGGGGGTCAGGACGTGAGGGGCTCAGGACCTGAGGGGGTCAGAACGTGAGGGGATCAGGACTTGAGGGGATCAGGACGTGAGGGGGTCAGGACGTGAGGGGATCAGGACCTGAGGGGGATCAGGACGTAAGGGGATCAGGACGTGAGAGGGTCAGGACGTGAGGGGATCAGGACGTGAGGGGATCAGGACGTGAGGGGGTCAGGACGTGAGGGTGTCAGGACTTGAGAGGATCAGGTCGTGAAGGGGTCAGGACGTGAGGGGATCAGGACGTGAGAGGGTCAGGACGTGAGGGGATCAGGAAGTGAGGGGGTCAGGACGTGAGGGGGTCAGGACGTGGGGGGTCAGGACGTGAGGGGGTCAGGACGTGAGGGGATTAGTACGTGAGGGTATCAGGACGTGAGTGGTTCAGGACGTAAGGGGGTCAGGACGTGAGTGGGGCAGATATTGAGGGGATCAGGAAGTGAAGGGGTCAGGACGTGAGGGGATCAGGATGTGAGGGGGTCAGGACGTGAGGGGGTCAGGACGTGAGGGGGTCAGGATGTGAGGGGATCAGGACGTGAGGGGGTCAGGACGTGAGGGTGTCAGGACGTGAGGAGGATTAGGACGTGAGGGGATCAGAACGTGAGGGGGTCAGGACGTGAGGTGATCATGACGTGAGGGGGTCAGGATGTGAGAGGGTCAGGACGTGAGGGGGTCAGGACGTGAGGGGGTCAGGATGTTAGAGGGTCAGGATGTGAGGGGGTCAGGATGTGAGGGGGTCAGGACGTGAGGGGGTCAGGATGTGAGAGGGTCAGGATGTGAGGGGGTCAGGACGTGAGGGGGTCAGGACGTGAGGGGGTCAGGATGTGAGAGGGTCAGGACGTGAGGGGGTCAGGACGTGAGGGGATCAGGATGTGAGAGGGTCAGGATGTGAGGGGGTCAGGACGTGAGGGGATCGGGATGTGAGGGGATCAGGACGTGAGACGGTCAGGATGTGAGGGGGTCAGGATGTGAGAGGGTCAGGACTTGAGAGGGTCAGGATGTGAGGGGGTCAGGACGTGAGGGGATCAGGGCGTGAGGGGGTCAGGACGTGAGGGGGTCAGGAAGTGAGGGGATCAGGATGTGAGGGGGTCAGGACATGAGTGGATCAGGACGTGAGGGGGTCATGACGTGAGGGGGTCAGGACGTGAGGGGGTCAGGACGTGAGGGGATCAGGATGTGAGGGGGTCAGAACGTGAGGGGGTCAGGACATGAGTGGATCAGGACGTGAGGGGGTCAGGACTTGAGGGGGTCACGACATGAGTGGATCAGGACGTGAGGGGGTCAGGACGTGAGGGGATCAGGACGTGAGGGGATCAGGACGTGAGGGGGTCAGGACGTGAGGGGGTCACGACATGAGTGGATCAGGACGTGAGGGGGTCAGGACGTGAGGGGATCAGGACGTGAGGGGATCAGGACGTGAGGGGGTCAGAACGTGAGGGGGTCAGGACATGAGTGGATCAGGACGTGAGGGGGTCAGGACGTGAGGGGGTCACGACATGAGTGGATCAGGACGTGAGGGGGTCAGGACGTGAGGGGATCAGGATGTGAGTGGATCAGGACGTGAGGGGGTCATGACGTGAGGGGGTCAGGACGTGAGGGGGTCAGAACGTGAGGGGATCAGGATGTGAGGGGGTCAGAACGTGAGGGGGTCAGGACGTGAGGGGATCAGGACGTGAGGGGGTCAGGAAGTGAGGGGATCAGGACCTGAGGGGGTCAGGACCTGAGGGGGTCAGGACGTGAGGGGGTCAGGACATTAGGGGGTCAGGACGTGAGAGGGTCAGGACGTGAGTGGTTCAGGACGTGAGGGGACCAGGACCTGAGGTGATCAGGACGTGAGAGGGTCAGTACGTGGGGGGTCAGGACATGAGTGGGTCAGGACGTGAGGGGGTCAGGACGTGAGGGGGTCAGGACGTGAGGTGATCAGGACGTGAGAGGGTCAGTACGTGGGGGGTCAGGACATGAGTGGGTCAGGACATGAGTGGGTCAGGACGTGAGGGCGTCAGGACGTGAGGGGGTCAGGACGTGAGGGGTTCAAGACTTGAGGGATTAGTACGTGAGGGGATCAGGACGTGAGGGGGTCAGGACGTGAGAGGGTCAGGACGTGAGGGGGTCAGGACGTGAGGGGGTCAGGACGTGAGGGGGTCAGGACGTGAGGGGGTTAGTACGTGAGAGGGTCAGGACGTGAGGGGTCAGGACGTGAGGGGGTCAGGACGTGAGGGGGTCAGGACTTGAGGGGATCAGGACCTGAGGTGATCAGGACGTGAGGGGCTCAGGACCTGAGGGGGTCAGAACGTGAGGGGATCAGGACTTGAGGGGATCAGGACGTGAGGGGGTCAGGACGTGAGGGGATCAGGACCTGAGGGGGATCAGGACGTGAGAGGGTCAGGACGTGAGAGGGTCAGGACGTGAGGGGGTCATGACATGAGGGGGTCAGGACGTGAGGGGGTCAGGACGTGAGGGGATCAGGATGTGAGGGGGTCAGAACGTGAGGGGGTCAGGACATGAGTGGATCAGGACGTGAGGGGGTCAGGACGTGAGGGGGTCAGGAAGTGAGGGGATCAGGACCTGAGGGGGTCAGGACCTGAGGGGGTCAGGACGTGAGGGGGTCAGGACATTAGGGGGTCAGGACGTGAGAGGGTCAGGACGTGAGGGGGTCAGGATGTGAGAGGGTCAGGACGTGAGGGGGTCAGGTCGTGAGTGGGTCAGGGCGTGAGGGGGTCAGGATGTGAGAGGGTCAGGACGTGAGTGGATCAGGACGTGAGGGGGTCAGGACGTGAGGGGGTCAGGATGTGAGGGGGTCAGGACGTGAGAGGGTCAGGATGTGAGGGGGCCAGGGCGTGAGGAGATCAGGATGTGAGGGGATCAGGACGTGAGGTGCTCAGGGTGTGAGGGGGTCAGGACGTGAGGGGGTCAGGACGTGAGAGGGTCAGGGCGTGAGGGGGTCAGGTCGTGAGGGCGTCAGGTCATGAGGGGGTCAGGTCGTGAGGGGGTCAGGACGTGAGGGAGTCAGGACGTGAGGGGGTCAGGACGTGAGAGGGTCAGGACGTGAGGGGATCTGGACGTGAGGGGGTCAGGACGTGAGGGGGTCAGGACGTGAGGGTATCAGGACGTGATGGGATCAGGATGTGAGAGGGTCAGGACGTGAGGGGGTCAGGACGTGAGGGGGTCAGGACGTGAGAGGGTCAGGACGTGAGGGGATCTGGACGTGAGGGGGTCAGGACGTGAGGGGATCAGGACGTGAGGGGATCCGGATGTGAGGGGGTCAGGACGTGAGAGGGTCAGGACGTGAGAGGGTCAGGATGTGAGAGGATCGGGATGTTAGTGGGTCAGAACGTGAGGGGGTCAGGACATGAGGAGGTCAGGACGTGAGGGGGTCAGGACATGAGGGGGTCAGGATGTGAGGGTATCAGGACGTGAGGGGGTCAGGACGTGAGGGGGTCAGGACGGGAGGGGATCAGGATGTGAGAGAGTCAGGACGTGAGAGGGTCAGGATTTTAGAGGGTCAGGACTTGAGGGAATCAGGACGTGTGGGGTACAGGACGTGAGGGGGTCAGGATGTGAGAGGGTCAGGACGTGAGGGGGTCAGGTCGTGAGTGGGTCAGGGCGTGAGGGGGTCAGGATGTGAGAGGGTCAGGACGTGAGTGGATCAGGACGTGAGGGGGTCAGGACGTGAGGGGGTCAGGATGTGAGGGGGTCAGGACGTGAGAGGGTCAGGATGTGAGGGGGCCAGGGCGTGAGGAAATCAGGATGTGAGGGGATCAGGACGTGAGGTGCTCAGGGTGTGAGGGGGTCAGGAGGTGAGGGGGTCAGGACGTGAGAGGGTCAGGGCGTGAGGGGGTCAGGTCGTGAGGGCGTCAGGTCATGAGGGGGTCAGGTCGTGAGGGGGTCAGGACGTGAGGGAGTCAGGACGTGAGGGGGCCAGGACATGAGGGAGTCAGGATGTGAGAGGTTCAGGACGTGAGAGGGTCAGGATGTGAGGGGGTCAGGACGTGAGGGGATCAGGACTTGAGGGAATCAGGACGTGATGGGTACAGGACGTGAGGGTATCTGGACGTGATGGGATCAGGATGTGAGAGGGTCAGGACGTGAGGGGGTCAGGGCGTGAGAGGATCGGGATGTGAGTGGGTCAGAACGCGAGGGGGTCAGGACGTGAGGGGGTCAGGATGTGAGGGGGTCAGGACGTGAGGGGATCAGGACGTGAGATGGTCAGGACGTGAGGGGGTCGGGATGTGAGGGGGTCAGGACGTGAGGGGATCAGGATGTGAGGGGGTCAGGACGTGAGGGGGTCAGGACGTGAGGGCGTCAGGACGTGAGAGGGTCGGGATGTGAGGGGGTCAGGACGTGAGGGGGCCAGGACGTGAGGGGGTCAGGACGTGAGGGGGTCAGGCCATGAGGGAGCCAGGACGTGAGGGGGTCAGGACGTGAGGGGATCGGTACATGAGGGGATCAGGACGTGAGGGGGTCACGATGTGAGGGGATCAGGACGTGAGGGGGTCAGGACATGAGGGAGTCAGGACGTGAGAGGGTCAGGATGTGAGAGGGTCAGGATGTGAGGGGGTCACGATGTGAGGGAGTCAGGTCGTGAGGGGGTCAGGACGTGAGGGGGTAAGTACGTGAGAGGGTCAGGATGTGAGGGGGTCACGATGTGAGGGGATCAGGACGTGAGGGGGTCAGGACATGAGGGGGTCAGGATGTTTGGGGGTCAGGACGTGAGAGAGTCAGGACGTGAGAGGGTCAGGACGTGAGAGGGTCAGGACGTGAGGGGGCCAGGACGTGAGGGGGTCAGGACGTGAGGGGATCGGTACATGAGGGGATCAGGACGTGAGGGGGTCAGGACGTGAGGGGGTCAGGATGTGAGAGGGTCAGGACGTGAGGGGGTCAGGTCGTGAGTGGGTCAGGGCGTGAGGGGATCAGGACATGAGGGAGTCAGGTCGTGAGGGGGTCAGGACGTGAGGGGGTCAGTACGTGAGAGGGTCAGGATGTGAGGGGGTCAGGATGTGAGAGGGTCACGACGTGGGAGGGTCAGGATGTGAGGGGGTCACGATGTGAGGGGATCAGGACGTGAGGGGGTCAGGACATGAGGGAGTCAGGACGTGAGAGGGTCAGGATGTGAGGGGGTCAGGACGTGAGAGAGTCAGGACGTGAGAGGGTCAGGACGTGAGGGGGTCAGGACGTGAGGGGGCCAGGACGTGAGGGGGTCAGGACGTGAGGGGATCGGTACATGAGGGGATCAGGACGTGAGGGGGTCAGGACGTGAGGGGGTCAGGATGTGAGAGGGTCAGGACGTGAGGGGGTCAGGTCGTGAGTGGGTCAGGGCGTGAGGGGGTCAGGACGTGAGAGGGTCAGGATGTGAGGAGATCAGGATGTGAGGGGATCAGGACGTGAGGGGGTCAGGACGTGAGGGGGTCAGGACGTGAGGTGATCTGGACGTGAGGGGGTCAGGACGTGAGGGGATCAGGACGTGAGAGGGTCAGGACGTGAGGGGATCAGGACGTGAGGGGATCCGGATGTGAGAGGATCGGGATGTGAGTGGGTCAGAACGTGAGGGGGTCAGGACATGAGGAGGTCAGGACGTGAGGGGGTCAGGACATGAGGGGGTCAGGATGTGAGGGTATCAGGACGTGAGGGGGTCAGGACGTGAGGGGGTCAGGACGGGAGGGGATCAGGATGTGAGAGAGTCAGGACGTGAGAGGGTCAGGATTTTAGAGGGTCAGGACTTGAGGGAATCAGGACGTGTGGGGTACAGGACCTGAGGGGGTCAGGATGTGAGAGGGTCAGGACGTGAGGGGGTCAGGTCGTGAGTGGGTCAGGGCGTGAGGGGGTCAGGATGTGAGAGGGTCAGGTCGTGAGTGGATCAGGACGTGAGGGGGTCAGGACGTGAGGGGGTCAGGATGTGAGGGGGTCAGGACGTGAGAGGGTCAGGATGTGAGGGGGCCAGGGCGTGAGGAGATCAGGATGTGAGGGGATCAGGACGTGAGGTGCTCAGGGTGTGAGGGGGTCAGGACGTGAGGGGGTCAGGACGTGAGAGGGTCAGGGCGTGAGGGGGTCAGGTCGTGAGGGCGTCAGGTCATGAGGGGGTCAGGTCGTGAGGGGGTCAGGACGTGAGGGTATCAGGACGTGATGGGATCAGGACGTGAGGGGGCCAGGACATGAGGGAGTCAGGATGTGAGAGGTTCAGGACGTGAGAGGGTCAGGATGTGAGGGGGTCAGGACGTGAGGGGATCAGGACTTGAGGGTATCAGGACGTGATGGGATCAGGATGTGAGAGGGTCAGGACGTGAGGGGGTCAGGGCGTGAGAGGATCGGGATGTGAGTGGGTCAGAACGTGAGGGGGTCATGACGTGAGGGGGTCAGGATGTGAGGGGGTCAGGACGTGAGGGGATCAGGACGTGAGGGGGTCAGGACGTGAGGGGGTCGGGATGTGAGGGGGTCAGGACGTGAGGGGATCAGGATGTGAGGGGGTCAGGACGTGAGGGGGTCAGGACGTGAGGGCGTCAGGACGTGAGAGGGTCGGGATGTGAGGGGGTCAGGACGTGAGGGGGCCAGGACGTGAGGGGGTCAGGACATGAGGGGGTCAGGACATGAGGGAGCCAGGACGTGAGGGGGTCAGGACGTGATGGGATCGGTACATGAGGGGATCAGGACGTGAGGGGGTCACGATGTGAGGGGATCAGGACGTGAGGGGGTCAGGACATGAGGGAGTCAGGACGTGAGAGGGTCAGGATGTGAGAGGGTCAGGATATGAGGGGGTCACGATGTGAGGGAGTCAGGTCGTGAGGGGGTCAGGACGTGAGGGGGTAAGTACGTGAGAGGGTCAGGATGTGAGGGGGTCACGATGTGAGGGGATCAGGACGTGAGGGGGTCAGGACATGAGGGGGTCAGGATGTTTGGGGGTCAGGACGTGAGAGAGTCAGGACGTGAGAGGGTCAGGACGTGAGAGGGTCAGGACGTGAGGGGGCCAGGACGTGAGGGGGTCAGGACGTGAGGGGATCGGTACATGAGGGGATCAGGACGTGAGGGGGTCAGGACGTGAGGGGGTCAGGATGTGAGAGGGTCAGGACGTGAGGGGGTCAGGTCGTGAATGGGTCAGGGCGTGAGGGGGTCAGGACGTGAGAGGGTCAGGATGTGAGGGGGCCAGGGCGTGAGGGGATCAGGACATGAGGGAGTCAGGTCGTGAGGGGGTCAGGACGTGAGGGGGTCAGTACGTGAGAGGGTCAGGATGTGAGGGGGTCAGGATGTGAGAGGGTCAGGACGTGGGAGGGTCAGGATGTGAGGGGGTCACGATGTGAGGGGATCAGGACGTGAGGGGGTCAGGACATGAGGGAGTCAGGACGTGAGAGGGTCAGGATGTGAGGGGGTCAGGACGTGAGAGAGTCAGGACGTGAGAGGGTCAGGACGTGAGGGGGTCAGGACGTGAGGGGGCCAGGACGTGAGGGGGTCAGGACGTGAGGGGATCGGTACATGAGGGGATCAGGACGTGAGGGGGTCAGGACGTGAGGGGGTCAGGATGTGAGAGGGTCAGGACGTGAGGGGGTCAGGTCGTGAGTGGGTCAGGGCGTGAGCGGGTCAGGACGTGAGAGGGTCAGGATGTGAGGAGATCAGGATGTGAGGGGATCAGGACGTGAGGGGGTCAGGACGTGAGGGGGTCAGGACGTGAGGTAATCTGGACGTGAGGGGGTCAGGACGTGAGGGGATCAGGACGTGAGAGGGTCAGGACGTGAGGGGATCTGGACGTGAGGGGGTCAGGACGTGAGGGGATCAGGTACGTGAGGGGATCAGGACGTGAGGGGATCCGGATGTGAGGGGGTCAGGACGTGAGAGGGTCAGGACGTGAGAGGGTCAGGATGTTAGGGGGTCAGGACGTGAGAGGGTCAGGATGTGAGGGGGTCACGATGTGAGGGGTTCAGGACGTGAGGGGGTCAGGACGTGAGGGGGTCAGGAATGAGGGATTCAGGACGTGAGAGGTTCAGGACGTGAGAGGGTCAGGATGTGAGGGGGTCAGGACGTGAGGGGGTCAGGACGTGAGGGGATCAGGACGTGAGGGGATCAGGACGTGAGAGAGTCAGGACGAGAGAGGGTCAGGACGTGACGGCGTCAGGACGTGAGAGGATCAGGACTTGAGGGAATCAGGACGTGTGGGGTACAGGACGTGAGGGGGTCAGGATGTGAGAGGGTCAGGACGTGAGGGGGTCAGGTCGTGAGTGCGTCAGGGCGTGAGGGTATCAGGACGTGAGGGGATCAGGACATGAGGGGGTCAGGACGTGAGGGGATCAGGACGTGAGGGGGTCTGGATGTGAGGGGGTCAGGATGTGAGGAGATCAGGACGTGATGGGATCAGGACGTGAGAGGGTCAGGACGTGAGGGGGTCAGGACGTGAGGGGGTCAGGACGTGAGGGCGTCAGGACGTGAGGGGGTCAGGACGTGATGGGATCAGGACGTGTGAGGGTCAGGACGTGAAGGGGTCAGGACGTGAGTGCGTCAGGACGTGAGAGGGTCGGGATGTGAGTGGGTCTGAACGTGAGGGGGTCAGGACATGAGGAGGTCAGGACGTGAGGGGGTCAGGACATGAGGGGGTCAGGACCTGAGGGGGCCAGGACGTGAGTGGATCAGGTCGTGAGGGGGTCAGGACGTGAGCGGTTCTGTACGTGAGGGGATCAGGACCTGAGGGGGTCAGGACGTGAGTGGGTAAGGACTTGAGGGAATCAGGACGTGTGGGGTACAGGACGTGAGGGGATCAGGACGTGAGGGGATCAGGACGTGAGGGGATCAGGACGTGAGGGGATCAGGACGTGAGGGGGTCAGGACGTGAGGGGGTCAGGACGTGAGGGGGTCAGGGCGTGAGGGGATCAGGACGTGAGGGGGTCCGGACGGGAGGAGGTCAGGACGTGAGGGGATCAGGACGTGAGGGGGTCAGGACGTGAGGGGATCAGGACGTGAGGGGGTCAGGACGTGATTGGGTCAGGTCATGAGTGGATCAGGACGTGAGGGGGTCAGGACGTGAGGGGGTCAGGAAGTGAGGGGATCAGGACCTGAGGGGGTCAGAACGTGAGGGGGTCAGTTCGTAAGTGGATCAGGACGTGAGGGGGTCAGGACATTAGGGGGTCAGGACGTGAGAGGGTCAGGACGTGAGGGGAACAGGACGTGAGGGGATCAGGACATGAGCGAGTCAGGATGTGAGTGGTTCAGGACGTGAGTGGTTCAGGACGTGAGAGGGTCAGGACGTGAGGGGGTCAGGTCGTGAGGGGGTCAGGACGTGAGAGGATCGGGATGTGAGTGGGTCAGAACGTGAGGGGGTCAGGACGTGAGGGGATCAGGACGTGAGAGGGTCAGGACGTGAGGGCGTCAGGACGTGAGAGGGTCGGGATGTGAGTGGGTCAGAACGTGAGGGGGTCAGGACGTGAGTGGATCAGGTCGTGAGGGGGTCAGGACGTGAGGGGATCAGGGCGTGAGGGGATCAGGACGTGAGGGGATCAGGACGTGAGGGGATCAGGACCTGAGGGGGTCAGGACGTGAGGGGATCAGGTCGTGAGGGGGTCAGGACGTGAGGGGGTCAGGATGTGAGAGGGTCAGGACGTGAGGGGATCAGGACGTGAGGGGGTCAGGATGTGAGGGGGACTGGGCGTGAGGGGATCAGGACGTGAGGGGATCAGAACGTGAGGGGACCAGGACGTGAGGGGGTCAGGATGTGAGGGGGACTGGGCGTGAGGGGGTCAGGACGTGAGGGGGTCAGGACGTGAGGGGGTCAGGACATGAGGGAGTCAGTACGTGAGAGGGTCAGGATGTGAGGGGGTCAGTACGTGAGAGGGTCAGGATGTGAGGGGGTCACGATATGAGGGTATCAGTACGTGAGGGGGTCAGGACGTGAGGGGGTCAGGACATGAGGGAGTCAGGACGTGAAAGGTTCAGGATGTGAGGGGGTCAGGACGTGAGAGAGTCGGGACGTGATGGGGTCAGGATGTGAGGGGGTCAGGACGTGAGAGAATCAGGACGTGAGAGGATCAGGACATGAGGGGGTCAGGACGTGAGGGCGTCAGGATGTGAGAGAGTCAGGACGTGCGAGGGTCAGGACGTGAGGGGGTCAGGACGTGAGAGAATCAGGACGTGAGAGGATCAGGACATGAGGGGGTCAGGACGTGAGGGCGTCAGGATGTGAGAGAGTCAGGACGTGAGAGGGTCAGGACGTTAGGGGATCAGGACGTGAGAGGGTCAGGATGTGAGGGGGTCAGGACGTGATTGGGTCAGGTCATGAGTGGATCAGGACGTGAGGGGGTCAGGACGTGAGGGGGTCAGGACATGAGGGGGTCAGGACCTGAGGGGGTCAGGACGTGAGGGGGTCAGGAAGTGAGGGGGTCAGGAAGTGAGATGGTCAAGACGTGAGGGGAACAGGACGTGAGGGGATCAGGACGTGAGGGGGACAGGACGTTAGGCGATCATGAAGTGAGGGGGTCAGGACGTGAGGGGGTCACGACGTGGGGGGTGAGGACATGAGGGGGTCAGGACGTGAGGTGTTCAGGACGTGAGGGGGTCAGGACGTGAGAGGATCAGGACGTGAGTGGATCAGGAGTTGAGGGGCTCAGGACCTGAGCGGGTCAGAACGTGAGAGGGTCAGGTCGTGAGAGGATCAGGACGTGAGTGGATCAGGAGTTGAGGGGCTCAGGACCTGAGCGGGTCAGAACGTGAGAGGGTCAGGTCGTGAGTGGTTCAGGACGTGAGGAAGTCAGGATGTGAGGGGGTCAGGATGTGAGGGGGTCAGGACGTGAGGGGGTCAGGACGTGAGGGGATCAGGACGTGAGGGGATCAGGACGTGAGAGAGTCAGGACGAGAGAGGGTCAGGACGTGACGGCGTCAGGACGTGAGAGGATCAGGACTTGAGGGAATCAGGACGTGTGGGGTACAGGACGTGAGGGGGTCAGGATGTGAGAGGGTCAGGACGTGAGGGGGTCAGGTCGTGAGTGCGTCAGGGCGTGAGGGTATCAGGACGTGAGGGGATCAGGACATGAGGGGGTCAGGACGTGAGGGGATCAGGACGTGAGGGGGTCTGGATGTGAGGGGGTCAGGATGTGAGGAGATCAGGACGTGATGGGATCAGGACGTGAGAGGGTCAGGACGTGAGGGGGTCAGGACGTGAGGGGGTCAGGACGTGAGGGCGTCAGGACGTGAGGGGGTCAGGACGTGATGGGATCAGGACGTGAGAGGGTCAGGACGTGAAGGGGTCAGGACGTGAGTGCGTCAGGACGTGAGAGGGTCGGGATGTGAGTGGGTCAGAACGTGAGGGGGTCAGGACATGAGGAGGTCAGGACGTGAGGGGGTCAGGACATGAGGGGGTCAGGACCTGAGGGGGCCAGGACGTGAGTGGATCAGGTCGTGAGGGGGTCAGGACGTGAGCGGTTCTGTACGTGAGGGGATCAGGACCTGAGGGGGTCAGGACGTGAGTGGGTAAGGACTTGAGGGAATCAGGACGTGTGGGGTACAGGACGTGAGGGGATCAGGACGTGAGGGGATCAGGACGTGAGGGGATCAGGACGTGAGGGGATCAGGACGTGAGGGGGTCAGGACGTGAGGGGGTCAGGACGTGAGGGGGTCAGGGCGTGAGGGGATCAGGACGTGAGGGGGTCCGGACGGGAGGAGGTCAGGACGTGAGGGGATCAGGACGTGAGGGGGTCAGGACGTGAGGGGATCAGGACGTCAGGGGGTCAGGACGTGATTGGGTCAGGTCATGAGTGGATCAGGACGTGAGGGGGTCAGGACGTGAGGGGGTCAGGAAGTGAGGGGATCAGGACCTGAGGGGGTCAGAACGTGAGGGGGTCAGTTCGTAAGTGGATCAGGACGTGAGTGGGTCAGGACATTAGGGGGTCAGGACGTGAGAGGGTCAGGACGTGAGGGGAACAGGACGTGAGGGGATCAGGACATGAGCGAGTCAGGATGTGAGTGGTTCAGGACGTGAGTGGTTCAGGACGTGAGAGGGTCAGGACGTGAGGGGGTCAGGTCGTGAGGGGGTCAGGACGTGAGAGGATCGGGATGTGAGTGGGTCAGAACGTGAGGGGGTCAGGACGTGAGGGGATCAGGACGTGAGAGGGTCAGGACGTGAGGGCGTCAGGACGTGAGAGGGTCGGGATGTGAGTGGGTCAGAACGTGAGGGGGTCAGGACGTGAGTGGATCAGGTCGTGAGGGGGTCAGGACGTGAGGGGATCAGGGCGTGAGGGGATCAGGACGTGAGGGGATCAGGACGTGAGGGGATCAGGACCTGAGGGGGTCAGGACGTGAGGGGATCAGGTCGTGAGGGGGTCAGGACGTGAGGGGGTCAGGATGTGAGAGGGTCAGGACGTGAGGGGATCAGGACGTGAGGGGGTCAGGATGTGAGGGGGACTGGGCGTGAGGGGATCAGGACGTGAGGGGATCAGAACGTGAGGGGACCAGGACGTGAGGGGGTCAGGATGTGAGGGGGACTGGGCGTGAGGGGGTCAGGACGTGAGGGGGTCAGGACGTGAGGGGGTCAGGACATGAGGGAGTCAGTACGTGAGAGGGTCAGGATGTGAGGGGGTCAGTACGTGAGAGGGTCAGGATGTGAGGGGGTCACGATATGAGGGTATCAGTACGTGAGGGGGTCAGGACGTGAGGGGGTCAGGACATGAGGGAGTCAGGACGTGAAAGGTTCAGGATGTGAGGGGGTCAGGACGTGAGAGAGTCGGGACGTGATGGGGTCAGGATGTGAGGGGGTCAGGACGTGAGAGAATCAGGACGTGAGAGGATCAGGACATGAGGGGGTCAGGACGTGAGGGCGTCAGGATGTGAGAGAGTCAGGACGTGCGAGGGTCAGGACGTGAGGGGGTCAGGACGTGAGAGGATCAGGACATGAGGGGGTCAGGACGTGAGGGCGTCAGGATGTGAGAGAGTCAGGACGTGAGAGGGTCAGGACGTTAGGGGATCAGGACGTGAGAGGGTCAGGATGTGAGGGGGTCAGGACGTGATTGGGTCAGGTCATGAGTGGATCAGGACGTGAGGGGGTCAGGACGTGAGGGGGTCAGGACATGAGGGGGTCAGGACCTGAGGGGGTCAGGACGTGAGGGGGTCAGGAAGTGAGGGGGTCAGGAAGTGAGATGGTCAAGACGTGAGGGGAACAGGACGTGAGGGGATCAGGACGTGAGGGGGACAGGACGTTAGGCGATCATGAAGTGAGGGGGTCAGGACGTGAGGGGGTCACGACGTGGGGGGTGAGGACATGAGGGGGTCAGGACGTGAGGTGTTCAGGACGTGAGGGGGTCAGGACGTGAGAGGATCAGGACGTGAGTGGATCAGGAGTTGAGGGGCTCAGGACCTGAGCGGGTCAGAACGTGAGTGGTCAGGTCGTGAGTGGTTCAGGACGTGAGGAAGTCAGGATGTGAGGGGGTCAGGACATGAGGGGATCAGGAACTGAGGGGGTCAGGACGTGAGTGGATCAGGTCGTGAGGTGGTCAGGACGTGAGGGGGTCAGTACGTGAGGGGATCAGGACGTGAGGGGATCAGGACGTGAGGGGATCAGGACCTGAAGGGGTCAGGACGTGAGGGGATCAGGTCGTGAGGGGGTCAGGACGTGAGGGGGTCAGGACATGAGGGGATCTGGACGTGAGGGGGACAGGACGTGAGTGGGTCAGTACGTGAGGGGATCAGGACATGAGGGGATCTGGACGTGAGGGGGACAGGACGTGAGGGGTCAGGACGTGAGGGGTCAGGACGTGAGGGGTCAGGACGTGAGGGGGACAGGACGTGAGGGGATCAGGACGTGAGGGGATCAGGACGTGAGGGGGTCAGGACTTGAGGGGGTGAGGACGTGAGTGGGTCAGGACGTGAGGGATTCAGGATGTGAGAGGGTCAAGACTTGAGGGGATCAGGACGTGATGGGGTCAGGATGTGAGGGGATCAGTACGTGAGGGGATCAGGACGTGAATGGGTCAGGACGTGAGGGTATCAGGACGTGAGGGGGTCAGGACGTGAGGGGATCAGGACGTGAGGGGGTCAGGGTGTGAGGGGGTCAGGACGTGAGGGGATCAGGACCTGAGGGGATCAGGACCTGAGGGGGTCAGAACGTGAGGGGGTCATGTCATGAGTCGATCAGGACGTGAGGGGGTCAGGACGTGAGTGGGTCAGGAAGTGAGTGGATCAGGACCTGAGGGGTTCAGAACATGATGGGGTCAGTTCGTGAGTGGATCCGGATGTGAGGGGGTCAGGAGGTTAGGGGGTCAGGACGTGAGAGGGTCAGGACGTGAGGGGGTCAGGACGTGAGGGGATCAGGACGTGAGGGGGTCAGTACGTGAGGGGATGAGGACGTTAGGGGGTCAGGATGTGAGAGGGTCAGAACGTGAGGGGATCAGGACGTGAGCGGGTCAGGACGTGAGGGGATGAGGACGTGAGGGGGTCAGGATGTGAGGGGGTCAGGACGTGAGGGGGTCAGAAATTGAGGGGATCAGGACCTGAAGGGGTCAGGACGTGAGGGGGTCAGGATGTGAGGGGATCAGGATGTGAGTGGATCAGGATGTGAGGGGGCCAGGACGTGAGGGGATGAGGACGTGAGGGAATCAGGACGTGAGGGGGTCAGGACGTGAGGGGATGAGGACGTGAGCGGGTCAGGACGTGAGGGGATGAGGACGTGAGGGGATGAGGACGTGAGGGGGTCAGGATGTGAGAGGGTCAGTACGTAAGTGGGTCAGGACGTGAGGGGGTCAGAAATTGAGGGGATCAGGACGTGAGGAGGTCAGGACGTGAGGGTACAGGACATGAGCGGATCAGGACCTGAGGGGGTCAGGACCTGAGGGGGTCAGGACGTGAGTGGATCAGGTCGTGAGGGGGTCAGGACGTGAGGGGATCAGGACGTAAGAGGGTCAGGACGTGAGGGGATCTGGACGTGAGGGGGTCAGGACGTGAGGGGATCGGGACGTGAGGGCGTCAGGACGTGAGGGGATCTGGACGTGAGGGGGTCACGGTGTGAGGGGGTCAGGATGTGAGGGGGTCAGGACGTGAGAGGGTCAGGACGTGAGAGGGTCAGGATGTTAGGGGGTCAGGACTTGAGAGGGTCAGGATGTTAGGGGGTCTGGACGTGAGAGGGTCAGGACGTGTGGGGGTCAGGACGTGAGGGAGTCAGGACGTGAGGGGGACAGGACGTGAGGGGGTCAGGATGTGAGAGGATCAAGATGTGAGGGGGTCAGGACGTGAGAGGGTCAGGGCGTGAGGGGATCAGGGCGTGAGGGGGTCAATACGTGAGGGGATCAGGATGTGAGAGGGTCAGGACGTGAGGGGGAGAGGACGTGAGAGGGTCAGGATGTGAGGGGGTCTGGACGTGAGAGGGTCAGTGCGTGAGAGGGTCAGGATGTGAGGGG
Source organism: Scyliorhinus torazame (assembly GCF_047496885.1). Taxonomy (NCBI): domain Eukaryota; kingdom Metazoa; phylum Chordata; class Chondrichthyes; order Carcharhiniformes; family Scyliorhinidae; genus Scyliorhinus; species Scyliorhinus torazame. The sequence continues at coordinate 93,988,425 of NC_092726.1, read as the reverse complement.
GTCAGTGCGTGAGGGGATCAGGATGTGAGGGGATCAGGACGTGGGGGTATCAGGACGTGAGAGGATCAGGACGTGAGAGGGTCAGGACGTGAGGGGGTCAGGACCTGAGGGGGTCAGGACGTGAGTGGATTAGGTCGTGAGGGGGTCAGGGCGTGAGGGGATCAGGGCGTGAGGGGATCAGGACGTGAGGGGGAAAGGACGTGAGGGGATCAGGTCGTGAGGGGATCAGGACCTGAGGGGGTCAGGACGTGAGGGGATCAGGTCGTGAGGGGGTCAGGACGTGAGGGGGTCAGGATGTGAGAGGTTCAGGACGTGAGGGGATCAGGACGTGAGGGGGTCAGGATGTGAGGGGATCAGTACGTGAGAGGGTCAGGATGTGAAGGGGTCACGATATGAGGGTATCAGTACGTGAGGGGGTCAGGACGTGAGGGGGTCAGGACATGAGGGAGTCAGGACGTGAAAGGTTCAGGATGTGAGGGGGTCAGGATGTGAGAGGGTCGGGACGTGAGGGGGTCAGGATGTGAGGGGGTCAGGGCGTGAGAGAATCAGGACGTGAGAGGGTCAGGACGTGAGAGGATCAGGACGTGAGGGTGTCAGGACGTGAGGGGGTCAGGACGTGAGGGGATCAGGACGTGAGAGGGTCAGGACGTGAGGGGATCAGGACGTGAGGGGGTCAGGACGTGAGTGGGTCAGTACGCGAGAGGGTCAGGACGTGAGCGGATCAGGACCTGAAGGGGTCAGGACGTGAGGGGGTCAGGACGTGAGTGGGTCAGTACGCGAGAGGGTCAGGACGTGAGGGGATCAGGACCTGAAGGGGTCAGGACGTGAGGGGATCAGGTCGTGAGGGGGTCAGGACGTGAGGGGGTCAGGACATGAGGGGATCTGGACGTGAGGGGGACAGGACGTGAGGCGATCAGGACGTGAGGGGATCAGGACGTGAGGGGGACAGGACGTGACGGGATCTGGACGTGAGGGGGACAGGACGTGAGGGGGTCAGGACGTGAGGGGATCAGGATGTGAGGGGGTCAGGACGTGATTGGGTCAGGTCATGAGTGGATCAGGACGTGAGGGGGTCAGGACGTGAGGCGATCAGGACGTGAGAGGGTCAGTACGTGAGGGGATCAGGACATGAGGGGATCTGGATGTGAGGGGGACAGGACGTGAGGGGGTCAGGACGTGAGGGGATCAGGACGTGAGAGGGTCAGGACGTGAGGGGATCAGGATGTGAGGGGGTCAGGACGTGATTGGGTCAGGTCATGAGTGGATCAGGACGTGAGGGGGTCAGGACGTGAGGGGGTCAGGAAGTGAGGGGATCAGGACCTGAGGGGGTCAGAACGTGAGGGGGTCAGTTCCTAAGTGGATCAGGACGTGAGGGGGTCAGGTCATTAGGGGGTCAGGACGTGAGATGGTCAAGACGTGAGGGGAACAGGACGTGAGGGGATCAGGACATGAGGGGGTCAGGACGTGAGGGGATCAGGACGTGAGGGGAACAGGACGTTAGGCGATCATGAAGTGAGGGGGTCAGGACGTGAGGGGGTCACGACGTGGGGGGTGAGGACATGGGGGGGTCAGGACGTGAGGTGTTCAGGACGTGAGGGGGTCAGGACGTGAGAGGATCAGGACGTGAGTGGATCAGGAGTTGAGGGGCTCAGGACCTGAGCGGGTCAGAACGTGAGTGGTCAGGTCGTGAGTGGTTCAGGACGTGAGGAAGTCAGGATGTGAGGGGGTCAGGATATGAGGGGATCAGGAACTGAGGGGGTCAGGACGTGAGTGGATCAGGTCGTGAGGTGGTCAGGACGTGAGGGGGTCAGTACGTGAGGGGATCAGGACGTGAGGGGATCAGGACCTGAAGGGGTCAGGACGTGAGGGGATCAGGTCGTGAGGGGGTCAGGACGTGAGGGGGTCAGGACATGAGGGGATCTGGACGTGAGGGGGACAGGACGTGAGGCGATCAGGACGTGAGGGGATCAGGACGTGAGGGGATCTGGACGTGAGGGGGACAGGACGTGAGGGGATCTGGACGTGAGGGGGACAGGACGTGAGGGGATCAGGACGTGGGGGGATCAGGACGTGAGGGGGTCAGGACTTGAGGGGGTCAGGACGTGAGTGGGTCAGGACGTGAGGGATTCAGGATGTGAGAGGGTCAAGACTTGAGGGGATCAGGACGTGAGGGGGTCAGGATGTGAGGGGATCAGTACGTGAGGGGATCAGGACGTGAATGGGTCAGGACGTGAAGGTATCAGGAAGTGAGGGGGTCAGGACGTGAGGGGATCAGGACGTGAGGGGGTCAGGGCGTGAGGGGATCAGGATGTGAGGGGGTCAGGACGTGAGTGGGTCAGGACGTGAGGAGGATCAGGACGTGAGGGGGTCACGGCGTGAGGGGATCAGGACCTGAGGGGATCAGGACCTGAGGGGGTCAGAACGTGAGGGGGTCATGTCATGAGTGGATCTGGACGTGAGGGGGTCAGGACGTGAGTGGGTCAGGAAGTGAGTGGATCAGGACCTGAGGGGGTCAGGAGGTTAGGGGGTCAGGACGTGAGAGGGTCAGTACGTGAGGGGGTCAGGACGTGAGGGGATCAGGACGTGAGGGGGTCAGGACATGAGGGGATGAGGACGTGAGGGGGTCAGGACGTGAGGGCGTCAGGACGTGAGGGGATCAGGACGTGAGCGGGTCATGACGTGAGGGGATGAGGACGTGAGGGGGTCAGGATGTGAGTGGGTCAGGACGTAAGTGGGTCAGGACGTGAGGGGGTCAGAAATTGAGGGGATCAGGACCTGAAGGGGTCAGGACGTGAGGGGGTCAGGATGTGAGGGGATCAGGATGTGAGTGGATCAGGATGTGAGGGGGCCAGGACGTGAGGGGATGAGGACGTGAGGGAATCAGGACGTGAGGGGGTCAGGACGTGAGGGGATCAGGACGTGAGCGGGTCAGGACGTGAGAGGATCAGGATGTGAGAGGGTCAGGATGTGAGAAGGTCAGAATGTGAGGGGGTCAGAATGTGAGGGGATCAGGACGTGAGGGGGTCAGGACGGGAGACGGTCAGGACGTGAGGGGGTCAGGACGTGAGGGGGTCAGGACATGAGGGGGTCAGGAGGGGAGACGGTCAGGACGTGAGGGGGTCAGGACGGGAGGGGATCAGGACGTGAGGGGGTCAGGACGTGAGAGGGTCAGGACGTGAGAGGGTCAGGACGTGAGAGGGTAAGGACATGAGGGGGTCAGGGCGTGAGGGGGTCAGGACGTGAGGGGGTCAGGACGTGAGGGGGTCAGGACGTGAGAGGGTAAGGACGTGAGGAGGTCAGGCCGTGAGGGGGTCAGGATGTGAGGGTGTCAGGACGTGAGGGGGTCAGGACGTGAGGGGGTCAGGACGTGAGGGGATCAGGGCGTGAGGGGGTCAGGACGTGAGAGGGTCAGGACGTGAGAGGATCAGGACGTGAGGGGATCAGGACGTGAGGGGGTCAGGACGTGAGGGGGTCAGGACGTGAGAGGGTCAGGACGTGAGGGGATCGGGACGTGAGGGGATCAGGGCGTGAGGGGGTCAGGACGTGAGGGAGTCAGGACGTGAGAGGGTCAGGACGTGAGTGGGTCAGGATGTGATAGGGTCAGAATGTGAGGGGATCAGGACGTGAGAGGTTCAGGACTTGAGAGGGTCAGGACGTGAGGGGATCAGGACGTGAGGGGGTCAGGACATGAGGGGGTCAGGACGTGAGGGGGTCAGGACGTGAGGGGATCAGGACGTGAGGGAGTCAGGACGTGAGATGGTCAGGATGTGAGGGGGTCAGGAAGTGAGACGGTCAGGAAGAGAGGAGAATCAGGACATAAGGGGGTCAGAACGTGAGGGGGTCAGAACGTGAGGGGGTCAGGACGTGTGGGGGTCAGTAAGTGAGGGAGTCAGGACGTGAGGGGGTCAGGAAGTGAGTGGATCAGGACGTGAGGGAGTCAGGACGTGAGGGAGTCAGGATGTGAGAGGGTCAGGACGTGAGTGGGTCAGGATGTGATAGGGTCAGTGCGTGAGGGGATCAGGATGTGAGGGGGGTCAGGACATGAGGGGGTCAGGACGTGTGGGGGTCAGGACGTGAGAGGGTCAGGATGTCAGGGGGTCAGGACGAGAGGGGGTCAGGACGTGAGGGGGTCAGGACGTGAGGGGATCAGGACGTGAGAGGGTCAGGACATGAGGGGGTCAGGACGTGAGGGGATCAGGACGTGAGGGGGTCAGGACGTGAGGGGTTCAGGACGTGAGGGGGTCAGGACGTGAGGGGGTCAGGACGAGAGGGGGTCAGGACGTGAGGGGGTCAGGACGTGAGAGGATCAGGACGTGAGAGGGTCAGGACATGAGGGGGTCAGGACGTGAGGGGATCAGGACGTGAGGGGGTCCGGACGGGAGGAGGTCAGGACGTGAGGGGATCAGGACGTGAGGGGGTCAGGACGTGAGGGGATCAGGACGTGAGGGGGTCAGGACGTGATTGGGTCAGGTCATGAGTGGATCAGGACGTGAGGGGGTCAGGACGTGAGGGGGTCAGGAAGTGAGGGGATCAGGACCTGAGGGGGTCAGAACGTGAGGGGGTCAGTTCGTAAGTGGATCAGGACGTGAGGGGGTCAGGACATTAGGGGGTCAGGACGTGAGAGGGTCAGGACGTGAGGGGAACAGGACGTGAGGGGATCAGGACATGAGCGAGTCAGGATGTGAGTGGTTCAGGACGTGAGAGGGTCAGGACGTGAGGGGGTCAGGTCGTGAGGGGGTCAGGACGTGAGAGGATCGGGATGTGAGTGGGTCAGAACGTGAGGGGGTCAGGACGTGAGGGGATCAGGACGTGAGAGGGTCAGGACGTGAGGGCGTCAGGACGTGAGAGGGTCGGGATGTGAGTGGGTCAGAACGTGAGGGGGTCAGGACGTGAGTGGATCAGGTCGTGAGGGGGTCAGGACGTGAGGGGATCAGGGCGTGAGGGGATCAGGACATGAGGGGATCAGGACGTGAGGGGATCAGGACCTGAGGGGGTCAGGACGTGAGGGGATCAGGTCGTGAGGGGGTCAGGACGTGAGGGGGTCAGGATGTGAGAGGGTCAGGACGTGAGGGGATCAGGACGTGAGGGGGTCAGGATGTGAGGGGGACTGGGCGTGAGGGGATCAGGACGTGAGGGGATCAGAACGTGAGGGGACCAGGACGTGAGGGGGTCAGGATGTGAGGGGGACTGGGCGTGAGGGGGTCAGGACGTGAGGGGGTCAGGACGTGAGGGGGTCAGGACATGAGGGAGTCAGTACGTGAGAGGGTCAGGATGTGAGGGGGTCAGTACGTGAGAGGGTCAGGATGTGAGGGGGTCACGATATGATGGTATCAGTACGTGAGGGGGTCAGGACGTGAGGGGGTCAGGACATGAGGGAGTCAGGACGTGAAAGGTTCAGGATGTGAGGGGGTCAGGACGTGAGAGGGTCGGGACGTGATGGGGTCAGGATGTGAGGGGGTCAGGACGTGAGAGAATCAGGACGTGAGAGGATCAGGACATGAGGGGGTCAGGACGTGAGGGCGTCAGGATGTGAGAGAGTCAGGACGTGCGAGGGTCAGGACGTGAGGGGGTCAGGACGTGAGAGAATCAGGACGTGAGAGGATCAGGACATGAGGGGGTCAGGACGTGAGGGCGTCAGGATGTGAGAGAGTCAGGACGTGAGAGGGTCAGGACGTTAGGGGATCAGGACGTGAGAGGGTCAGGATGTGAGGGGGTCAGGACGTGATTGGGTCAGGTCATGAGTGGATCAGGACGTGAGGGGGTCAGGACGTGAGGGGGTCAGGACATGAGGGGGTCAGGACCTGAGGGGGTCAGGACGTGAGGGGGTCAGGAAGTGAGGGGGTCAGGAAGTGAGATGGTCAAGACGTGAGGGGAACAGGACGTGAGGGGATCAGGACGTGAGGGGGACAGGACGTTAGGCGATCATGAAGTGAGGGGGTCAGGACGTGAGGGGGTCACGACGTGGGGGGTGAGGACATGAGGGGGTCAGGACGTGAGGTGTTCAGGACGTGAGGGGGTCAGGACGTGAGAGGGTCAGGACATGAGGGGATCAGGAACTGAGGGGGTCAGGACGTGAGTGGATCAGGTCGTGAGGTGGTCAGGACGTGAGGGGGTCAGTACGTGAGGGGATCAGGACGTGAGGGGATCAGGACGTGAGGGGATCAGGACCTGAAGGGGTCAGGACGTGAGGGGATCAGGTCGTGAGGGGGTCAGGACGTGAGGGGGTCAGGACATGAGGGGATCTGGACGTGAGGGGGACAGGACGTGAGTGGGTCAGTACGTGAGGGGATCAGGACATGAGGGGATCTGGACGTGAGGGGGACAGGACGTGAGGGGATCAGGACGTGAGGGGATCAGGACGTGAGGGGGTCAGGACTTGAGGGGGTGAGGACGTGAGTGGGTCAGGACGTGAGGGATTCAGGATGTGAGAGGGTCAAGACTTGAGGGGATCAGGACGTGATGGGGTCAGGATGTGAGGGGATCAGTACGTGAGGGGATCAGGACGTGAATGGGTCAGGACGTGAGGGTATCAGGACGTGAGGGGGTCAGGACGTGAGGGGATCAGGACGTGAGGGGGTCAGGGTGTGAGTGGGTCAGGACGTGAGGAGGATCAGGACGTGAGGGGGTCACGGCGTGAGGGGATCAGGACCTGAGGGGATCAGGACCTGAGGGGGTCAGAACGTGAGGGGGTCATGTCATGAGTCGATCAGGACGTGAGGGGTTCAGAACATGATGGGGTCAGTTCGTGAGTGGATCCGGATGTGAGGGGGTCAGGAGGTTAGGGGGTCAGGACGTGAGAGGGTCAGGACGTGAGGGGGTCAGGACGTGAGGGGATCAGGACGTGAGGGGGTCAGTACGTGAGGGGATGAGGACGTTAGGGGGTCAGGATGTGAGAGGGTCAGAACGTGAGGGGATCAGGACGTGAGCGGGTCAGGACGTGAGGGGATGAGGACGTGAGGGGGTCAGGATGTGAGGGGGTCAGGACGTGAGGGGGTCAGAAATTGAGGGGATCAGGACCTGAAGGGGTCAGGACGTGAGGGGGTCAGGATGTGAGGGGATCAGGATGTGAGTGGATCAGGATGTGAGGGGGCCAGGACGTGAGGGGATGAGGACGTGAGGGAATCAGGACGTGAGGGGGTCAGGACGTGAGGGGATGAGGACGTGAGCGGGTCAGGACGTGAGGGGATGAGGACGTGAGGGGATGAGGACGTGAGGGGGTCAGGATGTGAGAGGGTCAGTACGTAAGTGGGTCAGGACGTGAGGGGGTCAGAAATTGAGGGGATCAGGACGTGAGGAGGTCAGGACGTGAGGGTACAGGACATGAGCGGATCAGGACCTGAGGGGGTCAGGACCTGAGGGGGTCAGAACGTGAGTGGATCAGGTCGTGAGGGGGTCAGGACGTGAGGGGATCAGGACGTAAGAGGGTCAGGACGTGAGGGGATCTGGACGTGAGGGGGTCAGGACGTGAGGGGATCGGGACGTGAGGGCGTCAGGACGTGAGGGGATCTGGACGTGAGGGGGTCACGGTGTGAGGGGGTCAGGATGTGAGGGGGTCAGGACGTGAGAGGGTCAGGACGTGAGAGGGTCAGGATGTTAGGGGGTCAGGACTTGAGAGGGTCAGGATGTTAGGGGGTCTGGACGTGAGAGGGTCAGGACGTGTGGGGGTCAGGACGTGAGGGAGTCAGGACGTGAGGGGGACAGGACGTGAGGGGGTCAGGATGTGAGAGGATCAAGATGTGAGGGGGTCAGGACGTGAGAGGGTCAGGGCGTGAGGGGATCAGGGCGTGAGGGGGTCAATACGTGAGGGGATCAGGATGTGAGAGGGTCAGGACGTGAGGGGGAGAGGACGTGAGAGGGTCAGGATGTGAGGGGGTCTGGACGTGAGAGGGTCAGTGCGTGAGAGGGTCAGGATGTGAGGGGGTCAGTGCGTGAGGGGATCAGGATGTGAGGGGATCAGGACGTGGGGGTATCAGGACGTGAGAGGATCAGGACGTGAGAGGGTCAGGACGTGAGGGGGTCAGGACCTGAGGGGGTCAGGACGTGAGTGGATTAGGTCGTGAGGGGGTCAGGGCGTGAGGGGATCAGGGCGTGAGGGGATCAGGACGTGAGGGGGAAAGGACGTGAGGGGATCAGGTCGTGAGGGGATCAGGACCTGAGGGGGTCAGGACGTGAGGGGATCAGGTCGTGAGGGGGTCAGGACGTGAGGGGGTCAGGATGTGAGAGGTTCAGGACGTGAGGGGATCAGGACGTGAGGGGGTCAGGATGTGAGGGGATCAGTACGTGAGAGGGTCAGGATGTGAAGGGGTCACGATATGAGGGTATCAGTACGTGAGGGGGTCAGGACGTGAGGGGGTCAGGACATGAGGGAGTCAGGACGTGAAAGGTTCAGGATGTGAGGGGGTCAGGATGTGAGAGGGTCGGGACGTGAGGGGGTCAGGATGTGAGGGGGTCAGGGCGTGAGAGAATCAGGACGTGAGAGGGTCAGGACGTGAGAGGATCAGGACGTGAGGGTGTCAGGACGTGAGGGGGTCAGGACGTGAGGGGATCAGGACGTGAGAGGGTCAGGACGTGAGGGGATCAGGACGTGAGGGGGTCAGGACGTGAGTGGGTCAGTACGCGAGAGGGTCAGGACGTGAGCGGATCAGGACCTGAAGGGGTCAGGACGTGAGGGGGTCAGGACGTGAGTGGGTCAGTACGCGAGAGGGTCAGGACGTGAGGGGATCAGGACCTGAAGGGGTCAGGACGTGAGGGGATCAGGTCGTGAGGGGGTCAGGACGTGAGGGGGTCAGGACATGAGGGGATCTGGACGTGAGGGGAACAGGACGTGAGGCGATCAGGACGTGAGGGGATCAGGACGTGAGGGGGACAGGACGTGACGGGATCTGGACGTGAGGGGGACAGGACGTGAGGGGGTCAGGACGTGAGGGGATCAGGATGTGAGGGGGTCAGGACGTGATTGGGTCAGGTCATGAGTGGATCAGGACGTGAGGGGGTCAGGACGTGAGGCGATCAGGACGTGAGAGGGTCAGTACGTGAGGGGATCAGGACATGAGGGGATCTGGATGTGAGGGGGACAGGACGTGAGGGGGTCAGGACGTGAGGGGATCAGGACGTGAGAGGGTCAGGACGTGAGGGGATCAGGATGTGAGGGGGTCAGGACGTGATTGGGTCAGGTCATGAGTGGATCAGGACGTGAGGGGGTCAGGACGTGAGGGGGTCAGGAAGTGAGGGGATCAGGACCTGAGGGGGTCAGAACGTGAGGGGGTCAGTTCCTAAGTGGATCAGGACGTGAGGGGGTCAGGTCATTAGGGGGTCAGGACGTGAGATGGTCAAGACGTGAGGGGAACAGGACGTGAGGGGATCAGGACATGAGGGGGTCAGGACGTGAGGGGATCAGGACGTGAGGGGAACAGGACGTTAGGCGATCATGAAGTGAGGGGGTCAGGACGTGAGGGGGTCACGACGTGGGGGGTGAGGACATGGGGGGGTCAGGACGTGAGGTGTTCAGGACGTGAGGGGGTCAGGACGTGAGAGGATCAGGACGTGAGTGGATCAGGAGTTGAGGGGCTCAGGACCTGAGCGGGTCAGAACGTGAGTGGTCAGGTCGTGAGTGGTTCAGGACGTGAGGAAGTCAGGATGTGAGGGGGTCAGGATATGAGGGGATCAGGAACTGAGGGGGTCAGGACGTGAGTGGATCAGGTCGTGAGGTGGTCAGGACGTGAGGGGGTCAGTACGTGAGGTGATCAGGACGTGAGGGGATCAGGACCTGAAGGGGTCAGGACGTGAGGGGATCAGGTCGTGAGGGGGTCAGGACGTGAGGGGGTCAGGACATGAGGGGATCTGGACGTGAGGGGGACAGGACGTGAGGCGATCAGGACGTGAGGGGATCAGGACGTGAGGGGATCTGGACGTGAGGGGGACAGGACGTGAGGGGATCTGGACGTGAGGGGGACAGGACGTGAGGGGATCAGGACGTGGGGGGATCAGGACGTGAGGGGGTCAGGACTTGAGGGGGTCAGGACGTGAGTGGGTCAGGACGTGAGGGATTCAGGATGTGAGAGGGTCAAGACTTGAGGGGATCAGGACGTGAGGGGGTCAGGATGTGAGGGGATCAGTACGTGAGGGGATCAGGACGTGAATGGGTCAGGACGTGAGGGTATCAGGAAGTGAGGGGGTCAGGACGTGAGGGGATCAGGACGTGAGGGGGTCAGGGCGTGAGGGGATCAGGATGTGAGGGGGTCAGGACGTGAGTGGGTCAGGACGTGAGGAGGATCAGGACGTGAGGGGGTCACGGCGTGAGGGGATCAGGACCTGAGGGGATCAGGACCTGAGGGGGTCAGAACGTGAGGGGGTCATGTCATGAGTGGATCTGGACGTGAGGGGGTCAGGACGTGAGTGGGTCAGGAAGTGAGTGGATCAGGACCTGAGGGGGTCAGGAGGTTAGGGGGTCAGGACGTGAGAGGGTCAGTACGTGAGGGGGTCAGGACGTGAGGGGATCAGGACGTGAGGGGGTCAGGACATGAGGGGATGAGGACGTGAGGGGGTCAGGACGTGAGGGCGTCAGGACGTGAGGGGATCAGGACGTGAGCGGGTCATGACGTGAGGGGATGAGGACGTGAGGGGGTCAGGATGTGAGTGGGTGAGGACGTAAGTGGGTCAGGACGTGAGGGGGTCAGAAATTGAGGGGATCAGGACCTGAAGGGGTCAGGACGTGAGGGGGTCAGGATGTGAGGGGATCAGGATGTGAGTGGATCAGGATGTGAGGGGGCCAGGACGTGAGGGGATGAGGACGTGAGGGAATCAGGACGTGAGGGGGTCAGGACGTGAGGGGATCAGGACGTGAGCGGGTCAGGACGTGAGAGGATCAGGATGTGAGAGGGTCAGGATGTGAGAAGGTCAGAATGTGAGGGGGTCAGAATGTGAGGGGATCAGGACGTGAGGGGGTCAGGACGGGAGACGGTCAGGACGTGAGGGGGTCAGGACGTGAGGGGGTCAGGACATGAGGGGGTCAGGAGGGGAGACGGTCAGGACGTGAGGGGGTCAGGACGGGAGGGGATCAGGACGTGAGGGGGTCAGGACGTGAGAGGGTCAGGACGTGAGAGGGTCAGGACGTGAGAGGGTAAGGACATGAGGGGGTCAGGGCGTGAGGGGGTCAGGACGTGAGGGGGTCAGGACGTGAGGGGGTCAGGACGTGAGAGGGTAAGGACGTGAGGAGGTCAGGCCGTGAGGGGGTCAGGATGTGAGGGTGTCAGGACGTGAGGGGGTCAGGACGTGAGGGGGTCAGGACGTGAGGGGATCAGGGCGTGAGGGGGTCAGGACGTGAGAGGGTCAGGACGTGAGAGGATCAGGACGTGAGGGGATCAGGACGTGAGGGGGTCAGGACGTGAGGGGGTCAGGACGTGAGAGGGTCAGGACGTGAGGGGATCGGGACGTGAGGGGATCAGGGCGTGAGGGGGTCAGGACGTGAGGGAGTCAGGACGTGAGAGGGTCAGGACGTGAGTGGGTCAGGATGTGATAGGGTCAGAATGTGAGGGGATCAGGACGTGAGAGGTTCAGGACTTGAGAGGGTCAGGACGTGAGGGGATCAGGACGTGAGGGGGTCAGGACATGAGGGGGTCAGGACGTGAGGGGGTCAGGACGTGAGGGGATCAGGACGTGAGGGAGTCAGGACGTGAGATGGTCAGGATGTGAGGGGGTCAGGAAGTGAGACGGTCAGGAAGAGAGGAGAATCAGGACATAAGGGGGTCAGAACGTGAGGGGGTCAGAACGTGAGGGGGTCAGGACGTGTGGGGGTCAGTAAGTGAGGGAGTCAGGACGTGAGGGGGTCAGGAAGTGAGTGGATCAGGACGTGAGGGAGTCAGGACGTGAGGGAGTCAGGATGTGAGAGGGTCAGGACGTGAGTGGGTCAGGATGTGATAGGGTCAGTGCGTGAGGGGATCAGGATGTGAGGGGGGTCAGGACATGAGGGGGTCAGGACGTGTGGGGGTCAGGACGTGAGAGGGTCAGGATGTCAGGGGGTCAGGACGAGAGGGGGTCAGGACGTGAGGGGGTCAGGACGTGAGGGGATCAGGACGTGAGAGGGTCAGGACATGAGGGGGTCAGGACGTGAGGGGATCAGGACGTGAGGGGGTCAGGACGTGAGGGGTTCAGGACGTGAGGGGGTCAGGACGTGAGGGGGTCAGGACGAGAGGGGGTCAGGACGTGAGGGGGTCAGGACGTGAGAGGATCAGGACGTGAGAGGGTCAGGACATGAGGGGGTCAGGACGTGAGGGGATCAGGACGTGAGGGTGTCAGGACGTGAGGGGGTCAGGACGTGAGGGTATCAGAACGTGAGGGGATCAGAACGTGAGGGGATCAGGACGTGAGGGTATCAGGACGTGAGGGGATCAGAACGTGAGGGGATCAGGACGTGAGGGGATCAGGACGTGAGGGGATCCGGACGTGAGGGGGTCAGGACGTGAGGGGCTAGGACGTGAGAGGGTCAGGATGTGAGGGGGTCAGGATGTGAGAGGGTCAGGACGTGAGGGGGAGAGGACGTGAGAGGGTCAGGATGTGAGGGGGTCAGGATGTGAGGGGGTCTGGACGTGAGTTGGTCAGGATGTGAGGGGGTCAGTGCGTGAGGGGGTCAGGATGTGAGGGGGTCTGGACATGAGTTGGTCAGGATGTGAGGGGGTCAGTGCGTGAGGGGATCAGGACGTGAGGGGGTCAGGACGTGAGGGGGTCAGGACGTGAGGGGATCAGGACGTGAGGGATTCAGGACGTGAGATGGTCAGGATGTGAGGGGGTCAGGATGTGAGACGGTCAGGAAGAGAGGAGAATCAGGACATTAGGGGTTCAGAACGTGAGGGGGTCAGAACGTGAGGGGGTCAGGACGTGTGGGGGTCAGTAAGTGAGGGAGTCAGGACGTGAGGGGGTCAGGAAGTGAGTGGATCAGGACGTGAGGGGGTCAGGACGTGAGGGAGTCAGGATGTGAGAGGGTCAGGACGTGAGTGGGTCAGGATGTGATAGGGTCAGGACATGAGGGGGTCAGGACGTGTGGGGGTCAGGACGTGAGGGAGTCAGGATGAGAGGGGGGTCAGGACGTGAGGGGATCAGGACGTGAGGGGACCTGGACGTGAGAGGATCAGGACGTGAGGGGGTCAGGACGTGAGAGGATCAGGACGTGAGGGGGTCAGAACGTGAGGGGGTCAGGACGTGAGGGGGTCAGGACGTGAGGGGGTCAAGACGTGAGGGGGTCAGGAAGTGAGGGGGTCAGGACGTGAGGGGATCAGGACGTGAGGGGGTCTGGACGTGAGGGGGTCAGGACGTCAGAGGGTCAGGAAGTGAGGGTGTCAGAACGTGAGGGGGTCAGGTCATGAGTGGATCAGGACGTGTGGGGGTCAGGACGTGAAGGGGTCAGAAAGTGAGGGGATCAGGACCTGAGGGGGTCAGAACGTGAGTGGATCAGGATGTGAGGGTGTCAGGACATCAGAGGGTCAGGATGTTAGGGGATCAGGACGGGAGGGGGTCAGGGCCTGAGGGGATCATGACGTGAGGGGTCAGGACGTGAGGGGGTCAAGACGTAAGGGGATCAGGACGTGAGAGGGTCAGGACGTAAGGGGGTCAGGACGTGAGGGGGTCAGGGCGTGAGGGGATCTGGACGTGAGGGGATCAGGACGTGAGGGGATCAGGACGTGAGGGGGTCAGGACGTGAGGGTGTCAGGATGTGGGGGGACAGGACGTGAAGGGGTCAGGACGTGAGGGTATCAGGACGTGAGGGGGTCAGGATGTGAGAGGGTCAGGACGTGAGGGCGTCAGGATGTGGGGGGACAGGACGTGAAGGGGTCAGAACGTGAGGGTATCAGGACGTGAGGGGGTCAGGATGTGAGAGGGTCAGGACGTGAGGGGGTCAGGATGTCAGGGGGTCAGGACGTGAGCGGATCAGGACATGAGGGGTCAGGACGTGAGGGGGTCAGGACGTGAGCGGATCAGGACGTGAGAGGGTCAGGATGTCAGGGGGTCAGGGCGTGAGGAGGTCAGGACGTGTGAGAGTCAGGACGTGAGGGGATCAGGACGTGAGGGGATCAGGACGTGAGGGGATCAGGACGTGAGGGGATCTGGACGTGAGGGGATCAGGACGTGAGGTGGTCAGGACGTGAGGGGATCTGGACGTGAGGGGATCAGGACGTGAGGGGATCTGGACGTGAGGGGATCAGGACGTGAGGGGGTCAGGACGTGAGGGGGTCAGGACGTGAGGGGGTCAGGACGAGAGGGGGTCAGGACGTGAGGGGGTCAGGACGTGAGGGGATCAGGACGTGAGAGGGTCAGGACATGAGGGGGTCAGGACGTGAGGGGATCAGGACGAGAGGGGGTCAGGACGTGAGGGGGTCAGGACGTGAGGGGGTCAGGACGTGAGGGGGTCAGGACGAGAGGGGGTCAGGACGTGAGGGGATCAGGACGTGAGGGGGTCAGGACGTGAGGGGATCAGGACGTGAGAGGGTCAGGACGTGAGGGGGTCAGGACGTGAGGGTATCAGAACGTGAGGGGATCAGAACGTGAGGGGATCAGGACGTGAGGGGATCAGGACGTGAGGGGATCATGACGTGAGGGGTTAGGACGTGAGGGGGTCAGGATGTGAGGGGGTCTGGACGTGAGAGGGTCAGGAAGTGAGGGGGTCAGGACGTGAGGGGGTCAGGACGTGAGAGGGTCAGGACGTGAGGGGATCAGGGCGTGAGGGGGTCAATACGTGAGGGGATCAGGACGTGAGAGGGTCAGGACGTGAGGGGGAGAGGACGTGAGAGGGTCAGGATGTGAGGGGGTCTGGACGTGAGTTGGTCAGGATGTGAGGGGGTCAGTGCGTGAGGGGGTCAGGATGTGAGGGGGTCTGGACATGAGTTGGTCAGGATGTGAGGGGGTCAGTGCGTGAGGTGATCAGGACGTGAGGGGATCAGGACTTAAGAGGGTCAGGACGTGAGGGGGTCAGGACGTGAGAGGGTCAGGACTTAAGAGGGTCAGGACGTGAGAGGATCAGGATGTGAGGGGGTCAGGATGTGAGGGGGTCAGGACGTGAGAGGATCAGGACGTGAGGGTGTCAGGACGTGAGGGGGTCAGGACGTGAGGGGGTCAGGACGTGAGAGGGTAAGGACGTGAGGGGGTCAGGGCGTGAGGGGATCTGGACGTGAGGGTGTCAGGACGTGAGGGGGTCAGGGCGTGAGGGGATCAGGATGTGAGGGGGTCAGGACGTGAGGGGGTCAGGACGTGAGAGGGTAAGGACGTGAGGGGTTCAGGATGTGAGGGGGTCATGATGTGAGGGGATCAGGACGTGAGAGGGTCAGGACGTGAGGGGGTCAGGACGTGAGGGGGTCAGGACGTGAGGGGATCAGGACGTGAGAGGGTCAGGACGTGAGGGGGTAAGGACGTGAGGGGGTCAGGATGTGAGGGGGTCAGGATGTGATCGGGTCAGAATGTGAGGGGGTCAGGACGTGAGAGGTTCAGGACTTGAGAGTGTCAGGATGTGAGGGGATCAGGACGTGAGGGGGTCAGGACGTGAGGGGGTCAGGACGTGAGGGGGTCAGGACGTGAGGGAGTCAGGATGTGAAGGAGTCAGGACATAAGAGGGTCAGGGCGTGAGAGGATCAGGATGTGAGGGGGTCAGGATGTGAGGGAGTCAGGATGTGAGAGGGTCAGGACGTGAGGGGGTCAGGACGTGAGGGGGTCAGGACGTGAGGGAGTCAGGACGTGAGGGGGTTAGGACGTGAGAGGGTCAGGACTTAAGAGGTTCAGGGCGTGACAGGATCAGGATGTGAGGGGGTCAGGATGTGAGAGGGCCAGGATGTGAGTGGGTCAGGATGTGAGAGGGTCAGGATGTGAGGGGATCAGGACGTGAGAGGGTCAGGATGTGAGGGGATCAGGACGTGAGTGGATCAGGACGTGAGGGGGTCATGACGTGAGGGGGTCAGGACGTGAGAGGGTCAGGATGTGAGGGGATCAGGACGTGAGGGGGTCAGGGCGTGAGGGGATCTGGACGTGAGGGGGTCAGGATGTGAGGGAGTCAGGATGTGAGAGGGTCAGGACGTGAGGGGGTCAGGACGTGAGGGGGTCAGGACGTGAGGGAGTCAGGACGTGAGGGGGTTAGGACGTGAGATGGTCAGGACTTAAGAGGTTCAGGGCGTGAGAGGATCAGGATGTGAGAGGGTCAGGATGTGAGAGGGTCAGGATGTGAGTGGGTCAGGATGTGAGAGGGTCAGGATGTGAGGGGATCAGGACGTGAGAGGGTCAGGATGTGAGGGGATCAGGACGTGAGTGGATCAGGACGTGAGGGGGTCATGACGTGAGGGGGTCAGGACGTGAGAGGGTCAGGATGTGAGGGGATCAGGACGTGAGGGGGTCAGGGCGTGAGGGGATCTGGACGTGAGGGGGTCAGGACGTGAGGGCGTCAGGACGTGAGAGGGTAAGGACGTGAGGGGTTCAGGATGTGAGGGGGTCAGGATGTGAGGGGATCGGGACGTGAGGGGGTCAGGATGTGAGGGGGTCAGGGCGTGAGAGGGGTTAGGATGTGAGGGGATCGGGACGTGAGGGGGTCAGGACGTGAGAGGGTCAGGACGTGAGGGGGTCAGGATGTGAGAGGGTCAGGACGTGAGGGGGCCAGGATGTGATCGGGTCAGAATGTGAGGGGGTCAGGAGGGGAGACGGTCAGGACGTGAGGGGGTCAGGACGGGAGGGGATCAGGACGTGAGGGGGTCAGGACGTGAGAGGGTCAGGATGTGAGGGGATCAGGACTTGAGTGGATCAGGACGTGAGGGGGTCAGGACGTGAGGGTGTCAGGACGTGAGGGGGTTCAGGATGTGAGGGGTTCAGGATGTGAGGGGGTCAGGACGTGAGGGGGTCAGGATGTGAGGGGTTCAGGATGTGAGGGGGTCAGGACGTGAGGGGGTCAGGACGTGAGGGGGTCAGGACGTGAGGGGTTCAGGATGTGAGGGGGTCAGGACGTGAGGGGGTCAGGACGTGAGGGGGTCAGGACGTGAGGGGGTCAGGATGTGAGGGGTTCAGGATGTGAGGGGGTCAGGACGTGAGGGGATCAGGACGTGAGGGGGACAGAACGTGAGAGGGGTCAGGACATGAGGGGATCGGGACGTGAGGGGGTCAGAACGTGAGTGGGTCAGGACGTGAGGGGGTCAGGGCGTGAGGGGATCTGGACGTGAGGGGATCTGGACGTGAGGGGATCAGGACGTGAGAGGGTAAGGACGTGAGGGGTTCAGGATGTGAGGGGATCGAGACGTGAGGGGATCAGGGCGTGAGGGGGTCAGGACGTGAGGGAGTCAGGACGTGAGGGGGTCAGGACATGAGGGGGTCAGGATGTGAGAGGGTCAGGACGTGAGGGGTCAGGATGTGAGGGGATCAGGACGTGAGAGGTTCAGGACTTGAGAGGGTCAGGATGTAAGTGGTCAGGACGTGAGGGGTCAGGATGTGAGGGGATCAGGACGTGTGGGGTTCAGGACGTGAGGGGGACAGGACGTGAGAGGATCAGGACGTGAGGGGGTCAGGACGTCAGAGGGTCAAGACGTGAGGGGGTCAGGACGTGAGGGGGTCAGGACGTGAGAGGGACAGTACGTGAGTGGGGTCAGGACGTGAGAGGATCAGGACGTCAGAGGGTCAGGTTGTGAGGGTGTCAGAACGTGAGGGGGTCAGGTCATGAGTGGATCAGGACGTGTGGGGGTCAGGACGTGAAGGGGTCAGAAAGTGAGGGGATCTGGACCTGAGGGGGTCAGAACGTGAGTGGATCAGGACGTGAGGGGGTCAGGACGTGAGGGTGTCAGGACGTGAGGGGGTCAGGGCCTGAGGGTATCAGGACGTGAGGGGGTCAGGACGTGAGGGGGTCAGGACGTGAGGGGGTCAGGACGTGAGGGGGTCAGGACGTGAGGGGACAGGACGTGAAGGGGTCAGGATGTGAGAGGGTCAAAACGTGAGGGGGTCAGGATGTCAGGGGGTCAGGACATGAGCGGATCAGGACATGAGGGGATCAGGACGTGAGGGGTCAGGACGTGAGGGGGTCAGGACGTGAGGGGATCAGGAAGTGAGGGGATCAGGACCTGAGGGGGTCAGAATGTGAGTGGGTCAGTTCGTGAGTGGATCAGGACGTGAGAGGGTCAGGATGTCAGGGGGTCAGGGTGTGAGGAGGTCAGGAAGTGTGGGGGTCAGGACGTGAGGGGATCAGGACGTGTGAGAGTCAGGACGTGAGAGGGTCAGGATGTGAGGGGGTCAGGACTTGAGGGAATCAGGACGTGTGGGGTTCAGGACATGAGGGGATCAGGACGTGAGGGGGTCAGGACGTCAGAGCGTCAGGATGTGAGGGGGTCAGGACGTGAGGGGGTCAGGACGTCAGAGCGTCAGGATGTGAGGGGGTCAGGACGTGAGGGGGTCAGGACGTGAGGGGATCAGGACGTGAGAGGATCAGGACGTGAGGGGGTCAGGACGTCAGAGCGTCAGGATGTGAGGGGGTCAAAACGTGAGGGGGTCAGGTCATGAGTGGATCAGGACGTGTGGGGGTCAGGACGTGAGGGGGTCAGAAAGTGAGGGGATCAGGACCTGAGGGGGTCAGAACGTGAGGGGGTCAGTTCGTGAGTGGATCAGGACGTGAGGGTCTCAGGACGTGAGGGGGTCTGGATGTTAGGGAATCAGGATGTGAGAGGGTCAGGACGTGAGGGGGTCAGGACGTGAGGGGGTCAGGACGTGAGGGGATCGGTACATGAGGGGATCAGGACGTGAGGGGGTCAGGACGTGAGAGGGTCAGGACGTGGGAGGGTCAGGATGTTAGGGGGTCAGGACTTGAGAGGGTCAGGACGTGAGGGCGTCAGGTCGTGAGGGGGTCAGGACGTGAGGGGGTCAGGATGTGAGGGGGTCACGATGTGAGGGGATCAGGACGTGAGGGGGTCAGGACATGAGGGAGTCAGGACGTGAGAGGGTCAGGATGTGAGGGGGTCACGATGTGAGGGGATCAGGACGTGAGGGGGTCAGGACATGAGGGAGTCAGGACGTGAGAGGGTCAGGATGTGAGGGGGTCAGGACGTGAGAGAGTCAGGACGTCAGAGGGTCAGGACGTGAGGGGGTCAGGACGTGAGGGGGCCAGGACGTGAGAGGGTCAGGACGTGAGGGGATCAGGACGTGCGAGGGTCAGGACGTGAGGGGATCAGGACGTGAGGGGGTCAGGACGTGAGGGGGTCAGGATGTGAGAGGGTCAGTACGTGAGGGGGTCAGGACGTGAGAGGGTCAGGATGTGAGGGGATCAGGACGTGAGGTGCTCAGGGTGTGAGTGGATGAGGACGTGAGGGGGTCAGGACGTGAGGGGGTCAGGACGTGAGAGGGTCAGGACGTGAGGGGATCTGGACGTGAGGGGGTCAGGACGTGAGGGGATCAGGACGTGAGGGGATCAGGACGTGAGGGGATCCGGATGTGAGGGGGTCAGGACTTGAGAGGGTCAGTACGTGAGAGGTTCTGGACGTGAGAGGGTCAGGACATGAGAGGGTCAGGACGTGAGAGGGTCAGGACGTGAGGGGGTCAGGACGTGAGAGGGTCAGGACGTGAGGGGATCAGGACGTGAGGGGGTCAGGACGTGAGAGGTTCAGGACGTGAGAGGGTCAGGATGTGAGGGGGTCAGGACGTGAGGGGATCAGGACGTGAGGGGATCAGGACGTGAGAGAGTCAGGACGAGAGAGGGTCAGGACGTGAGGGCGTCAGGATGTGAGAGAGTCAGGACGTGAGGGGGTCAGGACGTGAGGGGGTCAGGACGTGAGAGAGTCAGGACGTGAGAGGGTCAGGACCTGAGGGGGTCAGGACGTGAGGGGGTCACGACGTGAGGGGATCAGGACGTGAGGGGGTCAGGACGTGAGGGTGTCAGGGCGTGAGGGGATCAGGACGTGAGGGGGTCCGGACGGGAGGGGGTCAGGACGTGAGGGGATCAGGACGTGAGGGGGTCAGGATGTGAGGGGGTCAGGACGTGAGAGAGTCAGGACGTCAGAGGGTCAGGACATGAGGGGGTCAGGACGTGAGGGGGCCAGGACGTGAGAGGGTCAGGACGTGAGGGGATCAGGACGTGCGAGGGTCAGGACGTGAGGGGATCAGGACGTGAGGGGGTCAGGACGTGAGGGGGTCAGGATGTGAGAGGGTCAGTACGTGAGGGGGTCAGGACGTGAGAGGGTCAGGATGTGAGGGGATCAGGACGTGAGGTGCTCAGGGTGTGAGTGGATGAGGACGTGAGGGGGTCAGGACGTGAGGGGGTCAGGACGTGAGAGGGTCAGGACGTGAGGGGATCTGGACGTGAGGGGGTCAGGACGTGAGGGGATCAGGACGTGAGGGGATCAGGACGTGAGGGGATCCGGATGTGAGGGGGTCAGGACTTGAGAGGGTCAGTACGTGAGAGGTTCTGGACGTGAGAGGGTCAGGACATGAGAGGGTCAGGACGTGAGAGGGTTAGGACGTGAGGGGGTCAGGACGTGAGAGGGTCAGGACGTGAGGGGATCAGGACGTGAGGGGGTCAGGACGTGAGAGGTTCAGGACGTGAGAGGGTCAGGATGTGAGGGGGTCAGGACGTGAGGGGATCAGGACGTGAGGGGATCAGGACGTGAGAGAGTCAGGACGAGAGAGGGTCAGGACGTGAGGGCGTCAGGATGTGAGAGAGTCAGGACGTGAGAGGGTCAGGACGTGAGGGTGTCAGGACGTGAGGGGATCAGGACGTGAGGGGATCAGGACGTGAGAGGGTCAGGACGTGAGGGGGTCAGGACGTGAGGGGGTAAGGACGTGAGAGAGTCAGGACGTGAGAGGGTCAGGACCTGAGGGGGTCAGGACGTGAGGGGGTCACGACGTGAGGGGATCAGGACGTGAGGGGGTCAGGACGTGAGGGTGTCAGGGCGTGAGGGGATCAGGACGTGAGGGGGTCCGGACGGGAGGGGGTCAGGACGTGAGGGGATCGGGACGTGAGGGGGTCAGGACGTGAGGTGATCAGGACGTGAGGGGGTCAGGACGTGATTGGGTCAGGTCATGAGTGGATCAGGACGTGAGGGGGTCAGGACGTGAGGGGGTCAGGAAGTGAGGGGATCAGGACCTGTGGGGGTCAGAACGTGAGGGGGTCAGTTCGTAAGTGGATCAGGACGTGAGGGGGTCAGGACATTAAGGGGTCAGGACGTGAGAGGGTCAGGACGTGAGGGGAACAGGACGTGAGGGGATCAGGACATGAGCGAGTCAGGACGTGAGTGGTTCAGGACGTGAGGGGGTCAGGATGTGAGGGGATCAGGACGTGAGGGGGTCAGGACGTGAGAGGATCAGGACGTGAGGGAATCAGGACGTGTGGGGTACAGGACGTGAGGGGGTCAGTATGTGAGGGGGTCAGGTCGTGAGTGGGTCAGGGCCTGAGGGTATCAGGACGTGAGAGGGTCAGGACGTGAGGGCGTCAGGACGTGAGGGGATCAGGACGTGAGAGGGTCAGGACGTGAGGGCGTCAGGACGTGAGAGGGTCGGGATGTGAGTGGGTCAGAACGTGAGGGGGTCAGGACATGAGGAGGTCAGGACGTGAGGGGGTCAGGACATGAGGGGGTCAGGATGTGAGGGTATCAGGACGTGAGGGGGTCAGGACGTGAGGGGGTCAGGACGGGAGGGGATCAGGATGTGAGAGAGTCAGGACGTGAGAGGGTCAGGATGTTAGAGGGTCAGGACTTGAGGGAATCAGGACGTGTGGGGTACAGGACGTGAGGGGGTCAGGATGTGAGAGGGTCAGGACGTGAGGGAATCAGGACGTGTGGGGTACAGGACGTGAGGGGATCAGGACGTGAGGGGATCAGGACGTGAGGGGATCCGGATGTGAGGGGGTCAGTACGTGAGAGGTTCTGGACGTGAGAGGTTCTGGACGTGAGAGGGTCAGGACGTGAGAGGGTCAGGACGTGAGGGGGTCAGGACGTGAGAGGGTCAGGACGTGAGGGGATCAGGACGTGAGGGGGTCAGGACGTGAGAGGTTCAGGACGTGAGAGGGTCAGGATGTGAGGGGGTCAGGACGTGATGGGATCAGGACGTGAGGGGATCAGGACGTGAGAGAGTCAGGACGAGAGAGGGTCAGGACGTGAGGGCGTCAGGATGTGAGAGAGTCAGGACGTGAGGGGGTCAGGACGTGAGGGGGTCAGGACGTGAGACAGTCAGGACGTGAGAGGGTCAGGACCTG
Source organism: Scyliorhinus torazame (assembly GCF_047496885.1). Classification (NCBI taxonomy): domain Eukaryota; kingdom Metazoa; phylum Chordata; class Chondrichthyes; order Carcharhiniformes; family Scyliorhinidae; genus Scyliorhinus; species Scyliorhinus torazame. Next base: position 93,966,242 of record NC_092726.1, on the reverse strand, counting down.
AGGGGGTCAGGACGTGAGGGGGTCACGACGTGAGGGGATCAGGACGTGAGGGGGTCAGGACGTGAGGGTGTCAGGGCGTGAGGGGATCAGGACGTGAGGGGGTCCGGACGGGAGGGGGTCAGGACGTGAGGGGATCAGGACGTGAGGGGGTCAGGATGTGAGGGGGTCAGGACGTGAGAGAGTCAGGACGTCAGAGGGTCAGGACGTGAGGGGGTCAGGTCGTGAGGGGGCCAGGACGTGAGAGGGTCAGGACGTGCGGGGATCAGGACGTGCGAGGGTCAGGACGTGAGGGGATCAGGACGTGAGGGGGTCAGGACGTGAGGGGGTCAGGATGTGAGAGGGTCAGTGTCATGATATTCAAACACACACATCATGATGGACACACTAACAGGCAAATCAGAGTACACAACACCACAACCAATCACAGACAAGAACACCAACCACATAAAAAGCACGAGCACGACACCTGGAGGTCAGTAGGTCTGGGGAGAAGGAAGCATGAAAGAGCTGTTGAAACACCACAAGCAGGGAGCCCCCCACGTGCAGAGTGCAAAGACCAAGTTGTAAATAGTGAGTTTAAATAAACAAGTGTTGTACCATATACAACTGTGTTGGCTCTTCTGTGTGTTAGAACACCCAACACCACATGGTACAGGAGTGGATCGATACCTGCCTACCAACCTGCCATTCTGGACATGGACCACACCGGCAAACCGCAGCCGATGCAAGTCACGGGGAACCTAGGCACCAACTGGAAGCTCTACAGGCAGCGATTTGACCTGTACATCCGTGCCACCGAAAAACAGAATGTCTCGGATGATTCGAAGATTGCAATGCTCCTCTTCTACGCAGGCCCCCACCCAAATGATGTCTTTAATTCACTGGTGTTCGAGGAAGGCGAAAACCAGGCCAAATATGACACGGTCATCCTCAAACTGGACCAGCACTTTCAAACTGAAGTAAACGAAACTTTCGAAAGATACATCTTTCAGCAACGCCTGCAAGGTAAGGAGGAGCTTTTTCAACCCTTTTTGACGCACCTCCGGATTCTGGCGCAGTCCTGCGGTTACGGCACCACCACAGAGTCCATGATCAGGGACCAGATTGTTTTTGGCGTTGCCTCCAGTGGCCTACGCCAGCAGCTTCTTAAAATAAAGAGCCTTACCTTAGCGTCTGCTGTGGAAGCCTGTGTCCTCCATGAAAATGCGACCTGCCGTTTTGCCCGATTTCAGGCGTCCGAGTTGGCACGGAGGGGGTCCCCAGCCGTCGAATCGGCAAGCCAGGCCGCCCACGACGTTGAACGCATCCAGGCCGTCGATTTCTTCCCGCCCCACGGCCCGGACGACAGCGGCCGCTTCCCGCGCTTTTCGCGGTCTCCCGCGCAGGTGCGCGCCAAGAATAACGGCCACAACGAGGGACGCACTGCGCAGGCGCGCCCACCGCAAGATCGCACTGCGCATGCGCAGTGGCGCAACGAACGCCGTGACGTCATGACGTGCAGCAAGTGTGGAGGTCTACACTTAAAAGGGCAATGTCCTGCAAAATACCAACAGTGCAACAGATGTGCCATGATAGGCCACTACGCAGCCCGCTGTCGTGCGGCTCAACCCATGGATCCGGCGCATCCTCGACAACCTCGCACACGAGTCAGGACCGTCCAGCCCACGCATCAAGACTTCCAGTTAAGTGATGCAGATGACCAGGATGACTTCAGAGTTGCCGTCATTGATGTCAACAAGGTCAATGCCATCAATCCAGACGATGAGTGGTGTGCCACCCTGACGGTCAACCGATCGCGCGTCGCCTTCCGTCTGGACACCGGCGCATCCGCCAACCTGATTGCTTACTCTGCAGTCCACGCCATGAAGGTCAAACCACTCATCACACCATCCCGGCTTAAGATGGTTGACTATAACGGGAACGTTATCCCGTCCGTAGGATCTTGCCAGCTACAGGTGACTCACAAGGGGTACACGGCCACACTCCCCTTCGAAGTTGTGGGCTCATCAAAGGACTCGTTACTGGGCGCACAAGCGTGTAAGGTCCTTCACCTGGTACAGCGCATCATGTCTCTCTCTCCAGATGAGATATCCGACTTCCCGGATGCTGAGTTCCACGCGAATCTCCATTCCCTCCTCGCTCACAACCAGGAGGTTTTTGAAGGCATGGGGACATTGCCACACACGTACAAGATTCGACTCAGACCGGACGCCATCCCTGTCGTTCACGCACCTCGCAGGGTTCCTGCGCCTCTCAAAGACCGCCTCAAGGCACAACTGCAGATTCTTCAGGACCAAGGGGTCCTATCCAAGGTCACGGAGCCCACGCCATGGGTCAGCTCCATGGTCTGTGTAAAGAAGCCCTCTGGCGAGCTCCGTATATGTATAGATCCAAAAGATCTGAACAACAACATCATGCGGGAACACTATCCCATCCCAAAACGAGAAGACCTCACCAGCGAGATGGCGCGAGCCAACATATTCACTAAATTGGATGCGTCCAAAGGATTCTGGCAGATCCAACTGGACCCGGCCAGCCGAAGACTATGCACATTCAACACCCCTTTTGGCAGATTCTGCTACAACCGGATGCCATTCGGCATCATTTCGGCATCTGAAGTATTCCACCGCATTATGGAGCAGATGATGGAAGGCATCGAAGGGGTACGTGTATATGTGGACGATATCATCATTTGGTCCACCACTCCGCAGGAACACATGCATCGTCTTCGACGTGTCTTCACCCGCATACGGCAAAATGGCCTGCGTCTCAACCGTGCGAAGTGTGCTTTCGGCCAGACGGAGCTGAAATTCCTCGGGGACCACATCTCAAGGTCCGGGGTCCGTCCCGATGCAGACAAGGTTAGCGCCATCACAGCCATGCCACGACCGGCTGACAAGAAGGCTGTCTTAAGATTCCTGGGCATGGTCAACTTCCTTGGGAAGTTCATTCCCAACCTGGCTTCTCATACAACAAACATGCGCCATCTCGTAAAAAAATCGACGGAATTCAACTGGCACCAGTCGCATCAGCAGGAATGGGAGGAGCTCAAGCACAAACTGGTCACGGCACCAGTGCTGGCCTTCTTTGACGCGACTCGCCCTACAAAGATCTCAACAGACGCCAGCCAATCTGGTATTGGAGCGGTACTCCTGCAAAAAGACAGCACGTCATCATGGGCCCCGGTTGCGTATGCCTCACGAGCCATGACCCCTACCGAACAGCGCTACGCGCAAATCGAAAAAGAATGCCTGGGCTTGTTAACTGGACTGGACAAGTTCCACGACTATGTGTATGGCCTGCCACGATTCACGGTCGAAACTGACCACCGCCCCCTGGTCAACATCATTAACAAAGACCTGAACGACATGACTCCTCGCCTCCAGCGCATCTTACTCAAACTCAGGAGGTACGATTTTGAACTGATCTACACTCCGGGGAAGGAACTCATAGTGGCGGACACTCTTTCCCGAGCAGTGAGCACACCACCAGATGCGGAGGGATTCGTGCGTCAAATTGAGGCACACGTGACTCTGACAGCAGCAAATATGCCAGCTGATGATCCTTGTCTGGCCCACATACGCGCAGAGACGGCGACTGACCCTCTGCTGCAGCGAGTGATGCGCCACATGACGGAAGGGTGGCTAAAAGGGCAGTGCCCCCAGTTTTACAATGTGCGAGATGATCTCACCAATATAGACGGGGTCCTTATGAAATCGCATAGGATCGTCATTCCACACAGTGTGCGCCAGATGATTCTTCGTCAACTACACGAAGGCCACTTGGGTGTCGAAAAATGCAGACGAAGGGCCCGGGCGGCGGTATATTGGCCGGGTATTAATGAAGACATAGCCAACATGGTGCTCAACTGCACAACCTGTCAGAGGTTTCAGCCGGCGCAACCTCCGGAAACACTTCTACCACACGAGATGGTGACGTCCCCCTGGGCGAAGGTGGGTGTTGACCTATTTCACGCGCTCGGCAGAGATTACATTGTTATTATAGACTACTTCTCAAACTACCCGGAAGTCATGCCTCTCCATGATCTGACGTCGTCCGCAGTCATTGGGGCCTGCAAGGAAACGTTTGCTCGCCATGGCATTCCAAGGACTGTCATGTCAGACAATGGACCTTGTTTTGCCAGCCGTGAATGGTCGTCCTTTGCCGCAGCATATGGTTTCACTCATGTGACATCCAGCCCTCTGCATCCACAATCGAACGGGAAGGCTGAAAAGGGTGTCCACATCGCAAAGCGGCTCCTGTGCAAGGCGGCTGATGCCGGATCGGACTTTAACCTTGCCTTGCTGGCCTATCGATCGGCCCCGTTATCCACGGGCCTCTCGCCAGCGCAGCTACTAATGGGTCGCTCCCTCAGGACGACGGTACCTTCCGTCCTGGCACCGACAACAGACCATGAGGCGGTTCTTCGGGACATGCAACTGCAGCGTGATCGCCAGAAAGGTCGGTACGACACACGAGCGACGGACCTGCCCCCCCTGTCCTCCGGAGACAAAGTACGCGTCCATCAACCGTATGGTGGCTGGTCAGCACCGGCCGAAGTCCTCCGACAAGTGGCTCCCCGCTCGTTCCTGGTTCGCATGCCGGATGGTTCCGTGCGTCGCCGCAATCGGCGCGCCCTTCGCCGACTTCCACGTTCACAGCCACACAACACGCCAGATCCTCAACAGGCTTCCGAGGATGACTTTGTGGAGCTGCCGCACATCACGCCCTTTCCATCGCCACCCATGGCCATGCCTGCACAGCAGCCGGTGGTTCTTGATCCACCCTTAAGGCGGTCAACCCGAATTCGTCGCAAACCCATTAGAATGGACTTATAATACAGTTCATATGTTTCATAAGTTGGACAATTTTACATGATAACCTGTTGTTGTTTATCGTTCCAGATGTCGTCTGACTGGACAACTGTTCAAAATTTTTTTTCTTCTTCTCTCGTTCGCATTTCTGTTATGTTATGGTACAACTGGATTCATGTGACGCACTCGACATCGCCCCATGTACATAGTTCCGTCATAGACACATGCTGCACACGACACACACACACTCTTAGATGCACTCACGTCACGATCATATTTATTACCACGTAGGCACATATCTTTGTAAAAAGGGGGGATGTCATGATATTCAAACACACACATCATGATGGACACACTAACAGGCAAATCAGAGTACACAACACCACAACCAATCACAGACAAGAACACCAACCACATAAAAAGCACGAGCACGACACCTGGAGGTCAGTAGGTCTGGGGAGAAGGAAGCATGAAAGAGCTGTTGAAACACCACAAGCAGGGAGCCCCCCACGTGCAGAGTGCAAAGACCAAGTTGTAAATAGTGAGTTTAAATAAACAAGTGTTGTACCATATACAACTGTGTTGGCTCTTCTGTGTGTTAGAACACCCAACACCACAGTCAGTACGTGAGGGGGTCAGGACGTGAGAGGGTCAGGATGTGAGGGGATCAGGACGTGAGGTGCTCAGGGTGTGAGTGGATGAGGACGTGAGAGGGTCAGGATGTGAGGGGATCAGGACGTGAGGTGCTCAGGGTGTGAGTGGATGAGGACGTGAGGGGGTCAGGACGTGAGGGGGTCAGGACGTGAGAGGGTCAGGACGTGAGGGGATCTGGACGTGAGGGGGTCAGGACGTGAGGGGATCAGGACGTGAGGGGATCAGGACGTGAGGGGATCCGGATGTGAGGGGGTCAGGACTTGAGAGGGTCAGTACGTGAGAGGTTCTGGACGTGAGAGGGTCAGGACATGAGAGGGTCAGGACGTGAGAGGGTCAGGACGTGAGGGGGTCAGGACGTGAGAGGGTCAGGACGTGAGGGGATCAGGACGTGAGGGGGTCAGGACGTGAGAGGTTCAGGACGTGAGAGGGTCAGGATGTGAGGGGGTCAGGACGTGAGGGGATCAGGACGTGAGGGGATCAGGACGTGAGAGAGTCAGGACGAGAGAGGGTCAGGACGTGAGGGCGTCAGGATGTGAGAGAGTCAGGACGTGAGGGGGTCAGGACGTGAGGGGGTCAGGACGTGAGAGAGTCAGGACGTGAGAGGGTCAGGACCTGAGGGGGTCAGGACGTGAGGGGGTCACGACGTGAGGGGATCAGGACGTGAGGGGGTCAGGACGTGAGGGTGTCAGGGCGTGAGGGGATCAGGACGTGAGGGGGTCCGGACGGGAGGGGGTCAGGACGTGAGGGGATCAGGACGTGAGAGAGTCAGGACGTCAGAGGGTCAGGACGTGAGGGGGTCAGGACGTGAGGGGGCCAGGACGTGAGAGGGTCAGGACGTGAGGGGATCAGGACGTGCGAGGGTCAGGACGTGAGGGGATCAGGACGTGAGGGGGTCAGGACGTGAGGGGGTCAGGATGTGAGAGGGTCAGTACGTGAGGGGGTCAGGACGTGAGAGGGTCAGGACGTGAGGGGATCAGGACGTGAGGGGGTCAGGACGTGAGAGGTTCAGGACGTGAGAGGGTCAGGATGTGAGGGGGTCAGGACGTGAGGGGATCAGGACGTGAGGGGATCAGGACGTGAGAGAGTCAGGACGAGAGAGGGTCAGGACGTGAGGGCGTCAGGATGTGAGAGAGTCAGGACGTGAGAGGGTCAGGACGTGAGGGTGTCAGGACGTGAGGGGATCAGGACGTGAGGGGATCAGGACGTGAGAGGGTCAGGACGTGAGGGGGTCAGGACGTGAGGGGGTCAGGACGTGAGAGAGTCAGGACGTGAGAGGGTCAGGACCTGAGGGGGTCAGGACGTGAGGGGGTCACGACGTGAGGGGATCAGGACGTGAGGGGGTCAGGACGTGAGGGTGTCAGGGCGTGAGGGGATCAGGACGTGAGGGGGTCCGGACGGGAGGGGGTCAGGACGTGAGGGGATCGGGACGTGAGGGGGTCAGGACGTGAGGTGATCAGGACGTGAGGGGGTCAGGACGTGATTGGGTCAGGTCATGAGTGGATCAGGACGTGAGGGGGTCAGGACGTGAGGGGGTCAGGAAGTGAGGGGATCAGGACCTGTGGGGGTCAGAACGTGAGGGGGTCAGTTCGTAAGTGGATCAGGACGTGAGGGGGTCAGGACATTAAGGGGTCAGGACGTGAGAGGGTCAGGACGTGAGGGGAACAGGACGTGAGGGGATCAGGACATGAGCGAGTCAGGACGTGAGTGGTTCAGGACGTGAGGGGGTCAGGATGTGAGGGGATCAGGACGTGAGGGGGTCAGGACGTGAGAGGATCAGGACGTGAGGGAATCAGGACGTGTGGGGTACAGGACGTGAGGGGGTCAGTATGTGAGGGGGTCAGGTCGTGAGTGGGTCAGGGCCTGAGGGTATCAGGACGTGAGAGGGTCAGGACGTGAGGGCGTCAGGACGTGAGGGGATCAGGACGTGAGAGGGTCAGGACGTGAGGGCGTCAGGACGTGAGAGGGTCGGGATGTGAGTGGGTCAGAACGTGAGGGGGTCAGGACATGAGGAGGTCAGGACGTGAGGGGGTCAGGACATGAGGGGGTCAGGATGTGAGGGTATCAGGACGTGAGGGGGTCAGGACGTGAGGGGGTCAGGACGGGAGGGGATCAGGATGTGAGAGAGTCAGGACGTGAGAGGGTCAGGATGTTAGAGGGTCAGGACTTGAGGGAATCAGGACGTGTGGGGTACAGGACGTGAGGGGGTCAGGATGTGAGAGGGTCAGGACGTGAGGGAATCAGGACGTGTGGGGTACAGGACGTGAGGGGGTCAGGACGTGAGGGGGCCAGGACGTGAGAGGGTCAGGACGTGAGGGGATCAGGACGTGCGAGGGTCAGGACGTGAGGGGATCAGGACGTGAGGGGGTCAGGACGTGAGGGGGTCAGGATGTGAGAGGGTCAGTACGTGAGGGGGTCAGGACGTGAGAGGGTCAGGATGTGAGGGGATCAGGACGTGAGGTGCTCAGGGTGTGAGTGGATGAGGACGTGAGGGGGTCAGGACGTGAGGGGGTCAGGACGTGAGAGGGTCAGGACGTGAGGGGATCTGGACGTGAGGGGGTCAGGACGTGAGGGGATCAGGACGTGAGGGGATCAGGACGTGAGGGGATCCGGATGTGAGGGGGTCAGGACTTGAGAGGGTCAGTACGTGAGAGGTTCTGGACGTGAGAGGGTCAGGACATGAGAGGGTCAGGACGTGAGAGGGTTAGGACGTGAGGGGGTCAGGACGTGAGGGGATCAGGACGTGAGGGGGTCAGGACGTGAGGGGGTCAGGACGTGAGGGGGTCAGGACGTGAGGGGATCAGGACGTGAGAGGGTCAGGACGTGAGGGGAACAGGATGTGAGGGGATCAGGACGTGAGGGGATCAGGACGTGAGGGGGTCAGGACGTGAGAGGGTCAGGATGTGAGGGGGTCAGAATGTGAGAGGGTCAGGACGTGAGTGGATCAGGACGTGAGGGGGTCAGGACGTGAGGGGGTCAGGACGTGAGGGGGTCAGGACGTGAGAGGGTCAGGATGTGAGGGGGTCAGGGCGTGAGAGGGTCAGGATGTGAGAGGGTCAGGACGTGAGTGGATCAGGACGTGAGCGGTCAGGACGTGAGGGGGTCAGGACGTGAGAGGGTCAGGACGTGAGCGGTCAGGACGTGAGGGGGTCAGGACGTGAGGGGGTCAGGACGTGAGGTGATCAGGACGTGAGGGGGTCAGGACGTGAGGGGATCAGGACGTGAGGGGGTCAGGACGTGAGAGGGTCAGGATGTGAGGGGGTCAGAATGTGAGAGGGTCAGGACGTGAGGGGTTCAGGACGTGAGGGGATCAGGACGTGAGAGGGTCAGGACGTGAGGGGAACAGGACGTGAGGGGTCAGGACGTGAGGGGATCAGGACGTGAGGGGGTCAGGACGTGAGGGGATCAGGACGTGAGGTGGTCAGGACGTGAGATGTGTCAGGATGTGAGGGGGTCAGGATGTGAGAGGGTCAGGACGTGAGGGGGTCAGGATGTGAGAGGGTCAGGACGTGAGGGTGTCAGGATGTGAGAGGGTCAGGACGTGAGGGGGTCAGGATGTGAGAGGGTCAGGACGTGAGTGGATCAGGACGTGAGGGGGTCAGGACGTGAGGGGGTCAGGACGTGAGGGGATCAGGACGTGAGGCGATCTGGACGTGAGCTGTCAGGACGTGAGGGGGTCAAGGCGTGAGGGGATCAGGACGTGAGGGTGTCAGGACGTGAGGGGTTCAGGACGTGAGGGGATCAGGACGTGAGAGGGTCAGGACGTGAGGGGAACAGGACATGAGGGGTCAGGACGTGAGGGGTTCAGGACGTGAGTGGATCAGGACGTGAGGGGGTCAGGACGTGAGGGGGTCAGGACGTGAGGGGATCAGGACGTGAGGCGATCTGGACGTGAGCGGTCAGGACGTGAGGGGGTCAAGGCGTGAGGGGATCAGGACGTGAGGGGGTCAGGACGTGAGGGGGTCAGGACGTGAGGTGATCAGGACGTGAGGGGGTCAGGACGTGAGAGGGTCAGGAGGTGAGGTGGTCAGGACGTGAGGGGGTCAGGACGTGAGGGGGTCAAGGCGTGAGGGGATCAGGACGTGAGGGGGTCAGGACGTGAGGGGGTCAGGAAGTGAGGGGGTCAGGACGTGAGGAGGTCAGGACGTGAGGGGGTCAGGATGTGAGAGGGTCAGGACGTGAGTGGATCAGGACGTGAGGGGATCAGGACATGAGGGGATCAGGACATGAGGGGATCAGGACGTGAGGGGGTCAGGACGGGAGGGGGTCAGGACGTGAGGGGATCAGGACTTGAGGGGATAAGGACGTGAGGGGGTCAGGACGTGAGGGGGTCAGGACGTGAGGGGGTCAGGACGTGAGGGGATCAGGACGTGAGGGGGTCAGGACGTGAGGGGATCAGGACGTGAGGGGATCAGGACGTGAGGGGATCAGGACGTGAGGGGGTCAGGACGTGAGGGGGTCAGGACGTGAGGGGATCAGGACGTGAGGGGGTCAGGACGTGAGGGGGTCAGGACGTGAGGGGATCAGGACGTGAGGGGGTCAGGATGTGAGAGAGTCAGGACGTGAGAGGGTCAGGATGTGAGGGGGTCAGGATGTGAGGGGGTCAGGACGTGAGAGATTCAGGACGTGAGGGGGTCAGGATGTGAGAGGGTCAGGACGCGAGAGGGTCAGGACATGAGGGGAACAGGACGTGAGGGGATCAGGATGTGAGGGGGTCAGGACGTGGGGGGGTCAGGACGTGGGGGGGTCAGGACGTGAGGGGGTCAGGACGTGAGAGGGTCAGGACGTGAGGGGGTCAGGACGTGAGGGGGTCAGGACGTGAGGGGGTCAGGACGTGAGAGGGTCAGGATGTGAGAGGGTCAGGACGTGAGTGGATCAGGACGTGAGGGGGTCAGGACGTGAGGGGGTCAGGACGTGAGGGGGTCAGGATGTGAGGGGGTCAGGACGTGACAGGGTCAGGAAGTGAGTGGGTCAGGACGTGAGGGGGTCAGGATGTGAGGGGGTCAGGATGTGAGGGGGTCAGGACGTGAGAGGGTCAGGACGTGAGGTGGTCAGGACGTGAGATGTGTCAGGATGTGAGGGGGTCAGGGCCTGAGAGGGTCAGGACGTGAGGGGGTCAGGATGTGAGAGGGTCAGGACGTGAGTGGATCAGGACGTGAGGGGGTCAGGACGTGAGGGGGTCAGGACGTGAGGGGATCAGGACGTGAGGCGATCTGGACGTGAGCGGTCAGGACGTGAGGGGGTCAGGACGCGAGGGGATCAGGACGTGAGGGGGTCAGGACGTGAGGGGGTCAGGACGTGAGGGGATCAGGACGTGAGGGGGTCAGGACGTGAGGGGATCAGGACGTGAGGGGATCAGGACGTGAGGGGATCAGGACGTGAGGGGGTCAGGACGTGAGGGGGTCAGGACGTGAGGGGATCAGGACGTGAGGGGGTCAGGACGTGAGGGGGTCAGGACGTGAGGGGATCAGGACGTGAGGGGGTCAGGATGTGAGAGAGTCAGGACGTGAGAGGGTCAGGATGTGAGGGGGTCAGGATGTGAGGGGGTCAGGACGTGAGAGATTCAGGACGTGAGGGGGTCAGGATGTGAGAGGGTCAGGACGTGAGAGGGTCAGGACATGAGGGGAACAGGACGTGAGGGGATCAGGATGTGAGGGGGTCAGGACGTGGGGGGGTCAGGACGTGGGGGGGTCAGGACGTGAGGGGGTCAGGACGTGAGAGGGTCAGGACGTGAGGGGGTCAGGACGTGAGGGGGTCAGGACGTGAGGGGGTCAGGACGTGAGAGGGTCAGGATGTGAGAGGGTCAGGACGTGAGTGGATCAGGACGTGAGGGGGTCAGGACGTGAGGGGGTCAGGACGTGAGGGGGTCAGGATGTGAGGGGGTCAGGACGTGACAGGGTCAGGAAGTGAGTGGGTCAGGACGTGAGGGGGTCAGGATGTGAGGGGGTCAGGATGTGAGGGGGTCAGGACGTGAGAGGGTCAGGACGTGAGGTGGTCAGGACGTGAGATGTGTCAGGATGTGAGGGGGTCAGGGCCTGAGAGGGTCAGGACGTGAGGGGGTCAGGATGTGAGAGGGTCAGGACGTGAGTGGATCAGGACGTGAGGGGGTCAGGACGTGAGGGGGTCAGGACGTGAGGGGATCAGGACGTGAGGCGATCTGGACGTGAGCGGTCAGGACGTGAGGGGGTCAGGACGCGAGGGGATCAGGACGTGAGGGGGTCAGGACGTGAGGGGGTCAGGACGTGAGGTGATCAGGACGTGAGGGGGTCAGGACGTGAGAGGGTCAGATGGTGAGGTGGTCAGGACGTGAGGGGGTCAGGACGTGAGGGGATCAGGACGTGAGGGGGTCAGGACGTGAGGGTGTCAGGACGTGAGGGGTTCAGGACGTGAGGGGATCAGGACGTGAGAGGGTCAGGACGTGAGGGGAACAGGATGTGAGGGGATCAGGACGTGAGGGGATCAGGACGTGAGGGGGTCAGGACGTGAGAGGGTCAGGATGTGAGGGGGTCAGAATGTGAGAGGGTCAGGACGTGAGTGGATCAGGACGTGAGGGGGTCAGGACGTGAGGGGGTCAGGACGTGAGGGGGTCAGGACGTGAGAGGGTCAGGATGTGAGGGGGTCAGGGCGTGAGAGGGTCAGGATGTGAGAGGGTCAGGACGTGAGTGGATCAGGACGTGAGCGGTCAGGACGTGAGGGGGTCAGGACGTGAGAGGGTCAGGACGTGAGCGGTCAGGACGTGAGGGGGTCAGGACGTGAGGGGGTCAGGACGTGAGGTGATCAGGACGTGAGGGGGTCAGGACGTGAGGGGATCAGGACGTGAGGGGGTCAGGACGTGAGAGGGTCAGGATGTGAGGGGGTCAGAATGTGAGAGGGTCAGGACGTGAGGGGGTCAGGACGTGAGGTGGTCAGGACGTGAGATGTGTCAGGATGTGAGGGGGTCAGGGCGTGAGAGGGTCAGGACGTGAGGGGGTCAGGATGTGAGAGGGTCAGGACGTGAGTGGATCAGGACGTGTGGGGGTCAGGACGTGAGGGGGTCAGGACGTGAGGGGATCAGGACGTGAGGCGATCTGGACGTGAGCGGTCAGGACGTGAGGGGGTCAAGGCGTGAGGGGATCAGGACGTGAGGGGGTCAGGACGTGAGTGGGTCAGGACGTGATATGATCAGGACGTGAGGGGGTCAGGACGTGAGAGGGTCAGGAGGTGAGGTGGTCAGGACGTGAGGGGGTCAGGACGTGAGGGGGTCAAGGCGTGAGGGGATCAGGACGTGAGGGGGTCAGGACGTGAGGGGGTCAGGAAGTGAGGGGGTCAGGACGTGAGGAGGTCAGGACGTGAGGGGGTCAGGATGTGAGAGGGTCAGGACGTGAGTGGATCAGGACGTGAGGGGATCAGGACATGAGGGGATCAGGACGTGAGGGGGTCAGGACGGGAGGGGGTCAGGACGGGAAAGGGGTCAGGACGTGAGGGGATCAGGACTTGAGGGGATAAGGACGTGAGGGGGTCAGGACGTGAGGGGATCAGGACGTGAGGCGATCTGGACGTGAGCGGTCAGGACGTGAGGGGGTCAAGGCGTGAGGGGATCAGGACGTGAGGGGGTCAGGACGTGAGGGGGTCAGGACGTGAGGTGATCAGGACGTGAGGGGGTCAGGACGTGAGAGGGTCAGGAGGTGAGGTGGTCAGGACGTGAGGGGGTCAGGACGTGAGGGGGTCAGGACGTGAGGGGGTCAGGAAGTGAGGGGGTCAGGAAGTGAGGAGGTCAGGACGTGAGGGGGTCAGGATGTGAGAGGGTCAGGACGTGAGTGGATCAGGACGTGAGGGGATCAGGACATGAGGGGATCAGGACGTGAGGGGGTCAGGACGTGAGGGGATCAGGACGTGAGGGGGTCAGGACGTGAGGGGGTCAGGACGTGAGGGGATCAGGACGTGAGGGGATCAGGACGTGAGGGGGTAAGGACGTGAGGGGGTCAGGACGTGAGGGGGTCAGGACGTGAGGGGATCAGGATGTGAGGGGATCAGGACGTGAGGGGGTCAGGATGTGAGAGAGTCAGGACGTGAGAGGGTCAGGATGTGAGGGGGTCAGGATGTGAGGGGGTCAGGACGTGAGAGATTCAGGACGTGAGGGGGTCAGGATGTGAGAGGGTCAGGACGTGAGAGGGTCAGGACATGAGGGGAACAGGACGTGAGGGGATCAGGATGTGAGGGGGTCAGGACGTGGGGGGGTCAGGACGTGGGGGGGTCAGGACGTGAGGGGGTCAGGACGTGAGAGGGTCAGGACGTGAGGGGGTCAGGACGTGAGGGGGTCAGGACGTGAGGGGGTCAGGACGTGAGAGGGTCAGGATGTGAGAGGGTCAGGACGTGAGTGGATCAGGACGTGAGGGGGTCAGGACGTGAGGGGGTCAGGATGTGAGGGGGTCAGGACGTGACAGGGTCAGGAAGTGAGTGGGTCAGGACGTGAGGGGGTCAGGATGTGAGGGGGTCAGGATGTGAGGGGGTCAGGACGTGAGAGGGTCAGGACGTGAGGTGGTCAGGAAGTGAGGGGGTCAGGACGTGAGAGGGTCAGGGCGTGAGGGGGTCAGGTCGTGAGGGGGTCAGGTCATGAGGGGGTCATGTCGTGAGGGGGTCAGGACGTGAGGGGGTCAGGACGTGAGGGGGTCAGGACACGAGGGAGTCAGTACGTGAGAGGGTCAGGATGTGAGGGGGTCACGATGTGACGGGATCAGTACGTGAGGGGGTCAGGACGTGAGGGGGTCAGGAAGTGAGGGGGTCAGGACGTGAGGGGGTCAGGACATGAGAGGGTCAGGATGTGAGGGGGTCAGGACGTGAGGGGATCAGGACGTGAGAGGATCAGGACTTGAGGGAATCAGGACGTGTGGGGGTCAGGACGTGAGAGGGTCAGGATGTGAGGGGGTCAGGATGTGAGAGCGTCAGGACGTGAGGGGGTCAGGATGTGAGGGGATCAGGAGTTGAGGGAATCAGGACGTGAGGGGTACAGGACGTGAGGGGGTCAGGACGGGAGGGTATCAGGACGTGATGGGATCAGGACGTGAGAGGGTCAGGACGTGAGAGGGTCAGGACGTGAGAGGGTCAGGACGTGAGAGGGTCAGGACGTGAGGGGGTCAGGATGTGAGAGCGTCAGGACGTGAGGGGGTCAGGACGTGAGGGGATCAGGAGTTGAGGGAATCAGGACGTGAGGGGTACAGGACGTGAGGGGGTCAGGACGGGAGGGTATCAGGACGTGATGGGATCAGGACGTGAGAGGGTCAGGACGTGAGGGGGTCAGGACGTGAGAGGGTCAGGACGTGAGAGGGTCAGGACGTGAGGGGGTCAGGACGTGATGGGATCAGGGCGTGATGGGATCAGGACGTGATGGGATCAGGACGTGAGGGGGTCAGGACGTGAGGGGGTCAGGACGTGGGGGCGTCAGGACATGAGAGGGTCGGGATGTGAGTGGGTCAGAACGTGAGGGGGTCAGGATCTGAGGGGGTCAGGACGTGAGGGGGTCAGGACGTGAGGGGATCGGGACGTGAGGGGATCAGTACGTGAGGGGGTCAGGACGTGAGAGGGTCAGGACGTGAGAGGGTCAGAATGTTAGGGGGTCAGGACTTGAGAGGGTCAGGACGTGAGCGGGTCAGGTCGTGAGGGGGTCAGGACGTGAGGGGGTCAGGACGTGAGGGGGTCAGGACATGAGGGAGTCAGTACGTGAGAGGGTCAGGATGTGAGGGGGTCACGATGTGATGGGATCAGTATGTGAGGGGGTCAGGACGTGAGGGGGTCAGGACATGAGGGAGTCAGGACGTGAGAGGGTCAGGATGTGAGGGGGTCAGGACGTGAGGGGGTCAGGACATGAGGGAGTCAGGACGTGAGAGGGTCAGGATGTGAGGGGGTCAGGACGTGAGAGAGTCAGGACGTGAGGGGGTCAGGATGTGAGGGCGTCAGGATGTGAGAGTGTCAGGACGTGAGAGGGTCAGGACGTGAGGGGGTCAGGATGTGAGGGGGTCAGGACGAGAGGGGATCAGGACATGAGAGGGTGAGGATGTGAGGGGGTCAGGACGAGAGGGGATCAGGACGTGAGGGGATCAGGACCTGAGGGGGGTCAGGACGTGAGGGGTTAGGACGTGAGTGGATCAGGACGTGAGGGGGTCAGGACATGAGGGGGTCAGGAAGTGAGGGGATCAGGACCTGAGGGGGTCAGGACGTGAGGGGGTCAGGACGTGAGGGGATCAGGACGTGAGGGGGTCAGGACGTGAGGGGATCAGGACGTGACGGGATCAGGACCTGAGGGGGGTCAGGACGTGAGCGGTTAGGACGTGAGGGGGTCAGTTCGTAAGTGGATCAGGACGTGAGGGGATCAGGACGTGAGGGGGTCAGGACGTGAGGGGATCAGGACGTGAGGGGATCAGGACCTGAGGGGGGTCAGGACGTGAGGGGTTAGGACGTGAGGGGATCAGGACGTGAGGGGGTCAGGACGTGAGGGGGTCAGGACGTGAGGGCATCAGGACGTGAGGGGGTCAGGACGTGAGGGGATCAGGACGTGAGGGGGTCAGGATGTGAGGGGGCCAGGACGTGAGGGGCTCAGGACGTGAGGGGGTCAGGACGTGAGGGGGTCAGGACGTGAGGGGGTCAGGATGTGAGGGGGCCA
Organism: Scyliorhinus torazame; assembly: GCF_047496885.1. NCBI lineage: Eukaryota > Metazoa > Chordata > Chondrichthyes > Carcharhiniformes > Scyliorhinidae > Scyliorhinus > Scyliorhinus torazame. The sequence continues at coordinate 93,950,141 of NC_092726.1, read as the reverse complement.
GGACGTGAGGGGCTCAGGACGTGAGGGGGTCAGGATGTGAGGGGGTCGGGACGTGAGAGGGTCAGGACGTGAGGGGGTCAGGACGTGAGGGGATCAGGACGTGAGGGGGTCAGGACGTGAGGGGGTCAGGACGTGAGGGGGTCAGGACGTGAGGGGATCAGGACGTGAGGGGGTCAGGACGTGAGGGGATCAGGACGTGAGGGGGTCAGGACGTGAGGGGATCAGGACGTGAGGGGGTCAGGACGTGAGGGAGTCAGTACGTGAGAGGGTCAGGATGTGAGGGGGTCACGATGTGATGGGATCAGTATGTGAGGGGGTCAGGACGTGAGGGGGTCAGGACATGAGGGAGTCAGGACGTGAGAGGGTCAGGATGTGAGGGGGTCAGGACGTGAGGGGGTCAGGACATGAGGGAGTCAGGACGTGAGAGGGTCAGGATGTGAGGGGGTCAGGACGTGAGAGAGTCAGGACGTGAGGGGGTCAGGATGTGAGGGCGTCAGGATGTGAGAGTGTCAGGACGTGAGAGGGTCAGGACGTGAGGGGGTCAGGATGTGAGGGGGTCAGGACGAGAGGGGATCAGGACATGAGAGGGTGAGGATGTGAGGGGGTCAGGACGAGAGGGGATCAGGACGTGAGGGGATCAGGACCTGAGGGGGGTCAGGACGTGAGGGGTTAGGACGTGAGTGGATCAGGACGTGAGGGGGTCAGGACATGAGGGGGTCAGGAAGTGAGGGGATCAGGACCTGAGGGGGTCAGGACGTGAGGGGGTCAGGACGTGAGGGGATCAGGACGTGAGGGGGTCAGGACGTGAGGGGATCAGGACGTGAGGGGATCAGGACCTGAGGGGGGTCAGGACGTGAGGGGTTAGGACGTGAGGGGGTCAGTTCGTAAGTGGATCAGGACGTGAGGGGTTAGGACGTGAGGGGGTCAGTTCGTAAGTGGATCAGGACGTGAGGGGATCAGGACGTGAGGGGATCAGGACGTGAGGGGATCAGGACCTGAGGGGGGTCAGGACGTGAGGGGTTAGGACGTGAGGGGATCAGGACGTGAGGGGGTCAGGACGTGAGGGGGTCAGGACGTGAGGGCATCAGGACGTGAGGGGGTCAGGACGTGAGGGGATCAGGACGTGAGGGGGTCAGGATGTGAGGGGGCCAGGACGTGAGGGGCTCAGGACGTGAGGGGGTCAGGACGTGAGGGGGTCAGGACGTGAGGGGGTCAGGATGTGAGGGGGTCAGGACGTGAGAGGGTCAGGACGTGAGGGGTTCAGGACGTGAGGGGCTCAGGACGTGAGACGGTCAGGATGTGAGGGGGCCAGGACGTGAGGGGCTCAGGACGTGAGGGGGTCAGGATGTGAGGGGGTCAGGACGTGAGAGGGTCAGGACGTGAGGGGGTCAGGACGTGAGGGGATCAGGACGTGAGGGGGTCAGGACGTGAGGGGGTCAGGACGTGAGGGGGTCAGGACGTGAGGGGATCAGGACGTGAGGGGGTCAGGACGTGAGGGGATCAGGACGTGAGGGGGTCAGGACGTGAGGGGATCAGGACGTGAGGGGGTCAGGACGTGAGGGGATCAGGACGTGAGGGGGTCAGGACGTGAGGAGATCAGGACGTGAGGGGATCAGGACGTGAGGGGGTCAGGACGTGAGGGGATCAGGACGTGAGGGGATCAGGACGTGAGGGGGTCAGGACGTGAGGGGATCAGGACGTGAGGGGGTCAGGACGTGAGGGGATCAGGACGTGAGGGTGTCAGGACGTGAGGGGGTCAGGACGTGAGGGGGTCAGGATGTGAGAGGGTCAGGACGTGAGGGGCTCAGGACGTGAGGGGGTAAGGACGTGAGGGGGTCAGGATGTGAGGGGGTCAGGACGTGAGGGGCTCAGGACGTGAGGGGGAATGGACGTGAGGGGGTAAGGACGTGAGGGGGTCAGGACGTGAGGGGATCAGGACGTGAGGTGCTCAGGGTGTGAGTGGATCAGGACGTGAGGGGGTCAGGACGTGAGGGGGTCAGGACGTGAGGGGGTCAGGACGTGAGGGGGTCAGGACGTGAGAGGGTCAGGGTGTGAGGGGGTCAGGTCGTGAGGGCGTCAGGTCATGAGGGGGTCAGTTCGTGAGGGGGTCAGGACGTGAGGGAGTCAGGACGTGAGGGGGTCAGGACATGAGGGTGTCAGGATGTGAGAGAGTCAGGATGTGAGGGGGTCAGGACGTGAGAGGGTCAGGATGTGAGGGGGTCAGGACGTGAGGTGGTCACGATGTGAGGGGGTCAGGACGTGAGGGGATCAGGACGTGAGGGTGTCAGGACGTGAGGGGGTCACGATGTGAGGGGGTCAGGACGTGAGGGGATCAGGATGTGAGGGGGTCAGGACGTGAGGGGGTCAGGACGTGAGGGGGTCAGGATGTGAGGGGATCAGGATGTGAGAAGGTCGGGATGTGAGGGGGTCAGGACGTGAGGGGGTCAGGACGTGAGGGGGTCAGGACGTGAGGGAGTCAGGACGTGAGGGGGTCAGGACTTTAGGGGGTCAGGACGTGAGGGGGTCACGATGTGAGTGGGTCAGGACGTGAGGGGATCAGGATGTGAGGGGGTCAGGACGTGAGGGGGTCAGGACGTGAGGGGGCCAGGACGTGAGGGGGTCAGGATGTGAGGGGATCGGTACATGAGGGGATCAGGACGTGAGGGGGTCAGGACGTGAGAGGGTCAGGACGTGGGAGGGTCAGGACGTGAGGGCGTCAGGTCGTGAGGGGGTCAGGACGTGAGGGGGCCAGTACGTGAGAGGGTCAGGATGTGAGGGAATCAGGACGTGTGGGGAACAGGACGTGAGGGGGTCAGGACGTGAGAGGATCAGGACTTGAGGGAATCAGGACGTGTGGGGTACAGGACGTGAGGGGGTCAGGATGTGAGAGGGTCAGTACGTGAGGGGGTCAGGTCGTGAGTGGTTCAGGGCGTGAGGGGGTTAGGATGTGAGAGGGTCAGGACGTGAGTGGATCAGGACGTGAGGGGGTCAGGACGTGAGGGGGTCAGGATGTGAGGGGGTCAGGACGTGAGAGGGTCAGGATGTGAGGGGATCAGGACGTGAGGTGCTCAGGGTGTGAGTGGATCAGGACGTGAGGGGGTCAGGGCGTGAGGGGGTCAGGACGTGAGGGGGTCAGGACGTGAGGGGGTCAGGACGTGAGAGGGTCAGGGCGTGAGGGGGTCAGGACGTGAGGGGGTCAGGACGTGAGAGGGTCAGGGCGTGAGGGGGTCAGGACGTGAGAGGGTCAGGGTGTGAGTGGATCAGGACGTGAGGGGGTCAGGGCGTGAGGGGGTCAGGACGTGAGGGGGTCAGGACGTGAGGGGGTCAGGGCGTGAGGGGGTCAGGACGTGAGGGGGTCAGGACGTGAGGGGGTCAGGTCGTGAGAGAGTCAGGACGTGAGAGGGTCAGGACGTGAGGGGGTCAGGACGTGAGAGGATCGGGATGTGAGTGGGTCAGAACGTGAGGGGGTCAGGACGTGAGGGGGTCACGATGTGAGGGGGTCAGGACGTGAGGGGATCAGGATGTGAGGGGGTCAGGACGTGAGGGGATCAGGATGTGAGGGGGTCAGGATGTGAGAGGGTCAGGACGTGAGGGGATCAGGATGTGAGAGGGTCAGGACGTGAGGGGGTCAGGACGTGAGAGGATCGGGATGTGAGTGGGTCAGAACGTGAGGGGGTCAGGACGTGAGGGGGTCACGATGTGAGGGGGTCAGGACGTGAGGGGATCAGGATGTGAGGGGGTCAGGACGTGAGGGGATCAGGATGTGAGGGGGTCAGGATGTGAGAGGGTCAGGACGTGAGGGGATCAGGATGTGAGAGGGTCAGGACGTGAGGGGGTCAGGACGTGAGAGGATCGGGATGTGAGTGGGTCAGAACGTGAGGGGGTCAGGACGTGAGGGGGTCACGATGTGAGGGGGTCAGGACGTGAGGGGATCAGGATGTGAGGGGGTCAGGACGTGAGGAGATCAGGATGTGAGGGGGTCAGGATGTGAGGAGATCAGGACGTGAGGGGATCAGGATGTGATGGGGTCAGGACGTGAGGGGGTCAGGACGTGAGGACGTCAGGACGTGAGAGGGTCGGGATGTGAGGGGGTCAGGACGTGAGGGGGCCAGGACGTGAGGGGGTCAGGACGTGAGGGGGTCAGGACGTGAGGGGGCCAGGACTTGAGGGGGTCAGGACGTGAGGGGATCGGTACATGAGGGGGTCAGGACGTGAGAGGGTCAGGACGTGGGAGGGTCAGGACGTGAGGGCGTCAGGTCGTGAGGGGGTCAGGACGTGAGGGGGTCAGTACGTGAGAGGGTCAGGATGTGAGGGGGCCACGATGTGAGGGGATCAGGACGTGAGGGGGTCAGGACATGAGGGAGTCAGGACGTGAGAGGGTCAGGATGTGAGGGGGTCAGGACGTGAGAGAGTCAGGACGTGAGAGGGTCAGGACGTGAGGGGGTCAGGACGTGAGGGGGTCAGGACGTGAGGGGATCAGGACGTGCGAGGGTCAGGACGTGAGGGGGTCAGGACGTGAGGGGGTCAGTACGTGAGAAGGTCAGGATGTGAGGGGGTCACGATGTGAGGGGATCAGGACGTGAGGGGGTCAGGACATGAGGGAGTCAGGACGTGAGAGGGTCAGGATGTGAGGGGGTCACGATGTGAGGGGGTCAGGACGTGAGGGGGTCAGGATGTGAGAGGGTCAGTACGTGAGGGGGTCAGGTCGTGAGTGGGTCAGGGCGTGAGTGGATGAGGACGTGAGGGGGTCAGGACGTGAGGGGATCCGGATGTGAGGGGGTCACGATGTGAGGGGTTCAGGACGTGAGGGGGTCAGGACGTGAGGGGGTCAGGACGTGAGGGGATCAGGACGTGAGGGGATCAGGACGTGAGAGAGTCAGGACGAGAGAGGGTCAGGACGTGAGGGCGTCAGGATGTGAGAGAGTCAGGACGTGAGAGGGTCAGGACGTGAGGGGGTCAGGACGTGAGGGGATCAGGACGTGAGGGGATCAGGACGTGAGAGGGTCAGGACGTGAGGGGGTCAGGACGTGAGGGGGTCAGGACGTGAGAGAGTCAGGACGTGAGAGGGTCAGGACCTGAGGGGGTCAGGACGTGAGGGGGTCACGACGTGAGGGGATCAGGACGTGAGGGGGTCAGGATGTGAGAGGTTCAGGACGTGAGAGGGTCAGGACGTGAGAGGGTCAGGACGTGAGGAGGTCAGGACGTGAGGGGATCAGGATGTGAGAGAGTCAGGACGTGAGAGGGTCAGGACGTGAGGGGGTCAGGACGTGAGGGGATCAGGACGTGAGGGGATCAGGACGTGAGAGGGTCAGGACGTGAGGGGGTCAGGACGTGAGGGGGTCAGGACGTGAGAGAGTCAGGACGTGAGAGGGTCAGGACCTGAGGGGGTCAGGACGTGAGGGGGTCACGACGTGAGGGGATCAGGACGTAAGGGGGTCAGGACGTGAGGGTGTCAGGGCGTGAGGGGATCAGGACGTGAGCGGGACCGGACGGGAGGGGGTCAGGACGTGAGGGGATCAGGACGTGAGGGGGTCAGGACGTGAGGGGATCAGGACGTGAGGGGGTCAGGACCTGATTGGGTCAGGTCATGAGTGGATCAGGACGTGAGGGGGTCAGGACGTGAGGGGGTCAGGAAGTGAGGGGATCAGGACCTGTGGGGGTCAGAACGTGAGGGGGTCAGTTCATAAGTGGATCAGGACGTGAGGGGGTCAGGACATTAGGGGGTCAGGACGTGAGGGGGTCAGGACATTAGGGGGTCAGGACGTGAGAGGGTCAGGACGTGAGGGGAACAGGACGTGAGGGGATCAGGACATGAGCGAGTCAGGACGTGAGTGGTTCAGGACGTGAGGGGATCAGGACGTGAGGGGGTCAGGATGTGAGGGGATCAGGACGTGAGGGGGTCAGGATGTGAGGGGATCAGGACTTGAGGGAATCAGGACGTGTGGGGTACAGGACGTGAGGGGGTCAGTGTGTGAGGGGGTCAGGATGTGAGGGGATCAGGACTTGAGGGAATCAGGACGTGTGGGGTACAGGACGTGAGGGGGTCAGTATGTGAGGGGGTCACGATGTGAGGGGATCAGGACGTGAGGGGGTCAGTATGTGAGGGGGTCACGATGTGAGGGGATTAGGACGTGAGGGGGTCAGGACGTGAGGGGGTCAGCACTTGATAGGATCGGGATGTGAGTGGGTCAGAACGTGAGGGGGTCAGGACATGAGGAGGTCAGGACGTGAGGGGGTCAGGACATGAGGGGGTCAGGATGTGAGAGGTTCAGGACGTGAGAGGGTCAGGATGTGAGGGGGTCAGGACGTGAGGGGATCAGGACGTGAGGGGATCAGGACGTGAGAGAGTCAGGACGTGAGAGGGTCAGGACGTGAGGGGGTCAGGACGTGAGGGGATCAGGACGTGAGGGGATCAGGACGTGAGAGGGTCAGGACGTGAGGGGGTCAGGACGTGAGGGGGTCAGGACGTGAGAGAGTCAGGACGTGAGAGGGTCAGGACCTGAGGGGGTCAGGACGTGAGGGGGTCACGACATGAGGGGATCAGGACGTAAGGGGGTCAGGACGTGAGGGGGTCAGGGCGTGAGGGGATCAGGACGTGAGCGGGTCCGGACGGGAGGGGGTCAGGACGTGAGGGGATCAGGACGTGAGGGGGTCAGGACGTGAGGGGATCAGGACGTGAGGGGGTCAGGACGTGATTGGGTCAGGTCATGAGTGGATCAGGACGTGAGGGGGTCAGGACGTGAGGGGGTCAGGAAGTGAGGGGATCAGGACCTGTGGGGGTCAGAACGTGAGGGGGTCAGTTCGTAAGTGGATCAGGACGTGAGGGGGTCAGGACATTAGGGGGTTAGGACGTGAGGGGGTCAGGACATTATGGGTTCAGGACGTGAGAGGGTCAGGACATTAGGGGATCAGGACGTGAGGGGAACAGGACGTGAGGGGATCAGGACATGAGCGAGTCAGGACGTGACTGGTTCAGGACGTGAGGGGATCAGGACGTGAGGGGGTCAGGATGTGAGGGGATCAGGACGTGAGGGGGTCAGGATGTGAGGGGATCAGGACTTGAGGGAATCAGGACGTGATGGGTACAGGACGTGAGGGTATCAGGACGTGATGGGATCAGGATGTGAGAGGGTCAGGACGTGAGGGGGTCAGGACGTGAGGGGGTCAGGACGTGAGAGGGTCAGGACGTGAGGGGATCTGGACGTGAGGGGGTCAGGACGTGAGGGGATCAGGACGTGAGGGGATCCGGATGTGAGGGGGTCAGGACGTGAGAGGGTCAGGACGTGAGAGGGTCAGGATGTGAGAGGATCGGGATGTTAGTGGGTCAGAACGTGAGGGGGTCAGGACATGAGGAGGTCAGGACGTGAGGGGGTCAGGACATGAGGGGGTCAGGATGTGAGGGTATCAGGACGTGAGGGGGTCAGGACGTGAGGGGGTCAGGACGGGAGGGGATCAGGATGTGAGAGAGTCAGGACGTGAGAGGGTCAGGATTTTAGAGGGTCAGGACTTGAGGGAATCAGGACGTGTGGGGTACAGGACGTGAGGGGGTCAGGATGTGAGAGGGTCAGGACGTGAGGGGGTCAGGTCGTGAGTGGGTCAGGGCGTGAGGGGGTCAGGATGTGAGAGGGTCAGGACGTGAGTGGATCAGGACGTGAGGGGGTCAGGACGTGAGGGGGTCAGGATGTGAGGGGGTCAGGACGTGAGAGGGTCAGGATGTGAGGGGGCCAGGGCGTGAGGAAATCAGGATGTGAGGGGATCAGGACGTGAGGTGCTCAGGGTGTGAGGGGGTCAGGAGGTGAGGGGGTCAGGACGTGAGAGGGTCAGGGCGTGAGGGGGTCAGGTCGTGAGGGCGTCAGGTCATGAGGGGGTCAGGTCGTGAGGGGGTCAGGACGTGAGGGAGTCAGGACGTGAGGGGGCCAGGACATGAGGGAGTCAGGATGTGAGAGGTTCAGGACGTGAGAGGGTCAGGATGTGAGGGGGTCAGGACGTGAGGGGATCAGGACTTGAGGGAATCAGGACGTGATGGGTACAGGACGTGAGGGTATCAGGACGTGATGGGATCAGGATGTGAGAGGGTCAGGACGTGAGGGGGTCAGGGCGTGAGAGGATCGGGATGTGAGTGGGTCAGAACGCGAGGGGGTCAGGACGTGAGGGGGTCAGGATGTGAGGGGGTCAGGACGTGAGGGGATCAGGACGTGAGGGGGTCAGGACGTGAGGGGGTCGGGATGTGAGGGGGTCAGGACGTGAGGGGATCAGGATGTGAGGGGGTCAGGACGTGAGGGGGTCAGGACGTGAGGGCGTCAGGACGTGAGAGGGTCGGGATGTGAGGGGGTCAGGACGTGAGGGGGCCAGGACGTGAGGGGGTCAGGACGTGAGGGGGTCAGGCCATGAGGGAGCCAGGACGTGAGGGGGTCAGGACGTGAGGGGATCGGTACATGAGGGGATCAGGACGTGAGGGGGTCACGATGTGAGGGGATCAGGACGTGAGGGGGTCAGGACATGAGGGATTCAGGACGTGAGAGGGTCAGGATGTGAGAGGGTCAGGATGTGAGGGGGTCACGATGTGAGGGAGTCAGGTCGTGAGGGGGTCAGGACGTGAGGGGGTAAGTACGTGAGAGGGTCAGGATGTGAGGGGGTCACGATGTGAGGGGATCAGGACGTGAGGGGGTCAGGACATGAGGGGGTCAGGATGTTTGGGGGTCAGGACGTGAGAGAGTCAGGACGTGAGAGGGTCAGGACGTGAGAGGGTCAGGACGTGAGGGGGCCAGGACGTGAGGGGGTCAGGACGTGAGGGGATCGGTACATGAGGGGATCAGGACGTGAGGGGGTCAGGACGTGAGGGGGTCAGGATGTGAGAGGGTCAGGACGTGAGGGGGTCAGGTCGTGAGTGGGTCAGGGCGTGAGGGGATCAGGACATGAGGGAGTCAGGTCGTGAGGGGGTCAGGACGTGAGGGGGTCAGTACGTGAGAGGGTCAGGATGTGAGGGGGTCAGGATGTGAGAGGGTCACGACGTGGGAGGGTCAGGATGTGAGGGGGTCACGATGTGAGGGGATCAGGACGTGAGGGGGTCAGGACATGAGGGAGTCAGGACGTGAGAGGGTCAGGATGTGAGGGGGTCAGGACGTGAGAGAGTCAGGACGTGAGAGGGTCAGGACGTGAGGGGGTCAGGACGTGAGGGGGCCAGGACGTGAGGGGGTCAGGACGTGAGGGGATCGGTACATGAGGGGATCAGGACGTGAGGGGGTCAGGACGTGAGGGGGTCAGGATGTGAGAGGGTCAGGACGTGAGGGGGTCAGGTCGTGAGTGGGTCAGGGCGTGAGGGGGTCAGGACGTGAGAGGGTCAGGATGTGAGGAGATCAGGATGTGAGGGGATCAGGACGTGAGGGGGTCAGGACGTGAGGGGGTCAGGACGTGAGGTGATCTGGACGTGAGGGGGTCAGGACGTGAGGGGATCAGGACGTGAGAGGGTCAGGACGTGAGGGGATCAGGACGTGAGGGGATCCGGATGTGAGAGGATCGGGATGTGAGTGGGTCAGAACGTGAGGGGGTCAGGACATGAGGAGGTCAGGACGTGAGGGGGTCAGGACATGAGGGGGTCAGGATGTGAGGGTATCAGGACGTGAGGGGGTCAGGACGTGAGGGGGTCAGGACGGGAGGGGATCAGGATGTGAGAGAGTCAGGACGTGAGAGGGTCAGGATTTTAGAGGGTCAGGACTTGAGGGAATCAGGACGTGTGGGGTACAGGACCTGAGGGGGTCAGGATGTGAGAGGGTCAGGACGTGAGGGAATCAGGACGTGAGAGGGTCAGGACGTGAGGGGGTCAGGATGTGAGGGGGTCAGGACGTGAGAGGGTCAGGATGTGAGGGGGCCAGGGCGTGAGGAGATCAGGATGTGAGGGGATCAGGACGTGAGGTGCTCAGGGTGTGAGGGGGTCAGGACGTGAGGGGGTCAGGACGTGAGAGGGTCAGGGCGTGAGGGGGTCAGGTCGTGAGGGCGTCAGGTCATGAGGGGGTCAGGTCGTGAGGGGGTCAGGACGTGAGGGTATCAGGACGTGATGGGATCAGGACGTGAGGGGGCCAGGACATGAGGGAGTCAGGATGTGAGAGGTTCAGGACGTGAGAGGGTCAGGATGTGAGGGGGTCAGGACGTGAGGGGATCAGGACTTGAGGGAATCAGGACGTGATGGGTACAGGACGTGAGGGTGTCAGGACGTGATGGGATCAGGATGTGAGAGGGTCAGGACGTGAGGGGGTCAGGGCGTGAGAGGATCGGGATGTGAGTGGGTCAGAACGTGAGGGGGTCATGACGTGAGGGGGTCAGGATGTGAGGGGGTCAGGACGTGAGGGGATCAGGACGTGAGGGGGTCAGGACGTGAGGGGGTCGGGATGTGAGGGGGTCAGGACGTGAGGGGATCAGGATGTGAGGGGGTCAGGACGTGAGGGGGTCAGGACGTGAGGGCGTCAGGACGTGAGAGGGTCGGGATGTGAGGGGGTCAGGACGTGAGGGGGCCAGGACGTGAGGGGGTCAGGACATGAGGGGGTCAGGACATGAGGGAGCCAGGACGTGAGGGGGTCAGGACGTGATGGGATCGGTACATGAGGGGATCAGGACGTGAGGGGGTCACGATGTGAGGGGATCAGGACGTGAGGGGGTCAGGACATGAGGGAGTCAGGACGTGAGAGGGTCAGGATGTGAGAGGGTCAGGATGTGAGGGGGTCACGATGTGAGGGAGTCAGGTCGTGAGGGGGTCAGGACGTGAGGGGGTAAGTACGTGAGAGGGTCAGGATGTGAGGGGGTCACGATGTGAGGGGATCAGGACGTGAGGGGGTCAGGACATGAGGGGGTCAGGATGTTTGGGGGTCAGGACGTGAGAGAGTCAGGACGTGAGAGGGTCAGGACGTGAGAGGGTCAGGACGTGAGGGGGCCAGGACGTGAGGGGGTCAGGACGTGAGGGGATCGGTACATGAGGGGATCAGGACGTGAGGGGGTCAGGACGTGAGGGGGTCAGGATGTGAGAGGGTCAGGACGTGAGGGGGTCAGGTCGTGAATGGGTCAGGGCGTGAGGGGGTCAGGACGTGAGAGGGTCAGGATGTGAGGGGGCCAGGGCGTGAGGGGATCAGGACATGAGGGAGTCAGGTCGTGAGGGGGTCAGGACGTGAGGGGGTCAGTACGTGAGAGGGTCAGGATGTGAGGGGGTCAGGATGTGAGAGGGTCAGGACGTGGGAGGGTCAGGATATGAGGGGGTCACGATGTGAGGGGATCAGGACGTGAGGGGGTCAGGACATGAGGGAGTCAGGACGTGAGAGGGTCAGGATGTGAGGGGGTCAGGACGTGAGAGAGTCAGGACGTGAGAGGGTCAGGACGTGAGGGGGTCAGGACGTGAGGGGGCCAGGACGTGAGGGGGTCAGGACGTGAGGGGATCGGTACATGAGGGGATCAGGACGTGAGGGGGTCAGGACGTGAGGGGGTCAGGATGTGAGAGGGTCAGGACGTGAGGGGGTCAGGTCGTGAGTGGGTCAGGGCGTGAGGGGGTCAGGACGTGAGAGGGTCAGGATGTGAGGAGATCAGGATGTGAGGGGATCAGGACGTGAGGGGGTCAGGACGTGAGGGGGTCAGGACGTGAGGTAATCTGGACGTGAGGGGGTCAGGACGTGAGGGGATCAGGACGTGAGAGGGTCAGGACGTGAGGGGATCTGGACGTGAGGGGGTCAGGACGTGAGGGGATCAGGTACGTGAGGGGATCAGGACGTGAGGGGATCCGGATGTGAGGGGGTCAGGACGTGAGAGGGTCAGGACGTGAGAGGGTCAGGATGTTAGGGGGTCAGGACATGAGAGGGTCAGGATGTGAGGGGGTCACGATGTGAGGGGTTCAGGACGTGAGGGGGTCAGGACGTGAGGGGGTCAGGAATGAGGGATTCAGGACGTGAGAGGTTCAGGACGTGAGAGGGTCAGGATGTGAGGGGGTCAGGACGTGAGGGGGTCAGGACGTGAGGGGATCAGGACGTGAGGGGATCAGGACGTGAGAGAGTCAGGACGAGAGAGGGTCAGGACGTGACGGCGTCAGGACGTGAGAGGATCAGGACTTGAGGGAATCAGGACGTGTGGGGTACAGGACGTGAGGGGGTCAGGATGTGAGAGGGTCAGGACGTGAGGGGGTCAGGTCGTGAGTGCGTCAGGGCGTGAGGGTATCAGGACGTGAGGGGATCAGGACATGAGGGGGTCAGGACGTGAGGGGATCAGGACGTGAGGGGGTCTGGATGTGAGGGGGTCAGGATGTGAGGAGATCAGGACGTGATGGGATCAGGACGTGAGAGGGTCAGGACGTGAGGGGGTCAGGACGTGAGGGGGTCAGGACGTGAGGGCGTCAGGACGTGAGGGGGTCAGGACGTGATGGGATCAGGACGTGAGTGCGTCAGGACGTGAGAGGGTCGGGATGTGAGTGGGTCAGAACGTGAGGGGGTCAGGACATGAGGAGGTCAGGACGTGAGGGGGTCAGGACATGAGGGGGTCAGGACCTGAGGGGGCCAGGACGTGAGTGGATCAGGTCGTGAGGGGGTCAGGACGTGAGCGGTTCTGTACGTGAGGGGATCAGGACCTGAGGGGGTCAGGACGTGAGTGGGTAAGGACTTGAGGGAATCAGGACGTGTGGGGTACAGGACGTGAGGGGATCAGGACGTGAGGGGATCAGGACGTGAGGGGATCAGGACGTGAGGGGATCAGGACGTGAGGGGGTCAGGACGTGAGGGGGTCAGGACGTGAGGGGGTCAGGGCGTGAGGGGATCAGGACGTGAGGGGGTCCGGACGGGAGGAGGTCAGGACGTGAGGGGATCAGGACGTGAGGGGGTCAGGACGTGAGGGGATCAGGACGTGAGGGGGTCAGGACGTGATTGGGTCAGGTCATGAGTGGATCAGGACGTGAGGGGGTCAGGACGTGAGGGGGTCAGGAAGTGAGGGGATCAGGACCTGAGGGGGTCAGAACGTGAGGGGGTCAGTTCGTAAGTGGATCAGGACGTGAGGGGGTCAGGACATTAGGGGGTCAGGACGTGAGAGGGTCAGGACGTGAGGGGAACAGGACGTGAGGGGATCAGGACATGAGCGAGTCAGGATGTGAGTGGTTCAGGACGTGAGTGGTTCAGGACGTGAGAGGGTCAGGACGTGAGGGGGTCAGGTCGTGAGGGGGTCAGGACGTGAGAGGATCGGGATGTGAGTGGGTCAGAACGTGAGGGGGTCAGGACGTGAGGGGATCAGGACGTGAGAGGGTCAGGACGTGAGGGCGTCAGGACGTGAGAGGGTCGGGATGTGAGTGGGTCAGAACGTGAGGGGGTCAGGACGTGAGTGGATCAGGTCGTGAGGGGGTCAGGACGTGAGGGGATCAGGGCGTGAGGGGATCAGGACGTGAGGGGATCAGGACGTGAGGGGATCAGGACCTGAGGGGGTCAGGACGTGAGGGGATCAGGTCGTGAGGGGGTCAGGACGTGAGGGGGTCAGGATGTGAGAGGGTCAGGACGTGAGGGGATCAGGACGTGAGGGTGTCAGGATGTGAGGGGGACTGGGCGTGAGGGGATCAGGACGTGAGGGGATCAGAACGTGAGGGGACCAGGACGTGAGGGGGTCAGGATGTGAGGGGGACTGGGCGTGAGGGGGTCAGGACGTGAGGGGGTCAGGACGTGAGGGGGTCAGGACATGAGGGAGTCAGTACGTGAGAGGGTCAGGATGTGAGGGGGTCAGTACGTGAGAGGGTCAGGATGTGAGGGGGTCACGATATGAGGGTATCAGTACGTGAGGGGGTCAGGACGTGAGGGGGTCAGGACATGAGGGAGTCAGGACGTGAAAGGTTCAGGATGTGAGGGGGTCAGGACGTGAGAGGGTCGGGACGTGATGGGGTCAGGATGTGAGGGGGTCAGGACGTGAGAGAATCAGGACGTGAGAGGATCAGGACATGAGGGGGTCAGGACGTGAGGGCGTCAGGATGTGAGAGAGTCAGGACGTGCGAGGGTCAGGACGTGAGGGGGTCAGGACGTGAGAGAATCAGGACGTGAGAGGATCAGGACATGAGGGGGTCAGGACGTGAGGGCGTCAGGATGTGAGAGAGTCAGGACGTGAGAGGGTCAGGACGTTAGGGGATCAGGACGTGAGAGGGTCAGGATGTGAGGGGGTCAGGACGTGATTGGGTCAGGTCATGAGTGGATCAGGACGTGAGGGGGTCAGGACGTGAGGGGGTCAGGACATGAGGGGGTCAGGACCTGAGGGGGTCAGGACGTGAGGGGGTCAGGAAGTGAGGGGGTCAGGAAGTGAGATGGTCAAGACGTGAGGGGAACAGGACGTGAGGGGATCAGGACGTGAGGGGGACAGGACGTTAGGCGATCATGAAGTGAGGGGGTCAGGACGTGAGGGGGTCACGACGTGAGGGGTGAGGACATGAGGGGGTCAGGACGTGAGGTGTTCAGGACGTGAGGGGGTCAGGACGTGAGAGGATCAGGACGTGAGTGGATCAGGAGTTGAGGGGCTCAGGACCTGAGTGGGTCAGAACGTGAGTGGTCAGGTCGTGAGTGGTTCAGGACGTGAGGAAGTCAGGATGTGAGGGGGTCAGGACATGAGGGGATCAGGAACTGAGGGGGTCAGGACGTGAGTGGATCAGGTCGTGAGGTGGTCAGGACGTGAGGGGGTCAGTACGTGAGGGGATCAGGACGTGAGGGGATCAGGACGTGAGGGGATCAGGACCTGAAGGGGTCAGGACGTGAGGGGATCAGGTCGTGAGGGGGTCAGGACGTGAGGGGGTCAGGACATGAGGGGATCTGGACGTGAGGGGGACAGGACGTGAGTGGGTCAGTACGTGAGGGGATCAGGACATGAGGGGATCTGGACGTGAGGGGGACAGGACGTGAGGGGATCAGGACGTGAGGGGATCAGGACGTGAGGGGGTCAGGACTTGAGGGGGTGAGGACGTGAGTGGGTCAGGACGTGAGGGATTCAGGATGTGAGAGGGTCAAGACTTGAGGGGATCAGGACGTGATGGGGTCAGGATGTGAGGGGATCAGTACGTGAGGGGATCAGGACGTGAATGGGTCAGGACGTGAGGGTATCAGGACGTGAGGGGGTCAGGACGTGAGGGGGTCAGGACGTGAGGGGATCAGGACGTGAGGGGGTCAGGGTGTGAGTGGGTCAGGACGTGAGGAGGATCAGGACGTGAGGGGGTCACGGCGTGAGGGGATCAGGACCTGAGGGGATCAGGACCTGAGGGGGTCAGAACGTGAGGGGGTCATGTCATGAGTCGATCAGGACGTGAGGGGGTCAGGACGTGAGTGGGTCAGGACCTGAGGGGTTCAGAACATGATGGGGTCAGTTCGTGAGTGGATCCGGATGTGAGGGGGTCAGGAGGTTAGGGGGTCAGGACGTGAGAGGGTCAGGACGTGAGGGGGTCAGGACGTGAGGGGATCAGGACGTGAGGGGGTCAGTACGTGAGGGGATGAGGACGTTAGGGGGTCAGGATGTGAGAGGGTCAGAACGTGAGGGGATCAGGACGTGAGCGGGTCAGGACGTGAGGGGATGAGGACGTGAGGGGGTCAGGATGTGAGGGGGTCAGGACGTGAGGGGGTCAGAAATTGAGGGGATCAGGACCTGAAGGGGTCAGGACGTGAGGGGGTCAGGATGTGAGGGGATCAGGATGTGAGTGGATCAGGATGTGAGGGGGCCAGGACGTGAGGGGATGAGGACGTGAGGGAATCAGGACGTGAGGGGGTCAGGACGTGAGGGGATGAGGACGTGAGCGGGTCAGGACGTGAGGGGATGAGGACGTGAGGGGATGAGGACGTGAGGGGGTCAGGATGTGAGAGGGTCAGTACGTAAGTGGGTCAGGACGTGAGGGGGTCAGAAATTGAGGGGATCAGGACGTGAGGAGGTCAGGACGTGAGGGTACAGGACATGAGCGGATCAGGACCTGAGGGGGTCAGGACCTGAGGGGGTCAGGACGTGAGTGGATCAGGTCGTGAGGGGGTCAGGACGTGAGGGGATCAGGACGTAAGAGGGTCAGGACGTGAGGGGATCTGGACGTGAGGGGGTCAGGACGTGAGGGGATCGGGACGTGAGGGCGTCAGGACGTGAGGGGATCTGGACGTGAGGGGGTCACGGTGTGAGGGGGTCAGGATGTGAGGGGGTCAGGACGTGAGAGGGTCAGGACGTGAGAGGGTCAGGATGTTAGGGGGTCAGGACTTGAGAGGGTCAGGATGTTAGGGGGTCTGGACGTGAGAGGGTCAGGACGTGTGGGGGTCAGGACGTGAGGGAGTCAGGACGTGAGGGGGACAGGACGTGAGGGGGTCAGGATGTGAGAGGATCAAGATGTGAGGGGGTCAGGACGTGAGAGGGTCAGGGCGTGAGGGGATCAGGGCGTGAGGGGGTCAATACGTGAGGGGATCAGGATGTGAGAGGGTCAGGACGTGAGGGGGAGAGGACGTGAGAGGGTCAGGATGTGAGGGGGTCTGGACGTGAGAGGGTCAGTGCGTGAGAGGGTCAGGATGTGAGGGGGTCAGTGCGTGAGGGGATCAGGATGTGAGGGGATCAGGACGTGGGGGTATCAGGACGTGAGAGGATCAGGACGTGAGAGGGTCAGGACGTGAGGGGGTCAGGACCTGAGGGGGTCAGGACGTGAGTGGATTAGGTCGTGAGGGGGTCAGGGCGTGAGGGGATCAGGGCGTGAGGGGATCAGGACGTGAGGGGGAAAGGACGTGAGGGGATCAGGTCGTGAGGGGATCAGGACCTGAGGGGGTCAGGACGTGAGGGGATCAGGTCGTGAGGGGGTCAGGACGTGGGGGGGTCAGGATGTGAGAGGTTCAGGACGTGAGGGGATCAGGACGTGAGGGGGTCAGGATGTGAGGGGATCAGTACGTGAGAGGGTCAGGATGTGAAGGGGTCACGATATGAGGGTATCAGTACGTGAGGGGGTCAGGACGTGAGGGGGTCAGGACATGAGGGAGTCAGGACGTGAAAGGTTCAGGATGTGAGGGGGTCAGGATGTGAGAGGGTCGGGACGTGAGGGGGTCAGGATGTGAGGGGGTCAGGGCGTGAGAGAATCAGGACGTGAGAGGGTCAGGACGTGAGAGGATCAGGACGTGAGGGTGTCAGGACGTGAGGGGGTCAGGACGTGAGGGGATCAGGACGTGAGAGGGTCAGGACGTGAGGGGATCAGGACGTGAGGGGGTCAGGACGTGAGTGGGTCAGTACGCGAGAGGGTCAGGACGTGAGCGGATCAGGACCTGAAGGGGTCAGGACGTGAGGGGGTCAGGACGTGAGTGGGTCAGTACGCGAGAGGGTCAGGACGTGAGGGGATCAGGACCTGAAGGGGTCAGGACGTGAGGGGATCAGGTCGTGAGGGGGTCATGACGTGAGGGGGTCAGGACATGAGGGGATCTGGACGTGAGGGGGACAGGACGTGAGGCGATCAGGACGTGAGGGGATCAGGACGTGAGGGGGACAGGACGTGACGGGATCTGGACGTGAGGGGGACAGGACGTGAGGGGGTCAGGACGTGAGGGGATCAGGATGTGAGGGGGTCAGGACGTGATTGGGTCAGGTCATGAGTGGATCAGGACGTGAGGGGGTCAGGACGTGAGGCGATCAGGACGTGAGAGGGTCAGTACGTGAGGGGATCAGGACATGAGGGGATCTGGATGTGAGGGGGACAGGACGTGAGGGGGTCAGGACGTGAGGGGATCAGGACGTGAGAGGGTCAGGACGTGAGGGGATCAGGATGTGAGGGGGTCAGGACGTGATTGGGTCAGGTCATGAGTGGATCAGGACGTGAGGGGGTCAGGACGTGAGGGGGTCAGGAAGTGAGGGGATCAGGACCTGAGGGGGTCAGAACGTGAGGGGGTCAGTTCCTAAGTGGATCAGGACGTGAGGGGGTCAGGTCATTAGGGGGTCAGGACGTGAGATGGTCAAGACGTGAGGGGAACAGGACGTGAGGGGATCAGGACATGAGGGGGTCAGGACGTGAGGGGTTAGGACGTGAGGGGATCAGGACGTGAGGGGGTCAGGACGTGAGGGGATCAGGACGTGAGGGGAACAGGACGTTAGGCGATCATGAAGTGAGGGGGTCAGGACGTGAGGGGGTCACGACGTGGGGGGTGAGGACATGGGGGGGTCAGGACGTGAGGTGTTCAGGACGTGAGGGGGTCAGGACGTGAGAGGATCAGGACGTGAGTGGATCAGGAGTTGAGGGGCTCAGGACCTGAGCGGGTCAGAACGTGAGTGGTCAGGTCGTGAGTGGTTCAGGACGTGAGGAAGTCAGGATGTGAGGGGGTCAGGATATGAGGGGATCAGGAACTGAGGGGGTCAGGACGTGAGTGGATCAGGTCGTGAGGTGGTCAGGACGTGAGGGGGTCAGTACGTGAGGGGATCAGGACGTGAGGGGATCAGGACCTGAAGGGGTCAGGACGTGAGGGGATCAGGTCGTGAGGGGGTCAGGACGTGAGGGGGTCAGGACATGAGGGGATCTGGACGTGAGGGGGACAGGACGTGAGGCGATCAGGACGTGAGGGGATCAGGACGTGAGGGGATCTGGACGTGAGGGGGACAGGACGTGAGGGGATCTGGACGTGAGGGGGACAGGACGTGAGGGGATCAGGACGTGGGGGGATCAGGACGTGAGGGGGTCAGGACTTGAGGGGGTCAGGACGTGAGTGGGTCAGGACGTGAGGGATTCAGGATGTGAGAGGGTCAAGACTTGAGGGGATCAGGACGTGAGGGGGTCAGGATGTGAGGGGATCAGTACGTGAGGGGATCAGGACGTGAATGGGTCAGGACGTGAGGGTATCAGGAAGTGAGGGGGTCAGGACGTGAGGGGATCAGGACGTGAGGGGGTCAGGGCGTGAGGGGATCAGGATGTGAGGGGGTCAGGACGTGAGTGGGTCAGGACGTGAGGAGGATCAGGACGTGAGGGGGTCACGGCGTGAGGGGATCAGGACCTGAGGGAATCAGGACCTGAGGGGGTCAGAACGTGAGGGGGTCATGTCATGAGTGGATCTGGACGTGAGGGGGTCAGGACGTGAGTGGGTCAGGAAGTGAGTGGATCAGGACCTGAGGGGGTCAGGAGGTTAGGGGGTCAGGACGTGAGAGGGTCAGTACGTGAGGGGGTCAGGACGTGAGGGGATCAGGACGTGAGGGGGTCAGGACATGAGGGGATGAGGACGTGAGGGGGTCAGGACGTGAGGGCGTCAGGACGTGAGGGGATCAGGACGTGAGCGGGTCATGACGTGAGGGGATGAGGACGTGAGGGGGTCAGGATGTGAGTGGGTCAGGACGTAAGTGGGTCAGGACGTGAGGGGGTCAGAAATTGAGGGGATCAGGACCTGAAGGGGTCAGGACGTGAGGGGGTCAGGATGTGAGGGGATCAGGATGTGAGTGGATCAGGATGTGAGGGGGCCAGGACGTGAGGGGATGAGGACGTGAGGGAATCAGGACGTGAGGGGGTCAGGACGTGAGGGGATCAGGACGTGAGCGGGTCAGGACGTGAGAGGATCAGGATGTGAGGGGGTCAGGATGTGAGAAGGTCAGAATGTGAGGGGGTCAGAATGTGAGGGGATCAGGACGTGAGGGGGTCAGGACGGGAGACGGTCAGGACGTGAGGGGGTCAGGACGTGAGGGGGTCAGGACATGAGGGGGTCAGGAGGGGAGACGGTCAGGACGTGAGGGGGTCAGGACGGGAGGGGATCAGGACGTGAGGGGGTCAGGACGTGAGAGGGTCAGGACGTGAGAGGGTCAGGACGTGAGAGGGTAAGGACATGAGGGGGTCAGGGCGTGAGGGGGTCAGGACGTGAGGGGGTCAGGACGTGAGGGGGTCAGGACGTGAGAGGGTAAGGACGTGAGGAGGTCAGGCCGTGAGGGGGTCAGGATGTGAGGGTGTCAGGACGTGAGGGGGTCAGGACGTGAGGGGGTCAGGACGTGAGGGGATCAGGGCGTGAGGGAGTCAGGACGTGAGAGGGTCAGGACGTGAGAGGATCAGGACGTGAGGGGATCAGGACGTGAGGGGGTCAGGACGTGAGGGGGTCAGGACGTGAGAGGGTCAGGACGTGAGGGGATCGGGACGTGAGGGGATCAGGGCGTGAGGGGGTCAGGACGTGAGGGAGTCAGGACGTGAGAGGGTCAGGACGTGAGTGGGTCAGGATGTGATAGGGTCAGAATGTGAGGGGATCAGGACGTGAGAGGTTCAGGACTTGAGAGGGTCAGGACGTGAGGGGATCAGGACGTGAGGGGGTCAGGACATGAGGGGGTCAGGACGTGAGGGGGTCAGGACGTGAGGGGATCAGGACGTGAGGGAGTCAGGACGTGAGATGGTCAGGATGTGAGGGGGTCAGGAAGTGAGACGGTCAGGAAGAGAGGAGAATCAGGACATAAGGGGGTCAGAACGTGAGGGGGTCAGAACGTGAGGGGGTCAGGACGTGTGGGGGTCAGTAAGTGAGGGAGTCAGGACGTGAGGGGGTCAGGAAGTGAGTGGATCAGGACGTGAGGGAGTCAGGACGTGAGGGAGTCAGGATGTGAGAGGGTCAGGACGTGAGGGGATCAGGATGTGAGGGGGGTCAGGACATGAGGGGGTCAGGACGTGTGGGGGTCAGGACGTGAGAGGGTCAGGATGTCAGGGGGTCAGGACGAGAGGGGGTCAGGACGTGAGGGGGTCAGGACGTGAGGGGATCAGGACGTGAGAGGGTCAGGACATGAGGGGGTCAGGACGTGAGGGGATCAGGACGTCAGGGGGTCAGGACGTGAGGGGTTCAGGACGTGAGGGGGTCAGGACGTGAGGGGGTCAGGACGAGAGGGGGTCAGGACGTGAGGGGGTCAGGACGTGAGAGGATCAGGACGTGAGAGGGTCAGGACATGAGGGGGTCAGGACGTGAGGGGATCAGGACGTGAGGGTGTCAGGACGTGAGGGGGTCAGGACGTGAGGGTATCAGAACGTGAGGGGATCAGAACGTGAGGGGATCAGGACGTGAGGGTATCAGGACGTGAGGGGATCAGAACGTGAGGGGATCAGGACGTGAGGGGATCAGGACGTGAGGGGATCCGGACGTGAGGGGGTCAGGACGTGAGGGGCTAGGACGTGAGAGGGTCAGGATGTGAGAGGGTCAGGACGTGAGGGGGAGAGGACGTGAGAGGGTCAGGATGTGAGGGGGTCTGGACGTGAGAGGGTCAGGATGTGAGGGGGTCTGGACGTGAGTTGGTCAGGATGTGAGGGGGTCAGTGCGTGAGGGGGTCAGGATGTGAGGGGGTCTGGACATGAGTTGGTCAGGATGTGAGGGGGTCAGTGCGTGAGGGGATCAGGACGTGAGGGGGTCAGGACGTGAGGGGGTCAGGACGTGAGGGGATCAGGACGTGAGGGATTCAGGACGTGAGATGGTCAGGATGTGAGGGGGTCAGGATGTGAGACGGTCAGGAAGAGAGGAGAATCAGGACATTAGGGGTTCAGAACGTGAGGGGGTCAGAACGTGAGGGGGTCAGGACGTGTGGGGGTCAGTAAGTGAGGGAGTCAGGACGTGAGGGGGTCAGGAAGTGAGTGGATCAGGACGTGAGGGGGTCAGGACGTGAGGGAGTCAGGATGTGAGAGGGTCAGGACGTGAGTGGGTCAGGATGTGATAGGGTCAGGACATGAGGGGGTCAGGACGTGTGGGGGTCAGGACGTGAGGGAGTCAGGATGAGAGGGGGGTCAGGACGTGAGGGGATCAGGACGTGAGGGGACCTGGACGTGAGAGGATCAGGACGTGAGGGGGTCAGGACGTGAGAGGATCAGGACGTGAGGGGGTCAGAACGTGAGGGGGTCAGGACGTGAGGGGGTCAAGACGTGAGGGGGTCAGGAAGTGAGGGGGTCAGGACGTGAGGGGATCAGGACGTGAGGGGGTCTGGACGTGAGGGGGTCAGGACGTCAGAGGGTCAGGAAGTGAGGGTGTCAGAACGTGAGGGGGTCAGGTCATGAGTGGATCAGGACGTGTGGGGGTCAGGACGTGAAGGGGTCAGAAAGTGAGGGGATCAGGACCTGAGGGGGTCAGAACGTGAGTGGATCAGGATGTGAGGGTGTCAGGACATCAGAGGGTCAGGATGTTAGGGGATCAGGACGGGAGGGGGTCAGGGCCTGAGGGGATCATGACGTGAGGGGTCAGGACGTGAGGGGGTCAAGACGTAAGGGGATCAGGACGTGAGAGGGTCAGGACGTAAGGGGGTCAGGACGTGAGGGGGTCAGGGCGTGAGGGGATCTGGACGTGAGGGGATCAGGACGTGAGGGGATCAGGACGTGAGGGGGTCAGGACGTGAGGGTGTCAGGATGTGGGGGGACAGGACGTGAAGGGGTCAGGACGTGAGGGTATCAGGACGTGAGGGGGTCAGGATGTGAGAGGGTCAGGACGTGAGGGCGTCAGGATGTGGGGGGACAGGACGTGAAGGGGTCAGGACGTGAGGGTATCAGGACGTGAGGGGGTCAGGATGTGAGAGGGTCAGGACGTGAGGGGGTCAGGATGTCAGGGGGTCAGGACGTGAGCGGATCAGGACATGAGGGGATCAGGACGTGAGGGGTCAGGACGTGAGGGGGTCAGGACGTGAGCGGATCAGGACGTGAGAGGGTCAGGATGTCAGGGGGTCAGGGCGTGAGGAGGTCAGGACGTGTGAGAGTCAGGACGTGAGGGGATCAGGACGTGAGGGGATCAGGACGTGAGGGGATCTGGACGTGAGGGGATCAGGACGTGAGGTGGTCAGGACGTGAGGGGATCTGGACGTGAGGGGATCAGGACGTGAGGGGATCTGGACGTGAGGGGATCAGGACGTGAGGGGGTCAGGACGTGAGGGGGTCAGGACGTGAGGGGGTCAGGACGAGAGGGGGTCAGGACGTGAGGGGGTCAGGACGTGAGGGGATCAGGACGTGAGAGGGTCAGGACATGAGGGGGTCAGGACGTGAGGGGATCAGGACGAGAGGGGGTCAGGACGTGAGGGGGTCAGGACGTGAGGGGGTCAGGACGTGAGGGGGTCAGGACGAGAGGGGGTCAGGACGTGAGGGGATCAGGACGTGAGGGGGTCAGGACGTGAGGGGATCAGGACGTGAGAGGGTCAGGACGTGAGGGGGTCAGGACGTGAGGGTATCAGAACGTGAGGGGATCAGAACGTGAGGGGATCAGGACGTGAGGGGATCAGGACGTGAGGGGATCATGACGTGAGGGGTTAGGACGTGAGGGGGTCAGGATGTGAGGGGATCAGGACGTGAGAGGGTCAGGACGTGAGGGGGAGAGGACGTGAGGGGATCAGGATGTGAGGGGGTCTGGACGTGAGAGGGTCAGGAAGTGAGGGGGTCAGGACGTGAGGGGGTCAGGACGTGAGAGGGTCAGGACGTGAGGGGATCAGGGCGTGAGGGGGTCAATACGTGAGGGGATCAGGACGTGAGAGGGTCAGGACGTGAGGGGGAGAGGACGTGAGAGGGTCAGGATGTGAGGGGGTCTGGACGTGAGTTGGTCAGGATGTGAGGGGGTCAGTGCGTGAGGGGGTCAGGATGTGAGGGGGTCTGGACATGAGTTGGTCAGGATGTGAGGGGGTCAGTGCGTGAGGTGATCAGGACGTGAGGGGATCAGGGCTTAAGAGGGTCAGGACGTGAGGGGGTCAGGACGTGAGAGGGTCAGGACTTAAGAGGGTCAGGACGTGAGAGGATCAGGATGTGAGGGGGTCAGGATGTGAGGGGGTCAGGACGTGAGAGGATCAGGACGTGAGGGTGTCAGGACGTGAGGGGGTCAGGACGTGAGGGGGTCAGGACGTGAGAGGGTAAGGACGTGAGGGGGTCAGGGCGTGAGGGGATCTGGACGTGAGGGTGTCAGGACGTGAGGGGGTCAGGGCGTGAGGGGATCAGGACGTGAGGGGGTCAGGACGTGAGGGGGTCAGGACGTGAGAGGGTAAGGACGTGAGGGGTTCAGGATGTGAGGGGGTCATGATGTGAGGGGATCAGGACGTGAGAGGGTCAGGACGTGAGGGGGTCAGGACGTGAGGGGGTCAGGACGTGAGGGGATCAGGACGTGAGAGGGTCAGGACGTGAGGGGGTAAGGACGTGAGGGGGTCAGGATGTGAGGGGGTCAGGATGTGATCGGGTCAGAATGTGAGGGGGTCAGGACGTGAGAGGTTCAGGACTTGAGAGTGTCAGGATGTGAGGGGATCAGGACGTGAGGGGGTCAGGACGTGAGGGGGTCAGGACGTGAGGGGGTCAGGACGTGAGGGAGTCAGGATGTGAAGGAGTCAGGACTTAAGAGGGTCAGGGCGTGAGAGGATCAGGATGTGAGGGGGTCAGGATGTGAGGGAGTCAGGATGTGAGAGGGTCAGGACGTGAGGGGGTCAGGACGTGAGGGGGTCAGGACGTGAGGGAGTCAGGACGTGAGGGGGTTAGGACGTGAGAGGGTCAGGACTTAAGAGGTTCAGGGCGTGAGAGGATCAGGATGTGAGGGGGTCAGGATGTGAGAGGGCCAGGATGTGAGTGGGTCAGGATGTGAGAGGGTCAGGATGTGAGGGGATCAGGACGTGAGAGGGTCAGGATGTGAGGGGATCAGGACGTGAGTGGATCAGGACGTGAGGGGGTCATGACGTGAGGGGGTCAGGACGTGAGAGGGTCAGGATGTGAGGGGATCAGGACGTGAGGGGGTCAGGGCGTGAGGGGATCTGGACGTGAGGGGGTCAGGATGTGAGGGAGTCAGGATGTGAGAGGGTCAGGACGTGAGGGGGTCAGGACGTGAGGGGGTCAGGACGTGAGGGAGTCAGGACGTGAGGGGGTTAGGACGTGAGAGGGTCAGGACTTAAGAGGTTCAGGGCGTGAGAGGATCAGGATGTGAGAGGGTCAGGATGTGAGTGGGTCAGGATGTGAGAGGGTCAGGATGTGAGGGGATCAGGACGTGAGAGGGTCAGGATGTGAGGGGATCAGGACGTGAGTGGATCAGGACGTGAGGGGGTCATGACGTGAGGGGGTCAGGACGTGAGAGGGTCAGGATGTGAGGGGATCAGGACGTGAGGGGGTCAGGGCGTGAGGGGATCTGGACGTGAGGGGGTCAGGACGTGAGGGCGTCAGGACGTGAGAGGGTAAGGACGTGAGGGGTTCAGGATGTGAGGGGGTCAGGATGTGAGGGGATCGGGACGTGAGGGGGTCAGGATGTGAGGGGGTCAGGGCGTGAGAGGGGTTAGGATGTGAGGGGATCGGGACGTGAGGGGGTCAGGACGTGAGAGGGTCAGGACGTGAGGGGGTCAGGATGTGAGAGGGTCAGGACGTGAGGGGGCCAGGATGTGATCGGGTCAGAATGTGAGGGGGTCAGGAGGGGAGACGGTCAGGACGTGAGGGGGTCAGGACGGGAGGGGATCAGGACGTGAGGGGGTCAGGACGTGAGAGGGTCAGGATGTGAGGGGATCAGGACTTGAGTGGATCAGGACGTGAGGGGGTCAGGACGTGAGGGGTTCAGGATGTGAGGGTGTCAGGACGTGAGGGGGTTCAGGATGTGAGGGGTTCAGGATGTGAGGGGGTCAGGACGTGAGGGGGTCAGGATGTGAGGGGTTCAGGATGTGAGGGGGTCAGGACGTGAGGGGGTCAGGACGTGAGGGGGTCAGGACGTGAGGGGTTCAGGATGTGAGGGGGTCAGGACGTGAGGGGGTCAGGACGTGAGGGGGTCAGGACGTGAGGGGGTCAGGATGTGAGGGGTTCAGGATGTGAGGGGGTCAGGACGTGAGGGGATCAGGACGTGAGGGGGACAGAACGTGAGAGGGGTCAGGACATGAGGGGATCGGGACGTGAGGGGGTCAGAACGTGAGTGGGTCAGGACGTGAGGGGGTCAGGGCGTGAGGGGATCTGGACGTGAGGGGATCTGGACGTGAGGGGATCAGGACGTGAGAGGGTAAGGACGTGAGGGGTTCAGGATGTGAGGGGATCGGGACGTGAGGGGATCAGGGCGTGAGGGGGTCAGGACGTGAGGGAGTCAGGACGTGAGGGGGTCAGGACATGAGGGGGTCAGGATGTGAGAGGGTCAGGACGTGAGGGGTCAGGATGTGAGGGGATCAGGACTTGAGAGGGTCAGGATGTAAGTGGTCAGGACGTGAGGGGTCAGGATGTGAGGGGATCAGGACGTGTGGGGTTCAGGACGTGAGGGGGACAGGACGTGAGAGGATCAGGACGTGAGGGGGTCAGGACGTCAGAGGGTCAAGACGTGAGGGGGTCAGGACGTGAGGGGGTCAGGACGTGAGAGGTTCAGGACTTGAGAGGGTCAGGATGTAAGTGGTCAGGACGTGAGGGGTCAGGATGTGAGGGGATCAGGACGTGTGGGGTTCAGGACGTGAGGGGGACAGGACGTGAGAGGATCAGGACGTGAGGGGGTCAGGACGTCAGAGGGTCAAGACGTGAGGGGGTCAGGACGTGAGGGGGTCAGGACGTGAGAGGGACAGTACGTGAGTGGGGTCAGGACGTGAGAGGATCAGGACGTCAGAGGGTCAGGTTGTGAGGGTGTCAGAACGTGAGGGGGTCAGGTCATGAGTGGATCAGGACGTGTGGGGGTCAGGACGTGAAGGGGTCAGAAAGTGAGGGGATCTGGACCTGAGGGGGTCAGAACGTGAGTGGATCAGGACGTGAGGGGGTCAGGACGTGAGGGTGTCAGGACGTGAGGGGGTCAGGGCCTGAGGGTATCAGGACGTGAGGGGGTCAGGACGTGAGGGGGTCAGGACGTGAGGGGGTCAGGACGTGAGGGGACAGGACGTGAAGGGGTCAGGATGTGAGAGGGTCAAAACGTGAGGGGGTCAGGATGTCAGGGGGTCAGGACGTGAGCGGATCAGGACATGAGGGGATCAGGACGTGAGGGGTCAGGACGTGAGGGGGTCAGGACGTGAGGGGATCAGGAAGTGAGGGGATCAGGACCTGAGGGGGTCAGAATGTGAGTGGGTCAGTTCGTGAGTGGATCAGGACGTGAGAGGGTCAGGATGTCAGGGGGTCAGGGTGTGAGGAGGTCAGGAAGTGTGGGGGTCAGGACGTGAGGGGATCAGGACGTGTGAGAGTCAGGACGTGAGAGGGTCAGGATGTGAGGGGGTCAGGACTTGAGGGAATCAGGACGTGTGGGGTTCAGGACATGAGGGGATCAGGACGTGAGGGGGTCAGGACGTGAGGGGGTCAGGACGTCAGAGCGTCAGGATGTGAGGTGGTCAGGATGTGAGGGGGTCAGGACGTGAGGGGGTCAGGACGTGAGGGGATCAGGACGTGAGAGGATCAGGACGTGAGGGGGTCAGGATGTGAGGGGGTCAAAACGTGAGGGGGTCAGGTCATGAGTGGATCAGGACGTGTGGGGGTCAGGACGTGAGGGGGTCAGAAAGTGAGGGGGTCAGGACCTGAGGGGGTCAGAACATGAGGGGGTCAGTTCGTGAGTGGATCAGGACGTGAGGGTCTCAGGACGTGAGGGGGTCTGGATGTTAGGGAATCAGGATGTGAGAGGGTCAGGACGTGAGGGGGTCAGGACGTGAGGGGGTCAGGACGTGAGGGGATCGGTACATGAGGGGATCAGGACGTGAGGGGGTCAGGACGTGAGAGGGTCAGGACGTGGGAGGGTCAGGATGTTAGGGGGTCAGGACTTGAGAGGGTCAGGACGTGAGGGCGTCAGGTCGTGAGGGGGTCAGGACGTGAGGGGGTCAGGATGTGAGGGGGTCACGATGTGAGGGGATCAGGACGTGAGGGGGTCAGGACATGAGGGAGTCAGGACGTGAGAGGGTCAGGATGTGAGGGGGTCACGATGTGAGGGGATCAGGACGTGAGGGGGTCAGGACATGAGGGAGTCAGGACGTGAGAGGGTCAGGATGTGAGGGGGTCAGGACGTGAGAGAGTCAGGACGTCAGAGGGTCAGGACGTGAGGGGGTCAGGACGTGAGGGGGCCAGGACGTGAGAGGGTCAGGACGTGAGGGGATCAGGACGTGCGAGGGTCAGGACGTGAGGGGATCAGGACGTGAGGGGGTCAGGACGTGAGGGGATCAGGACGTGCGAGGGTCAGGACGTGAGGGGATCAGGACGTGAGGGGGTCAGGACGTGAGGGGGTCAGGATGTGAGAGGGTCAGTACGTGAGGGGGTCAGGACGTGAGAGGGTCATGATGTGAGGGGATCAGGACGTGAGGTGCTCAGGGTGTGAGTGGATGAGGACGTGAGGGGGTCAGGACGTGAGGGGGTCAGGACGTGAGAGGGTCAGGACGTGAGGGGATCTGGACGTGAGGGGGTCAGGACGTGAGGGGATCAGGACGTGAGGGGATCAGGACGTGAGGGGATCCGGATGTGAGGGGGTCAGGACTTGAGAGGGTCAGTACGTGAGAGGTTCTGGACGTGAGAGGGTCAGGACATGAGAGGGTCAGGACGTGAGAGGGTCAGGACGTGAGGGGGTCAGGACGTGAGAGGGTCAGGACGTGAGGGGATCAGGACGTGAGGGGGTCAGGACGTGAGAGGTTCAGGACGTGAGAGGGTCAGGATGTGAGGGGGTCAGGACGTGAGGGGATCAGGACGTGAGGGGATCAGGACGTGAGAGAGTCAGGACGAGAGAGAGTCAGGACGTGAGGGCGTCAGGATGTGAGAGAGTCAGGACGTGAGAGGGTCAGGACCTGAGGGGGTCAGGACGTGAGGGGGTCAGGATGTGAGGAGGTCAGGACGTGAGGGGGTCAGGACATGAGGGGGTCAGGATGTGAGAGAGTCAGGACGTGAGAGGGTCGGGATGTGAGTGGGTCAGAACGTGAGGGGGTCAGGACATGAGGAGGTCAGGACGTGAGGGGGTCAGGACATGAGGGGGTCAGGATGTGAGGGTATCAGGACGTGAGGGGGTCAGGACGTGAGGGGGTCAGGACGGGAGGGGATCAGGATGTGAGAGAGTCAGGACGTGAGAGGGTCAGGATGTTAGAGGGTCAGGACTTGAGGGAATCAGGACGTGTGGGGTACAGGACGTGAGGGGGTCAGGATGTGAGAGGGTCAGGACGTGAGGGAATCAGGACGTGTGGGGTACAGGACGTGAGGGGATCAGGACGTGAGGGGATCAGGACGTGAGGGGATCCGGATGTGAGGTGGTCAGGACTTGAGAGGGTCAGTACGTGAGAGGTTCTGGACGTGAGAGGGTCAGGACATGAGAGGGTCAGGACGTGAGAGGGTCAGGACGTGAGGGGGTCAGGACGTGAGAGGGTCAGGACGTGAGGGGATCAGGACGTTAGGGGGTCAGGACGTGAGAGGTTCAGGACGTGAGAGGGTCAGGATGTGAGGGGGTCAGGACGTGAGGGGATCACACGTGAGGGGATCAGGACGTGAGAGAGTCAGGACGAGAGAGGGTCAGGACGTGAGGGCGTCAGGATGTGAGAGAGTCAGGACGTGAGGGGGTCAGGACGTGAGGGGGTCAGGACGTGAGACAGTCAGGACGTGAGAGGGTCAGGACCTGAGGGGGTCAGGACGTGAGGGGGTCACGACGTGAGGGGATCAGGACGTGAGGGGGTCAGGACGTGAGGGTGTCAGGGCGTGAGGGGATCAGGACGTGAGGGGGTCCGGACGGGAGGGGGTCAGGACGTGAGGGGATCAGGACGTGAGGGGGTCAGGATGTGAGGGGGTCAGGACGTGAGAGAGTCAGGACGTCAGAGGGTCAGGACGTGAGGGGGTCAGGACGTGAGGGGGCCAGGACGTGAGAGGGTCAGGACGTGCGGGGATCAGGACGTGCGAGGGTCAGGACGTGAGGGGATCAGGACGTGAGGGGGTCAGGACGTGAGGGGGTCAGGATGTGAGAGGGTCAGTACGTGAGGGGGTCAGGACGTGAGAGGGTCAGGATGTGAGGGGATCAGGACGTGAGGTGCTCAGGGTGTGAGTGGATGAGGACGTGAGGGGGTCAGGACGTGAGGGGGTCAGGACGTGAGAGGGTCAGGACGTGAGGGGATCTGGACGTGAGGGGGTCAGGACGTGAGGGGATCAGGACGTGAGGGGATCAGGACGTGAGGGGATCCGGATGTGAGGGGGTCAGGACTTGAGAGGGTCAGTACGTGAGAGGTTCTGGACGTGAGAGGGTCAGGACATGAGAGGGTCAGGACGTGAGAGGGTCAGAACGTGAGGGGGTCAGGACGTGAGAGGGTCAGGACGTGAGGGGATCAGGACGTGAGGGGGTCAGGACGTGAGAGGTTCAGGACGTGAGAGGGTCAGGATGTGAGGGGGTCAGGACGTGAGGGGATCAGGACGTGAGGGGATCAGGACGTGAGAGAGTCAGGACGAGAGAGGGTCAGGACGTGAGGGCGTCAGGATGTGAGAGAGTCAGGACGTGAGGGGGTCAGGACGTGAGGGGGTCAGGACGTGAGAGAGTCAGGACGTGAGAGGGTCAGGACCTGAGGGGGTCAGGACGTGAGGGGGTCACGACGTGAGGGGATCAGGACGTGAGGGGGTCAGGACGTGAGGGTGTCAGGGCGTGAGGGGATCAGGACGTGAGGGGGTCCGGACGGGAGGGGGTCAGGACGTGAGGGGATCAGGACGTGAGGGGGTCAGGATGTGAGGGGGTCAGGACGTGAGAGAGTCAGGACGTCAGAGGGTCAGGACGTGAGGGGGTCAGGACGTGAGGGGGCCAGGACGTGAGAGGGTCAGGACGTGAGGGGATCAGGACGTGCGAGGGTCAGGACGTGAGGGGATCAGGACGTGAGGGGGTCAGGACGTGAGGGGGTCAGGATGTGAGAGGGTCAGTACGTGAGGGGGTCAGGACGTGAGAGGGTCAGGATGTGAGGGGATCAGGACGTGAGGTGCTCAGGGTGTGAGTGGATGAGGACGTGAGGGGGTCAGGACGTGAGGGGGTCAGGACGTGAGAGGGTCAGGACGTGAGGGGATCTGGACGTGAGGGGGTCAGGACGTGAGGGGATCAGGACGTGAGGGGATCAGGACGTGAGGGGATCCGGATGTGAGGGGGTCAGGACTTGAGAGGGTCAGTACGTGAGAGGTTCTGGACGTGAGAGGGTCAGGACATGAGAGGGTCAGGACGTGAGAGGGTTAGGACGTGAGGGGGTCAGGACGTGAGAGGGTCAGGACGTGAGGGGATCAGGACGTGAGGGGGTCAGGACGTGAGAGGTTCAGGACGTGAGAGGGTCAGGATGTGAGGGGGTCAGGACGTGAGGGGATCAGGACGTGAGGGGATCAGGACGTGAGAGAGTCAGGACGAGAGAGGGTCAGGACGTGAGGGCGTCAGGATGTGAGAGAGTCAGGACGTGAGAGGGTCAGGACGTGAGGGTGTCAGGACGTGAGGGGATCAGGACGTGAGGGGATCAGGACGTGAGAGGGTCAGGACGTGAGGGGGTCAGGACGTGAGGGGGTCAGGACGTGAGAGAGTCAGGACGTGAGAGGGTCAGGACCTGAGGGGGTCAGGACGTGAGGGGGTCACGACGTGAGGGGATCAGGACGTGAGGGGGTCAGGACGTGAGGGTGTCAGGGCGTGAGGGGATCAGGACGTGAGGGCGTCCGGACGGGAGGGGGTCAGGACGTGAGGGGATCGGGACGTGAGGGGGTCAGGACGTGAGGTGATCAGGACGTGAGGGGGTCAGGACGTGATTGGGTCAGGTCATGAGTGGATCAGGACGTGAGGGGGTCAGGACGTGAGGGGGTCAGGAAGTGAGGGGATCAGGACCTGTGGGGGTCAGAACGTGAGGGGGTCAGTTCGTAAGTGGATCAGGACGTGAGGGGGTCAGGACATTAAGGGGTCAGGACGTGAGAGGGTCAGGACGTGAGGGGAACAGGACGTGAGGGGATCAGGCCATGAGCGAGTCAGGACGTGAGTGGTTCAGGACGTGAGGGGGTCAGGATGTGAGGGGATCAGGACGTGAGGGGGTCAGGACGTGAGAGGATCAGGACGTGAGGGAATCAGGACGTGTGGGGTACAGGACGTGAGGGGGTCAGTATGTGAGGGGGTCAGGTCGTGAGTGGGTCAGGGCCTGAGGGTATCAGGACGTGAGAGGGTCAGGACGTGAGGGCGTCAGGACGTGAGGGGATCAGGACGTGAGAGGGTCAGGACGTGAGGGCGTCAGGACGTGAGAGGGTCGGGATGTGAGTGGGTCAGAACGTGAGGGGGTCAGGACATGAGGAGGTCAGGACGTGAGGGGGTCAGGACATGAGGGGGTCAGGATGTGAGGGTATCAGGACGTGAGGGGGTCAGGACGTGAGGGGGTCAGGACGGGAGGGGATCAGGATGTGAGAGAGTCAGGACGTGAGAGGGTCAGGATGTTAGAGGGTCAGGACTTGAGGGAATCAGGACGTGTGGGGTACAGGACGTGAGGGGGTCAGGATGTGAGAGGGTCAGGACGTGAGGGAATCAGGACGTGTGGGGTACAGGACGTGAGGGGGTCAGGACGTGAGGGGGCCAGGACGTGAGAGGGTCAGGACGTGAGGGGATCAGGACGTGCTAGGGTCAGGACGTGAGGGGATCAGGACGTGAGGGGGTCAGGACGTGAGGGGGTCAGGATGTGAGAGGGTCAGTACGTGAGGGGGTCAGGACGTGAGAGGGTCAGGATGTGAGGGGATCAGGACGTGAGGTGCTCAGGGTGTGAGTGGATGAGGACGTGAGGGGGTCAGGACGTGAGGGGGTCAGGACGTGAGAGGGTCAGGACGTGAGGGGATCTGGACGTGAGGGGGTCAGGACGTGAGGGGATCAGGACGTGAGGGGATCAGGACGTGAGGGGATCCGGATGTGAGGGGGTCAGGACTTGAGAGGGTCAGTACGTGAGAGGTTCTGGACGTGAGAGGGTCAGGACATGAGAGGGTCAGGACGTGAGAGGGTTAGGACGTGAGGGGGTCAGGACGTGAGAGGGTCAGGACGTGAGGGGATCAGGACGTGAGGGGGTCAGGACGTGAGAGGTTCAGGACGTGAGAGGGTCAGGATGTGAGGGGGTCAGGACGTGAGGGGATCAGGACGTGAGGGGATCAGGACGTGAGAGAGTCAGGACGAGAGAGGGTCAGGACGTGAGGGCGTCAGGATGTGAGAGAGTCAGGACGTGAGAGGGTCAGGACGTGAGGGTGTCAGGACGTGAGGGGATCAGGACGTGAGGGGATCAGGACGTGAGAGGGTCAGGACGTGAGGGGGTCAGGACGTGAGGGGGTCAGGACGTGAGAGAGTCAGGACGTGAGAGGGTCAGGACCTGAGGGGGTCAGGACGTGAGGGGGTCACGACGTGAGGGGATCAGGACGTGAGGGGGTCAGGACGTGAGGGTGTCAGGGCGTGAGGGGATCAGGACGTGAGGGGGTCCGGACGGGAGGGGGTCAGGACGTGAGGGGATCGGGACGTGAGGGGGTCAGGACGTGAGGTGATCAGGACGTGAGGGGGTCAGGACGTGATTGGGTCAGGTCATGAGTGGATCAGGACGTGAGGGGGTCAGGACGTGAGGGGGTCAGGAAGTGAGGGGATCAGGACCTGTGGGGGTCAGAACGTGAGGGGGTCAGTTCGTAAGTGGATCAGGACGTGAGGGGGTCAGGACATTAAGGGGTCAGGACGTGAGAGGGTCAGGACGTGAGGGGAACAGGACGTGAGGGGATCAGGACATGAGCGAGTCAGGACGTGAGTGGTTCAGGACGTGAGGGGGTCAGGATGTGAGGGGATCA
Source organism: Scyliorhinus torazame (assembly GCF_047496885.1). Classification (NCBI taxonomy): domain Eukaryota; kingdom Metazoa; phylum Chordata; class Chondrichthyes; order Carcharhiniformes; family Scyliorhinidae; genus Scyliorhinus; species Scyliorhinus torazame. Next base: position 93,916,552 of record NC_092726.1, on the reverse strand, counting down.
GGACGTGAGGGGGTCAGGACGTGAGAGGATCAGGACGTGAGGGAATCAGGACGTGTGGGGTACAGGACGTGAGGGGGTCAGTATGTGAGGGGGTCAGGTCGTGAGTGGGTCAGGGCCTGAGGGTATCAGGACGTGAGAGGGTCAGGACGTGAGGGCGTCAGGACGTGAGGGGATCAGGACGTGAGAGGGTCAGGACGTGAGGGCGTCAGGACGTGAGAGGGTCGGGATGTGAGTGGGTCAGAACGTGAGGGGGTCAGGACATGAGGAGGTCAGGACGTGAGGGGGTCAGGACATGAGGGGGTCAGGATGTGAGGGTATCAGGACGTGAGGGGGTCAGGACGTGAGGGGGTCAGGACGGGAGGGGATCAGGATGTGAGAGAGTCAGGACGTGAGAGGGTCAGGATGTTAGAGGGTCAGGACTTGAGGGAATCAGGACGTGTGGGGTACAGGACGTGAGGGGGTCAGGATGTGAGAGGGTCAGGACGTGAGGGAATCAGGACGTGTGGGGTACAGGACGTGAGGGGATCAGGACGTGAGGGGATCAGGACGTGAGGGGATCCGGATGTGAGGGGGTCAGGACTTGAGAGGGTCAGTACGTGAGAGGTTCTGGACGTGAGAGGGTCAGGACATGAGAGGGTCAGGACGTGAGAGGGTCAGGACGTGAGGGGGTCAGGACGTGAGAGGGTCAGGACGTGAGGGGATCAGGACGTGAGGGGGTCAGGACGTGAGAGGTTCAGGACGTGAGAGGGTCAGGATGTGAGGGGGTCAGGACGTGAGGGGATCAGGACGTGAGGGGATCAGGACGTGAGAGAGTCAGGACGAGAGAGGGTCAGGACGTGAGGGCGTCAGGATGTGAGAGAGTCAGGACGTGAGGGGGTCAGGACGTGAGGGGGTCAGGACGTGAGACAGTCAGGACGTGAGAGGGTCAGGACCTGAGGGGGTCAGGACGTGAGGGGGTCACGACGTGAGGGGATCAGGACGTGAGGGGGTCAGGACGTGAGGGTGTCAGGGCGTGAGGGGATCACGACGTGAGGGGGTCCGGACGGGAGGGGGTCAGGACGTGAGGGGATCAGGATGTGAGGGGGTCAGGATGTGAGGGGGTCAGGACGTGAGAGAGTCAGGACGTCAGAGGGTCAGGACGTGAGGGGGTCAGGACGTGAGGGGGCCAGGACGTGAGAGGGTCAGGACGTGCGGGGATCAGGACGTGCGAGGGTCAGGACGTGAGGGGATCAGGACGTGAGGGGGTCAGGATGTGAGGGGGTCAGGATGTGAGAGGGTCAGTACGTGAGGGGGTCAGGACGTGAGAGGGTCAGGATGTGAGGGGATCAGGACGTGAGGTGCTCAGGGTGTGAGTGGATGAGGACGTGAGGGGGTCAGGACGTGAGGGGGTCAGGACGTGAGAGGGTCAGGACGTGAGGGGATCTGGACGTGAGGGGGTCAGGACGTGAGGGGATCAGGACGTGAGGGGATCAGGACGTGAGGGGATCCGGATGTGAGGGGGTCAGGACTTGAGAGGGTCAGTACGTGAGAGGTTCTGGACGTGAGAGGGTCAGGACATGAGAGGGTCAGGACGTGAGAGGGTTAGGACGTGAGGGGGTCAGGACGTGAGAGGGTCAGGACGTGAGGGGATCAGGACGTGAGGGGGTCAGGACGTGAGAGGTTCAGGACGTGAGAGGGTCAGGATGTGAGGGGGTCAGGACGTGAGGGGATCAGGACGTGAGGGGATCAGGACGTGAGAGAGTCAGGACGAGAGAGGGTCAGGACGTGAGGGCGTCAGGATGTGAGAGAGTCAGGACGTGAGAGGGTCAGGACGTGAGGGGGTCAGGACGTGAGGGGATCAGGACGTGAGGGGATCAGGACGTGAGAGGGTCAGGACGTGAGGGGGTCAGGACGTGAGGGGGTCAGGACGTGAGAGAGTCAGGACGTGAGAGGGTCAGGACCTGAGGGGGTCAGGACGTGAGGGGGTCACGACGTGAGGGGATCAGGACGTGAGGGGGTCAGGACGTGAGGGTGTCAGGGCGTGAGGGGATCAGGACGTGAGGGGGTCCGGACGGGAGGGGGTCAGGACGTGAGGGGATCGGGACGTGAGGGGGTCAGGACGTGAGGTGATCAGGACGTGAGGGGGTCAGGACGTGATTGGGTCAGGTCATGAGTGGATCAGGACGTGAGGGGGTCAGGACGTGAGGGGGTCAGGAAGTGAGGGGATCAGGACCTGTGGGGGTCAGAACGTGAGGGGGTCAGTTCGTAAGTGGATCAGGACGTGAGGGGGTCAGGACATTAAGGGGTCAGGACGTGAGAGGGTCAGGACGTGAGGGGAACAGGACGTGAGGGGATCAGGACATGAGCGAGTCAGGACGTGAGTGGTTCAGGACGTGAGGGGGTCAGGATGTGAGGGGATCAGGACGTGAGGGGGTCAGGACGTGAGAGGATCAGGACGTGAGGGAATCAGGACGTGTGGGGTACAGGACGTGAGGGGGTCAGTATGTGAGGGGGTCAGGTCGTGAGTGGGTCAGGGCCTGAGGGTATCAGGACGTGAGAGGGTCAGGACGTGAGGGCGTCAGGACGTGAGGGGATCAGGACGTGAGAGGGTCAGGACGTGAGGGCGTCAGGACGTGAGAGGGTCGGGATGTGAGTGGGTCAGAACGTGAGGGGGTCAGGACATGAGGAGGTCAGGACGTGAGGGGGTCAGGACATGAGGGGGTCAGGATGTGAGGGTATCAGGACGTGAGGGGGTCAGGACGTGAGGGGGTCAGGACGGGAGGGGATCAGGATGTGAGAGAGTCAGGACGTGAGAGGGTCAGGATGTTAGAGGGTCAGGACTTGAGGGAATCAGGACGTGTGGGGTACAGGACGTGAGGGGGTCAGGATGTGAGAGGGTCAGGACGTGAGGGAATCAGGACGTGTGGGGTACAGGACGTGAGGGGATCAGGACGTGAGGGGATCAGGACGTGAGGGGATCCGGATGTGAGGGGGTCAGGACTTGAGAGGGTCAGTACGTGAGAGGTTCTGGACGTGAGAGGGTCAGGACATGAGAGGGTCAGGACGTGAGAGGGTCAGGACGTGAGGGGGTCAGGACGTGAGAGGGTCAGGATGTGAGGGGATCAGGACGTGAGGGGGTCAGGACATGAGAGGGTCAGGACGTGAGAGGGTCAGGACGTGAGGGGATCAGGACGTGAGGGGGTCAGGACGTGAGAGGTTCAGGACGTGAGAGGGTCAGGATGTGAGGGGGTCAGGACGTGAGGGGATCAGGACGTGAGGGGATCAGGACGTGAGAGAGTCAGGACGAGAGAGGGTCAGGACGTGAGGGTGTCAGGATGTGAGAGAGTCAGGACGTGAGGGGGTCAGGACGTGAGGGGGTCAGGACGTGAGACAGTCAGGACGTGAGAGGGTCAGGACCTGAGGGGGTCAGGACGTGAGGGGGTCACGACGTGAGGGGATCAGGACGTGAGGGGGTCAGGACGTGAGGGTGTCAGGGCGTGAGGGGATCAGGACGTGAGGGGGTCCGGACGGGAGGGGGTCAGGACGTGAGGGGATCAGGACGTGAGGGGGTCAGGATGTGAGGGGGTCAGGACGTGAGAGAGTCAGGACGTCAGAGGGTCAGGACGTGAGGGGGTCAGGACGTGAGGGGGCCAGGACGTGAGAGGGTCAGGACGTGCGGGGATCAGGACGTGCGAGGGTCAGGACGTGAGGGGATCAGGACGTGAGGGGGTCAGGACGTGAGGGGGTCAGGATGTGAGAGGGTCAGTACGTGAGGGGGTCAGGACGTGAGAGGGTCAGGATGTGAGGGGATCAGGACGTGAGGTGCTCAGGGTGTGAGTGGATGAGGACGTGAGGGGGTCAGGACGTGAGGGGGTCAGGACGTGAGAGGGTCAGGACGTGAGGGGATCTGGTCGTGAGGGGGTCAGGACGTGAGGGGATCAGGACGTGAGGGGATCAGGACGTGAGGGGATCCGGATGTGAGGGGGTCAGGACTTGAGAGGGTCAGTACGTGAGAGGTTCTGGACGTGAGAGGGTCAGGACATGAGAGGGTCAGGACGTGAGAGGGTCAGGACGTGAGGGGGTCAGGACGTGAGAGGGTCAGGACGTGAGGGGATCAGGACGTGAGGGGGTCAGGACGTGAGAGGTTCAGGACGTGAGAGGGTCAGGATGTGAGGGGGTCAGGACGTGAGGGGATCAGGACGTGAGGGGATCAGGACGTGAGAGAGTCAGGACGAGAGAGGGTCAGGACGTGAGGGCGTCAGGATGTGAGAGAGTCAGGACGTGAGGGGGTCAGGACGTGAGGGGGTCAGGACGTGAGAGAGTCAGGACGTGAGAGGGTCAGGACCTGAGGGGGTCAGGACGTGAGGGGGTCACGACGTGAGGGGATCAGGACGTGAGGGGGTCAGGACGTGAGGGTGTCAGGGCGTGAGGGGATCAGGACGTGAGGGGGTCCGGACGGGAGGGGGTCAGGACGTGAGGGGATCAGGACGTGAGGGGGTCAGGATGTGAGGGGATCAGGACGTGAGAGGGTCAGGATGTGAGGGGGTCAGGACGTGAGAGAGTCAGGACGTCAGAGGGTCAGGACGTGAGGGGGTCAGGACGTGAGGGGGCCAGGACGTGAGAGGGTCAGGACGTGAGGGGATCAGGACGTGCGAGGGTCAGGACGTGAGGGGATCAGGACGTGAGGGGGTCAGGACGTGAGGGGGTCAGGATGTGAGAGGGTCAGTACGTGAGGGGGTCAGGACGTGAGAGGGTCAGGATGTGAGGGGATCAGGACGTGAGGTGCTCAGGGTGTGAGTGGATGAGGACGTGAGGGGGTCAGGACGTGAGGGGGTCAGGACGGGAGAGGGTCAGGACGTGAGGGGATCTGGACGTGAGGGGGTCAGGACGTGAGGGGATCAGGACGTGAGGGGATCAGGACGTGAGGGGATCCGGATGTGAGGGGGTCAGGACTTGAGAGGGTCAGTACGTGAGAGGTTCTGGACGTGAGAGGGTCAGGACATGAGAGGGTCAGGACGTGAGAGGGTTAGGACGTGAGGGGGTCAGGACGTGAGAGGGTCAGGACGTGAGGGGATCAGGACGTGAGGGGGTCAGGACGTGAGAGGTTCAGGACGTGAGAGGGTCAGGATGTGAGGGGGTCAGGACGTGAGGGGATCAGGACGTGAGGGGATCAGGACGTGAGAGAGTCAGGACGAGAGAGGGTCAGGACGTGAGGGCGTCAGGATGTGAGAGAGTCAGGACGTGAGAGGGTCAGGACGTGAGGGTGTCAGGACGTGAGGGGATCAGGACGTGAGGGGATCAGGACGTGAGAGGGTCAGGACGTGAGGGGGTCAGGACGTGAGGTGGTCAGGACGTGAGAGAGTCAGGACGTGAGAGGGTCAGGACCTGAGGGGGTCAGGACGTGAGGGGGTCACGACGTGAGGGGATCAGGACGTGAGGGGGTCAGGACGTGAGGGTGTCAGGGCGTGAGGGGATCAGGACGTGAGGGGGTCCGGACGGGAGGGGGTCAGGACGTGAGGGGATCGGGACGTGAGGGGGTCAGGACGTGAGGTGATCAGGACGTGAGGGGGTCAGGACGTGATTGGGTCAGGTCATGAGTGGATCAGGACGTGAGGGGGTCAGGACGTGAGGGGGTCAGGAAGTGAGGGGATCAGGACCTGTGGGGGTCAGAACGTGAGGGGGTCAGTTCGTAAGTGGATCAGGACGTGAGGGGGTCAGGACATTAAGGGGTCAGGACGTGAGAGGGTCAGGACGTGAGGGGAACAGGACGTGAGGGGATCAGGACATGAGCGAGTCAGGACGTGAGTGGTTCAGGACGTGAGGGGGTCAGGATGTGAGGGGATCAGGACGTGAGGGGGTCAGGACGTGAGAGGATCAGGACGTGAGGGAATCAGGACGTGTGGGGTACAGGACGTGAGGGGGTCAGTATGTGAGGCGGTCAGGTCGTGAGTGGGTCAGGGCCTGAGGGTATCAGGACGTGAGAGGGTCAGGACGTGAGGGCGTCAGGACGTGAGGGGATCAGGACGTGAGAGGGTCAGGACGTGAGGGCGTCAGGACGTGAGAGGGTCGGGATGTGAGTGGGTCAGAACGTGAGGGGGTCAGGACATGAGGAGATCAGGACGTGAGGGGGTCAGGACATGAGGGGGTCAGGATGTGAGGGTATCAGGACGTGAGGGGGTCAGGACGTGAGGGGGTCAGGACGGGAGGGGATCAGGATGTGAGAGAGTCAGGACGTGAGAGGGTCAGGATGTTAGAGGGTCAGGACTTGAGGGAATCAGGACGTGTGGGGTACAGGACGTGAGGGGGTCAGGATGTGAGAGGGTCAGGACGTGAGGGAATCAGGACGTGTGGGGTACAGGACGTGAGGGGATCAGGACGTGAGGGGATCAGGACGTGAGGGGATCCGGATGTGAGGGGGTCAGGACTTGAGAGGGTCAGTACGTGAGAGGTTCTGGACGTGAGAGGGTCAGGACATGAGAGGGTCAGGACGTGAGAGGGTCAGGACGTGAGGGGGTCAGGACGTGAGAGGGTCAGGACGTGAGGGGATCAGGACGTGAGGGGGTCAGGACGTGAGAGGTTCAGGACGTGAGAGGGTCAGGATGTGAGGGGGTCAGGACGTGAGGGGATCAGGACGTGAGGGGATCAGGACGTGAGAGAGTCAGGACGAGAGAGGGTCAGGACGTGAGGGCGTCAGGATGTGAGAGAGTCAGGACGTGAGGGGGTCAGGACGTGAGGGGGTCAGGACGTGAGACAGTCAGGACGTGAGAGGGTCAGGACCTGAGGGGGTCAGGACGTGAGGGGGTCACGACGTGAGGGGATCAGGACGTGAGGGGGTCAGGACGTGAGGGTGTCAGGGCGTGAGGGGATCAGGACGTGAGGGGGTCCGGACGGGAGTGGGTCAGGACGTGAGGGGATCAGGACGTGAGGGGGTCAGGATGTGAGGGGGTCAGGACGTGAGAGAGTCAGGACGTCAGAGGGTCAGGACGTGAGGGGGTCAGGACGTGAGGGGGCCAGGACGTGAGAGGGTCAGGACGTGCGGGGATCAGGACGTGCGAGGGTCAGGACGTGAGGGGATCAGGACGTGAGGGGGTCAGGACGTGAGGGGGTCAGGATGTGAGAGGGTCAGTACGTGAGGGGGTCAGGACGTGAGAGGGTCAGGATGTGAGGGGATCAGGACGTGAGGTGCTCAGGGTGTGAGTGGATGAGGACGTGAGGGGGTCAGGACGTGAGGGGGTCAGGACGTGAGAGGGTCAGGACGTGAGGGGATCTGGACGTGAGGGGGTCAGGACGTGAGGGGATCAGGACGTGAGGGGATCAGGACGTGAGGGGATCCGGATGTGAGGGGGTCAGGACTTGAGAGGGTCAGTACGTGAGAGGTTCTGGACGTGAGAGGGTCAGGACATGAGAGGGTCAGGACGTGAGAGGGTTAGGACGTGAGGGGGTCAGGACGTGAGAGGGTCAGGACGTGAGGGGATCAGGACGTGAGGGGGTCAGGACGTGAGAGGTTCAGGACGTGAGAGGGTCAGGATGTGAGGGGGTCAGGACGTGAGGGGATCAGGACGTGAGGGGATCAGGACGTGAGAGAGTCAGGACGAGAGAGGGTCAGGACGTGAGGGCGTCAGGATGTGAGAGAGTCAGGACGTGAGAGGGTCAGGACGTGAGGGGGTCAGGACGTGAGGGGATCAGGACGTGAGGGGATCAGGACGTGAGAGGGTCAGGACGTGAGGGGGTCAGGACGTGAGGGGGTCAGGACGTGAGAGAGTCAGGACGTGAGAGGGTCAGGACCTGAGGGGGTCAGGACGTGAGGGGGTCACGACGTGAGGGGATCAGGACGTGAGGGGGTCAGGACGTGAGGGTGTCAGGGCGTGAGGGGATCAGGACGTGAGGGGGTCCGGACGGGAGGGGGTCAGGACGTGAGGGGATCGGGACGTGAGGGGGTCAGGACGTGAGGTGATCAGGACGTGAGGGGGTCAGGACGTGATTGGGTCAGGTCATGAGTGGATCAGGACGTGAGGGGGTCAGGACGTGAGGGGGTCAGGAAGTGAGGGGATCAGGACCTGTGGGGGTCAGAACGTGAGGGGGTCAGTTCGTAAGTGGATCAGGACGTGAGGGGGTCAGGACATTAAGGGGTCAGGACGTGAGAGGGTCAGGACGTGAGGGGAACAGGACGTGAGGGGATCAGGACATGAGCGAGTCAGGACGTGAGTGGTTCAGGACGTGAGGGGGTCAGGATGTGAGGGGATCAGGACGTGAGGGGGTCAGGACGTGAGAGGATCAGGACGTGAGGGAATCAGGACGTGTGGGGTACAGGACGTGAGGGGGTCAGTATGTGAGGGGGTCAGGTCGTGAGTGGGTCAGGGCCTGAAGGTATCAGGACGTGAGAGGGTCAGGACGTGAGGGCGTCAGGACGTGAGGGGATCAGGACGTGAGAGGGTCAGGACGTGAGGGCGTCAGGACGTGAGAGGGTCGGGATGTGAGTGGGTCAGAACGTGAGGGGGTCAGGACATGAGGAGGTCAGGACGTGAGGGGGTCAGGACATGAGGGGGTCAGGATGTGAGGGTATCAGGACGTGAGGGGGTCAGGACGTGAGGGGGTCAGGACGGGAGGGGATCAGGATGTGAGAGAGTCAGGACGTGAGAGGGTCAGGATGTTAGAGGGTCAGGACTTGAGGGAATCAGGACGTGTGGGGTACAGGACGTGAGGGGGTCAGGATGTGAGAGGGTCAGGACGTGAGGGAATCAGGACGTGTGGGGTACAGGACGTGAGGGGGTCAGGACGTGAGAGGATCAGGACTTGAGGGAATCAGGACGTGTGGGGTACAGGACGTGAGGGGGTCAGGATGTGAGAGGGTCAGGACGTGAGGGGGTCAGGTCGTGAGTGGGTCAGGGCGTGAGTGGATCAGGATGTGAGAGGGTCAGGACGTGAGGGGGTCAGGTCGTGAGTGGGTCAGGGCGTGAGGGGGACAGGACGTGAGAGGGTCAGGATGTGAGGGGGCCAGGGCGTGAGGGGATCAGGACATGAGGGAGTCAGGTCGTGAGGGGGTCAGGACGTGAGGGGGTCAGTACGTGAGAGGGTCAGGATGTGAGGGGGTCACGATGTGAGGGGATCAGGACGTGAGGGGGTCAGAACATGAGGGAGTCAGGACGTGAGAGGGTCAGGATGTGAGGGGGTCAGGACGTGAGAGAGTCAGGACGTGAGAGGGTCAGGACGTGAGGGGGTCAGGACGTGAGGGGGCCAGGACGTGAGGGGGTCAGGACGTGAGGGGATCGGTACATGAGGGGATCAGGACGTGAGGGGGTCAGGACGTGACGGGGTCAGGATGTGAGAGGGTCAGGACGTGAGGGGGTCAGGTCGTGAGTGGGTCAGGGCGTGAGGGGGTCAGGACGTGAGAGGGTCAGGATGTGAGGAGATCAGGATGTGAGGGGATCAGGACGTGAGGGGGTCAGGACGTGAGGGGGTCAGGAGGTGAGGTGATCTGGACGTGAGGGGGTCAGGACGTGAGGTGATCTGGACGTGACGGGGTCAGGACGTGTGGGGATCTGGACGTGAGGGGGTCAGGACGTGAGAGGATCAGGACGTGAGGGGATCAGGACGTGAGGGATCCGGATGTGAGGGGGTCAGGACGTGAGAGGGTCAGGACGTGAGAGGGTCAGGATGTTAGGGGGTCAGGACGTGAGAGGGTCAGGATGTGAGGGGTTCACGATGTGAGGGGTTCAGGACGTGAGGGCGTCAGGACGTGAGGGGGTCAGGACATGAGAGATTCAGGACGTGAGTTGGTCAGGATGTGAGAGGATCAAGACGTGAGGGGGTCAGGTCATGAGTGGATGAGGACGTGTGGGGGTCAGGACATGAGGGGGTCAGAAAGCGAGGGGATCAGGACCTGAGGGGGTCAGAACGTGAGGGGGTCAGTTCGTGAGTGGATCAGGACGTGAGGGTGTCAGGACGTGAGGGGGTCATTACGTGAGGGGGTCAGGACGTGAGGGGATCGGTACATGAGGGGATCAGGACGTGAGGGGGTCAGGACGTGAGAGGGTCAGGACGTGGGAGGGTCAGGATGTTAGGGGGTCAGGACTTGAGAGGGTCAGGACGTGAGGCCGTCAGGTCGTGAGGGGGTCAGGACGTGAGGGGGTCAGGATGTGAGGGGGTCACGATGTGAGGGGATCAGGAAGTGAGGGGGTCAGGACATGAGGGAGTCAGGACGTGAGAGGGTCAGGATGTGAGGGGGTCACGATGTGAGGGGATCAGGACGTGAGGGGGTCAGGACATGAGGGAGTCAGGACGTGAGAGGGTCAGGATGTGAGGGGGTCAGGACGTGAGAGAGTCAGGACGTGAGAGGGTCAGGACGTGAGGGGGTGAGGACGTGAGGGGGCCAGGAAGTGAGAGGGTCAGGACGTGAGGGGATCAGGACGTGCGAGGGTCAGGACGTGAGGGGATCAGGACGTGAGGGGGTCAGGACGTGAGGGGGTCAGGATGTGAGAGGGTCAGTACGTGAGGGGGTCAGGACGTGAGAGGGTCAGGATGTGAGGGGATCAGGACGTGAGGTGCTCAGGGTGTGAGTGGATGAGGACGTGAGGGGGTCAGGACGTGAGGGGGTCAGGACGTGAGAGGGTCAGGACGTGAGGGGATCTGGACGTGAGGGGGTCAGGACGTGAGGGGATCAGGACGTGAGGGGATCAGGATGTGAGGGGATCCGGATGTGAGGGGGTCAGCACTTGAGAGGGTCAGTACGTGAGAGGTTCAGGACGTGAGAGGGTCAGGACGTGAGAGGGTCAGGACGTGAGGGGGTCAGGACGTGAGAGGGTCAGGACGTGAGAGGTTCAGGACGTGAGAGGGTCAGGATGTAAGGGGGTCAGGACGTGAGGGGATCAGGACGTGAGGGGATCAGGACGTGAGAGAGTCAGGACGAGAGAGGGTCAGGACGTGAGGGCGTCAGGATGTGAGAGAGTCAGGACGTGAGGGCGTCAGGATGTGAGAGAGTCAGGACGTGAGAGGGTCAGGACGTGAGGGGGTCAGGACGTGAGAGGATAAGGACGTGAGGGGATCAGGACGTGAGAGGGTCAGGACGTGAGGGGGCCAGGACGTGAGAGGGTCAGGACGTGAGGGCGTCAGGATGTGAGAGAGTCAGGACGTGAGAGGGTCAGGATGTGAGGGGGTCAGGACGTGAGAGGATAAGGACGTGAGGGGATCAGGACGTGAGAGGGTCAGGACGTGAGGGGGTCAGGACGTGAGGGGGTCAGGACGTGAGAGAGTCAGGACGTGAGAGGGTCAGGACCTGAGGGGGTCAGGACGTGAGGGGGTCAGGACGTGAGGGGGTCAGGAAGTGAAGGGATCAGGACCTGTGGGGGTCAGAACGTGAGGGGGTCAGTTCGTAAGTGGATCAGGACGTGAGGGGGTCAGGACGTGAGGGGCTCAGGACATTAGGGGGTCAGGACGTGAGAGGGTCAGGACGTGAGGGGGTCAGGACGTGAGGGGAACAGGACGTGAGGGGATCAGGACATGAGCGAGTCAGGACGTGAGTGGTTCAGGACGTGAGGGGGTCAGGATGTGAGGGGATCAGGACGTGAGGGGGTCAGGACGTGAGAGGATCAGGACGTGAGGGAATCAGGACGTGTGGGGTACAGGACGTGAGGGGGTCAGTATGTGAGGGGGTCAGGTCGTGAGTGGGTCAGGGCGTGAGAGGGTCAGGACGTGAGGGGGTCAGGACGTGAGGGGATCAGGACGTGAGGGGATCAGGACGTTAGGGGATCAGGACGTGAGTGGGTCAGGGCGTGAGGGTATCAGGACGTGATGGGATCAGGACGTGAGGGGATCAGGACATGAGAGGATCAGGACATGAGAGGGTCAGAACGTGAGAGGGTCAGGACGTGAGGGCGTCAGGACGTGAGGGGGTCAGGATGTGAGGGGGTCAGGACGTGAGAGGGTCGGGATGTGAGTGGGTCAGAACGTGAGGGGGTCAGGACATGAGGAGGTCAGGACGTGAGGGGGTCAGGACATGAGGGGGTCAGGATGTGAGGGGGTCAGGACGTGAGGGGGTCAGGACGTGAGGGCGTCAGGACGTGAGAGGGTCGGGATGTGAGTGGGTCAGAACGTGAGGGGGTCAGGACATGAGGAGGTCAGGACGTGAGGGGGTCAGGACATGAGGGGGTCAGGATGTGAGGGGGTCAGGACGTGAGGGGGTCAGGACGTGAGGGGGACAGGACGTGTGGGGTACAGGACGTGAGGGGGTCATGACGTGAGAGGATCAGGACTTGAGGGAATCAGGACGTGTGGGGTACAGGACGTGAGGGGGTCAGGATGTGAGAGAGTCAGGACGTAAGAGGGTCAGGATGTTAGAGGGTCAGGACTTGAGGGAATCAGGACGTGTGGGGTACAGGACGTGAGGGGGTCAGGATGTGAGAGGGTCAGGACTTGCGGGAATCAGGACGTGTGGGGTACAGGACGTGAGGGGGTCAGGATGTGAGAGGGTCAGGACGTGAGGGGGTCAGGTCGTGAGTGGGTCAGGGCGTGAGGGGGTCAGGATGTGAGAGGGTCAGGACGTGAGTGGATCAGGATGTGAGAGGGTCAGGACGTGAGGGGATCAGGACGTGAGTGGGTCAGGGCGTGAGGGGGTCAGGACGTGAGAGGGTCAGGATGTGAGGGGGCCAGGGCGTGAGGGGATCAGGACATGAGGGAGTCAGGTCGTGAGGGGGTCAGGACGTGAGGGGGTCAGGATGTGAGGGGGTCAGGATGTGAGAGGGTCAGGACGTGAGAGAGTCAGGACGAGAGAGGGTCGGGACGTGAGGGCGTCAGGATGTGAGAGAGTCAGGACGTGAGAGGGTCAGGACGTGAGGGGGTCAGGACGTGAGGGGATCAGGACGTGAGGGGATCAGGACGTGAGAGGGTCAGGACGTGAGGGGGTCAGGATGTCAGGGGGTCAGGACCTGAGAGAGTCAGGACGTGAGAGGGTCAGGACCTGAGGGGGTCAGGACGTGAGGGGGTCACGACGTGAGGGGATCAGGACGTGAGGGGATCAGGACGTGAGGGGGTCCGGACGGGAGTGGGTCAGGACGTGAGGGGATCAGGACGTGAGGGCGTCAGGATGTGAGAGAGTCAGGACGTGAGGGCGTCAGGATGTGAGAGAGTCAGGACGTGAGAGGGTCAGGACGTGAGGGGGTCAGGACGTGAGAGGATAAGGACGTGAGGGGATCAGGACGTGAGAGGGTCAGGACGTGAGGGGGCCAGGACGTGAGAGGGTCAGGACGTGAGGGCGTCAGGATGTGAGAGAGTCAGGACGTGAGAGGGTCAGGATGTGAGGGGGTCAGGACGTGAGAGGATAAGGACGTGAGGGGATCAGGACGTGAGAGGGTCAGGACGTGAGGGGGTCAGGACGTGAGGGGGTCAGGACGTGAGAGAGTCAGGACGTGAGAGGGTCAGGACCTGAGGGGGTCAGGACGTGAGGGGGTCAGGACGTGAGGGGGTCAGGAAGTGAAGGGATCAGGACCTGTGGGGGTCAGAACGTGAGGGGGTCAGTTCGTAAGTGGATCAGGACGTGAGGGGGTCAGGACGTGAGGGGCTCAGGACATTAGGGGGTCAGGACGTGAGAGGGTCAGGACGTGAGGGGGTCAGGACGTGAGGGGAACAGGACGTGAGGGGATCAGGACATGAGCGAGTCAGGACGTGAGTGGTTCAGGACGTGAGGGGGTCAGGATGTGAGGGGATCAGGACGTGAGGGGGTCAGGACGTGAGAGGATCAGGACGTGAGGGAATCAGGACGTGTGGGGTACAGGACGTGAGGGGGTCAGTATGTGAGGGGGTCAGGTCGTGAGTGGGTCAGGGCGTGAGAGGGTCAGGACGTGAGGGGGTCAGGACGTGAGGGGATCAGGACGTGAGGGGATCAGGACGTTAGGGGATCAGGACGTGAGTGGGTCAGGGCGTGAGGGTATCAGGACGTGAGTGGGTCAGGATGTGAGGGGGTCAGGTCGTGAGTGGGTCAGGGCGTGAGAGGGTCAGGACGTGAGGGGGTCAGGACGTGATGGGATCAGGACGTGAGGGGATCAGGACATGAGAGGGTCAGGACGTGAGGGGATCAGGACATGAGAGGATCAGGACATGAGAGGGTCAGAACGTGAGAGGGTCAGGACGTGAGGGCGTCAGGACGTGAGGGGGTCAGGATGTGAGGGGGTCAGGACGTGAGAGGGTCGGGATGTGAGTGGGTCAGAACGTGAGGGGGTCAGGACATGAGGAGGTCAGGACGTGAGGGGGTCAGGACATGAGGGGGTCAGGATGTGAGGGGGTCAGGACGTGAGGGGGTCAGGACGTGAGGGCGTCAGGACGTGAGAGGGTCGGGATGTGAGTGGGTCAGAACGTGAGGGGGTCAGGACATGAGGAGGTCAGGACGTGAGGGGGTCAGGACATGAGGGGGTCAGGATGTGAGGGGGTCAGGACGTGAGGGGGTCAGGACGTGAGGGGGACAGGACGTGTGGGGTACAGGACGTGAGGGGGTCAGGACGTGAGAGGATCAGGACTTGAGGGAATCAGGACGTGTGGGGTACAGGACGTGAGGGGGTCAGGATGTGAGAGAGTCAGGACGTAAGAGGGTCAGGTTGTTAGAGGGTCAGGACTTGAGGGAATCAGGACGTGTGGGGTACAGGACGTGAGGGGGTCAGGATGTGAGAGGGTCAGGACTTGCGGGAATCAGGACGTGTGGGGTACAGGACGTGAGGGGGTCAGGATGTGAGAGGGTCAGGACGTGAGGGGGTCAGGTCGTGAGTGGGTCAGGGCGTGAGGGGGTCAGGATGTGAGAGGGTCAGGACGTGAGTGGATCAGGATGTGAGAGGGTCAGGACGTGAGGGGATCAGGACGTGAGGGCATCAGGATGTGAGAGAGTCAGGACGTGAGAGGGTCAGGATGTGAGGGGGTCAGGACGTGAGAGGATAAGGACGTGAGGGGATCAGGACGTGAGAGGGTCAGGACGTGAGGGGGTCAGGACGTGAGGGGGTCAGGACGTGAGAGAGTCAGGACGTGAGAGGGTCAGGACCTGAGGGGGTCAGGACGTGAGGGGGTCAGGACGTGAGGGGGTCAGGAAGTGAAGGGATCAGGACCTGTGGGGGTCAGAACGTGAGGGGGTCAGTTCGTAAGTGGATCAGGACGTGAGGGGGTCAGGACGTGAGGGGCTCAGGACATTAGGGGGTCAGGACGTGAGAGGGTCAGGACGTGAGGGGGTCAGGACGTGAGGGGAACAGGACGTGAGGGGATCAGGACATGAGCGAGTCAGGACGTGAGTGGTTCAGGACGTGAGGGGGTCAGGATGTGAGGGGATCAGGACGTGAGGGGGTCAGGACGTGAGAGGATCAGGACGTGAGGGAATCAGGACGTGTGGGGTACAGGACGTGAGGGGGTCAGTATGTGAGGGGGTCAGGTCGTGAGTGGGTCAGGGCGTGAGAGGGTCAGGACGTGAGGGGGTCAGGACGTGAGGGGATCAGGACGTGAGGGGATCAGGACGTTAGGGGATCAGGACGTGAGTGGGTCAGGGCGTGAGGGTATCAGGACGTGATGGGATCAGGACGTGAGGGGATCAGGACATGAGAGGGTCAGGACGTGAGGGGATCAGGACATGAGAGGATCAGGACATGAGAGGGTCAGAACGTGAGAGGGTCAGGACGTGAGGGCGTCAGGACGTGAGGGGGTCAGGATGTGAGGGGGTCAGGACGTGAGAGGGTCGGGATGTGAGTGGGTCAGAACGTGAGGGGGTCAGGACATGAGGAGGTCAGGACGTGAGGGGGTCAGGACATGAGGGGGTCAGGATGTGAGGGGGTCAGGACGTGAGGGGGTCAGGACGTGAGGGCGTCAGGACGTGAGAGGGTCGGGATGTGAGTGGGTCAGAACGTGAGGGGGTCAGGACATGAGGAGGTCAGGACGTGAGGGGGTCAGGACATGAGGGGGTCAGGATGTGAGGGGGTCAGGACGTGAGGGGGTCAGGACGTGAGGGGGACAGGACGTGTGGGGTACAGGACGTGAGGGGGTCAGGACGTGAGAGGATCAGGACTTGAGGGAATCAGGACGTGTGGGGTACAGGACGTGAGGGGGTCAGGATGTGAGAGAGTCAGGACGTAAGAGCGTCAGGATGTTAGAGGGTCAGGACTTGAGGGAATCAGGACGTGTGGGGTACAGGACGTGAGGGGGTCAGGATGTGAGAGGGTCAGGACTTGCGGGAATCAGGACGTGTGGGGTACAGGACGTGAGGGGGTCAGGATGTGAGAGGGTCAGGACGTGAGGGGGTCAGGTCGTGAGTGGGTCAGGGCGTGAGGGGGTCAGGATGTGAGAGGGTCAGGACGTGAGTGGATCAGGATGTGAGAGGGTCAGGACGTGAGGGGATCAGGACGTGAGTGGGTCAGGGCGTGAGGGGGTCAGGACGTGAGAGGGTCAGGATGTGAGGGGGCCAGGGCGTGAGGGGATCAGGACATGAGGGAGTCAGGTCGTGAGGGGGTCAGGACGTGAGGGGGTCAGTACGTGAGAGGGTCAGGATGTGAGGGGGTCAGGATGTGAGAGGGTCAGGACGTGAGAGAGTCAGGACGAGAGAGGGTCAGGACGTGAGGGCGTCAGGATGTGAGAGAGTCAGGACGTGAGAGGGTCAGGACGTGAGGGGGTCAGGACGTGAGGGGATCAGGACGTGAGGGGATCAGGACGTGAGAGGGTCAGGACGTGAGGGGGTCAGGATGTGAGGGGGTCAGGACCTGAGAGAGTCAGGACGTGAGAGGGTCAGGACCTGAGGGGGTCAGGACGTGAGGGGGTCACGACGTGAGGGGATCAGGACGTGAGGGGATCAGGACGTGAGGGGGTCCGGACGGGAGTGGGTCAGGACGTGAGGGGATCAGGACGTGAGGGCGTCAGGATGTGAGAGAGTCAGGACATGAGGGCGTCAGGATGTGAGAGAGTCAGGACGTGAGAGGGTCAGGACGTGAGGGGGTCAGGACGTGAGAGGATAAGGACGTGAGGGGATCAGGACGTGAGAGGGTCAGGACGTGAGGGGGCCAGGACGTGAGAGGGTCAGGACGTGAGGGCGTCAGGATGTGAGAGAGTCAGGACGTGAGAGGGTCAGGATGTGAGGGGGTCAGGACGTGAGAGGATAAGGACGTGAGGGGATCAGGACGTGAGAGGGTCAGGACGTGAGGGGGTCAGGACGTGAGGGGGTCAGGACGTGAGAGAGTCAGGACGTGAGAGGGTCAGGACCTGAGGGGGTCAGGACGTGAGGGGGTCAGGACGTGAGGGGGTCAGGAAGTGAAGGGATCAGGACCTGTGGGGGTCAGAACGTGAGGGGGTCAGTTCGTAAGTGGATCAGGACTGAGGGGGTCAGGACGTGAGGGGCTCAGGACATTAGGGGGTCAGGACGTGAGAGGGTCAGGACGTGAGGGGGTCAGGACGTGAGGGGAACAGGACGTGAGGGGATCAGGACATGAGCGAGTCAGGACGTGAGTGGTTCAGGACGTGAGGGGGTCAGGATGTGAGGGGATCAGGACGTGAGGGGGTCAGGACGTGAGAGGATCAGGACGTGAGGGAATCAGGACGTGTGGGGTACAGGACGTGAGGGGGTCAGTATGTGAGGGGGTCAGGTCGTGAGTGGGTCAGGGCGTGAGAGGGTCAGGACGTGAGGGGGTCAGGACGTGAGGGGATCAGGACGTGAGGGGATCAGGACGTTAGGGGATCAGGACGTGAGTGGGTCAGGGCGTGAGGGTATCAGGACGTGATGGGATCAGGACGTGAGGGGATCAGGACATGAGAGGGTCAGGACGTGAGGGGATCAGGACATGAGAGGATCAGGACATGAGAGGGTCAGAACGTGAGAGGGTCAGGACGTGAGGGCGTCAGGACGTGAGGGGGTCAGGATGTGAGGGGGTCAGGACGTGAGAGGGTCGGGATGTGAGTGGGTCAGAACGTGAGGGGGTCAGGACATGAGGAGGTCAGGACGTGAGGGGGTCAGGACATGAGGGGGTCAGGATGTGAGGGGGTCAGGACGTGAGGGGGTCAGGACGTGAGGGCGTCAGGACGTGAGAGGGTCGGGATGTGAGTGGGTCAGAACGTGAGGGGGTCAGGACATGAGGAGGTCAGGACGTGAGGGGGTCAGGACATGAGGGGGTCAGGATGTGAGGGGGTCAGGACGTGAGGGGGTCAGGACGTGAGGGGGTCAGGATGTGAGAGAGTCAGGACGTGAGAGGGTCAGGACCTGAGGGGGTCAGGACGTGAGGGGGTCACGACGTGAGGGGATCAGGACGTGAGGGGGTCAGGACATGAGGGTGTCAGGGCGTGAGGGGATCAGGACGTGAGGGGGTCCGGACGGGAGTGGGTCAGGACGTGAGGGGATCAGGACGGAAGGGGGTCAGGACGTGAGGGGATCAGGACGTGAGGGGGTCAGGACGTGATTGGGTCAGGTCATGAGTGGATCAGGACGCGAGGGGGTCAGGACGTGAGGGGGTCAGGAAGTGAGGGGATCAGGACCTGTGGGTGTCAGAACGTGAGGGGGTCAGTTCGTAAGTGGATCAGGACGTGAGGGGGTCAGGACATTAAGGGGTCAGGACGTGAGAGGGTCAGGACGTGAGGGGAACAGGACGTGAGGGGATCAGGACATGAGCGAGTCAGGACGTGAGTGGTTCAGGACGTGAGGGGGTCAGGATGTGAGGGGATCAGGACGTGAGGGGGTCAGGACGTGAGAGGATCAGGACGTGAGGGAATCAGGACGTGTGGGGTACAGGACGTGAGGGGGTCAGTATGTGAGGGGGTCAGGTCGTGAGTGGGTCAGGGCGTGAGGGGGTCAGGGCGTGAGGGTATCAGGACGTGAGAGGTTCAGGACGTGAGGGCGTCAGGACGTGAGGGGGTCAGGATGTGAGTGGGTCAGAACGTGAGGGGGTCAGGACATGAGGAGGTCAGGACGTGAGGGGGTCAGGACATGAGGGGATCAGGACGTGAGAGGGTCAGGACGTGAGGGCGTCAGGACGTGAGAGGGTCGGGATGTGAGTGGGTCAGAACGTGAGGGGGTCAGGACATGAGGAGGTCAGGACGTGAGGGGGTCAGGACATGAGGGGGTCAGGATGTGAGGGTATCAGGACGTGAGGGGGTCAGGACGTGAGGGGGACAGGACGGGAGGGGATCAGGATGTGAGAGAGTCAGGACGTGAGAGGGTCAGGATGTTAGAGGGTCAGGACTTGAGGGAATCAGGACGTGTGGGGTACAGGACGTGAGGGGGTCAGGATGTGAGAGGGTCAGGACGTGAGGGAATCAGGACGTGTGGGGTACAGGACGTGAGGGGGTCAGGACGTGAGAGGATCAGGACTTGAGGGAATCAGAACGTGTGGGGTACAGGACGTGAGGGGGTCAGGATGTGAGAGGGTCAGGACGTGAGGGGGTCAGGTCGTGAGTGGGTCAGGGCGTGAGTGGATCAGGATGTGAGAGGGTCAGGACGTGAGGGCGTCAGGTCGTGAGTGGGTCAGGGCGTGAGGGGGTCAGGACGTGAGAGGGTCAGGATGTGAGGGGGCCAGGGCGTGAGGGGATCAGGACATGAGGGAGTCAGGTCGTGAGGGGGTCAGGACGTGAGGGGGTCAGTACGTGAGAGGGTCAGGATGTGAGGGGGTCACGATGTGAGGGGATCAGGACGTGAGGGGGTCAGGACATGAGGGAGTCAGGACGTGAGAGGGTCAGGATGTGAGGGGGTCAGGACGTGAGAGAGTCAGGACGTGAGAGGGTCAGGACGTGAGGAGGTCAGGACGTGAGGGGGCCAGGACGTGAGGGGGTCAGGACGTGAGGGGATCGGTACATGAGGGGATCAGGACGTGAGGGGGTCAGGACGTGAGGGGGTCAGGATGTGAGAGGGTCAGGACGTGAGGGGGTCAGGTAGTGAGTGGGTCAGGGCGTGAGGGGGTCAGGACGTGAGGGGCTCAGGACATTAGGGGGTCAGGACGTGAGAGGGTCAGGACGTGAGGGGGTCAGGACGTGAGGGGAACAGGACGTGAGGGGAACAGGACATGAGCGAGTCAGGACGTGAGTGGTTCAGGACGTGAGGGGGTCAGGATGTGAGGGGATCAGGACGTGAGGGGGTCAGGACGTGAGAGGATCAGGACGTGAGGGAATCAGGACGTGTGGGGTACAGGACGTGAGGGGGTCAGTATGTGAGGGGGTCAGGTCGTGAGTGGGTCAGGGCGTGAGAGGGTCAGGACGTGAGGGGGTCAGGACGTGAGGGGATCAGGACGTGAGGGGATCAGGACGTTAGGGGATCAGGACGTGAGTGGGTCAGGGCGTGAGGGTATCAGGACGTGATGGGATCAGGACGTGAGGGGATCAGGACATGAGAGGGTCAGGACGTGAGGGGATCAGGACATGAGAGGATCAGGACATGAGAGGGTCAGAACGTGAGAGGGTCAGGACGTGAGGGCGTCAGGACGTGAGGGGGTCAGGATGTGAGGGGGTCAGGACGTGAGAGGGTCGGGATGTGAGTGGGTCAGAACGTGAGGGGGTCAGGACATGAGGAGGTCAGGACGTGAGGGGGTCAGGACATGAGGGGGTCAGGATGTGAGGGGGTCAGGACGTGAGGGGGTCAGGACGTGAGGGCGTCAGGACGTGAGAGGGTCGGGATGTGAGTGGGTCAGAACGTGAGGGGGTCAGGACATGAGGAGGTCAGGACGTGAGGGGGTCAGGACATGAGGGGGTCAGGATGTGAGGGGGTCAGGACGTGAGGGGGTCAGGACGTGAGGGGGTCAGGATGTGAGAGAGTCAGGACGTGAGAGGGTCAGGACCTGAGGGGGTCAGGACGTGAGGGGGTCACGACGTGAGGGGATCAGGACGTGAGGGGGTCAGGACGTGAGGGTGTCAGGGCGTGAGGGGATCAGGACGTGAGGGGGTCCGGACGGGAGTGGGTCAGGACGTGAGGGGATCAGGACGGAAGGGGGTCAGGACGTGAGGGGATCAGGACGTGAGGGGGTCAGGACGTGATTGGGTCAGGTCATGAGTGGATCAGGACGCGAGGGGGTCAGGACGTGAGGGGGTCAGGAAGTGAGGGGATCAGGACCTGTGGGTGTCAGAACGTGAGGGGGTCAGTTCGTAAGTGGATCAGGACGTGAGGGGGTCAGGACATTAAGGGGTCAGGACGTGAGAGGGTCAGGACGTGAGGGGAACAGGACGTGAGGGGATCAGGACATGAGCGAGTCAGGACGTGAGTGGTTCAGGACGTGAGGGGGTCAGGATGTGAGGGGATCAGGACGTGAGGGGGTCAGGACGTGAGAGGATCAGGACGTGAGGGAATCAGGACGTGTGGGGTACAGGACGTGAGGGGGTCAGTATGTGAGGGGGTCAGGTCGTGAGTGGGTCAGGGCGTGAGGGGGTCAGGGCGTGAGGGTGTCAGGACGTGAGAGGTTCAGGACGTGAGGGCGTCAGGACGTGAGGGGGTCAGGATGTGAGTGGGTCAGAACGTGAGGGGGTCAGGACATGAGGAGGTCAGGACGTGAGGGGGTCAGGACATGAGGGGATCAGGACGTGAGAGGGTCAGGACGTGAGGGCGTCAGGACGTGAGAGGGTCGGGATGTGAGTGGGTCAGAACGTGAGGGGGTCAGGACATGAGGAGGTCAGGACGTGAGGGGGTCAGGACATGAGGGGGTCAGGATGTGAGGGTATCAGGACGTGAGGGGGTCAGGACGTGAGGGGGACAGGACGGGAGGGGATCAGGATGTGAGAGAGTCAGGACGTGAGAGGGTCAGGATGTTAGAGGGTCAGGACTTGAGGGAATCAGGACGTGTGGGGTACAGGACGTGAGGGGGTCAGGATGTGAGAGGGTCAGGACGTGAGGGAATCAGGACGTGTGGGGTACAGGACGTGAGGGGGTCAGGACGTGAGAGGATCAGGACTTGAGGGAATCAGAACGTGTGGGGTACAGGACGTGAGGGGGTCAGGATGTGAGAGGGTCAGGACGTGAGGGGGTCAGGTCGTGAGTGGGTCAGGGCGTGAGTGGATCAGGATGTGAGAGGGTCAGGACGTGAGGGCGTCAGGTCGTGAGTGGGTCAGGGCGTGAGGGGGTCAGGACGTGAGAGGGTCAGGATGTGAGGGGGCCAGGGCGTGAGGGGATCAGGACATGAGGGAGTCAGGTCGTGAGGGGGTCAGGACGTGAGGGGGTCAGTACGTGAGAGGGTCAGGATGTGAGGGGGTCACGATGTGAGGGGATCAGGACGTGAGGGGGTCAGGACATGAGGGAGTCAGGACGTGAGAGGGTCAGGATGTGAGGGGGTCAGGACGTGAGAGAGTCAGGACGTGAGAGGGTCAGGACGTGAGGAGGTCAGGACGTGAGGGGGCCAGGACGTGAGGGGGTCAGGACGTGAGGGGATCGGTACATGAGGGGATCAGGACGTGAGGGGGTCAGGACGTGAGGGGGTCAGGATGTGAGAGGGTCAGGACGTGAGGGGGTCAGGTCGTGAGTGGGTCAGGGCGTGAGGGGGTCAGGACGTGAGAGGGTCAGGATGTGAGGAGATCAGGATGTGAGGGGATCAGGACGTGAGGGGGTCAGGACGTGAGGGGGTCAGGACGTGAGGTGATCTGGACGTGAGGGGGTCAGGACGAGAGAGGGTCAGGACGTGAGGGGATCTGGACGTGAGGGGGTCAGGACGTGAGGGGATCAGGACATGAGGGGATCAGGACGTGAGGGGATCCGGATGTGAGGGGGTCAGGACGTGAGAGGGTCAGGACGTGAGAGGGTCAGGATGTTAGGGGGTCAGGACGTGAGAGGGTCAGGATGTGAGGGGGTCACGATGTGAGGGGATCCGGATGTGAGGGGGTCAGGACGTGAGAGGGTCAGGACGTGAGAGGGTCAGGATGTTAGGGGGTCAGGACGTGAGAGGGTCAGGACATGAGGGGGTCAGAAAGCGAGGGGATCAGGACCTGAGGGGGTCAGAACGTGAGGGGGTCAGTTCGTGAGTGGATCAGGATGTGAGGGGGTCTGGATGTTAGGGGATCAGGATGTGAGAGGGTCAGGACGTGAGGGGGTCAGGACGTGAGGGGGTCAGGACGTGAGGGGATCGGTACATGAGGGGATCAGGACGTGAGGGGGTCAGGACGTGAGAGGGTCAGGACGTGGGAGGGTCAGGATGTTAGGGGGTCAGGACTTGAGAGGGTCAGGACGTGAGGCCTTCAGGTCGTGAGGGGGTCAGGACGTGAGGGGGTCAGGATGTGAGGGGGTCACGATGTGAGGGGATCAGGACGTGAGGGGGTCAGGACATGAGGGAGTCAGGACGTGAGAGGGTCAGGATGTGAGGGGGTCACGATGTGAGGGGATCAGAACGTGAGAGGGTCAGGACATGAGGGAGTCAGGACGTGAGAGGGTCAGGATGTGAGGGGTCAGGACGTGAGAGAGTCAGGACGTGAGAGGGTCAGGACGTGAGGGGGTCAGGATGTGAGGGGGCCAGGAAGTGAGAGGGTCAGGACGTGAGGGGATCAGGACGTGCGAGGGTCAGGACGTGAGGGGATCAGGACGTGAGGGGGTCAGGACGTGAGGGGGCCAGGAAGTGAGAGGGTCAGGACGTGAGGGGATCAGGACGTGCGAGGGTCAGGACGTGAGGGGATCAGGACGTGAGGGGGTCAGGACGTGAGGGGGTCAGGATGTGAGAGGGTCAGTACATGAGGGGGTCAGGACGTGAGAGGGTCAGGATGTGAGGGGATCAGGACGTGAGGTGCTCAGGGTGTGAGTGGATGAGGACGTGAGGGGGTCAGGACGTGAGGGGGTCAGGACGTGAGAGGGTCAGGACGTGAGGGGATCTGGACGTGAGGGGATCAGGACGTGAGGGGATCCGGATGTGAGGGGGTCAGGACGTGAGGGGGTCAGGACGTGAGGGGGTCAGGACGTGAGAGGGTCAGGACGTGAGGGGATCAGGACGTGAGGGGATCAGGACGTGAGGGGATCCGGATGTGAGGGGGTCAGGACTTGAGAGGGTCAGTACGTGAGAGGTTCAGGACGTGAGAGGGTCAGGACGTGAGAGGGTCAGGACGTGAGAGGGTCAGGACGTGAGGGGGTCAGGACGTGAGAGGGTCAGGACGTGAGAGGTTCAGGACGTGAGAGGGTCAGGATGTGAGGGGGTCAGGACGTGAGGGGATCAGGACGTGAGGGGATCAGGACGTGAGAGAGTCAGGACGAGAGAGGGTCAGGACGTGAGGGCGTCAGGATGTGAGAGAGTCAGGACGTGAGAGGGTCGGGACGTGAGGGGGTCAGGACGTGAGGGGATCAGGACGTGAGAGGGTCAGGACGTGAGGGGGTCAGGACGTGAGGGGGTCAGGACGTGAGAGAGTCAGGACGTGAGAGGGTCAGGACCTGAGGGGGTCAGGACGTGAGGGGGTCAGGACGTGAGGGGGTCAGGAAGTGAAGGGATCAGGACCTGTGGGGGTCAGAACGTGAGGGGGTCAGTTCGTAAGTGGATCAGGACGTGAGGGGGTCAGGACATTAGGGGGTCAGGACATGAGCGAGTCAGGACGTGAGTGGTTCAGGACGTGAGGGGATCAGGACATGAGAGAGTCAGGACGTGAGCGAGTCAGGACGTGAGTGGTTCAGGACGTGAGGGGATCAGGATGTGAGGGGATCAGGACGTGAGGGGGTCAGGACGTGAGAGGATCAGGACGTGAGGGAATCAGGACGTGTGGGGTACAGGACGTGAGTGGGTCAGTATGTGAGGGGGTCAGGTCGTGAGTGGGTCAGGACGTGAGGGTATCAGGACGTGAGGGGGTCAGGACGTGAGGGGATCAGGACGTGAGGGGGTCAGGATGTGAGGGGATCAGGACGTGAGGGGGTCAGGACGTGAGAGGGCCAGGACATGAGGGGATCAGGACGTGAGAGGGTCAGGACGTGAGGGGGTCAGGACGTGAGGGGATCAGGACGTGAGAGGGTCAGGACGTGAGGGTACCAGGACGTGAGGGGGTCAGGACGTGAGGGGGTCAGGACATGAGGGGGTCAGGATGTGAGGGGGTCAGGACGTGAGGGGGTCAGGACGTGAGGGCGTCAGGACGTGAGAGGGTCGGGATGTGAGTGGGTCAGAACGTGAGGGGGTCAGGACATGAGGAGTTCAGGACGTGAGGGGGTCAGGACATGAGGGGGTCAGGATGTGAGGGGGTCAGGACGTGAGGGGGTCAGGACGTGAGGGGGAAAGGACGTGTGGGGTACAGGACGTGAGGGGGTCAGGACGTGAGAGGATCAGGACTTGAGGGAATCAGGACATGTGGGGTACAGGACGTGAGGGGGTCAGGATGTGAGAGAGTCAGGACGTAAGAGGGTCAGGATGTTAGAGGGTCAGGACTTGAGGGAATCAGGACGTGTGGGGTACAGGACGTGAGGGGGTCAGGACGTGAGGGGGTCAGGAAGTGAAGGGATCAGGACCTGTGGGGGTCAGAACGTGAGGGGGTCAGTTCGTAAGTGGATCAGGACGTGAGGGGGTCAGGACATTAGGGGGTCAGGACATGAGCGAGTCAGGACGTGAGTGGTTCAGGACGTGAGGGGATCAGGACATGAGAGAGTCAGGACGTGAGCGAGTCAGGACGTGAGTGGTTCAGGACGTGAGGGGATCAGGATGTGAGGGGATCAGGACGTGAGGGGGTCAGGACGTGAGAGGATCAGGACGTGAGGGAATCAGGACGTGTGGGGTACAGGACGTGAGGGGGTCAGTATGTGAGGGGGTCAGGTCGTGAGTGGGTCAGGACGTGAGGGTATCAGGACGTGAGGGGGTCAGGACGTGAGGGGATCAGGACGTGAGGGGGTCAGGATGTGAGGGGATCAGGACGTGAGGGGGTCAGGACGTGAGAGGGCCAGGACGTGAGGGGATCAGGACGTGAGAGGGTCAGGACGTGAGGGGGTCAGGACGTGAGGGGATCAGGACGTGAGAGGGTCAGGACGTGAGGGTATCAGGACGTGAGGGGGTCAGGACGTGAGGGGGTCAGGACATGAGGGGGTCAGGATGTGAGGGGGTCAGGACGTGAGGGGGTCAGGACGTGAGGGCGTCAGGATGTGAGAGGGTCGGGATGTGAGTGGGTCAGAACGTGAGGGGGTCAGGACATGAGGAGTTCAGGACGTGAGGGGGTCAGGACATGAGGGGGTCAGGATGTGAGGGGGTCAGGACGTGAGGGGGTCAGGACGTGAGGGGGAAAGGACGTGTGGGGTACAGGACGTGAGGGGGTCAGGACGTGAGAGGATCAGGACTTGAGGGAATCAGGACGTGTGGGGTACAGGACGTGAGGGGGTCAGGATGTGAGAGAGTCAGGACGTAAGAGGGTCAGGATGTTAGAAGGTCAGGACTTGAGGGAATCAGGACGTGTGGGGTACAGGACGTGAGGGGGTCAGGTCGTGAGTGGGTCAGGGCGTGAGGGGGACAGGACGTGAGAGGGTCAGGATGTGAGGGGGCCAGGGCGTGAGGGGATCAGGACATGAGGGAGTCAGGTCGTAAGGGGGTCAGGACGTGAGGGGGTCAGTACGTGAGAGGGTCAGGATGTGAGGGGGTCACGATGTGAGGGGATCAGGACGTGAGGGGGTCAGGACATGAGGGAGTCAGGACGTGAGAGGGTCAGGATGTGAGGGGGTCAGGACGTGAGAGAGTCAGGACGTGAGATAGTCAGGACGTGAGGGGGTCAGGACGTGAGGGGGCCAGGACGTGAGGGGATCAGGACGTGAGGGGGTCAGGACGTGAGGGGGTCAGGATGTGAGAGGGTCAGGACGTGAGGGGGTCAGGTCGTGAGTGGGTCAGGGCGTGAGGGGGTCAGGACGTGAGAGGGTCAGGATGTGAGGAGATCAGGATGTGAGGGGATCAGGACGTGAGGGGGTCAGGACGTGAGGGGGTCAGGACGTGAGGTGATCTGGACGTGAGGGTGTCAGGACGTGAGGTGATCTGGACGTGAGGGGGTCAGGACGTGTGGGGATCTGGACGTGAGGGGGTCAGGACGTGAGGGGATCAGGACGTGAGGGGATCAGGACGTGAGGGATCCGGATGTGAGGGGGTCAGGACGTGAGAGGGTCAGGACGTGAGAGGGTCAGGATGTTAGGGGGTCAGGACGTGAGAGGGTCAGGATGTGAGGGGTTCACGATGTGAGGGGTTCAGGACGTGAGGGCGTCAGGACGTGAGGGGGTCAGGACATGAGAGATTCAGGATGTGAGAGGATCAAGACGTGAGGGCGTCAGGTCATGAGTGGATCAGGACGTGTGGGGGTCAGGACATGAGGGGGTCAGAAAGCGAGGGGATCAGGACCTGAGGGGGTCAGAACGTGAGGGGGTCAGTTCGTGAGTGGATCAGGACGTGAGGGTGTCAGGACGTGAGGGGGTCAGGACGTGAGGGGGTCAGGACGTGAGGGGATCGGTACATGAGGGGATCAGGACGTGAGGGGGTCAGGACGTGAGAGGGTCAGGACGTGGGAGGGTCAGGATGTTAGGGGGTCAGGACTTGAGAGGGTCAGGACGTGAGGGGATCAGGACGTGAGGGGGTCAGGACATGAGGGGGTCAGGACGTGAGGGGGTCAGGATGTGAGGGGGTCACGATGTGAGGGGATCAGGAAGTGAGGGGGTCAGGACATGAGGGAGTCAGGACGTGAGAGGGTCAGGATGTGAGGGGGTCACGATGTGAGGGGATCAGGACGTGAGGGGGTCAGGACATGAGGGAGTCAGGACGTGAGAGGGTCAGGATGTGAGGGGGTCAGGACGTGAGAGAGTCAGGACGTGAGAGGGTCAGGACGTGAGGGGGTGAGGACGTGAGGGGGCCAGGAAGTGAGAGGGTCAGGACGTGAGGGGATCAGGACGTGCGAGGGTCAGGACGTGAGGGGATCAGGACGTGAGGGGGTCAGGACTTGAGGGGGTCAGGATGTGAGAGGGTCAGTACGTGAGGGGGTCAGGACGTGAGAGGGTCAGGATGTGAGGGGATCAGGACGTGAGGTGCTCAGGGTGTGAGTGGATGAGGACGTGAGGGGGTCAGGACGTGAGGGGGTCAGGACGTGAGAGGGTCAGGACGTGAGGGGATCTGGACGTGAGGGGGTCAGGACGTGAGGGGATCAGGACGTGAGGGGATCAGGATGTGAGGGGATCCGGATGTGAGGGGGTCAGCACTTGAGAGGGTCAGTACGTGAGAGGTTCAGGACGTGAGAGGGTCAGGACGTGAGAGGGTCAGGACGTGAGAGGGTCAGGACGTGAGGGGGTCAGGACGTGAGAGGGTCAGGACGTGAGAGGTTCAGGACGTGAGAGGGTCAGGATGTGAGGGGGTCAGGACGTGAGGGGATCAGGACGTGAGGGGATCAGGACGTGAGAGAGTCAGGACGAGAGAGGGTCAGGACGTGAGGGCGTCAGGATGTGAGAGAGTCAGGACGTGAGGGCGTCAGGATGTGAGAGAGTCAGGACGTGAGAGGGTCAGGACGTGAGGGGGTCAGGACGTGAGAGGATAAGGATGTGAGGGGATCAGGACGTGAGAGGGTCAGGACGTGAGGGGGCCAGGACGTGAGAGGGTCAGGACGTGAGGGCGTCAGGATGTGAGCGAGTCAGGACGTGAGTGGTTCAGGACGTGAGGGGGTCAGGATGTGAGGGGATCAGGACGTGAGGGGGTCAGGACGTGAGAGGATCAGGACGTGAGGGGGTCAGGACGTGAGGGGCTCAGGACATTAGGGGGTCAGGACGTGAGAGGGTCAGGACGTGAGGGGGTCAGGACGTGAGGGGAACAGGACGTGAGGGGATCAGGACATGAGCGAGTCAGGACGTGAGTGGTTCAGGACGTGAGGGGGTCAGGATGTGAGGGGATCAGGACGTGAGGGGGTCAGGACGTGAGAGGATCAGGACGTGAGGGAATCAGGACGTGTGGGGTACAGGACGTGAGGGGGTCAGTATGTGAGGGGGTCAGGTCGTGAGTGGGTCAGGGCGTGAGAGGGTCAGGACGTGAGGGGGTCAGGACGTGAGGGGATCAGGACGTGAGGGGATCAGGACGTTAGGGGATCAGGACGTGAGTGGGTCAGGGCGTGAGGGTATCAGGACGTGATGGGATCAGGACGTGAGGGGATCATGACATGAGAGGGTCAGGACGTGAGGGGATCAGGACATGAGAGGATCAGGACATGAGAGGGTCAGAACGTGAGAGGGTCAGGACGTGAGGGCGTCAGGACGTGAGGGGTTCAGGATGTGAGGGGGTCAGGACGTGAGAGGGTCGGGATGTGAGTGGGTCAGAACGTGAGGGGGTCAGGACATGAGGAGGTCAGGACGTGAGGGGGTCAGGACATGAGGGGGTCAGGATGTGAGGGGGTCAGGACGTGAGGGGGTCGGGACGTGAGAGGGTCGGGATGTGAGTGGGTCAGAACGTGAGGGGGTCAGGACATGAGGAGGTCAGGACGTGAGGGGGTCAGGGCATGAGGGGGTCAGGATGTGAGGGGGTCAGGACGTGAGGGGGTCAGGACGTGAGGGCGTCAGGACGTGAGAGGGTCGGGATGTGAGTGGGTCAGAACGTGAGGGGGTCAGGACATGAGGAGGTCAGGACGTGAGGGGGTCAGGACATGAGGGGGTCAGGATGTGAGGGGGTCAGGACGTGAGGGGGTCAGGACGTGAGGGGGACAGGACGTGTGGGGTACAGGACGTGAGGGGGTCAGGACGTGAGAGGATCAGGACTTGAGGGAATCAGGACGTGTGGGGTACAGGACGTGAGGGGGTCAGGATGTGAGAGAGTCAGGACGTAAGAGGGTCAGGATGTTAGAGGGTCAGGACTTGAGGGAATCAGGACGTGTGGGGTACAGGACGTGAGGGGGTCAGGATGTGAGAGGGTCAGGACTTGCGGGAATCAGGACGTGTGGGGTACAGGACGTGAGGGGGTCAGGATGTGAGAGGGTCAGGACGTGAGGGGGTCAGGTCGTGAGTGGGTCAGGGCGTGAGGGGGTCAGGATGTGAGAGGGTCAGGACGTGAGTGGATCAGGATGTGAGAGGGTCAGGACGTGAGGGGATCAGGACGTGAGTGGGTCAGGGCGTGAGGGGGTCAGGACGTGAGAGGGTCAGGATGTGAGGGGGCCAGGGCGTGAGGGGATCAGGACATGAGGGAGTCAGGTCGTGAGGGGGTCAGGACGTGAGGGGGTCAGTACGTGAGAGGGTCAGGATGTGAGGGGGTCAGGATGTGAGAGGGTCAGGACGTGAGAGAGTCAGGACGAGAGAGGGTCAGGACGTGAGGGCGTCAGGATGTGAGAGAGTCAGGACGTGAGAGGGTCAGGACGTGAGGGCGTCAGGATGTGAGAGAGTCAGGACGTGAGGGCGTCAGGATGTGAGAGAGTCAGGACGTGAGAGGGTCAGGACGTGAGGGGGTCAGGACGTGAGAGGATAAGGACGTGAGGGGATCAGGACGTGAGAGGGTCAGGACGTGAGGGGGCCAGGACGTGAGAGGGTCAGGACGTGAGGGCGTCAGGATGTGAGAGAGTCAGGACGTGAGAGGGTCAGGACGTGAGGGGGTCAGGACGTGAGAGGATAAGGACGTGAGGGGATCAGGACGTGAGAGGGTCAGGACGTGAGGGGGTCAGGACGTGAGGGGGTCAGGACGTGAGAGAGTCAGGACGTGAGAGGGTCAGGACCTGAGGGGGTCAGGACGTGAGGGGGTCAGGACGTGAGGGGGTCAGGAAGTGAAGGGATCAGGACCTGTGGGGGTCAGAACGTGAGGGGGTCAGTTCGTAAGTGGATCAGGACGTGAGGGGGTCAGGACGTGAGGGGCTCAGGACATTAGGGGGTCAGGACGTGAGAGGGTCAGGACGTGAGGGGGTCAGGACGTGAGGGGAACAGGACGTGAGGGGATCAGGACATGAGCGAGTCAGGACGTGAGTGGTTCAGGACGTGAGGGGGTCAGGATGTGAGGGGATCAGGACGTGAGGGGGTCAGGACGTGAGAGGATCAGGACGTGAGGGAATCAGGACGTGTGGGGTACAGGACGTGAGGGGGTCAGTATGTGGGGGGGTCAGGTCGTGAGTGGGTCAGGGCGTGAGAGGGTCAGGACGTGAGGGGGTCAGTACGTGAGGGGATCAGGACGTGAGGGGATCAGGACGTTAGGGGATCAGGACGTGAGTGGGTCAGGGAGTGAGGGTATCAGGACGTGATGGGATCAGGACGTGAGGGGATCAGGACATGAGAGGGTAAGGACGTGAGGGGATCAGGACATGAGAGGATCAGGACATGAGAGGGTCAGAACGTGAGAGGGTCAGGACGTGAGGGCGTCAGGATGTGAGGGGGTCAGGACGTGAGAGGGTCGGGATGTGAGTGGGTCAGAACGTGAGGGGGTCAGGACATGAGGAGGTCAGGACGTGAGGGGGTCAGGACATGAGGGGGTCAGGATGTGAGGGGGTCAGGACGTGAGGGGGTCAGGACGTGAGGGCGTCAGGACGTGAGAGGGTCGGGATGTGAGTGGGTCAGAACGTGAGGGGGTCAGGACATGAGGAGGTCAGGACGTGAGGGGGTCAGGACATGAGGGGGTCAGGATGTGAGGGGGTCAGGACGTGAGGGGGTCAGGACGTGAGGGGGACAGGACGTGTGGGGTACAGGACGTGAGGGGGTCAGGACGTGAGAGGATCAGGACTTGAGGGAATCAGGACGTGTGGGGTACAGGACGTGAGGGGGTCAGGATGTGAGAGAGTCAGGACGTAAGAGGGTCAGGATGTTAGAGGGTCAGGACTTGAGGGAATCAGGACGTGTGGGGTACAGGACGTGAGGGGGTCAGGATGTGAGAGGGTCAGGACTTGCGGGAATCAGGACGTGTGGGGTACAGGACGTGAGGGGGTCAGGATGTGAGAGGGTCAGGACGTGAGGGGGTCAGGTCGTGAGTGGGTCAGGGCGTGAGGGGGTCAGGATGTGAGAGGGTCAGGACGTGAGTGGATCAGGATGTGAGAGGGTCAGGACGTGAGGGGATCAGGACGTGAGTGGGTCAGGGCGTGAGGGGGTCAGGACGTGAGATTGTCAGGATGTGAGGGGGCCAGGGCGTGAGGGGATCAGGACATGAGGGAGTCAGGTCGTGAGGGGGTCAGGACGTGAGGGGGTCAGTACGTGAGAGGGTCAGGATGTGAGGGGGTCAGGATGTGAGAGGGTCAGGACGTGAGAGAGTCAGGACGAGAGAGGGTCAGGACGTGAGGGCGTCAGGATGTGAGAGAGTCAGGACGTGAGAGGGTCAGGACGTGAGGGGGTCAGGACGTGAGGGGATCAGGACGTGAGGGGATCAGGACGTGAGAGGGTCAGGACGTGAGGGGGTCAGGACGTGAGGGGGTCAGGACGTGAGAGAGTCAGGACGTGAGAGGGTCAGGACCTGAGGGGGTCAGGACGTGAGGGGGTCACGACGTGAGGGGATCAGGACGTGAGGGGGTCAGGACGTGAGGGTGTCAGGGCGTGAGGGGATCAGGACGTGAGGGGGTCCGGACGGGAGTGGGTCAGGACGTGAGGGGATCAGGACGTGAGGGGGTCAGGACGTGAGGGGATCAGGACGTGAGGGGGTCAGGACGTGATTGGGTCAGGTCATGAGTGGATCAGGACGCGAGGGGGTCAGGACGTGAGGGGGTCAGGAAGTGAGGGGATCAGGACCTGTGGGTGTCAGAACGTGAGGGGGTCAGTTCGTAAGTGGATCAGGACGTGAGGGGGTCAGGACATTAAGGGGTCAGGACGTGAGAGGGTCAGGACGTGAGGGGAACAGGACGTGAGGGGATCAGGACATGAGCGAGTCAGGACGTGAGTGGTTCAGGACGTGAGGGGGTCAGGATGTGAGGGGATCAGGACGTGAGGGGGTCAGGACGTGAGAGGATCAGGACGTGAGGGAATCAGGACGTGTGGGGTACAGGACGTGAGGGGGTCAGTATGTGAGGGGGTCAGGTCGTGAGTGGGTCAGGGCGTGAGGGGGTCAGGGCGTGAGGGTATCAGGACGTGAGAGGTTCAGGACGTGAGGGCGTCAGGACGTGAGGGGATCAGGACGTGAGAGGGTCAGGACGTGAGGGCGTCAGGACGTGAGAGGGTCGGGATGTGAGTGGGTCAGAACGTGAGGGGGTCAGGACATGAGGAGGTCAGGACGTGAGGGGGTCAGGACATGAGGGGGTCAGGATGTGAGGGTATCAGGACGTGAGGAGGTCAGGACGTGAGGGGGACAGGACGTGAGGGGGTCAGGACGTGAGGGGATCAGGACGTGAGGGGATCAGGACGTGAGAGGGTCAGGACGTGAGGGGGTCAGGACGTGAGGGGGTCAGGACGTGAGAGAGTCAGGACGTGAGAGGGTCAGGACCTGAGGGGGTCAGGACGTGAGGGGGTCACGACGTGAGGGGATCAGGACGTGAGGGGGTCAGGACGTGAGGATGTCAGGGCGTGAGGGGATCAGGACGTGAGGGGGTCCGGACGGGAGTGGGTCAGGACGTGAGGGGATCAGGACGTGAGGGGGTCAGGACGTGAGGGGATCAGGACGTGAGGGGGTCAGGACGTGATTGGGTCAGGTCATGAGTGGATCAGGACGCGAGGGGGTCAGGACGTGAGGGGGTCAGGAAGTGAGGGGATCAGGACCTGTGGGTGTCAGAACGTGAGGGGGTCAGTTCGTAAGTGGATCAGGACGTGAGGGGGTCAGGACATTAAGGGGTCAGGACGTGAGAGGGTCAGGACGTGAGGGGAACAGGACGTGAGGGGATCAGGACATGAGCGAGTCAGGACCTGAGTGGTTCAGGACGTGAGGGGGTCAGGATGTGAGGGGATCAGGACGTGAGGGGGTCAGGACGTGAGAGGATCAGGACGTGAGGGAATCAGGACGTGTGGGGTACAGGACGTGAGGGGGTCAGTATGTGAGGGGGTCAGGTCGTGAGTGGGTCAGGGCGTGAGGGGGTCAGGGCGTGAGGGTATCAGGACGTGAGAGGTTCAGGACGTGAGGGCGTCAGGACGTGAGGGGATCAGGACGTGAGAGGGTCAGGACGTGAGGGCGTCAGGACGTGAGAGGGTCGGGATGTGAGTGGGTCAGAACGTGAGGGGGTCAGGACATGAGGAGGTCAGGACGTGAGGGGGTCAGGACATGAGGGGGTCAGGGTGTGAGGGTATCAGGACGTGAGGAGGTCAGGACGTGAGGGGGACAGGACGGGAGGGGATCAGGATGTGAGAGAGTCAGGACGTGAGAGGGTCAGGATGTTAGAGGGTCAGGACTTGAGGGAATCAGGACGTGTGGGGTACAGGACGTGAGGGGGTCAGGATGTGAGAGGGTCAGGACGTGAGGGAATCAGGACGTGTGGGGTACAGGACGTGAGGGGGTCAGGACGTGAGAGGATCAGGACTTGAGGGAATCAGGACGTGTGGGGTACAGGACGTGAGGGGGTCAGGATGTGAGAGGGTCAGGACGTGAGGGGGTCAGGACGTGAGGGGGTCAGGACGTGAGGGTGTCAGGGCGTGAGGGGATCAGGACGTGAGGGGGTCCGGACGGGAGTGGGTCAGGACGTGAGGGGATCAGGACGCGAGGGGGTCAGGACGTGAGGGGATCAGGACGTGAGGGGGTCAGGACGTGATTGGGTCAGGTCATGAGTGGATCAGGACGCGAGGGGGTCAGGACGTGAGGGGGTCAGGAAGTGAGGGGATCAGGACCTGTGGGTGTCAGAACGTGAGGGGGTCAGTTCGTAAGTGGATCAGGACGTGAGGGGGTCAGGACATTAAGGGGTCAGGACGTGAGAGGGTCAGGACGTGAGGGGAACAGGACGTGAGGGGATCAGGACATGAGCGAGTCAGGACGTGAGTGGTTCAGGACGTGAGGGGGTCAGGATGTGAGGGGATCAGGACGTGAGGGGGTCAGGACGTGAGAGGATCAGGACGTGAGGGAATCAGGACGTGTGGGGTACAGGACGTGAGGGGGTCAGTATGTGAGGGGGTCAGGTCGTGAGTGGGTCAAGGCGTGAGGGGGTCAGGGCGTGAGGGTATCAGGACGTGAGAGGTTCAGGACGTGAGGGCGTCAGGACGTGAGGGGATCAGGACGTGAGAGGGTCAGGACGTGAGGGCGTCAGGACGTGAGAGGGTCGGGATGTGAGTGGGTCAGAACGTGAGGGGGTCAGGACATGAGGAGGTCAGGACGTGAGGGGGTCAGGACATGAGGGGGTCAGGATGTGAGGGTATCAGGACGTGAGGAGGTCAGGACGTGAGGGGGACAGGACGGGAGGGGATCAGGATGTGAGAGAGTCAGGACGTGAGAGGGTCAGGATGTTAGAGGGTCAGGACTTGAGGGAATCAGGACGTGTGGGGTACAGGACGTGAGGGGGTCAGGATGTGAGAGGGTCAGGACGTGAGGGAATCAGGACGTGTGGGGTACAGGACGTGAGGGGGTCAGGACGTGAGAGGATCAGGACTTGAGGGAATCAGGACGTGTGGGGTACAGGACGTGAGGGGGTCAGGATGTGAGAGGGTCAGGACGTGAGGGGGTCAGGTCGTGAGTGGGTCAGGGCGTGAGTGGATCAGGATGTGAGAGGGTCAGGACGTGAGGGGGTCAGGTCGTGAGTGGGTCAGGGCGTGAGGGGGTCAGGACGTGAGAGGGTCAGGATGTGAGGGGGCCAGGGCGTGAGGGGATCAGGACATGAGGGAGTCAGGTCGTGAGGGGGTCAGGACGTGAGGGGGTCAGTACGTGAGAGGGTCAGGATGTGAGGGGGTCACGATGTGAGGGGATCAGGACGTGAGGGGGTCAGGACATGAGGGAGTCAGGACGTGAGAGGGTCAGGATGTGAGGGGGTCAGGACGTGAGAGAGTCAGGACGTGAGAGGGTCAGGACGTGAGGGGGTCAGGACGTGAGGGGGCCAGGACGTGAGGGGGTCAGGATGTGAGAGGGTCAGGATGTGAGGGGATCAGGACGTGAGGGGGTCAGGACGTGAGGGGGTCAGGACGTGAGGTGATCTGGACGTGAGGGGGTCAGGACGTGAGAGGGTCAGGACGTGAGGGGATCTGGACGTGAGGGGGTCAGGACGTGAGGGGATCAGGACATGAGGGGATCAGGACGTGAGGGGATCCGGATGTGAGGGGGTCAGGACGTGAGAGGGTCAGGACGTGAGAGGGTCAGGATGTTAGGGGGTCAGGACGTGAGAGGGTCAGTATGTGAGGGGGTCACGATGTGAGGGGATCCGGATGTGAGGAGGTCAGGACGTGAGAGGGTCAGGACGTGAGAGGGTCAGGATGTTAGGGGGTCAGAACGTGAGGGGGTCAGTTCGTTAGTGGATCAGGATGTGAGGGGGTCTGGATGTTAGGGGATCAGGATGTGAGAGGGTCAGGACGTGAGGGGGTCAGGACGTGAGGGGGTCAGGACGTGAGGGGATCGGTACATGAGGGGATCAGGACGTGAGGGGGTCAGGACGTGAGAGGGTCAGGACGTGAGAGAGTCAGGACGAGAGAGGGTCAGGACGTGAGGGCGTCAGGATGTGAGAGAGTCAGGACGTGAGAGGGTCAGGACGTGAGGGCGTCAGGATGTGAGAGAGTCAGGACGTGAGGGCGTCAGGATGTGAGAGAGTCAGGACGTGAGAGGGTCAGGACGTGAGGGGGTCAGGACGTGAGAGGATAAGGACGTGAGGGGATCAGGACGTGAGAGGGTCAGGACGTGAGGGGGCCAGGACGTGAGAGGGTCAGGACGTGAGGGCGTCAGGATGTGAGAGAGTCAGGACGTGAGAGGGTCAGGACGTGAGGGGGTCAGGACGTGAGAGGATAAGGACGTGAGGGGATCAGGACGTGAGAGGGTCAGGACGTGAGGGGGTCAGGACGTGAGGGGGTCAGGACGTGAGAGAGTCAGGACGTGAGAGGGTCAGGACCTGAGGGGGTCAGGACGTGAGGGGGTCAGGACGTGAGGGGGTCAGGAAGTGAAGGGATCAGGACCTGTGGGGGTCAGAACGTGAGGGGGTCAGTTCGTAAGTGGATCAGGACGTGAGGGGGTCAGGACGTGAGGGGCTCAGGACATTAGGGGGTCAGGACGTGAGAGGGTCAGGACGTGAGGGGGTCAGGACGTGAGGGGAACAGGACGTGAGGGGATCAGGACATGAGCGAGTCAGGACGTGAGTGGTTCAGGACGTGAGGGGGTCAGGATGTGAGGGGATCAGGACGTGAGGGGGTCAGGACGTGAGAGGATCAGGACGTGAGGGAATCAGGACGTGTGGGGTACAGGACGTGAGGGGGTCAGTATGTGAGGGGGTCAGGTCGTGAGTGGGTCAGGGCGTGAGAGGGTCAGGACGTGAGGGGGTCAGGACGTGAGGGGATCAGGACGTGAGGGGATCAGGACGTTAGGGGATCAGGACGTGAGTGGGTCAGGGCGTGAGGGTATCAGGACGTGATGGGATCAGGACGTGAGGGGATCAGGACATGAGAGGGTCAGGACGTGAGGGGATCAGGACATGAGAGGATCAGGACATGAGAGGGTCAGAACGTGAGAGGGTCAGGACGTGAGGGCGTCAGGATGTGAGGGGGTCAGGACGTGAGAGGGTCGGGATGTGAGTGGGTCAGAACGCGAGGGGGTCAGGACATGAGGAGGTCAGGACGTGAGGGGGTCAGGACATGAGGGGGTCAGGATGTGAGGGGGTCAGGACGTGAGGGTGTCAGGACGTGAGGGCGTCAGGACGTGAGAGGGTCGGGATGTGAGTGGGTCAGAACGTGAGGGGGTCAGGACATGAGGAGGTCAGGACGTGAGGGGGTCAGGACATGAGGGGGTCAGGATGTGAGGGGGTCAGGACGTGAGGGGGTCAGGACGTGAGGGGGACAGGACGTGTGGGGTACAGGACGTGAGGGGGTCAGGACGTGAGAGGATCAGGACTTGAGGGAATCAGGACGTGTGGGGTACAGGACGTGAGGGGGTCAGGATGTGAGAGAGTCAGGACGTAAGAGGGTCAGGATGTTAGAGGGTCAGGACTTGAGGGAATCAGGACGTGTGGGGTACAGGACGTGAGGGGGTCAGGATGTGAGAGGGTCAGGACTTGCGGGAATCAGGACGTGTGGGGTACAGGACGTGAGGGGGTCAGGATGTGAGAGGGTCAGGACGTGAGGGGGTCAGGTCGTGAGTGGGTCAGGGCGTGAGGGGGTCAGGATGTGAGAGGGTCAGGACGTGAGTGGATCAGGATGTGAGAGGGTCAGGACGTGAGGGGATCAGGACGTGAGTGGGTCAGGGCGTGAGGGGGTCAGGACGTGAGATTGTCAGGATGTGAGGGGGCCAGGGCGTGAGGGGATCAGGACATGAGGGAGTCAGGTCGTGAGGGGGTCAGGACGTGAGGGGGTCAGTACGTGAGAGGGTCAGGATGTGAGGGGGTCAGGATGTGAGAGGGTCAGGACGTGAGAGAGTCAGGACGAGAGAGGGTCAGGACGTGAGGGCGTCAGGATGTGAGAGAGTCAGGACGTGAGAGGGTCAGGACGTGAGGGGGTCAGGACGTGAGGGGATCAGGACGTGAGGGGATCAGGACGTGAGAGGGTCAGGACGTGAGGGGGTCAGGACGTGAGGGGGTCAGGACGTGAGTGAGTCAGGACGTGAGAGGGTCAGGACCTGAGGGGGTCAGGACGTGAGGGGGTCACGACGTGAGGCGATCAGGACGTGAGGGGGTCAGGACGTGAGGGTGTCAGGGCGTGAGGGGATCAGGACGTGAGGGGGTCCGGACGGGAGTGGGTCAGGACGTGAGGGGATCAGGACGTGAGGGGGTCAGGACGTGAGGGGATCAGGACGTGAGGGGGTCAGGACGTGATTGGGTCAGGTCATGAGTGGATCAGGACGCGAGGGGGTCAGGACGTGAGGGGGTCAGGAAGTGAGGGGATCAGGACCTGTGGGTGTCAGAACGTGAGGGGGTCAGTTCGTAAGTGGATCAGGACGTGAGGGGGTCAGGACATTAAGGGGTCAGGACGTGAGAGGGTCAGGACGTGAGGGGAACAGGACGTGAGGGGATCAGGACATGAGCGAGTCAGGACGTGAGTGGTTCAGGAAGTGAGGGGGTCAGGATGTGAGGGGATCAGGACGTGAGGGGGTCAGGACGTGAGAGGATCAGGACGTGAGGGAATCAGGACGTGTGGGGTACAGGACGTGAGGGGGTCAGTATGTGAGGGGGTCAGGTCGTGAGTGGGTCAGGGCGTGAGGGGGTCAGGGCGTGAGGGTATCAGGACGTGAGAGGTTCAGGACGTGAGGGCGTCAGGACGTGAGGGGATCAGGACGTGAGAGGGTCAGGACGTGAGGGCGTCAGGACGTGAGAGGGTCGGGATGTGAGTGGGTCAGAACGTGAGGGGGTCAGGACATGAGGAGGTCAGGACGTGAGGGGGTCAGGACATGAGGGGGTCAGGATGTGAGGGTATCAGGACGTGAGGAGGTCAGGACGTGAGGGGGACAGGACGTGAGGGGGTCAGGACGTGAGGGGATCAGGACGTGAGGGGATCGTGACGTGAGAGGGTCAGGACGTGAGGGGGTCAGGACGTGAGGGGGTCAGGACGTGAGAGAGTCAGGACGTGAGAGGGTCAGGACCTGAGGGGGTCAGGACGTGAGGGGGTCACGACGTGAGGGGATCAGGACGTGAGGGGGTCAGGACGTGAGGGTGTCAGGGCGTGAGGGGATCAGGACGTGAGGGGGTCCGGACGGGAGTGGGTCAGGACGTGAGGGGATCAGGACGTGAGGGGGTCAGGACGTGAGGGGATCAGGACGTGAGGGGGTCAGGACGTGATTGGGTCAGGTCATGAGTGGATCAGGACGCGAGGGGGTCAGGACGTGAGGGGGTCAGGAAGTGAGGGGATCAGGACCTGTGGGTGTCAGAACGTGAGGGGGTCAGTTCGTAAGTGGATCAGGACGTGAGGGGGTCAGGACATTAAGGGGTCAGGACGTGAGAGGGTCAGGACGTGAGGGGAACAGGACGTGAGGGGATCAGGACATGAGCGAGTCAGGACGTGAGTGGTTCAGGACGTGAGGGGGTCAGGATGTGAGGGGATCAGGACGTGAGGGGGTCAGGACGTGAGAGGATCAGGACGTGAGGGAATCAGGACGTGTGGGGTACAGGACGTGAGGGGGTCAGTATGTGAGGGGGTCAGGTCGTGAGTGGGTCAGGGCGTGAGGGGGTCAGGGCGTGAGGGTATCAGGACGTGAGAGGTTCAGGACGTGAGGGCGTCAGGACGTGAGGGGATCAGGACGTGAGAGGGTCAGGACGTGAGGGCGTCAGGACGTGAGAGGGTCGGGATGTGAGTGGGTCAGAACGTGAGGGGGTCAGGACATGAGGAGGTCAGGACGTGAGGGGGTCAGGACATGAGGGGGTCAGGATGTGAGGGTATCAGGACGTGAGGAGGTCAGGACGTGAGGGGGACAGGACGGGAGGGGATCAGGATGTGAGAGAGTCAGGACGTGAGAGGGTCAGGATGTTAGAGGGTCAGGACTTGAGGGAATCAGGACGTGTGGGGTACAGGACGTGAGGGGGTCAGGATGTGAGAGGGTCAGGACGTGAGGGAATCAGGACGTGTGGGGTACAGGACGTGAGGGGGTCAGGACGTGAGAGGATCAGGACTTGAGGGAATCAGGACGTGTGGGGTACAGGACGTGAGGGGGTCAGGATGTGAGAGGGTCAGGACGTGAGGGGGTCAGGTCGTGAGTGGGTCAGGGCGTGAGTGGATCAGGATGTGAGAGGGTCAGGACGTGAGGGGGTCAGGTCGTGAGTGGGTCAGGGCGTGAGGGGGTCAGGACGTGAGAGGGTCAGGATGTGAGGGGGCCAGGGCGTGAGGGGATCAGGACATGAGGGAGTCAGGTCGTGAGGGGGTCAGGACGTGAGGGGGTCAGTACGTGAGAGGGTCAGGATGTGAGGGGGTCACGATGTGAGGGGATCAGGACGTGAGGGGGTCA
This sequence comes from Scyliorhinus torazame, assembly GCF_047496885.1. Taxonomy (NCBI): domain Eukaryota; kingdom Metazoa; phylum Chordata; class Chondrichthyes; order Carcharhiniformes; family Scyliorhinidae; genus Scyliorhinus; species Scyliorhinus torazame. The sequence goes on along the minus strand of NC_092726.1, from coordinate 93,875,804 downwards.
GGACATGAGGGAGTCAGGACGTGAGAGGGTCAGGATGTGAGGGGGTCAGGACGTGAGAGAGTCAGGACGTGAGAGGGTCAGGACGTGAGGGGGTCAGGACGTGAGGGGGCCAGGACGTGAGGGGGTCAGGACGTGAGGGGATCGTTACATGAGGGGATCAGGACGTGAGGGGGTCAGGACGTGAGGGGGTCAGGATGTGAGAGGGTCAGGACGTGAGGGGGTCAGGTCGTGAGTGGGTCAGGGCGTGAGGGGGTCAGGACGTGAGAGGGTCAGGATGTGAGGAGATCAGGATGTGAGGGGATCAGGACGTGAGGGGGTCAGGACGTGAGGGGGTCAGGACGTGAGGTGATCTGGACGTGAGGGGGTCAGGACGTGAGAGGGTCAGGACGTGAGGGGATCTGGACGTGAGGGGGTCAGGACGTGAGGGGATCAGGACATGAGGGGATCAGGACGTGAGGGGATCCGGATGTGAGGGGGTCAGGACGTGAGAGGGTCAGGACGTGAGAGGGTCAGGATGTTAGGGGGTCAGGACGTGAGAGGGTCAGTATGTGAGGGGGTCACGATGTGAGGGGATCCGGATGTGTGGAGGTCAGGACGTGAGAGGGTCAGGACGTGAGAGGGTCAGGATGTTAGGGGGTCAGGACGTGAGAGGGTCAGGACATGAGGGGGTCAGAAAGCGAGGGGATCAGGACCTGAGGGGGTCAGAACGTGAGGGGGTCAGTTCGTGAGTGGATCAGGATGTGAGGGGGTCTGGATGTTAGGGGATCAGGATGTGAGAGGGTCAGGACGTGAGGGGGTCAGGACGTGAGGGGGTCAGGACGTGAGGGGATCGGTACATGAGGGGATCAGGACGTGAGGGGGTCAGGACGTGAGAGGGTCAGGACGTGGGAGGGTCAGGATGTTAGGGGGTCAGGACTTGAGAGGGTCAGGACGTGAGGCCGTCAGGTCGTGAGGGGGTCAAGACGTGAGGGGGTCAGGATGTGAGGGGGTCACGATGTGAGGGGATCAGGACGTGAGGGGGTCAGGACATGAGGGAGTCAGGACGTGAGAGGGTCAGGATGTGAGGGGGTCACGATGTGAGGGGATCAGAACGTGAGAGGGTCAGGACATGAGGGAGTCAGGACGTGAGAGGGTCAGGATGTGAGGGGTCAGGACGTGAGAGAGTCAGGACGTGAGAGGGTCAGGACGTGAGGGGGTCAGGACGTGAGGGGGCCAGGAAGTGAGAGGGTCAGGACGTGAGGGGATCAGGACGTGCGAGGGTCAGGAAGTGAGGGGATCAGGACGTGAGGGGGTCAGGACGTGAGGGGGTCAGGATGTGAGAGGGTCAGTACGTGAGGGGGTCAGGACGTGAGAGGGTCAGGATGTGAGGGGATCAGGACGTGAGGTGCTCAGGGTGTGAGTGGATGAGGACGTGAGGGGGTCAGGACGTGAGGGGGTCAGGACGTGAGAGGGTCAGGACGTGAGGGGATCTGGACGTGAGGGGGTCAGGACGTGAGGGGATCAGGACGTGAGGGGATCAGGACGTGAGGGGATCCGGATGTGAGGGGGTCAGGACTTGAGAGGGTCAGTACGTGAGAGGTTCAGGACGTGAGAGGGTCAGGACGTGAGAGGGTCAGGACGTGAGAGGGTCAGGACGTGAGGGGGTCAGGACGTGAGAGGGTCAGGACGTGAGAGGTTCAGGACGTGAGAGGGTCAGGATGTGAGGGGGTCAGGACGTGAGGGGATCAGGACGTGAGGGGATCAGGACGTGAGAGTGTCAGGACGAGAGAGGGTCAGGACGTGAGGGCGTCAGGATGTGAGAGAGTCAGGACGTGAGAGGGTCAGGACGTGAGGGGGTCAGGACGTGAGAGGATCAGGACGTGAGGGGATCAGGACGTGAGAGGGTCAGGACGTGAGGGGGTCAGGACGTGAGGGGGTCAGGACGTGAGAGAGTCAGGACGTGAGAGGGTCAGGACCTGAGGGGGTCAGGACGTGAGGGGGTCAGGACGTGAGGGGGTCAGGAAGTGAAGGGATCAGGACCTGTGGGGGTCAGAACGTGAGGGGGTCAGTTCGTAAGTGGATCAGGACGTGAGGGGGTCAGGACATGAGCGAGTCAGGACGTGAGTGGTTCAGGACGTGAGGGGATCAGGACATGAGAGAGTCAGGACGTGAGCGAGTCAGGACGTGAGTGGTTCAGGACGTGAGGGGATCAGGATGTGAGGGGATCAGGACGTGAGGGGGTCAGGACGTGAGAGGATCAGGACGTGAGGGAATCAGGACGTGTGGGGTACAGGACGTGAGGGGGTCAGTATGTGAGGGGGTCAGGTCGTGAGTGGGTCAGGACGTGAGGGTATCAGGACGTGAGGGGGTCAGGACGTGAGGGGATCAGGACGTGAGGGGGTCAGGATGTGAGGGGATCAGGACGTGAGGGGGTCAGGACGTGAGAGGGCCAGGACGTGAGGGGATCAGGACGTGAGAGGGTCAGGACGTGAGGGGGTCAGGACGTGAGGGGATCAGGACGTGAGAGGGTCAGGACGTGAGGGTATCAGGACGTGAGGGGGTCAGGACGTGAGGGGGTCAGGACATGAGGGGGTCAGGACATGAGGAGTTCAGGACGTGAGGGGGTCAGGACATGAGGGGGTCAGGATGTGAGGGGGTCAGGACGTGAGGGGGTCAGGACGTGAGGGGGAAAGGACGTGTGGGGTACAGGACGTGAGGGGGTCAGGACGTGAGAGGATCAGGACTTGAGGGAATCAGGACGTGTGGGGTACAGGACGTGATGGGGTCAGGATGTGAGAGAGTCAGGACGTAAGAGGGTCAGGATGTTAGAGGGTCAGGACTTGAGGGAATCAGGACGTGTGGGGTACAGGACGTGAGGGGGTCAGGATGTGAGAGGGTCAGGACGTGCGGGAATCAGGACGTGTGGGGTACAGGACGTGAGGGGGTCAGGACGTGAGAGGATCAGGACTTGAGGGAATCAGGACGTGTGGGGTACAGGACGTGAGGGGGTCAGGATGTGAGAGGGTCAGGACGTGAGGGGGTCAGGTCGTGAGTGGGTCAGGGCGTGAGGGGGTCAGGATGTGAGAGGGTCAGGACGTGAGTGGATCAGGATGTGAGAGGGTCAGGACGTGAGGGGGTCAGGTCATGAGTGGGTCAGGGCGTGAGGGGGTCAGGACGTGAGAGGGTCAGGATGTGAGGGGGCCAGGGCGTGAGGGGATCAGGACATGAGGGAGTCAGGTCGTGAGGGGGTCAGGACGTGAGGGGGTCAGTACGTGAGAGGGTCAGGATGTGAGGGGGTCAGGATGTGAGAGGGTCAGGACGTGAGAGGGTCAGGATGTGAGGGGGTCACGATGTGAGGGGATCAGGACGTGAGGGGGTCAGGACATGAGGGAGTCAGGACGTGAGAGGGTCAGGATGTGAGGGGGTCAGGACGTGAGAGAGTCAGGACGTGAGAGGGTCAGGACGTGAGGGGGTCAGGACGTGAGGGGGCCAGGACGTGAGGGGGTCAGGACGTGAGGGGATCGGTACATGAGGGGATCAGGACGTGAGGGGGTCAGGACGTGAGGGGGTCAGGATGTGAGAGGGTCAGTACGTGAGGGGGTCAGGTCGTGAGTGGGTCAGTATGTGAGAGGGTCAGGATGTGAGGAGATCAGGATGTGACGGGATCAGGACGTGAGGGGGTCAGGACGTGAGGGGGTCAGGACGTGAGGTGATCTGGACGTCAGGGGGTCAGGACGTGAGGGGATCAGGACGTGAGAGGGTCAGGACGTGAGGGGATCTGGACGTGAGGGGGTCAGGACGTGAGGGGATCAGGACGTGAGGGGATCAGGAGGTGAGGGGATCCGGATGTGAGGGGGTCAGGACGTGAGAGGGTCAGGACGTGAGAGGGTCAGGATGTTAGGGGGTCAGGACGTGAGAGGGTCAGGATGTGAGGGGGTCACGATGTGAGGGGTTCAGGACGTGAGGGGGTCAGGACGTGAGGGGGTCAGGACATGAGGGATTCAGGACGTGAGAGGTTCAGGACGTGAGAGGGTCAGGATGTGAGGGGGTCAGGACGTGAGGGGATCAGGACGTGAGGGGATCAGGACGTGAGAGAGTCATGACGAGAGAGGGTCAGGACGTGAGAGGGTCGGGACGTGAGAGGATCAGGACGTGTGGGGTACAGGACGTGAGGGGGTCAGGTCGTGAGTGGGTCAGGACGTGAGGGGATCAGGGCGTGAGGGTATCAGGACGTGAGGGGATCAGGACGTGAGGGGGTCAGGACGTGTGGGGATCAGGACGTGAGGGGGTCAGGACGTAAGGGGGTCAGGATGTGAGGGGGTCAGGACGTGATGGGATCAGGACGTGAGAGGGTCAGGACGTGAGGGGGTCAGGACGTGAGGGGGTCAGGACGTGAGGGCGTCAGGACGTGAGGGGGTCAGGACGTGATGGGATCAGGACGTGAGAGGGTCAGGACATGAGGGGGTCAGGACCTGAGGGGGCCAGTACGTGAGTGGATCAGGTCGTGAGGGGGTCAGGACGTGAGCGAATCTGTACGTGAGGGGATCAGGACCTGAGGGGGTCAGGACGTGAGTGGGTAAGGACTTGAGGGAATCAGGACGTGTGGGGTACAGGACGTGAGGGGATCAGGACGTGAGGGGATCAGGACGTGAGGGGATCAGGACGTGAGGGGATCAGGACGTGAGGGGGTCAGGACGTGAGGGGATCAGGACGTGAGGGGATCAGGACGTGAGGGGATCAGGACGTGAGGGGATCCGGATGTGAGGGTGTCAGGACGTGAGAGGGTCAGGACGTGAGAGGGTCAGGATGTTAGGGGGTCAGGACGTGAGAGGGTCAGGATGTGAGGGGGTCACGATGTGAGGGGTTCAGGACGTGAGGGGGTCAGGACGTGAGGGTGTCAGGACATGAGGGATTCAGGACGTGAGAGGTTCAGGACATGAGAGGGTCAGGATGTGAGGGGGTCAGGACGTGAGGGGATCAGGACGTGAGGGGATCAGGACGTGATAGAGTCAGGACGAGAGAGGGTCAGGACGTGACGGCGTCAGGACGTGAGAGGATCAGGACTTGAGGGAATCAGGACGTGTGGGGTACAGGACGTGAGGGGGTCAGGATGTGAGAGGGTCAGGACGTGAGGGGGTCAGGTCGTGAGTGGGTCAGGGCATGAGGGGGTCAGGACGTGAGGGGGTCAGGACGTGAGGGGATCAGGACGTGAGGGGATCAGGACGTGAGGGGGTCAGGACGTGAGGGGGTCAGGACGTGAGGGGGTCAGCATGTGGGGGCGTCAGGACGTGAGAGGGTCGGGATGTGAGTGGGTCAGGACGTGAGAGGGTCAGGACGTCAGGGGGTCAGGACGTGAGGGGGTCAGGACGTGAGGGCGTCAGGACGTGAGGGGGTCAGGACGTGATGGGATCAGGACGTGAGAGGGTCAGGACATGAGGAGGTCAGGACGTGAGGGGGTCAGGACATGAGGGGGTCAGGACCTGAGGGGGCCAGGACGTGAGTGGATCAGGTCGTGAGGGGGTCAGGACGTGAGCGGATCAGGACGTGAGGGGATCAGGACGTGAGGGGATCAGGACCTGAGGGGGTCAGGACGTGAGGGGATCAGGACGTGAGGGGATCAGGACGTGAGGGGATCAGGACGTGAGAGGGTCAGGACGTGAGGGGGTCAGGACGTGAGGGTGTCAGGACGTGAGAGACTCAGGACGTGAGAGGGTCAGGACGTGAGGGGGTCAGGACGTGAGGGGGTCAGGGCGTGAGGGGATCAGGACGTGAGGGGGTCCGGACGGGAGGGGGTCAGGACGTGAGGGGATCAGGACGTGAGGGGGTCAGGACGTGAGGGGATCAGGACGTGAGGGAGTCAGGACGTGATTGGGTCAGGTCATGAGTGGATCAGGACGTGAGGGGGTCAGGACGTGAGGGGGTCAGGAAGTGAGAGGATCAGGACCTGAGGGGGTCAGAACGTGAGGGGGTCTGTTCGTAAGTGGATCAGGACGTGAGGGGGTCAGGACGTGAGAGGGTCAGGATGTGAGGGGGCCAGGGCGTGAGGGGATCAGGACATGAGGGAGTCAGGTCGTGAGGGGGTCAGGACGTGAGGGGGTCAGTACGTGAGAGGGTCAGGATGTGAGGGGGTCAGGATGTGAGAGGGTCAGGACGTGAGAGGGTCAGGATGTGAGGGGGTCACGATGTGAGGGGATCAGGACGTGAGGGGGTCAGGACATGAGGGAGTCAGGACGTGAGAGGGTCAGGATGTGAGGGGGTCAGGACGTGAGAGAGTCAGGACGTGAGAGGGTCAGGACGTGAGGGGGTCAGGACGTGAGGGGGCCAGGACGTGAGGGGGTCAGGACGTGAGGGGATCGGTACATGAGGGGATCAGGACGTGAGGGGGTCAGGACGTGAGGGGGTCAGGATGTGAGAGGGTCAGTACGTGAGGGGGTCAGGTCGTGAGTGGGTCAGTACGTGAGAGGGTCAGGATGTGAGGAGATCAGGATGTGACGGGATCAGGACGTGAGGGGGTCAGGACGTGAGGGGGTCAGGACGTGAGGTGATCTGGACGTCAGGGGGTCAGGACGTGAGGGGATCAGGACGTGAGAGGGTCAGGACGTGAGGGGATCTGGACGTGAGGGGGTCAGGACGTGAGGGGATCAGGACGTGAGGGGATCAGGAGGTGAGGGGATCCGGATGTGAGGGGGTCAGGACGTGAGAGGGTCAGGACGTGAGAGGGTCAGGATGTTAGGGGGTCAGGACGTGAGAGGGTCAGGATGTGAGGGGGTCACGATGTGAGGGGTTCAGGACGTGAGGGGGTCAGGACGTGAGGGGGTCAGGACATGAGGGATTCAGGACGTGAGAGGTTCAGGACGTGAGAGGGTCAGGATGTGAGGGGGTCAGGACGTGAGGGGATCAGGACGTGAGGGGATCAGGACGTGAGAGAGTCATGACGAGAGAGGGTCAGGACGTGAGAGGGTCGGGACGTGAGAGGATCAGGACGTGTGGGGTACAGGACGTGAGGGGGTCAGGTCGTGAGTGGGTCAGGACGTGAGGGGATCAGGGCGTGAGGGTATCAGGACGTGAGGGGATCAGGACGTGAGGGGGTCAGGACGTGTGGGGATCAGGACGTGAGGGGGTCAGGACGTAAGGGGGTCAGGATGTGAGGGGGTCAGGACGTGATGGGATCAGGACGTGAGAGGGTCAGGACGTGAGGGGGTCAGGACGTGAGGGGGTCAGGACGTGAGGGCGTCAGGACGTGAGGGGGTCAGGACGTGATGGGATCAGGACGTGAGAGGGTCAGGACATGAGGGGGTCAGGACCTGAGGGGGCCAGTACGTGAGTGGATCAGGTCGTGAGGGGGTCAGGACGTGAGCGAATCTGTACGTGAGGGGATCAGGACCTGAGGGGGTCAGGACGTGAGTGGGTAAGGACTTGAGGGAATCAGGACGTGTGGGGTACAGGACGTGAGGGGATCAGGACGTGAGGGGATCAGGACGTGAGGGGATCAGGACGTGAGGGGATCAGGACGTGAGGGGGTCAGGACGTGAGGGGATCAGGACGTGAGGGGATCAGGACGTGAGGGGATCAGGACGTGAGGGGATCCGGATGTGAGGGTGTCAGGACGTGAGAGGGTCAGGACGTGAGAGGGTCAGGATGTTAGGGGGTCAGGACGTGAGAGGGTCAGGATGTGAGGGGGTCACGATGTGAGGGGTTCAGGACGTGAGGGGGTCAGGACGTGAGGGTGTCAGGACATGAGGGATTCAGGACGTGAGAGGTTCAGGACATGAGAGGGTCAGGATGTGAGGGGGTCAGGACGTGAGGGGATCAGGACGTGAGGGGATCAGGACGTGATAGCGTCAGGACGAGAGAGGGTCAGGACGTGACGGCGTCAGGACGTGAGAGGATCAGGACTTGAGGGAATCAGGACGTGTGGGGTACAGGACGTGAGGGGGTCAGGATGTGAGAGGGTCAGGACGTGAGGGGGTCAGGTCGTGAGTGGGTCAGGGCATGAGGGGGTCAGGACGTGAGGGGGTCAGGACGTGAGGGGATCAGGACGTGAGGGGATCAGGACGTGAGGGGGTCAGGACGTGAGGGGGTCAGGACGTGAGGGGGTCAGCATGTGGGGGCGTCAGGACGTGAGAGGGTCGGGATGTGAGTGGGTCAGGACGTGAGAGGGTCAGGACGTCAGGGGGTCAGGACGTGAGGGGGTCAGGACGTGAGGGCATCAGGACGTGAGGGGGTCAGGACGTGATGGGATCAGGACGTGAGAGGGTCAGGACATGAGGAGGTCAGGACGTGAGGGGGTCAGGACATGAGGGGGTCAGGACCTGAGGGGGCCAGGACGTGAGTGGATCAGGTCGTGAGGGGGTCAGGACGTGAGCGGATCAGGACGTGAGGGGATCAGGACGTGAGGGGATCAGGACCTGAGGGGGTCAGGACGTGAGGGGATCAGGACGTGAGGGGATCAGGACGTGAGCGGATCAGGACGTGAGGGGATCAGGACGTGAGGGGATCAGGACCTGAGGGGGTCAGGACGTGAGGGGATCAGGACGTGAGGGGATCAGGACGTGAGGGGATCAGGACGTGAGAGGGTCAGGACGTGAGGGGGTCAGGACGTGAGGGTGTCAGGACGTGAGAGACTCAGGACGTGAGAGGGTCAGGACGTGAGGGGGTCAGGACGTGAGGGGGTCAGGGCGTGAGGGGATCAGGACGTGAGGGGGTCCGGACGGGAGGGGGTCAGGACGTGAGGGGATCAGGACGTGAGGGGGTCAGGACGTGAGGGGATCAGGACGTGAGGGGGTCAGGACGTGATTGGGTCAGGTCATGAGTGGATCAGGACGTGAGGGGGTCAGGACGTGAGGGGGTCAGGAAGTGAGAGGATCAGGACCTGAGGGGGTCAGAACGTGAGGGGGTCTGTTCGTAAGTGGATCAGGACGTGAGGGGGTCAGGACGTGAGAGGGTCAGGACGTGAGGGGGTCAGGATGTGAGGGGATCAGGACGTGAGCGAGTCAGGACGTGTGGGGTACAGGACGTGAGGGGGTCAGGATGTGAGGGGGTCAGGTCGTGAGTGGGTCAGGGCGTGAGGGTATCAGGACGTGAGTGGATCAGGACGTGAGGGGGTCAGGACGTGAGGGGGTCAGGACGTGAGGGGATCAGGACGTGAGAGGGTCAGGACGTGAGGGCGTCAGGACGTGAGAGGGTCAGGATGTGAGTGGATCAGGACGTGAGGGGGTCAGGACATGAGGGGGTCAGGACCTGAGGGGGTCAGGACGTGAGTGGATCAGGTCGTGAGGGGGTCAGGACGTGAGGGGATCAGGGCGTGAGGGGATCAGGACGTGAGGGGGAAAGGACGTGAGGGGATCAGGACGTGAGGGGATCAGGACCTGAGGGGGTCAGGACGTGAGGGGATCAGGTCGTGACGGGGTCAGGACGTGAGGGGGTCAGGATGTGAGAGGGTCAGGACGTGAGGGGATCAGGACGTGAGGGGGTCAGGACGTGAGGGGGTCAGGACGTGAGGGGGTCAGGACGTGAGATTGTCAGAACATGAGGGAGTTAGTACGTGAGAGGGTCAGGATGTGAGGGGGTCACGATATGAGGGTATCAGTACGTGAGGGGGTCAGGACGTGAGGGGGTCAGGACATGAGGGAGTCAGGACGTGAAAGGTTCAGGATGTGAGGGGGTCAGGACGTGAGAGGGTCGGGACGTGAGGGGGTCAGGATGTGAGGGGGTCAGGACGTGAGAGAATCAGGACGTGAGAGGATCAGGACATGAGGGGGTCAGGACGTGAGGGCGTCAGGATGTGAGAGAGTCAGGACGTGAGAGGGTCAGGACGTGAGGGGGTCAGGACGTGAGGGGATCAGGACGTGAGAGGGTCAGGACGTGAGAGGATCAGGACGTGAGGGGGTCAGGACGTGAGGGGGTCAGGACGTGAGGGGATCAGGACGTTAGAGGGTCAGGACCTGAGGGGATCAGGACGTGAGGGGGTCAGGACGTGAGGGGGTCAGTTCCTAAGTGGATCAGGACGTGAGGGGGTCAGGTTATTAGGGGGTCAGGACGTGAGATGGTCAAGACGTGAGGGGAACAGGACGTGAGGGGATCAGGACATGAGGGGGTCAGGACGTGAGTGGTTCAGGACGTGAGGTGATCAGGACGTGAGGGGATCAGGACGTGAGGGGGACAGGACGTTAGGCGATTATGAAGTGAGGGGGTCAGGACGTGAGTGGGTCACGACGTGGGGGGTGAGGACATGAGGGGGTCAGGACGTGAGGTGTTCAGGACGTGAGGGGGTCAGGACGTGAGAGGATCAGGACGTGAGTGGATCAGGAGTTGAGGGGCTCAGGACCTGAGCGGGTCAGAACGTGAGAGGGTCAGGTCGTGAGTGGTTCAGGACGTGAGGAAGTCAGGATGTGAGGGGGTCAGGACATGAGGGGATCAGGAACTGAGGGGGTCAGGACGTGAGTGGATCAGGTCGTGAGGTGGTCAGGACGTGAGGGGGTCAGGACATGAGGGGATCTGGACGTGAGGGGGACAGGACGTGAGGGGATCAGGACGTGAGGGGATCAGGACGTGAGGGGGTCAGGACTTGAGGGGGTCAGGACGTGAGTGGGTCAGGACGTGAGGGATTCAGGATGTGAGAGGGTCAAGACTTGAGGGGATCAGGACGTGAGGGGGTCAGGATGTGAGGGGATCAGTACGTGAGGGGATCAGGATGTGAGGGGGTCAGGACGTGAGGGGATCAGGACGTGAGGGGGTCAGGGCGTGAGGGGATCAGGATGTGAGGGGGTCAGGACGTGAGTGGGTCAGGACGTGAGGAGGATCAGGACGTGAGGGGGTCACGGCGTGAGGGGATCAGGACCTGAGGGGATCAGGACCTGAGGGGGTCAGAACGTGAGGGGGTCATGTCATGAGTGGATCAGGACGTTAGGGGGTCAGGACGTGAGAGGGTCAGGACGTGAGGGGGTCAGGACGTGAGGGGATCAGGACGTGAGGGGGTCAGGACATGAGGGGATGAGGACCTGAGGGGATCAGGACGTGAGCGGGTCAGGACGTGAGGGGATGAGGACGTGAGGGGGTCAGGATGTGAGAGGGTCAGGACGTAAGTGGGTCAGGACGTGAGGGGATCAGAAATTGAGGGGATCAGGACCTGAAGGGGTCAGGACGTGAGGGGGTCAGGATGTGAGGGGATCAGGATGTGAGGGAATCAGGACGTGAGGGGGTCAGGACGTGAGGGGATCAGGACGTGAGCGGGTCAGGACGTGAGGGGATGAGGACGTGAGGGGGTCAGGATGTGAGAGGGTCAGGACGTAAGTGGGTCAGGACGTGAGGGGGTCAGAAATTGAGGGGATCAGGACGTGAAGGGGTCAGGACGTGAGTGGTTCAGGACGTGAGGAGGTCAGGACGTGAGGGTACAGGACATGAGGGGATCAGGACCTGAGGGGGTCAGGACCTGAGGGGGTCAGGACGTGAGTGGATCAGGTCGTGAGGGGGTCAGGACGTGAGGGGGTCAGTACGTGAGAGGATCAGGACGTGAGGGGGTCACGGCGTGAGGGGGTCAGGACGTGAGAGGGTCAGGACGTGAGGGGATCTGGACGTGAGGGGGTCAGGACGTGAGGGGATCGGGACGTGAGGGGGTCAGGACGTGAGGGGATCTGGACGTGAGGGGGTCACGGTGTGAGGGGGTCAGGATGTGAGGGGGTCAGGACGTGAGAGGGTCAGGACGTGAGAGGGTCAGGATGTTAGGGGGTCAGGACTTGAGAGGGTCAGGATGTGAGGGGGTCTGGACGTGAGAGGGTCAGGACGTGTGGGGGTCAGGACGTGAGGGAGTCAGGACGTGAGGGGGACAGGACGTGAGGGGGTCAGGACGTGAGGGGGTCAATACGTAAGAGGGTCAGGACGTGAGGGGGAGAGGACGTGAGAGGGTCAGTGCGTGAGAGGGTCAGGATGTGAGGGGGTCTGGACGTGAGGGGATCAGGATGTGAGTGGGTCAGGACTTAAGAGGGTCAGGACGTGAGGGGGTCAGGACGTGAGGGGGTCAGGACTTAAGAGGGTCAGGACGTGAGGGGGTCAGGACGTGAGGGGGTCAGGACATGAGGGGGTCAGGAGGGGAGACGGTCAGGACGTGAAGGGGTCAGGACGGGAGGGGATCAGGTCGTGAGGGGGTCAGGATGTGAGGGGGACTGGGCGTGAGGGGATCAGGACGTGAGGGGGTCAGGACGTGAGGGGGTCAGGACGTGAGGGGGTCACGATATGAGGGTATCAGTACGTGAGGGGGTCAGGACATGAGGGAGTCAGGACGTGAAAGGTTCAGGATGTGAGGGGGTCAGGACGTGAGAGGGTCGGAACGTGAGGGGGTCAGGATGTGAGGGGGTCAGGACGTGAGAGAATCAGGACGTGAGGGGGTCAGGACGTGAGGGCGTCAGGATGTGAGAGAGTCAGGACGTGAGGGGGTCAGGACGTGAGGGGATCAGGACGTGAGAGGGTCAGGACGTGAGAGGATCAGGACGTGAGGGGGTCAGGACGTGAGGGGGTCAGGACGTGAGGGGATCAGGACGTGAGAGGGTCAGGACGTGAGGGGATCAGGACGTGAGGGGGTCAGGACGTGATTGGGTCAGGTCATGAGTGGATCAGGACGTGAGGGGGTCAGGACGTGAGGGGGTCAGGACGTGAGGGGGTCAGAACGTGAGGGGGTCAGTTCCTAAGTGGATCAGGACGTGAGGGGGTCAGGTCATTAGGGGGTCAGGACGTGAGATGGTCAAGACGTGAGGGGAACAGGACATGAGGGGATCAGGACGTGAGTGGTTCAGGACGTGAGGTGATCAGGACGTGAGGGGATCAGGACGTGAGGGGGACAGGACGTTAGGCGATCATGAAGTGAGGGGGTCAGGACGTGAGGGGGTCACGACGTGGGGGGTGAGGACATGGGGGGGTCAGGACGTGAGGTGTTCAGGACGTGAGGGGGTCAGGACGTGAGAGGATCAGGACGTGAGTGGATCAGGAGTTGAGGGGCTCAGGACCTGAGCGGGTCAGAACGTGAGAGGTCAGGTCGTGAGTGGTCAGGTCGTGAGTGGTTCAGGACATGAGGGGATCAGGAACTGAGGGGGTCAGGACGTGAGTGGATCAGGTCGTGAGGTGGTCAGGACGTGAGGGGGTCAGTACGTGAGGGGATCAGGAGGTGAGGGGATCAGGACGTGAGGGTATCAGGACGTGAGGGGATCAGGACGTAAGGGGGTCAGTACGTGAGGGGATCAGGACCTGAAGGGGTCAGGACGTGAGGGGATCTGGACGTGAGGGGATCAGGACGTGAGGGGGTCAGGACGTGAGGAGATCAGGACGTGAGGGGATCAGGACATGAGGGGATCTGGACGTGAGGGGGACAGGACGTGAGGGGATCAGGACGTGAGGGGATCAGGACGTGAGGGGGTCAGGACTTGAGGGGGTCAGGACGTGAGTGGGTCAGGACGTGAGGGATTCAGGATGTGAGAGGGTCAAGACTTGAGGGGATCAGGACGTGAGGGGGTCAGGATGTGAGGGGATCAGGACGTGAGGGGGTCAGGACGTGAGGGGATCAGTACGTGAGGGGATCAGGACGTGAATGGGTCAGGACGTGAGGGTATCAGGAAGTGACGGGGTCAGGACGTGAGGGGGTCAGGACGTGAGGGGGTCAGGACGTGAGGGGATCAGGACGTGAGGGGGTCAGGGCGTGAGGGGATCAGGATGTGAGGGGGTCAGGACGTGAGTGGGTCAGGACGTGAGGAGGATCAGGACGTGAGGGGGTCACGGCGTGAGGGGATCAGGATCTGAGGGGATCAGGACCTGAGGGGGTCAGAACGTGAGGGGGTCATGTCATGAGTGGATCAGGACGTGAGGGGTCAGGACGTGAGTGGGTAAGGAAGTGAGTGGATCAGGACCTGAGGGGGTCAGGAGGTTAGGGGGTCAGGACGTGAGAGGGTCAGGACGTGAGGGGGTCAGGACGTGAGGGGATCAGGACGTGAGGGGGTCAGGACATGAGGGGATGAGGACGTGAGGGGATCAGGACGTGAGGGGGTCAGGACGTGAGGGGATGAGGACGTGAGGGGGTCAGGATGTGAGAGGATCAGGACGTAAGTGGGTCAGGACGTGAGGGGGTCAGAAATTGAGGGGATCAGGACCTGAAGGGGTCAGGATGTGAGGGGGCCAGGACGTGAGGGGATGAGGACGTGAGGGAATCAGGACGTGAGGGGGTCAGGACGTGAGGGGATCAGGACGTGAGCGGGTCAGGACGTGAGGGGATGAGGACGTGAGGGGGTCAGGATGTGAGAGGGTCAGGACGTAAGTGGGTCAGGACGTGAGGGGGTCAGAAATTGAGGGGATCAGGACGTGAAGGGGTCAGGACGTGAGTGGTTCAGGACGTGAGGAGGTCAGGACGTGAGGGTACAGGACATGAGGGGATCAGGACCTGAGGGGGTCAGGACCTGAGGGGGTCAGGACGTGAGTGGATCAGGTCGTGAGGGGGTCAGGACGTGAGGGGGTCAGTACGTGAGAGGATCAGGACGTGAGGGGGTCACGGCGTGAGGGGGTCAGGACGTGAGAGGGTCAGGACGTGAGGGGATCTGGACGTGAGGGGGTCAGGACGTGAGGGGGTCAGGACGTGAGAGGGTCAGGACGTGAGGGGGTCTGGACGTGAGGGGGTCTGGACGTGAGAGGGTCAGGACGTGAGGGGATCAGGACGTGAGGGAGTCAGGACGTGAGGGGGTCAGGATGTGAGGGAGTCAGGACGTGAGGGGGTCTGGACGTGAGAGGGTCAGGACGTGAGGGGATCAGGACGTGAGGGGATCAGGACGTGAGGGGGTCAGGACGTGAGGGAGTCAGGACGTGAGGAGGTCTGGACGTGAGAGGGTCAGGACGTGAGGGGATCAGGACGTGAGGGGATCAGGACGTGAGGGAGTCAGGACGTGAGGGGGTCAGGACGTGAGAGGGTCGGGGTGGGCGTGGGTCAGAACGTGAGGGGGTCAGGACGTGAGGGGGTCAGGACATTAGTGGGTCATGACGTGAGAGGGTCAGGTCATGAGTGGATCAGGACTTGAGGGGGTCAGGACGTGAGGGGGTCAGGACATTAGTGGGTCAGGACGTGAGAGGGTCAGGACGTGAGAGGGTCAGGACGTGAGCGGAACAGGACGTGAGGGGGTCAAATGTGAGGGAGTCAGGACGTGAGAGGGTCAGGACGTGAGGGGGTCAATACGTGAGGGGATCAGGACGTGAGAGGGTCAGGACGTGAGGGGGAGAGGACGTGAGAGGGTCAGGATGTGAGGGGGTCTGGACGTGAGAGGGTCAGTGCGTGAGAGGGTCAGGATGTGAGGGGGTCAGTGCGTGAGGGGATCAGGATGTGAGGGGATCAGGATGTGAGGGGATCAGGACGTGAGGGGGTCAGGACGTGAGGGGGTCAGGACGTGAGAGGATCAGGATGTGAGAGGGTCAGGATGTGAGAGGGTCAGAATGTGAGGGGGTCAGAATGTGAGGGGATCAGGACGTGAGGGGGTCAGGACGGGAGACGGTCAGGACGTGAGGGGGTCAGGACGTGAGGGGGTCAGGACATGAGGGGGTCAGGAGGGGAGACGGTCAGGACGTGAGGGGGTCAGGTCGGGAGGGGATCAGGACATGAGGGGGTCAGGACGTGAGAGGGTCAGGACGTGAGAGGGTCAGGACGTGAGAGGGTAAGGACATGAGGGGGTCAGGGCGTGAGGGGGTCAGGACGTGAGGGGGTCAGGACGTGAGGGGGTCAGGACGTGAGAGGGTAAGGACGTGAGGAGGTCAGGCCGTGAGGGGGTCAGGATGTGAGGGTGTCAGGACGTGAGGGGGTCAGGACGTGAGGGGGTCAGGACGTGAGGGGATCAGGGCGTGAGGGGGTCAGGACGTGAGAGGGTCAGGACGTGAGAGGGTCAGGACGTGAGGGGATCAGGACGTGAGGGGGTCAGGACCTGAGGGGGTCAGGACGTGAGAGGGTCAGGACGTGAGAGGGTCAGGACGTGAGGGGATCAGGACGTGAGGGGGTCAGGACGTGAGGGAGTCAGGATGTGAGAGGATCAGGACGTGAGGGGGTCAGGACATGAGGGGGTCAGGACGTGAGGGGGTCAGGACGTGAGGGGATCAGGACGTTAGGGAGTCAGGACGTGAGATGGTCAGGATGTGAGGGGGTCAGGATGTGAGACGGTCAGGAAGAGAGGAGAATCAGGACATTAGAGTGTCAGAACGTGAGGGGGTCAGAACGTGAGGGGGTCAGGACGTGTGGGGGTCAGGATGTGAGAGGGTCAGGACGTGAGTGGGTCAGGATGTGATAGGGTCAGAATGTGAGGGGATCAGGACGTGAGAGGTTCAGGACTTGAGAGGGTCAGGATGTGAGGGGATCAGGACGTGAGGGGGTCAGGACATGAGGGGGTCAGGACGTGAGGGGGTCAGGACGTGAGGGGATCAGGACGTTAGGGAGTCAGGACGTGAGATGGTCAGGATGTGAGGGGGTCAGGATGTGAGACGGTCAGGAAGAGAGGAGAATCAGGACATTAGGGGGTCAGAACGTGAGGGGGTCAGAACGTGAGGGGGTCAGGACGTGAGAGGGTCAGGACGTGAGGGGATCAGGACGTGAGGGGGTCAGGACGTGAGGGAGTCAGGATGTGAGAGGATCAGGACGTGAGGGGGTCAGGACATGAGGGGGTCAGAACGTGAGGGGGTCAGAACGTGAGGGGGTCAGGACGTGAGAGGGTCAGGACGTGAGGGGATCAGGACGTGAGGGGGTCAGGACGTGAGGGAGTCAGGATGTGAGAGGATCAGGACGTGAGGGGGTCAGGACATGAGGGGGTCAGGACGTGAGGGGGTCAGGACGTGAGGGGATCAGGACGTTAGGGAGTCAGGACGTGAGATGGTCAGGATGTGAGGGGGTCAGGATGTGAGACGGTCAGGAAGAGAGGAGAATCAGGACATTAGGGTGTCAGAACGTGAGGGGGTCAGAACGTGACGGGGTCAGGACGTGTGGGGGTCAGGATGTGAGAGGGTCAGGACGTGAGTGGGTCAGGATGTGATAGGGTCAGAATGTGAGGGGATCAGGACGTGAGAGGTTCAGGACTTGAGAGGGTCAGGATGTGAGGGGATCAGGACGTGAGGGGGTCAGGACATGAGGGGGTCAGGACGTGAGGGGGTCAGGACGTGAGGGGATCAGGACGTGAGGGAGTCAGGACGTGAGATGGTCAGGATGTGAGGGGGTCAGGATGTGAGACGGTCAGGAAGAGAGGAGAATCAGGACATTAGGGGGTCAGGAAGTGAGTGGATCAGGACGTGAGGGGGTCAGGACGTGAGGGAGTCAGGATGTGAGAGGGTCAGGACGTGAGTGGGTCAGGATGTGATAGGGTCAGTGCGTGAGGGGATCAGGATGTGAGGGGGTCAGGACATGAGGGGGTCAGGACGTGTGGGGGTCAGGACGTGAGGGAGTCAGGATGAGAGGGGGGTCAGGACGTGAGGGGATCAGGACGTGAGGGGGTCAGAACGTGAGGGGATCAGGACGTGAGGGGATCTGGACGTGAGAGGATCAGGACGTGAGGGGGTCAGGACGTGAGAGGATCAGGACGTGAGGGGGTCAGAACGTGAGGGGGTCAGGACGTGAGGGGGTCAGGATGTGAGAGGGTCAAGACGTGAGGGGGTCAGGACGTGAGGGGGTCAGGACGTGAGGGGATCAGGACGTGAGGGGGTCTGGACGTGAGGGGGTCAGGACGTCAGAGGGTCAGGATGTGAGGGTGTCAGAACGTGAGGGGGTCAGGTCATGAGTGGATCAGGACGTGTGGGGGTCAGGACGTGAAGGGGTCAGAAAGTGAGGGGATCAGGACCTGAGGGGGTCAGAACGTGAGTGGATCAGGACGTGAGGGTGTCAGGACATCAGAGGGTCAGGATGTTAGGGGATCAGGACGTGAGGGGGTCAGGGCCTGAGCGGATCATGACGTGAGGGGTCAGGACGTGAGGGGGTCAAGACGTAAGGGGATCAGGACGTGAGAGGGTCAGGACGTAAGGGGGTCAGGACGTGAGGGGGTCAGGGCGTGAGGGGATCTGGACGTGAGGGGATGAGGACGTGAGGGGATCAGGACGTGAGGGGGTCAGGGCCTGAGGGTATCAGGACGAGAAGGGGGTCAGGACGTGAGGGGGTCAGGGCGTGGGGGGACAGGACGTGAAGGGGTCAGGACGTGAGGGTATCAGGACGTGAGGGGGTCAGGATGTGAGAGGGTCAGGACGTGAGGGGGTCAGGATGTCAGGGGGTCAGGACGTGAGCGGATCAGGACATGAGGGGATCAGGACGTGAGGGGTCAGGACGTGAGGGGGTCAGGACGTGAGCGGATCAGGACGTGAGAGGGTCAGGATGTCAGGGGGTCAGGGCGTGAGGAGGTCAGGACGTGTGAGAGTCAGGACGTGAGGGGATCAGGACGTGAGGGGATCAGGACGTGTGGGGTTCAGGACGTGAGGTGGTCAGGACGTAAGGGGGTCAGGACGTGAGGGGGTCAGGGCGTGAGGGGATCTGGACGTGAGGGGATCAGGACGTGAGGGGGTCAGGACGTGAGGGGGTCAGGACGTGAGGGGGTCAGGACGAGAGGGGGTCAGGACGTGAGGGGGTCAGGACGTGAGGGGATCAGGACGTGAGAGGGTCAGGACATAAGGGGGTCAGGACGTGAGGGGGTCAGGACGTGAGGGGGTCAGGACGTGAGGGGGTCAGGACGAGAGGGGGTCAGGACGTGAGGGGGTCAGGACGTGAGGGGATCAGGACGTGAGAGGGTCAGGACATGAGGGGGTCAGGACGTGAGGGGATCAGGACGTGAGGGGGTCAGGACGTGAGGGTATCAGAACGTGAGGGGATCAGGACGTGAGGGGATCAGGACGTGAGGGGATCATGACGTGAGGGGTTAGGACGTGAGGGGGTCAGGATGTGAGGGGGAGAGGACGTGAGAGGGTCAGGACATGAGGGGGTCTGGACGTGAGGGGGTCTGGACGTGAGAGGGTCAGGAAGTGAGGGGGTAAGGACGTGAGGGGGTCAGGACGTGAGGGGATCAGGGCGTGAGGGGGTCAATACGTGAGGGGATCAGGACGTGAGAGGGTCAGGATGTGAGGGGGTCAGGACGTGAGGGGGTCAGGACGTGAGAGGGTCAGGACGTGAGGGGATCAGGGCGTGAGGGGGTCAATACGTGAGGGGATCAGGACGTGAGAGGGTCAGGATGTGAGGGGGTCAGGACGTGAGGGGGTCAGGACGTGAGAGGGTCAGGACGTGAGGGGATCAGGGCGTGAGGGGGTCAATACGTGAGGGGGAGAGGACGTGAGGGGGTCAGGATGTGAGGGGGTCTGGACGTGAGTTGGTCAGGATGTGAGGGGGTCAGTGCGTGAGGGGATCAGGACGTGAGGGGATCAGGACTTAAGAGGGTCAGGACGTGAGGGGGTCAGGACGTGAGAGGATCAGGATGTGAGGGGGTCAGTGCGTGAGGGGGTCAGGATGTGAGGGGGTCAGTGCGTGAGGGGGTCAGGATGTGAGGGGGTCTGGACATGAGTTGGTCAGGATGTGAGGGGGTCAGTGCGTGAGGGGATCAGGACTTAAGAGGGTCAGGACGTGAGGGGGTCAGGACGTGAGAGGATCAGGATGTGAGGGGGTCAGGATGTGAGGGGGTCAGGACGTGAGAGGATCAGGATGTGAGGGGGTCAGGACGTGAGAGGGTCAGGATGTGAGAGGGTCAGGACGTGAGAGTGTCAGTACTTGAGAGGGTCAGGACGGGAGGGGATCAGGACGTGAGGGGGTCAGGACGTGAGGGGGTCAGGACTTGAGAGGGTCAGGATGTGAGGGGATCAGGACGTGAGTGGATCAGGACGTGAGGGGGTCAGGACGTGAGGGGGTCAGGACGTGAGAGGGTAAGGACGTGAGGGGGTCAGGGCGTGAGGGGATCTGGACGTGAGGGTGTCAGGACGTGAGCGGGTCAGGGCGTGAGGGGATCAGGACGTGAGGGGGTCAGGACGTGAGGGGGTCAGGACGTGAGAGGGAAGGACGTGAGGGGTTCAGGATGTGAGGGGGTCAGGACGTGAGGGGGTCAGAACGTGAGGGAGTCAGGATGTGAGGGGATCAGGACGTGAGAGGGTCAGGACGTGAGGGGGTCAGGACGTGAGGGGGTCAGGACGTGAGGGGATCAGGACGTGAGGGGATCAGGACGTGAGAGGGTCAGGACGTGAGGGGGTAAGGACGTGAGGGGGTCAGGATGTGAGGGGGTCAGGATGTGATCGGGTCAGGATGTGAGGGGATCAGGACGTGAGGGGGTCAGGACGTGAGAGGGTCAGGACTTAAGAGGGTCAGGGCGTGAGAGGATCAGGATGTGAGGGGGTCAGGATGTGACGGAGTCAGGATGTGAGAGGGTCAGGACGTGAGGGGGTCAGGACGTGAGGGGGTCAGGACGTGAGGGAGTCAGGACGTGAGGGGGTTAGGACGTGAAAGGGTCAGGACTTAAGAGGGTCAGGGCGTGAGAGGATCAGGATGTGAGGGGGTCAGGATTTGAGGGAGTCAGGATGTGAGAGGGTCAGGATGTGAGTGGGTCAGGAGGGGAGACGGTCAGGACGTGAGGGGGTCAGGACGGTAGGGGATCAGGACGTGAGGGGGTCAGGACGTGAGAGGGTCAGGATGTGAGGGGATCAGGACGTGAGTGGATCAGGACGTGAGGGGGTCAGGACGTGAGGGGGTCAGGACGTGAGAGGGTCAGGGCGTGAGGGGATCTGGACGTGAGTGGATCAGGACGTGAGAGGGTAAGGACGTGAGGGGTTCAGGATGTGAGGGGGTCAGGACGTGAGGGGGTCAGAACGTGAGGGAGTCAGGATGTGAGGGGATCAGGACGTGAGAGGGTCAGGACGTGAGGGGGTCAGGGCGTGAGGGGATCAGGACGTGAGGGGGTCAGGACGTGAGGGGGTCAGGGCGTGAGGGGATCAGGACGTGAGGGGATCAGGACGTGAGGGGATCAGGACGTGAGGGTGTCAGGACGTGAGGGGGTCAGGGCGTGAGGGGATCAGGACGTGAGGGGGTCAGGACGTGAGGGGGTCAGGACGTGAGAGGGTAAGGACGTGAGGGGTTCAGGATGTGAGGGGGTCAGGGCGTGAGAGGGGTCAGGATGTGAGGGGATCGGGACGTGAGTGTGTCAGGACGTGAGAGGGTCAGGACGTGAGGGGGTCAGGATGTGAGAGGGTCAGGACGTGAGGGGGTCAGGATGTGATCGGGTCAGAATGTGAGGGGGTCAGGACGGGAGACGGTCAGGACGTGAGGGGGTCAGGACGTGAGGGGCTCAGGACATGAGGGGGTCAGGAGGGGAGACGGTCAGGACGTGAGGGGGTCAGGACGGGAGGGGATCAGGACGTGAGGGGGTCAGGACGTGAGAGGGTCAGGATGTGAGGGGATCAGGACGTGAGTGGATCAGGACGTGAGGGGGTCAGGACGTGAGGGTGTCAGGACGTGAGGGGGTCAGGACGTGAGAGGGTCAGGATGTGAGGGGTTCAGGATGTGAGGGGGTCAGGACGTGAGGGGGTCAGGACGTGAGGGGGTCAGGACGTGAGGGGGTCAGGATGTGAGGGGTTCAGGATGTGAGGGGGTCAGGACGTGAGGGGATCAGGACGTGAGGGGGTCAGGACGTGAGGGGGTCAGGACGTGAGGGGGTCAGGACGTGAGGGGATCAGGACGTGAGGGGGTCAGGACGTGTGGGGGTCAGGACGTGAGGGGGTCAGGACGTGAGGGGGTCAGGACGAGAGGGGGTCAGGACGTGAGGGGGTCAGGACGTGAGGGGATCAGGACGTGAGAGGGTCAGGACATTAGGGGGTCAGGACGTGAGGGGATCAGGACGTGAGGGGGTCAGGACGTGAGGGTATCAGAACGTGAGGGGATCAGGACGTGAGGGGATCAGGACGTGAGGGGATCATGACGTGAGGGGTTAGGACGTGAGGGGGTCAGGATGTGAGGGGGAGAGGACGTGAGAGGGTCAGGACATGAGGGGGTAAGGACGTGAGGGCGTCTGGACGTGAGAGGGTCAGGACGTGAGGGGATCAGGGCGTGAGGGGGTCTGGACGTGAGGGGGTCAGGACGTGAGAGGGTCAGGACGTGAGGGGATCAGGGCGTGAGGGGGTCAATACGTGAGGGGATCAGGACGTGAGAGGGTCAGGATGTGAGGGGGTCTGGACGTGAGAGGGTCAGGATGTGAGGGGGTCAGGACGTGAGGGGGTCAGGACGTGAGAGGGTCAGGACGTGAGGGGAACAGGGCGTGAGGGGGTCAATACGTGAGGGGGAGAGGACGTGAGGGGGTCAGGATGTGAGGGGGTCTGGACGTGAGAGGGTCAGTGCGTGAGAGGGTCAGGATGTGAGGGGGTCTGGACGTGAGTTGGTCAGGATGTGAGGGGGTCAGTGCGTGAGGGGGTCAGGATGTGAGGGGGTCTGGACATGAGTTGGTCAGGATGTGAGGGGGTCAGTGCGTGAGGGGATCAGGACGTGAGGGGATCAGGACTTAAGAGGGTCAGGACGTGAGGGGGTCAGGACGTGAGAGGATCAGGATGTGAGGGGGTCAGGATGTGAGGGGGTCAGGACGTGAGAGGATCAGGATGTGAGGGGGTCAGGATGTGAGAGGGTCAGGACGTGAGAGTGTCAGTACTTGAGAGGGTCAGGACGGGAGGGGATCAGGACGTGAGGGGGTCAGGACGTGAGGGGGTCAGGACTTGAGAGGGTCAGGATGTGAGGGGATCAGGACGTGAGTGGATCAGGACGTGAGGGGGTCAGGACGTGAGGGGGTCAGGACGTGAGAGGGTAAGGACGTGAGGGGGTCAGGGCGTGAGGGGATCTGGACGTGAGGGTGTCAGGACGTGAGGGGTTCATGGCGTGAGGGGATCAGGACGTGAGGGGGTCAGGACGTGAGGGGGTCAGGACGTGAGAGGGTAAGGACGTGAGGGGTTCAGGATGTGAGGGGGTCAGGACGTGAGGGGGTCAGAACGTGAGGGAGTCAGGATGTGAGGGGATCAGGACGTGAGAGGGTCAGGACGTGAGGGGGTCAGGACGTGAGGGGGTCAGGACGTGAGGGGATCAGGACGTGAGGGGATCAGGACGTGAGAGGGTCAGGACGTGAGGGGGTAAGGACGTGAGGGGGTCAGGATGTGAGGGGGTCAGGATGTGATCGGGTCAGGATGTGAGGGGATCAGGACGTGAGGGGGTCAGGACGTGAGGGGGTCAGGACGTGAGGGGGTCAGGACGTGAGGGAGTCAGGATGTGAGGGGGTTAGGACGTGAGAGGGTCAGGACTTAAGAGGGTCAGGGCGTGAGAGGATCAGGATGTGAGGGGGTCAGGATGTGAGGGAGTCAGGATGTGAGAGGGTCAGGATGTGAGGGGGTCAGGACGTGAGGGGGTCAGGACGTGAGGGAGTCAGGACGTGAGGGGGTTAGGACGTGAGAGGGTCAGGACTTAAGAGGGTCAGGGCGTGAGAGGATCAGGATGTGAGGGGGTCAGGATTTGAGGGAGTCAGGATGTGAGAGGGTCAGGATGTGAGTGGGTCAGGAGGGGAGACGGTCAGGACGTGAGGGGGTCAGGACGTGAGAGGGTCAGGATGTGAGGGGATCAGGACGTGAGTGGATCAGGACGTGAGGGGGTCAGGACGTGAGGGGGTCAGGACGTGAGAGGGTCAGGGCGTGAGGGGATCTGGACGTGAGTGGATCAGGACGTGAGAGGGTAAGGACGTGAGGGGTTCAGGATGTGAGGGGGTCAGGACGTGAGGGGGTCAGAACGTGAGGGAGTCAGGATGTGAGGGGATCAGGACGTGAGAAGGTCAGGACGTGAGGGGGTCAGGGCGTGAGGGGATCAGGACGTGAGGGGGTCAGGACGTGAGGGGGTCAGGACGTGAGAGGGTAAGGACGTGAGGGGTTCAGGATGTGAGGGGGTCAGGGCGTGAGAGGGGTCAGGATGTGAGGGGATCGGGACGTGAGGGGGTCAGGATGTGAGGGGGTCAGGGCGTGAGAGGGGTCAGGATGTGAGGGGATCGGGACGTGAGGGTGTCAGGACGTGAGGGGGTCAGGATGTGAGAGGGTCAGGACGTGAGGGGGTCAGGATGTGATCGGGTCAGAATGTGAGGGGGTCAGGACGGGAGACGGTCAGGACGTGAGGGGGTCAGGACGTGAGGGGCTCAGGACATGAGGGGGTCAGGAGGGGAGACGGTCAGGACGTGAGGGCGTCAGGACGGGAGGGGATCAGGACGTGAGGGGGTCAGGACGTGAGAGGGTCAGGATGTGAGGGGATCAGGACGTGAGTGGATCAGGACGTGAGGGGGTCAGGACGTGAGGGTGTCAGGACGTGAGGGGGTCAGGACGTGAGAGGGTCAGGATGTGAGGGGTTCAGGATGTGAGGGGGTCAGGACGTGAGGGGGTCAGGACGTGAGGGGGTCAGGATGTGAGGGGTTCAGGATGTGAGGGGGTCAGGACGTGAGGGGATCAGGACGTGAGGGGGTCAGAACGTGAGAGGGGTCAGGACGTGAGGGGATCGGGACGTGAGGGGGTCAGAACGTGAGTGGGTCAGGACGTGAGGGGGTCAGGGCGTGAGGGGATCTGGACGTGAGGGGATCAGGACGTGAGGGGGTCAGGACGTGAGGGGGTCAGGACGTGAGAGGGTAAGGACGTGAGGGGTTCAGGTTGTGAGGGGATCAGGACGTGAGGGGGTCAGGACGTGAGGGGATCAGGACGTGAGGGGGTCAGAACGTGAGAGGGGTCAGGACGTGAGGGGATCGGGACGTGAGGGGGTCAGAACGTGAGTGGATCAGGACGTGAGGGGGTCAGGACGTGAGGGAGTCAGGACGTGAGGGGATCAGGACGTGAGGGGGTCAGGACGTGAGGGGATCAGGACGTGAGGGGGTCAGGACGTGAGGGGATCAGGACGTGAGGGGATCAGGACGTGAGGGGATCGGGACGTGAGGGGATCAGGGCGTGAGGGGGTCAGGACGTGAGGGAGTCAGGACGTGAGGGGGTCAGGACATGAGGGGGTCAGGATGTGAGAGGGTCAGGACGTGAGGGGTCAGGATGTGAGGGGATCAGGACGTGAGAGGTTCAGGACTTGAGAGGGTCAGGATGTAAGTGGTCAGGACGTGAGGGGGTCAGGACGTGAGGGGGTCAGGACGTGAGGGAGTCAGGACGTGAGGGGGTTAGGATGTGAGAGGGTCACGACGTGAGGGGGTCAAATGTGAGACGGTCAGGACGTGGGGGGGTCAGGATGCGAGGGGGTCATGATGTGTGAGAGTCAGGACTTGAGAGGGTCAGGATGTGAGGGGGGTCAGGACGTGAGGGGATCAGGACGTGTGGGGTTCAGGACGTGAGGGGGACAGGACGTGAGAGGATCAGGACGTGAGGGGGTCAGGACGTCAGAGGGTCAAGACGTGAGGGGGTCAGGACGTGAGGGGGTCAGAACGTGAGAGGATCAGGACGTGAGGGGGTCAGGACGTGAGAGGATCAGGACGTCAGAGGGTCAGGTTGTGAGGGTGTCAGAACGTGAGGGGGTCAGGTCATGAGTGGATCAGGACGTGTGGGGGTCAGGACGTGAGGGGGTCAGAAAGTGAGGGGATCAGGACCTGAGGGGGTCAGAACGTGAGGGGGTCAGTTCGTGAGTGGATGAGGACGTGAGGGGGTCAGGACGTGAGGGGGTCAGGACGTGAGGGGGTCTGGATGTTAGGGGATCAGGATGTGAGAGGGTCAGGACGTGAGGGGGTCAGGACGTGAGGGGATCAGGACGTGAGGGGGTCTGGATGTTAGGGGATCAGGATGTGAGAGGGTCAGGACGTGAGGGGGTCAGAACGTGAGGGGGTCAGGACGTGAGGGGGTCAGGACGTGAGGGGGTCAGGATGTGAGGGGGTCAGGACGTGAGGGCATCAGGACGTGAGAGGGTAAGGACGTGAGGGGGTCAGGACGTGAGGGGATCAGGACGTGAGGGGATCAGGACGTGAGGGTATCAGGACGTGAGGGGATCAGGACGTGAGGGGATCAGGACGTGAGGCGATCATGAAGTGAGGGGTTAGGACGAGAGGGGGTCAGGATGTGAGGGGGAGAGGACGTGAGAGGGTCAGGATGTGAGGGTGTCAATACGTGAGGGGATCAGGACGTGAGAGGGTCAGGACGTGAGGGGGAGAGGACGTGAGAGGGTCAGGATGTGTGGGGGTCTGGCCGTGAGAGGGTCAGGAAGTGAGGGGGTCAGGACGTGAGGGGGTCAGGACGTGAGGGGGTCAGGATGTGATCGGGTCAGAATGTGAGGGGGTCAGGACGTGAGAGGTTCAGGATGTGTGGGGGTCAGGACGTGAGGGGGTCAGAAAGTGAGGGGATCAGGACGTGAGGGTATCAGGACGTGAGGGGGTCAGGATGTTAGGGGATCAGGATGTGAGAGGGTCAGGACGTGAGGGGGTCAGGACGTGAGGGGGTCAGGACGTGAGGGGGTCAGGACGTGAGGGGGTCAGGGCGTGAGGGGATCTGGACGTGAGGGTGTCAGAACGTGAGGGGGTCAGGGCGTGAGGGGATCAGGACGTGAGGGGGTCTGGACGTGAGGGGGTCAGGACGCGAGGGGGTCAGGACGTGAGGGGGTCAGGACATGAGGGGTTCAGGACGTGACGGGGTCAGAACGTGAGAGGGGTCAGGACGTGAGAGGGTCAGAATGTGAGGGGGTCAGGACGTGAGGGGATCAGGACGTGACGGGGTCAGAACGTGAGAGGGGTCAGGACGTGAGGGGGTCAGGATGTGATCGGGTCAGAATGTGAGGGGGTCAGGACGTGAGAGGTTCAGGACGTGAGGGGGTCAGGACGTGAGGTGGTCAGGACGTGAGGGGATCGGGACGTGAGGGGTCAGGACGTGAGGGGATCAGGACGTGAGGGGTCAGGACGTGAGGGGGTCAGGACGTGAGGGGGTCAGGACCTGAGGGGATCAGGATCTGAGTGGGTCAGGACGTGAGGGGGTCAGGACGTGAGGGGATCAGGACGTGAGGGGGTCAGGACGTGAGGGGATCAGGACGTGAGTGGGTCAGGACGTGAGGGGTTCAGGACGTGAGGTGGTCAGGACGTGAGGGGATCGGGACGTGAGGGGGTCAGGATGTGAGAGGATCAGGACGTGAGGGGGTCAGGACGTGAGGGGGTCAGGATGTGATCGGGTCAGAATGTGAGGGGGTCAGGATGTGAGGGTGTCAGGACGTGAGGGGATCGGGACGTGAGGGGATCAGGACGTGAGAGGATCAGGACGTGAGGGGGTCAGGACGTGAGGGGGTCAGGACGTGAGAGGGTCAGGACGTGAAGGGGTCAGGACGTGAGGGGGTCAGGACGTGAGGGGTTCAGGACGTGAGGGGGTCAGGACGTGAGGGGATCAGGACGTGAGAGGATCAGGACGTGAGGGGGTCAGGACGTCAGAGGGTCAGGATGTGAGGGGGTCAGAACGTGAGGGGGTCAGGTCATGAGTGGATCAGGACGTGAGGGTGTCAGGACGTCAGAGGGTCAGGATGTTAGGGGATCAGGACGTGAGGGGGTCAGGGCCTGAGGGTATCAGGACGTGAGGGGATCATGACGTGAGAATGTCAGGACGTAAGGGGGTCAGGACGTGAGGGGGTCAGGGCGTGAGGGGATCGGGACGTGAGGGGATCAGGACATGAGGGGATCAGGACGTGAGGGGGTCAGGATGTGAGGGGGTCAGGGCCTGAGGGTATCAGGACGTGAGGGGGTCAGGACGT
Source organism: Scyliorhinus torazame (assembly GCF_047496885.1). Classification (NCBI taxonomy): domain Eukaryota; kingdom Metazoa; phylum Chordata; class Chondrichthyes; order Carcharhiniformes; family Scyliorhinidae; genus Scyliorhinus; species Scyliorhinus torazame. Next base: position 93,848,107 of record NC_092726.1, on the reverse strand, counting down.
GAGGGGGTCAGGACGTGAGGGGGTCAGGACGTGAGGGGATCAGGACGTGAAGGGGTCAGGACGTGAGGGGATCAGGACGTCAGGGGGTCAGGATGTGAGAGGGCCAAAACGTGAGGGGGTCAGGATGTGAGGGGGTCAGGACGTGAGGGGATCAGGGCGTGAGGGGGTCAGGACGTGAGGGAGTCAGGATGTGAGAGAGTCAGGACGTGAGGGGGTCAGGATGTGAGAGGGTCAGGACGTGAGGGGGTCAGGATGTGATCGGGTCAGAATGCGAGGGGGTCAGGACGTGAGAGGTTCAGGACGTGTGGGGGTCAGGCGTGAGGGGGTCAGAAAGTGAGGGGATCAGGACCTGAGGGGGCCAGAACGTGAGGGGGTCAGGACGTGAGGGGGTCAGGACGTGAGTGGGTCATGATGTAAGGGGATCAGGATGTGAGAGGGTCAGGACGTGAGGGGGTCAGGACGTGAGGGGGTCAGGACATGAGGGGATCAGGATCTGAGTGGGTCAGGACGTGAGGGGGTCAGGACGTGAGGGGGTCAGGACGTGAGGGGATCAGGACGTGAGAGGGACAGGACGTGAGGGGGTCAGGACGTGAGGGGATCAGCACGTGAGGGTATCAGGACGTGAGGGGATCAGGACGTGAGGGGATCAGGACGTGAGGGGATCATGAAGTGAGGGGTTAGGACGAGAGGGGGTCAGGATGTGAGGGGGAGAGGACGTGAGAGGGTCAGGATGTGAGGGTGTCAATACGTGAGGGGATCAGGACGTGAGAGGGTCAGGACGTGAGGGGGAGAGGACGTGAGAGGGTTAGGATGTGTGGGGGTCTGGCCGTGAGAGGGTCAGGAAGTGAGGGGGTCAGGACGTGAGGGGGTCAGGACGTGAGGGGGTCAGGATGTGATCGGGTCAGAATGTGAGGGGGTCAGGACGTGAGAGGTTCAGGATGTGTGGGGGTCAGGACATGAGGGGGTCAGAAAGTGAGGGGATCAGGACGTGAGGGTATCAGGACGTGAGGGGGTCAGGATGTTAGGGGATCAGGATGTGAGAGGGTCAGGACGTGAGGGGGTCAGGACGTGAGGGGGTCAGGACGTGAGGGGGTCAGGACGTGAGGGGGTCAGGGCGTGAGGGGATCTGGACGTGAGGGTGTCAGAACGTGAGGGGGTCAGGGCGTGAGGGGATCAGGACGTGAGGGGGTCAGGACGTGAGGGGTTCAGGATGTGAGGGGGTCTGGACGTGAGGGGGTCAGGACGCGAGGGGGTCAGGACGTGAGGGGGTCAGGACATGAGGGGTTCAGGACGTGACGGGGTCAGAACGTGAGAGGGGTCAGGACGTGAGGGGGTCAGGATGTGATCGGGTCAGAATGTGAGGGGGTCAGGACGTGAGGGGATCAGGACGTGACGGGGTCAGAACGTGAGAGGGGTCAGGACGTGAGGGGGTCAGGATGTGATCGGGTCAGAATGTTAGGGGGTCAGGACGTGAGAGGTTCAGGATGTGTGGGGGTCTGTACATGAGGGGGTCAGTACGTGAGGGGATCAGGATGTTAGGGGCTCAGGATGTGAGAGGGTCAGGACGTGAGGGGGTCAGGACGTGAGGGGGTCAGGACGTGAGGGGGTCAGGATGTGAGAGGGTCAGGACGTGAGGGGGTCAGGACGTGAGGGGGTCAGGACGTGAGGTGGTCAGGACGTGAGGGGATCGGGACGTGAGGGGTCAGGACGTGAGGGGATCAGGACGTGAGGGGTCAGGACGTGAGGGGGTCAGGACGTGAGGGGGTCAGGACCTGAGGGGATCAGGATCTGAGTGGGTCAGGACGTGAGGGGGTCAGGACGTGAGGGGATCAGGACGTGAGGGGGTCAGGACGTGAGGGGATCAGGACGTGAGTGGGTCAGGACGTGAGGGGTTCAGGACGTGAGGTGGTCAGGACGTGAGGGGATCGGGACGTGAGGGGGTCAGGATGTGAGAGGATCAGGACGTGAGGGGGTCAGGACGTGAGGGGGTCAGGATGTGATCGGGTCAGAATGTGAGGGGGTCAGGATGTGAGGGTGTCAGGACGTGAGGGGATCGGGACGTGAGGGGATCAGGACGTGAGAGGATCAGGACGTGAGGGGGTCAGGACGTGAGGGGGTCAGGACGTGAGAGGGTCAGGACGTGAAGGGGTCAGGACGTGAGGGGGTCAGGACGTGAGGGGTTCAGGACGTGAGGGGGTCAGGACGTGAGGGGATCAGGACGTGAGAGGATCAGGACGTGAGGGGGTCAGGACGTCAGAGGGTCAGGACGTGAGATGGTCAGGATGTGAGGGGGTCAGGAGGTGAGAGGATCAGGATGTGAGGGGGTCAGGACGTCAGAGGGTCAGGACGTGAGGGTGTCAGGACGTCAGAGGGTCAGGATGTTAGGGGATCAGGACGTGAGGGGGTCAGGGCCTGAGGGTATCAGGACGTGAGGGGATCATGACGTGAGAATGTCAGGACGTAAGGGGGTCAGGACGTGAGGGGGTCAGGGCGTGAGGGGATCGGGACGTGAGGGGATCAGGACGTGAGGGGATCAGGACGTGAGGGGGTCAGGATGTGAGGGGGTCAGGGCCTGAGGGTATCAGGACGTGAGGGGGTCAGGACGTGAGGGGGTCAGGACGTGAGGGGGTCAGGACGTGAGGGGATCAGGACGTGAAGGGGTCAGGACGTGAGGGGATCAGGACGTGAGGGGGTCAGGATGTGAGAGGGACAAAACGTGAGGGGGTCAGGATGTGAGAGGGTCAGGACGTGAGGGGGTCAGGATGTGATCGGGTCAGAATGCGAGGGGGTCAGGACGTGAGAGGTTCAGGACGTGTGGGGGTCAGGCGTGAGGGGGTCAGAAAGTGAGGGGATCAGGACCTGAGGGGGTCAGAACGTGAGGGGGTCAGGACGTGAGGGGGTCAGGACGTGAGTGGGTCATGATGTAAGGGGATCAGGATGTGAGAGGGTCAGGACGTGAGGGGGTCAGGACGTGAGGGGGTCAGGACATGAGGGGATCAGGATCTGAGTGGGTCAGGACGTGAGGGGGTCAGGACGTGAGGGGGTCAGGACGTGAGGGGATCAGGACGTGAGAGGGACAGGACGTGAGGGGGTCAGGACGTGAGGGGATCAGCACGTGAGGGTATCAGGACGTGAGGGGATCAGGACGTGAGGGGATCAGGACGTGAGGGGATCATGAAGTGAGGGGTTAGGACGAGAGGGGGTCAGGATGTGAGGGGGAGAGGACGTGAGAGGGTCAGGATGTGAGGGTGTCAATACGTGAGGGGATCAGGACGTGAGAGGGTCAGGACGTGAGGGGGAGAGGACGTGAGAGGGTTAGGATGTGTGGGGGTCTGGCCGTGAGAGGGTCAGGAAGTGAGGGGGTCAGGACGTGAGGGGGTCAGGACGTGAGGGGGTCAGGATGTGATCGGGTCAGAATGTGAGGGGGTCAGGACGTGAGAGGTTCAGGATGTGTGGGGGTCAGGACATGAGGGGGTCAGAAAGTGAGGGGATCAGGACGTGAGGGTATCAGGACGTGAGGGGGTCAGGATGTTAGGGGATCAGGATGTGAGAGGGTCAGGACGTGAGGGGGTCAGGACGTGAGGGGGTCAGGACGTGAGGGGGTCAGGACGTGAGGGGGTCAGGGCGTGAGGGGATCTGGACGTGAGGGTGTCAGAACGTGAGGGGGTCAGGGCGTGAGGGGATCAGGACGTGAGGGGGTCAGGACGTGAGGGGTTCAGGATGTGAGGGGGTCTGGACGTGAGGGGGTCAGGACGCGAGGGGGTCAGGACGTGAGGGGGTCAGGACATGAGGGGTTCAGGACGTGACGGGGTCAGAACGTGAGAGGGGTCAGGACGTGAGGGGGTCAGGATGTGATCGGGTCAGAATGTGAGGGGGTCAGGACGTGAGGGGATCAGGACGTGACGGGGTCAGAACGTGAGAGGGGTCAGGACGTGAGGGGGTCAGGATGTGATCGGGTCAGAATGTTAGGGGGTCAGGACGTGAGAGGTTCAGGATGTGTGGGGGTCTGTACATGAGGGGGTCAGTACGTGAGGGGATCAGGATGTTAGGGGCTCAGGATGTGAGAGGGTCAGGACGTGAGGGGGTCAGGACGTGAGGGGGTCAGGACGTGAGGGGGTCAGGATGTGAGAGGGTCAGGACGTGAGGGGGTCAGGACGTGAGGGGGTCAGGACGTGAGGTGGTCAGGACGTGAGGGGATCGGGACGTGAGGGGTCAGGACGTGAGGGGATCAGGACGTGAGGGGTCAGGACGTGAGGGGGTCAGGACGTGAGGGGGTCAGGACCTGAGGGGATCAGGATCTGAGTGGGTCAGGACGTGAGGGGGTCAGGACGTGAGGGGATCAGGACGTGAGGGGGTCAGGACGTGAGGGGATCAGGACGTGAGTGGGTCAGGACGTGAGGGGTTCAGGACGTGAGGTGGTCAGGACGTGAGGGGATCGGGACGTGAGGGGGTCAGGATGTGAGAGGATCAGGACGTGAGGGGGTCAGGACGTGAGGGGGTCAGGATGTGATCGGGTCAGAATGTGAGGGGGTCAGGATGTGAGGGTGTCAGGACGTGAGGGGATCGGGACGTGAGGGGATCAGGACGTGAGAGGATCAGGACGTGAGGGGGTCAGGACGTGAGGGGGTCAGGACGTGAGAGGGTCAGGACGTGAAGGGGTCAGGACGTGAGGGGGTCAGGACGTGAGGGGTTCAGGACGTGAGGGGGTCAGGACGTGAGGGGATCAGGACGTGAGAGGATCAGGACGTGAGGGGGTCAGGACGTCAGAGGGTCAGGACGTGAGATGGTCAGGATGTGAGGGGGTCAGGAGGTGAGAGGATCAGGATGTGAGGGGGTCAGGACGTCAGAGGGTCAGGACGTGAGGGTGTCAGGACGTCAGAGGGTCAGGATGTTAGGGGATCAGGACGTGAGGGGGTCAGGGCCTGAGGGTATCAGGACGTGAGGGGATCATGACGTGAGAATGTCAGGACGTAAGGGGGTCAGGACGTGAGGGGGTCAGGGCGTGAGGGGATCGGGACGTGAGGGGATCAGGACGTGAGGGGATCAGGACGTGAGGGGGTCAGGATGTGAGGGGGTCAGGGCCTGAGGGTATCAGGACGTGAGGGGGTCAGGACGTGAGGGGGTCAGGACGTGAGGGGGTCAGGACGTGAGGGGATCAGGACGTGAAGGGGTCAGGACGTGAGGGGATCAGGACGTGAGGGGGTCAGGATGTGAGAGGGACAAAACGTGAGGGGGTCAGGATGTGAGGGGGTCAGGACGTGAGGGGATCAGGGCGTGAGGGGGTCAGGACGTGAGGGAGTCAGGACGTGAGAGAGTCAGGACGTGAGGGGGTCAAGATGTGAGAGGGTCAGGACGTGAGGGGGTCAGGATGTGATCGGGTCAGAATGCGAGGGGGTCAGGACGTGAGAGGTTCAGGACGTGTGGGGGTCAGGCGTGAGGGGGTCAGAAAGTGAGGGGATCAGGACCTGAGGGGGTCAGAACGTGAGGGGGTCAGGACGTGAGGGGGTCAGGACGTGAGTGGGTCATGATGTAAGGGGATCAGGATGTGAGAGGGTCAGGACGTGAGGGGGTCAGGACGTGAGGGGGTCAGGACATGAGGGGATCAGGATCCGAGTGGGTCAGGACGTGAGGGGGTCAGGACGTGAGGGGGTCAGGACGTGAGGGGATCGGGACGTGAGGGGATCAGGACGTGAGGGGATCAGGACGTGAGGGGGTCAGGATGTGAGGGGGTCAGGGCCTGAGGGTATCAGGACGTGAGGGGGTCAGGACGTGAGGGGGTCAGGACGTGAGGGGGTCAGGACGTGAGGGGATCAGGACGTGAAGGGGTCAGGACGTGAGGGGATCAGGACGTGAGGGGGTCAGGATGTGAGAGGGACAAAACGTGAGGGGGTCAGGATGTGAGGGGGTCAGGACGTGAGGGGATCAGGGCGTGAGGGGGTCAGGACGTGAGGGAGTCAGGACGTGAGAGAGTCAGGACGTGAGGGGGTCAAGATGTGAGAGGGTCAGGACGTGAGGGGGTCAGGATGTGATCGGGTCAGAATGCGAGGGGGTCAGGACGTGAGAGGTTCAGGACGTGTGGGGGTCAGGCGTGAGGGGGTCAGAAAGTGAGGGGATCAGGACCTGAGGGGGTCAGAACGTGAGGGGGTCAGGACGTGAGGGGGTCAGGACGTGAGTGGGTCATGATGTAAGGGGATCAGGATGTGAGAGGGTCAGGACGTGAGGGGGTCAGGACGTGAGGGGGTCAGGACATGAGGGGATCAGGATCCGAGTGGGTCAGGACGTGAGGGGGTCAGGACGTGAGGGGGTCAGGACGTGAGGGGGTCAGGACGTGAGGGGATCAGGACGTGAGAGGGACAGGACGTGAGGGGGTCAGGACATGAGGGGATCAGGACGTGAGGGGGTCAGGACGTGAGGGTATCAGGACGTGAGGGTATCAGGACGTGAGGGTATCAGGACGTGAGGAGATCAGGACGTGAGGGGATCATGACGTGAGGGGTTAGGACGTGAGGGGGTCAGGACGTGAGGGGGTCAGGACGCGAGGGGATCATGACATGAGGGGTTAGGACGTGAGAGGGTCAGGATGTGAGGGTGTTAATACGTGAGGGGATCAGGACGTGAGGGGGTCAGGACGTGAGAGGGTCAGGATGTGAGGGGGTCTGGACGTGAGAGGGTCAGGAAGTGAGGGGGTCAGGACGTGAGGGGGTCAGGACGTGAGAGGGTCAGGACGTGAGGGGGTCAGGACGTGAGAGGATCAGGACGTGAGGGTGTCAGGACCTGAGGGGTTCAGGACGTGAGGGGGTCAGGACGTGAGGGGATCAGGACGTGAGAGGGTCAGGACGTGAGGGGGTCAGGACGTGAGGGGATCAGGACGTGAGGGGGTCAGGACGTGAGGGTATCAGGACGTGAGGGGATCAGGACGTGAGGGGGTCAGGATGAGAGGGGATCAGGACGTGAGGGGGTCAGGACGTGAGGGGATCATGACGTGAGGGCATCAGGACGTGAGAGGGTCAGGATGTGAGGGTGTCAGGACGTGAGAGGGTCAGGATGTGAGGGGGTCAGGACGTGAGGGGGTCAGGACGTGAGAGGGTCAGGACGTGAGGGAGTCAGGACGTGAGGGGGTCAGGATGAGAGGGGATCAGGACGTGAGGGGATCAGGATGTGAGGGGGTCAGGACGTGAGGGGGTCAGGACGTGAGAGGGTCAGGACGTGAGTGGGGTCAGGACGTGAGGGGGTCAGGACGTGAGGGGGAGAGGACGTGAGAGGGTCAGGACGTGAGAGGGTCAGGACCAGGGGGGGTCAGGACCTGAGAGGATCAGGACGTGAGGGTGTCAGGACGTGAGGGGGTCAGGACGTAAGGGGATCAGGACGTGAGAGGATCAGGACGTGAGGGTGTCAGGACGTGAGGGGGTCAGGACATGAGGGGATCAGGACGTGAGAGGGTCAGGACGTGACGGGATCAGGACGTGAGGGGGTCAGGACGTGAGGGGATCAGGACGTGAGGGGGTCAGGATGAGAGGGGATCAGGACGTGAGGGAGTCAGGACGTGAGGGGATCAGGACGTGAGGGGATCAGGACGTGAGGGGGTCAGGACGTGAGGGGATCATGACGTGAGGGGGTCAGGATGTGAGGGGGTGAGGACGTGAGGGGATCAGGACGTGAGTGGGGTCAGGACGTGAGGGGGTCAGGACGTGAGGGGGTCAGGACGTGAGGGGGTCAGGACGTGAGGGGGAGAGGACGTGAGAGGGTCAGGAAGTGAGGGGGTCAGGACGTGAGGGGGTCAGGACGTGAGAGTGTCAGGACGTGAGGGGATCAGGACCTGAGGGGGTCAATACGTGAGGGGATCAGGACGTGAGAGGGTCAGGACGTGAGGGGGAGAGGACGTGAGAGGGTCAGGATGTGAGGGGGTCAGTGCGTGAGAGGGTCAGAATGTGAGGGGGTCTGGACGTGAGTTGGTCAGGATGTGAGGGGGTCAGTGCGTGAGGGGATCAGGACGTGAGGGGATCAGGACGTGAGGGGATCAGGACGTGATGGGATCAGGATGTGAGGGGGTCAGGACGTGAGGGAGTCAGGATGTGAGGAGATCAGGACGTGAGTGGGGTCAGGACGTGAGGGGGTCAGGACGTGAGGGGGTCAGGACGGGAGACGGTCAGGACGTGAGGGGGTCAGGACGTGAGGGGGTCAGGACGTGAGAGGGTCAGGATGTGAGGGGATCAGGACGTGAGTGGATCAGGACGTGAGGGGGTCAGGACGTGAGGGGGTCAGGACGTGAGGGGATCAGGACGTGAGAGGGTCAGGACGTGAGGGGGTCAGGACATGAGGGGATCAGGACGTGAGGGGGTCAGGACGTGAGGGGGTCAGGACGTGAGGGGGTCAGGACGTGAGAGGGTCAGGACGTGAGGGGGTCAGGACGTGAGGGGGTCAGGGCGTGAGGGGATCTGGACGTGAGGGGGTCAGGGCGTGAGGGGATCTGGACGTGAGGGGGTCAGGACGTGAGGGGGTCAGGACGTGAGGGGGTCAGGACGAAAGGGGGTCAAGATTTGAGGGGGTCAGGACGTGAGGGGGTCAGGACGTGAGAGGGTCAGGACGTGAGGGGGTCAGGACATGAGGGGGTCAGGACGTGAGGGGATCAGGACGAAAGGGGGTCAAGAACTGAGGGGGTCAGGACGTGAGGGGGTCATGACGTGAGAGGGTCAGGACGTGAGGGGTTCAGGACGTGAGGGGATCAGGACGTGAGAGGGACAGGATGTCAGGGGGTCAGGGCGTGAGGGGTCAGGACGTGTGGGGGTCAGGACGTGAGGGGGTCAGGACGTGTGGGGGTCAGGACGTGAGGGAGTCAGGACGTGAGGGGGTCATGATGTGTGAGAGTCAGGACGTGAGGGGGTCAGGACGTGAGGGGGTCAGGACGTGAGGGGATCAGGACGTGAGAGGATCAGGACGTGAGGGGGTCAGGACGTCAGAGGGTCAGGATGTGAGGGGGTCAGAACGTGAGGGGGTCAGGTCGTGAGTGGATCACGACATGTGTGGGTCAGGACGTGAAGGGGTCAGAAAGTGAGGGGATCAGGACCTGAGGGGGTCAGAACGTGAGGGGGCCAGTTCGTGAGTGGATCAGGACGTGAGGGTGTCAGGACGTCAGAGGGTCAGGATGTTAGTGGATCAGGACGTGAGGGGGTCAGGACGTGAGAGGGTCAGGACGTGAGAGGGTCAGGACGTAAGTGGGTCAGGACGTGAGGGGGTCAGGGCGTGAGGGGATCGGGACGTGAGGGGATCAGGACGTGAGGGGATCAGGACGTGAGGGGATAAGGGCGTGAGGGGATCTGGACGTGAGGGGGTCAGGACGTGAGGGGGTCAGGGCGTGAGGGGATCTGGACGTGAGGGTGTCAGGACGTGAGGGGGTCAGGACGTGAGGGGGTCAGGACGTGAGGGGGTCAGGGCGTGAGGGGATCAGGACGTGAGGGGGTCAGGACGTGAGGGGGTCAGGGCGTGAGGGGATCAGGACGTGAGGGGGTCAGGACGTGAGGGGGTCAGGACGTGAGAGGGTCAGGACGTGAGAGGGTCAGGACGTAAGTGGGTCAGGACGTGAGGGGGTCAGGGCGTGAGGGGATCGGGACGTGAGGGGATCAGGACGTGAGGGGATCAGGACGTGAGGGGATAAGGGCGTGAGGGGATCTGGACGTGAGGGGGTCAGGACGTGAGGGGGTCAGGGCGTGAGGGGATCTGGACGTGAGGGTGTCAGGACGTGAGGGGGTCAGGACGTGAGGGGGTCAGGACGTGAGGGGGTCAGGGCGTGAGGGGATCAGGACGTGAGGGGGTCAGGACGTGAGGGGGTCAGGGCGTGAGGGGATCAGGACGTGAGGGGGTCAGGACGTGAGGGGGTCAGGACGTGAGAGGGTAAGGACGTGAGGGGTTCAGGATGTGACGGGGTCAGGACGTGAGAGGGTAAGGACGTGAGGGGTTCAGGACGTGAGGGGGTCAGGACGTGAGGGGGTCAGGGCGTGAGGGGATCAGGACGTGAGTGGGTCAGGACGTGAGGGGGTCAGAACGTGAGAGGGGTCAGGACGTGAGGGGATCGGGACGTGAGGGGGTCAGGATGTGATCGGGTCAGAATGTGAGGGGGTCAGGACGTGAGAGGTTCAGGGCTTGAGGGGGTCAGGATGTGAGTGGATCAGGATGTGAGGGGGTCAGAACGTGAGGGGGTCAGAACGTGAAGGGGTCAGGACGTGTGGGGGTCAGTAAGTGAGGGGATCAGAACCTGAGGGGGTCAGAACGTGAGGGGGTCAGGGCGTGAGTGGATCAGGACGTGAGGGGGCCAGGACGTGAGAGGGTAAGGACGTGAGGGGGTCAGGGCGTGAGGGGATCTGGACGTGAGGGTGTCAGGACGTGAGGGGGTCAGGGCGTGAGGGGATCAGGACGTGAGGGGGTCAGGGCGTGAGGGTGTCAGAACGTGAGAGGGTAAGGACGTGAGGGGTTCAGGATGTGAGGGGATCAGGACGTGAGGGGGTCAGAACGTGAGAGGGTGAGGACGTGAGGGGGTCAGGATGTGAGAGGGTCAGGACGTGAGGGGGTCAGGATGTGATTGGGTCAGAATGTGAGGGGGTCAGGACGTGAGAGGTTCAGGACTTGAGAGGGTCAGGATGTGAGGGGATCAGGACGTGAGGGGGTCAGGACGTGAGGGGGTCAGGACGTGAGGGGGTCAGGACATGAGGGAGTCAGGACGTGAGGGGATAGGATGTGAGAGGGTCAGGACGTGAGATGTTCAGGATGTGAGGGGGTCAGGACGTGAGGGGGTCAGGACGTGAGGGGGTCAGGACGTGTGGGGGTCAGTAAGTGAGGGAGTCAGGACGTGAGGGGGTCAGGAAGTGAGTGGATCAGGACGTGAGGGGGTCAGGACGTGAGGGGATCAGGACGAAAGGGGGTCAAGATTTGAGGGGGTCAGGACGTGAGGGGGTCAGGACGTGAGAGGGTCAGGACGTGAGGGGTTCAGGACGTGAGGGGATCAGGACGTGAGAGGGTCAGGATGTCAGGGGGTCAGGACGTGAGGGGGTCAGGACGTGTGGGGGTCAGGACGTGAGGGAGTCAGGACGTGAGGGGGTCATGATGTGAGGGGGTCAGTGCGTGAGGGGATCAGGACGTGAGGGGATCAGGACTTAAGAGGGTCAGGACGTGAGGGGGTCAGGACGTCAGAGGGTCAGGATGTGAGGGGGTCAGAACGTGAGGGGGTCAGGTCGTGAGTGGATCAGTACGTGTGGGGGTCAGGACGTGAAGGGGTCAGAAAGTGAGGGGATCAGGACCTGAGGTGGTCAGAACGTGAGGGGGCCAGTTCGTGAGTGGATCAGGACGTGAGGGTGTCAGGGCGTCAGAGGGTCAGGATGTTAGGGGATCAGGACGTGAGGGGGTCAGGGACTGAGGGTATCAGGACGTGAGGGGACCATGACGTGAGAGGGTCAGGACGTGAGAGGGTCAGGACGTAAGGGGGTCAGGACGTGAGGGGGTCAGGGCGTGAGGGGATCGGGGCGTGACGGGATCAGGACGTGAGGGGATCAGGACGTGAGGGGGTCAGGGCCTGAGGGTACCAGGACGTGAGGGGGTCAGGACGTGAGGGGGTCAGGGCCTGAGGGTATCAGGACGTGAGGGGGTCAGGACGTGAGTGGGTCAGGACGTGAGGGGATCAGGACGTCAGGGGACAGGACGTGAAGGGGTCAGGACGTGAGGGGATCAGGACGTGAGGGGGTCAGGATGTGAGAGGGCCAAAACGTGAGGGGGTCAGGATGTCAGGGGGTCAGGACGTGAGTGGATCAGGACATGAGGGGATCAGGACGTGAGGGGTCTGGACGTGAGGGGGTCAGGACGTGAGGGGGTCAGGACGTGAGGGGGTCAGGACGTGAGGGGGTCAGGACGTAAGGGGATCAGGACGTGTGGGGGTCAGGACGTTAGGGGGTCAGGACGTGAGGGGGTCAGAACGTGAGTTGGTCAGTTCGTGAGTGGATCAGGACGTAAGGGGATCAGGACGTTAGGGGGTCAGGACGTGAGAGGGGCAGGATGTGAGGGGGTCAGGACGTAAGGGGGTCAGTGCGTGAGGGGATCAGGACGTGAGGGGGTCAGGACGTGAGGGGATCAGGACCTGAGGGGGTCAGGACGTGAGGGGGTCAGGACCTGAGTGGGTCAGGACGTGAGGGAGTCAGGACGTGAGGGGGTCAGGACGTGAGAGGGTCAGGATGTGTGGGTATCAGTACGTGAGGGGGTCAGGGCGTGAGGGGATCTGGACGTGAGGGGGTAAGGACGTGAGGGGGTCAGGACGTGAGGGGATCTGAACGTGAGGGTGTCAGGACGTGAGGGGGTCAGGGCGTGATGGGATCAGGACGTTAGGGGGTAAGGACATGTGGGGTTCAGGATGTGAGGGGGTCAGGACGTGAGGGGATCAGGACGTGAGGGGGTCAGAACGTGAGAGGGGTCAGGACGTGAGGGGATCGGGACGTGAGGGGGTCAGGACGTGAGGGAGTCAGGACGTGAGGGGGTCAGGACGTGAGGGGGTCAGGATGTGATAGGGTCAGAATGTGAGATGGTCAGGACGTGAGGGCGTCAGGACGTGAGGGGGTCAAATGTGAGACGGTCAGGAAGAGAGGAGAATCAGGACGTTAGGGGGTCAGAACGTGAGTGGGTCAGAACGTGAGGGGCTCCGTTAATGAGGGGGTCAGGACGTGAAGGGGTCAGGAAGTGAGGGGATCAGAACCTGAGGGGGTCAGGTCGTGAGGGGTTCAGGACCTGAGGGGGCCAGGACGTGACGGTGTCAGGACGTGAGAGGGTCAGCACGTGAGGGGGTCAGGACGTGAGGGGATCAGGACGAAAGGGGGTCAAGATGTGAGGTGGTGAGGACGTGAGGGGGTCAGGACGTGAGAGGGTCAGGACGTGAGGGGGTCAGGACGTGAGAGGGTCAGGACGTGAGGGGGTCAGGACGTGAGGGGATCAGGACGTGAGAGGGTCAGGACGTGAGGGGATCATGACGTGAGGGGTCAAGACGTGAGGGGGTCAAGACGTAAGGGGATCAGGAAGTGAGAGGGTCAGGACGTAAGGGGGTCAGGACGTGAGGGGGTCAGGGCATGAGGGGATCTGGACGTGAGGGGATCAGGACGTGAGGGGATCAGGACGTGAAGGGGTCAGGGCCTGAGGGTATCAGGACCTTCGGGGATCAGGACGTGAGGGGTCAGGACGTGAGGGGGTCAGGACGTGAGGGGATCAGGAAGTGAGGGGATCAGAACCTGAGGGGGTCAGGTCGTGAGGGGTTCAGGACCTGAGGGGGCCAGGACGTGACGGTGTCAGGACGTGAGAGGGTCAGCACGTGAGGGGGTCAGGACGTGAGGGGATCAGGACGAAAGGGGGTCAAGATGTGAGGTGGTGAGCACGTGAGGGGGTCAGGACGTGAGAGGGTCAGGACGTGAGGGGGTCAGGACGTGAGGGGATCAGGACGTGAGAGGGTCAGGACGTGAGGGGATCATGACGTGAGGGGTCAGGACGTGAGGCGGTCAAGACGTAAGGGGATCAGGAAGTGAGAGGGTCAGGACGTAAGGGGGTCAGGACGTGAGGGGGTCAGGGCATGAGGGGATCTGGACGTGAGGGGATCAGGACGTGAGGGGATCAGGACGTGAGGGGGTCAGGGCCTGAGGGTATCAGGACCTGGGGGGATCAGGACGTGAGGGGTCAGGACGTGAGGGGGTCAGGACGTGAGGGGATCAGGAAGTGAGGGGATCAGAACCTGAGGGGGTCAGGTCGTGAGGGGTTCAGGACCTGAGGGGGTCAGAACGTGAGTGGGTCAGTTCGTGAGTGGATCAGGACGTGAGAGGGTCAGGATGTCAGGGGGTCAGGGCGTGAGGAGGTCAGGACGTGTGGGGGTCAGGACGTGAGGGGGTCAGGACGTGTGGGGGTCAGGACGCGAGGGAGTCAGGACGTGAGGGGGACATGATGTGTGAGAGTCAGGACGTGAGAGGGTCAGGATGTGAGGGGGTCATGACGTGAGGGGGTCAGGACGTGAGGGGGTCAGGACGTGAGGGGGTCAGGACGTGAGGGGATCAGGACGTGAGAGGATCAAGACGTGAGGGGGTCAGGACGTGAGTGGGTCAGGACGTGAGGGGGTCAGGACGTGTGGGGGTCAGGATGTGAGGGGATCAGGACGTGAGGGGGTCAGGACGTGAGGGGGTCAGGACGTGAGGGGATCAGGACGTGAGAGGATCAAGACGTGAGGGGGTCAGGACGTGAGGGGGTCAGGACGTGAGGGGATCAGGATGTGAGGGGATCAGGACGTGAGGGGGTCAGGACGTCAGAGGGTCATGATGTGAGGGGGTCAAAACGTGAGGGGGTCAGGTCATGAGTGGATCAGGACGTGTGGGGGTCAGGACGTGAGGGGGTCAGAAAGTGAGGGGATCAGGACGTGAGGGTGTCAGGACGTGAGGGGGTCAGGGTGTGAGAGGGTCAGGACATGAGGGGGTCAGGACGTGAGGGGGTCAGGACGTGAGGGGGTCAGGACGTGAGGGGGTCATGACGTGAGAGGGTCAGGGTGTGAGCGGGTCAGGACGTGAGGGGGTCAGGACGTGAGGGGATCAGGGCGTGAGGGGGTCAGCACGTGAGAGGGTCAGGACGTGAGGGGATCAGGGCGTGAGGGGGTCAGGATGTGAGGGGGTCAGGACGTGAGGGGGTCAGGAAGTGAGGGGGTCAGGACGTGAGGGGGTCAGCACGTGAGAGGGTCAGGACGTGAGGGGATCAGGGCGTGAGGGGGTCAATACGTGAGAGGGTCAGGACGTGAGGGGGAGAGGACGTGAGAGGGTCAGGATGTGAGGGGGTCTGGACGTGAGTTGATCAGGATGTGAGGGGGTCAGTGCGTGAGGGGGTCAGGACGTGGGGGTGTCTGGACGCGAGGGGGTCAGGAGGGGAGACGGTCAGGACGTGAGGGGGTCAGGACGTGAGGGGGTCATGAGGGGAGACGGTCAGGACGTGAGGGGGTCAGGACGTGAGGGGGTCAGGACGTGAGGGGATCAGGACGTGAGAGGATCAAGACGTGAGGGGGTCAGGACGTGAGGGGGTCAGGACGTGAGGGGATCAGGATGTGAGGGGATCAGGACGTGAGGGGATCAGGACGTGAGGGGGTCAGGACGGGAGGGGATCAGGACGTGAGGGGGTCAGGACGTGAGAGGGTCAGGATGTGAGGGGGTCAGGACGTGAGTGGATCAGGACGTGAGGGGGTCAGGACGTGAGGGGGTCAGGACGTGAGAGGGTAAGGACGTGAGGGGGTCAGGGCGTGAGGGGATCTGGACGTGAGGGTGTCAGGACGTGAGGGGGTCAGGGCGTGAGAGGATCAGGACGTGAGGGGGTCAGGACGTGAGGGGGTCAGGATGTGAGAGGGTCAGGACGTGAGGGTGTCAGGACGTGAGGGGGTCAGGACGTGAGGGGGTCAGGACGTGAGAGAATCGGGACGTGAGGGGATCAGGGCGTGAGGGGGTCAGGACGTGAGGGAGTCAGGACGTGAGGGGGTCAGGACGTGAGGGGGTCAGGATGTGAGAGCGCCAGGACGTGAGGGGGTCAGGATGTGACAGGGTCAGAATGTGAGGCGGTCAGGACGTGAGAGGTTCAGGACTTGAGAGGGTCAGGATGTGAGGGGATCAGGACGTGAGGGGGTCAGGACGTGAGGGGGTCAGGACGTGAAGGGGTCAGGACGTGAGGGAGTCAGGACGTGAGGGGGTCAGGACGTGAGGGAGTCAGGACGTGAGGGGGTTAGGATGTGAGAGGGTCTGGACGTGAAATGGTCAGGATGTGAGGGGGTCAGAACGTGAGGGGGTCAGAACGTGAGGGGGTCAGGACGTGAGGGGGTCAGGAACTGAGGGGATCAGAACCTGAGGGGGTCAGAACGTGGGGGGGTCAGGGCGTGAGTGGATCAGGACGTGAGGGGGTCAGGACGTGAGGGGGTCAGTACGTGAGGGGATCAGGACGTGAGGGGGTCAGGACGTGAGGGGGTCAGGACGTGAGGGGGTCAGGAACTGAGGGGATCAGAACCTGAGGGGGTCAGAACGTGGGGGGGTCAGGGCGTGAGTGGATCAGGACGTGAGGGGATCAGGACGTGAGGTGGTCAGGGCATGAGGGGGTCAGGGCGTGAGAGGGTCAGAATGTGAGGGGGTCACGATGTGAGAGGGTCAGAATGTGAGGGGGTCAGGACGTGAGAGTGTCAGGACTTGAGAGGGTCAGGATGTGAGGGGATATGGACGTGAGGGGGTCATGAGGGGAGACGGTCAGGACGTGAGGGGGTCAGGACGTGAGAGGGTCAGGACGTGAGGGGATCAGGACGTGAGTGGATCAGGACGTGAGGGGGTCAGGACGTGAGGGGGTCAGGACGTGAGAGGGTAAGGACGTGAGGGGGTCAGGGCGTGAGGGGATCTGGACGTGAGGGTGTCAGGACGTGAGGGGGTCATGAGGGGAGACGGTCAGAACGTGAGGGGGTCAGGACGTGAGGGGGTCAGGACGTGAGGGGGTCAGGACGTGAGGGGGTCAGGACGTGAGGGGATCAGGATGTGAGGGGGTCAGGACGTGAGTGGATCAGGACGTGAGGGGGTCAGGACGTGAGGGGGTCAGGACGTGAGAGGGTAAGGACGTGAGGGGGTCAGGGCGTGAGGGGATCTGGACGTGAGGGTGTCAGGACGTGAGGGGGTCAGGATGTGAGAGGGTCAGGACGTGAGGGTGTCAGGACGTGAGGGGGTCAGGACGTGAGGGGGTCAGGACGTGAGAGAATCGGGACGTGAGGGGATCAGGGCGTGAGGGGGTCAGGACGTGAGGGAGTCAGGACGTGAGGGGGTCAGGACGTGAGGGGGTCAGGATGTGAGAGCGCCAGGACGTGAGGGGGTCAGGATGTGACAGGGTCAGAATGTGAGGCGGTCAGGACGTGAGAGGTTCAGGACTTGAGAGGGTCAGGATGTGAGGGGATCAGGACGTGAGGGGGTCAGGACGTGAGGGGGTCAGGACGTGAAGGGGTCAGGACGTGAGGGAGTCAGGACGTGAGGGGGTCAGGACGTGAGGGAGTCAGGACGTGAGGGGGTTAGGATGTGAGAGGGTCTGGACGTGAGATGGTCAGGATGTGAGGGGGTCAGAACGTGAGGGGGTCAGAACGTGAGGGGGTCAGGACGTGAGGGGGTCAGGAAGTGAGGGGATCAGAACCTGAGGGGGTCAGAACGTGGGGGGGTCAGGGCGTGAGTGGATCAGGACGTGAGGGGGTCAGGACGTGAGGGGATCAGGTCGTGAGGTGGTCAGGGCGTGAGAGGGTCAGAATGTGAGGGGGTCAGGACGTGAGGGGGTCAGGGCGTGAGAGGATCAGGACGTGAAGGGGTCAGGACGTGAGTGGATTGGGACGTGAGGGGGTCAGGACGTGAGGGGGTCAAGATGTGAGGGGTTCAGGACGTGAGGGGGTCAAGATGTGAGGGGTTCAGGACGTGAGGGGGTCAGGACGTGAGGGGTTCAGGACGTGAGGGGGTCAAGATGTGAGGGCATCAGCACGTGAGGGGGTCAGGACGTGAGAGGGTCAGGACGTGAGGGGGGTCAGGACGTGAGGGGATCAGGATGTGAGGGGGTCAGGATGTGAGGGGTTTCAGAATGTGAGAGGGTCAGTACGTGAGAGGTCAAGATGTGAGAGGGTCAGGACGTGAGAGGATCAGGACGTGAGGGGGTCAGGACGGGCGACGGTCAGGACGTGAGGGGGTCAGGACGTGAGGGGATCAGGACTTGAGGGGGTCAGTATGTGAGGGGGTCAGGATGTGAGGGGATCAGGACGTGAGGGGGTCAGGACGTGAGGGGGTCAGGACGTGAGAGGGTCAGGACGTGAGGGGGTCAGGACGTGAGGGGATCAGGACGTGAGGGGGTCAGGTCGTGAGGGGGTCAGGACGTGAGAGGGTCAGGACCTGAGTGGATCAGGAAGTGTGGTGATCAGGACGTGAGGGGGTCAGGACGTGAGGGGTCAGGACGTGTGGGGATCAGGACATGAGGGGGTCAGGAAGTGAGGGAGTCAGGACGTGAGGGGGTCAGGAAGTGAGGGGATCAGAACCTGAGGGGGTCAGCACTTGAGGGGGTCAGGACATGAGGGGGTCAGGACGTGAGGGGATCAGGACGAAAGGGGGTCAAGATGTGAGGGGGTCAGGACGTGAGAGGGTCAGGACGTGAGGGGGTCAGGACGTGAGAGGGTCATGACGTGAGGGGATCAGGACGTGAGGGGACCAGGACGTGAGGGGATCAGGACGTGAGAGGGTCAGGACGTGAGGGAATCAGGACGTGAGGGGATCAGGACGTGAGGGGGTCAGGACGTGAGGGGGTCAGGACGTGAGAGGATCAGGACGTGAGGGGGTCAGGACGTGAGGGGGTCAGGACGTGAGGGGATCATGACATGAGAGGATCAGGATGTGAGGGGGTCAGGACGTCAAAGGGTCAGGATGTGAGGGGGTCAGAACGTGAGGGTGTCAGGTCATGAGTGGATCAGGACGTGAGGGGGTCAGGACGTGAGGGGGTCAGAAAGTGAGGGGATCTGGACCTGAGGAGGTCAGAACGTGAGGGGGCCAGTTCGTGAGTGGATCAGGACGTGAGGGTATCAGGACGTGAGGGTATCAGGACGTGAGGGGGTCAGGACGTGAGGGGGTCAGGACGTGAGGGGGTCAGGACGTGAGGGGATCATGCCGCGAGGGGTCAGGACGTGAGGGGGTCAATACGTGAGGGGGTCAGGACGTGAGAGGGTCAGGACATGAGGGGGAGTGGACGTGAGAGGGTCAGGATGTGAGGGGGTCAGGACGTGAGGGGGTCAGTGCGTGAGAGGGTCAGGATGTGAGGGGTCTGGACGTGAGAGGGTCAGGACGTGAGGGGGTCAGGACGTGAGGATGACAGTACGTGAGAGGGTCAGGATGTGAGGGGGTCAGGACGTGAGGCGATTAGGATGTGAGGAGGTCAGGGCATGAGGGTATCAGGACGTGAGGGAGTCAGGACGTGAGAGGGTCAGGACGTGAGACGGTCAGGATGTGAGGGGGTCAGTACGTGATGGAGTCAGGACGTGAGGGGGTCAGGATGTGAGAGCGTCAGAATGTGAGGGGGTCAGGACGTGAGAGTGTCAGGACTTGAGAGGGTCAGGATGTGAGGGGGTCAGGATGGGAGACGGTCAGGACGTGAGGGGGTCAGGACGTGAGAGGGTCAGGACGTGAGGGGGACAGGATGTGAGGGGGTCAGGACGTGAGGGGGTCAGGATGTGAGAGGGTCAAGACGTGAGGGGGTCAGGATGTGAGGGGTTCAGGACGTGAGGGGATCAGGACGTGAGGGTGTCAGGACGTGAGAGGGTCAGGACGTGAGGGGGTCAGGACGTGAGGGGATCAGGACGTGAGGGGATCAGAATATGAGGGGGTCTGGACGTGAGAGGGCCAGGACGTGAGAGGGTCAGGACGTGACAGGGTCATGAATTGAGGGGGTCAGGACTTGTGGGGATCAGGACGTGAGGGGATCAGGACGTGAGGGTGTCAGGACGTGAGAGGGTCAGGACGTGAGGTGGTCAGGACGTGAGGGGGTCAGGACGTGAGAGGGTCAGGACGTGAGGTGGTCAGGACGTGCGGGGGTCAGGATGTGAGAGGATCAGGACGTGAGGGGGTCAGGTCGTGAGAGGGTCAGGACGTGACGGGATCAGGACGTGAGAGTGTCAGGATGTGAGGGGATCTGGATGTGAGAGGGTCAGGACGTGAGGGGGTCATGACGTGAGGGGGTCAGGACGTGTGGGGATCAGGACATGAGGGGGTCAGGACGTGAGTGTGTCAGGACGAGAGGGGACCAGGACGTGAGGGTGTCAGGACATGAGGGGGTCAGGACGTGAGGGGATCAGGACGTGAGGGGATCAGGACATGAGGGGGTCAGGACGTGAGGGTGTCAGGACGAGAGGGGATCAGGACGTGAAGGGGTCAGGACATGAGGGGATCAGGACGTGAGGGAATCAGGATGTGAGGGGGTCAGAACGTGAGGGCGTCAGGACGTGAGGGGATCAGGACGTGAGGGGATCAGGACGTGAGGGGGTCAGGACGTGAGGGGGTCAGGACGTGATGGGATCAGGACGTGAGGGGGTCAGGACGTGAGGGGGTCAGGACGTGAGGGGTCAGGACGTGAGAGGGTCAGGACGTGAGAGGGTCAGGACGTGAGAGGGTCAGGACGTGAGGGGTTCAGTAGATGCGGGGTTCAGGACGCGAGGGGATCAGGACGTGAGAGGGTCAGGACGTGAGGGGGCCAGGACGTGAGAGGGTCAGGAAGTGAGGGGGTCAGGACGTGAGGGGGTCAGGACGTGAGGGGGTCAGGACGTGAGGGGATCAGGACGTGAGGGGGTCAGGAAGTGAGAGGGTCAGGATGTGAGAGGGTCAGGACGTGAGGGAGTCAGGACGTGAGAGGGTGAGGACGTGAGGGGGTCAGGATGTGAGGGGATCAGGACGTGAGAGGGTCAGGACGTGAGAGGGTCAGGACGTGAGAGAGTCAGGATATGAGGATGTCAGGACGTGAGGGGGTCAGGACGTGAGGGGATCGGGACGTGAGGGAGTCAGGGAGAGAGGGGTTCAGGACGTGAGGGGGTCAGGACGTAAGGGGGTCAGGACGTCAGGGGGTCAGAACGTGAGGGGGTCAGGACGTGAGGGGAACAGGACGTGAGGGGATCAGGACGTGCGGGGGTCAGGACCTGAGGGGGTCAGGTCGTGAGGGGGTCAGGACGAGAGGGGGTCAGGATGTGAGACGGTCAGGAGGTGAGAGGATCAGGACGTGAGGGGGTCAGAACGTGAGGGGGTCAGGACGTGAGGGGTTCAGGACGTGAGGGGATCAGGACGTGAGGGGATCAGGACGTGAGGGGGTCAGGATGTGAGACGGTCAGGAGGTGAGAGGATCAGGACGTGAGGGGGTCAGAACGTGAGGGGGTCAGGACGTGAGGGGTTCAGGACGTGAGGGGGTCAGGACGTGAGAGGGTCAGGACGTGAGTGGGTCCAGGACGTGAGGGTGTCAGGACGTTTGGGGGTCAGGAAGTGAGGGAGTCAGGACGTGAGGGGGTCAAGAAGTGAAGGGACCAGAACCTGAGGGGGTCAGAACGTGAGGGGGTCAGGACGTGAGGGGGTCAGGACGTGAGGGGTTCAGGACGTGACGGTGTCAGGACGTGAGGGGGTCAGGACATGAGGGGTCAGGACGTGAGGGGTCAGGACGTGAGGGGATCAGGACGTGAGTGGGTCAGGACGTGAGGGGGCCAGGACGTGAGGGGGTCAGGAAGTGAGAGGGTCAGGATGTGAGAGGGTCAGGATGTGAGAGGATCAGGACGTGAGGGAGTCAGGACGTGAGAGGGTGAGGACGTGAGGGGGTCAGGATGTGAGGGGATCAGGACGTGAGAGGGTCAGGACGTGAGAGGGTCAGGACGTGAGAGAGTCAGGATATGAGGATGTCAGGACGTGAGGGGGTCAGGACGTGAGGGGATCGGGACGTGAGGGAGTCAGGGAGAGAGGGGTTCAGGACGTGAGGGGGTCAGGACGTAAGGGGGACAGGACGTGAGGGGGTCAGAACGTGAGGGGGTCAGGACGTGAGGGGAACAGGACGTGAGGGGATCAGGACGTGCGGGGGTCAGGACCTGAGGGGGTCAGGACGTGAGGGGGTCAGGACGAGAGGGGGTCAGGATGTGAGACGGTCAGGAGGTGAGAGGATCAGGACGTGAGGGGGTCAGAACGTGAGGGGGTCAGGACGTGAGGGGGTCAGGACGTGAGGGGATCAGGACGTGAGGGGATCAGGACGTGAGGGGGTCAGGATGTGAGACGGTCAGGAGGTGAGAGGATCAGGACGTGAGGGGGTCAGAACGTGAGGGGGTCAGGACGTGAGGGGTTCAGGACGTGAGGGGGTCAGGACGTGAGAGGGTCAGGACGTGAGTGGGTCCAGGACGTGAGGGTGTCAGGACGTTTGGGGGTCAGGAAGTGAGGGAGTCAGGACGTGAGGGGGTCAAGAAGTGAAGGGACCAGAACCTGAGGGGGTCAGAACGTGAGGGGGTCAGGACGTGAGGGGGTCAGGACGTGAGGGGTTCAGGACGTGACGGTGTCAGGACGTGAGGGGGTCAGGACATGAGGGGTCAGGACGTGAGGGGTCAGGACGTGAGGGGATCAGGACGTGAGTGGGTCAGGACGTGAGGGGGCCAGGAGGTGAGAGGGTCTGGACGTGCGGGGGTCAGGACGTGAGGGGGTCAGAGCGTGAGGGGGCCAAGACGTGAGGGGGTCAGGATGTGAGGGGGTCAGGACGTGAGGGGGTCAGGACGTGAAAGGGTCAGTACATGAGAGGGTCAGGATGTGAGGGGTTCAGGACGTGAGGGGGTCAGGACGTAAGGGGGTCAGGACGTGAGGGGGTCAGAATGTGAGGGGATCAGGACGTGAGTGGGTCAGGACGTGAGAATGTCAGGACGTGAGGGGATCAGGACGTGAGGGGATCAGGACGTGAGGGGGCCAGGACGTGAGGGGTTCAGGAGGTGCGGGGGTCAGGACGTAAGGAGGTCAGGACGTGAGGGGGTCAGTACGTGAGGGGATCAGGACGTGAGTGGGTCAGGACGTGAGGGGGTCAGGATGTGAGACGGTCAGGACGTGAGGAGGATTAGGACGTGAGGAGGATCATGACGTGAGGGGGTCAGGACGTGAGGGGATCTGGACGTGAGGGGATCAGGAAGTGAGGGGATCAGGACGTAAGTGGGTCAGGACGTGAGGGGGTAAGGACGTGGGGGGATCAGGACGTGAGGGGATCAGGACGCGAGGGGGTCAGGATGTGAGAGGGTCAGGACGTGAGGGGGCCAGGACGTGAGAGGGTCAGGACGTGAGGGGGACAGGATGTGAGGGGGTCAGGACGTGAGGAGGTCAGGATGTGAGGGGTTCAGGACGTGAGGGGATCAGGACGTGAGGGTGTCAGGACGTGAGAGGGTCAGGACGTGAGGGGGTCAGGACGTGAGGGGATCAGGACGTGAGGGGATCAGAATGTGAGGGGGTCTGGACGTGAGAAGGTCAGGATGTGAGAGGGTCAGGACGTGAGAGGGTCAGAACGTGAGAGGGTCATGACGTGAGGGGGTCAGGATGTGAGAGGGTCAGGATGTGAGAGGGTCAGGACGTGAGAGGGTCAGAACGTGAGAGGGTCAGGACTTGAGGGGGTCAGGACGTGAGGGGATCAGGACGTGAGGGGGTCAGGACGTGAGAGGGTCAGGACGTGAGAGGGTCAGGACGTGAGGGTCAGGACGTGACAGGGTCATGAATTGAGGGGGTCAGGACTTGTGGGGGTCAGGACGTGAGGGGATCAGGACGTGAGGGTGTCAGGATGTGAGAGGATCAGGACGTGAGGGGGTCAGGACGTGAGGGGGTCAGGTCGTGAGAGGGTCAGGACGTGAGGGGATCAGGACGTGAGGGGGTCAGGACGTGAGGGGGTCAGGTCGTGAGGGGGTCAGGACGTGAGGGGGTCAGGACGTGAGGGGATCAGGACGTGAGAGTGTCAGGATGTGAGGGGGTCAGGACGTGAGGGGGTCAGGACGTGAGGGGGTCAGGACGTGAGGGGGTCAGGACGTGTGGGGATCAGGACATGAGGGGGTCAGGACGTGAGGGTGTCAGGACGAGAGGGGACCAGGATGTGAGGGTGTCAGGACGTGAGGGGGTCAGGACGTGAGGGGATCAGGACGTGAGGGGATCAGGACATGAGGGGGTCAGGACGTGAGGGTGTCAGGACGAGAGGGGATCAGGACGTGAGGGGATCAGGACATGAGGGGGTCAGGACGTGAGGGAGTCAGGATGTGAGGGGATCAGGACGTGAGGGGATCAGGACATGAGGGGGTCAGGACGTGAGGGGGTCAGGACGTGAGGGGTTCAGGACGTGACGGTGTCAGGACGTGAGAGGGTCAGCACGTGAGGGGGTCAGGACATGAGGGGGTCAAGACGTGAGGGGGTCAGGATGTGAGGGGGTCAGAACGTAAGGGGGTCAGGACGTGAGGGGGTCAGAACGTGAGGGGATCAGGACGTGAGTGGGTCAGGACGTGAGGGGGTCAGGATGTGAGACGGTCAGGACGTGAGGGGATCAGGACGTGAGGGGATCAGGACGTGAGGGGGTCAGGACGTGAGGGGTTCAGGAGGTGCGGGGGTCAGGATGTAAGGAGGTCAGGACGTGAGGGGGTCAGTACGTGAGGGGATCAGGACGTGAGTGGGTCAGGACGTGAGGGGGTCAGGATGTGAGATGGTCAGGACGTGAGGTGGATTAGGACGTGAGGAGGATCATGACGTGAGGGGGTCAGGACGTGAGGGGATCAGGACGTGAGGGGATCAGGAAGTGAGGGGATCAGGACGTGACTGGGTCAGGACGTGAGGGGGTAAGGACGTGGGGGGATCAGGACGTGAGGGGATCAGGACGCGAGGGGGTCAGGATGTGAGAGGGTCAGGACGTGAGGGGGCCAGGACGTGAGAGGGTCAGGACGGGAGGGGGACAGGATGTGAGGGGGTCAGGACGTGAGAGGGTCTGGACGTGCGGGGGTCAGGATGTGAGGGGGTCAGAACGTGAGGGGGTCAAGACGTGAGGGGGTCAGGATGTGAGGGGGTCAGGACGTAAGGGGGTCAGGACGTGAGGGGGTCAGAACGTGAGGGGATCAGGACGTGAGTGGGTCAGGACGTGAGGGGGTCAGGATGTGAGACGGTCAGGACGTGAGGGGATCAGGACGTGAGGGGGTCAGGACGTGAGGGGTTCAGGAGGTGCGGGGGTCAGGACGTAAGGAGGTCAGGACGTGAGGGGGTCAGAACGTGAGGGGATCAGGACGTGAGTGGGTCAGGACGTGAGGGGGTCAGGATGTGAGACGGTAAGGGCGTGAAGGGATCAGGACGTGAGGGGATCAGGACGTGAGGGGGTCAGGACGTGAGGGGTTCAGGAGGTGCGGGGGTCAGGACGTAAGGAGGTCAGGACGTGAGGGGGTCAGGACGTGAGGGGGTCAGTACGTGAGGGGATCAGGACGTGAGTGGGTCAGGACGTGAGGGGGACAGGACGTGAGGGGGTCAGGACGTGAGAGGGTCAGGAAGTGAGGGGATCAGGACGTGAGGGGGTCAGGATGTGAGAGGGTCAGGACGCGAGGGGGTCAGGATGTGAGAGGGTCAGGACGTGAGGGGGACAGGATGTGAGGGGGTCAGGACGTGAGAGGCTCAGGACGTGAGGGGGACAGGATGTGAGGGGGTCAGGATGTGAGGGGGTCAGGACGTGAGTGGGTCAGGACGTGACGGGGTCAGGACGTGAGGGGGACAGGACGTGAGGGGATTAGGACGTGAGGGGGTCAGGACGTGAGTGGGTCAGGATGTGAGGGGATCAGGACGTGAGAGGGTCAGGACGTGAGAGGGTCAGGATGTGAGAGGATCAGGACGTGAGGGGGTCAGGACGTGAGAGGGTCAGGATGTGAGAGGGTCAGGACGTGAGAGGGTCAGGATGTGAGAGGATCAGGACGTGAGGGGGTCAGGTCGTGAGAGGGTCAGGACATGAGGGGGTCAGGACGTGAGGGGTTCAGTAGATGCGGGGGCCAGGACGCGAGGGGATCAGGACGTGAGAGGGTCAGGAAGTGAGGGGGTCAGGACGTGAGGGGGTCAGGACGTGAGGGGATCAGGACGTGAGGGGGTCAGGACGTGAGGGGGTCAGGATGTGAGAGGATCAGGACGTGAGGGGGTCAGGTCGTGAGAGGGTAAGGACGTGAGGGGGTCAGGACGTGAGGGGTTCAGTAGATGCTGGGGTCAGGACGCGAGGGGATCAGGACGTGAGAGGGTCAGGAAGTGAGGGGGTCAGAACGTGAGGGGGTCAGGACGTGAGGGGAACAGGACGTGCGGGGGTCAGGGCCTGAGGGGGTCAGGACGTGAGGGGATCAGGACGTGAGGGGATCAGGACGTGAGGGGGTCAGGACATGAGGGGTTCAGGACGTGAGGGGGTCAGGACGTGAGAGGGTCAGGACGTGAGGGTGTCAGGACGTTTGGGGGTCAGGAAGTGAGGGAGTCAGGACGTGAGGGGGTCAAAAAGTGAGGGGACCAGAACCTGAGGGGGTCAGAACGTGAGGGGGTCAGGACGTGAGTGAATCAGGACGTGAGGGGGTCAGGACGTGAGGGGTTCAGGACGTGAGGGGGTCAGGACGTGAGGGGGTCAGGACGTGAGGGGTTCAGGACGTGACGGTGTCAGGACATGAGGGGTCAGGACGTGAGGGGTCTGGACGTGAGGGGGTCAGAACGTGAGGGGGTCAGGACGTGAGGGTGTCAGGACGTTTGGGGGTCAGGAAGTGAGGGTGTCAGGACGTTTGGGGGTCAGGAAGTGAGGGAGTCAGGACGTGAAGGGGTCAAAAAGTGAGGGGACCAGAACCTGAGGGGGTCAGAACGTGAGGGGGTCAGGACGTGAGTGAATCAGGACGTGAGGGGGTCAGGACGTGAGGGGTTCAGGACGTGAGGGGGTCAGGACGTGAGGGGGTCAGGACGTGAGGGGTTCAGGACGTGACGGTGTCAGGACATGAGGGGTCAGGACGTGAGGGGTCCGGACGTGAGGGGATCAGGACGTGAGAGGGTCAGGACGTGAGGGGGCCAGGAGGTGAGAGGGTCTGGACGTGCGGGGGTCAGGACGTGAGGGGGTCAGAACGTGAGGGGGTCAAGACGTGAGGGGGTCAGGATGTGAGGGGGTCAGGACGTAAGGGGGTCAGGACGTGAGGGGGTCAGAACGTGAGGGGATCAGGACGTGAGTGGTTCAGGACGTGAGGGGGTCAGGATGTGAGACGGTCAGGACGTGAGGGGATCAGGACGTGAGGGGGTCAGGACGTGAGGGGTTCAGGAGGTGCGGGGGTCAGGACGTAAGGAGGTCAGGACGTGAGGGGGTCAGTACGTGAGGGGATCAGGACGTGAGTGGGTCAGGACGTGAGGGGGTCAGGATGTGAGACGGTCAGGACGTGAGGGGATCAGGACGTGAGGGGATCAGGAAGTGAGGGGATCAGGACGTGAGTGGGTCAGGACGTGAGGGGGTAAGGACGTGGGGTGATCAGGACGTGAGGGGATCAGGACGCGAGGGGGTCAGGATGTGAGAGGGTCAGGACGTGAGGGGGCCAGGACGTGAGAGGGTCAGGACGTGAGGGGGATCAGGACGTGAGGGGGTCAGGACGTGAGGGGGTCAGGATGTGAGGGGTTCAGGACGTGAGGGGATCAGGACGTGAGGGTGTCAGGACGTGAGAGGGTCAGGACGTGAGGGCGTCAGGACGTGAGGGGATCAGGACGTGAGGGTGTCAGGACGTGAGAGGGTCAGGACGTGAGGGGGTCAGGACGTGAGGGGATCAGGACGTGAGGGGATCAGAATGTGAGGGGGTCTGGACGTGAGAAGGTCAGGATGTGAGAGGGTCAGGACGTGAGAGGGTCATGACGTGAGGGGGTCAGGACTTGAGGGGGTCAGGACGTGAGGGGATCAGGACGTGAGGGTGTCAGGACGTGAGAGGGTCAGGACGTGAGTGGGTCAGGACGTGAGAGGGTCAGGACGTGAGGGGATCAGGACGTGAGAGTGTCAGGATGTGAGGGGGTCTGGATGTGAGAGGGTCAGGACGTGAGGGGGTCAGGACGTGAGGGGGTCAGGATGTGTGGGGATCAGAACATGAGGGGGTCAGGACGTGAGGGTGTCAGGACGAGAGGGGACCAGGACGTGAGGGTGTCAGGACGTGAGGGGGTCAGGACGTGAGGGGATCAGGACGTGAGGGGATCAGGACATGAGGGGGTCAGGACATGAGGGTGTCAGGACGAGAGGGGATCAGGACGTGAAGGGGTCAGGACATGAGGGGATCAGGACGTGAGGGAATCAGGATGTGATGGGGTCAAAACGTGAGGGGGTCAGGACGTGAGGGGATCAGGACGTGATGGGGTCAGGACGTGAGGGGGTCAGGACGTGAGGGGGTCAGGACGTAAGTGGTCAGGATGTGAGAGGGTCAGGACGTGAGAGGGTCAGGACGTGAGAGGGTCAGGACGTGAGGGGGTCAGGACGTGAGGGGTTCAGTAGATGCGGGGGTCAGGACGCGAGGGGATCAGGACGTGAGAGGGTCAGGACGTGAGGGGGTCAGGACGTGAGAGGGTCAGGACGTGAGAGGGTCAGGATGTGAGGGGTTCAGGACGTGAGAGGGTCAGGAAGTGAGGGGGTCAGGACGTGAGGGGGTCAGGACGTGAGGGGGTCAGGACGTGAGGGGATCAGGACGTGAGGGGGTCAGGAAGTGAGAGGGTCAGGATGTGAGAGGGTCAGGATGTGAGAGGATCAGGACGTGAGGGGGTCAGGACTTGAGAGGGTCAGGACGTGAGGGGGTCAGGATGTGAGGGGATCAGGACGTGAGGGGGTCAGGACGTGAGGGGATCAGGACGTGAGGGAGTCAGGATGTGAGGGGATCAGGACGTGAGAGGGTCAGGACGTGAGGGGGTCAGGATCTGAAGGGGTCAGGACGTGAGGGGATCAGGACTTCAGGGGGTCAGGACGTGAGGGGGTCAGGACGTTAGGGGATCAGGACGTGAGGGGGTCAGGACGTGAGGGGGTCAGGACGTGAGGGTGTCATGACGTGAGAGGGTCAGGACGTGAGAGAGTCAGGATATGAGGATGTCAGGACGTGAGGGGGTCAGGACGTGAGGGAGTCAGGGAGAGAGGGGTTCAGGACGTGAGGGGGTCAGGACGTGAGGGGGTCAGAACGTGAGGGGGTCAGGACGTGAGGGGAACAGGACGTGAGGGGATCAGGACGTGCGGGGGTCAGGACCTGAGGGGGTCAGGACGTGAGGGGGTCAGGACGTGAGGGGATCAGATCGTGAGGGGATCAGGACGTGAGGGGGTCAGGATGTGAGACGGTCAGGAGGTGAGAGGATCAGGACGTGAGGGGTTCAGAACGTGAGGGGGTCAGGACATGAGGGGTTCAGGACTTGAGGGGGTCAGGACGTGAAAGGGTCAGTACATGAGAGGGTCAGGATGTGAGGGGTTCAGGACGTGAGGGGGTCAGGACGTAAGGGGGTCAGTACGTGAGGGGGTCAGAACGTGAGGGGATCAGGACGTGAGTGGGTCAGGACGTGAGGGGGTCAGGATGTGAGACGGTCAGGACGTGAGGGGATCAGGACGTGAGGGGGTCAGGACGAGAGGGGGTCAGGATGTGAGACGGTCAGGACGTGAGGGGATCAGGACGTGAGGGGGTCAGGACGTGAGGGGTTCAGGAGGTGTGGGGGTCAGGACGTAAGGAGTTCAGGACGTGAGGGGGTCAGTACGTGAGGGGATCAGGACGTGAGTGGGTCAGGACGTGAGGGGGTCAGGACGTGAGGGGGTCAGGACGTGAGTGGGTCAGGACGTGAGGGGGTCAGGATGTGAGACGGTTAGGACGTGAGGAGAATTAGGACGTGAGGAGGATCATGACGTGAGGGGGTCAGGACGTGAGGGGATCAGGACGTGAGGGGATCAGGAAGTGAGGGGATCAGGACGTGAGGGGGTCAGAACGTGAGGGGGTCAGGACGTGAGAGGGTCAGGACGTGAGTGGGTCAGGAAGTGAGGGAGTCAGGACGTGAGGGGGTCAAGAAGTGAGGGGACCAGAACCTGAGGGGGTCAGAACGTGAGGGGGTCAGGACGTGAGTGGATCAGGACGTGAGGGGGTCAGGACGTGAGAGGGTCAGGACGTGAGGGGATCAGGACGAAAGGGGGTCAAGATGTGAGGGGGTCAGGACATGAGGGGTCAGGACGTGAGGGGTCAGGACGTGAGGGGGCCAGGAGGAGAGAGGGTCTGGACGTGAGGGGGTCAGGACGTGAGGGGGTCAGAACGTGAGGGGGTCAAGACGTGAGGGGGTCAGGATGTGAGGGGGTCAGGACGTGAAAGAGTCAGTACATGAGGGGTTCAGGAGGTGCGGGGGTAAGGACGTAAGGAGGTCAGGACGTGAGGGGGTCAGGATGTGAGACGGTCAGGACGTGAGGAGGATTAGGATGTGAGGAGGATCATGACTTGAGGGGGTCAGGACGTGAGGGGGCCAGGACGTGAGAGGGTCAGGACGTGAGGGGCTCAGGACGTGAGGGGGTCAGGACGTGAGGGGATCAGGTCGTGAGGGGGTCAGGACGTGAGGGGATCAGGACGTGAGGGGGCCAGGACGTGAGAGGGTCAGGAAGTGAGGGGGTCAGGATGTGAGAGGGTCAGGACGTGAGGGGGTCAGGACGTGAGCGGGTCAGGACGTGAGGGTGTCAGGACGTGAAAGGGTCAGTACGTGAGAGGGTCAGGATGTGAGGGGTTCAGGACGTGAGGGGGTCAGGACGTGAGGAGGATTAGGACGAGAGGAGGATCATGACGTGAGGGGGTCAGGACGTAAGGGGGTCAGTACGTGAGGGGATCAGGACGTGAGGGGATCAGGACGTGAGAGGGTCAGGACGTGAGGGGGTCAGGACGTGAGGGGATCAGGACGTGAGGGGATCAGGACGTGAGTGGATCAGGAAGTGAGGGGATAAGGACGTGAGGGGGTCAGGAAGTGAGGGGACCAGGACGTGAGGGGGTCAGGACATGAGGGGGTCAGGACGTGAGGGTTTCAGGAGGAGCGGGGGTCAGGACGTGAGGGGATAAGGACGTGAGAGGGTCAGGACGTGAGGGGGCCAGGACGTGAGAGGGTCAGGACGTGAGGGGGTCAGGACGTGAGGGGGTCAGGACGTGAGGGGGTCAGGATGTGAGGGGGTCAGGATGTGAGGGGGTCAGGACGTGAGGGGATCAGGATGTGAGAGGTTCAGGACGTGAGGGGGTCAGGACGTGAGGGGGTCAGGACGTGAGGGTATCAGGACGTGAGGGTATCAGGACGTGAGGGGATCAGGACTTGAGGGGGTCAGGACGTGAGGGGGTCAGGACGTGAGGGGATCAGGACGTGAGGGGGTCAGGACGTGAGGGGGTCAGGACGTGAGAGGGTCAGGACGTGAGAGGGTCAGGATATGAGGGTGTCAGGACGTGAGGGGGTCAGGACGTGAGGGAGTCAGGGAGAGAGGGGTTCAGGACGTGAGGGGGTCAGGACGTAAGAGGGTCAGGACGTGAGGGGGTCAGAATGTGAGGGGTCAGGACGTGAGGGGAACAGGACGTGAGTGGATCAGGACGTGCGGGGGTCAGGACGTGAGGGGGTAAGGACGTGAGGGGGTCAGGACATGAGGGGGTCAGGACGTGAGGGGATCAGGACGAAAGGGGGTCAAGATGTGAGGGGGTCAGGACATGAGGGGTCAGGACGTGAGGGGTCAGGACCTGAGGGGATCAGGACGTGAAAGGGTCAGGACGTGAGGGGGCCAGGAGGTGAGAGGGTCTGGACGTGAGGGGGTCAGGACGTGAAGGGGTCAGAACGTGAGGGGGTCAAGACGTGAGGGGGTCAGGATGTGAGGGGGTCAGGACGTGAAAGAGTCAGTACATGAGGGGTTCAGGAGGTGCGGGGGTCAGGACGTAAGGAGGTCAGGACGTGAGGGGGTCAGGATGTGAGACGGTCAGGACGTGAGGAGGATTAGGACGTAAGGAGGATCATGACTTGAGGGGGTCAGGACGTGAGGGGGCCAGGACGTGAGAGGGTCAGGACGTGAGGGGCTCAGGACGTGAGGGGGTCAGGACGTGAGGGGATCAGGTCGTGAGGGGGTCAGGACGTGAGCGGGTCAGGACGTGAGGGTGTCAGGACGTGAAAGGGTCAGGATGTGAGGGGTTCAGGACGTGAGGGGGCCAGGACGTGAGAGGGTCAGGATGTGAGGGGTTCAGGACGTGAGGGGGTCAGGACGTGAGGGGGCCAGAACGTGAGGGGGTCAGGACGTGAGAGGGTCAGGACGTGAGTGGGTCAGGAAGTGAGCGAGTCAGGACGTGAGGGGGTCAAGAAGTGAGGGGACCAGAACCTGAGGGGGTCAGAACGTGAGGGGGTCAGGACGTGAGTGGATCAGGACGTGAGGGGGTCAGGACGTGAGAGGGTCAGGACGTGAGGGGATCAGGACGAAAGGGGGTCAAGATGTGAGGGGGTCAGGACATGAGGGGTCAGGACGTGAGGGGTCAGGACGTGAGGGGGCCAGGAGGTGAGAGGGTCTGGACGTGAGGGGGTCAGGACGTGAGGGGGTCAGAACGTGAGGGGGTCAAGACGTGAGGGGGTCAGGATGTGAGGGGGTCAGGACGTGAAAGAGTCAGTACATGAGGGGTTCAGGAGGTGCGGGGGTAAGGACGTAAGGAGGTCAGGATGTGAGGGGGTCAGGATGTGAGACGGTCAGGACGTGAGGAGGATTAGGATGTGAGGAGGATCATGACTTGAGGGGGTCAGGACGTGAGCGGGCCAGGACGTGAGAGGGTCAGGACGTGAGGGGCTCAGGACGTGAGGGGGTCAGGACGTGAGGGGATCAGGTCGTGAGGGGGTCAGGACGTGAGGGGATCAGGACGTGAGGGGGCCAGGACGTGAGAGGGTCAGGAAGTGAGGGGGTCAGGATGTGAGAGGGTCAGGACGTGAGGGGGTCAGGACGTGAGCGGGTCAGGACGTGAGGGTGTCAGGACGTGAAAGGGTCAGTACGTGAGAGGGTCAGGATGTGAGGGGTTCAGGACGTGAGGGGGTCAGGACGTGAGGAGGATTAGGACGAGAGGAGGATCATGACGTGAGGGGGTCAGGACGTAAGGGGGTCAGTACTTGAGGGGATCAGGACGTGAGGGGATCAGGACGTGAGGGGATCAGGACGTGAGGGGATCAGGACGTGAGGGGATAAGGACGTGAGGGGATAAGGACGTGAGGGGGTCAGGAAGTGAGGGGACCAGGACGTGAGGGGGTCAGGACATGAGGGGGTCAGGACGTGAGGGGTTCAGGAGGAGCGGGGGTCAGGACGTGAGGGGATAAGGACGTGAGAGGGTCAGGACGTGAGGGAGCCAGGACGTGAGAGGGTCAGGACGTGAGGGGGTCAGGACGTGAGGGGGTCAGGACGTGAGGGGGTCAGGATGTGAGGGGGTCAGGATGTGAGGGGGTCAGGACGTGAGGGGATCAGGACGTGAGGGTATCAGGACGTGAGGGGATCAGGACTTGAGGGGGTCAGGATGTGAGGGGGTCAGGACGTGAGGGGATCAGGACGTGAGGGGGTCAGGACGTGAGGGGGTCAGGACGTGAGGGTGTCAGGACGTGAGAGGGTCAGGACGTGAGAGGGTCAGGATATGAGGGTGTCAGGACGTGAGGGGGTCAGGACGTGAGGGAGTCAGGGAGAGAGGGGTTCAGGACGTGAGGGGGTCAGGACGTAAGAGGGTCAGGACGTGAGGGGGTCAGAATGTGAGGGGTCAGGACGTGAGGGGAACAGGACGTGAGGGGATCAGGACGTGCGGGGGTCAGGACGTGAGGGGGTAAGGACGTGAGGGGGTCAGGACATGAGGGGGTCAGGACGTGAGGGGATCAGGACAAAAGGGGGTCAAGATGTGAGGGGGTCAGGACATGAGGGGTCAGGACGTGAGGGGTCAGGACGTGAGGGGATCAGGACGTGAAAGGGTCAGGACGTGAGGGGGCCAGGAGGTGAGAGGGTCTGGACGTGAGGGGGTCAGGACGTGAAGGGGTCAGAACGTGAGGGGGTCAAGACGTGAGGGGGTCAGGATGTGAGGGGGTCAGGACGTGAAAGAGTCAGTACATGAGGGGTTCAGGAGGTGCGGGGGTCAGGACGTAAGGAGGTCAGGACGTGAGGGGGTCAGGATGTGAGACGGTCAGGACGTGAGGAGGATTAGAACGTAAGGAGGATCATGACTTGAGGGGGTCAGGACGTGAGGGGGCCAGGACGTGAGAGGGTCAGGACGTGAGGGGCTCAGGACGTGAGGGGGTCAGGACGTGAGGGGATCAGGTCGTGAGGGGGTCAGGACGTGAGCGGGTCAGGACGTGAGGGTGTCAGGACGTGAAAGGGTCAGGATGTGAGGGGTTCAGGACGTGAGGGGGTCAGGACGTGAGGGGATCAGGTCGTGAGGGGGTCAGGACGTGAGGGGGTAAGGATGTGAGGGGGTCAGGACATGAGGGGGTCAGGACGTGAGGGGATCAGGACGAAAGGGGGTCAAGATGTGAGGGGGTCAGGACATGAGGGGTCAGGACGTGAGGGGTCAGGACGTGAGGGGATCAGGACGTGAAAGGGTCAGGACGTGAGGGGGCCAGGAGGTGAGAGGGTCTGGACGTGAGGGGGTCAGGACGTGAAGGGGTCAGAACGTGAGGGGGTCAAGACGTGAGGGGGTCAGGATGTGAGGGGGTCAGGACGTGAAAGAGTCAGTACATGAGGGGTTCAGGAGGTGCGGGGGTCAGGACGTAAGGAGGTCAGGACGTGAGGGGGTCAGGATGTGAGACGGTCAGGACGTGAGGAGGATTAGAACGTAAGGAGGATCATGACTTGAGGGGGTCAGGACGTGAGGGGGCCAGGACGTGAGAGGGTCAGGACGTGAGGGGCTCAGGACGTGAGGGGGTCAGGACGTGAGGGGATCAGGTCGTGAGGGGGTCAGGACGTGAGCGGGTCAGGACGTGAGGGTGTCAGGACGTGAAAGGGTCAGGATGTGAGGGGTTCAGGACGTGAGGGGGTCAGGACGTGAGGGGATCAGGTCGTGAGGGGGTCAGGACGTGAGCGGGTCAGGACGTGAGGGTGTCAGGACGTGAAAGGGTCAGGATGTGAGGGGTTCAGGACGTGAGGGGGTCAGGACGTGAGGGGGTCAGAATGTGAGGTGATCAGGACGTGAGTGGGTCAGGACGTGAGGGGGCAGGATGTGAGACGGTCAGGACGTGAGGAGGATTAGGACGAGAGGAGGATCATGACGTGAGGGGGTCAGGACGTGAGGGGATCAGGACGTGAGAGGGTCAGGACGTGAGGGGGTCAGGACGTGAGGGGGTCAGGACGTGAGGGGGTCAGGATGTGAGGGGGTCAGGATGTGAGGGGTTCAGGACGTGAGGGGATCAGGATGTGAGAGGTTCAGGACGTGAGGGGGTCAGGACGTGAGGGGGTCAGGACGTGAGGGTATCAGGACGTGAGGGTATCAGGACGTGAGGGGATCAGGACTTGAGGGGGTCAGGATGTGAGGGGGTCAGGACGTGAGGGGATCAGGACGTGAGGGGGTCAGGACGTGAGGGGGTCAGGGCGTGAGGGTGTCAGGACGTGAGAGGGTCAGGACGTGAGAGGGTCAGGACGTGAGGGAGTCAGGGAGAGAGGGGTTCAGGACGTGAGGGGGTCAGGACGTAAGAGGGTCAGGACGTGAGGGGGTCAGAAAGTGAGTGGTCAGGACGTGAGGGGAACAGGACGTGAGGGGATCAGGACGTGCGGGGGTCAGGACGTGAGGGGGTAAGGACGTGAGGGGGTCAGGACATGAGGGGGTCAGGACGTGAGGGGATCAGGACGAAAGGGGGTCAAGATGTGAGGGGGTCAGGACATGAGGGGTCAGGACGTGAGGGGTCAGGACGTGAGGGGATCAGGACGTGAGAGGGACAGGACGTGAGGGGGCCAGGAGGTGAGAGGGTCTGGACGTGAGGGGGTCAGGACGTGAGGGGGTCAGAACGTGAGGGGGTCAAGACGTGAGGGGGTCAGGATGTGAGGGGGTCAGGACGTGAAAGAGTCAGTACATGAGGGGTTCAGGAGGTGCGGGGGTCAGGACGTAAGGAGGTCAGGACGTGAGGGGGTCAGGATGTGAGACGGTCAGGACGTGAGGAGGATTAGGACGTAAGGAGGATCATGACTTGAGGGGGTCAGGACGTGAGGGGGCCAGGACGTGAGAGGGTCAGGGCGTGAGGGGCTCAGGGCGTGAGGGGGTCAGGACGTGAGGGGATCAGGTCGTGAGGGGGTCAGGACGTGAGCGGGTCAGGACGTGAGGGTGTCAGGACGTGAAAGGGTCAGTACGTGAGAGGGTCAGGATGTGAGGGGTTCAGGACGTGAGGGGGTCAGGACGTGAGGGGGTCAGAATGTGAGGTGATCAGGACGTGAGTGGGTCAGGACGTGAGGGGGTCAGGACGTGAGGGGATCAGGACGTGAGGGGATCAGGACGTGAGAGGGTCAGGACGTGAGGGGGTCAGGACGTGAGGGGATCAGGACGTGAGGGGATCAGGACGTGAGGGGATCAGGAAGTGAGGGGATAAGGACGTGAGGGGGTCAGGAAGTGAGGGGACCAGGACGTGAGGGGGTCAGGACATGAGGGGGTCAGGACGTGAGGGGTTCAGGAGGAGCGGGGGTCAGGACGTGAGGGGATCAGGACGTGAGAGGGTCAGGACGTGAGGGGGCAAGGACGTGAGAGGGTCAGGACGTGAGGGGGTCAGGACGTGAGGGGGTCAGGACGTGACGGGGTCAGGATGTGAGGGGGTCAGGATGTGAGGGGGTCAGGACGTGAGGGGATCAGGACGTGAGAGGGTCAGGACGTGAGGGGGTCAGGACGTGAGGGGGTCAGGACGTGAGGGGGTCAGGACGTGAGGGTATCAGGACGTGAGGGTATCAGGGCATGAGGGGATCAGGACTTGAGGGGGTCAGGACGTGAGGGGATCAGGATGTGAGGGGGTCAGGACGTGAGGGGGTCAGGACGTGAGGGAGTCAGGGAGAGAGGGGTTCAGGACGTGAGGGGGTCAGGACGTAAGAGGGTCAGGACGTGAGGGGGTCAGAATGTGAGGTGTCAGGAGGTGAGGGGAACAGGACCTGAGGGGATCAGGACGTGCGGGGGTCAGGACGTGAGGGGGTCAGGACGTGAGGGTGCCAGGACGTGAGGGGATCAGGACGTGAGGGGATCAGGACGTGAGGGGGTCAGGATGAGAGACGGTCAGGAGGTGAGGGGATCAGGACGTGAGGGGGTCAGAACGTGAGGGGGTCAGGACATGAGGGGGTGAGGACGTGAGGGGGTCAGGACGTGAGGGTGTCAGGACATTTGGGGGTCAGGAAGTGAGGGAGTCATGACGTGAGGGGGTCAAGAAGTGAGGTGCCAGAACTGAGGGGGTCAGAACGTGAGGGGGTCAGGACGTGAGGGGGTCAGGTCGTGAGGGGATCAGGACGTGAGAGGGTCAGCACGTGAGAGGGTCAGGACATGAGGGGGTCAGGACGTGAGGGGATCAGGACGAAAGGGGGTCAAGATGTGAGGGGGTCAGGACATGAGGGGTCAGGACGTGAGGGGTCAGGACGTGAGAGGGTCAGGACGTGAGGGGGCCAGGACGTGAGAGGGTCAGGACGTGAGGGGGTCAGGACGTGAGAGGGTCAGGACGTGAGGGGTTCAGGACGTGAGGGGGTCAGGACGTGAGGGTGTCAGGACGTGAAAGGGTCAGGATGTG
The DNA here is from genome assembly GCF_047496885.1 of Scyliorhinus torazame. NCBI lineage: Eukaryota > Metazoa > Chordata > Chondrichthyes > Carcharhiniformes > Scyliorhinidae > Scyliorhinus > Scyliorhinus torazame. Next base: position 93,810,845 of record NC_092726.1, on the reverse strand, counting down.
AGGTGTTCAGGACGTGAGGGGGTCAGGACGTGAGGGGGTCAGAACGTGAGGGGATCGGGAAGTGAGAGGATCTGGACGTGACTGGGTCAGGACGTGAGGGGGTAAGGACGTGAGTGGGTCAGGACGTGAGGGGATCAGGACGTGAGTGGGTCAGGACGTGAGGGGATCAGGAAGTGAGGGGATCAGGACGTGAGTGGGTCAGGACGTGAGGGGGTAAGGACGTGGGGGGATCAGGACGTGAGGGGATCAGGACGCGAGGGGGTCAGGATGTGAGAGGGTCAGGACGTGAGGGGGTCAGGACGTGAGGGGGTCAGGACGTGAGGGGGTCAGGACGTGAGGGGATCAGGACATGAGGGTGTCAGGACGTGAGGGGGTCAGGACGTAAGGGGATCAGGACGTGAGGGGATCAGGACGTGAGGGGGTAAGGACGTGAGGGGGTCAGGACATGAGGGGGTCAGGACGTGAGGGGATCAGGACGTGAAGGGGTCAGAACGTGAGGGGGTCAAGACGTGAGGGGGTCAGGATGTGAGGGGGTCAGGACGTGAGGGGTCAGGACGTGAGGGGTCAGGACGTGAGGGGATCAGGACGTGAAAGGGTCAGGACGTGAGGGGGCCAGGAGGTGAGAGGGTCTGGACGTGAGGGGGTCAGGACGTGAAGGGGTCAGAACGTGAGGGGGTCAAGACGTGAGGGGGTCAGGATGTGAGGGGGTCAGGACGTGAAAGAGTCAGTACATGAGGGGTTCAGGAGGTGCGGGGGTCAGGACGTAAGGAGGTCAGGACGTGAGGGGGTCAGGATGTGAGACGGTCAGGACGTGAGGAGGATTAGGACGTAAGGAGGATCATGACTTGAGGGGGTCAGGACGTGAGGGGGCCAGGACGTGAGAGGGTCAGGACGTGAGGGGCTCAGGACGTGAGGGGGTCAGGACGTGAGGGGATCAGGTCGTGAGGGGGTCAGGACGTGAGCGGGTCAGGACGTGAGGGTGTCAGGACGTGAAAGGGTCAGGATGTGAGGGGTTCAGGACGTGAGGGGGCCAGGACGTGAGAGGGTCAGGATGTGAGGGGTTCAGGACGTGAGGGGGTCAGGACGTGAGGGGGCCAGAACGTGAGGGGGTCAGGACGTGAGAGGGTCAGGACGTGAGTGGGTCAGGAAGTGAGGGAGTCAGGACGTGAGGGGGTCAAGAAGTGAGGGGACCAGAACCTGATGGGGTCAGAACGTGAGGGGGTCAGGACGTGAGTGGATCAGGACGTGAGGGGGTCAGGACGTGAGAGGGTCAGGACGTGAGGGGATCAGGACGAAAGGGGGTCAAGATGTGAGGGGGTCAGGACATGAGGGGTCAGGACGTGAGGGGTCAGGACGTGAGGGGGCCAGGAGGTGAGAGGGTCTGGACGTGAGGGGGTCAGGACGTGAGGGGGTCAGAACGTGAGGGGGTCAAGACGTGAGGGGGTCAGGATGTGAGGGGGTCAGGACGTGAAAGAGTCAGTACATGAGGGGTTCAGGAGGTGCGGGGGTAAGGACGTAAGGAGGTCAGGACGTGAGGGGGTCAGGATGTGAGACGGTCAGGACGTGAGGAGGATTAGGATGTGAGGAGGATCATGACTTGAGGGGGTCAGGACGTGAGGGGGCCAGGACGTGAGAGGGTCAGGACGTGAGGGGCTCAGGACGTGAGGGGGTCAGGACGTGAGGGGATCAGGTCGTGAGGGGGTCAGGACGTGAGGGGATCAGGACGTGAGGGGGCCAGGACGTGAGAGGGTCAGGAAGTGAGGGGGTCAGGATGTGAGAGGGTCAGGACGTGAGGGGGTCAGGACGTGAGCGGGTCAGGACGTGAGGGTGTCAGGACGTGAAAGGGTCAGTACGTGAGAGGGTCAGGATGTGAGGGGTTCAGGACGTGAGGGGGTCAGGACGTGAGGAGGATTAGGACGAGAGGAGGATCATGACGTGAGGGGGTCAGGACGTAAGGGGGTCAGTACGTGAGGGGATCAGGACGTGAGGGGATCAGGACGTGAGGGGATCAGGACGTGAGTGGATCAGGAAGTGAGGGGATAAGGACGTGAGGGGATAAGGACGTGAGGGGGTCAGGAAGTGAGGGGACCAGGACGTGAGGGGGTCAGGACATGAGGGGGTCAGGACGTGAGGGGTTCAGGAGGAGCGGGGGTCAGGACGTGAGGGGATAAGGACGTGAGAGGGTCAGGACGTGAGGGGGCCAGGACGTGAGAGGGTCAGGACGTGAGGGGGTCAGGACGTGAGGGGGTCAGGACGTGAGGGGGTCAGGATGTGAGGGGGTCAGGATGTGAGGGGGTCAGGACGTGAGGGGATCAGGATGTGAGAGGTTCAGGACGTGAGGGGGTCAGGACGTGAGGGTATCAGGACGTGAGGGTATCAGGACGTGAGGGGATCAGGACTAGAGGGGGTCAGGATGTGAGGGGGTCAGGACGTGAGGGGATCAGGACGTGAGGGGGTCAGGACGTGAGGGTGTCAGGACGTGAGAGGGTCAGGACGTGAGAGGGTCAGGATATGAGGGTGTCAGGACGTGAGGGGGTCAGGACGTGAGGGAGTCAGGGAGAGAGGGGTTCAGGACGTGAGGGGGTCAGGACGTAAGAGGGTCAGGACGTGAGGGGGTCAGAATGTGAGGGGTCAGGACGTGAGGGGAACAGGACGTGAGGGGATCAGGACGTGCGGGGGTCAGGACGTGAGGGGGTAAGGACGTGAGGGGGTCAGGACATGAGGGGGTCAGGACGTGAGGGGATCAGGACGAAAGGGGGTCAAGATGTGAGGGGGTCAGGACATGAGGGGTCAGGACGTGAGGGGTCAGGACGTGAGGGGATCAGGACGTGAAAGGGTCAGGACGTGAGGGGGCCAGGAGGTGAGAGGGTCTGGACGTGAGGGGGTCAGGACGTGAAGGGGTCAGAACGTGAGGGGGTCAAGACGTGAGGGGGTCAGGATGTGAGGGGGTCAGGACGTGAAAGAGTCAGTACATGAGGGGTTCAGGAGGTGCGGGGGTCAGGACGTAAGGAGGTCAGGACGTGAGGGGGTCAGGATGTGAGACGGTCAGGACGTGAGGAGGATTAGAACGTAAGGAGGATCATGACTTGAGGGGGTCAGGACGTGAGGGGGCCAGGACGTGAGAGGGTCAGGACGTGAGGGGCTCAGGACGTGAGGGGGTCAGGACGTGAGGGGATCAGGTCGTGAGGGGGTCAGGACGTGAGCGGGTCAGGACGTGAGGGTGTCAGGACGTGAAAGGGTCAGGATGTGAGGGGTTCAGGACGTGAGGGGGTCAGGACGTGAGGGGATCAGGTCGTGAGGGGGTCAGGACCTGAGGGGGTAAGGACGTGAGGGGGTCAGGACATGAGGGGGTCAGGACGTGAGGGGATCAGGACGAAAGGGGGTCAAGATGTGAGGGGGTCAGGACATGAGGGGTCAGGACGTGAGGGGTCAGGACGTGAGGGGATCAGGACGTGAAAGGGTCAGGACGTGAGGGGGCCAGGAGGTGAGAGGGTCTGGACGTGAGGGGGTCAGGACGTGAAGGGGTCAGAACGTGAGGGGGTCAAGACGTGAGGGGGTCAGGATGTGAGGGGGTCAGGACGTGAAAGAGTCAGTACATGAGGGGTTCAGGAGGTGCGGGGGTCAGGACGTAAGGAGGTCAGGACGTGAGGGGGTCAGGATGTGAGACGGTCAGGACGTGAGGAGGATTAGAACGTAAGGAGGATCATGACTTGAGGGGGTCAGGACGTGAGGGGGCCAGGACGTGAGAGGGTCAGGACGTGAGGGGCTCAGGACGTGAGGGGGTCAGGACGTGAGGGGATCAGGTCGTGAGGGGGTCAGGACGTGAGCGGGTCAGGACGTGAGGGTGTCAGGACGTGAAAGGGTCAGGATGTGAGGGGTTCAGGACGTGAGGGGGTCAGGACGTGAGGGGATCAGGTCGTGAGGGGGTCAGGACGTGAGCGGGTCAGGACGTGAGGGTGTCAGGACGTGAAAGGGTCAGGATGTGAGGGGTTCAGGACGTGAGTGGGTCAGGACGTGAGGGGGTCAGAATGTGAGGTGATCAGGACGTGAGTGGGTCAGGACGTGAGGGGGCAGGATGTGAGACGGTCAGGACGTGAGGAGGATTAGGACGAGAGGAGGATCATGACGTGAGGGGGTCAGGACGTGAGGGGATCAGGACGTGAGAGGGTCAGGACGTGAGGGGGCCAGGACGTGAGAGGGTCAGGACGTGAGGGGGTCAGGACGTGAGGGGGTCAGGACGTGAGGGGGTCAGGATGTGAGGGGGTCAGGATCTGAGGGGGTCAGGACGTGAGGGGATCAGGATGTGAGAGGTTCAGGACGTGAGGGGGTCAGGACGTGAGGGGGTCAGGACGTGAGGGTATCAGGACGTGAGGGGGTCAGGACTTGAGGGGGTCAGGATGTGAGGGGGTCAGGACGTGAGGGGATCAGGATGTGAGGGGGTCAGGACGTGAGGGGGTCAGGGCGTGAGGGTGTCAGGACGTGAGAGGGTCAGGACGTGAGAGGGTCAGGACGTGAGGGAGTCAGGGAGAGAGGGGTTCAGGACGTGAGGGGGTCAGGACGTAAGAGGGTCAGGACGTGAGGGGGTCAGAAAGTGAGTGGTCAGGACGTGAGGGGAACAGGACGTGAGGGGATCAGGACGTGCGGGGGTCAGGACGTGAGGGGGTAAGGACGTGAGGGGGTCAGGACATGAGGGGGTCAGGACGTGAGGGGATCAGGACGAAAGGGGGTCAAGATGTGAGGGGGTCAGGACATGAGGGGTCAGGACGTGAGGGGTCAGGACGTGAGGGGATCAGGACGTGAGAGGGTCAGGACGTGAGGGGGCCAGGAGGTGAGAGGGTCTGGACGTGAGGGGGTCAGGACGTGAGGGGGTCAGAACGTGAGGGGGTCAAGACGTGAGGGGGTCAGGATGTGAGGGGGTCAGGACGTGAAAGAGTCAGTACATGAGGGGTTCAGGAGCTGCGGGGGTCAGGACGTAAGGAGGTCAGGACGTGAGGGGGTCAGGATGTGAGACGGTCAGGACGTGAGGAGGATTAGGACGTAAGGAGGATCATGACTTGAGGGGGTCAGGACGTGAGGGGGCCAGGACGTGAGAGGGTCAGGGCGTGAGGGGCTCAGGGCGTGAGGGGGTCAGGACGTGAGGGGATCAGGTCGTGAGGGGGTCAGGACGTGAGCGGGTCAGGTCGTGAGGGTGTCAGGACGTGAAAGGGTCAGTACGTGAGAGGGTCAGGATGTGAGGGGTTCAGGACGTGAGGGGGTCAGGACGTGAGGGGGTCAGAATGTGAGGTGATCAGGACGTGAGTGGGTCAGGACGTGAGGGGGTCAGGACGTGAGGGGATCAGGACGTGAGGGGATCAGGACGTGAGAGGGTCAGGACGTGAGGGGGTCAGGACGTGAGGGGATCAGGACGTGAGGGGATCAGGACGTGAGGGGATCAGGAAGTGAGGGGATAAGGACGTGAGGGGGTCAGGAAGTGAGGGGACCAGGACGTGAGGGGGTCAGGACATGAGGGGGTCAGGACGTGAGGGGTTCAGGAGGAGCGGGGGTCAGGACGTGAGGGGATCAGGACGTGAGAGGGTCAGGACGTGAGGGGGCAAGGACGTGAGAGGGTCAGGACGTGAGGGGGTCAGGACGTGAGGGGGTCAGGACGTGACGGGGTCAGGATGTGAGGGGGTCAGGATGTGAGGGGGTCAGGACGTGAGGGGATCAGGACGTGAGAGGGTCAGGACGTGAGGGGGTCAGGACGTGAGGGGGTCAGGACGTGAGGGTATCAGGACGTGAGGGTATCAGGGCATGAGGGGATCAGGACTTGAGGGGGTCAGGACGTGAGGGGATCAGGACGTGAGGGGGTCAGGACGTGAGGGGGTCAGGACGTGAGGGTGTCAGGACGTGAGAGGGTCAGGACGTGAGAGGGTCAGAATATGAGTGTGTCAGGACGTGAGGGGGTCAGGACGTGAGGGAGTCAGGGAGAGAGGGGTTCAGGACGTGAGGGGGTCAGGACGTAAGAGGGTCAGGACGTGAGGGGGTCAGAATGTGAGGGGTCAGGAGGTGAGGGGAACAGGACGTGAGGGGATCAGGACGTGCGGGGGTCAGGACGTGAGGGGGTCAGGACGTGAGGGTGCCAGGACGTGAGGGGATCAGGACGTGAGGGGATCAGGACGTGAGGGGATCAGGACGTGAGGGGGTCAGGATGAGAGACGGTCAGGAGGTGAGGGGATCAGGACGTGAGGGGGTCAGAACGTGAGGGGGTCTGGACATGAGGGGGTGAGGACGTGAGGGGGTCAGGACGTGAGGGTGTCAGGACATTTGGGGGTCAGGAAGTGAGGGAGTCATGACGTGAGGGGGTCAAGAAGTGAGGGGCCAGAACTGAGGGGGTCAGAACGTGAGGGGGTCAGGACGTGAGGGGGTCAGGTCGTGAGGGGATCAGGACGTGAGAGGGTCAGCACGTGAGAGGGTCAGGACATGAGGGGGTCAGGACGTGAGGGGATCAGGACGAAAGGGGGTCAAGATGTGAGGGGGTCAGGACATGAGGGGTCAGGACGTGAGGGGTCAGGACGTGAGAGGGTCAGGACGTGAGGGGGCCAGGACGTGAGAGGGTCAGGACGTGAGGGGGTCAGGACGTGAGAGGGTCAGGACGTGAGGGGTTCAGGACGTGAGGGGGTCAGGACGTGAGGGTGTCAGGACGTGAAAGGGTCAGGATGTGAGGTGTTCAGGACGTGAGGGGGTCAGGACGTAAGGGGGTCAGGACGTGAGGGGGTCAGAACGTGAGGGGATCAGGAAGTGAGAGGATCTGGACGTGACTGGGTCAGGACGTGAGGGGGTAAGGACGTGAGTGGGTCAGGACGTGAGGGGATCAGGACGTGAGTGGGTCAGGACGTGAGGGGATCAGGACGTGTGGGGGTCAGGACGTAAGGGGGTCAGGACGTGAGGGGGTCAGAACGTGAGGGGATCAGGAAGTGAGAGGATCTGGACGTGACTGGGTCAGGACGTGAGTGGGTTAGGACGTGAGAGGGTCAGGACGTGAGGGGGTCAGGACGTGAGAGGGTCAGGACGTGAGGGGTTCAGGACGTGAGGGGGTCAGGACGTGAGGGTGTCAGGACGTGAAAGGGTCAGGATGTGAGGTGTTCAGGACGTGAGGGGGTCAGGACGTGAGGGGGTCAGAACGTGAGGGGATCAGGAAGTGAGAGGATCTGGACGTGACTGGGTCAGGACGTGAGGGGGTAAGGACGTGAGTGGGTCAGGACGTGAGGGGATCAGGACGTGAGTGGGTCAGGACGTGAGGGGATCAGGAAGTGAGGGGATCAGGACGTGAGTGGGTCAGGACGTGAGGGGGTAAGGACGTGGGGGGATCAGGACGTGAGGGGATCAGGACGCGAGGGGGTCAGGATGTGAGAGGGTCAGGACGTGAGGGGGTCAGGACGTGAGGGGGTCAGGACGTGAGGGGGTCAGGACGTGAGGGGATCAGGACATGAGGGTGTCAGGACGTGAGGGGGTCAGGACGTAAGGGGATCAGGACGTGAGGGGATCAGGACGTGAGGGGGTAAGGACGTGAGGGGGTCAGGACATGAGGGGGTCAGGACGTGAGGGGATCAGGACGAAAGGGGGTCAAGATGTGAGGGGGTCAGGACATGAGGCGTCAGGACGTGAGGGGTCAGGACGTGAGGGGATCAGGACGTGAAAGGGTCAGGACGTGAGGGGGCCAGGAGGTGAGAGGGTCTGGACGTGAGGGGGTCAGGACGTGAAGGGGTCAGAACGTGAGGGGGTCAAGACGTGAGGGGGTCAGGATGTGAGGGGGTCAGGACGTGAAAGAGTCAGTACATGAGGGGTTCAGGGGGTGCGGGGGTCAGGACGTAAGGAGGTCAGGACGTGAGGGGGTCAGGATGTGAGACGGTCAGGACGTGAGGAGGATTAGGACGTAAGGAGGATCATGACTTGAGGGGGTCAGGACGTGAGGGGGCCAGGACGTGAGAGGGTCAGGACGTGAGGGGCTCAGGACGTGAGGGGGTCAGGACGTGAGGGGATCAGGTCGTGAGGGGGTCAGGACGTGAGCGGGTCAGGACGTGAGGGTGTCAGGACGTGAAAGGGTCAGGATGTGAGGGGTTCAGGACGTGAGGGGGCCAGGACGTGAGAGGGTCAGGATGTGAGGGTTTCAGGACGTGAGGGGGTCAGGACGTGAGGGGGCCAGAACGTGAGGGGGTCAGGACGTGAGAGGGTCAGGACGTGAGTGGGTCAGGAAGTGAGGGAGTCAGGACGTGAGGGGGTCAAGAAGTGAGGGGAGCAGAACCTGAGGGGGTCAGAACGTGAGGGGGTCAGGACGTGAGTGGATCAGGACGTGAGGGGGTCAGGACGTGAGAGGGTCAGGACGTGAGGGGATCAGGACGAAAGGGGGTCAAGATGTGAGGGGGTCAGGACATGAGGGGTCAGGACGTGAGGGGTCAGGACGTGAGGGGGCCAGGAGGTGAGAGGGTCTGGACGTGAGGGGGTCAGGACGTGAGGGGGTCAGAACGTGAGGGGGTCAAGACGTGAGGGGGTCAGGATGTGAGGGGGTCAGGACGTGAAAGAGTCAGTACATGAGGGGTTCAGGAGGTGCGGGGGTAAGGACGTAAGGAGGTCAGGACGTGAGGGGGTCAGGATGTGAGACGGTCAGGACGTGAGGAGGATTAGGATGTGAGGAGGATCATGACTTGAGGGGGTCAGGACGTGAGGGGGCCAGGACGTGAGAGGGTCAGGACGTGAGGGGCTCAGGACGTGAGGGGGTCAGGACGTGAGGGGATCAGGTCGTGAGGGGGTCAGGACGTGAGGGGATCAGGACGTGAGGGGGCCAGGACGTGAGAGGGTCAGGAAGTGAGGGGGTCAGGATGTGAGAGGGTCAGGACGTGAGGGGGTCAGGACGTGAGCGGGTCAGGACGTGAGGGTGTCAGGACGTGAAAGGGTCAGTACGTGAGAGGGTCAGGATGTGAGGGGTTCAGGACGTGAGGGGGTCAGGACGTGAGGAGGATTAGGACGAGAGGAGGATCATGACGTGAGGGGGTCAGGACGTAAGGGGGTCAGTACGTGAGGGGATCAGGACGTGAGGGGATCAGGACGTGAGGGGATCAGGACGTGAGGGGATCAGGACGTGAGTGGATCAGGAAGTGAGGGGATAAGGACGTGAGGGGATAAGGACGTGAGGGGGTCAGGAAGTGAGGGGACCAGGACGTGAGGGGGTCAGGACATGAGGGGGTCAGGACGTGAGGGGTTCAGGAGGAGCGGGGGTCAGGACGTGAGGGGATAAGGACGTGAGAGGGTCAGGACGTGAGGGGGCCAGGACGTGAGAGGGTCAGGACGTGAGGGGGTCAGGACGTGAGGGGGTCAGGACGTGAGGGGGTCAGGATGTGAGGGGGTCAGGATGTGAGGGGGTCAGGACGTGAGGGGATCAGGATGTGAGAGGTTCAGGACGTGAGGGGGTCAGGACGTGAGGGGGTCAGGACGTGAGGGTATCAGGACGTGAGGGTATCAGGACGTGAGGGGATCAGGACTTGAGGGGGTCAGGATGTGAGGGGGTCAGGACGTGAGGGGATCAGGACGTGAGGGGGTCAGGACGTGAGGGGGTCAGGACGTGAGGGTGTCAGGACGTGAGAGGGTCAGGACGTGAGAGGGTCAGGATATGAGGGTGTCAGGACGTGAGGGGGTCAGGACGTGAGGGAGTCAGGGAGAGAGGGGTTCAGGACGTGAGGGGGTCAGGACGTAAGAGGGTCAGGACGTGAGGGGGTCAGAATGTGAGGGGTCAGGACGTGAGGGGAACAGGACGTGAGGGGATCAGGACGTGCGGGGGTCAGGACGTGAGGGGGTAAGGACGTGAGGGGGTCAGGACATGAGGGGGTCAGGACGTGAGGGGATCAGGACGAAAGGGGGTCAAGATGTGAGGGGGTCAGGACATGAGGGGTCAGGACGTGAGGGGTCAGGACGTGAGGGGATCAGGACGTGAAAGGGTCAGGACGTGAGGGGGCCAGGAGGTGAGAGGGTCTGGACGTGAGGGGGTCAGGACGTGAAGGGGTCAGAACGTGAGGGGGTCAAGACGTGAGGGGGTCAGGATGTGAGGGGGTCAGGACGTGAAAGAGTCAGTACATGAGGGGTTCAGGAGGTGCGGGGGTCAGGACGTAAGGAGGTCAGGACGTGAGGGGGTCAGGATGTGAGACGGTCAGGACGTGAGGAGGATTAGAACGTAAGGAGGATCATGACTTGAGGGGGTCAGGACGTGAGGGGGCCAGGACGTGAGAGGGTCAGGACGTGAGGGGCTCAGGACGTGAGGGGGTCAGGACGTGAGGGGATCAGGTCGTGAGGGGGTCAGGACGTGAGCGGGTCAGGACGTGAGGGTGTCAGGACGTGAAAGGGTCAGGATGTGAGGGGTTCAGGACGTGAGGGGGTCAGGACGTGAGGGGATCAGGTCGTGAGGGGGTCAGGACGTGAGGGGGTAAGGACGTGAGGGGGTCAGGACATGAGGGGGTCAGGACGTGAGGGGATCAGGACGAAAGGGGGTCAAGATGTGAGGGGGTCAGGACATGAGGGGTCAGGACGTGAGGGGTCAGGACGTGAGGGGATCAGGACGTGAAAGGGTCAGGACGTGAGGGGGCCAGGAGGTGAGAGGGTCTGGACGTGAGGGGGTCAGGACGTGAAGGGGTCAGAACGTGAGGGGGTCAAGACGTGAGGGGGTCAGGATGTGAGGGGGTCAGGACGTGAAAGAGTCAGTACATGAGGGGTTCAGGAGGTGCGGGGGTCAGGACGTAAGGAGGTCAAGACGTGAGGGGGTCAGGATGTGAGACGGTCAGGACGTGAGGAGGATTAGAACGTAAGGAGGATCATGACTTGAGGGGGTCAGGACGTGAGGGGGCCAGGACGTGAGAGGGTCAGGACGTGAGGGGCTCAGGACGTGAGGGGGTCAGGACGTGAGGGGATCAGGTCGTGAGGGGGTCAGGACGTGAGCGGGTCAGGACGTGAGGGTGTCAGGACGTGAAAGGGTCAGGATGTGAGGGGTTCAGGACGTGAGTGGGTCAGGACGTGAGGGGATCAGGTCGTGAGGGGGTCAGGACGTGAGCGGGTCAGGACGTGAGGGTGTCAGGACGTGAAAGGGTCAGGATGTGAGGGGTTCAGGACGTGAGGGGGTCAGGACGTGAGGGGGTCAGAATGTGAGGTGATCAGGACGTGAGTGGGTCAGGACGTGAGGGGGCAGGATGTGAGACGGTCAGGACGTGAGGGGGCCAGGAGGTGAGAGGGTCTGGACGTGAGGGGGTCAGGACGTGAAGGGGTCAGAACGTGAGGGGGTCAAGACGTGAGGGGGTCAGGATGTGAGGGGGTCAGGACGTGAAAGAGTCAGTACATGAGGGGTTCAGGAGGTGCGGGGGTCAGGACGTAAGGAGGTCAGGACGTGAGGGGGTCAGGATGTGAGACGGTCAGGACGTGAGGAGGATTAGAACGTAAGGAGGATCATGACTTGAGGGGGTCAGGACGTGAGGGGGCCAGGACGTGAGAGGGTCAGGACGTGAGGGGCTCAGGACGTGAGGGGGTCAGGACGTGAGGGGATCAGGTCGTGAGGGGGTCAGGACGTGAGCGGGTCAGGACGTGAGGGTGTCAGGACGTGAAAGGGTCAGGATGTGAGGGGTTCAGGACGTGAGTGGGTCAGGACGTGAGGGGATCAGGTCGTGAGGGGGTCAGGACGTGAGCGGGTCAGGACGTGAGGGTGTCAGGACGTGAAAGGGTCAGGATGTGAGGGGTTCAGGACGTGAGGGGGTCAGGACGTGAGGGGGTCAGAATGTGAGGTGATCAGGACGTGAGTGGGTCAGGACGTGAGGGGGCAGGATGTGAGACGGTCAGGACGTGAGGAGGATTAGGACGAGAGGAGGATCATGACGTGAGGGGGTCAGGACGTGAGGGGATCAGGACGTGAGAGGGTCAGGACGTGAGGGGGCCAGGACGTGAGAGGGTCAGGACGTGAGGGGGTCAGGACGTGAGGGGGTCAGGACGTGAGGGGGTCAGGATGTGAGGGGGTCAGGATGTGAGGGGGTCAGGACGTGAGGGGATCAGGATGTGAGAGGTTCAGGACGTGAGGGGGTCAGGACGTGAGGGGGTCAGGACGTGAGGGTATCAGGACGTGAGGGTATCAGGACGTGAGGGGATCAGGACTTGAGGGGGTCAGGATGTGAGGGGGTCAGGACGTGAGGGGATCAGGACGTGAGGGGGTCAGGACGTGAGGGGGTCAGGGCGTGAGGGTGTCAGGACGTGAGAGGGTCAGGACGTAAGAGGGTCAGGACGTGAGGGAGTCAGGGAGAGAGGGGTTCAGGACGTGAGGGGGTCAGGACGTAAGAGGGTCAGGACGTGAGGGGGTCAGAAAGTGAGTGGTCAGGACGTGAGGGGAACAGGACGTGAGGGGATCAGGACGTGCGGGGGTCAGGACGTGAGGGGGTAAGGACGTGAGGGGGTCAGGACATGAGGGGGTCAGGACGTGAGGGGATCAGGACGAAAGGGGGTCAAGATGTGAGGGGGTCAGGACATGAGGGGTCAGGACGTGAGGGGTCAGGACGTGAGGGGATCAGGACGTGAGAGGGTCAGGACGTGAGGGGGCCAGGAGGTGAGAGGGTCTGGACGTGAGGGGGTCAGGACGTGAGGGGGTCAGAACGTGAGGGGGTCAAGACGTGAGGGGGTCAGGATGTGAGGGGGTCAGGACGTGAAAGAGTCAGTACATGAGGGGTTCAGGAGGTGCGGGGGTCAGGACGTAAGGAGGTCAGGACGTGAGGGGGTCAGGATGTGAGACGGTCTGGACGTGAGGAGGATTAGGACGTAAGGAGGATCATGACTTGAGGGGGTCAGGACGTGAGGGGGCCAGGACGTGAGAGGGTCAGGGCGTGAGGGGCTCAGGGCGTGAGGGGGTCAGGACGTGAGGGGATCAGGTCGTGAGGGGGTCAGGACGTGAGCGGGTCAGGACGTGAGGGTGTCAGGACGTGAAAGGGTCAGTACGTGAGAGGGTCAGGATGTGAGGGGTTCAGGACGTTAGGGGGTCAGGACGTGAGGGGGTCAGAATGTGAGGTGATCAGGACGTGAGTGGGTCAGGACGTGAGGGGGTCAGGACGTGAGGGGATCAGGACGTGAGGGGATCAGGACGTGAGAGGGTCAGGACGTGAGGGGGTCAGGACGTGAGGGGATCAGGACGTGAGGGGATCAGGACGTGAGGGGATCAGGAAGTGAGGGGATAAGGACGTGAGGGGGTCAGGAAGTGAGGGGACCAGGACGTGAGGGGGTCAGGACATGAGGGGGTCAGGACGTGAGGGGTTCAGGAGGAGCGGGGGTCAGGACGTGAGGGGATCAGGACGTGAGAGGGTCAGGACGTGAGGGGGCAAGGACGTGAGAGGGTCAGGACGTGAGGGGGTCAGGACGTGAGGGGGTCAGGACGTGACGGGGTCAGGATGTGAGGGGGTCAGGATGTGAGGGGGTCAGGACGTGAGGGGATCCGGACGTGAGAGGGTCAGGACGTGAGGGGGTCAGGACGTGAGGGGGTCAGGACGTGAGGGTATCAGGACGTGAGGGTATCAGGGCATGAGGGGATCAGGACTTGAGGGGGTCAGGACGTGAGGGGATCAGGACGTGAGGGGGTCAGGACGTGAGGGGGTCAGGACGTGAGGGTGTCAGGACGTGAGAGGGTCAGGACGTGAGAGGGTCAGGATATGAGTGTGTCAGGACGTGAGGGGGTCAGGACGTGAGGGAGTCAGGGAGAGAGGGGTTCAGGACGTGAGGGGGTCAGGACGTAAGAGGGTCAGGACGTGAGGGGGTCAGAATGTGAGGGGTCAGGAGGTGAGGGGAACAGGACGTGAGGGGATCAGGACGTGCGGGGGTCAGGACGTGAGGGGGTCAGGACGTGAGGGTGCCAGGACGTGAGGGGATCAGGACGTGAGGGGATCAGGACGTGAGGGGATCAGGACGTGAGGGGGTCAGGATGAGAGACGGTCAGGAGGTGAGGGGATCAGGACGTGAGGGGGTCAGAACGTGAGGGGGTCAGGACATGAGGGGGTGAGGACGTGAGGGGGTCAGGACGTGAGGGTGTCAGGACATTTGGGTGTCAGGAAGTGAGGGAGTCATGACGTGAGGGGGTCAAGAAGTGAGGGGCCAGAACTGATGGGGTCAGAACGTGAGGGGGTCAGGACGTGAGGGGGTCAGGTCGTGAGGGGATCAGGACGTGAGAGGGTCAGCACGTGAGAGGGTCAGGACATGAGGGGGTCAGGACGTGAGGGGATCAGGACGAAAGGGGGTCAAGATGTGAGGGGGTCAGGACATGAGGGGTCAGGACGTGAGGGGTCAGGACGTGAGAGGGTCAGGACGTGAGGGGGCCAGGACGTGAGAGGGTCAGGACGTGAGGGGGTCAGGACGTGAGAGGGTCAGGACGTGAGGGGTTCAGGACGTGAGGGGGTCAGGACGTGAGGGTGTCAGGACGTGAAAGGGTCAGGATGTGAGGTGTTCAGGACGTGAGGGGGTCAGGACGTGAGGGGGTCAGAACGTGAGGGGATCAGGAAGTGAGAGGATCTGGACGTGACTGGGTCAGGACGTGAGGGGGTAAGGACGTGAGTGGGTCAGGACGTGAGGGGATCAGGACGTGAGTGGGTCAGGACGTGAGGGGATCAGGAAGTGAGGGGATCAGGACGTGAGTGGGTCAGGACGTGAGGGGGTAAGGACGTGGGGGGATCAGGACGTGAGGGGATCAGGACGCGAGGGGGTCAGGATGTGAGAGGGTCAGGACGTGAGGGGGTCAGGACGTGAGGGGGTCAGGACGTGAGGGGGTCAGGACGTGTGGGGATCAGGACATGAGGGTGTCAGGACGTGAGGGGGTCAGGACGTAAGGGGATCAGGACGTGAGGGGACCAGGACGTGTGGGGGTCAGGACGTGAGGGGATCAGGACGTGAAGGGGTCAGGACGTGAGGGGATCAGGACGTGAGGAGGTCAGGACGTGAGGGGATCAGGACGTGAGTGTGTCAGGACGAGAGGGGATCAGGACGTGAAGGGGTCAGGACGTGAGGGGATCAGGACGTGAGGAGGTCAGGAGGCGAGTGGGTCAGGATGTGAGAGGGTCAGGACGTGAGAGGGTCAGGACGTGAGAGGGTCAGGACGTGAGAGGGTCAGGACGTAATGGGTCAGAACGTGAGGGGGGTCAGGACGTGAGAGGATCAGGACATGAGGGGGTCAGGAGGTGAGGGGATCAGGACGTGATGGGGTCAGGACGTGTGGGGTCAGGACGTGAGAGGGTCAGAATGTGAGAGGGTCAGGATGTGAGAGGTTCAGGTCGTGAGTGGATCAGGACGTGAGGGGGTCAGGACGATAGGGGGTCAGGAGGTGAGGGGATCAGGACGTGATCGGGTCAGGACGTATGGGGTCAGGACGTGAGAGGGTCTGGATGTGAGAGGGTCAGGATGTGAGAGGTTCAGGTCGTGAGTGGATCAGGACGTGCGGGGGTCAGGACGTGAGGGGGTAAGGACGTGAGGGGGTCAGGACATGAGGGGGTCAGGACGTGAGGGGATCAGGACGAAAGGGGGTCAAGATGTGAGGGGGTCAGGACATGAGGGGTCAGGACGTGAGGGGTCAGGACGTGAGGGGATCAGGACGTGAAAGGGTCAGGACGTGAGGGGGCCAGGAGGTGAGAGGGTCTGGACGTGAGGGGGTCAGGACGTGAAGGGGTCAGAACGTGAGGGGGTCAAGACGTGAGGGGGTCAGGATGTGAGGGGGTCAGGACGTGAAAGAGTCAGTACATGAGGGGTTCAGGAGGTGCGGGGGTCAGGACGTAAGGAGGTCAGGACGTGAGGGGGTCAGGACGTAAGGAGGTCAGGACGTGAGGGGGTCAGGATGTGAGACGGTCAGGACGTGAGGAGGATTAGGACGTAAGGAGGATCATGACTTGAGGGGGTCAGGACGTGAGGGGGCCAGGACGTGAGAGTGTCAGGACGTGAGGGGCTCAGGACGTGAGGGGGTCAGGACGTGAGGGGATCAGGTCGTGAGGGGGTCAGGACGTGAGCGGGTCAGGACGTGAGAGGTTCAGGACGTGAGGGTGTCAGGACGTGAAAGGGTCAGGATGTGAGTGGGTAAGGACGTGGGGGGATCAGGACGTGAGGGGGTCAGAACGTGAGGGGGTCAGGACGTGAGAGGGTCAGGACGTGAGTGGGTCAGGAAGTGAGGGAGTCAGGACGTGAGGGGGTCAAGAAGTGAGGGGACCAGAACCTGAAGGGGTCAGAACGTGAGGGGGTCAGGACGTGAGTGGATCAGGACGTGAGGGGGTCAGGACGTGAGAGGGTCAGGACGTGAGGGGATCAGGACGAAAGGGGGTCAAGATGTGAGGGGGTCAGGACATGAGGGGTCAGGACGTGAGGGGTCAGGACGTGAGGGGGCCAGGAGGTGAGAGGGTCTGGACGTGAGGGGGTCAGGACGTGAGGGGGTCAGAACGTGAGGGGGTCAAGACGTGAGGGGGTCAGGATGTGAGGGGGTCAGGACGTGAAAGAGTCAGTACATGAGGGGTTCAGGAGGTGCGGGGGTAAGGACGTAAGGAGGTCAGGACGTGAGGGGGTCAGGATGTGAGACGGTCAGGACGTGAGGAGGATTAGGATGTGAGGAGGATCATGACTTGAGGGGGTCAGGACGTGAGGGGGCCAGGACGTGAGAGGGTCAGGACGTGAGGGGCTCAGGACGTGAGGGGGTCAGGACGTGAGGGGATCAGGTCGTGAGGGGGTCAGGACGTGAGGGGATCAGGACGTGAGGGGGCCAGGACGTGAGAGGGTCAGGAAGTGAGGGGGTCAGGATGTGAGAGGGTCAGGACGTGAGGGGGTCAGGACGTGAGCGGGTCAGGACGTGAGGGTGTCAGGAGGTGAAAGGGTCAGTACGTGAGAGGGTCAGGATGTGAGGGGTTCAGGACGTGAGGGGGTCAGGACGTGAGGAGGATTAGGACGAGAGGAGGATCATGACGTGAGGGGGTCAGGACGTAAGGGGGTCAGTACGTGAGGGGATCAGGACGTGAGGGGATCAGGACGTGAGAGGGTCAGGACGTGAGGGGGTCAGGACGTGAGGGGATCAGGACGTGAGGGGATCAGGACGTGAGTGGATCAGGAAGTGAGGGGATAAGGACGTGAGGGGGTCAGGAAGTGAGGGGACCAGGACGTGAGGGGGTCAGGACATGAGGGGGTCAGGACGTGAGGGGTTCAGGAGGAGCGGGGGTCAGGACGTGAGGGGATAAGGACGTGAGAGGGTCAGGACGTGAGGGGGCCAGGACGTGAGAGGGTCAGGACGTGAGGGGATCAGGACGTGAGGGGGTCAGGACGTGAGGGGGTCAGGATGTGAGGGGGTCAGGATGTGAGGGGGTCAGGACGTGAGGGGATCAGGATGTGAGAGGTTCAGGACGTGAGGGGGTCAGGACGTGAGGGGGTCAGGACGTGAGGGTATCAGGACGTGAGGGTATCAGGACGTGAGGGGGTCAGGACGTGAGGGGATCAGGACGAAAGGGGGTCAAGATGTGAGGGGGTCAGGACATGAGGGGTCAGGACGTGAGGGGTCAGGACGTGAGGGGATCAGGACGTGAAAGGGTCAGGACGTGAGGGGGCCAGGAGGTGAGAGGGTCTGGACGTGAGGGGGTCAGGACGTGAAGGGGTCAGAACGTGAGGGGGTCAAGACGTGAGGGGGTCAGGATGTGAGGGGGTCAGGACGTGAAAGAGTCAGTACATGAGGGGTTCAGGAGGTGCGGGGGTCAGGACGTAAGGAGGTCAGGACGTGAGGGGGTCAGGATGTGAGACGGTCAGGACGTGAGGAGGATTAGGACGTAAGGAGGATCATGACTTGAGGGGGTCAGGACGTGAGGGGGCCAGGACGTGAGAGGGTCAGGACGTGAAGGGCTCAGGACGTGAGGGGGTCAGGACGTGAGGGGATCAGGTCGTGAGGGGGTCAGGACGTGAGCGGGTCAGGACGTGAGGGTGTCAGGACGTGAAAGGGTCAGGATGTGAGGGGTTCAGGACGTGAGGGGGCCAGGACGTGAGAGGGTCAGGATGTGAGGGGTTCAGGACGTGAGGGGGTCAGGACGTGAGGGGGTCAGAACGTGAGGGGGTCAGGACGTGAGAGGGTCAGTACGTGAGTGGGTCAGGAAGTGAGGGAGTCA
This sequence comes from Scyliorhinus torazame, assembly GCF_047496885.1. Lineage (NCBI taxonomy): Eukaryota > Metazoa > Chordata > Chondrichthyes > Carcharhiniformes > Scyliorhinidae > Scyliorhinus > Scyliorhinus torazame. Next base: position 93,792,699 of record NC_092726.1, on the reverse strand, counting down.
GGACGTGAGGGGGTCAAGAAGTGAGGGGACCATAACCTGAGGGTGTCAGAACGTGAGGGGGTCAGGACGTGAGTGGATCAGGACGTGAGGGGGTCAGGACGTGAGAGGGTCAGGACGTGAGGGGATCAGGACGAAAGGGGGTCAAGATGTGAGGGGGTCAGGACATGAGGGGTCAGGACGTGAGGGGTCAGGACGTGAGGGGGCCAGGAGGTGAGAGGGTCTGGACGTGAGGGGGTCAGGACGTGAGGGGGTCAGAACGTGAGGGGGTCAAGACGTGAGGGGGTCAGGATGTGAGGGGGTCAGGACGTGAAAGAGTCATGACATGAGGGGTTCAGGAGGTGCGGGGGTAAGGACGTAAGGAGGTCAGGACGTGAGGGGGTCAGGATGTGAGACGGTCAGGACGTGAGGAGGATTAGGATGTGAGGAGGATCATGACTTGAGGGGGTCAGGACGTGAGGGGGCCAGGACGTGAGAGGGTCAGGACGTGAGGGGCTCAGGACGTGAGGGGGTCAGGACGTGAGGGGATCAGGTCGTGAGGGGGTCAGGACGTGAGGGGATCAGGACGTGAGGGGGCCAGGACGTGAGAGGGTCAGGAAGTGAGGGGGTCAGGATGTGAGAGGGTCAGGACGTGAGGGGGTCAGGACGTGAGCGGGTCAGGACGTGAGGGTGTCAGGACGTGAAAGGGTCAGTACGTGAGAGGGTCAGGATGTGAGGGGTTCAGGACGTGAGGGGGTCAGGACGTGAGGAGGATTAGGACGAGAGGAGGATCATGACGTGAGGGGGTCAGGACGTAAGGGGGTCAGTACGTGAGGGGATCAGGACGTGAGGGGATCAGGACGTGAGAGGGTCAGGACGTGAGGGGGTCAGGACGTGAGGGGATCAGGACGTGAGGGGATCAGGACGTGAGTGGATCAGGAAGTGAGGGGATAAGGACGTGAGGGGGTCAGGAAGTGAGGGGACCAGGACGTGAGGGGGTCAGGACATGAGGGGGTCAGGACGTGAGGGGTTCAGGAGGAGCGGGGGTCAGGACGTGAGGGGATAAGGACGTGAGAGGGTCAGGACGTGAGGGGGCCAGGACGTGAGAGGGTCAGGACGTGAGGGGGTCAGGACGTGAGGGGGTCAGGACGTGAGGGGGTCAGGATGTGAGGGGGTCAGGATGTGAGGGGGTCAGGACGTGAGGGGATCAGGATGTGAGAGGTTCAGGACGTGAGGGGGTCAGGACGTGAGGGTATCAGGACGTGAGGGTATCAGGACGTGAGGGGATCAGGACTTGAGGGGGTCAGGATGTGAGGGGGTCAGGACGTGAGGGGATCAGGACGTGAGGGGGTCAGGACGTGAGGGGGTCAGGACGAGAGGGTGTCAGGACGTGAGAGGGTCAGGACGTGAGAGGGTCAGGATATGAGGGTGTCAGGACGTGAGGGGGTCAGGACGTGAGGGAGTCAGGGAGAGAGGGGTTCAGGACGTGAGGGGGTCAGGACGTAAGAGGGTCAGGACGTGAGGGGGTCAGAATGTGAGGGGTCAGGACGTGAGGGGAACAGGACGTGAGGGGATCAGGACGTGCGGGGGTCAGGACGTGAGGGGGTAAGGACGTGAGGGGGTCAGGACATGAGGGGGTCAGGACGTGAGGGGATCAGGACGAAAGGGGGTCAAGATGTGAGGGGGTCAGGACATGAGGGGTCAGGACGTGAGGGGTCAGGACGTGAGGGGATCAGGACGTGAAAGGGTCAGGACGTGAGGGGGCCAGGAGGTGAGAGGGTCTGGACGTGAGGGGGTCAGGACGTGAAGGGGTCAGAACGTGAGGGGGTCAAGACGTGAGGGGGTCAGGATGTGAGGGGGTCAGGACGTGAAAGAGTCAGTACATGAGGGGTTCAGGAGGTGCGGGGGTCAGGACGTAAGGAGGTCAGGACGTGAGGGGGTCAGGATGTGAGACGGTCAGGACGTGAGGAGGATTAGAACGTAAGGAGGATCATGACTTGAGGGGGTCAGGACGTGAGGGGTTCAGGAGGAGCGGGGGTCAGGACGTGAGGGGATCAGGACGTGAGAGGGTCAGGACGTGAGGGGGCAAGGACGTGAGAGGGTCAGGACGTGAGGGGGTCAGGACGTGAGGGGGTCAGGACGTGACGGGGTCAGGATGTGAGGGGGTCAGGATGTGAGGGGGTCAGGACGTGAGGGGATCAGGACGTGAGAGGGTCAGGACGTGAGGGGGTCAGGACGTGAGGGGGTCAGGACGTGAGGGTATCAGGACGTGAGGGTATCAGGGCATGAGGGGATCAGGACTTGAGGGGGTCAGGACGTGAGGGGATCAGGACGTGAGGGGGTCAGGACGTGAGGGGGTCAGGACGTGAGGGTGTCAGGACGTGAGAGGGTCAGGACGTGAGAGGGTCAGAATATGAGTGTGTCAGGACGTGAGGGGGTCAGGACGTGAGGGAGTCAGGGAGAGAGGGGTTCAGGACGTGAGGGGGTCAGGACGTAAGAGGGTCAGGACGTGAGGGGGTCAGAATGTGAGGGGTCAGGAGGTGAGGGGAACAGGACGTGAGGGGATCAGGACGTGCGGGGGTCAGGACGTGAGGGGGTCAGGACGTGAGGGTGCCAGGACGTGAGGGGATCAGGACGTGAGGGGATCAGGACGTGAGGGGATCAGGACGTGAGGGGGTCAGGATGAGAGACGGTCAGGAGGTGAGGGGATCAGGACGTGAGGGGGTCAGAACGTGAGGGGGTCTGGACATGAGGGGGTGAGGACGTGAGGGGGTCAGGACGTGAGGGTGTCAGGACATTTGGGGGTCAGGAAGTGAGGGAGTCATGACGTGAGGGGGTCAAGAAGTGAGGGGCCAGAACTGAGGGGGTCAGAACGTGAGGGGGTCAGGACGTGAGGGGGTCAGGTCGTGAGGGGATCAGGACGTGAGAGGGTCAGCACGTGAGAGGGTCAGGACATGAGGGGGTCAGGACGTGAGGGGATCAGGACGAAAGGGGGTCAAGATGTGAGGGGGTCAGGACATGAGGGGTCAGGACGTGAGGGGTCAGGACGTGAGAGGGTCAGGACGTGAGGGGGCCAGGACGTGAGAGGGTCAGGACGTGAGGGGGTCAGGACGTGAGAGGGTCAGGACGTGAGGGGTTCAGGACGTGAGGGGGTCAGGACGTGAGGGTGTCAGGACGTGAAAGGGTCAGGATGTGAGGTGTTCAGGACGTGAGGGGGTCAGGACGTAAGGGGGTCAGGACGTGAGGGGGTCAGAACGTGAGGGGATCAGGAAGTGAGAGGATCTGGACGTGACTGGGTCAGGACGTGAGGGGGTAAGGACGTGAGTGGGTCAGGACGTGAGGGGATCAGGACGTGAGTGGGTCAGGACGTGAGGGGATCAGGACGTGTGGGGGTCAGGACGTAAGGGGGTCAGGACGTGAGGGGGTCAGAACGTGAGGGGATCAGGAAGTGAGAGGATCTGGACGTGACTGGGTCAGGACGTGAGTGGGTTAGGACGTGAGAGGGTCAGGACGTGAGGGGGTCAGGACGTGAGAGGGTCAGGACGTGAGGGGTTCAGGACGTGAGGGGGTCAGGACGTGAGGGTGTCCGGACGTGAAAGGGTCAGGATGTGAGGTGTTCAGGACGTGAGGGGGTCAGGACGTGAGGGGGTCAGAACGTGAGGGGATCAGGAAGTGAGAGGATCTGGACGTGACTGGGTCAGGACGTGAGGGGGTAAGGACGTGAGTGGGTCAGGACGTGAGGGGATCAGGACGTGAGTGGGTCAGGACGTGAGGGGATCAGGAAGTGAGGGGATCAGGACGTGAGTGGGTCAGGACGTGAGGGGGTAAGGACGTGGGGGGATCAGGACGTGAGGGGATCAGGACGCGAGGGGGTCAGGATGTGAGAGGGTCAGGACGTGAGGGGGTCAGGACGTGAGGGGGTCAGGACGTGAGGGGGTCAGGACGTGAGGGGATCAGGACATGAGGGTGTCAGGACGTGAGGGGGTCAGGACGTAAGGGGATCAGGACGTGAGGGGATCAGGACGTGAGGGGGTAAGGACGTGAGGGGGTCAGGACATGAGGGGGTCAGGACGTGAGGGGATCAGGACGAAAGGGGGTCAAGATGTGAGGGGGTCAGGACATGAGGCGTCAGGACGTGAGGGGTCAGGACGTGAGGGGATCAGGACGTGAAAGGGTCAGGACGTGAGGGGGCCAGGAGGTGAGAGGGTCTGGACGTGAGGGGGTCAGGACGTGAAGGGGTCAGAACGTGAGGGGGTCAAGACGTGAGGGGGTCAGGATGTGAGGGGGTCAGGACGTGAAAGAGTCAGTACATGAGGGGTTCAGGGGGTGCGGGGGTCAGGACGTAAGGAGGTCAGGACGTGAGGGGGTCAGGATGTGAGACGGTCAGGACGTGAGGAGGATTAGGACGTAAGGAGGATCATGACTTGAGGGGGTCAGGACGTGAGGGGGCCAGGACGTGAGAGGGTCAGGACGTGAGGGGCTCAGGACGTGAGGGGGTCAGGACGTGAGGGGATCAGGTCGTGAGGGGGTCAGGACGTGAGCGGGTCAGGACGTGAGGGTGTCAGGACGTGAAAGGGTCAGGATGTGAGGGGTTCAGGACGTGAGGGGGCCAGGACGTGAGAGGGTCAGGATGTGAGGGGTTCAGGACGTGAGGGGGTCAGGACGTGAGGGGGCCAGAACGTGAGGGGGTCAGGACGTGAGAGGGTCAGGACGTGAGTGGGTCAGGAAGTGAGGGAGTCAGGACGTGAGGGGGTCAAGAAGTGAGGGGAGCAGAACCTGAGGGGGTCAGAACGTGAGGGGGTCAGGACGTGAGTGGATCAGGACGTGAGGGGGTCAGGACGTGAGAGGGTCAGGACGTGAGGGGATCAGGACGAAAGGGGGTCAAGATGTGAGGGGGTCAGGACATGAGGGGTCAGGACGTGAGGGGTCAGGACGTGAGGGGGCCAGGAGGTGAGAGGGTCTGGACGTGAGGGGGTCAGGACGTGAGGGGGTCAGAACGTGAGGGGGTCAAGACGTGAGGGGGTCAGGATGTGAGGGGGTCAGGACGTGAAAGAGTCAGTACATGAGGGGTTCAGGAGGTGCGGGGGTAAGGACGTAAGGAGGTCAGGACGTGAGGGGGTCAGGATGTGAGACGGTCAGGACGTGAGGAGGATTAGGATGTGAGGAGGATCATGACTTGAGGGGGTCAGGACGTGAGGGGGCCAGGACGTGAGAGGGTCAGGACGTGAGGGGCTCAGGACGTGAGGGGGTCAGGACGTGAGGGGATCAGGTCGTGAGGGGGTCAGGACGTGAGGGGATCAGGACGTGAGGGGGCCAGGACGTGAGAGGGTCAGGAAGTGAGGGGGTCAGGATGTGAGAGGGTCAGGACGTGAGGGGGTCAGGACGTGAGCGGGTCAGGACGTGAGGGTGTCAGGACGTGAAAGGGTCAGTACGTGAGAGGGTCAGGATGTGAGGGGTTCAGGACGTGAGGGGGTCAGGACGTGAGGAGGATTAGGACGAGAGGAGGATCATGACGTGAGGGGGTCAGGACGTAAGGGGGTCAGTACGTGAGGGGATCAGGACGTGAGGGGATCAGGACGTGAGGGGATCAGGACGTGAGGGGATCAGGACGTGAGTGGATCAGGAAGTGAGGGGATAAGGACGTGAGGGGATAAGGACGTGAGGGGGTCAGGAAGTGAGGGGACCAGGACGTGAGGGGGTCAGGACATGAGGGGGTCAGGACGTGAGGGGTTCAGGAGGAGCGGGGGTCAGGACGTGAGGGGATAAGGACGTGAGAGGGTCAGGACGTGAGGGGGCCAGGACGTGAGAGGGTCAGGACGTGAGGGGGTCAGGACGTGAGGGGGTCAGGACGTGAGGGGGTCAGGATGTGAGGGGGTCAGGATGTGAGGGGGTCAGGACGTGAGGGGATCAGGATGTGAGAGGTTCAGGACGTGAGGGGGTCAGGACGTGAGGGGGTCAGGACGTGAGGGTATCAGGACGTGAGGGTATCAGGACGTGAGGGGATCAGGACTTGAGGGGGTCAGGATGTGAGGGGGTCAGGACGTGAGGGGATCAGGACGTGAGGGTGTCAGGACGTGAGGGGGTCAGGACGTGAGGGTGTCAGGACGTGAGAGGGTCAGGACGTGAGAGGGTCAGGATATGAGGGTGTCAGGACGTGAGGGGGTCAGGACGTGAGGGAGTCAGGGAGAGAGGGGTTCAGGACGTGAGGGGGTCAGGACGTAAGAGGGTCAGGACGTGAGGGGGTCAGAATGTGAGGGGTCAGGACGTGAGGGGAACAGGACGTGAGGGGATCAGGACGTGCGGGGGTCAGGACGTGAGGGGGTAAGGACGTGAGGGGGTCAGGACATGAGGGGGTCAGGACGTGAGGGGATCAGGACGAAAGGGGGTCAAGATGTGAGGGGGTCAGGACATGAGGGGTCAGGACGTGAGGGGTCAGGACGTGAGGGGATCAGGACGTGAAAGGGTCAGGACGTGAGGGGGCCAGGAGGTGAGAGGGTCTGGACGTGAGGGGGTCAGGACGTGAAGGGGTCAGAACGTGAGGGGGTCAAGACGTGAGGGGGTCAGGATGTGAGGGGGTCAGGACGTGAAAGAGTCAGTACATGAGGGGTTCAGGAGGTGCGGGGGTCAGGACGTAAGGAGGTCAGGACGTGAGGGGGTCAGGATGTGAGACGGTCAGGACGTGAGGAGGATTAGAACGTAAGGAGGATCATGACTTGAGGGGGTCAGGACGTGAGGGGGCCAGGACGTGAGAGGGTCAGGACGTGAGGGGCTCAGGACGTGAGGGGGTCAGGACGTGAGGGGATCAGGTCGTGAGGGGGTCAGGACGTGAGCGGGTCAGGACGTGAGGGTGTCAGGACGTGAAAGGGTCAGGATGTGAGGGGTTCAGGACGTGAGGGGGTCAGGACGTGAGGGGATCAGGTCGTGAGGGGGTCAGGACGTGAGGGGGTAAGGACGTGAGGGGGTCAGGACATGAGGGGGTCAGGACGTGAGGGGATCAGGACGAAAGGGGGTCAAGATGTGAGGGGGTCAGGACATGAGGGGTCAGGACGTGAGGGGTCAGGACGTGAGGGGATCAGGACGTGAAAGGGTCAGGACGTGAGGGGGCCAGGAGGTGAGAGGGTTTGGACGTGAGGGGGTCAGGACGTGAAGGGGTCAGAACGTGAGGGGGTCAAGACGTGAGGGGGTCAGGATGTGAGGGGGTCAGGACGTGAAAGAGTCAGTACATGAGGGGTTCAGGAGGTGCGGGGGTCAGGACGTAAGGAGGTCAGGACGTGAGGGGGTCAGGATGTGAGACGGTCAGGACGTGAGGAGGATTAGAACGTAAGGAGGATCATGACTTGAGGGGGTCAGGACGTGAGGGGGCCAGGACGTGAGAGGGTCAGGACGTGAGGGGCTCAGGACGTGAGGGGGTCAGGACGTGAGGGGATCAGGTCGTGAGGGGGTCAGGACGTGAGCGGGTCAGGACGTGAGGGTGTCAGGACGTGAAAGGGTCAGGATGTGAGGGGTTCAGGACGTGAGTGGGTCAGGACGTGAGGGGATCAGGTCGTGAGGGGGTCAGGACGTGAGCGGGTCAGGACGTGAGGGTGTCAGGACGTGAAAGGGTCAGGATGTGAGGGGTTCAGGACGTGAGGGGGTCAGGACGTGAGGGGGTCAGAATGTGAGGTGATCAGGACGTGAGTGGGTCAGGACGTGAGGGGGCAGGATGTGAGACGGTCAGGACGTGAGGGGGCCAGGAGGTGAGAGGGTCTGGACGTGAGGGGGTCAGGACGTGAAGGGGTCAGAACGTGAGGGGGTCAAGACGTGAGGGGGTCAGGATGTGAGGGGGTCAGGACGTGAAAGAGTCAGTACATGAGGGGTTCAGGAGGTGCGGGGGTCAGGACGTAAGGAGGTCAGGACGTGAGGGGGTCAGGATGTGAGACGGTCAGGACGTGAGGAGGATTAGAACGTAAGGAGGATCATGACTTGAGGGGGTCAGGACGTGAGGGGGCCAGGACGTGAGAGGGTCAGGACGTGAGGGGCTCAGGACGTGAGGGGGTCAGGACGTGAGGGGATCAGGTCGTGAGGGGGTCAGGACGTGAGCGGGTCAGGACGTGAGGGTGTCAGGACGTGAAAGGGTCAGGATGTGAGGGGTTCAGGACGTGAGTGGGTCAGGACGTGAGGGGATCAGGTCGTGAGGGGGTCAGGACGTGAGCGGGTCAGGACGTGAGGGTGTCAGGACGTGAAAGGGTCAGGATGTGAGGGGTTCAGGACGTGAGGGGGTCAGGACGTGAGGGGGTCAGAATGTGAGGTGATCAGGACGTGAGTGGGTCAGGACGTGAGGGGGCAGGATGTGAGACGGTCAGGACGTGAGGAGGATTAGGACGAGAGGAGGATCATGACGTGAGGGGGTCAGGACGTGAGGGGATCAGGACGTGAGAGGGTCAGGACGTGAGGGGGCCAGGACGTGAGAGGGTCAGGACGTGAGGGGGTCAGGACGTGAGGGGGTCAGGACGTGAGGGGGTCAGGATGTGAGGGGGTCAGGATGTGAGGGGGTCAGGACGTGAGGGGATCAGGATGTGAGAGGTTCAGGACGTGAGGGGGTCAGGACGTGAGGGGGTCAGGACGTGAGGGTATCAGGACGTGAGGGTATCAGGACGTGAGGGGATCAGGACTTGAGGGGGTCAGGATGTGAGGGGGTCAGGACGTGAGGGGATCAGGACGTGAGGGGGTCAGGACGTGAGGGGGTCAGGGCGTGAGGGTGTCAGGACGTGAGAGGGTCAGGACGTGAGAGGGTCAGGACGTGAGGGAGTCAGGGAGAGAGGGGTTCAGGACGTGAGGGGGTCAGGACGTAAGAGGGTCAGGACGTGAGGGGGTCAGAAAGTGAGTGGTCAGGACGTGAGGGGAACAGGACGTGAGGGGATCAGGACGTGCGGGGGTCAGGACGTGAGGGGGTAAGGACGTGAGGGGGTCAGGACATGAGGGGGTCAGGACGTGAGGGGATCAGGACGAAAGGGGGTCAAGATGTGAGGGGGTCAGGACATGAGGGGTCAGGACGTGAGGGGTCAGGACGTGAGGGGATCAGGACGTGAGAGGGTCAGGACGTGAGGGGGCCAGGAGGTGAGAGGGTCTGGACGTGAGGGGGTCAGGACGTGAGGGGGTCAGAACGTGAGGGGGTCAAGACGTGAGGGGGTCAGGATGTGAGGGGGTCAGGACGTGAAAGAGTCAGTACATGAGGGGTTCAGGAGGTGCGGGGGTCAGGACGTAAGGAGGTCAGGACGTGAGGGGGTCAGGATGTGAGACGGTCTGGACGTGAGGAGGATTAGGACGTAAGGAGGATCATGACTTGAGGGGGTCAGGACGTGAGGGGGCCAGGACGTGAGAGGGTCAGGGCGTGAGGGGCTCAGGGCGTGAGGGGGTCAGGACGTGAGGGGATCAGGTCGTGAGGGGGTCAGGACGTGAGCGGGTCAGGACGTGAGGGTGTCAGGACGTGAAAGGGTCAGTACGTGAGAGGGTCAGGATGTGAGGGGTTCAGGACGTGAGGGGGTCAGGACGTGAGGGGGTCAGAATGTGAGGTGATCAGGACGTGAGTGGGTCAGGACGTGAGGGGGTCAGGACGTGAGGGGATCAGGACGTGAGGGGATCAGGACGTGAGAGGGTCAGGACGTGAGGGGGTCAGGACGTGAGGGGATCAGGACGTGAGGGGATCAGGACGTGAGGGGATCAGGAAGTGAGGGGATAAGGACGTGAGGGGGTCAGGAAGTGAGGGGACCAGGACGTGAGGGGGTCAGGACATGAGGGGGTCAGGACGTGAGGGGTTCAGGAGGAGCGGGGGTCAGGACGTGAGGGGATCAGGACGTGAGAGGGTCAGGACGTGAGGGGGCAAGGACGTGAGAGGGTCAGGACGTGAGGGGGTCAGGACGTGAGGGGGTCAGGACGTGACGGGGTCAGGATGTGAGGGGGTCAGGATGTGAGGGGGTCAGGACGTGAGGGGATCCGGACGTGAGAGGGTCAGGACGTGAGGGGGTCAGGACGTGAGGGGGTCAGGACGTGAGGGTATCAGGACGTGAGGGTATCAGGGCATGAGGGGATCAGGACTTGAGGGGGTCAGGACGTGAGGGGATCAGGACGTGAGGGGGTCAGGACGTGAGGGGGTCAGGACGTGAGGGTGTCAGGACGTGAGAGGGTCAGGACGTGAGAGGGTCAGGATATGAGTGTGTCAGGACGTGAGGGGGTCAGGACGTGAGGGAGTCAGGGAGAGAGGGGTTCAGGACGTGAGGGGGTCAGGACGTAAGAGGGTCAGGACGTGAGGGGGTCAGAATGTGAGGGGTCAGGAGCTGAGGGGAACAGGACGTGAGGGGATCAGGACGTGCGGGGGTCAGGACGTGAGGGGGTCAGGACGTGAGGGTGCCAGGACGTGAGGGGATCAGGACGTGAGGGGATCAGGACGTGAGGGGATCAGGACGTGAGGGGGTCAGGATGAGAGACGGTCAGGAGGTGAGGGGATCAGGACGTGAGGGGGTCAGAACGTGAGGGGGTCAGGACATGAGGGGGTGAGGACGTGAGGGGGTCAGGACGTGAGGGTGTCAGGACATTTGGGTGTCAGGAAGTGAGGGAGTCATGACGTGAGGGGGTCAAGAAGTGAGGGGCCAGAACTGATGGGGTCAGAACGTGAGGGGGTCAGGACGTGAGGGGGTCAGGTCGTGAGGGGATCAGGACGTGAGAGGGTCAGCACGTGAGAGGGTCAGGACATGAGGGGGTCAGGACGTGAGGGGATCAGGACGAAAGGGGGTCAAGATGTGAGGGGGTCAGGACATGAGGGGTCAGGACGTGAGGGGTCAGGACGTGAGAGGGTCAGGACGTGAGGGGGCCAGGACGTGAGAGGGTCAGGACGTGAGGGGGTCAGGACGTGAGAGGGTCAGGACGTGAGGGGTTCAGGACGTGAGGGGGTCAGGACGTGAGGGTGTCAGGACGTGAAAGGGTCAGGATGTGAGGTGTTCAGGACGTGAGGGGGTCAGGACGTGAGGGGGTCAGAACGTGAGGGGATCAGGAAGTGAGAGGATCTGGACGTGACTGGGTCAGGACGTGAGGGGGTAAGGACGTGAGTGGGTCAGGACGTGAGGGGATCAGGACGTGAGTGGGTCAGGACGTGAGGGGATCAGGAAGTGAGGGGATCAGGACGTGAGTGGGTCAGGACGTGAGGGGGTAAGGACGTGGGGGGATCAGGACGTGAGGGGATCAGGACGCGAGGGGGTCAGGATGTGAGAGGGTCAGGACGTGAGGGGGTCAGGACGTGAGGGGGTCAGGACGTGAGGGGGTCAGGACGTGTGGGGATCAGGACATGAGGGTGTCAGGACGTGAGGGGGTCAGGACGTAAGGGGATCAGGACGTGAGGGGACCAGGACGTGTGGGGGTCAGGACGTGAGGGGATCAGGACGTGAAGGGGTCAGGACGTGAGGGGATCAGGACGTGAGGAGGTCAGGACGTGAGGGGATCAGGACGTGAGTGTGTCAGGACGAGAGGGGATCAGGACGTGAAGGGGTCAGGACGTGAGGGGATCAGGACGTGAGGAGGTCAGGAGGCGAGTGGGTCAGGATGTGAGAGGGTCAGGACGTGAGAGGGTCAGGACGTGAGAGGGTCAGGACGTGAGAGGGTCAGGACGTAATGGGTCAGAACGTGAGGGGGGTCAGGACGTGAGAGGATCAGGACATGAGGGGGTCAGGAGGTGAGGGGATCAGGACGTGATGGGGTCAGGACGTGTGGGGTCAGGACGTGAGAGGGTCAGAATGTGAGAGGATCAGGATGTGAGAGGTTCAGGTCGTGAGTGGATCAGGACGTGAGGGGGTCAGGACGATAGGGGGTCAGGAGGTGAGGGGATCAGGACGTGATCGGGTCAGGACGTATGGGGTCAGGACGTGAGAGGGTCTGGATGTGAGAGGGTCAGGATGTGAGAGGTTCAGGTCGTGAGTGGATCAGGACGTGCGGGGGTCAGGACGTGAGGGGGTAAGGACGTGAGGGGGTCAGGACATGAGGGGGTCAGGACGTGAGGGGATCAGGACGAAAGGGGGTCAAGATGTGAGGGGGTCAGGACATGAGGGGTCAGGACGTGAGGGGTCAGGACGTGAGGGGATCAGGACGTGAAAGGGTCAGGACGTGAGGGGGCCAGGAGGTGAGAGGGTCTGGACGTGAGGGGGTCAGGACGTGAAGGGGTCAGAACGTGAGGGGGTCAAGACGTGAGGGGGTCAGGATGTGAGGGGGTCAGGACGTGAAAGAGTCAGTACATGAGGGGTTCAGGAGGTGCGGGGGTCAGGACGTAAGGAGGTCAGGACGTGAGGGGGTCAGGACGTAAGGAGGTCAGGACGTGAGGGGGTCAGGATGTGAGACGGTCAGGACGTGAGGAGGATTAGGACGTAAGGAGGATCATGACTTGAGGGGGTCAGGACGTGAGGGGGCCAGGACGTGAGAGTGTCAGGACGTGAGGGGCTCAGGACGTGAGGGGGTCAGGACGTGAGGGGATCAGGTCGTGAGGGGGTCAGGACGTGAGCGGGTCAGGACGTGAGAGGTTCAGGACGTGAGGGTGTCAGGACGTGAAAGGGTCAGGATGTGAGTGGGTAAGGACGTGGGGGGATCAGGACGTGAGGGGGTCAGAACGTGAGGGGGTCAGGACGTGAGAGGGTCAGGACGTGAGTGGGTCAGGAAGTGAGGGAGTCAGGACGTGAGGGGGTCAAGAAGTGAGGGGACCAGAACCTGAAGGGGTCAGAACGTGAGGGGGTCAGGACGTGAGTGGATCAGGACGTGAGGGGGTCAGGACGTGAGAGGGTCAGGACGTGAGGGGATCAGGACGAAAGGGGGTCAAGATGTGAGGGGGTCAGGACATGAGGGGTCAGGACGTGAGGGGTCAGGACGTGAGGGGGCCAGGAGGTGAGAGGGTCTGGACGTGAGGGGGTCAGGACGTGAGGGGGTCAGAACGTGAGGGGGTCAAGACGTGAGGGGGTCAGGATGTGAGGGGGTCAGGACGTGAAAGAGTCAGTACATGAGGGGTTCAGGAGGTGCGGGGGTAAGGACGTAAGGAGGTCAGGACGTGAGGGGGTCAGGATGTGAGACGGTCAGGACGTGAGGAGGATTAGGATGTGAGGAGGATCATGACTTGAGGGGGTCAGGACGTGAGGGGGCCAGGACGTGAGAGGGTCAGGACGTGAGGGGCTCAGGACGTGAGGGGGTCAGGACGTGAGGGGATCAGGTCGTGAGGGGGTCAGGACGTGAGGGGATCAGGACGTGAGGGGGCCAGGACGTGAGAGGGTCAGGAAGTGAGGGGGTCAGGATGTGAGAGGGTCAGGACATGAGGGGGTCAGGACGTGAGCGGGTCAGGACGTGAGGGTGTCAGGAGGTGAAAGGGTCAGTACGTGAGAGGGTCAGGATGTGAGGGGTTCAGGACGTGAGGGGGTCAGGACGTGAGGAGGATTAGGACGAGAGGAGGATCATGACGTGAGGGGGTCAGGACGTAAGGGGGTCAGTACGTGAGGGGATCAGGACGTGAGGGGATCAGGACGTGAGAGGGTCAGGACGTGAGGGGGTCAGGACGTGAGGGGATCAGGACGTGAGGGGATCAGGACGTGAGTGGATCAGGAAGTGAGGGGATAAGGACGTGAGGGGGTCAGGAAGTGAGGGGACCAGGACGTGAGGGGGTCAGGACATGAGGGGGTCAGGACGTGAGGGGTTCAGGAGGAGCGGGGGTCAGGACGTGAGGGGATAAGGACGTGAGAGGGTCAGGACGTGAGGGGGCCAGGACGTGAGAGGGTCAGGACGTGAGGGGATCAGGCCGTGAGGGGGTCAGGACGTGAGGGGGTCAGGATGTGAGGGGGTCAGGATGTGAGGGGGTCAGGACGTGAGGGGATCAGGATGTGAGAGGTTCAGGACGTGAGGGGGTCAGGACGTGAGGGGGTCAGGACGTGAGGGTATCAGGACGTGAGGGTATCAGGACGTGAGGGGGTCAGGACGTGAGGGGATCAGGACGAAAGGGGGTCAAGATGTGAGGGGGTCAGGACATGAGGGGTCAGGACGTGAGGGGTCAGGACGTGAGGGGATCAGGACGTGAAAGGGTCAGGACGTGAGGGGGCCAGGAGGTGAGAGGGTCTGGACGTGAGGGGGTCAGGACGTGAAGGGGTCAGAACGTGAGGGGGTCAAGACGTGAGGGGGTCAGGATGTGAGGGGGTCAGGACGTGAAAGAGTCAGTACATGAGGGGTTCAGGAGGTGCGGGGGTCAGGACGTAAGGAGGTCAGGACGTGAGGGGGTCAGGATGTGAGACGGTCAGGACGTGAGGAGGATTAGGACGTAAGGAGGATCATGACTTGAGGGGGTCAGGACGTGAGGGGGCCAGGACGTGAGAGGGTCAGGACGTGAAGGGCTCAGGACGTGAGGGGGTCAGGACGTGAGGGGATCAGGTCGTGAGGGGGTCAGGACGTGAGCGGGTCAGGACGTGAGGGTGTCAGGACGTGAAAGGGTCAGGATGTGAGGGGTTCAGGACGTGAGGGGGCCAGGACGTGAGAGGGTCAGGATGTGAGGGGTTCAGGACGTGAGGGGGTCAGGACGTGAGGGGGTCAGAACGTGAGGGGGTCAGGACGTGAGAGGGTCAGTACGTGAGTGGGTCAGGAAGTGAGGGAGTCAGGACGTGAGGGGGTCAAGAAGTGAGGGGACCATAACCTGAGGGTGTCAGAACGTGAGGGGGTCAGGACGTGAGTGGATCAGGACGTGAGGGGGTCAGGACGTGAGAGGGTCAGGACGTGAGGGGATCAGGACGAAAGGGGGTCAAGATGTGAGGGGGTCAGGACATGAGGGGTCAGGACGTGAGGGGTCAGGACGTGAGGGGGCCAGGAGGTGAGAGGGTCTGGACGTGAGGGGGTCAGGACGTGAGGGGGTCAGAACGTGAGGGGGTCAAGACGTGAGGGGGTCAGGATGTGAGGGGGTCAGGACGTGAAAGAGTCATGACATGAGGGGTTCAGGAGGTGCGGGGGTAAGGACGTAAGGAGGTCAGGACGTGAGGGGGTCAGGATGTGAGACGGTCAGGACGTGAGGAGGATTAGGATGTGAGGAGGATCATGACTTGAGGGGGTCAGGACGTGAGGGGGCCAGGACGTGAGAGGGTCAGGACGTGAGGGGCTCAGGACGTGAGGGGGTCAGGACGTGAGGGGATCAGGTCGTGAGGGGGTCAGGACGTGAGGGGATCAGGACGTGAGGGGGCCAGGACGTGAGAGGGTCAGGAAGTGAGGGGGTCAGGATGTGAGAGGGTCAGGACGTGAGGGGGTCAGGACGTGAGCGGGTCAGGACGTGAGGGTGTCAGGACGTGAAAGGGTCAGTACGTGAGAGGGTCAGGATGTGAGGGGTTCAGGACGTGAGGGGGTCAGGACGTGAGGAGCATTAGGACGAGAGGAGGATCATGACGTGAGGGGGTCAGGACGTAAGGGGGTCAGTACGTGAGGGGATCAGGACGTGAGGGGATCAGGACGTGAGAGGGTCAGGACGTGAGGGGGTCAGGACGTGAGGGGATCAGGACGTGAGGGGATCAGGACGTGAGTGGATCAGGAAGTGAGGGGATAAGGACGTGAGGGGGTCAGGAAGTGAGGGGACCAGGACGTGAGGGGGTCAGGACATGAGGGGGTCAGGACGTGAGGGGTTCAGGAGGAGCGGGGGTCAGGACGTGAGGGGATAAGGACGTGAGAGGGTCAGGACGTGAGGGGGCCAGGACGTGAGAGGGTCAGGACGTGAGGGGGTCAGGACGTGAGGGGGTCAGGACGTGAGGGGGTCAGGATGTGAGGGGGTCAGGATGTGAGGGGGTCAGGACGTGAGGGGATCAGGATGTGAGAGGTTCAGGACGTGAGGGGGTCAGGACGTGAGGGTATCAGGACGTGAGGGTATCAGGACGTGAGGGGATCAGGACTTGAGGGGGTCAGGATGTGAGGGGGTCAGGACGTGAGGGGATCAGGACGTGAGGGGGTCAGGACGTGAGGGGGTCAGGACGTGAGGGTGTCAGGACGTGAGAGGGTCAGGACGTGAGAGGGTCAGGATATGAGGGTGTCAGGACGTGAGGGGGTCAGGACGTGAGGGAGTCAGGGAGAGAGGGGTTCAGGACGTGAGGGGGTCAGGACGTAAGAGGGTCAGGACGTGAGGGGGTCAGAATGTGAGGGGTCAGGACGTGAGGGGAACAGGACGTGAGGGGATCAGGACGTGCGGGGGTCAGGACGTGAGGGGGTAAGGACGTGAGGGGGTCAGGACATGAGGGGGTCAGGACGTGAGGGGATCAGGACGAAAGGGGGTCAAGATGTGAGGGGGTCAGGACATGAGGGGTCAGGACGTGAGGGGTCAGGACGTGAGGGGATCAGGACGTGAAAGGGTCAGGACGTGAGGGGGCCAGGAGGTGAGAGGGTCTGGACGTGAGGGGGTCAGGACGTGAAGGGGTCAGAACGTGAGGGGGTCAAGACGTGAGGGGGTCAGGATGTGAGGGGGTCAGGACGTGAAAGAGTCAGTACATGAGGGGTTCAGGAGGTGCGGGGGTCAGGACGTAAGGAGGTCAGGACGTGAGGGGGTCAGGATGTGAGACGGTCAGGACGTGAGGAGGATTAGAACGTAAGGAGGATCATGACTTGAGGGGGTCAGGACGTGAGGGGGCCAGGACGTGAGAGGGTCAGGACGTGAGGGGCTCAGGACGTGAGGGGGTCAGGACGTGAGGGGATCAGGTCGTGAGGGGGTCAGGACGTGAGCGGGTCAGGACGTGAGGGTGTCAGGACGTGAAAGGGTCAGGATGTGAGGGGTTCAGGACGTGAGGGGGCCAGGACGTGAGAGGGTCAGGATGTGAGGGGTTCAGGACGTGAGGGGGTCAGGACGTGAGGGGGTCAGAATGTGAGGTGATCAGGACGTGAGTGGGTCAGGACGTGAGGGGGCAGGATGTGAGACGGTCAGGACGTGAGGAGGATTAGGACGAGAGGAGGATCATGACGTGAGGGGGTCAGGACGTGAGGGGATCGGGACGTGAGAGGGTCAGGACGTGAGGGGGCCAGGACGTGAGAGGGTCAGGACGTGAGGGGGTCAGGACGTGAGGGGGTCAGGACGTGAGGGGGTCAGGATGTGAGGGGGTCAGGATGTGAGGGGGTCAGGACGTGAGGGGATCAGGATGTGAGAGGTTCAGGACGTGAGGGGGTCAGGACGTGAGGGGGTCAGGACGTGAGGGTATCAGGACGTGAGGGTATCAGGACGTGAGGGGATCAGGACTTGAGGGGGTCAGGATGTGAGGGGGTCAGGACGTGAGGGGATCAGGACGTGAGGGGGTCAGGACGTGAGGGGGTCAGGGCGTGAGGGTGTCAGGACGTGAGAGGGTCAGGACGTGAGAGGGTCAGGACCTGAGGGAGTCAGGGAGAGAGGGGTTCAGGACGTGAGGGGGTCAGGACGTAAGAGGGTCAGGACGTGAGGGGGACAGAAAGTGAGTGGTCAGGACGTGAGGGGAACAGGACGTGAGGGGATCAGGACGTGCGGGGGTCAGGACGTGAGGGGGTAAGGACGTGAGGGGGTCAGGACATGAGTGGGTCAGGACGTGAGGGGATCAGGACGAAAGGGGGTCAAGATGTGAGGGGGTCAGGACATGAGGGGTCAGGACGTGAGGGGTCAGGACGTGAGGGGATCAGGACGTGAGAGGGTCTGGACGTGAGGGGGTCAGGACGTGAGGGGGTCAGAACGTGAGGGGGTCAAGACATGAGGGGGTCAGGATGTGAGGGGGTCAGGACGTGAAAGAATCAGTACATGAGGGGTTCAGGAGGTGCGGGGGTCAGGACGTAAGGAGGTCAGAACGTGAGGGGGTCAGGATGTGAGACGGTTAGGACGTGAGGAGGATTAGGACGTAAGGAGGATCATGACTTGAGGGGGTCAGGACGTGAGGGGGCCAGGACGTGAGAGGGTCAGGACGTGAGGGGCTCAGGGCGTGAGGGGGTCAGGACGTGAGGGGATCAGGTCGTGAGGGGGTCAGGACGTGAGCGGGTCAGGACGTGAGGGTGTCAGGACGTGAAAGGGTCAGTACGTGAGAGGGTCAGGATGTGAGGGGTTCAGGACGTGAGGGGGTCAGGACGTGAGGGGGTCAGAATGTGAGGTGATCAGGACGTGAGTGGGTCAGGACGTGAGGGGGTCAGGAAGTGAGGGGATCAGGACGTGAGGGGATCAGGACGTGAGAGGGTCAGGACGTGAGGGGGTCAGGACGTGAGGGGATCAGGACGTGAGGGGATCAGGACGTGAGGGGATCAGGAAGTGAGGGGATAAGGACGTGAGGGGGTCAGGAAGTGAGGGGACCAGGACGTGAGGGGGTCAGGACATGAGGGGGTCAGGACGTGAGGGGTTCAGGAGGAGCGGGGGTCAGGACGTGAGGGGATCAGGACGTGAGAGGGTCAGGACGTGAGGGGGCAAGGACGTGAGAGGGTCAGGATGTGAGGGGGTCAGGACGTGAGGGGGTCAGGACGTGACGGGGTCAGGATGTGAGGGGGTCAGGATGTGAGGGGGTCAGGACGTGAGGGGATCAGGACGTGAGAGGGTCAGAACGTGAGGGGGTCAGGACGTGAGGGGGTCAGGACGTGAGGGTATCAGGACGTGAGGGTATCAGGGCATGAGGGGATCAGGACTTGAGGGGGTCAGGACGTGAGGGGATCAGGACGTGAGGGAGTCAGGACGTGAGGGGGTCAGGACGTGAGGGTGTCAGGACGTGAGAGGGTCAGGACGTGAGAGGGTCAGGATATGAGTGTGTCAGGACGTGAGGGGGTCAGGACGTGAGGGAGTCAGGGAGAGAGGGGTTCAGGACGTGAGGGGGTCAGGACGTAAGAGGGTCAGGACGTGAGGGGGTCAGAATGTGAGGGGTCAGGAGGTGAGGGGAACAGGACGTGAGGGGATCAGGACGTGCGGGGGTCAGGACGTGAGGGGGTCAGGACGTGAGGGGATCAGGACGTGAGGGGATCAGGACGTGAGGGGATCAGGACGTGAGGGGGTCAGGATGAGAGACGGTCAGGAGGTGAGGGGATCAGGACGTGAGGGGGTCAGAACGTGAGGGGGTCTGGACATGAGGGGGTGAGGACGTGAGGGGGTCAGGACGTGAGGGTGTCAGGACATTTGGGGGTCAGGAAGTGAGGGAGTCATGACGTGAGGGGGTCAAGAAGTGAGGGGCCAGAACTGAGGGGGTCAGAACGTGAGGGGGTCAGGACGTGAGGGGGTCAGGTCGTGAGGGGATCAGGACGTGAGAGGGTCAGCACGTGAGAGGGTCAGGACATGAGGGGGTCAGGACGTGAGGGGATCAGGACGAAAGGGGGTCAAGATGTGAGGGGGTCAGGACATGAGGGGTCAGGACGTGAGGGGTCAGGACGTGAGAGGGTCAGGACGTGAGGGGGCCAGGACGTGAGAGGGTCAGGACGTGAGGGGGTCAGGACGTGAGAGGGTCAGGACGTGAGGGGTTCAGGACGTGAGGGGGTCAGGACGTGAGGGTGTCAGGACGTGAAAGGGTCAGGATGTGAGGTGTTCAGGACGTGAGGGGGTCAGGACGTAAGGGGGTCAGGACGTGAGGGGGTCAGAACGTGAGGGGATCAGGAAGTGAGAGGATCTGGACGTGACTGGGTCAGGACGTGAGGGGGTAAGGACGTGAGTGGGTCAGGACGTGAGGGGATCAGGACGTGAGTGGGTCAGGACGTGAGGGGATCAGGAAGTGAGGGGATCAGGACGTGAGTGGGTCAGGACGTGAGGGGATCAGGACGTGAGGGGGTAAGGACGTGGGGGGATCAGGACGTGAGGGGATCAGGACGCGAGGGGGTCAGGATGTGAGAGGGTCAGGACGTGAGGGGGTAAGGACGTGAGTGGGTCAGGACGTGAGGGGATCAGGACGTGAGTGGGTCAGGACGTGAGGGGATCAGGAAGTGAGGGGATCAGGACGTGAGTGGGTCAGGACGTGAGGGGATCAGGACGTGAGGGGGTAAGGACGTGGGGGGATCAGGACGTGAGGGGATCAGGACGCGAGGGGGTCAGGATGTGAGAGGGTCAGGACGTGAGGGGGTCAGGACGTGAGGGGGTCAGGACGTGAGGGGGTCAGGACGTGAGGGGATCAGGACATGAGGGTGTCAGGACGTGAGGGGGTCAGGACGTAAGGGGATCAGGACGTGAGGGGATCAGGACGTGTGGGGGTCAGGACGTGAGGGGATCAGGACGTGAAGGGGTCAGGACGTGAGGGGATCAGGACGTGAGGAGGTCAGGACGTGAGGGGATCAGGACGTGAGTGTGTCAGGACGAGAGGGGATCAGGACGTGAAGGGGTCAGGACGTGAGGGGATCAGGACGTGAGGAGGTCAGGAGGCGAGTGGGTCAGGATGTGAGAGGGTCAGGACGTGAGAGGGTCAGGACGTGAGAGGGTCAGGACGTGAGAAACTCAGGACGTAATGGGTCAGAACGTGAGGGGGGTCAGGACGTGAGAGGATCAGGACATGAGGGGGTCAGGAGGTGAGGGGATCAGGACGTGATGGGGTCAGGACGTGTGGGGTCAGGACGTGAGAGGGTCAGAATGTGAGAGAGTCAGGATGTGAGAGGTTCAGGTCGTGAGTGGATCAGGACGTGAGGGGGTCAGGACGTGAGGGGGTCAGGAGGTGAGGGGATCAGGACGTGATGGGGTCAGGACGTGTGGGGTCAGGACGTGAGAGGGTCTGGATGTGAGAGGGTCAGGATGTGAGAGGTTCAGGTCGTGAGTGGATCAGGACGTGAGGGGATCAGGACGTGCGGGGGTCAGGATGTGAGGGGGTAAGTACGTGAGGGGGTCAGGACATGAGGGGGTCAGGACGTGAGGGGATCAGGACGAAAGGGGGTCAAGATGTGAGGGGGTCAGGACATGAGGGGTCAGGACGTGAGGGGTCAGGACGTGAGGGGATCAGGACGTGAAAGGGTCAGGACGTGAGGGGGCCAGGAGGTGAGAGGGTCTGGACGTGAGGGGGTCAGGACATGAAGGGGTCAGAACGTGAGGGGGTCAAGACGTGAGGGGGTCAGGATGTGAGGGGGTCAGGACGTGAAAGAGTCAGTACATGAGGGGTTCAGGAGGTGCGGGGGTCAGGACGTAAGGAGGTCAGGACGTGAGGGGGTCAGGATGTGAGACGGTCAGGACGTGAGGAGGATTAGGACGTAAGGAGGATCATGACTTGAGGGGGTCAGGACGTGAGGGGGCCAGGACGTGAGAGGGTCAGGACGTGAGGGGCTCAGGACGTGAGGGGGTCAGGACGTGAGGGGATCAGGTCGTGAGGGGGTCAGGACGTGAGCGGGTCAGGACGTGAGGGTGTCAGGACGTGAAAGGGTCAGGATGTGAGGGGTTCAGGACGTGAGGGGGCCAGGACGTGAGAGGGTCAGGATGTGAGGGGTTCAGGACGTGAGGGGGTCAGGACGTGAGGGGGTCAGAACGTGAGGGGGTCAGGACGTGAGAGGGTCAGGACGTGAGTGGGTCAGGAAGTGAGGGAGTCAGGACGTGAGGGGGTCAAGAAGTGAGGGGACCAGAACCTGAGGGGGTCAGAACGTGAGGGGGTCAGGACGTGAGTGGATCAGGACGTGAGGGGGTCAGGACGTGAGAGGGTCAGGACGTGAGGGGATCAGGATGAAAGGGGGTCAAGATGTGAGGGGGTCAGGACATGAGGGGTCAGGACGTGAGGGGTCAGGACGTGAGGGGGCCAGGAGGTGAGAGGGTCTGGACGTGAGGGGGTCAGGACGTGAGGGGGTCAGAACGTGAGGGGGTCAAGACGTGAGGGGGTCAGGATGTGAGGGGGTCAGGACGTGAAAGAGTCAGTACATGAGGGGTTCAGGAGGTGCGGGGGTAAGGACGTAAGGAGGTCAGGACGTGAGGGGGTCAGGATGTGAGACGGTCAGGACGTGAGGAGGATTAGGATGTGAGGAGGATCATGACTTGAGGGGGTCAGGACGTGAGGGGGCCAGGACGTGAGAGGGTCAGGACGTGAGGGGCTCAGGACGTGAGGGGGTCAGGACGTGAGGGGATCAGGTCGTGAGGGGGTCAGGACGTGAGGGGATCAGGACGTGAGGGGGCCAGGACGTGAGAGGGTCAGGAAGTGAGGGGGTCAGGATGTGAGAGGGTCAGGACGTGAGGGGGTCAGGACGTGAGGGTGTCAGGACGTGAGGGTGTCAGGACGTGAAAGGGTCAGTACGTGAGAGGTTCAGGATGTGAGGGGATCAGGACGTGAGAGGGTCAGGACGTGAGGGGGTCAGGACGTGAGGGGATCAGGACGTGAGGGGATCAGGACGTGAGTGGATCAGGAAGTGAGGGGATAAGGACGTGAGGGGGTCAGGAAGTGAGGGGACCAGGACGTGAGGGGGTCAGGACATGAGGCGGTCAGGACGTGAGGGGTTCAGGAGGAGCGGGGGTCAGGACGTGAGGGGATAAGGACGTGAGAGGGTCAGGACGTGAGGGGGCCAGGACGTGAGAGGGTCAGGACGTGAGGGGGTCAGGACGTGAGGGGGTCAGGACGTGAGGGGGTCAGGATGTGAGCGGGTCAGGATGTGAGGGGGTCAGGACGTGAGGGGATCAGGATGTGAGAGGTTCAGGACGTGAGGGGGTCAGGACGTGAGGGGGTCAGGACGTGAGGGTATCAGGACGTGAGGGGGTCAGGACGTGAGGGTGTCAGGACGTGAGAGGGTCAGGACGTGAGAGGGTCAGGATATGAGGGTGTCAGGACGTGAGGGGGTCAGGACGTGAGGGAGTCAGGGAGAGAGGGGTTCAGGACGTGAGGGGGTCAGGACGTAAGAGGGTCAGGACGTGAGGGGGTCAGAATGTGAGGGGTCAGGACGTGAGGGGAGCAGGACGTGAGGGGATCAGGACGTGCGGGGGTCAGGACGTGAGGGGGTAAGGACGTGAGGGGGTCAGGACTTGAGGGGGTCAGGACGTGAGGGGAACAGGACGAAAGGGGGTCAAGATGTGAGGGGGTCAGGACATGAGGGGTCAGGACGTGAGGGGTCAGGACGTGAGGGGATCAGGACGTGAAAGGGTCAGGACGTGAGGGGGCCAGGAGGTGAGAGGGTCTGGACGTGAGGGGGTCAGGACGTGAAGGGGTCAGAACGTGAGGGGGTCAAGACGTGAGGGGGTCAGGATGTGAGGGGGTCAGGACGTGAAAGAGTCAGTACATGAGGGGTTCAGGAGGTGCGGGGGTCAGGACGTAAGGAGGTCAGGACGTGAGGGGGTCAGGATGTGAGACGGTCAGGACGTGAGGAGGATTAGGACGTAAGGAGGATCATGACTTGAGGGGGTCAGGACGTGAGGGGGCCAGGACGTGAGAGGGTCAGGACGTGAGGGGCTCAGGACGTGAGGGGGTCAGGACGTGAGGGGATCAGGTCGTGAGGGGGTCAGGACGTGAGGGGGTCAGGACGTGAGGGTGTCAGGAAGTGAAAGGGTCAGGATGTGAGGGGTTCAGGACGTGAGGGGGCCAGGACGTGAGAGGGTCAGGATGTGAGGGGTTCAGGACGTGAGGGGGTCAGGACGTGAGGGGGTCAGAATGTGAGGTGATCAGGACGTGAGTGGGTCAGGACGTGAGGGGGCAGGATGTGAGACGGTCAGGACGTGAGGAGGATTAGGACGAGAGGAGGATCATGACGTGAGGGGGTCAGGACGTGAGGGGATCAGGACGTGAGAGGGTCAGGACGTGAGGGGGCCAGGACGTGAGAGGGTCAGGACGTGAGGGGGTCAGGACGTGAGGGGGTCAGGGCGTGAGGGGGTCAGGATGTGAGGGGGTCAGGATGTGAGGGGGTCAGGACGTGAGGGGATCAGGATGTGAGAGGTTCAGGACGTGAGGGGGTCAGGACGTGAGGGGGTCAGGACGTGAGGGTATCAGGACGTGAGGGTATCAGGACGTGAGGGTATCAGGACTTGAGGGGGTCAGGATGTGAGGGGGTCAGGACGTGAGGGGATCAGGACGTGAGGGGGTCAGGACGTGAGGGGGTCAGGACGTGAGGGTGTCAGGACGTGAGAGGGTCAGGACGTGAGAGGGTCAGGACGTGAGGGAGTCAGGGAGAGAGGGGTTCAGGACGTGAGGGGGTCAGGACGTAAGAGGGTCAGGACGTGAGGGGGTCAGAAAGTGAGTGGTCAGGACGTGAGGGGAACAGGACGTGAGGGGATCAGGACGTGCGGGGGTCAGGACGTGAGGGGGTAAGGACGTGAGGGGGTCAGGACATGAGGGGGTCAGGACGTGAGGGGATCAGGACGAAAGGGGGTCAAGATGTGAGGGGGTCAGGACATGAGGGGTCAGGACGTGAGGGGTCAGGACGTGAGGGGATCAGGACGTGAGGGGGTCAAGACGTGAGGGGGTCAGGATGTGAGGGGGTCAGGACGTGAAAGAGTCAGTACATGAGGGGTTCAGGAGATGCGGGGGTCTGGACGTAAGGAGGTCAGGACGTGAGGGGGTCAGGATGTGAGACGGTCAGGACGTGAGGAGGATTAGGACGTAAGGAGGATCATGACTTGAGGGGGTCAGGACGTGAGGGGGCCAGGACGTGAGAGGGTCAGGACGTGAGGGGCTCAGGGCGTGAGGGGGTCAGGACGTGAGGGGATCAGGTCGTGAGGGGGTCAGGACGTGAGCGGGTCAGGACGTGAGGGTGTCAGGACGTGAAAGGGTCAGTACGTGAGAGGGTCAGGATGTGAGGGGTTCAGGACGTGAGGGGGTCAGGACGTGAGGGGGTCAGAATGTGAGGTGATCAGGACGTGAGTGGGTCAGGACGTGAGGGGGTCAGGACGTGAGGGGATCAGGACGTGAGGGGATCAGGACGTGAGAGGGTCAGGACGTGAGGGGGTCAGGACATGAGGGGATCAGGACGTGAGGGGATCAGGACGTGAGGGGATCAGGAAGTGAGGGGATAAGGACGTGAGGGGGTCAGGAAGTGAGGGGACCAGGACGTGAGGGGGTCAGGACATGAGGGGGTCAGGACGTGAGGGGTTCAGGAGGAGCGGGGGTCAGGACGTGAGGGGATCAGGACGTGAGACGGTCAGGACGTGAGGGGGCAAGGACGTGAGAGGGTCAGGACGTGAGGGGGTCAGGACGTGAGGGGGTCAGGACGTGACGGGGTCAGGATGTGAGGGGGTCAGGATGTGAGGGGGTCAGGACGTGAGGGGATCAGGACGTGAGAGGGTCAGGACGTGAGGGGGTCAGGACGTGAGGGGGTCAGGACGTGAGGGTATCAGGACGTGAGGGTATCAGGGCATGAGGGGATCAGGACTTGAGGGGGTCAGGACGTGAGGGGATCAGGACGTGAGGGGGTCAGGACGTCAGGGGGTCAGGACGTGAGGGTGTCAGGACGTGAGATGGTCAGGACGTGAGAGGGTCAGGATATGAGTGTGTCAGGACGTGAGGGGGTCAGGACGTGAGGGAGTCAGGGAGAGAGGGGTTCAGGACGTGAGGGTATCAGGACGTGAGGGGATCAGGACTTGAGGGGGTCAGGATGTGAGGGGGTCAGGACGTGAGGGGATCAGGACGTGAGGGGGTCAGGACGTGAGGGGGTCAGGACGTGAGGGTGTCAGTACGTGAGAGGGTCAGGACGTGAGAGGGTCAGGATATGAGGGTGTCAGGACGTGAGGGGGTCAGGACGTGAGGGAGTCAGGGAGAGAGGGGTTCAGGACGTGAGGGGGTCAGGACGTAAGAGGGTCAGGACGTGAGGGGGTCAGAATGTGAGGGGTCAGGACGTGAGGGGAACAGGACGTGAGGGGATCAGGACGTGCGGGGGTCAGGACGTGAGGGGGTAAGGACGTGAGGGGGTCAGGACTTGAGGGGGTCAGGACGTGAGGGGATCAGGACGAAAGGGGGTCAAGATGTGAGGGGGTCAGGACATGAGGGGTCAGGACGTTAGGGGTCAGGACGTGAGGGGATCAGGACGTGAAAGGGTCAGGACGTGAGGGGGCCAGGAGGTGAGAGGGTCTGGACGTGAGGGGGTCAGGACGTGAAGGGGTCAGAACGTGAGGGGGTCAAGACGTGAGGGGGTCAGGACATGAGGGGGTCAGGACGTGAGGGGTTCAGGAGGAGCGGGGTCAGGACGTGAGGGGATCAGGACGTGAGAGGGTCAGGACGTGAGGGGGCAAGGACGTGAGAGGGTCAGGACGTGAGGGGGTCAGGACGTGAGGGGGTCAGGACGTGACGGGGTCAGGATGTGAGGGGGTCAGGATGTGAGGGGGTCAGGACGTGAGGGGATCAGGACGTGAGAGGGTCAGGACGTGAGGGGGTCAGGACGTGAGGGGGTCAGGACGTGAGGGTATCAGGACGTGAGGGTATCAGGGCATGAGGGGATCAGGACTTGAGGGGGTCAGGACGTGAGGGGATCAGGACGTGAGGGGGTCAGGACGTGAGGGGGTCAGGACGTGAGGGTGTCAGGACGTGAGAGGGTCAGGACGTGAGAGGGTCAGGATATGAGTGTGTCAGGACGTGAGGGGGTCAGGACGTGAGGGAGTCAGGGAGAGAGGGGTTCAGGACGTGAGGGGGTCAGGACGTAAGAGGGTCAGGACGTGAGGGGGTCAGAATGTGAGGGGTCAGGAGGTGAGGGGAACAGGACGTGAGGGGATCAGGACGTGCGGGGGTCAGGACGTGAGGGGGTCAGGACGTGAGGGTGCCAGGACGTGAGGGGATCAGGACGTGAGGGGATCAGGACGTGAGGGGATCAGGACGTGAGGGGGTCAGGATGAGAGACGGTCAGGAGGTGAGGGGATCAGGACGTGAGGGGGTCAGAACGTGAGGGGGTCAGGACATGAGGGGGTGAGGACGTGAGGGGGTCAGGACGTGAGGGTGTCAGGACATTTGGGGGTCAGGAAGTGAGGGAGTCATGACGTGAGGGGGTCAAGAAGTGAGGGGCCAGAACTGAGGGGGTCAGAACGTGAGGGGGTCAGGACGTGAGGGGGTCAGGTCGTGAGGGGATCAGGACGTGAGAGGGTCAGCACGTGAGAGGGTCAGGACATGAGGGGGTCAGGACGTGAGGGGATCAGGACGAAAGGGGGTCAAGATGTGAGGGGGTCAGGACATGAGGGGTCAGGACGTGAGGGGTCAGGACGTGAGAGGGTCAGGACGTGAGGGGGCCAGGACATGAGTGGGTCAGGACGTGAGGGGATCAGGACGTGAGTGGGTCAGGACGTGAGGGGATCAGGAAGTGAGGGGATCAGGACGTGAGTGGGTCAGGACGTGAGGGGGTAAGGACGTGGGGGGATCAGGACGTGAGGGGATCAGGACGCGAGGGGGTCAGGATGTGAGAGGGTCAGGACGTGAGGGGGTCAGGACGTGAGGGGGTCAGGACGTGAGGGGGTCAGGACGTGAGGGGATCAGGACATGAGGGTGTCAGGACGTGAGAGGGTCAGGACGTAAGGGGATCAGGACGTGAGGGGATCAGGACGTGTGGGGGTCAGGACGTGAGGGGATCAGGACGTGAAGGGGTCAGGACGTGAGGGGATCAGGACGTGAGGAGGTCAGGACGTAAGGGGATCAGGACGTGAGGAGGTCAGGAGGCGAGTGGGTCAGGATGTGAGAGGGTCAGGACGTGAGAGGGTCAGGACGTGAGAGGGTCAGGACGTGAGGGGGTCAGGACGAGAGGGGATCAGGACGTGAAGGGGTCAGGACGTGAGGGGATCAGGACGTGAGGAGGTCAGGAGGCGAGTGGGTCAGGATGTGAGAGGGTCAGGACGTGAGAGGGTCAGGACGTGAGAGGGTCAGGACGTGAGAGGGTCAGGACGTAATGGGTCAGAACGTGAGGGGGGTCAGGACGTGAGAGGATCAGGACATGAGGGGGTCAGGAGGTGAGGGGATCAGGACGTGATGGGGTCAGGACGTGTGGGGTCAGGACGTGAGAGGGTCAGGATGTGAGAGGGTCAGGATGTGAGAGGTTCAGGTCGTGAGTGGATCAGGACGTGAGGGGGTCAGGACGTGAGGGGGTCAGGAGGTGAGGGGATCAGGACGTGATGGGGTCAGGACGTGTGGGGTCAGGACGTGAGAGTGTCTGGATGTGAGAGGGTCAGGATGTGAGAGGTTCAGGTCGTGAGTGGATCAGGACGTGAGGGGATCAGGACGTGAGGGGGTCAGGACGTGAGGGGGTCAGGACGTGAGGGTGTCAGGACGTGAGAGGGTCAGGACGTGAGAGGGTCAGGATATGAGGGTGTCAGGACGTGAGGGGGTCAGGACGTGAGGGAGTCAGGGAGAGAGGGGTTCAGGACGTGAGGGGGTCAGGACGTGAGGGAGTCAGGGAGAGAGGGGTTCAGGACGTAAGAGGGTCAGGACGTGAGGGGGTCAGAATGTGAGGGGTCAGGACGTGAGGGGAACAGGACGTGAGGGGATCAGGACGTGTGGGGGTCAGGATGTGAGGGGGGAAGGACGTGAGGGGATCAGGACGTGAGGGGATCAGGACGTGAGGGGGTCAGGATGAGAGATGGTCAGGAGGTGAGGGGATCAGGACGTGAGGGGGTCAGAACGTGAGGGGGTCAGGACATGAGGGGGTGAGGACGTGAGGGGGTCAGGACGTGAGGGTGTCAGGACATTTGGGGGTCAGGAAGTGAGGGAGTCATGACGTGAGGGGGTCAAGAAGTGAGGGGCCAGAACTGAGGGGGTCAGAACGTGAGGGGGTCAGGACGTGAGGGGATCAGGTCGTGAGTGGATCAGGACGTGAGGGGGTCAGGACGTGACGGTGTCAGGACGTGAGAGGGTCAGGACATGAGGAGGTCAGGACGTGAGGGGATCAGGACGAAAGGGGGTCAAGATGTGAGGGGGTCAGGACATGAGGGGTCAGGACGTGAGGGGTCAGGACGTGAGAGGGTCAGCACGTGAGAGGGTCAGGACATGAGGAGGTCAGGACGTGAGGGGATCAGGACGAAAGGGGGTCAAGATGTGAGGGGGTCAGGACATGAGGGGTCAGGACGTGAGGGGTCAGGACGTGAGGGGATCAGGACGTGAGGGGGTCAGGACGTGAGGGGGCCAGGACGTGAGAGGGTCAGGACGTGAGGGGGTCAGGACGTGAGAGGGTCAGGACGTGAGGGGTTCAGGACGTGAGGGGGTCAGGACGTGAGGGTGTCAGGACGTGAAAGGGTCAGGATGTGAGGTGTTCAGGACGTGAGGGGGTCAGGACGTAAGGGGGTCAGGACGTGAGGGGGTCAGAACGTGAGGGGATCAGGAAGTGAGAGGATCTGGACGTGACTGGGTCAGGACGTGAGGGTGTAAGGACGTGAGTGGGTCAGGACGTGAGGGGATCAGGACGTGAGTGGGTCAGGACGTGAGGGGATCAGGAAGTGAGGGGATCAGGACGTGAGTGGGTCAGGACGTGAGGGGGTCAGGATGTGAGAGGGTCAGGACGTGAGGGGGTCAGGACGTGAGGGGGTCAGGACGTGAGGGGGTCAGGACGTGAGGGGATCAGGACATGAGGGTGTCAGGACGTGAGGGGGTCAGGGCGTAAGGGGATCAGGACGTGAGGGGATCAGGACGTGTGGGGGTCAGGACGTGAGAGGATCAGGACGTGAAGGGGTCAGGACGTGAGGGGATCAGGACATGAGGGTGTCAGGACGTGAGGGGATCAGGACGTGAGGGGATCAGGACGTGAGAGGGTCAGGACGTAATGGGTCAGAACGTGAGGGGGGTCAGGACGTGAGAGGATCAGGACATGAGGGGGTCAGGAGGTGAGGGGATCAGGACGTGATGGGGTCAGGACGTGTGGGGTCAGGACGTGAGAGGGTCAGGATGTGAGAGGGTCAGGATGTGAGGGGATCAGGATGTGAGAGGGTCAGGACGTGAGAGGGTCAGGACGTAATGGGTCAGAACGTGAGGGGGGTCAGTACGTGAGAGGATCAGGACATGAGGGGGTCAGGAGGTGAGGGGATCAGGACGTGATGGGGTCAGGACGTGTGGGGTCAGGACGTGAGAGGGTCTGGATGTGAGAGGGTCAGGATGTGAGAGGTTCAGGTCGTGAGTGGATCAGGACGTGAGGGGGTCAGGACGTGAGGGGTTCAGGACGTGACGATGTCAGGACGTGAGGAGGTCAGGACGTGAGGGGTCAGGACGTGAGGGGATCAGGACGTGAGAGGGTCAGGACGTGAGGGGGCCAGGACGTGAGAGGGTCAGGACGTGAGGGGATCAGGACGTGAGGGGGCCAGGATGTGAGGGGATCAGGACGTGAGGGGGTCAGGACGTGAGGTTGTCAGAACGTGAGAGGGTCAGGACGTGAGGGGATCAGGACGTGAGGGGGCCAGGATGTGAGGGGGTCAGGACGTGAGAGGGTCAGGACGTGAGGGGGCCAGGACGTGAGAGGGTCAGGACGTGAGGGGATCAGGACGTGAGTGGGCCAGGATGTGAGGGGGTCAGGACGTGAGGGGGTAAGGACGTGAGGTTGTCAGAACGTGAGGGTATCAGGACGTGAGGGGGTCAGGACGTGAGAGGGTCAGGACGTGAGGGGGTCAGGACGTGAGTGGGTCAGGACGTGAGGGGGTCAGGATGTGAGACGGTTAGGACGAGAGGGGGTAAGGACGTGGGGGGATCTGGACGTGAGGGGGTCAGGTCGTGAGGGGATCAGGACGTGAGGGGATCAGGACGTGAGGGGATCAGGACGTGAGGGGATCAGGACGTGAGGGGGCCAGGATGATAGATGGTCAGGAGGTGAGGGGATCAGGACGTTAGGGGGTCAGGACATGAGCGGGTGAGGACGTGAGGGGGTCAGGACATGAGCGGGTGAGGACGTGAGGGGGTCAGGACGTGAGGGTGTCAGGACATTTGGGGGTCAGGAAGTGAGGGAGTCATGACGTGAGGGGGTCAAGAAGTGAGGGGCCAGAACTGAGGGGGTCAGAACGTGAGGGGGTCAGGACGTGAGGGGATCAGGTCGTGAGTGGATCAGGACGTGAGGGGGTCAGGACGTGACGGTGTCAGGACGTGAGAGGGTCAGCACGTGAGAGGGTCAGGACATGAGGAGGTCAGGACGTGAGGGGATCAGGACGAAAGGGGGTCAAGATGTGAGGGGGTCAGGACATGAGGGGTCAGGACGTGAGGGGTCAGGACGTGAGAGGGTCAGCACGTGAGAGGGTCAGGACATGAGGAGGTCAGGACGTGAGGGGATCGGGACGAAAGGGGGTCAAGATGTGAGGGGGTCAGGACATGAGGGGTCAGGACGTGAGGGGTCAGGACGTGAGGGGATCAGGACGTGAGGGGGTCAGGACGTGAGGGGGCCAGGACGTGAGAGGGTCAGGACGTGAGGGGGTCAGGACGTGAGAGGGTCAGGACGTGAGGGGTTCAGGACGTGAGGGGGTCAGGACGTGAGGGTGTCAGGACGTGAAAGGGTCAGGATGTGAGGTGTTCAGGACGTGAGGGGGTCAGGACGTAAGGGGGTCAGGACGTGAGGGGGTCAGAACGTGAGGGGATCAGGAAGTGAGAGGATCTGGACGTGACTGGGTCAGGACGTGAGGGTGTAAGGACGTGAGTGGGTCAGGACGTGAGGGGATCAGGACGTGAGTGGGTCAGGACGTGAGGGGATCAGGAAGTGAGGGGATCAGGACGTGAGTGGGTCAGGACGTGAGGGGGTCAGGATGTGAGAGGGTCAGGACGTGAGGGGGTCAGGACGTGAGGGGGTCAGGACGTGAGGGGGTCAGGACATGAGGGTGTCAGGACGTGAGGGGGTCAGGACGTAAGGGGATCAGGACGTGAGGGGATCAGGACGTGTGGGGGTCAGGACGTGAGGGGATCAGGACGTGAAGGGGTCAGGACGTGAGGGGATCAGGACATGAGGGTGCCAGGACGTGAGGGGATCAGGACGTGAGGGGATCAGGACGTGAGAGGGTCAGGACGTAATGGGTCAGAACGTGAGGGGGGTCAGGACGTGAGAGGATCAGGACATGAGGGGGTCAGGATGTGAGAGGGTCAGGATGTGAGGGGATCAGGATGTGAGAGGGTCAGGACGTGAGAGGGTCAGGACGTAATGGGTCAGAACGTGAGGGGGGTCAGTACGTGAGAGGATCAGGACATGAGGGGGTCAGCAGGTGAGGGGATCAGGACGTGATGGGGTCAGGACGTGTGGGGTCAGGACGTGAGAGGGTCAGGATGTGAGAGGGTCAGGATGTGAGAGGTTCAGGTCGTGAGTGGATCAGGACGTGAGAGGGTCAGGACGTGAGGGGGCCAGGACGTGAGAGGGTCAGGACGTGAGGGGATCAGGACGTGAGGGGGCCAGGATGTGAGGGGATCAGGACGTGACGATGTCAGGACGTGAGGAGGTCAGGACGTGAGGGGTCAGGACGTGAGGGGATCAGGACGTGAGAGGGTCAGGACGTGAGGGGGCCAGGACGTGAGAGGGTCAGGACGTGAGGGGATCAGGACGTGAGGGGGCCAGGACGTGAGGGGGTCAGGAAGTGAGGGGATAAGGACGTGAGGGGGTCTGAACGTGAGGGGATCAGGACGTGAGGGGATCAGGACGTGAGGGGGTCAGGACGTGAGGGGATCAGGACGTGAGGGGATCAGGAAGTGAGGGGATAAGGACGTGAGGGGGTCAGGACGTGAGGGGGTCAGGACGTGAGGGGGTCAGGATGAGAGGGGATCAGGACGTGAGGGGGTCAGGACGTGAAGGGGTCAGGACGAGAGGGGATCAGGACGTGAGGGGGTCGGGACGTGAGGGGGTCTGGACGTGAGGGGATCAGGACGTGAGGGAATCAGGACGTGAGGGGGTCAGGACGTGAGGGGATCAGGACGTGAGGGGATCAGGACGTGAGGGGATCAGGACGTGAGGGGATCAGGACGTGAAGGGGTCAGGACGTGAGGGGGCCAGGACGTGAGGGGTTCAGGACGTGAGGGGATCAGGACGTGAGGGGGTCAGGACGTGAGGGGATCAGGACGTGAGGGGGTCAGGACGTGAGGGGATCAGGACGTGAGGGGGTCAGGACGTGAGGGGATCAGGACGTGAGGGGATCAGGACGTGAGGGGATCAGGACGTGAGGGGGTCAGGATGAGAGATGGTCAGGAGGTGAGGGGATCAGGACGTGAGGGGGTCAGGACGTGAGGGGGTAAGGACGTGAGGTTGTCAGAACGTGAGGGTATCAGGACGTGAGGGGGTCAGGACGTGAGAGGGTCAGGACGTGAGGGGGTCAGGACGTGAGTGGGTCAGGACGTGAGGGGGTCAGGATGTGAGACGGTCAGGACGAGAGGGGGTAAGGACGTGGGGGATCTGGACGTGAGGGGGTCAGGTCGTGAGGGGATCAGGACGTGAGGGGATCAGGACGTGAGGGGACCAGGACGTGAGGGGGTCAGGATGAGAGATGGTCAGGAGGTGAGGGGATCAGGACGTGAGGGGGTCAGAACGTGAGGGGGTCAGGACATGAGGGGGTGAGGACGTGAGGGGGTCAGGACGTGAGGGTGTCAGGACATTTGGGGGTCAGGAAGTGAGGGAGTCATGACGTGAGGGGGTCAAGAAGTGAGGGGCCAGAACTGAGGGGGTCAGAACGTGAGGGGGTCAGGACGTGAGGGGATCAGGTCGTGAGTGGATCAGGACGTGAGGGGGTCAGGACGTGACGGTGTCAGGACGTGAGAGGGTCAGCACGTGAGAGGGTCAGGACATGAGGAGGTCAGGACGTGAGGGGATCAGGACGAAAGGGGGTCAAGATGTGAGGGGGTCAGGACATGAGGGGTCAGGACGTGAGGGGTCAGGACGTGAGAGGGTCAGCACGTGAGAGGGTCAGGACATGAGGAGGTCAGGACGTGAGGGGATCAGGACGAAAGGGGGTCAAGATGTGAGGGGGTCAGGACATGAGGGGTCAGGACGTGAGGGGTCAGGACGTGAGGGGATCAGGACGTGAGGGGGTCAGGACGTGAGGGGGCCAGGACGTGAGAGGGTCAGGACGTGAGGGGGTCAGGACGTGAGAGGGTCAGGACGTGAGGGGTTCAGGACGTGAGGGGGTCAGGACGTGAGGGTGTCAGGACGTGAAAGGGTCAGGATGTGAGGTGTTCAGGACGTGAGGGGGTCAGGACGTAAGGGGGTCAGGACGTGAGGGGGTCAGAACGTGAGGGGATCAGGAAGTGAGAGGATCTGGACGTGACTGGGTCAGGACGTGAGGGTGTAAGGACGTGAGTGGGTCAGGACGTGAGGGGATCAGGACGTGAGTGGGTCAGGACGTGAGGGGATCAGGAAGTGAGGGGATCAGGACGTGAGTGGGTCAGGACGTGAGGGGGTCAGGATGTGAGAGGGTCAGGACGTGAGGGGGTCAGGACGTGAGGGTGTCAGGACGTGAGGGGGTCAGGACATGAGGGTGTCAGGACGTGAGGGGGTCAGGACGTAAGGGGATCAGGACGTGAGGGGATCAGGACGTGTGGGGGTCAGGACGTGAGGGGATCAGGACGTGAAGGGGTCAGGACGTGAGGGGATCAGGACATGAGGGTGCCAGGACGTGAGGGGATCAGGACGTGAGGGGATCAGGACGTGAGAGGGTCAGGACGTAATGGGTCAGAACGTGAGGGGTTCAGGACGTGAGGGGATCAGGACGTGAGGGGGTCAGGACGTGAGGGGATCAGGACGTGAGGGGGTCAGGACGTGAGGGGATCAGGACGTGAGGGGGTCAGGACGTGAGGGGATCAGGACGTGAGGGGATCAGGACGTGAGGGGATCAGGACGTGAGGGGGTCAGGATGAGAGATGGTCAGGAGGTGAGGGGATCAGGACGTGAGGGGGTCAGGACGTGAGGGGGTAAGGACGTGAGGTTGTCAGAACGTGAGGGTATCAGGACGTGAGGGGGTCAGGACGTGAGAGGGTCAGGACGTGAGGGGGTCAGGACGTGAGTGGGTCAGGACGTGAGGGGGTCAGGATGTGAGACGGTCAGGACGAGAGGGGGTAAGGACGTGGGGGATCTGGACGTGAGGGGGTCAGGTCGTGAAGGGATCAGGACGTGAGGGGATCAGGACGTGAGGGGATCAGGACGTGAGGGGACCAGGACGTGAGGGGGTCAGGATGAGAGATGGTCAGGAGGTGAGGGGATCAGGACGTGAGGGGGTCAGAACGTGAGGGGGTCAGGACATGAGGGGGTGAGGACGTGAGGGGGTCAGGACGTGAGGGTGTCAGGACATTTGGGGGTCAGGAAGTGAGGGAGTCATGACGTGAGGGGGTCAAGAAGTGAGGGGCCAGAACTGAGGGGGTCAGAACGTGAGGGGGTCAGGACGTGAGGGGATCAGGTCGTGAGTGGATCAGGACGTGAGGGGGTCAGGACGTGACGGTGTCAGGACGTGAGAGGGTCAGCACGTGAGAGGGTCAGGACATGAGGAGGTCAGGACGTGAGGGGATCAGGACGAAAGGGGGTCAAGATGTGAGGGGGTCAGGACATGAGGGGTCAGGACGTGAGGGGTCAGGACGTGAGAGGGTCAGCACGTGAGAGGGTCAGGACATGAGGAGGTCAGGACGTGAGGGGATCAGGACGAAAGGGGGTCAAGATGTGAGGGGGTCAGGACATGAGGGGTCAGGACGTGAGGGGTCAGGACGTGAGGGGATCAGGACGTGAGGGGGTCAGGACGTGAGGGGGCCAGGACGTGAGAGGGTCAGGACGTGAGGGGGTCAGGACGTGAGAGGGTCAGGACGTGAGGGGTTCAGGACGTGAGGGGGTCAGGACGTGAGGGTGTCAGGACGTGAAAGGGTCAGGATGTGAGGTGTTCAGGACGTGAGGGGGTCAGGACGTAAGGGGGTCAGGACGTGAGGGGGTCAGAACGTGAGGGGATCAGGAAGTGAGAGGATCTGGACGTGACTGGGTCAGGACGTGAGGGTGTAAGGACGTGAGTGGGTCAGGACGTGAGGGGATCAGGACGTGAGTGGGTCAGGACGTGAGGGGATCAGGAAGTGAGGGGATCAGGACGTGAGTGGGTCAGGACGTGAGGGGGTCAGGATGTGAGAGGGTCAGGACGTGAGGGGGTCAGGACGTGAGGGGGTCAGGACGTGAGGGGGTCAGGACATGAGGGTGTCAGGACGTGAGGGGGTCAGGACGTAAGGGGATCAGGACGTGAGGGGATCAGGACGTGTGGGGGTCAGGACGTGAGGGGATCAGGACGTGAAGGGGTCAGGACGTGAGGGGATCAGGACATGAGGGTGCCAGGACGTGAGGGGATCAGGACGTGAGGGGATCAGGACGTGAGAGGGTCAGGACGTAATGGGTCAGAACGTGAGGGGGGTCAGGACGTGAGAGGATCAGGACATGAGGGGGTCAGGAGGTGAGGGGATCAGGACGTGATGGGGTCAGGACGTGTGGGGTCAGGACGTGAGAGGGTCAGGATGTGAGAGGGTCAGGATGTGAGGGGATCAGGATGTGAGAGGGTCAGGACGTGAGAGGGTCAGGACGTAATGGGTCAGAACGTGAGGGGGGTCAGTACGTGAGAGGATCAGGACATGAGGGGGTCAGGAGGTGAGGGGATCAGGACGTGATGGGGTCAGGACGTGTGGGGTCAGGACGTGAGAGGGTCTGGATGTGAGAGGGTCAGGATGTGAGAGGTTCAGGTCGTGAGTGGATCAGGACGTGAGGGGGTCAGGACGTGAGGGGTTCAGGACGTGACGATGTCAGGACGTGAGGAGGTCAGGACGTGAGGGGTCAGGACGTGAGGGGATCAGGACGTGAGAGGGTCAGGACGTGAGGGGGCCAGGACGTGAGAGGGTCAGGACGTGAGGGGATCAGGACGTAAGGGGGCCAGGATGTGAGGGGATCAGGACGTGAGGGGGTCAGGACGTGAGGTTGTCAGAACGTGAGAGGGTCAGGACGTGAGGGGATCAGGACGTGAGGGGGCCAGGATGTGAGGGGGTCAGGACGTGAGAGGGTCAGGACGTGAGGGGGCCAGGACGTGAGAGGGTCAGGACGTGAGGGGATCAGGACGTGAGTGGGCCAGGATGTGAGGGGGTCAGGACGTGAGGGGGTAAGGACGTGAGGTTGTCAGAACGTGAGGGTATCAGGACGTGAGGGGGTCAGGACGTGAGAGGGTCAGGACGTGAGGGGGTCAGGACGTGAGTGGGTCAGGACGTGAGGGGGTCAGGATGTGAGACGGTCAGGACGAGA
This sequence comes from Scyliorhinus torazame, assembly GCF_047496885.1. Lineage (NCBI taxonomy): Eukaryota > Metazoa > Chordata > Chondrichthyes > Carcharhiniformes > Scyliorhinidae > Scyliorhinus > Scyliorhinus torazame. The sequence continues at coordinate 93,755,712 of NC_092726.1, read as the reverse complement.
GGGGGTAAGGACGTGGGGGGATCTGGACGTGAGGGGGTCAGGTCGTGAGGGGGTCAGGACGTGAAGGGGTCAGGACGTGAGGGGATCAGAACGTGAGAGGGTCAGGATGTGAGGGGATCAGGACGTGAGGGGATCAGGACGTGAGGGGGTCAGGAAGTGAGGGGATAAGGACGTGAGGGGGTCTGAACGTGAGGGGATCAGGACGTGAGGGGATCAGGACGTGAGGGGGTCAGGACGTGAGGGGATCAGGACGTGAGGGGATCAGGAAGTGAGGGGATAAGGAGGTGAGGGGGTCAGGACGTGAGGGGGTCAGGACGTGAGGGGGTCAGGATGAGAGGGGATCAGGACGTGAGGGTGTCAGGACGTGAAGGGGTCAGGACGTGAGGGGGTCAGGACGTGAGGGGGTCAGGATGAGAGGGGATCAGGACGTGAGGGGGTCAGGACGTGAAGGGGTCAGGACGAGAGGGGATCAGGACATGAGGGGGTCAGGACGTGAGGGGATCAGGACGTGAGGGAATCAGGACGTGAGGGGGTCAGGACGTGAGGGGATCAGGACGTGAGGGGATCAGGACGTGAGGGGATCAGGACGTGAGGGGATCAGGACGTGAAGGGGTCAGGACGTGAGGGGGCCAGGACGTGAGGGGTTCAGGATGTGAGGGGATCAGGACGTGAGGGGGTCAGGACGTGAGGGGATCAGGACGTGAGGGGGTCAGGACGTGAGGGGATCAGGACGTGAGGGGGTCAGGACGTGAGGGGATCAGGACGTGAGGAGATCAGGACGTGAGGGGATCAGGAAGTGAGGGGATAAGGACGTGAGGGGGTCAGGAAGTGAGGGGACCAGGACGTGAGGGGGTCAGGACATGAGGGGGTCAGGACGTGAGGGGTTCAGGAGGAGCGGGGGTCAGGACGTGAGGGGATCAGGACGTGAGAGGGTCAGGACGTGAGGGGGCCAGGACGTGAGAGGGTCAGGACGTGAGGGGGTCAGGACGTGAGGGGATCAGGATGTGAGAGGGTCAGGACGTGAGGGGGTCAGGACGTGAGGGGGTCAGGACGTGAGGGTATCAGGACGTGAGGGTATCAGGGCATGAGGGGATCAGGACATGAGGGGGTCAGGACGTGAGGGGGTCAGGACGTGAGGGGATCAGGACGTGAGGGGGACAGGACGTGAGGGGGTCAGGACGTGAGGGGATCAGGATATGAGGGTGTCAGGACGTGAGGGGGTCAGGACGTGAGGGAGTCAGGGAGAGAGGGGTTCAGGACGTGAGGGGGTCAGGACGTAAGAGGGTCAGGACGTGAGAGGGTCAGGATATGAGGGTGTCAGGACGTGAGGGGGTCAGGACGTGAGGGAGTCAGGGAGAGAGGGGTTCAGGACGTGAGGGGGTCAGGACGTAAGAGGGTCAGGACGTGAGGGGGTCAGAATGTGAGGGGTCAGGACGTGAGGGGAACAGGACGTGAGGCGATCAGGACGTGCGGGGGTCAGGACGTGAGGGGGTAAGGACGTGAGGGGATCAGGACGTGAGGGGATCAGGACGTGAGGGGATCAGGACGTGAGGGGGTCAGGATGAGAGACGGTCAGGAGGTGAGGGGATCAGGACGTGAGGGGGTCAGAACGTGAGGGGGTCAGGACATGAGGGGGTGAGGACGTGAGGGGGTCAGGACGTGAGGCTGTCAGGACATTTGGGGGTCAGGAAGTGAGGGGGTCATGACGTGAGGGGGTCAAGAAGTGAGGGGCCAGAACTGAGGGGGTCAGAACGTGAGAGGGTCAGGACATGAGGGGGTCAGGACGTGAGGGGATCAGGACGAAAGGGGGTCAGGATATGAGGGGATCAGGACGTGAGAGGGTCAGGACGTGAGGGGGTCAGGACGTGAGAGGGTCAGGACGTGAGGGGTTCAGGACGTGAGGGGGTCAGGACGTGAGGGGGTCAGAATGTGAGGGGTCAGGACGTGAGGCGAACAGGACGTGAGGGGATCAGGACGTGCGGGGGTCAGGACGTGAGGGGGTCAGGACGTGAGGGGGTCAGGATGAGAGACGGTCAGGAGGTGAGGGGATCAGGACGTGAGGGGGTCAGAACGTGAGGGGGTCAGTACATGAGGGGGTGAGGACGTGAGGGGGTCAGGACGTGAGGCTGTCAGGACATTTGGGGGTCAGGAAGTGAGGGGCCAGAACTGAGGGGGTCAGAACGTGAGAGGGTCAGGTCATGAGTGGATCAGGACGTGAGGGGGTCAGGACGTGAGGGGATCAGGACGTGAGGGGATCAGGACGTGAGGGGATCAGGACGTGAGGGGATCAGGACGTGAGGGGATCAGGACGTGAGGGGGTCAGGATGAGAGACGGTCAGGAGGTGAGGGGATCAGGACGTGAGGGGGTCAGAACGTGAGGGGGTCAGTACATGAGGGGGTGAGGACGTGAGGGGGTCAGGACGTGAGGCTGTCAGGACATTTGGGGGTCAGGAAGTGAGGGGCCAGAACTGAGGGGGTCAGAACGTGATAGGGTCAGGTCATGAGTGGATCAGGACGTGAGGGGGTCAGGACGTGAGGGGTTCAGGACATGAGGGGGTCAGGACGTGAGAGGGTCAGGACATGAGGGGGTCAGGACGTGAGGGGATCAGGACGAAAGGGGGTCAAGATGTGAGAGGGTCAGGACGTGAGGCGGCCAGGACGTGAGAGGGTCAGGATGTGAGGTGTTCAGGACGTGAGGGGGTCAGGACGTAAGGGGGTCAGGACGTGAGGGGGTCAGAACGTGAGGGGGTCAGGAAGTGAGAGGATCTGGACGTGACTGGGTCAGGACGTGAGGGGGTAAGGACGTGAGTGGGTCAGGACGTGAGGGGATCAGGACGTGAGTGGGTCAGGACGTGAGGGGAACAGGAAGTGAGGGGATCAGGACGTGAGTGGGTCAGGACGTGAGGGGGTAAGGACGTGGGGGGATCAGGACGTGAGGGGATCAGGACGCGAGGGGGTCAGGATGTGAGAGGGTCAGGACGTGAGGGGGTCAGGACGTGAGGGGGTCAGGACGTGAGGGGATCAGGACATGAGGGTGTCAGGACGTGAGGGGGTCAGGACGTAAGGGGATCAGGACGTGAGGGGATCGGGACGTGTGGGGGTCAGGACGTGAGGGGATCAGGACGTGAAGGGGTCAGGACGTGAGGGGATCAGGACGTGAGGAGGTCAGGACGTGAGGGGGTCAGGACGTGAGGGGATCAGGACGTGAGGGGATCAGGACGAGAGTGTGTCAGGACGAGAGGGGATCAGGACGTGAAGGGGTCAGGACGTGAGGGGATCAGGACGTGAGGAGGTCAGGAGGTGAGTGGGTCAGGATGTGAGAGGGTCAGGACGTGAGAGGGTCAGGACGTGAGAGGGTCAGGACGTAATGGGTCAGAACGTGAGGGGGGTCAGGACGTGAGAGGATCAGGACATGAGGGGGTCAGGAGGTGAGGGGATCAGGACGTGATGGGGTCAGGACGTGTGGGGTCAGGACGTGAGAGGGTCTGGATGTGAGAGGGTCAGGATGTGAGAGGTTCAGGTCGTGAGTGGATCAGGACGTGAGGGGGTCAGGACGTGAGGGGTTCAGGACGTGACGATGTCAGGACGTGAGGGGGTCAGGACGTGAGGGGTCAGGACGTGAGGGAATCAGGACGTGAGAGGGTCAGGACGTGAGGGGGCCAGGACGTGAGAGGGTCAGGACGTGAGGGGATCAGGACGTGAGGGGGCCAGGACGTGAGGGGATCAGGACGTGAGGGGGTCAGGACGTGAGGGGGTCAGGACGTGAGGGGGTAAGGACGTGAGGTTGTCAGAACGTGAGGGGATCAGGACGTGAGGGGATCGGGACGTGAGAGGGTCAGGACGTGAGGGGGTCAGGACGTGAGTGGGTCAGGACGGGAGGGGGTCAGGATGTGAGACGGTCAGGACGAGAGGGGATCCGGACGTGAAGGGGTCAGGACGTGAGGGGGTCAGGACGTGAGGGGATCAGGACGTGAGGGGATCAGGACGTGAGGGGATCAGGAAGTGAGGGGATAAGGACGTGAGGGGGTCAGGAAGTGAGGGGACCAGGACGTGAGGGGGTCAGGACATGAGGGGGTCAGGACGTGAGGGGTTCAGGAGGAGCGGGGGTCAGGACGTGAGGGGATCAGGACGTGAGAGGGTCAGGACGTGAGGGGGCCAGGACGTGAGAGGGTCAGGACGTGAGGGGGTCAGGACGTGAGGGGGTCAGGATGTGAGGGGGTCAGGACGTGAGGGGGTCAGGACGTGAGGGGGTCAGGATGTGAGGGGGTCAGGATGTGAGGGGGTCAGGACGTAAGGGGGTCAGGACTTGAGGGGGTCAGAATGTGAGGGGGTCAGGACGTGAGGGGAACAGGACGTGAGGGGATCAGGACGTGCGGGGGTCAGGACGTGAGGGGGTAAGGACGTGAGTGGATCAGGACGTGAGGGGATCAGGATGTGAGGGGATCAGGATGTGAGGGGATCAGGATGTGAGGGGGTCAGAACGTGAGGGTGTCAGGAAATGAGGGGGTCAGGACGTGAGGGGGTCAGGACGTGAGAGGGTCAGGACTTGAGAGGGTCAGGACGTGAGGGTGTCAGGACATTTGGGGGTCAGGAACTGAGGGAGTCAGGACGTGAGGGGTTCAAGAAGTGAGGGGACCAGAACATGAGGGGGTCAGAACGTGAGGGGGTCAGGACGTGAGGGGATCAGGACGTGAGGAGTCAGGACGTGAGAGGGTCAGGACGTGAGGGGGTCAGGATGTGAGAGGTTCAGGATGTGAGAGGTTCAGGACGTGAGAGGGTCAGGACGTGAGAGGGTCAGGACGTGAGGGGGTCAGGATGTGAGGGGGTCAGGACGTGAGGCGTTCAGGAGGTGCGGGGGTCAGGACGTGAGGGGATCAGGACATGAGGGGGTCAGAACGTGAGGGGGTGAGGACGTGAGGGGATCAGGACGTGAGATGGTCAGGACGTGAGGGGGTCAGGACGTGAGGGTGTCAGGACATTTGGGGGTCAGGAAGTGATGGAGTCAGGACGTGAGGGGGTCAAGATGTGAGAGGGTCAGGATGTGAGAGGGTCAGGACATGATGGGTACAGGACGTGAGGGAGTCAGGACGTGAGGGGGTCAGTACGTGAGGGGGTCAGGACGTGAGGGGGTCAGGACGTGAGGGGAACAGGAGTTGAGGGGATCAGGACGTGAGGGGGTCAGGACGTGATGGGGTCAGTACGTGAGGGGGTCAGGATGTGAGGGGATCAGGACGTGAGGGGGTCAGGACGTGAGGGGTCAGGATGTGAGGGGGTCAGGACGTGAGGGGGTCAGGACGTGAGGGGGTCAGGACGTGAAAGTGTCAGTACGTGAGAGGGTCAGGATGTGAGGGTTTCAGGACGTGAGGGGGTCAGGACGTGATTGGGTCAGGACGTGAGGGGGTCAGGACGTGAGAGGGTCAGGACGTGAGGGGGTCAAGAAGTGAGGGGACCAGAACCTGAGGGGGTCAGAACGTGAGGGGGTGAGGTCGTGAGTGGATCAGTACGTGAGGGGGTCAGGACGTGAGAGGGTCAGTACGTGAGATGGTCAGGATGTGAGGAGGATCATGACGTGAGGGGATCAGGAAGTGCGGGGATCAGGACGTGAGTGGGTCAGGACGTGAGAGGGTCAGGACGTGAGAGGATCAGGACGTGAGGAGTCAGGATGTGAGGGGGTCAGGACATGAAAGGGTCAGTACGTGAGATGGTCAGGACGTGAGGAGGATCATGACGTGAGGGGGTCAGGACGTGAGGGGATCAGGACGTGAGAGGGTCAGGACGTGAGGGGATCAGGAAGTGAGGGGATCAGGACGTGAGGGGATCAGGAAGTGCGGGGATCAGGACGTGAGTGGGTCAGGACGTGAGAGGGTCAGGACGTGAGAGGATCAGGACGTGAGGAGTCAGGATGTGAGAGGGTCAGGACGTGAGGGGGTCAGGATGTGAGAGGTTCAGGATGTGAGAGGGTCAGGACGTGAGAGGGTCAGGACGTGAGAGGGTCAGGACGTGAGGGGGTCAGGATGTGAGGGGGTCAGGACGTGAGGCGTTCAGGAGGTGCGGGGGTCAGGACGTGAGGGGATCAGGACATGAGGGGGTCAGAACGTGAGGGGGTGAGGACGTGAGGGGATCAGGACGTGAGAGGGTCAGGACGTGAGGGGGTCAGGACGTGAGGGTGTCAGGACATTTGGGGGTCAGGAAGTGAGGGAGTCAGGACGTGAGGGGGTCAGGACGTGAGACGGTCAGGACGTGAGAGGATCAGGACGTGAGGGAGTCAGGACGTGAGGGGGTCAGGACGTGAGGGGGTCAGGACGTGAGGAGGATCATGATGTGAGGTGGTCAGGACGTGAGGGGGTCAGGACGTGAGGGGAACAGGAGTTGAGGGGATCAGGACGTGAGGGGGTCAGGACGTGAGGGGATCAGGACGTGATGGGGTCAGTACGTGAGGGGGTCAGGATGTGAGGGGATCAGGACGTGAGGGGGTCAGGACGTGAGGGGTCAGGACGTGAGGGGGTCAGGACGTGAGAGGGTCAGGACGTGAGGGGGTCAGGACGTGAGGGGGTCAGGACGTGAGGGGGTCAGGACGTGAGGGTGTCAGGACGTGAAAGGGTCAGTACGTGAGAGGGTCAGGATGTGAGGGTTTCAGGACGTGAGGGGGTCAGGACGTGATTGGGTCAGGACGTGAGGGGGTCAGGACGTGAGAGGGTCAGGACGTGAGGGTGTCAGGACATTTGTGGGTCAGGAAGTGAGGGAGTCAGGACGTGAGGGGGTCAAGAAGTGAGGGGACCAGAACCAGAGGGGGTCAGAACGTGAGGGGGTGAGGTCGTGAGTGGCTCAGGACGTGAGGGGGTCAGGACGTGAGGGGGTCAGCACGTGAGGGGGTCAGGACATGAGGGGGTCAGGACGTGAAAGGGTCAGTACGTGAGATGGTCTGGACGTGAGGAGGATCATGACGTGAGGGGGTCAGGACGTGAGGGGATCAGGACGTGAGAGGGTCAGGACGTGAGGGGATCAGGAAGTGAGGGGATCAGGACGTGAGTGGGTCAGGACGTGAGGGGGTCAGGACGTGAGGGGGTCAGGACGTGAGGGGGTCAGGACGTGAGGGGGTCAGGATGTGAGACGGTCAGGATGTGAGGGGATCAGGACGTGAGAGGGTCAGGACGTGAGGGGGTCAGGACGTGAGGGGGTCAGCACGTGAGGGGATCAGGACGTGAGGGGATCAGGAAGTGCGGGGATCAGGACGTGAGTGGGTCAGGACGTGAGAGGGTCAGGACGTGAGAGGATCAGGACGTGAGGGAATCAGGAAGTGAGGGGGTCAGGTCGTGAGTGGATCAGGACGTGTGGGGGTCAGGACGTGAGGGGATCAGGACGTGAGGGGGTCAGTACGTGAGGGGGTCAGGACGTGAGGAGGTCAGGATGTGAGAGGGTCAGGACGTGAGGGGGTCAGGACGTGAGGGGATCAGGACGTGTGGGGTTCAGGACGTGAGGGGGTCAGGACGTGAAGGGATCAGGACGTGAGGGCGTCAGGACGTGAGAGGGTCAGGATGTGAGAGGGTCAGGACGTGATGGGTACAGGACGTGAGGGAGTCAGGACGTGAGGGGGTCAGGACGTGAGGGGGTCAGGACGTGAGGGGATCAGGACGTGAGGGAGTCAGGACGTGAGGGGGTCAGGACGTGAGGGAGTCAGGACGTGAGGGGGTCAGGACGTGAGGTGGATTAGGACGTGAGAGGGTCAGGACGTGAGGGGGTCAGGACGTGAGGGGGTCAGGAGGTGAGGGGATCAGGGCGTGAGGGGATCAGGAAGTGCGGGGATCAGGACGTGAGGGGGTCAGGACGTGAGGGGGTCAGGAGGTGAGGGGTTCAGGACGTGAGGGGGTCAGGACGTGAGGGTGTCAGGACGTGAGAGGGTCAGGATGTGAGGTGTTCAGGACGTGAGGGGGTCAGGATGTGAGACGGTCAGGACGTGAGGGGATCAGGACGTGAGAGGGTCAGGACGTGAGGGGGTCAGGACGTGAGTGGGTCAGGACGTGAGGGGATCAGGACGTGAGGGGATCAGGAAGTGCGGGGATCAGGACGTGAGTGGGTCAGGACGTGAGGGGGTAAGGACGTGAGGGGGTCAGGACGTGAGAGGATCAGGACGTGAGGGAATCAGGAAGTCAGGGGGTCAGGTCGTGAGTGGATCAGGACGTGAGGGGGTCAGGACGTGAGGGGATCAGGACGTGAGGGGGTCAGTACGTGAGGGGGTCAGGACGTGAGGGGGTCAGGATGTGAGAGGGTCTGGACGTGAGGGGGTCAGGACGTGAGGGGATCAGGACGTGTGGGGTTCAGGACGTGAGGGGGTCATGACGTGAGGGGGTCAGGACATGAGGGGATCAGGACGTGAGAGGGTCAGGACGTGAGGGGGCCAGGACGAGAGAGGGTCAGGACGTGAGGGGGTCAGGACGTGAGGGGGTCAGGAGGTGAGGGGGTCAGGACGTGAGGGGATCAGGAGGTGAGGGGTTCAGGACGTGATGTGGTCAGGACGTGAGGGAGTCAGGGCGTGAAAGGGTCAGTACGTGAGAGGGTCAGGATGTGAGGTGTTCAGGACGTGAGGGGGTCAGGAGGTGAGGGGTTCAGGACGTGAGGTGGTCAGGACGTGAGGGAGTCAGGGCGTGAAAGGGTCAGTACGTGAGAGGGTCAGGATGTGAGGTGTTCAGGACGTGAGGGGGTCAGGAGGTGAGGGGTTCAGGAGGTGAGGTGTTCAGGACGTGAGGGGGTCAGGACGTAAGGGGATCAGGACGTGAGGGGATCAGGAAGTGCGGGGATCAGGACGTGAGTGGGTCAGGACGTGAGGGGGTAAGGACTTGAGGGGGTCAGGACGTGAGAGGGTCAGGACGTGAGAGGATCAGGACGTGAGGGGATCAGGAAGTGAGGGGGTCAGGTCGTGAGTGGATCAGGACGTGAGGGGGTCAGGACGTGAGGGGATCAGGACGTGAGGGGGTCAGTACGTGAGGGGGTCAGGACGTGAGGGGGTCAGGATGTGAGAGGGTCAGGACGTGAGGGGGTCAGGACGTAAGGGGATCAGGACGTGTGGGGTTCAGGACGTGAGGGGGTCAGGACGTGAGGGGATCAGGGCGTGAGGGCGTCAGTACGTGTGGGGGTCAGGATGTGAGGGGATCAGGACGTGAGGGGGTCAGAACGTGAGGGGATCAGGACGTGAGTGGGTCAGGACGTGAGGGGGTCAGGACGTGAGGGGATCAGGACGTGAGTGGGTCAGGACGTGAGAGGGTCAAGAAGTGAGGGGACCAGAACCTGAGGGGGTCAGAACGTGAGGGGATCAGGACGAAAGGGGGTCAAGATGTGAGGGGGTCAGGACATTAGGGGTCAGGACGTGAGTATATTATATATTAATGCTTTTGTATATTTCGTACATGCGTCAGGACGTGAGGGTATCAGCACGTGAGAGTGTCAGGACGTGAGGGGGCCAGGACGTGAGAGGGTCAGGACGTGAGGGAGTCAGGACGTGAGGGGGTCAGGACGTGAGGGGATCAGGACGTGTGGGGATCAGGACGTGAGGGGGTCAGGATGTGAGAGGGTCAGGACGTGAGGGGGTCAGGATGTGAGAGGGTCAGGACTTGAGGGGGTCAGGACATGAGGGGATCAGGACGTGAGGGCGTCAGGAGTTGAGGGGATCAGGACGTGAGGGGTTCAGGACGTGAGGGGGTCAGGACATAAGGGGGTCAGGACGTGAGGGGGTCAGAACGTGAGGGGGTCAGGACGTGTGGGGATCAGGACGTGAGGGGATCAGGACTAGCGGGGGACAGGACGTGAGGGGGTCAGGACGTAAGGGGGTCAGGACGTGAGGGGGTCAGAACGTGAGGGGGTCAGGGCGTGAGGGTATCAGGACGTGAGGGGATCAGGACGTGCGAGGGTCAGGACGTGAGGGGTTCAGGACGTGAGGGGGTCAGGACGTGAGGGGGTCAGGACGTGAGAGGGTCAGGGTGTGAGACGGTCAGGACCTGAGGGGGTCTGGGCATGAGGGGGTCAGGACGTGAGGGGATCAGGAAGTGAGGGGATCAGGGCGTGAGGGGATCAAGACGTGAGGGGATCAGGAAGTGAGGGGATCAGGGCGTGAGGGGATCAAGACGTGAGGGGATCAGGACGTGAGGGGGTCAGGACGTGAGGGGGTCAGGATGTGAGGTGATAAGGACGTGAGGGGTCAGGACGTGAGGGGGTCAGGCCATGAGGGAATCAGGACGTGAGGTGATCAGGACGTGATGGGGTCAGGACGTGAGGGGGTCAGGACGTGATGGGGTCAGGACGTGAGGGGGTCAGGACGTGAGGGGGTCAGGATGAAGGGGTCAGGACGTGAGGGGGTCAGGACGTGAGGGGGTCAGGACGTGAGGGGATCAGGACGTGATGGGATCAGGACGTGAGGGGGTCAGGACGTGAGTGGGTCAGGCGTGAGGGGTCAGGACGTGAGGGTCAGGATGTGAGAGGGTCAGGACGTGAGAGGGTCAGGACGTGAGTGGGTCAGGACGTGAGGGCTCAGGATGTGAGAGGGTCAGGACGTGAGGGGGTCAGGACCTGAGTGGGTCAGGACGTGAGGGGTCAGGATGTGAGAGGGTCAGGACGTGAGGGGGTCAGGACGTGAGGGGGTCAGGACGTGAGGGGATCAGGACGTGAGGGGGCCAGGACGTGAGGGGGTCAGGACGTGAGGGGGTCAGGACGTGAGGGGATCAGGACGTGAGGGTGTCAGGAGGTGCGGGGGTCAGGAGGTGAGTGTTTCAGGACGAGAGGGGATCAGGACGTGAGGGGGTCAGGACGTGAGGGGATCAGGACGTGATGGGGTCAGGACATGAGGGGGTCAGGACGTGAGGGGGTCAGGACGTTAGGTGTCAGGATGAGAGAGGGTCAGTACCTGAGAGGGTCAGGACGTGAGAGGGTCAGGACGTGAGGGGGTCAGGATGTGAGGGGGTCAGGACGTGAGGGGGTCAGGAGGTGCGGGGGTCAGGACGTGAGGGGGTCAGGACGTGAGAGGGACAGTACGTGAGTGGGGTCAGGACGTGAGGGGATCAGGACGTGAAGGGGTCAGGACGTGAGAGGGTCAGTACGTGAGGGGGTCAGGACGTGAATGGGTCAGGACGTGAGAGGGTCAGTACGTGAGGGGATCAGGACGTGAAGGGGTCAGGACGTGAGAGGGTCAGTACGTGAGTGGGGTCAGGACGTGAGGGGATCAGGACGTGAAGGGGTCAGGACGTGAGAGGGTCAGGATGTGAGGTGGTCAGGACGTGAGGTGGTCAGGACCTGAGAGGGTCAGTACGTGAGGGGGTCAGGATGTGACAGGGTCAGGATGTGAGAGGGTCAGGATTGAGAGGATGAGGACGTGAGTGGGTCAGGACGTGAGGGGGTCAGGACGTGAGGGTATCAGGATGTGAGGGGATCAGGACGTGATAGGGCCAGGACGTGAGGGGGTCAGGACGTGAGGGGGCCAGGACGTGAGGGGGTCTGGGCGTGAGGGTATCAGAACGTGAGGGGATCAGTACGTGAGGGGGTCAGGATGTGAGGGGATCAGGACGTGAGGGGGTCAGGACGTGAGGGGTCAGGACGTGAGGGGGTCAGGACGTGAGGGGGTCAGGACGTGAGGGGGTCAGGACGTGAAAGGGTCAGTACGTGAGAGGGTCAGGATGTGAGGGTTTCAGGACGTGAGGGGGTCAGGACGTGATTGGGTCAGGACGTGAGGGGGTCAGGACGTGAGAGGGTCAGGACGTGAGGGGGTCAAGAAGTGAGGGGACCAGAACCTGAGGGGGTCAGAACGTGAGGGGGTGAGGTCGTGAGTGGATCAGTACGTGAGGGGGTCAGGACGTGAGAGGGTCAGTACGTGAGATGGTCAGGACGTGAGGAGGATCATGACGTGAGGGGGTCAGGACGTGAGGGGATCAGGACGTGAGAGGGTCAGGACGTGAGGGGATCAGGAAGTGAGGGGATCAGGACGTGAGGGGATCAGGAAGTGCGGGGATCAGGACGTGAGTGGGTCAGGACGTGAGAGGGTCAGGACGTGAGAGGATCAGGATGTGAGGAGTCAGGATGTGAGGGGGTCAGGACGTGAAAGGTTCAGTACGTGAGATGGTCAGGACGTGAGGAGGATCATGACGTGAGGGGGTCAGGACGTGAGGGGATCAGGACGTGAGAGGGTCAGGACGTGAGGGGATCAGGAAGTGAGGGGATCAGGACGTGAGGGGATCAGGAAGTGCGGGGATCAGGACGTGAGTGGGTCAGGACGTGAGAGGATCAGGACGTGAGGAGTCAGGATGTGAGAGGGTCAGGACGTGAGGGGGTCAGGATGTGAGAGGTTCAGGATGTGAGAGGTTCAGGACGTGAGAGGGTCAGGACGTGAGAGGGTCAGGACGTGAGGGGGTCAGGATGTGAGGGGGTCAGGACGTGAGGCGTTCAGCAGGTGCGGGGGTCAGGACGTGAGGGGATCAGGACATGAGGGGGTCAGAACGTGAGGGGGTGAGGACGTGAGGGGATCAGGACGTGAGAGGGTCAGGACGTGAGGGGGTCAGGACGTGAGGGTGTCAGGACATTTGGGGGTCAGGAAGTGAGGGAGTCAGGACGTGAGGGGGTCAGGACGTGAGAGGGTCAGGACGTGAGAGGATCAGGACGTGAGGGAGTCAGGACGTGAGGGGGTCAGGACGTGAGGGGGTCAGGACGTGAGGAGGATCATGATGTGAGGGGGTCAGGACGTGAGGGGGTCAGGACGTGAGGGGAACAGGAGTTGAGGGGATCAGGACGTGAGGGGGTCAGGACGTGAGGGGATCAGGACGTGATGGGGTCAGTACGTGAGCGGGTCAGGATGTGAGGGGATCAGGACGTGAGGGGGTCAGGACGTGAGGGGTCAGGACGTGAGGGGGTCAGGACGTGAGAGGGTCAGGACGTGAGGGGGTCTGGACGTGAGGGGGTCAGGACGTGAGGGGGTCAGGACGTGAGGGTGTCAGGACGTGAAAGGGTCAGTACGTGAGAGGGTCAGGATGTGAGGGTTTCAGGACGTGAGGGGGTCAGGACGTGATTGGGTCAGGACGTGAGGGGGTCAGGACGTGAGAGGGTCAGGACGTGAGGGTGTCAGGACATTTGTGGGTCAGGAAGTGAGGGAGTCAGGACGTGAGGGGGTCAAGAAGTGAGGGGACCAGAACCTGAGGGGGTCAGAACGTGAGGGGGTGAGGTCGTGAGTGGCTCAGGACGTGAGGGGGTCAGGACGTGAGGGGGTCAGTACGTGAGATGGTCAGGACGTGAGGAGGATCATGACGTGAGGGGGTCAGGACGTGAGGGGATCAGGACGTGAGAGGGTCAGGACGTGAGGGGATCAGGAAGTGAGGGGATCAGGACGTGAGTGGGTCAGGACGTGAGGGGGTCAGGACGTGAAAGGGTCAGTACGTGAGATGGTCAGGACGTGAGGAGGATCATGACGTGAGGGGGTCAGGACGTGAGGGGATCAGGACGTGAGAGGGTCAGGACGTGAGGGGATCAGGAAGTGAGGGGATCAGGACGTGAGTGGGTCAGGACGTGAGGGGGTCAGGACGTGAGGGGGTCAGGACGTGAGGGGGTCAGGACGTGAGGGGGTCAGCACGTGAGGGGATCAGGACGTGAGGGGATCAGGAAGTGCGGGGATCAGGACGTGAGTGGGTCAGGACGTGAGAGGGTCAGGACGTGAGAGGATCAGGACGTGAGGGAATCAGGAAGTGAGGGGGTCAGGTCGTGAGTGGATCAGGACGTGTGGGGGTCAGGACGTGAGGGGATCAGGACGTGAGGGGGTCAGTACGTTAGGGGGTCAGGACGTGAGGAGGTCAGGATGTGAGAGGGTCAGGACGTGAGGGGGTCAGGACGTGAGGGGATCAGGACGTGTGGGGTTCAGGACGTGAGGGGGTCAGGACGTGAGGGGATCAGGACGTGAGGGCGTCAGGACGTGAGAGGGTCAGGATGTGAGAGGGTCAGGACGTGATGGGTACAGGACGTGAGGGGGTCAGGACGTGAGGGGGTCAGGACGTGAGGGGATCAGGACGTGAGGGGATCAGGACGTGAGGGGATCAGGACATGAGGGGATCAGGACGTGAGGGAGTCAGGACGTGAGGGGGTCAGGACGTGAGGGAGTCAGGACGTGAGGGGGTCAGGACGTGAGGTGGATTAGGACGTGAGAGGGTCAGGACGTGAGGGGGTCAGGACGTGAGGGGGTCAGGAGGTGAGGGGATCAGGGCGTGAGGGGATCAGGAAGTGCGGGGATCAGGACGTGAGGGGGTCAGGACGTGAGGGGGTCAGGAGGTGAGGGGTTCAGGACGTGAGGGGGTCAGGACGTGAGGGTGTCAGGACGTGAGAGGGTCAGGATGTGAGGTGTTCAGGACGTGAGGGGGTCAGGATGTGAGACGGTCAGGACGTGAGGGGATCAGGACGTGAGAGGGTCAGGACGTGAGGGGGTCAGGACGTGAGTGGGTCAGGACGTGAGGGGATCAGGACGTGAGGGGATCAGGAAGTGCGGGGATCAGGACGTGAGTGGGTCAGGACGTGAGGGGGTAAGGACGTGAGGGGGTCAGGACGTGAGAGGATCAGGACGTGAGGGAATCAGGAAGTGAGGGGGTCAGGTCGTGAGTGGATCAGGACGTGAGGGGGTCAGGACGTGAGGGGATCAGGACGTGAGGGGGTCAGTACGTGAGGGGGTCAGGACGTGAGGGGGACAGGATGTGAGAGGGTCTGGACGTGAGGGGGTCAGGACGTGAGGGGATCAGGACGTGTGGGGTTCAGGACGTGAGATGGTCATGACGTGAGGGGGTCAGGACATGAGGGGATCAGGACGTGAGGGGATCAGGACGAAAGGGGGTCAAGATGTGAGGGGGTCAGAACATGAGGGGTCAGGACGTGAGGGGTCAGGGCGTGAGGGGATCACGACGTGAGAGGGTCAGGACGTGAGGGGGCCAGGACGAGAGAGGGTCAGGACGTGAGGGGGTCAGGACGTGAGGGGGTCAGTAGGTGAGGGGTTCAGGACGTGAGGTGGTCAGGACGTGAGGGAGTCAGGGCGTGAAAGGGTCAGTACGTGAGAGGGTCAGGATGTGAGGTGTTCAGGACGTGAGGGGGTCAGGAGGTGAGGGGTTCAGGACGTGAGGTGGTCAGGACGTGAGGGAGTCAGGGCGTGAAAGGGTCAGTACGTGAGAGGGTCAGGATGTGAGGTGTTCAGGACGTGAGGGGGTCAGGACGTAAGGGGATCAGGACGTGAGGGGATCAGGAAGTGCGGGGATCAGGACGTGAGTGGGTCAGGACGTGAGGGGGTAAGGACTTGAGGGGGTCAGGACGTGAGAGGGTCAGGACGTGAGAGGATCAGGACGTGAGGGGATCAGGAAGTGAGGGGGTCAGGTCGTGAGTGGATCAGGACGTGAGGGGGTCAGGACGTGAGGGGATCAGGACGTGAGGGGGTCAGTACGGGAGGGGGTCAGGACGTGAGGGGGTCAGGATGTGAGAGGGTCAGGACGTGAGGGGGTCAGGACGTAAGGGGATCAGGACGTGTGGGGTTCAGGACGTGAGGGGGTCAGGACGTGAGGGGATCAGGGCGAATGGGCGTCAGGACGTGAGAGGGTCAGGATGTGAGAGGGTCAGGATGTGAGGGGGTCAGGACGTGAGGGGATCAGGACGTGAGGGGATCAGCACGTGAGGGCGTCAGGACATGAGAGGGTCAGGATGTGAGAGAGTCAGGACGTGAGGGAGTCAGGACGTGAGGGGGTCAGGACGTGAGGGGGTCAGGACGTGAGGGGACCAGGAGTTGAGGGGATCAGGACGTGAGGGGGTCAGGACGTGAGGGGATCAGGACGTGAGAGGGTAAGGACATGAGGGGGTCAGTACGTGTGGGGGTCAGGATGTGAGGGGATCAGGACGTGAGGGGGTCAGAAGGTGAGGGGATCAGGACGTGAGTGGGTCAGAACGTGAGGGGGTCAGGACGTGAGGGGATCAGGACGTGAGTGGGTCAGGACGTGAGAGGGTCAAGAAGTGAGGGGACCAGAACCTGAGGGGGTCAGAACGTGAGGGGATCAGGACGAAAGGGGGTCAAGATGTGAGGGGGTCAGGACATTAGGGGTCAGGACGTGAGTGGTCAGGACGTGAGGGTATCAGCACGTGAGAGGGTCAGGACGTGAGGGGGCCAGGACGTGAGAGGGTCAGGACGTGAGGGAGTCAGGACGTGAGGGGGTCAGGACGTGAGGGGATCAGGACGTGAGGGGGTGAGGACGTGAGGGGGTCAGGACGTGAGGGTGTCAGGACGTGAAAGGGTCAGTACGTGAGAGGGTCAGGACGTGAGGGAGTCAGGACGTGAGGGGGTCAGAACGTGAGGGGATCAGGACGTGAGTGGGTCAGGACGTGAGGGGATCAGGAAATGAGGGGATCAGTACGTGAGGGGATCAGGATGTGAGAGGGTCAAGACGTGAGGGGGTCAGGACGTGAGGGGATCAGGACGTGTGGGGATCAGGACGTGAGGGGGTCAGGATGTGAGAGGGTCAGGACGTGAGGGGGTCAGGATGTGAGAGGGTCAGGACTTGAGGGGGTCAGGACATGAGGGGATCAGGACGTGAGGGCGTCAGGAGTTGAGGGGATCAGGACGTGAGGGGTTCAGGACGTGAGGGGGTCAGGACATAAGGGGGTCAGGACGTGAGGGGGTCAGAACGTGAGGGGGTCAGGACGTGTGGGGATCAGGACATGAGGGGATCAGGACTAGCGGGGGACAGGACGTGAGGGGGTCAGGACGTAAGGGGGTCAGGACGTGAGGGGGTCAGAATGTGAGGGGGTCAGGACGTGAGGGTATCAGGACGTGAGGGGATCAGGACGTGCGAGGGTCAGGACGTGAGGGGTTCAGGACGTGAGGGGGTCAGGACGTGAGGGGGTCTGGACGTGAGAGGGTCAGGGTGTGAGACGGTCAGGACGTGAGGAGGTTCAGGACGTGAGGGGATCAGGACGTGAGGGGGTCAGGACCTGAGGGGGTCTGGGCATGAGGGGGTCAGGACGTGAGGGGATCAGGAAGTGAGGGGATCAGGGCGTGAGGGGATCAAGACGTGAGGGGATCAGGACGTGAGGGGGTCAGGACGTGAGGGGGTCAGGATGTGAGGGGATAAGGACGTGAGGGGTCAGGACGTGAGGGGGTCAGGCCATGAGGGGTCAGGACGTGAGGGGGTCAGGCCATGAGGGAATCAGGACGTGAGGTGATCAGGACGTGATGGGGTCAGGACGTGAGGGGGTCAGGACGTGATGGGGTCAGGACGTGAGGGGGTCAGGACGTGAGGGGGTCAGGATGAAGGGGTCAGGACGTGAGGGGGTCAGGACGTGAGGGGGTCAGGACGTGAGGGGATCAGGACGTGATGGGATCAGGACGTGAGGGGGTCAGTACGTGAGTGGGTCAGGCGTGAGGGGTCAGGACGTGAGGGTCAGGATGTGAGAGGGTCAGGACGTGAGAGGGTCAGGACGTGAGTGGGTCAGGACGTGAGGGGTCAGGATGTGAGAGGGTCAGGACGTGAGGGGGTCAGGACCTGAGTGGGTCAGGACGTGAGGGGTCAGGATGTGAGATGGTCAGGACGTGAGGGGGTCAGGACGTGAGGGGGTCAGGACGTGAGGGGATCAGGACGTGAGGGGGCCAGGACGTGAGGGGGTCAGGACGTGAGGGGGTCAGGACGTGAGGGGATCAGGACGTGAGGGTGTCAGGAGGTGCGGGGGTCAGGAGGTGAGTGTTTCAGGACGAGAGGGGATCAGGACGTGAGGGGGTCAGGACGTGAGGGGATCAGGACGTGATGGGGTCAGGACATGAGGGGGTCAGGACGTGAGGGGGTCAGGACGTTAGGTGTCAGGATGAGAGAGGGTCAGTACCTGAGAGGGTCAGGACGTGAGAGGGTCAGGACGTGAGGGGGTCAGGACGTGAGGGGGTCAGGACGTGAGGGGGTCAGGAGGTGCGGGGGTCAGGACGTGAGGGGGTCAGGACGTGAGAGGGACAGTACGTGAGTGGGGTCAGGACGTGAGGGGATCAGGACGTGAAGGGGTCAGGACGTGAGAGGGTCAGTACGTGAGGGGGTCAGGACGTGAATGGGTCAGGACGTGAGAGGGTCAGTACGTGAGGGGATCAGGACGTGAAGGGGTCAGGACGTGAGAGGGTCAGTACGTGAGTGGGGTCAGGACGTGTGGGGATCAGGACGTGAAGGGGTCAGGACGTGAGGTGGTCAGGACCTGAGAGGGTCAGTACGTGAGGGGGTCAGGATGTGAGAGAATGAGGACGTGAGTGGGTCAGGACGTGAGGGGGTCAGGACGTGAGGGTATCAGGATGTGAGGGGATCAGGACGTGATAGGGCCAGGACGTGAGGGGGTCAGGACGTGAGGGGGCCAGGACGTGAGGGGGTCTGGGCGTGAGGGTATCAGAACGTGAGGGGATCAGTACGTGAGGGGATCAGGACGTGAGGGGGTCAGGACGTGAGGGGGTCAGGATGTGAGAGGGTCAGGACGTGAGGGGGTCAGGACGAGAGGGGATCAGGACATGAGAGGGTCAGGACGTGAGGGTGTCAGGACGAGAGGGGATCAGGACGTGACGGGGTCAAGAAGTGAGGGGACCAGAACCTGAGGGGGTCAGAACGTGAGGGGGTCAGGTCGTGAGTGGATCAGGACGTGAGGGGGTCAGGACGTGACGGTGTCAGGACGTGAGGGGATCAGGACGAAAGGGGGTCAAGATGTGAGGGGGTCAGGACATGAGGGGTCAGGACGTGAGGGGTCAGGACGTGAGGGGATCAGGACGTGAGAGGGTCAGGACGTGAGGGGGCCAGGACGTGACGGTGTCAGGACGTGAGAGGGTCAGGACGTGAGGGGGTCAGCACGTGAGGGGGTCAGGACATGAGGGGGTCAGGACGTGAGGGGATCAGGACGAAAGGTGGTCAAGATGTGAGGGGGTCAGGACATTAGCGGTCAGGACGTGAGTGGTCAGGACGTGAGGGGGCCAGGACGTGAGAGGGTCAGGACGTGAGGGAGTCAGGATGTGAGGGGGTCAGGACGTGAGTGGATCAGGACGTGAGGGGGTGAGGACGTGAGGGGGTCAGGACGTGAGGGTCTCAGGACGTGAAAGGGTCAGTACGTGAGAGGGTCAGGACGTGAGGGAGTCAGGACGTGAGGGGCTCAGAACGTGAGGGGATCAGGACGTGAGTGGGTCAGGACGTGAGGGGGTCAGGATGTGAGACGGTCAGGACGTGAGGGGTCAGGACGTGAGGGGGTCAGGCCATGAGGGAATCAGGACGTGAGGTGATCAGGACGTGATGGGGTCAGGACGTGAGGGGGTCAGGACGTGATGGGGTCAGGACGTGAGGGGGTCAGGACGTGAGGGGGTCAGGATGAAGGGGTCAGGACGTGAGGGGGTCAGGACGTGAGGGGGTCAGGACGTGAGGGGATCAGGACGTGAGGGTCAGGATGTGAGAGGGTCAGGACGTGAGAGGGTCAGGACGTGAGGGGTCAGGATGTGAGAGGGTCAGGACGTGAGGGGGTCAGGACCTGAGTGGGTCAGGACGTGAGGGGGTCAGGACTTGAGGGGGTCAGGACGTGAGGGGATCAGGACGTGAGGGGGCCAGGACGTGAGGGGGTCAGGACGTGAGGGGGTCAGGACGTGAGGGGATCAGGACGTGAGGGTGTCAGGAGGTGCGGGGGTCAGGAGGTGAGTGTTTCAGGACGAGAGGGGATCAGGACGTGAGGGGGTCAGGACGTGAGCGGATCAGGACGTGATGGGGTCAGGACATGAGGGGGTCAGGACGTGAGGGGGTCAGGACGTTAGGTGTCAGGATGAGAGAGGGTCAGTACCTGAGAGGGTCAGGACGTGAGAGGGTCAGGACGTGAGGGGGTCAGGACGTGAGGGGGTCAGGACGTGAGGGGGTCAGTAGGTGCGGGGGTCAGGACGTGAGGGGGTCAGGACGTGAGAGGGACAGTACGTGAAGGGGTCAGGACGTGAGGGGATCAGGACGTGAAGGGGTCAGGACGTGAGAGGGTCAGTACGTGAGGGGGTCAGGACGTGAGAGGGTCAGTACGTGAGTGGGGTCAGGACCTGAGAGGGTCAGTACGTGAGGGGGTCAGGATGTGACAGGGTCAGGATGTGAGAGGGTCAGGATGTGAGAGGATGAGGACGTGAGTGGGTCAGGACGTGAGGGCGTCAGGACGTGAGGGGGTCAGGACGTGAGGGGGTCAGGACGTGAGGGGGTCAGGATGTGAGGGGATCAGGATGTGAGGGTATCAGGACGTGAGGGGATCAGGACGTGAGGGGGCCAGGACGTGAGGGGGTCTGGGCGTGAGGGTATCAGAACGTGAGGGGATCAGGACGTGAGGGGGTCAGTACGTGAGTGGGTCAGGACGTGAGAGGGTCAGTACGTGAGGGGGTCAGGACGTGAGGGGGTCAGGACGAGAGGGGATCAGGACATGAGAGGATCAGGACGTGAGGGTGTCAGGACGAGAGGGGATCAGGACGTGACGGGGTCAAGAAGTGAGGGGACCAGAACCTGAGGGGGTCAGAACGTGAGGGGGTCAGGACGTGACGGTGTAAGGACGTGAGGGGATCACGACATGAGGGGGTCAGGACGTGAGGGGATCAGGACGTGAGAGGGTCAGGACGTGAGGGGGCCAGGACGTGAGGGGGTCAGGTCGTGAGTGGATCAGTACGTGAGGGGGTCAGGACGTGAGGGGGTCAGGACGTGAGGGGGTCAGGACGTGAGGGGTTCAGGACGTGACGGTGTCAGGACGTGAGAGGGTCAGGACGTGAGGGGGTCAGGACGTGAGGGGGTCAGCACGTGAGGGGGTCAGGACGTGAGGGGTCAGGACATGAGGGGGTCAGGACGTGAGGGGATCAGGACGAAAGGTGGTCAAGATGTGAGGGGGTCAGGACATTAGCGGTCAGGACGTGAGTGGTCAGGACGTGAGGGGGCCAGGACGTGAGAGGGTCAGGACGTGAGGGAGTCAGGATGTGAGGGGGTCAGGACGTGAGTGGATCAGGACGTGAGGGGGTGAGGACGTGAGGGGGTCAGGACGTGAGGGTCTCAGGACGTGAAAGGGTCAGTACGTGAGAGGGTCAGGACGTGAGGGAGTCAGGACGTGAGGGGCTCAGAATGTGAGGGGATCAGGACGTGAGTGGGTCAGGACGTGAGGGGGTCAGGATGTGAGACGGTCAGGACGTGAGGGGGTAAGGACGTGGGGGGATCAGGACATAAGGGGATCAGGAAGTGAGGGGAACAGGACGTGAGAGGGTCAGGACGTGAGGGGGTCAGGACATAAGGGGATCAGGAAGTGAGGGGAACAGGACGTGAGAGGGTCAGGACGTGAGGGGGTAAGGACGTGGGGGGATCAGGACGTGAAGCGGTCAGTACGTGAGGGGATCAGGACGTGAGGGGGTCAGGACGTGAGGGTGTCAGGAGGTGAGGGGATCAGGCCGTGAGGGGATCAGGATGTGAGAGGGTCAAGACGTGAGGGGGTAAGGACGTGAGGGGAACAGGACGTGTGGGGATCAGGACGTGAGGGGGTCAGGATGTGAGAGGGTCAGGACGTGAGGGGGTCAGGATGTGAGAGGGTCAGGACTTGAGGGGGTCAGGACATGAGGGGATCAGGACGTGAGGGGGTCAGGACGTGAGAGGGTCAGTACGTGAGGGCGTCAGGAGTTGAGGGAATCAGGACGTGAGGGGTTCAGGACGTGAGGGGGTCAGGACATAAGGGGGTCAGGACGTGAGGGGGTCAGAACGTGAGGGGGTCAGGACGTGTGGGGATCAGGACGTGAGGGGATCAGGACTAGCGGGGGACAGGACGTGAGGGGGTCAGGACGTAAGGGGGTCAGGACGTGAGGGGGTCAGAACGTGAGGGGGTCAGGACGTGAGGGTATCAGGACGTGAGGGGATCAGGACGTGCGAGGGTCAGGACGTGAGGGGTTCAGGACGTGAGGGGGTCAGGACGTGAGGGGATCAGGACGTGAGGGGGTCAGGACCTGAGGGGGTCTGGGCATGAGGGGGTCAGGACGTGAGGGGATCAGGACGTGAAGGGGTCAGGACGTGAGAGGGTCAGTACGTGAGGGGGTCAGGATGTGAGGTGGTCAGGACGTGAGGGGGTCAGGACGTGAAAGGGTCAGGATGTGAGGGGATCAGGACGTGAGAGTGTCAGGACGTGAGGGGGTCAGGACGTGAGGGGGTCAGGTCGTGAAGGGGTCAGGACGTGAGAGGGTCAGTACGTGAGGGGCTCAGGATGTGACAGGGTCAGGATGTGAGAGGGTCAGGATGTGAGAGGATGAGGACGTGAGTGGGTCAGGACGTGAGAGGGTCAGGACGTGAGGGGGCCAGGACGTGAGAGGTTCAGGACGTGAGGGGGTCAGGACGTGAGGGTATCAGGATGTGAGGGGGCCAGGACGTGAGGGGATCAGGACATGAGAGGGTCAGGACGTGAGGGGGTCAGGACGTGAGGGGGTCAGGATGTGAGAGAGTCAGTACGTGAGGGGGTCAGGACGTGAGAGGGTCAGTACGTGACGGGGTCCGGACGTGAGGGGGTCAGGACGAGAGGGGATCAGGACATGAGAGGGTCAGGACGTGAGGGTGTCAGGACGAGAGGGGATCAGGACGTGAGAGTGTCAGGACGTGAGGGGATCAGGACGTGAGGGGGTCAGGACGTGAGGGGGTCAGGACGTGAGGGGATCAGGACGTGAGGGGGTCAGGACGTGAGGGGGTCAGGACGTGAGGGGATCAGGACGTGAGGGGATCAGGACGTGAGGGGGCCAGGACGTGAGGGGGTCAGGACGTGAGGGGATCAGGACGTGAGGGGGTCAGGACGTGAGGGAGTCAGGACCTGAGGGGATCAGGACGTGAGGGTGTCAGGACGTGAGGGGACCAGGATGTGAGGGGGTCAGGACGTGAGGGGGTCAGGACGTGAGATGGTCAGGACGTGAGGGGGTCAGGACTTGAGGGGGTCAGGAGGTGCGGGGTTCAGGACGTGACGGGATCAGGACGTGAGGGGGTCAGGATGTGAGGGGGTCAGTACGTGAGAGGCTCAGTACGTGAGTGGGGTAAGGACATGAGGGGATCAGGACGTGAAGGGGTCAGGACGTGAGAGGTTCAGTACGTGAGGGGGTCAGGACGTGAATGGGTCAGGACGAGAGAGGGTCAGTACGTGAGGGGATCAGGACGTGAAGGGGTCAGGACGTGAAGGGGTCAGGACGTGAGGGGATCAGGACGTGTGTGGGTCAGGACGTGAGAGGGTCAGTACGTGAGGGGGTCAGGATGTGAGGTGGTCAGGACGTGAGGTGGTCAGGACGTGAGGGGGTCAGGACGTGAAGGGGTCAGGACGTGAGAGGATCAGTACGTGAGGGGGTCAGGACGTGAATGGGTCAGGACGTGAGAGGGTCAGTACGTGAGGGGTTCAGTACGTGAGGGGTTCAGGACGTGAAGGGGTCAGGACGTGAGAGGGTCAGTACGTGAGTGGGGTCAGGACGTGAGGGGATCAGGACGTGAAGGGGTCAGGACGTGAGAGGGTCAGTACGTGAGGGGGTCAGGATGTGACAGGGTCAGGATGTGAGAGGGTCAGGATGTGAGAGGATGAGGACGTGAGTGGGTCAGGACGTGAGAGGGTCATGACGTGTGGCGGCCAGGACGTGAGAGGTTCAGGACGTGAGGGGGTCAGGACATGAGGGTATCAGGATGTGAGGGGGCCAGGACGTGAGGGGATCAGGACATGAGAGGGTCAGGAAGTGAGGGGGTCAGGACGTGAGGGGGTCAGGATGTGAGAGAGTCAGTACGTGAGGGGGTCAGGACGTGAGAGGGTCAGTACGTGACGGGGTCAGGACGTGAGGGGGTCAGGACGAGAGGGGATCAGGACATGAGAGGGTCAGGACGTGAGGGTGTCAGGACGAGAGGGGATCAGGACGTGAGAGTGTCAGGACCTGAGGGGATCATGACGTGAGGGGGTCAGGATGTGAGGGGATCAGGACGTGAGGGGGTCAGGACGTGAGGGGGTCAGGACGTGAGGGGATCAGGACGTGAGGGGGTCAGGATGTGAGGGGATCAGGACGTGAGGGGGCCAGGACGTGAGGGGGTCAGGACGTGAGGGGATCAGGACGTGAGGGGGTCAGGACGTGAGAGGGTCAGGACGTGAGGGGGCCAGGACGTGAGGGGGTCAGGACGTGAGGGTGTCAGGACGTGAGGGGACCAGGATGTGAGGGGGTCAGGACGTGAGGGGATCAGGACGTGAGAGGGTCAGGACGTGAGGGAGTCAGGACTTGAGGGGGTCAGGAGGTGTGGGGGTCAGGACGTGACGGGATCAGGACGTGAGGGGGTCAGGACGTGACGGTGTCAGGACGTGAGAGGGTCAAGATGTGACGGTGTCAGGACGTGAGAGTGTCAGGACGTGAGGGGATCAGGACGTGAGGGGGTCAGGACGTGAGGGGGTCAGGACGTGAGGGGGTCAGGACCTGAGGGGATCAGGACGTGAGGGGGTCAGGTCGTGAGTGGATCAGGACGTGAGAGGGTCAGGACGAGAGGGGATCAGGACGTGAGGGGGTCAGGACGTGATGGTGTCAGGACGTGAGAGGGTCAGCACGTGAGGGGGTCACGACATGAGGGGGTCAGGACGTGAGGGGATCAGGATGTGAGGGGGTCAGGACGTGAGGGGGTCAGGACGTGAGGGGGTCAGGACGTGAGGGGGCCAGGACGTGAGGGGGTCAGGTCGTGAGTGGATCAGGACGTGAGGGGGTCAGGACGTGAGGGGGTCAGGACGTGAGGGGGTCAGGACGTGAGGGGTTCAGGACGTGAAAGGGTCAGTACGTGAGAGGGTCAGTACGTGAGAGGGTCAGGGCGTGAGAGGGTCAAGATGTGAGGGGGTCAGGACATTAGGGGTCAGGACGTGAGTGGTCAGGACGTGAGGGGATCAGGACGAAAGGGGGTCAAGATGTGAGGGGGTCAGGACATTAGGGGTCAGGACGTGAGTGGTCAGGACGTGAGGGGGCCAGGACGTGAGAGGGTCAGGACGTGAGGGAGTCAGGACGTGAGGGGCTCAGGACATGAGTGGGTCAGGACGTGAGGGGGTCAGGACGTGAGGGTGTCAGGACGTGAAAGGGTCAGTACGTGAGAGGGTCAGGGCGTGAGGGGATCAGGACGTGAGGGGATCAGGACGTGATGGGGTCAGGACGTGAGGGGGTCAGGACGTGAGGGAGTCAGGACGTGAGGGGCTCAGAACGTGAGGGGATCAGGACGTGAGTGGGTCAGGACGTGAGGGGGTCAGGATGTGAGACGGTCAGGACGTGAGGGGATCAGGAAGTGAGGGGAACAGGACGTGAGAGGGTCAGGACGTGAGTGGGGTCAGGACGTGAGTGGGGTCAGGACGTGAGAGGATCAGGACCTGAGGGGATCAGGACGTGTGGGGATCAGGACGTGAGGGGGTCAGGACGTGAGGGGGTGAGGACGTGAGAGGATCAGGACCTGAGGGGATCAGGACGTGTGGGGATCAGGACGTGAGGGGGTCGGGACGTGAGGGGGTCAGGATGTGAGAGGGTCAGGACTTGAGGGGGTCAGGACATGAGGGGATCAGGACGTGAGGGCGTCAGGAGTTGAGGGGATCAGGACGTGAGGGGTTCAGGACGTGAGGGGGTCAGGACATAAGGGGGTCAGGACGTGAGGGGGTCAGAACGTGAGGGGGTCAGGACGTGAGGGGGTCTGGACGTGAGGGGGTCAGGACGTAAGGGGGTCAGGACGTGAGGGAGTCAGAACGTGAGGGGGTCAGGACGTGAGGGTATCAGGACGTGAGGGGATCAGGACGTGAGGGGATCAGGACGTGAGGGGGTCAGGACGTGAGAGGGTCAGGGTGTGAGACGGTCAGGACGTGAGGAGGATCAGGACGTGAGGGGATCAGGACGTGAGGGGGTCAGGACCTGAGGGGGTCTGGGCATGAGGGGGTCAGGACGTGAGGGGATCAGGACGTGAGGGGATCAAGACGTGAGGGGATCAGGACGTGAGGGGGTCAGGACGTGAGGGGGTCAGGATGTGAGGGGATAAGGACGTGAGGGGTCAGGACGTGAGGGGGTCAGGCCGTGAGGGAATCAGGACGTGAGGGGATCAGGACGTGATGGGGTCAGGACGTGAGGGGGTCAGGACGTGATGGGGTCAGGACGTGAGGGGGCAGGACGTGAGGGGGTCAGGATGAAGGGGTCAGGACGTGAGGGGGTCAGGACGTGAGGGGGTCAGGACGTGAGGGGATCAGGACGTGATGGGATCAGGACGTGAGGGGGTCAGGACGTGAGTGGGTCAGGCGTGAGGGGTCAGGACGTGAGGGGTCAGGATGTGAGAGGGTCAGGATGTGAGTGGGTCAGGACGTGAGCGGTCAGGATGTGAGGGCGTCAGGATTGAGGGGGTCAGGACGTGTGGGGATCAGGACGTGAGGGGGTCAGGACGTGAGGGGGTGAGGACGTGAGAGGATCAGGACCTGAGGGGATCAGGACGTGTGGGGATCAGGACGTGAGGGGGTCGGGACGTGAGGGGGTCAGGATGTGAGAGGGTCAGGACTTGAGGGGGTCAGGACATGAGGGGATCAGGACGTGAGGGCGTCAGGAGTTGAGGGGATCAGGACGTGAGGGGTTCAGGACGTGAGGGGGTCAGGACATAAGGGGGTCAGGACGTGAGGGGGTCAGAACGTGAGGGGGTCAGGACGTGAGGGGGTCTGGACGTGAGGGGGTCAGGACGTAAGGGGGTCAGGACGTGAGGGAGTCAGAACGTGAGGGGGTCAGGACGTGAGGGTATCAGGACGTGAGGGGATCAGGACGTGCGAGGGTCAGGACGTGAGGGGTTCAGGACGTGAGGGGGTCAGGACGTGAGGGGGTCAGGACGTGAGAGGGTCAGGGTGTGAGACGGTCAGGACGTGAGGAGGATCAGGACGTGAGGGGATCAGGACGTGAGGGGGTCAGGACCTGAGGGGGTCTGGGCATGAGGGGGTCAGGACGTGAGGGGATCAGGACGTGAGGGGATCAAGACGTGAGGGGATCAGGACGTGAGGGGGTCAGGACGTGAGGGGGTCAGGATGTGAGGGGATAAGGACGTGAGGGGTCAGGACGTGAGGGGGTCAGGCCGTGAGGGAATCAGGACGTGAGGGGATCAGGACGTGATGGGGTCAGGACGTGAGGGGGTCAGGACGTGATGGGGTCAGGACGTGAGGGGGCAGGACGTGAGGGGGTCAGGATGGAGGGGTCAGGACGTGAGGGGGTCAGGACGTGAGGGGGTCAGGACGTGAGGGGATCAGGACGTGATGGGATCAGGACGTGAGGGGGTCAGGACGTGAGTGGGTCAGGCGTGAGGGGTCAGGACGTGAGGGGTCAGGATGTGAGAGGGTCAGGATGTGAGTGGGTCAGGACGTGAGCGGTCAGGATGTGAGAGGGTCAGGACGTGAGGGGGTCAGGACCTGAGTGGGTCAGGACGTGAGGGGTCAGGATGTGAGAGGGTCAGGACGTGAGGGGGTCAGGACGTGAGGGGGTCAGGACGTGAGGGGATCAGGACGTGAGGGGGCCAGGACGTGAGGGGGTCAGGACGTGAGGGGATCAGGACGTGAGGGGGTCAGGACGTGAGGGGGTCAGGACGTGAGGGGATCAGGACGTGAGGGTGTCAGGAGGTGCGGGGGTCAGGAGGTGAGTGTTTCAGGACGAGAGGGGATCAGGACGTGAGGGGACCAGGATGTGAGGGCGTCAGGATTGAGGGGGTCAGGACGTGAGAGGGTCAGGACGTGAGGGGGTCACGACTTGAGAGGGTCAGGACGTGAGGGGGTCAGGACGTGATGGGGTCAGGACGTGAGGGGATCAGGACGTGAGGGGGTCAGGACGTGAGGGTGTGAGGGAGTGAGGGGGTCAGGATGTGAGGGGGTCAGGACCTAAGGGGGTCAGGACGTGAGGGGGTCAGAACGTGAGGGGGTCAGGACGTGAGGGGATCAGGACGTGAGGGGGTCAGGACGTGAGGTGTCAGGATGTGAGAGGGTCAGTACCTGAGAGGGTCAGGACGTGAGAGGGTCAGGACGTGAGGGGGTCAGGACGTGAGGGGGTCAGAACGTGAGGGGGTCAGGAGGTGCGGGGGTCAGGACGTGAGGGGATCAGGACGTGAGAGGGTCAGTACGTTAGAGGGTCAGTACGTGAGTGTGGTCAGGACGTGAGGGGATCAGGACGTGAAGGGTTGAGGACGTGAGAGGTTCAGTACGTGAGGGGGTCAGGACGTGAGGGGTCAGGACGTGAGAGGGTCAGTACGTGAGTGGGGTCAGGACGTGAGGGGATCAGGACGTGAAGGGGTCAGGACGTGAGAGGGTCAGTACGTGAGGGGGTCAGGACGTGAGGGGATCAGGACGTGAGAGGGTCAGTACGCTAGAGGGTCAGTACGTGAGTGGGGTCAGGACGTGAGGGGATCAGGACATGAAGGGGTGAGGACGTGAGAGGGTCAGTACGTGAGGGGGTCAGGACGTGAATGGGTCAGGACGTGAGAGGGTCTGTACGTGAGGGGTTCAGGACATGAAGGGGTCAGGACGTGAGAGGGTCAGTACGTGAGTGGGGTCAGGACGTGAGGGGATCAGGACGTGAAGGGGTCAGGACGTGAGAGGGTCAGTACGTGAGGGGGTCAGGATGTGAGGTGGTCAGGACGTGAGGGGGTCAGGACGTGAGGGGGTCAGGTCGTCAAGGGGTCAGGACGTGAGAGGGTCAGTACGTGAGGGGGTCAGGATGTGACAGGGTCAGGATGTGAGAGGGTCAGGATGTGAGAGGATGAGGACATGAGGGGGTCAGGATGTGAGAGGGTCAGTACGTGAGGGGGTCAGGACGTGAGAGGGTCAGTACGTGACGGGGTCAGGACGTGAGGGGGTCAGGACGAGAGGGGATCAGGACATGAGAGGGTCAGGACGTGAGGGTGTCAGGACGAGAGGGGATCAGGACGTGAGAGTGTCAGGACGTGAGGGGATCAGGACGTGAGGGGGTCAGGACGTGAGGGGGTCAGGACGTGAGGGGATCAGGACGAGAGGGGGCCAGGACGTGAGGGGGTCAGGACGTGAGGGGATCAAGACGTGAGGGGGTCAGGACGTGAGGGGGTCAGGACCTGAGGGGATCAGGACGTGAGGGTGTCAGGACGTGAGGGGACCAGGATGTGAGGGGGTCAGGACGTGAGGGGGTCAGGACGTGAGAGGGTCAGGACGTGAGGGGGTCAGGACTTGAGGGGGTCAGGAGGTGCGGGGTTCAGGACGTGACGGGATCAGGACGTGAGGGGGTCAGGATGTGAGGGGGTCAGTACGTGAGAGGCTCAGTACGTGAGTGGGGTCAGGACATGAGGGGATCAGGACGTGAAGGTGTCAGGACGTGAGAGGGTCAGTACGTGAGGGGGTCAGGACGTGAATGGGTCAGGACGTGAGAGGGGTCAGGACGTGAGGGGATCAGGACGTGAAGGGGTCAGGACGTGAGAGGGTCAGTACGTGAGGGGGTCAGGATGTGACAGGGTCAGGATGTGAGAGGGTCAGGA
Organism: Scyliorhinus torazame; assembly: GCF_047496885.1. Taxonomy (NCBI): domain Eukaryota; kingdom Metazoa; phylum Chordata; class Chondrichthyes; order Carcharhiniformes; family Scyliorhinidae; genus Scyliorhinus; species Scyliorhinus torazame. The sequence continues at coordinate 93,726,217 of NC_092726.1, read as the reverse complement.
TGTGAGAGGATGAGGACGTGAGTGGGTCAGGACGTGAGAGGGTCAGGAAGAGAGGGGGCCAGGACGTGAGAGGTTCAGGACGTGAGGGGGTCAGGACGTGAGGGTATCAGGATGTGAGGGGGCCAGGACGTGAGGGGGTCAGGACGTGAGGGGGTCAGGATGTGAGAGAGTCAGTACGTGAGGGGGTCAGGATGTGAGAGTGTCAGGACGTGATGGGGTCAGGACCTGAGGGGATCATGACGTGAGGGGGTCAGGATGTGAGGGGATCAGGACGTGAGGGTGTCAGGACGTGAGGGGGTCAGGACGTGAGGGGATCAGGACGTGAGGGGGCCAGGACGTGAGGGGGTCAGGACGTGAGGGGATCAGGACGTGAGGGGGTCAGGACGTGAGGGGGTCAGGACCTGAGGGGATCAGGACGTGAGGGTGTCAGGACGTGAGGGGACCAGGATGTGAGGGGGTCAGGACGTGAGGGGGTCAGGACGTGAGAGGGTCAGGACGTGAGGGGGTCAGGACTTGAGGGGGTCAGGAGGTGCGGGGGTCAGGACGTGACGGGATCAGGACGTGAGGGGGTCAGGATGTGAGGGGGTCAGTACGTGAGAGGCTCAGTACGTGAGTGGGGTCAGGACGTGAGGGGATCAGGACGTGAAGGGGTCAGGACGTGAGAGGATCAGTACGTGAGGGGGTCAGGACGTGAATGGGTCAGGACGTGAGAGGTTCAGTACGTGAGGGGATCAGGATGTGAAGGGGTCAGGACGTGAAGGGGTAAGGATGTGAGAGGGTCAGTACGTGAGGGGGTCAGGATGTGAGGTGGTCAGGACGTGAGGGGGTCAGGACGTGAGAGGGTCAGGACGTGATGGGATCAGGACGTGAGAGGGTCAGGACGTGAGGTGGTCAGGACGTGAGGGGGTCAGGACGTGAAGGGGTCAGGACGTGAGAGGATCAGGACGTGAGGGGGTCAGGACGTGAGGGGGTCAGGACGTGAGGGGATCAGGACGTGATGGGGTCAGGACATGAGGGGGTCAGGGCGTGAGGGGGTCAGGACGTGAGGTGTCAGGATGAGAGAGGGTCAGTACCTGAGAGGGTCAGGACGTGAGAGGGTCAGGACGTGAGGGGGTCAGGACGTGAGGGGGTCAGGACGTGAGGGGGTCAGGAGGTGCGGGGGTCAGGACGTGAGGGGGTCAGGACGTGAGAGGTTCAGGACGTGAGGGGGTCAGGACGTGAGGGTATCAGGATGTGAGGGGGCCAGGACGTGAGGGGATCAGGACATGAGAGGGTCAGGACGTGAGGGGGGCAGGACGTGAGGGGGCCAGGACGTGAGGGGGTCAGGACGTGAGGGGATCAGGACGTGAGGGGGTCAGGACGTGAGGGGGTCAGGACGTGAGGGGATCAGGACGTGAGGGGACCAGGATGTGAGGGGGTCAGGACGTGAGGGGGTCAGGACGTGAGAGGGTCAGGACGTGAGGGGGTCAGGACTTGAGAGGGTCAGGACGTGATGGGGTCAGGACGTGATGGGGTCAGGACGTGAGGGGATCAGGACGTGAGGGGGTCAGGACGTGAGGGGGTCAGGGAGTGAGGGGTTCAGGACGTGAGGGGGTCAGGACCTAAGGGGGTCAGGACGTGAAGGGGTCAGAACGTGAGGGGGTCAGGACGTGAGGGGATCAGAACGTGATGGGGTCAGGACATGAGGGGGTCAGGACGTGAGGGGGTCAGGACGTGAGAGGGTCAGGAGGTGAGGGGGTCAGGACGTGAGGGGGTCAGGAGGTGAGGGGGTCAGGACGTGAGGGGGTCAGGACGTGAGGGGGTCAGGAGGTGCGGGGGTCAGGACGTGACGGGATCAGGACGTGAGAGGGTCAGTACGTGAGTGGGGTCAGGACGTGAGGGGATCAGGACGTGAAGGGGTCAGTACGTGAGAGGGTCAGTACGTGAGTGGGGTCAGGACGTGAGGGGATCAGGACATGAAGGGGTCAGGACGTGAGAGGGTCAGTACGTGAGGGGGTCAGGATGTGAGGTGGTCAGGACGTGAGGGGGTCAGGACGTGAGAGGGTCAGGACGTGAGGTGGTCAGGACGTGAGGGGATCAGGACGTGAGAGGGTCAGGACGTGAGGGTATCAGGATGTGAGGGGGCTAGGACGTGAGGGGATCAGGACATGAGAGGGTCAGGACGTGAGGGGGTCAGGACGTGAGAGGGTCAGGACGTGAGGTGGTCAGGACGTGAGAGGTTCAGGACGTGAGGGGGTCAGGACGTGAGGGTATCAGGATGTGAGGGGGCCAGGACGTGAGGGGATCAGGACATGAGAGGGTCAGGACGTGAGGGTGTCAGGACGAGAGGGGATCAGGACGTGAGAGTGTCAGGACGTGATGGGGTCAGGACCTGAGGGGATCATGACGTGAGGGGGTCAGGATGTGAGGGGATCAGGACGTGAGGGTGTCAGGACGTGAGGGGGTCAGGACGTGAGGGGATCAGGACGTGAGGGGGCCAGGACGTGAGGGGGTCAGGACGTGAGGGGATCAGGACGTGAGGGGGTCAGGACGTGAGGGGGTCAGGACGTGAGGGTGTCAGGACGTGAGGGGACCAGGATGTGAGGGGGTCAGGACGTGAGGGGGTCAGGACGTGAGAGGGTCAGGACGTGAGGGGGTCAGGACTTGAGGGGGTCAGGAGGTGCGGGGGTCAGGACGTGACGGGATCAGGACGTGAGGGGGTCAGGATGTGAGGGGGTCAGTACGTGAGAGGCTCAGTACGTGAGTGGGGTAAGGACGTGAGGGGATCAGGACGTGAAGGGGTCAGGACGTGAGAGGATCAGTACGTGAGGGGGTCAGGACGTGAATGGGTCAGGACGTGAGAGGGTCAGTACGTGAGGGGATCAGGATGTGAAGGGGTCAGGACGTGAAGGGGTAAGGACGTGAGAGGGTCAGTACGTGAGGGGGTCAGGATGTGAGGTGGTCAGGACGTGATGGGGTCAGGACGTGAGAGGGTCAGGATGTGATGGGATCAGGACGTGAGAGGGTCAGGACGTGAGGTGGTCAGGACGTGAGGGGGTCAGGACGTGAAGGGGTCAGGACGTGAGAGGATCAGGACGTGAGGGGGTCAGGACGTGAGGGGGTCAGGACGTGAGGGGATCAGGACGTGATGGGGTCAGGACATGAGGGGGTCAGGACGTGAGGGGGTCAGGACGTGAGGTGTCAGGATGAGAGAGGGTCAGTACCTGAGAGGGTCAGGACGTGAGAGGGTCAGGACGTGAGGGGGTCAGGATGTGAGGGGGTCAGGACGTGAGGGGGTCAGGAGGTGCGGGGGTCAGGACGTGAGGGGGTCAGGACGTGAGAGGTTCAGGACGTGAGGGGGTCAGGACGTGGGGGTATCAGGATGTGAGGGGGCCAGGACGTGAGGGGATCAGGACATGAGAGGGTCAGGACGTGAGGGGGTCAGGACGTGAGGGGGTCAGGATGTGAGAGAGTCAGTACGTGAGGGGGTCAGGACGTGAGAGGGTCAGTGCGTGAGGGGGTCAGGACGTGAGGGGGTCAGGACGAGAGGGGATCAGGACATGAGAGGGTCAGGACGTCAGGGTGTCAGGACGAGAGGGGATCAGGACGTGATGGGGTCAGGACCTGAGGGGATCAGGACGTGAGGGGGTCAGGACGTGAGGGGATCAGGACGTGAGGGGGTCAGGACATGAGAGGGTCAGGACGTGAGGGGGTCAGGACATGAGGGGATCAGGACGTGAGGGGGCCAGGACGTGAGGGGGTCAGGACGTGAGGGGATCAGGACGTGAGGGGGTCAGGACGTGAGGGGGTCAGGACGTGAGGGGATCAGGACGTGAGGGGACCAGGATGTGAGGGGGTCAGGACGTGAGGGGGTCAGGACGTGAGAGGGTCAGGACGTGAGGGGGTCAGGACTTGAGAGGGTCAGGACGTGAGAGTGTCAGGACGTGATGGGGTCAGGACGTGAGGGGATCAGGACGTGAGGGGGTCAGGACGTGAGGGGGTCAGCGAGTGAGGGGTTCAGGACGTGAGGGGGTCAGGACCTAAGGGGGTCAGGACGTGAAGGGGTCAGAACGTGAGGGGGTCAGGACGTGAGGGGATCAGAACGTGATGGGGTCAGGACATGAGGGGGTCAGGACGTGAGGGGGTCAGGACGTGAGGGGGTCAGGACGTGAGAGGGTCAGGAGGTGAGGGGGTCAGGACGTGAGGGGGTCAGGAGGTGAGGGGGTCAGGACGTGAGGGGGTCAGGACGTGAGGGGGTCAGGAGGTGCGGGGGTCAGGACGTGACGGGATCAGGACGTGAGAGGGTCAGTACGTGAGTGGGGTCAGGACGTGAGGGGATCAGGACGTGAAGGGGTCAGGACGTGAGAGGGTCAGTACGTGAGTGGGGTCAGGACGTGAGGGGATCACGACATGAAGGGGTCAGGACGTGAGAGGGTCAGTACGTGAGGGGGTCAGGATGTGAGGTGGTCAGGACGTGAGGGGGTCAGGACGTGAGAGGGTCAGGACGTGAGGTGGTCAGGATGTGAGGGGATCAGGACGTGAGAGGGTCAGGACGTGAGGTGGTCAGGACGTGAAGGGGTCAGGACGTGAGAGGATCAGTACGTGAGGGGGTCAGGATGTGAGGGGATCAGGACGTGAGAGGGTCAGGACGTGAGGGGGTCAGGACGTGAGGGGGTCAGGACGTGAAGGGGTCAGGACGTGAGAGGGTCAGTACGTGAGGGGGTCAGGATGTGACAGGGTCAGGATGTGAGAGGGTCTGGATGTGAGAGGATGAGGACGTGAGTGGGTCAGGACGTGAGAGGGTCAGGACGTGAGGGGGCCAGGACGTGAGAGGTTCAGGACGTGAGGGGGTCAGGACGTGAGGATATCAGGATGTGAGGGGGCCAGGACCTGAGGGGATCAGGACGTGAGGGGGTCAGGATGTGAGGGGATCAGGACGTGCGGGGGTCAGGACGTGAGGGGGTCAGGACGTAAGGGGGTCAGGACGTGAGGGGGTCAGAACGTGTGGGGGTCAGGACGTGAGGGGGTCAGGACGTGAGAGGGTCAGGATGTGAGGGGATCAGGACTTGAGGGGATCAGGACCTGCGAGGGTCAGGACGTGAGGGGGTCAGGACGTGAGTGGGTCAGGACGTGAGGGGGTCATGACGTGAGAGGGTCAGGACGTGAGGGGGTCAGGATGTGAGACGGTCAGGACGTGAGGGGATCAGGACGTGAGGGGATCAGGACGTGAGGGGGTCAGGATGTGAGGGGATCAGGACGTGAGGGGGCAGGACGTGAGGGGTCAGGACGTGAGGGGGTCTGGGCGTGAGGGGGTCAGGACGTGAGGGGATCAGGAACTGAGGGGATCAGGACGTGAGGGGTCAGGATGTGAGAGGGTCAGGACGTGAGAGGGTCAGGACGTGCGCGGGTCAAGACGTGAGGGGGTCAGGACCTAAGGGGGTCAGGACGTGAGGGGGTCAGAACGTGAGGGGGTCAGGACGTGAGGGGATCAGGACGTGATGGGGTCAGGACATGAGGTGGTCAGGACTTGAGGGGGTCAGGACGTGAGGGGATCAGGACGTGAGGTGTCAGGATGTGAGAGGGTCAGTACCTGAGAGGGTCAGGACATGAGAGGGTCAGGACGTGAGGGGGTCAGGGCGTGAGGGGGTCAGGACGTGAGGGGGTCAGGAGGTGCGGGGGTCAGGACGTGAGGGGATCAGGACGTGAGAGGGTCAGTACGTGAGAGGGTCAGTACGTGAGTGGGGTCAGGACGTGAGGGGATCAGGACGTGAAGGTGTCAGGACGTGAGAGGGTCAGGAGGTGAGAGGGTCAGTACGTGAGGGGATCAGGACGTGAATGGGTCAGGACGTGAGAGGGTCAGGACGTGTGGGGATCAGGACGTGAGGGGGTCAGGACGTGAGGGGGTCAGGACGTGAGAGGATCAGGACCTGAGGGGATCAGGACGTGTGGGGATCAGGACGTGAGGGGGTCGGGACGTGAGGGGGTCAGGATGTGAGAGGGTCAGGACTTGAGGGGGTCAGGACATGAGGGGATCAGGATGTGAGGGCGTCAGGAGTTGAGGGGATTAGGACGTGAGGGGTTCAGGACGTGAGGGGGTCAGGACATAAGGGGGTCAGGACGTGAGGGGGTCAGAACGTGAGGGGGTCAGGACGTGAGGGGGTCTGGACGTGAGGGGGTCAGGACGTAACGGGGTCAGGACGTGAGGGAGTCAGAACGTGAGGGGGTCAGTACGTGAGGGTATCAGGACGTGAGGGGATCAGGACGTGCGAGGGTCAGGACGTGAGGGGTTCAGGACGTGAGGGGGTCAGGACGTGAGGGGGTCAGGACGTGAGAGGGTCAGGGTGTGAGACGGTCAGGACGTGAGGAGGATCAGGACGTGAGGGGATCAGGACGTGAGGGGGTCAGGACCTGAGGGGGTCTGGGCATGAGGGGGTCAGGACGTGAGGGGATCAGGAAGTGAGGGAATCAGGACGTGAGGGGATCAAGACGTGAGGGGATCAGGACGTGAGGGGGTCAGGACGTGAGGGGGTCAGGATGTGAGGGGATAAGGACGTGAGGGGTCAGGACGTGAGGGGGTCAGGCCGTGAGGGAATCAGGACGTGAGGGGATCAGGACGTGATGGGGTCAGGACGTGAGGGGGTCAGGACGTGATGGGGTCAGGACGTGAGGGGGCAGGACGTGAGGGGGTCAGGATGAAGGGGTCAGGACGTGAGGGGGTCAGGACGTGAGGGGGTCAGGACGTGAGGGGATCAGGACGTGATGGGATCAGGACGTGAGGGGGTCAGGACGTGAGTGGGTCAGGCGTGAGGGGTCAGGACGTGAGGGGTCAGGATGTGAGAGGGTCAGGATGTGAGTGGGTCAGGACGTGAGCGGTCAGGATGTGAGAGGGTCAGGACGTGAGGGGGTCAGGACGTGAGGGGGTCAGGACGTGAGCGGTCAGGATGTGAGAGGGTCAGGACGTGAGGGGGTCAGGACCTGAGTGGGTCAGGACGTGAGGGGTCAGGACGTGAGGGGGTCAGGATGTGAGAGGGTCAGGATGTGAGTGGGTCAGGACGTGAGCGGTCAGGATGTGAGAGGGTCAGGACGTGAGGGGGTCAGGACCTGAGTGGGTCAGGACGTGAGGGGTCAGGATGTGAGAGGGTCAGGACGTGAGGGGGTCAGGACGTGAGGGGGTCAGGACGTGAGGGGATCAGGACGTGAGGGGGCCAGGACGTGAGGGGGTCAGGACGTGAGGGGATCAGGACGTGAGGGGGTCAGGACGTGAGGGGGTCAGGACGTGAGGGGATCAGGACGTGAGGGTGTCAGGAGGTGCGGGGGTCAGGAGGTGAGTGTTTCAGGACGAGAGGGGATCAGGACGTGAGGGGATCAGGACGTGAGGGGGTCACGACTTGAGAGGGTCAGGACGTGAGGGGGTCAGGACGTGATGGGGTCAGGACGTGAGGGGATCAGGACGTGAGGGGGTCAGGACGTGAGGGTGTGAGGGAGTGAGGGGGTCAGGATGTGAGGGGGTCAGGACCTAAGGGGGTCAGGACGTGAGGGGGTCAGAACGTGAGGGGGTCAGGACGTGAGGGGATCAGGACGTGAAGGGGTCAGGACATGAGGGGGTCAGGACGTGAGGGGGTCAGGACGTGAGGTGTCAGGATGTGAGAGGGTCAGTACCTGAGAGGGTCAGGACGTGAGAGGGTCAGGACGTGAGGGGGTCAGGACGTGAGGGGGTCAGAACGTGAGGGGGTCAGGAGGTGCGGGGGTCAGGACGTGAGGGGATCAGGACGTGAGAGGGTCAGTACGTTAGAGGGTCAGTACGTGAGTGGGGTCAGGACGTGAGGGGATCAGGACGTGAAGGGTTGAGGACGTGAGAGGTTCAGTACGTGAGGGGGTCAGGACGTGAGGGGTCAGGACGTGAGAGGGTCAGTACGTGAGGGGGTCAGGACGTGAGGGGATCAGGACGTGAGAGGGTCAGTACGTTAGAGGGTCAGTACGTGAGTGGGGTCAGGACGTGAGGGGATCAGGACATGAAGGGGTGAGGACGTGAGAGGGTCAGTACGTGAGGGGGTCAGGACGTGAATGGGTCAGGACGTGAGAGGGTCTGTACGTGAGGGGTTCAGGACATGAAGGGGTCAGGACGTGAGAGGGTCAGTACGTGAGTGGGGTCAGGACGTGAGGGGATCAGGACGTGAAGGGGTCAGGACGTGAGAGGGTCAGTACGTGAGGGGGTCAGGATGTGAGGTGGTCAGGACGTGAGGGGGTCAGGACGTGAGGGGGTCAGGTCGTCAAGGGGTCAGGACGTGAGAGGGTCAGTACGTGTGGGGGTCAGGATGTGACAGGGTCAGGATGTGAGAGGGTCAAGATGTGAGAGGATGAGGACATGAGGGGGTCAGGATGTGAGAGGGTCAGTACGTGAGGGGGTCAGGACGTGAGAGGGTCAGTACGTGACGGGGTCAGGACGTGAGGGGGTCAGGACGAGTGGGGATCAGGACATGAAAGGGTCAGGACGTGAGGGTGTCAGGACGAGAGGGGATCAGGACGTGAGGGGGTCAGGACGTGAGGGGGTCAGGACGTGAGGGGATCAGGACGTGAGGGGGCCAGGACGTGAGGGGGTCAGGACGTGAGAGTGTCAGGACGTGAGGGGATCAGGACGTGAGGGGGTCAGGACGTGAGGGTGTCAGGACGAGAGGGGATCAGGACGTGAGAGTGTCAGGACGTGAGGGGATCAGGACGTGAGGGGGTCAGGACGTGAGGGGGTCAGGACGTGAGGGGATCAGGACGTGAGGGGGCCAGGACGTGAGGGGGTCAGGACGTGAGGGGATCAAGACGTGAGGGGGTCAGGACGTGAGGGGGTCAGGACCTGAGGGGATCAGGACGTGAGGGTGTCAGGACGTGAGGGGACCAGGATGTGAGGGGGTCAGGACGTGAGGGGGTCAGGACGTGAGAGGGTCAGGACGTGATTGGGTCAGGACTTGAGGGGGTCAGGAGGTGCGGGGTTCAGGACGTGACGGGATCAGGACGTGAGGGGGTCAGGATGTGAGGGGGTCAGTACGTGAGAGGCTCAGTACGTGAGTGGGGTCAGGACATGAGGGGATCAGGACGTGAAGGTGTCAGGACGTGAGAGGGTCAGTACGTGAGGGGGTCAGGACGTGAATGGGTCAGGACGTAAGTGGGGTCAGGACGTGAGGGGATCAGGACGTGAAGGGGTCAGGACGTGAGAGGGTCAGTACGTGAGGGGGTCAGGATGTGACAGGGTCAGGATGTGAGAGGGTCAGGATGTGAGAGGATGAGGACGTGAGTGGGTCAGAACGTGAGAGGGTCAGGACGTGAGGGGGTCAGGACGTGAGGGTATCAGGATGTGAGGGGGTCAGGATGTGAGAGGGTCAAGATGTGAGAGGATGAGGACATGAGGGGGTCAGGATGTGAGAGGGTCAGTACGTGAGGGGGTCAGGACGTGAGAGGGTCAGTACGTGACGGGGTCAGGACGTGAGGGGGTCAGGACGAGTGGGGATCAGGACATGAAAGGGTCAGGACGTGAGGGTGTCAGGACGAGAGGGGATCAGGACGTGAGGGGGTCAGGACGTGAGGGGGTCAGGACGTGAGGGGATCAGGACGTGAGGGGGCCAGGACGTGAGGGGGTCAGGACGTGAGAGTGTCAGGACGTGAGGGGATCAGGACGTGAGGGGGTCAGGACGTGAGGGTGTCAGGACGAGAGGGGATCAGGACGTGAGAGTGTCAGGACGTGAGGGGATCAGGACGTGAGGGGGTCAGGACGTGAGGGGGTCAGGACGTGAGGGGATCAGGACGTGAGGGGGCCAGGACGTGAGGGGGTCAGGACGTGAGGGGATCAAGACGTGAGGGGGTCAGGACGTGAGGGGGTCAGGACCTGAGGGGATCAGGACGTGAGGGTGTCAGGACGTGAGGGGACCAGGATGTGAGGGGGTCAGGACGTGAGGGGGTCAGGACGTGAGAGGGTCAGGACGTGATTGGGTCAGGACTTGAGGGGGTCAGGAGGTGCGGGGTTCAGGACGTGACGGGATCAGGACGTGAGGGGGTCAGGATGTGAGGGGGTCAGTACGTGAGAGGCTCAGTACGTGAGTGGGGTCAGGACATGAGGGGATCAGGACGTGAAGGTGTCAGGACGTGAGAGGGTCAGTACGTGAGGGGGTCAGGACGTGAATGGGTCAGGACGTAAGTGGGGTCAGGACGTGAGGGGATCAGGACGTGAAGGGGTCAGGACGTGAGAGGGTCAGTACGTGAGGGGGTCAGGATGTGACAGGGTCAGGATGTGAGAGGGTCAGGATGTGAGAGGATGAGGACGTGAGTGGGTCAGAACGTGAGAGGGTCAGGAAGAGAGGGGGCCAGGACGTGAGAGGTTCAGGACGTGAGGGGGTCAGGACGTGAGGGTATCAGGATGTGAGGGGGCCAGGACGTGAGGGGGTCAGGACGTGAGGGGGTCAGGATGTGAGAGAGTCAGTACGTGAGGGGGTCAGGATGTGAGAGAGTCAGTACGTGAGGGGGTCAGGACGTGAGGGGGTCAGGACGTGAGGGGGTCAGGACGTGAGGGTGTCAGGACGAGAGGGGATCAGGACGTGAGAGTGTCAGGACGTGATGGGGTCAGGACCTGAGGGGATCATGACGTGAGGGGGTCAGGATGTGAGGGGATCAGGACGTGAGGGTGTCAGGACGTGAGGGGGTCAGGACGTGAGGGGATCAGGACGTGAGGGGGCCAGGACGTGAGGGGGTCAGGACGTGAGGGGATCAGGACGTGAGGGGGTCAGGACGTGAGGGGGTCAGGACCTGAGGGGATCAGGACGTGAGGGTGTCAGGACGTGAGGGGACCAGGATGTGAGGGGGTCAGGACGTGAGGGGGTCAGGACGTGAGAGGGTCAGGACGTGAGGGGGTCAGGACTTGAGGGGGTCAGGAGGTGCGGGGGTCAGGACGTGACGGGATCAGGACGTGAGGGGGTCAGGATGTGAGGGGGTCAGTACGTGAGAGGCTCAGTACGTGAGTGGGGTCAGGACGTGAGGGGATCAGGACGTGAAGGGGTCAGGACGTGAGAGGATCAGTACGTGAGGGGGTCAGGACGTGAATGGGTCAGGACGTGAGAGGGTCAGTACGTGAGGGGATCAGGATGTGAAGGGGTCAGGACGTGAAGGGGTAAGGACGTGAGAGGGTCAGTACGTGAGGGGGTCAGGATGTGAGGTGGTCAGGACGTGAGGGGGTCAGGACGTGAGAGGGTCAGGACGTGATGGGATCAGGACGTGAGAGGGTCAGGACGTGAGGTGGTCAGGACGTGAGGGGGTCAGGACGTGAAGGGGTCAGGACGTGAGAGGATCAGGACGTGAGGGGGTCAGGACGTGAGGGGGTCAGGACGTGAGGGGATCAGGACGTGATGGGGTCAGGACATGAGGGGGTCAGGACGTGAGGGGGTCAGGACGTGAGGTGTCAGGATGAGAGAGGGTCAGTACCTGAGAGGGTCAGGACGTGAGAGGGTCAGGACGTGAGAGGGTCAGGACGTGAGGGGGTCAGGACGTGAGGGGGTCAGGACGTGAGGGGGTCAGGAGGTGCGGGGGTCAGGACGTGAGGGGGTCAGGACGTGAGAGGTTCAGGACGTGAGGGGGTCAGGACGTGAGGGTATCAGGATGTGAGGGGGCCAGGACGTGAGGGGATCAGGACATGAGAGGGTCAGGACGTGAGGGGGTCAGGACGTGAGGGGGCCAGGACGTGAGGGGGTCAGGACGTGAGGGGATCAGGACGTGAGGGGGTCAGGACGTGAGGGGGTCAGGACGTGAGGGGATCAGGACGTGAGGGGACCAGGATGTGAGGGGGTCAGGACGTGAGGGGGTCAGGACGTGAGAGGGTCAGGACGTGAGGGGGTCAGGACTTGAGAGGGTCAGGACGTGATGGGGTCAGGACGTGATGGGGTCAGGACGTGAGGGGATCAGGACGTGAGGGGGTCAGGACGTGAGGGGGTCAGGGAGTGAGGGGTTCAGGACGTGAGGGGGTCAGGACCTAAGGGGGTCAGGACGTGAAGGGGTCAGAACGTGAGGGGGTCAGGACGTGAGGGGATCAGAACGTGATGGGGTCAGGACATGAGGGGGTCAGGACGTGAGGGGGTCAGGACGTGAGAGGGTCAGGAGGTGAGGGGGTCAGGACGTGAGGGGGTCAGGAGGTGAGGGGGTCAGGACGTGAGGGGGTCAGGACGTGAGGGGGTCAGGAGGTGCGGGGGTCAGGACGTGACGGGATCAGGACGTGAGAGGGTCAGTACGTGAGTGGGGTCAGGACGTGAGGGGATCAGGACGTGAAGGGGTCAGGACGTGAGAGGGTCAGTACGTGAGTGGGGTCAGGACGTGAGGGGATCAGGACATGAAGGGGTCAGGACGTGAGAGGGTCAGTACGTGAGGGGGTCAGGATGTGAGGTGGTCAGGACGTGAGGGGGTCAGGACGTGAGAGGGTCAGGACGTGAGGTGGTCAGGACGTGAGGGGATCAGGACGTGAGAGGGTCAGGACGTGAGGGTATCAGGATGTGAGGGGGCCAGGACGTGAGGGGATCAGGACATGAGAGGGTCAGGACGTGAGGGGGTCAGGACGTGAGAGGGTCAGGACGTGAGGTGGTCAGGACGTGAGAGGTTCAGGACGTGAGGGGGTCAGGACGTGAGGGTATCAGGATGTGAGGGGGCCAGGACGTGAGGGGATCAGGACATGAGAGGGTCAGGACGTGAGGGGGTCAGGACGTGAGGGGGTCAGGATGTGAGAGAGTCAGTACGTGAGGGGGTCAGGACGTGAGAGGGTCAGTACGTGACGGGGTCAGGACGTGAGGGGGTCAGGACGAGAGGGGATCAGGACATGAGAGGGTCAGGACGTGAGGGTGTCAGGACGAGAGGGGATCAGGACGTGAGAGTGTCAGGACGTGATGGGGTCAGGACCTGAGGGGATCATGACGTGAGGGGGTCAGGATGTGAGGGGATCAGGACGTGAGGGTGTCAGGACGTGAGGGGGTCAGGACGTGAGGGGATCAGGACGTGAGGGGGCCAGGACGTGAGGGGGTCAGGACGTGAGGGGATCAGGACGTGAGGGGGTCAGGACGTGAGGGGGTCAGGACCTGAGGGGATCAGGACGTGAGGGTGTCAGGACGTGAGGGGACCAGGATGTGAGGGGGTCAGGACGTGAGGGGGTCAGGACGTGAGAGGGTCAGGACGTGAGGGGGTCAGGACTTGAGGGGGTCAGGAGGTGCGGGGGTCAGGACGTGACGGGATCAGGACGTGAGGGGGTCAGGATGTGAGGGGGTCAGTACGTGAGAGGCTCAGTACGTGAGTGGGGTCAGGACGTGAGGGGATCAGGACGTGAAGGGGTCAGGACGTGAGAGGGTCAGTACGTGAGGGGGTCAGGATGTGAGGTGGTCAGGACGTGATGGGGTCACGACGTGAGAGGGTCAGGATGTGATGGGATCAGGACGTGAGAGGGTCAGGACGTGAGGTGGTCAGGACGTGAGGGGGTCAGGACGTGAAGGGGCCAGGACGTGAGAGGATCAGGACGTGAGGGGGTCAGGACGTGAGGGGGTCAGGACGTGAGGGGATCAGGACGTGATGGGGTCAGGACATGAGGGGGTCAGGACGTGAGGGGGTCAGGACGTGAGGTGTCAGGATGAGAGAGGGTCAGTACCTGAGAGGGTCAGGACGTGAGAGGGTCAGGACGTGAGGGGGTCAGGATGTGAGGGGGTCAGGACGTGAGGGGGTCAGGAGGTGCGGGGGTCAGGACGTGAGGGGGTCAGGACGTGAGAGGTTCAGGACGTGAGGGGGTCAGGACGTGAGGGTATCAGGATGTGAGGGGGCCAGGACGTGAGGGGATCAGGACATGAGAGGGTCAGGACGTGAGGGGGTCAGGACGTGAGGGGGTCAGGATGTGAGAGAGTCAGTACGTGAGGGGGTCAGGACGTGAGAGGGTCAGTACGTGAGGGGGTCAGGACGTGAGGGGGTCAGGACGAGAGGGGATCAGGACATGAGAGGGTCAGGACGTCAGGGTGTCAGGACGAGAGGGGATCAGGACATGATGGGGTCAGGACCTGAGGGGATCAGGACGTGAGGGGGTCAGGACGTGAGGGGATCAGGACGTGAGGGGGTCAGGACGTGAGAGGGTCAGGACGTGAGGGGGTCAGGACGTGAGGGGATCAGGACGTGAGGGGGCCAGGACGTGAGGGGGTCAGGACGTGAGGGGATCAGGACGTGAGGGGGTCAGGACGTGAGGGGGTCAGGACGTGAGGGGATCAGGACGTGAGGGGACCAGGATGTGAGGGGGTCAGGACGTGAGGGGGTCAGGACGTGAGAGGGTCAGGACGTGAGGGGGTCAGGACTTGAGAGGGTCAGGACGTGAGAGTGTCAGGACGTGATGGGGTCAGGACGTGAGGGGATCAGGACGTGAGGGGGTCAGGACGTGAGGGGGTCAGGGAGTGAGGGGTTCAGGACGTGAGGGGGTCAGGACCTAAGGGGGTCAGGACGTGAAGGGGTCAGAACGTGAGGGGGTCAGGACGTGAGGGGATCAGAACGTGATGGGGTCAGGACATGAGGGGGTCAGGACGTGAGGGGGTCAGGACGTGAGAGGGTCAGGAGGTGAGGGGGTCAGGACGTGAGGGGGTCAGGAGGTGAGGGGGTCAGGACGTGAGGGGGTCAGGACGTGAGGGGGTCAGGAGGTGCGGGGGTCAGGACGTGACGGGATCAGGACGTGAGAGGGTCAGTACGTGAGTGGGGTCAGGACGTGAGGGGATCAGGACGTGAAGGGGTCAGGACGTGAGAGGGTCAGTACGTGAGTGGGGTCAGGACGTGAGGGGATCAGGACATGAAGGGGTCAGGACGTGAGAGGGTCAGTACGTGAGGGGGTCAGGATGTGAGGTGGTCAGGACGTGAGGGGGTCAGGACGTGAGAGGGTCAGGACGTGAGGTGGTCAGGATGTGAGGGGATCAGGACGTGAGAGGGTCAGGACGTGAGGTGGTCAGGACGTGAAGGGGTCAGGACGTGAGAGGATCAGTACGTGAGGGGGTCAGGATGTGAGGGGATCAGGACGTGAGAGGGTCAGGACGTGAGGGGGTCAGGACGTGAGGGGGTCAGGACGTGAAGGGGTCAGGACGTGAGAGGGTCAGTACGTGAGGGGGTCAGGATGTGACAGGGTCAGGATGTGAGAGGGTCAGGATGTGAGAGGATGAGGACGTGAGTGGGTCAGGACGTGAGAGGGTCAGGACGTGAGGGGGCCAGGACGTGAGAGGTTCAGGACGTGAGGGGGTCAGGACGTGAGGATATCAGGATGTGAGGGGGCCAGGACGTGAGGGGAACAGGAGATGAGAGGGACAGGACGTGAGGGGGTCAGGACGTGAGGGGGTCAGGATGTGAGAGAGTCAGTACGTGAGGGGGTCAGGACGTGAGAGGGTCAGGACGTGAGAGGGTCAGTACGTGAGTGGGTCAGGACGAGAGGGGATCAGGACATGAGAGGGTCAGGACGTGAGGGTGTCAGGACGAGAGGGGATCTGGACGTGAGGGGTCAGGACGTGAGGGGATCAGGACGTGAATGGGTCAGGACGTGAGAGGGTCAGGACGTGAGGGGCTCAGGGCGTGAGGGGATCAGGACGTGAAGGTGTCAGGACGTGAGAGGGTCAGGACGTGAGAGGGTCAGTACGTGAGGGGGTCACGACGTGAATGGGTCAGGACGTGAGAGGGTCAGTACGTGAGGGGATCAGGACGTGAAGGGGTCAGGACGTGAGAGGGTCAGTACGTGAGGGGGTCAGGATGTGGGGTGGTCAGGACGTGAGGGGGTCAGGAGGTGAGAGGGTCAGGACGTGAGGGGATCAGGACGTGAGAGGGTCAGGACGTGAGGTGGTCAGGACTTGAGGGGGTCAGGACGTGAGGGGATCAGGACGTGAGGGGATCAGGATGTGAGGGAGTCAGGACGTGAGAGGGTCAGTACGTGAGGGGGTCCGGATGTGACAGGGTCAGGATGTGAGAGGGTCAGGATGTGAGAGGATGAGGACGTGAGTGGGTCAGGACGTGAGGGGGTCAGGACGTGAGGGTATCAGAACGTGAGGGGATCAGGACGTGAGGGGATCAGGATGTGAGGGGGTCCGGATGTGAGATAGTCAGTACGTGAGGAGGTCAGGACGTGAGAGGGTCAGTACGTGAGGGGGTCAGGACGAGAGGGGATCAGGACATGAGAGGGTCAGTACGTGAGGGGGTCAGGACGTGAGGGGGTCAGGACGTGAGGGGGTCAGGACGTGATGGGGTCAGGACCTGAGGGGATCAGGACCTGAGGGGGTCAGGATGTGAGGGGATCAGGACGTGAGGGGGTCAGGGATTGAGGGGTTCAGGACGTGAGGGGGTCAGGACGTAAGGGGATCAGGACGTGAGGGGGTCAGAACGTGAGGGTGTCAGAACGTGAGGGGGTCAGGACGTGAGGGGGGCAGGATGTGAGGGGATCAGGACGTGAGGGGATCAGGACGTGAGGGGATCAGGACATGAGGGGGTCAGGATGTGAGGGGATCAGGACGTGAGGTGGTCATGACGTGAGAGGGTCAGGACGTAAGGGGGTCAGGACGTGAGGGGGTCAGAACGTGAGGGGATCAGGATGTGAGGGGGTCATGACGTGAGAGGGTCAGGACGTAAGGGGGTCAGGACGTGAGGGGGACAGAACGTGTGGGGGTCATGACGTGAGAGGGTCAGGACGTGAGGGGGTCAGGACGTGAGGGGGTCATGACGTGAGAGGGTCAGGACGTGAGGGGGTCAGGATGTGAGACGGTCAGGACATGAGGGGGTCAGGACGTGAGGGTGTCAGGACGTGAGGGGGTCAGGATGTGAGGGGATCAGGACGTGCAGGGGTCAGGACGTGAGGGGGTCAGGACGTAAGGGGGTCAGGACGTGAGGGGGTCAGGACGTGTGGGGGTCAGGACGTGAGGGGGTCAGGATGTGAGGGGATCAGGACGTGCGAGGGTCAGGACGTGAGGGGGTCAGGACGTGAGAGGGTCAGGACGTTAGGGGGTCAGGACGTGAGAGGGTCAGTACGTGAGGGGGTCAGGATGTGACAGGGTCAGGACGTGAGGGGGTCAGGACGTGAGCGGGTCAGGACGTGAGAGGGTCAGTACGTGAGGGGGTCAGGATTTGAGGGGATCAGGACGTGAGGGGGTCAGGACGTGAAGGGGTCAGGACGTGAGAGGGTCAGTACGTGAGGGGGTCAGGATGTGACAGGGTCAGGACGTGAGGGGGTCAGGACGTGAGGGGGTCAGGACGTGAGAGGGTCAGTACGTGAGGGGGTCAGGATGTGACAGGGTCAGGACGTGAGGGGGTCAGGACGTGAGGGGGTCAGGACGTGAGGGTGTCAGGACGAGAGGGGATCAGGACGTGAGAGTGTCAGGACGTGATGGGGTCAGGACGTGAGGGGGTCTGGATGTAAGGGGGTCAGGATGTGAGGGGATCAGGACGTGCGGGGGTCAGGACGTGAGGGGGTCAGGACGAGAGGGGATCTGGACGTGAGGGGTCAGGACGTGAGGGTGTCAGGACGAGAGGGGATCTGGACGTGAGGGGGTCAGGACGTGAGGGGGTCAGGACGTGAGGGGGTCAGAACGTGAGGGGGTCAGTACGTGAGGGGGTCAGGATGTGACAGGGTCAGGACGTGTGGGGGTCAGGACGTGAGGGGGTCAGGACGTGAGAGGTTCAGTACGTGAGGGGGTCAGGATGTGAGGGGATCAGGACGTGAGAGGGTCAGGACGTGAGGGGGTCATGACGTGAAGGGGTCAGGACGTGAGAGGGTCAGTACGTGAGGGGGTCAGGATGTGACAGGGTCAGGCCGTGAGGGGGACAGGACGTGAGGGGGTCATGACGTGAGAGGGTCAGTACGTGAGGGGGTCAGGATGTGACAGGGTCAGGACGTGAGGGGGTCAGGACGTGAGGGGGTCAGGACGTGAGGGGGTCAGGACGAGAGGGGATCAGGACATGAGAGGGTCAGGACGTGAGGGTGTCAGGACGAGAGGGGATCAGGACGTGAGAGTGTCAGGACGTGATGGGGTCAGGACCTGAGGGGATCAGGACGTGAGGGGGTCAGGATGTGAGGGGATCAGGACGTGCGGGGGTCAGGACGTGAGGGGGTCAGGACGTAAGGGGGTCAGGACGTGAGGGGGTCAGAACGTGTGGGGGTCAGGACGTGAGGGGGTCAGGACGTGAGAGGGTCAGGATGTGAGGGGATCAGGACGTGAGGGGATCAGGACGTGAGGGGATCAGGACCTGCGAGGGTCAGGACGTGAGGGGGTCAGGACGTGAGTGGGTCAGGACGTGAGGGGGTCATGACGTGAGAGGGTCAGGACGTGAGGGGGTCAGGATGTGAGACGGTCAGGACGTGAGGGGATCAGGACGTGAGGGGATCAGGACGTGAGGGGGTCAGGATGTGAGGGGATCAGGACGTGAGGGGGCAGGACGTGAGGGGTCAGGACGTGAGGGGGTCTGGGCGTGAGGGGGTCAGGACGTGAGGGGATCAGGAACTGAGGGGATCAGGACGTGAGGGGTCAGGATGTGAGAGGGTCAGGACGTGAGGGGGTCAGGACGTGAGTGGGTCAGGACGTGAGGGGTCAGGATGTGAGAGGGTCAGGACGTGCGCGGGTCAAGACGTGAGGGGGTCAGGACCTAAGGGGGTCAGGAGGTGAGGGGGTCAGAACGTGAGGGGGTCAGGACGTGAGGGGATCAGGACGTGATGAGGTCAGGACATGAGGTGGTCAGGACTTGAGGGGGTCAGGACGTGAGGGGATCAGGACGTGAGGTGTCAGGATGTGAGAGGGTCAGTACCTGAGAGGGTCAGGACATGAGAGGGTCAGGACGTGAGGGGGTCAGGGCGTGAGGGGGTCAGGACGTGAGGGGGTCAGGAGGTGCGGGGGTCAGGACGTGAGGGGATCAGGACGTGAGAGGGTCAGTACGTGAGAGGGTCAGTACGTGAGTGGGGTCAGGACGTGAGGGGATCAGGACGTGAAGGTGTCAGGACGTGAGAGGGTCAGGAGGTGAGAGGGTCAGTACGTGAGGGGATCAGGACGTGAATGGGTCAGGACGTGAGAGGGTCAGGACGTGAGGGGCTCAGGGCGTGAGGGGATCAGGACGTCAAGGTGTCAGGACGTGAGAGGGTCAGGACGTGAGAGGGTCAGTACGTGAGGGGGTCACGACGTGAATGGGTCAGGACGTGAGAGGGTCAGTACGTGAGGGGATCAGGACGTGAAGGGGTCAGGACGTGAGAGGGTCAGTACGTGAGGGGGTCAGGATGTGGGGTGGTCAGGACGTGAGGGGGTCAGGAGGTGAGAGGGTCAGGACGTGATGGGATCAGGACGTGAGAGGGTCAGGACGTGAGGTGGTCAGGACTTGAGGGGGTCAGGACGTGAGGGGTTCAGGACGTGAAGGGGTCAGGACGTGAGGGGATCAGGACGTGAGGGGATCAGGATGTGAGGGAGTCAGGACGTGAGAGGGTCAGTACGTGAGGGGGTCCGGATGTGACAGGGTCAGGATGTGAGAGGGTCAGGATGTGAGAGGATGAGGACGTGAGTGGGTCAGGACGTGAGGGGGTCAGGACGTGAGGGTATCAGAACGTGAGGGGATCAGGACGTGAGGGGATCAGGATGTGAGGGGGTCCGGATGTGAGAGAGTCAGTACGTGAGGGGGTCAGGACGTGAGAGGGTCAGTACGTGAGGGGGTCAGGACGAGAGGGGATCAGGACATGAGAGGGTCAGTACGTGAGGGGGTCAGGACGTGAGGGGGTCAGGACGTGAGGGGGTCAGGACGTGATGGGGTCAGGACCTGAGGGGATCAGGACCTGAGGGGGTCAGGATGTGAGGGGATCAGGACGTGAGGGGGTCAGGGATTGAGGGGTTCAGGACGTGAGGGGGTCAGGACGTAAGGGGATCAGGACGTGAGGGGGTCAGAACGTGAGGGTGTCAGAACGTGAGGGGGTCAGGACGTGAGGGGGGCAGGATGTGAGGGGATCAGGACGTGAGGGGATCAGGACGTGAGGGGATCAGGACATGAGGGGGTCAGGATGTGAGGGGATCAGGACGTGAGGTGGTCATGACGTGAGAGGGTCAGGACGTAAGGGGGTCAGGACGTGAGGGGGTCAGAACGTGAGGGGATCAGGATGTGAGGGGGTCATGACGTGAGAGGGTCAGGACGCAAGGGGGTCAGGACGTGAGGGGGTCAGAACGTGTGGGGGTCATGACGTGAGAGGGTCAGGACGTGAGGGGGTCAGGACGTGAGGGGGTCATGACGTGAGAGGGTCAGGACGTGAGGGGGTCAGGATGTGAGACGGTCAGGACATGAGGGGGTCAGGACGTGAGGGTGTCAGGACGTGAGGGGGTCAGGATGTGAGGGGATCAGGACGTGCAGGGGTCAGGACGTGAGGGGGTCAGGACGTAAGGGGGTCAGGACGTGAGGGGGTCAGGACGTGTGGGGGTCAGGACGTGAGGGGGTCAGGATGTGAGGGGATCAGGACGTGCGAGGGTCAGGACGTGAGGGGGTCAGGACGTGAGAGGGTCAGGACGTTAGGGGGTCAGGACGTGAGAGGGTCAGTACGTGAGGGGGTCAGGATGTGACAGGGTCAGGACGTGAGGGGGTCAGGACGTGAGCGGGTCAGGACGTGAGAGGGTCAGTACGTGAGGGGGTCAGGATTTGAGGGGATCAGGACGTGAGGGGGTCAGGACGTGAAGGGGTCAGGACGTGAGAGGGTCAGTACGTGAGGGGGTCAGGATGTGACAGGGTCAGGACGTGAGGGGGTCAGGACGTGAGGGGGTCAGGACGTGAGAGGGTCAGTACGTGAGGGGGTCAGGATGTGACAGGGTCAGGACGTGAGGGGGTCAGGACGTGAGGGTGTCAGGACGAGAGGGGATCAGGACGTGAGAGTGTCAGGACGTGATGGGGTCAGGACGTGAGGGGGTCTGGATGTAAGGGGGTCAGGATGTGAGGGGATCAGGACGTGCGGGGGTCAGGACGTGAGGGGGTCAGGACGTGAGGGGGTCAGGACGTAAGGGGGTCAGGACGTGAGGGGGTCAGAACGTGTGGGGGTCAGGACGTGAGGGGGTCAGGATGTGAGGGGGTCAGGATGTGAGGGGATCTGGACGTGCGGGAGTCAGGACGTGAGGGGGTCAGGACGTAAGGGGGTCAGGATGTGAGGGGGTCAGGACGTGAGGGGGTCAGGACGTGAGGGGGTCAGAACGTGTGGGGGTCAGGACGTGAGGGGGTCAGGATGTGAGGGGATCAGGACGTGAGGGGATCAGGACGTGAGGGGATCAGGACGTGCGAGGGTCAGGACGTGAGGGGGTCAGGACGTGAGGGGGTCAGGACGTGAGGGGGTCATGACGTGAGAGGGTCAGGACGTGAGGGGGTCAGGATGTGAGACGGTCAGGACGTGAGGGGATCAGGACGTGAGGGGATCAGGACGTGCAGGGGTCAGGATGTGAGGGGGTCAGGACGTGAGGGGGTCAGGACGTGAGGGGTCAGGACGTGAGGGGGTCTGGGCTTGAGGGGGTCAGGACGTGAGGGGATCAGGAACTGAGGGGATCAGGACGTGAGGGGTCAGGATGTGAGAGGGTCAGTACCTGAGAGGGTCAGGACGTGAGAGGGTCATGACGTGAGGGGGCCAGGACGTGAGGGGGTCAGGACGTGAGGGGGTCAGGAGGTGCGGGGGTCAGGACGTGAGGGGATCAGGACGTGAGAGGGTCAGTACGTGAGAGGGTCAGTACGTGAGTGGGGTCAGGACGTGAGGGGATCAGGACGTGAAGGTGTCAGGACGTGAGAGGGTCAGTACGTGAGGGGGTCAGGATGTGGGGTGGTCAGGACGTGAGGGGGTCAGGAGGTGAGAGGGTCAGGACGTGAGGGGATCAGGACGTGAGAGGGTCAGGACGTGAGGTGGTCAGGACTTGAGGGGGTCAGGACGTGAAGGGGTCAGGACGTGAGAAGATCAGGACGTGATAGGGTCGGGACGTGAGGGGATCAGGACGTGAGGGGATCAGGACGTGAGAGGGTCAGGACGTGAGGGGATCAGGACGTGAGGGGGTCAGGATGTGAGAGGGTCAGGACGTGAGGGGGTCAGGATGTGAGGGGGTCAGGATGTGAGAGAGTCAGTACGTGAGGGGGTCAGGACGTGAGAGGGTCAGTACGTGAGGGGGTCAGGACGAGAGGGGATCAGGACATGAGAGGGTCATTACGTGAGGGGGTCAGGACGTGAGGGGGTCAGGACGTGAGGGGGTCAGGACGTGATGGGGTCAGGACCTGAGGGGATCAGGACCTGAGGGGGTCAGGACGTGAGGGGGTCAGGGATTGAGGGGTTCAGGACGTGAGGGGGTCAGGACGTAAGGGGATCAGGACGTGAGGGGGTGAGAACGTGAGGGTGTCAGAACGTGAGGGGGTCAGGACGTGAGGGGGTCAGGACGTGAGGGGGTCAGGATGTGAGGGGATCAGGACGTGAGGGGATCAGGACGTGAGGGGATCAGGACGTGAGGGGGTCAGGATGTGAGGGGATCAGGACGTGCGGGGGTCAGGACGTGAGGGGGTCAGGACGTGAGGGGGTCATGACGTGAGAGGGTCAGGACGTAAGGGGGTCAGGACGTGAGGGGGTCAGAACGTGTGGGGGTCATGACGTGAGAGGGTCAGGACGTGAGGGGGTCAGGATGTGAGGGGGTCAGGACGTGAGGGGATCAGGACGTGAGAGGGTCAGGACGTGAGGGGGTCAGGATGTGAGACGGTCAGGACGTGAGGGGATCAGGATGTGAGGGGATCAGGACGTGAGGGGATCAGGACGTGAGGGGATCAGGACGTGAGGGGGTCAGGATGTGAGGGGGTCAGGACGTGAGGGGGTCAGGACGTGAGGGGTCAGGACGTGAGGGGGTCTGGGCGTGAGGGGGTCAGGACGTGAGGGGATCAGGAACTGAGGGGATCAGGACGTGAGGGGTCAGGATGTGAGAGGGTCAGGACGTGAGGGGGTCAGGACGTGAGTGGGTCAGGACGTGAGGGGTCAGGATGTGAGAGGGTCAGGACGTGAGCGGGTCAGGACGTGAGGGGGTCAGGACCTAAGGGGGTCAGGACGTGAGGGGGTCAGAACGTGAGAGGGTCAGGACGTGAGGGGATCAGGACGTGATGGGGTCAGGACATGAGGGGGTCAGGACGTGAGGGGGTCAGGACGTGAGGTGTCAGGATGTGAGAGGGTCAGTACCTGAGAGGGTCAGGACGTGAGAGGGTCAGGACGTGAGGGGTTCAGGACGTGAGGGGGTCAGGACGTGAGGGGGTCAGGAGGTGCGGGGGTCAGGACGTGAGGGGATCAGGACGTGAGAGGGTCAGTACGTGAGAGGGTCAGTACGTGAGTGGGGTCAGGACGTGAGGGGATCAGGACGTGAAGGTGTCAGGACGTGAGAGGGTCAGTACTTGAGGGGATCAGGACGTGAATGGGTCAGGACGTGAGAGGGTCAGTACGTGAGGGGATCAGGACGTGAAGGGGTCAGGACGTGAGAGGGTCAGTACGTGAGGGGGTCAGGATGTGGGGTGGTCAGGACGTGAGGGGGTCAGGAGGTGAGAGGGTCAGGACGTGAGGGGATCAGGACGTGAGAGGGTCAGGACGTGAGGTGGTCAGGACTTGAGGGGGTCAGGACGTGAGGGGTTCAGGACGTGAAGGGGTCAGGACGTGAGAGGATCAGGACGTGAGAGGGTCGGGACGTGAGGGGATCAGGACGTGAGGGGATCAGGATGTGAGGGAGTCAGGACGTGAGAGGGTCAGTACGTGAGGGGGTCAGGATGTGACAGGGTCAGGTTGTGAGAGGGTCAGGATGTGAGAGGATGAGGACGTGAGTGGGTCAGGACGTGAGGGGGTCAGGACGTGAGGGTATCAGAACGTGAGGGGATCAGGACGTGAGGGGATCAGGACGTGAGGGGGTCAGGATGTGAGAGGGTCAGGACGTGAGGGGGTCAGGACGTGAGGGTATCAGAACGTGAGGGGATCAGGACGTGAGGGGATCAGGACGTGAGGGGGTCAGGATGTGAGAGGGTCAGGACGTGAGGGGGTCAGGATGTGAGGGGGTCCGGATGTGAGAGAGTCAGTACGTGAGGGGGTCAGGACGTGAGAGGGTCAGTACGTGAGGGGGTCAGGACGAGAGGGGATCAGGACATGAGAGGGTCAGTACGTGAGGGCGTCAGGACGTGAGGGGGTCAGGACGTGAGGGGGTCAGGACGTGATGGGGTCAGGACCTGAGGGGATCAGGACCTGAGGGGGTCAGGATGTGAGGGGATCAGGACGTGAGGGGGTCAGGGATTGAGGGGTTCAGGACGTGAGGGGGTCAGGACGTAAGAGGATCACGACGTGAGGGGGTCAGAACGTGAGGGTGTCAGAACGTGAGGGGGTCAGGACGTGAGAGGGTCAGGACGTGAGGGGATCAGGACGTGAGAGGGTCAGAACGTGAGGGGGTCAGGACGAGGGGGTCAGGATGTGAGGGGATCAGGACGTGAGGGGATCAGGACGTGAGGGGATCAGGACGTGAGGGGGTCAGGATGTGAGGGGATCAGGACGTGAGGTGGTCATGACGTGAGAGGGTCAGGACGTAAGGGGGTCAGGACGTGAGAGGGTCAGGACGTGAGGGGGTCAGGACGTGAGGGGGTCATGACGTGAGAGGGTCAGGGCGTGAGGGGGTCAGGACGTGAGGGTGTCAGGACGTGAGGGGGTCAGGATGTGAGGGGATCAGGACGTGCGGGGGTCAGGACGTGAGGGGGTCAGGACGTAAGGGGGTCAGGACGTGAGGGGGTCAGAACGTGTGGGGGTCAGGACGTGAGGGGGTCAGGATGTGAGGGGATCAGGACGTGCGAGGGTCAGGACGTGAGGGGGTCAGGACGTGAGGGGGTCAGGACGTGAGGGAATCAGGACGTGAGAGGGTCAGGACGTGAGGGGGTCAGGACGTGAGAGGGTCAGTACGTGAGGGGGTCAGGATGTGACAGGGTCAGGACGTGAGGGGGTCAGGACGTGAGGGGGTCAGGACGTGAGAGGGTCAGTACGTGAGGGGGTCAGGATGTGAGGGGATCAGGACGTGAGGGGGTCAGGACGTGAAGGGGGTCAGGACGTGAGAGGGTCAGTACGTGAGGGGGTCAGGATGTGACAGGGTCAGGACGTGAGGGGGACAGGACGTGAGGGGGTCAGGACGTGAGGGGGTCAGGACGAGAGGGGATCAGGACATGAGAGGGTCAGGACGTGAGGGTGTCAGGACGAGAGGGGATCAGGACGTGAGAGTGTCAGGACGTGATGGGGTCAGGACGTGAGGGGGTCAGGACGTAAGGGGGTCAGGATGTGAGGGGATCAGGACGTGCGGGGGTCAGGACGTGAGGGGGTCAGGACGTGAGAGGGTCAGGACGTGAGGGGGTCAGGGATTGAGGGGTTCAGGACGTGAGGGGGTCAGGACGTAAGGGGATCAGGACGTGAGGGGGTGAGAACGTGAGGGTGTCAGAACGTGAGGGGGTCAGGACGTGAGGGGGTCAGGACGTGAGGGGGTCAGGATGTGAGGGGATCAGGACGTGAGGGGATCAGGACGTGAGGGGATCAGGACGTGAGGGGGTCAGGATGTGAGGGGATCAGGACGTGCGGGGGTCATGACGTGAGAGGGTCAGGACGTAAGGGGGTCAGGACGTGAGGGGGTCAGAACGTGTGGGGGTCATGACGTGAGAGGGTCAGGACGTGAGGGGGTCAGGATGTGAGGGGGTCAGGACGTGAGGGGATCAGGACGTGAGAGGGTCAGGACGTGAGGGGGTCAGGATGTGAGACGGTCAGGACGTGAGGGGATCAGGATGTGAGGGGATCAGGACGTGAGGGGATCAGGACGTGAGGGGATCAGGACGTGAGGGGGTCAGGATGTGAGGGGGTCAGGACGTGAGGGGGTCAGGACGTGAGGGGTCAGGACGTGAGGGGGTCTGGGCGTGAGGGGGTCAGGACGTGAGGGGATCAGGAACTGAGGGGATCAGGACGTGAGGGGTCAGGATGTGAGAGGGTCAGGACGTGAGGGGGTCAGGACGTGAGTGGGTCAGGACGTGAGGGGTCAGGATGTGAGAGGGTCAGGACGTGAGCGGGTCAGGACGTGAGGGGGTCAGGACCTAAGGGGGTCAGGACGTGAGGGGGTCAGAACGTGAGAGGGTCAGGACGTGAGGGGATCAGGACGTGATGGGGTCAGGACATGAGGGGGTCAGGACGTGAGGGGGTCAGGACGTGAGGTGTCAGGATGTGAGAGGGTCAGTACCTGAGAGGGTCAGGACGTGAGAGGGTCAGGACGTGAGGGGTTCAGGACGTGAGGGGGTCAGGACGTGAGGGGGTCAGGAGGTGCGGGGGTCAGGACGTGAGGGGATCAGGACGTGAGAGGGTCAGTACGTGAGAGGGTCAGTACGTGAGTGGGGTCAGGACGTGAGGGGATCAGGACGTGAAGGTGTCAGGACGTGAGAGGGTCAGTACTTGAGGGGATCAGGACGTGAATGGGTCAGGACGTGAGAGGGTCAGTACGTGAGGGGATCAGGACGTGAAGGGGTCAGGACGTGAGAGGGTCAGTACGTGAGGGGGTCAGGATGTGGGGTGGTCAGGACGTGAGGGGGTCAGGAGGTGAGAGGGTCAGGACGTGAGGGGATCAGGACGTGAGAGGGTCAGGACGTGAGGTGGTCAGGACTTGAGGGGGTCAGGACGTGAGGGGTTCAGGACGTGAAGGGGTCAGGACGTGAGAGGATCAGGACGTGAGAGGGTCGGGACGTGAGGGGATCAGGACGTGAGGGGATCAGGATGTGAGGGAGTCAGGACGTGAGAGGGTCAGTACGTGAGGGGGTCAGGATGTGACAGGGTCAGGTTGTGAGAGGGTCAGGATGTGAGAGGATGAGGACGTGAGTGGGTCAGGACGTGAGGGGGTCAGGACGTGAGGGTATCAGAACGTGAGGGGATCAGGACGTGAGGGGATCAGGACGTGAGGGGGTCAGGATGTGAGAGGGTCAGGACGTGAGGGGGTCAGGACGTGAGGGTATCAGAACGTGAGGGGATCAGGACGTGAGGGGATCAGGACGTGAGGGGGTCAGGATGTGAGAGGGTCAGGACGTGAGGGGGTCAGGATGTGAGGGGGTCCGGATGTGAGAGAGTCAGTACGTGAGGGGGTCAGGACGTGAGAGGGTCAGTACGTGAGGGGGTCAGGACGAGAGGGGATCAGGACATGAGAGGGTCAGTACGTGAGGGGGTCAGGACGTGAGGGGGTCAGGACGTGAGGGGGTCAGGACGTGATGGGGTCAGGACCTGAGGGGATCAGGACCTGAGGGGGTCAGGATGTGAGGGGATCAGGACGTGAGGGGGTCAGGGATTGAGGGGTTCAGGACGTGAGGGGGTCAGGACGTAAGAGGATCACGACGTGAGGGGGTCAGAACGTGAGGGTGTCAGAACGTGAGGGGGTCAGGACGTGAGAGGGTCAGGACGTGAGGGGATCAGGACGTGAGAGGGTCAGAACGTGAGGGGGTCAGGACGAGGGGGTCAGGATGTGAGGGGATCAGGACGTGAGGGGATCAGGACGTGAGGGGATCAGGACGTGAGGGGGTCAGGATGTGAGGGGATCAGGACGTGAGGTGGTCATGACGTGAGAGGGTCAGGACGTAAGGGGGTCAGGACGTGAGAGGGTCAGGACGTGAGGGGGTCAGGACGTGAGGGGGTCATGACGTGAGAGGGTCAGGACGTGAGGGGGTCAGGACGTGAGGGTGTCAGGACGTGAGGGGGTCAGGATGTGAGGGGATCAGGACGTGCGGGGGTCAGGACGTGAGGGGGTCAGGACGTAAGGGGATCAGGACGTGCGAGGGTCAGGACGTGAGGGGGTCAGGACGTGAGGGGGTCAGGACGTGAGGGAATCAGGACGTGAGAGGGTCAGGACGTGAGGGGGTCAGGACGTGAGAGGGTCAGTACGTGAGGGGGTCAGGATGTGACAGGGTCAGAACGTGAGGGGGTCAGGACGTGAGGGGGTCAGGACGTGAGAGGGTCAGTACGTGAGGGGGTCAGGATGTGAGGGGATCAGGACGTGAGGGGGTCAGGACGTGAAGGGGGTCAGGACGTGAGAGGGTCAGTACGTGAGGGGGTCAGGATGTGACAGGGTCAGGACGTGAGGGGGACAGGACGTGAGGGGGTCAGGACGTGAGGGGGTCAGGACGAGAGGGGATCAGGACATGAGAGGGTCAGGACGTGAGGGTGTCAGGACGAGAGGGGATCAGGACGTGAGAGTGTCAGGACGTGATGGGGTCAGGACGTGAGGGGGTCAGGACGTAAGGGGGTCAGGATGTGAGGGGATCAGGACGTGCGGGGGTCAGGACGTGAGGGGGTCAGGACGTGAGAGGGTCAGGACGTAAGGGGGTCAGGACGTGAGGGGGTCAGAACGTGAGGGGATCAGGACGTGAGGGGATCAGGACGTGAGGGGGTCAGGATGTGAGAGGGTCAGGACGTGAGGGGGTCAGGATGTGAGGGGGTCCGGATGTGAGAGAGTCAATACGTGAGGGGGTCAGGACGTGAGAGGGTCAGGAAGAGAGGGGATCAGGACATGAGAGGGTCAGTACGTGATGGGGTCAGGACGTGAGGGGGTCAGGACGTGAGGGGGTCAGGACGTGATGGGGTCAGGACCTGAGGGGATCAGGACGTGAGGGGGTCAGGATGTGAGGGGATCAGGACGTGAGGGGGTCAGGGATTGAGGGGTTCAGGACGTGAGGGGGTCAGGACTTAAGGGGATCAGGACGTGAGGGGGTCAGAACGTGAGGGTGTCAGAACGTGAGGGGGTCAGGACGTGAGGGGGTCAGGATGTGAGGGGGATCAGGACGTGAGGGGATCAGGACGTGAGGGGATCAGGACGTGAGGGGGTCAGGATGTGAGGGGATCAGGACGTGAGGTGGTCATGACGTGAGAGGGTCAGGACGTAAGGGGGTCAGGACGTGAGAGGGTCAGGACGTGAGGGGGTCAGGACGTGAGGGGGTCATGACGTGAGAGGGTCAGGACGTGAGGGGGTCAGGATGTGAGACGGTCAGGACATGAGGGGGTCAGGACGTGAGGGTGTCAGGACGTGAGGGGGTCAGGATGTGAGGGGATCAGGACGTGCGAGGGTCAGGACGTGAGGGGGTCAGGACGTGAGGGGGTCAGGACGTGAGGGAATCAGGACGTGAGAGGGTCAGGACGTGAGGGGGTCAGGACGTGAGAGGGTCAGTACGTGAGGGGGTCAGGATGTGACAGGGTCAGGACGTGAGGGGGTCAGGACGTGAGGGGGTCAGGACGTGAGAGGGTCAGTACGTGAGGGGGTCAGGATGTGAGGGGATCAGGACGTGAGGGGGTCAGGACGTGAAGGGGTCAGGACGTGAGAGGGTCAGTACGTGAGGGGGTCAGGATGTGACAGGGTCAGGACGTGAGGGGGTCAGGACGTGAGGGGGTCAGGACGTGAGAGGGTCAGTACGTGAGGGGGTCAGGATGTGACAGGGTCAGGACGTGAGGGGGACAGGACGTGAGGGGGTCAGGACGTGAGGGGGTCAGGACGAGAGGGGATCAGGACATGAGAGGGTCAGGACGTGAGGGTGTCAGGACGAGAGGGGATCAGGACGTGAGAGTGTCAGGACGTGATGGGGTCAGGACGTGAGGGGGTCAGGACGTAAGGGGGTCAGGATGTGAGGGGATCAGGACGTGCGGGGGTCAGGACGTGAGGGGGTCAGGACGTGAGAGGGTCAGGACGTAAGGGGGTCAGGACGTGAGGGGGTCAGAACGTGAGGGGATCAGGACGTGAGGGGATCAGGACGTGAGGGGGTCAGGATGTGAGAGGGTCAGGACGTGAGGGGGTCAGGATGTGAGGGGGTCCGGATGTGAGAGAGTCAATACGTGAGGGGGTCAGGACGTGAGAGGGTCAGGAAGAGAGGGGATCAGGACATGAGAGGGTCAGTACGTGATGGGGTCAGGACGTGAGGGGGTCAGGACGTGAGGGGGTCAGGACGTGATGGGGTCAGGACCTGAGGGGATCAGGACGTGAGGGGGTCAGGATGTGAGGGGATCAGGACGTGAGGGGGTCAGGGATTGAGGGGTTCAGGACGTGAGGGGGTCAGGACTTAAGGGGATCAGGACGTGAGGGGGTCAGAACGTGAGGGTGTCAGAACGTGAGGGGGTCAGGACGTGAGGGGGTCAGGATGTGAGGGGATCAGGACGTGAGGGGATCAGGACGTGAGGGGATCAGGACGTGAGGGGGTCAGGATGTGAGGGGATCAGGACGTGAGGTGGTCATGACGTGAGAGGGTCAGGATGTAAGGGGGTCAGGACGTGAGAGGGTCAGGACGTGAGGGGGTCAGGACGTGAGGGGGTCATGACGTGAGAGGGTCAGGACGTGAGGGGGTCAGGATGTGAGACGGTCAGGACATGAGGGGGTCAGGACGTGAGGGTGTCAGGACGTGAGGGGGTCAGGATGTGAGGGGATCAGGACGTGCGGGGGTCAGGACGTGAGGGGGTCAGGACGTAAGGGGGTCAGGACGTGACAGGGTCAGAACTTGTGGGGGTCAGGACGTGAGGGGGTCAGGATGTGAGGGGATCAGGACGTGCGAGGGTCAGGACGTGAGGGGGTCAGGACGTGAGGGGGTCAGGACGTGAGGGGATCAGGACGTGAGAGGGTCAGGACGTGAGGGGGTCAGGACGTGAGGGGATCAGGATGTGAGGGAGTCAGGACGTGAGAGGGTCAGTACGTGAGGGGGTCAGGATGTGACAGGGTCAGGATGTGAGAGGGTCAGGATGTGAGAGGATGAGGACGTGAGTGGGTCAGGACGTGAGGGGGTCAGGACGTGAGGGTATCAGAACGTGAGGGGATCAGGACGTGAGGGGATCAGGACGTGAGGGGGTCAGGATGTGAGAGGGTCAGGACGTGAGGGGGTCAGGACGTGAGGGTATCAGAACGTGAGGGGATCAGGACGTGAGGGGATCAGGACGTGAGGGGGTCAGGATGTGAGAGGGTCAGGACGTGAGGGGGTCAGGATGTGAGGGGGTCCAGATGTGAGAGAGTCAGTACGTGAGGGGGTCAGGCGTGAGAGGGTCAGTACGTGAGGGGGTCAGGACGAGAGGGGATCAGGACATGAGAGGGTCAGTACGTGAGGGGGTCAGGACGTGAGGGGGTCAGGACGTGAGGGGGTCAGGACGTGATGGGGTCAGGACCTGAGGGGATCAGGACCTGAGGGGGTCAGGATGTGAGGGGATCAGGACGTGAGGGGGTCAGGACGTAAGTGGATCACGACGTGAGGGGGTCAGAACGTGAGGGTGTCAGAACGTGAGGGGGTCAGGACGTGAGGGGGTCAGGATGTGAGGGGATCAGGACGTGAGGGGATCAGGACGTGAGGGGATCAGGACGTGAGGGGGTCAGGATGTGAGGGGATCAGGACGTGAGGTGGTCATGACGTGAGAGGGTCAGGACGTAAGGGGGTCAGGACGTGAGAGGGTCAGGACGTGAGGGGGTCAGGACGTGAGGGGGTCATGACGTGAGAGGGTCAGGACGTGAGGGGGTCAGGACGTGAGGGTGTCAGGACGTGAGGGGGTCAGGATGTGAGGGGATCAGGACGTGCGGGGGTCAGGACGTGAGGGGGTCAGGACGTAAGGGGGTCAGGACGTGAGGGGGTCAGAACGTGTGGGGGTCAGGACGTGAGGGGGTCAGGATGTGAGGGGATCAGGACGTGCGAGGGTCAGGACGTGAGGGGGTCAGGTCGTGAGGGGGTCAGGACGTGAGGGGATCAGGACGTGAGAGGGTCAGGACGTGAGGGGGTCAGGACGTGAGAGGGTCAGTACGTGAGGGGGTCAGGATGTGACAGGGTCAGGACGTGAGGGGGTCAGGACGTGAGGGGGTCAGGACGTGAGAGGGTCAGTACGTGAGGGGGTCAGGATGTGAGGGGATCAGGACGTGAGGGGGTCAGGACGTGAAGGGGTCAGGACGTGAGAGGGTCAGTACGTGAGGGGGTCAGGATGTGACAGGGTCAGGACTTGAGGGGGTCAGGACGTGAGGGGGTCAGGACGTGAGAGGGTCAGTACGTGAGGGGGTCAGGAGGTGACAGGGTCAGGACGTGAGGGGGACAGGACGTGAGGGGGTCAGGACGTGAGGGGGTCAGGACGAGAGGGGATCAGGACATGATAGGGTCAGGTCGTGAGGGTGTCAGGACGAGAGGGGATCAGGACGTGAGAGTGTCAGAACGTGATGGGGTCAGGACGTGAGGGGGTCAGGACGTAAGGGGGTCAGGATGTGAGGGGATCAGGACGTGCGGGGGTCAGGACATGAGGGGGTCAGGACGTGAGAGGGTCAGGACGTAAGGGGGTCAGGACGTGAGGGGGTCAGAACGTGTGGGGGTCAGGACGTGAGGGGGTCAGGATGTGAGGGGGTCAGTATGTGAGGGGATCAGGACGTGCGGGGGTCAGGACGTGAGGGGGTCAGGACGTAAGGGGGTCAGGATGTGAGGGGGTCAGGACGTGAGGGGGTCAGGACGTGAGGGGGTCAGAACGTGTGGGGGTCAGGACGTGAGGGGGTCAGGATGTGAGGGGATCAGGACGTGAGGGGATCAGGACGTGAGGGGATCAGGACCTGCGAGGGTCAGGACGTGAGGGGTTCAGGACGTGAGGGGGTCAGGACGTGAGGGGGTCATGACGTGAGAGGGTCAGGACGTGAGGGGATCAGGATGTGAGACGGTCAGGACGTGAGGGGATCAGGATGTGAGGGGATCAGGACGTGAGGGGATCAGGACTTGAGCGGATCAGGACGTGAGGGGGTCAGGATGTGAGGGGGTCAGGACGTGAGGGGGTCAGGACGTGAGGGGTCAGGACGTGAGGGTGTCTGGGCGTGAGGGGGTCAGGACGTGAGGGGATCAGGAACTGAGGGGATCAGGACGTGAGGGGTCAGGATGTGAGAGGGTCAGGACGTGAGGGGGTCAGGACGTGAGTGGGTCAGGACGTGAGGGGTCAGGATGTGAGAGGGTCAGGACGTGAGCGGGTCAGGACGTGAGGGGGTCAGGACCTAAGGGGGTCAGGACGTGAGGGGGTCAGAACGTGAGGGGGTCAGGACGTGAGGGGATCAGGACGTGATGGGGTCAGGACGTGAGGGGATCAGGAACTGAGGGGATCAGGACGTGAGGGGTCAGGATGTGAGAGGGTCAGGACGTGAGGGGGTCAGGACGTGAGTGGGTCAGGACGTGAGGGGTCAGGATGTGAGAGGGTCAGGACGTGAGCGGGTCAGGACGTGAGGGGGTCAGGACCTAAGGGGGTCAGGACGTGAGGGGGTCAGAACGTGAGGGGGTCAGGACGTGAGGGGATCAGGACGTGATGGGGTCAGGACATGAGGGGGTCAGGACGTGAGGGGGTCAGGACGTGAGGTGTCAGGATGTGAGAGGGTCAGTACCTGAGAGGGTCAGTACGTGAGAGGGTCAGGACGTGAGGGGGTCAGGACGTGAGGGGGTCAGGACGTGAGGGGGTCAGGAGGTGCGGGGGTCAGGACGTGAGGGGATCAGGACGTGAGAGGGTCAGTACGTGAGAGGGTTAGTACGTGAGTGGGGTCAGGACGTGAGGGGATCAGGACGTGAAGGTGTCAGGACGTGAGAGGGTCAGTACGTGAAGGGGTCAGGACGTGAATGGGTCAGGACGTGAGAGGGTCAGTACGTGAGGGGATCAGGACGTGAAGGGGTCAGGACGTGAGAGGGTCAGTACGTGAGGGGGTCAGGATGTGGGGTGGTCAGGACGTGAGGGGGTCAGGAGGTGAGAGGGTCAGGACGTGAGGGGATCAGGACGTGAGAGGGTCAGGACGTGAGGTGGTCAGGACTTGAGGGGGTCAGGACGTGAGGGGTTCAGGACGTGAAGGGGTCAGGACGTGAGAGGATCAGGACGTGAGAGGGTCGGGACGTGAGGGGATCAGGACGTGAGGGGATCAGGACGTGAGAGCGTCAGGACGTGAGGGGATCAGGACGTGAGGGGATCAGGATGTGAGGGAGTCAGGACGTGAGAGGGTCAGTACGTGAGGGGGTCAGGATGTGACAGGGTCAGGATGTGAGAGGGTCAGGATGTGAGAGGATGAGGACGTGAGTGGGTCAGGACGTGAGGGGGTCAGGACGTGAGGGTATCAGAACGTGAGGGGATCAGGACGTGAGGGGATCAGGACGTGAGGGGGTCAGGATGTGAGAGGGTCAGGACGTGAGGGGGTCAGGACGTGAGGGTATCAGAACGTGAGGGGATCAGGACGTGAGGGGATCAGGACGTGAGGGGGTCAGGATGTGAGAGGGTCAGGACGTGAGGGGGTCAGGATGTGAGCGGGTCCGGATGTGAGAGAGTCAGTACGTGAGGGGGTCAGGACGTGAGAGGGTCAGGAAGAGAGGGGATCAAGACATGAGAGGGTCAGTACGTGAGGGGGTCAGGGCGTGAGGGGGTCAGGACGTGAGGGGGTCAGGACGTGATGGGGTCAGGACCTGAGGGGATCAAGACCTGAGGGGGTCAGGATGTGAGGCGATCAGGACGTGAGGGGGTCAGGGATTGAGGGGTTCAGGACGTGAGGGGGTCAGGACTTAAGGGGATCAGGACGTGAGGGGGTCAGAACGTGAGGGTGTCAGAACGTGAGGGGGTCAGGACGTGAGGGGGTCAGGATGTGAGGGGATCAGGACGTGAGGGGATCAGGACGTGAGGGGATCAGGACGTGAGGGGGTCAGGATGTGAGGGGATCAGGACGTGAGGTGGTCATGACGTGAGAGGGTCAGGACGTAAGGGGGTCAGGACGTGAGAGGGTCAGGACGTGAGGGGGTCAGGACGTGAGGGGGTCATGACGTGAGAGGGTCAGGACGTGAGGGGGTCAGGATGTGAGACGGTCAGGACATGAGGGGGTCAGGACGTGAGGGTGTCAGGACGTGAGGGGGTCAGGATGTGAGGGGATCAGGACGTGCGGGGGTCAGGACGTGAGGGGGTCAGGACGTAAGGGGGTCAGGACGTGAGGGGGTCAGAACTTGTGGGGGTCAGGACGTGAGGGGGTCAGGATGTGAGGGGATCAGGACGTGCGAGGGTCAGGACGTGAGGGGGTCAGGACGTGAGGGGGTCAGGACGTGAGGGGATCAGGACGTGAGAGGGTCAGGACGTGAGGGGGTCAGGACGTGAGAGGGTCAGTACCTGAGAGGGTCAGGACGTGAGGGGGTCAGGACGTGAGGGGGTCAGGAGGTGCGGGGATCAGGACGTGAAGGTGTCAGGACGTGAGAGGGTCAGTACGTGAGGGGGTCAGGACGTGAATGGGTCAGGACGTGAGAGGGTCAGTACGTGAGGGGATCAGGACGTGAAGGGGTCAGGACGTGAGAGGGTCAGGACGTGAGGGGGTCAGGACGTGAGGGGGTCAGGAGGTGCGGGGGTCAGGACGTGAGGGGGTCAGGAGGTGCGGGGATCAGGACGTGAAGGTGTCAGGACGTGAGAGGGTCAGGACGTGAGAGGATCAGGACGTGAGGGGGTCAGGACGTGAGGGGGTCAGGACGTGAGGGGGTCAGGACGTGAATGGGTCAGGACGTGAGGGGGTCAGGAGGTGCGGGGATCAGGACGTGAAGGGGTCAGGACGTGAGAGGGTCAGTACGTGAGGGGATCAAGACGTGTGGGGATCAGGACGTGAGAGGGTCAGGACGTGAGGGGATCAGGACGTGAGGGGATCAGGACGTGAGAGGGTCGGGACGTGAGGGGATCAAGACGTGTGGGGATCAGGACGTGAGAGGGTCAGGACGTGAGAGGGTCAGGACGTGAGGGGATCAGGACGTGTGGGGATCAGGACGTGAGAGGGTCAGGACGTGAGGGGATCAGGACGTGAGGGGGTCAGGATGTGAGAGGGTCAGGACGTGAGGGGGTCAGGATGTGAGGGGGTCAGGATGTGAGAGAGTCAGTACGTGAGGGGGTCAGGAGGTGCGGGGGTCAGGACGTGAGGGGATCAGGACGTGAAAGGGTCAGTACGTGAGAGGGTCAGTACGTGAGTGGGGTCAGGACGTGAGGGGATCAGGACGTGAAGGTGTCAGGACGTGAGAGGGTCAGTACGTGAGGGGGTCAGGACGTGAATGGGTCAGGACGTGAGGGGGTCAGGAGGTGCGGGGATCAGGACGTGAAGGGGTCAGGACGTGAGAGGGTCAGTACGTGAGGGGGTCAGTACGTGAGTGGGGTCAGGACGTGAGGGGATCAGGACGTGAAGGTGTCAGGACGTGAGAGGGTCAGTACGTGAGGGGGTCAGGACGTGAATGGGTCAGGACGTGAGAGGGTCAGTACGTGAGGGGATCAGGACGTGAAGGGGTCAGGACGTGAGAGGGTCAGTACGTGAGGGGGTCAGGATGTGGGGTGGTCAGGACGTGAGGGCGTCAGGAGGTGAGAGGGTCAGGACGTGAGGGGATCAGGACGTGAGAGGGTCAGGACGTGAGGTGGTCAGGACTTGAGGGGGTCAGGACGTGAAGGGGTCAGGACGTGAGAGGATCAGGACGTGAGAGGGTCGGGACGTGAGGGGATCAAGACGTGAGGGGATCAGGACGTGAGAGGGTCAGGACGTGAGGGGATCAGGACGTGAGGGGGTCAGGATGTGAGAGGGTCAGGACGTGAGGGGGTCAGGATGTGAGGGGGTCAGGATGTGAGAGAGTCAGTACGTGAGGGGGTCAGGACGTGAGGGTCAATACGTGAGGGGGACAGGACGTGAGAGGGTCAGTACGTGAGGGGGTCAGGACGAGAGGGGATCAGGACATGAGAGGGTCAGTACGTGAGGGGGTCAGGACGTGAGGGGGTCAGGACGTGAGGGGGTCAGGACGTGAGGGGGTCAGGACGTGATGGGGTCAGGACCTGAGGGGATCAGGACCTGAGGGGGTCAGGACGTGAGGGGGTCAGGGATTGAGGGGTTCAGGACGTGAGGGGGTCAGGACGTAAGGGGATCAGGACGTGAGGGGGTCAGGACGTGATGGGGTCAGGACCTGAGGGGATCAGGACCTGAGGGGGTCAGGACGTGGGGGTCAGGGATTGAGGGGTTCAGGACGTGAGGGGGTCAGGACGTGAGGGGGTCAGGACGTGATGGGGTCAGGACCTGAGGGGATCAGGACCTGAGGGGGTCAGGACGTGAGGGGGTCAGGGATTGAGGGGTTCAGGACGTGAGGGGGTCAGGACGTAAGGGGTTCAGGACGTGAAGGGGTCAGAACGTGAGGGTGTCAGAACGTGAGGGGGTCAGGAAGTGAGGGGGTCAGGATGTGAGGGGATCAGGACGTGAGGGGATCAGGACGTGAGGGGATCAGGACGTGAGGGGGTCAGGATGTGAGGGGATCAGGACGTGCGGGGGTCAGGACGTGAGGGGGTCAGGACGTGAGGGGGCCATGACGTGAGAGGGTCAGGACGTAAGGGGGTCAGGACGTGAGGGGGTCAGAACGTGTGGGGGCCATGACGTGAGAGGGTCAGGACGTGAGGGGGTCAGGATGTGAGGGGGTCAGGACGTGAGGGGATCAGGACGTGAGAGGGTCAGGACGTGAGGGGGTCAGGATGTGAGACGGTCAGGACGTGAGGAGATCAGGACGTGAGGGGGTCAGGATGTGAGGGGATCAGGACGTCAGGGGGTCAGGACGTGCGGGGGTCAGGACGTGTGGGGGTCAGGACGTTAGGGGGTCAGGACGTGAGGGGGTCAGAACGTGTGGGGGTCAGGATGTGAGGGGTCAGGACGTGAGGGGGTCAGGACGTGAGGGGGTCATGACGTGAGAGGGTCAGGACCTGAGGGGGTCAGGATGTGAGGGGGTCAGGACGTGAGGGGGTCAGGACGTGAGGGGGTCATGACGTGAGAGGGTCAGGACCTGAGGGGGTCAGGATGTGAGACGGTCAGGACGTGAGGGGATCAGGACGTGAGGGGATCAGCACGTGAGGGGGTCAGGATGTGAGGGGGTCAGGACGTGAGGGGGTCAGGACGTGAGGGGTCAGGACGTGAGGGGGTCTGGGCGTGAGGGGGTCAGGACGTGAGGGGATCAGGAACTGAGGGGATCAGGACGTGAGGGGTCAGGATGTGAGAGGGTCAGGACGTGAGGGGGTCAGGACGTGAGTGGGTCAGGACGTGAGGGGTCAGGATGTGAGAGGGTCAGGACGTGAGCGGGTCAGGACGTGAGGGTGTCAGGACCTAAGGGGGTCAGGACATGAGGGGGTCAGAACGTGAGGGGCTCAGGACGTGAGGGGATCAGGACGTGATGGGGTCAGGACATGAGGGGGTCAGGACGTGAGGGGGTCAGGACGTGAGGTGTCAGGATGTGAGAGGGTCAGTACCTGAGAGGGTCAGGACGTGAGAGGGTCAGGACGTGAGGGGGTCAGGACGTGAGGGGGTCAGGACGTGAGGGGGTCAGGAGGTGCGGGGGTCAGGACGTGAGGGGATCAGGACGTGAGAGGGTCAGTACGTGACAGGGTCAGTACGTGAGTGGGGTCAGGACGTGAGGGGATCAGGACGTGAAGGTGTCAGGACGTGAGAGGGTCAGTACGTGAGGGGGTCAGGACGTGAATGGGTCAGGACGTGAGAGGGTCAGTACGTGAGGGGATCAGGACGTGAAGGGGTCAGGACGTGAGAGGGTCAGTACGTGAGGGGGTCAGGATGTGGGGTGGTCAGGACGTGAGGGGGTCAGGAGGTGAGAGGGTCAGGACGTGAGGGGATCAGGACGTGAGAGGGTCAGGACGTGAGGTGGTCAGGACTTGAGGGGGTCAGGACGTGAAGGGGATCAGGACGTGAGAGGGTCAGGACGTGAGGGGATCAGGACGTGAGGGGGTCAGGATGTGAGAGGGTCAGGACGTGAGGGGGTCAGGATGTGAGGGGGTCAGGATGTGAGAGAGTCAGTACGTGAGGGGGTCAGGACGTGAGAGGGTCAATACGTGAGGGGGTCAGGACGTGAGAGGGTCAGTACGTGAGGGGGTCAGGACGAGAGGGGATCAGAACATGAGAGGGTCAGTACGTGAGGGGGTCAGGACGTGAGGGGGTCAGGACGTGAGGGGGTCAGGACGTGATGGGGTCAGGACCTGAGGGGATCAGGACCTGAGGGGGTCAGGACGTGAGGGGGTCAGGGATTGAGGGGTTCAGGACGTGAGGGGGTCAGGACGTAAGGGGATCAGGACGTGAGGTGGTCAGGACGTGATGGGGTCAGGACCTGAGGGGATCAGGACCTGAGGGGGTCAGGACGTGAGGGGGTCAGGGATTGAGGGGTTCAGGACGTGAGGTGGTCATGACGTGAGAGGGTCAGGACGTAAGGGGGTCAGGACGTGAGAGGGTCAGGACGTGAGGGGGTCAGGACGTGAGGGGGTCATGACGTGAGAGGGTCAGGACGTGAGGGGGTCAGGATGTGAGACGGTCAGGACATGAGGGGGTCAGGACGTGAGGGTGTCAGGACGTGAGGGGGTCAGGATGTGAGGGGATCAGGACGTGCGGGGGTCAGGACGTGAGGGGGTCAGGACGTAAGAGGGTCAGGACGTGAGGGGGTCAGAACTTGTGGGGGTCAGGACGTGAGGGGGTCAGGATGTGAGGGGATCAGGACGTGCGAGGGTCAGGACGTGAGGGGGTCAGGACGTGAGGGGGTCAGGACGTGAGGGGATCAGGACGTGAGAGGGTCAGGACGTGAGGGGGTCAGGACGTGAGAGGGTCAGTACGTGAGGGGGTCAGGATGTGACAGGGTCAGGACGTGAGGGGGTCAGGACGTGAGGGGGTCAGGACGTGAGAGGGTCAGTACGTGAGGGGGTCAGGATGTGAGGGGATCAGGACGTGAGGGGGTCAGGACGTGAAGGGGTCAGGACGTGAGAGGGTCAGTACGTGAGGGGGTCAGGATGTGACAGGGTCAGGACGTGAGGGGGTCAGGATGTGACAGGGTCAGGACGTGAGGGGGTCAGGACGTGAGGGGGTCAGGACGTGAGGGGGTCAGGACGAGAGGGGATCAGGACATGAGAGTGTCAGGACGTGATGGGGTCAGGACGTGAGGGTGTCAGGACGAGAGGGGATCAGGACGTGAGAGTGTCAGGACGTGATGGGGTCAGGACGTGAGGGGGTCAGGACGTAAGGGGGTCAGGATGTGAGGGGATCAGGACGTGCGGGGGTCAGGACGTGAGGGGGTCAGGACGTGAGGGGATCAGGACGTAAGGGGGTCAGGACGTGAGGGGGTCAGAACGTGTGGGGGTCAGGACGTGAGGGGGGTCAGGATGTGAGGGGGTCAGGATGTGAGGGGATCAGGACGTGCGGAGGTCAGGACGTGAGGGGGTCAGGACGTAAGGGGGTCAGGATGTGAGGGGGTCAGGACGTGAGGGGGTCAGGACGTGAGGGGGTCAGAACGTGTGGGGGTCAGGACGTGAGGGGGTCAGGATGTGAGGGGATCAGGACGTGAGGGGATCAGGACGTGAGGGGATCATGACGTGCGAGAGTCAGGACGTGAGGGGGTCAGGACGTGAGGGGGTCAGGACGTGAGGGGGTCATGACGTGAGAGGGTCAGGACGTGAGGGGGTCAGGATGTGAGACGGTCAGGACGTGAGGGGATCAGGACGTGAGGGGATCAGGACGTGAGGGGGTCAGGATGTGAGGGGGTCAGGACGTGAGGGGGTCAGGACGTGAGGGGTCAGGACGTGAGGGGGTCTGGGCGTGAGGGGGTCAGGACGTGAGGGGATCAGGAACTGAGGGGATCAGGACGTGAGGGGTCAGGATGTGAGAGGGTCAGGACGTGAGGGGGTCAGGACGTGAGTGGGTCAGGACGTGAGGGGTCAGGATGTGAGAGGGTCAGGACGTGAGCGGGTCATGACGTGAGGGGGTCAGGACCTAAGGGGGTCAGGACGTGAGGGGATCAGGACGTGAGGGGATCAGGACGTGAGGGGGTCAGGATGTGAGGGGGTCAGGACGTGAGGGGGTCAGGACGTGAGGGGTCAGGACGTGAGGGGGTCTGGGCGTGAGGGGGTCAGGACGTGAGGGGATCAGGAACTGAGGGGATCAGGACGTGAGGGGTCAGGATGTGAGAGGGTCAGGACGTGAGGGGGTCAGGACGTGAGTGGGTCAGGACGTGAGGGGTCAGGATGTGAGAGGGTCAGGACGTGAGCGGGTCAGGACGTGAGGGTGTCAGGACCTAAGGGGGTCAGGACGTGAGTGGGTCAGAACGTGAGGGGCTCAGGACGTGAGAGGGTCAGGATGTGAGGGGATCAGGACGTGAGGGGATCAGGACGTGATGGGGTCAGGACATGAGGGGGTCAGGACGTGAGGGGGTCAGGACGTGAGGTGTCAGGATGTGAGAGGGTCAGTACCTGAGAGGGTCAGGACGTGAGAGGGTCAGGACGTGAGGGGGTCAGGACGTGAGGGGGTCAGGACGTGAGGGGGTCAGGAGGTGCGGGGGTCAGGACGTGAGGGGATCAGGACGTGAGCGGGTCAGTACGTGAGAGGGTCAGTACGTGAGTGGGGTCAGGACGTGAGGGGATCAGGACGTGAAGGTGTCAGGACGTGAGAGGGTCAGTACGTGAGGGGGTCAGGACGTGAATGGGTCAGGACGTGAGAGGGTCAGTACGTGAGGGGATCAGGACGTGAAGGGGTCAGGACGTGAGAGGGTCAGTACGTGAGGGGGTCAGGATGTGGGGTGGTCAGGACGTGAGGGGGTCAGGAGGTGAGAGGGTCAGGACGTGAGGGGATCAGGACGTGAGAGGGTCAGGACGTGAGGTGGTCAGGACTTGAGGGGGTCAGGACGTGAAGGGGATCAGGACGTGAGAGGGTCAGGACGTGAGGGTATCAGGACGTGAGGGGGTCAGGATGTGAGAGGGTCAGGACGTGAGGGGGTCAGGATGTGAGGGGGTCAGGATGTGAGAGAGTCAGTACGTGAGGGGGTCAGGACGTGAG
Organism: Scyliorhinus torazame; assembly: GCF_047496885.1. Classification (NCBI taxonomy): domain Eukaryota; kingdom Metazoa; phylum Chordata; class Chondrichthyes; order Carcharhiniformes; family Scyliorhinidae; genus Scyliorhinus; species Scyliorhinus torazame. Next base: position 93,684,401 of record NC_092726.1, on the reverse strand, counting down.
AGGGTCAATACGTGAGGGGGTCAGGACGTGAGAGGGTCAGTACGTGAGGGGGTCAGGACGAGAGGGGATCAGGACATGAGAGGGTCAGTACGTGAGGGGGTCAGGACGTGAGGGGGTCAGAACTTGTGGGGGTCAGGACGTGAGGGGGTCAGGATGTGAGGGGATCAGGACGTGCGAGGGTCAGGACGTGAGGGGGTCAGGACGTGGTGGGGTCAGGACGTGAGGGGATCAGGACGTGAGAGGGTCAGGACGTGAGAGGGTCAGGACGTGAGAGGGTCAGTACGTGAGGGGGTCAGGATGTGACAGGGTCAGGACGTGAGGGGGTCAGGACGTGAGGGGGTCAGGACGTGAGAGGGTCAGTACGTGAGGGGGTCAGGATGTGAGGGGATCAGGACGTGAGGGGGTCAGGACGTGAAGGGGTCAAGACGTGAGAGGGTCAGTACGTGAGGGGGTCAGGATGTGACAGGGTCAGGACGTGAGGGGGTCAGGATGTGGCAGGGTCAGGACGTGAGGGGGTCAGGACGTGAGGGGGTCAGGACGTGAGGGGGTCAGGACGAGAGGGGATCAGGACATGAGGGTGTCAGGACGAGAGGGGATCAGGACGTGAGAGTGTCAGGACGTGATGGGGTCAGGACGTGAGGGGGTCAGGACGTAAGGGGGTCAGGATGTGAGGGGATCAGGACGTGCGGGGGTCAGGACGTGAGGGGGTCAGGACGTGAGGGGATCAGGACGTAAGGGGGTCAGGACGTGAGGGGGTCAGAACGTGTGGGGGTCAGGACGTGAGGGGGTCAGGATGTGAGGGGGTCAGGACGTGCGGAGGTCAGGACGTGAGGGGGTCAGGACGTAAGGGGGTCAGGATGTGAGGGGGTCAGGACGTGAGGGGGTCAGGACGTGAGGGGGTCAGAACGTGTGGGGGTCAGGACGTGAGGGGGTCAGGATGTGAGGGGATCAGGACGTGAGGGGATCAGGACGTGAGGGGATCAGGACGTGCGAGAGTCAGGACGTGAGGGGGTCAGGACGTGAGGGGGTCAGGACGTGAGGGGGTCATGACGTGAGAGGGTCAGGACGTGAGGGGGTCAGGATGTGAGACGGTCAGGACGTGAGGGGATCAGGACGTGAGGGGATCAGGACGTGAGGGGGTCAGGATGTGAGGGGGTCAGGACGTGAGGGGGTCAGGACGTGAGGGGTCAGGATGTGAGGGGGTCTGGGCGTGAGGGGGTCAGGACGTGAGGGGATCAGGAACTGAGGGGATCAGGACGTGAGGGGTCAGGATGTGAGAGGGTCAGGACGTGAGGGGGTCAGGACGTGAGTGGGTCAGGACGTGAGGGGTCAGGATGTGAGAGGGTCAGGACGTGAGCGGGTCAGGACGTGAGGGTGTCAGGACCTAAGGGGGTCAGGACGTGAGGGGGTCAGAACGTGAGGGGCTCAGGACGAGAGGGGATCAGGACGTGATGGGGTCAGGACATGAGGGGGTCAGGACGTGAGGGGGTCAGGACGTGAGGTGTCAGGATGTGAGAGGGTCAGTACCTGAGAGGGTCAGGACGTGAGAGGGTCAGGACGTGAGGGGGTCAGGACGTGAGGGGGTCAGGACGTGATGGGGTCAGGAGGTGCGGGGGTCAGGACGTGAGGGGATCAGGACGTGAGCGGGTCAGTACGTGAGAGGGTCAGTACGTGAGTGGGGTCAGGACGTGAGGGGATCAGGACGTGAAGGTGTCAGGACGTGAGAGGGTCAGGACGTGAGGGGATCAGGACGTGCGAGAGTCAGGACGTGAGGGGGTCAGGACGTGAGGGGGTCAGGACGTGAGGGGGTCATGACGTGAGAGGGTCAGGACGTGAGGGGGTCAGGATGTGAGACGGTCAGGACGTGAGGGGATCAGGACGTGAGGGGATCAGGACGTGAGGGGGTCAGGATGTGAGGGGGTCAGGACGTGAGGGGGTCAGGACGTGAGGGGTCAGGACGTGAGGGGGTCTGGGCGTGAGGGGGTCAGGACGTGAGGGGATCAGGAACTGAGGGGATCAGGACGTGAGGGGTCAGGATGTGAGAGGGTCAGGACGTGAGGGGGTCAGGACGTGAGTGGGTCAGGACGTGAGGGGTCAGGATGTGAGAGGGTCAGGACGTGAGCGGGTCAGGACGTGAGGGGGTCAGGACCTAAGGGGGTCAGGACGTGAGGGGATCAGGACGTGAGGGGATCAGGACATGAGGGGGTCAGGATGTGAGGGGGTCAGGACGTGAGGGGGTCAGGACGTGATGGGTCAGGACGTGAGGGGGTCTGGGCGTGAGGGGGTCAGGACGTGAGGGGATCAGGAACTGAGGGGATCAGGACGTGAGGGGTCAGGATGTGAGAGGGTCAGGACGTGAGGGGGTCAGGACGTGAGTGGGTCAGGACGTGAGGGGTCAGGATGTGAGAGGGTCAGGACGTGAGCGGGTCAGGACGTGAGGGTGTCAGGACCTAAGGGGGTCAGGACGTGAGGGGGTCAGAACGTGAGGGGCTCAGGACGTGAGGGGATCAGGACGTGATGGGGTCAGGACATGAGGGGGTCAGGACGTGAGGGGATCAGGACGTGAGGTGTCAGGATGTGAGAGGGTCAGTACCTGAGAGGGTCAGGACGTGAGAGGGTCAGGACGTGAGGGGGTCAGGACGTGAGGGGGTCAGGACGTGAGGGGGTCAGGAGGTGCGGGGGTCAGGACGTGAGGGGATCAGGACGTGAGCGGGTCAGTACGTGAGAGGGTCAGTACGTGAGTGGGGTCAGGACGTGAGGGGATCAGGACGTGAAGGTGTCAGGACGTGAGAGGGTCAGTACGTGAGGGGGTCAGGACGTGAATGGGTCAGGACGTGAGAGGGTCAGTAAGTGAGGGGATCAGGACGTGAAGGGGTCAGGACGTGAGAGGGTCAGTACGTGAGGGGGTCAGGATGTGGGGTGGTCAGGACGTGAGGGGGTCAGGAGGTGAGAGGGTCAGGACGTGAGGGGATCAGGACGTGAGAGGCTCAGGACGTGAGGTGGTCAGGACTTGAGGGGGTCAGGACGTGAAGGGGATCAGGACGTGAGAGGGTCAGGACGTGAGGGGATCAGGACGTGAGGGGGTCAGGATGTGAGAGGGTCAGGACGTGAGGGGGTCAGGATGTGAGGGGGTCAGGATGTGAGAGAGTCAGTACGTGAGGGGGTCAGGACATGAGGGGGTCAGGACGTGAGGGGGTCAGGACGTGAGGTGTCAGGATGTGAGAGGGTCAGTACCTGAGAGGGTCAGGACGTGAGAGGGTCAGGACGTGAGGGGGTCAGGACGTGAGGGGGTCAGGACGTGAGGGGGTCAGGAGGTGCGGGGGTCAGGACGTGAGGGGATCAGGACGTGAGCGGGTCAGTACGTGAGAGGGTCAGTACGTGAGTGGGGTCAGGACGTGAGGGGATCAGGACGTGAAGGTGTCAGGACGTGAGAGGATCAGTACGTGAGGGGGTCAGGACGTGAATGGGTCAGGACGTGAGAGGGTCAGTACGTGAGGGGATCAGGACGTGAAGGGGTCAGGACGTGAGAGGGTCAGTACGTGAGGGGGTCAGGATGTGGGGTGGTCAGGACGTGAGGGGGTCAGGAGGTGAGAGGGTCAGGACGTGAGGGGATCAGGACGTGAGAGGGTCAGGACGTGAGGTGGTCAGGACTTGAGGGGGTCAGGACGTGAAGGGGATCAGGACGTGAGAGGGTCAGGACGTGAGGGGATCAGTACGTGAGGGGGTCAGGATGTGAGAGGGTCAGGACGTGAGGGGGTCAGGATGTGAGGGGGTCAGTACGTGAGGGGGTCAGGACGAGAGGGGATCAGGACATGAGAGGGTCAGTACGTGAGGGGGTCAGGACGTGAGGGGGTCAGAACTTGTGGGGGTCAGGACGTGAGGGGGTCAGGATGTGAGGGGATCAGGACGTGCGAGGGTCAGGACGTGAGGGGGTCAGGACGTGGTGGGGTCAGGACGTGAGGGGATCAGGACGTGAGAGGGTCAGGACGTGAGGGGGTCAGGACGTGAGAGGGTCAGTACGTGAGGGGGTCAGGATGTGACAGGGTCAGGACGTGAGGGGGTCAGGACGTGAGGGGGTCAGGACGTGAGAGGGTCAGTACGTGAGGGGGTCAGGATGTGAGGGGATCAGGACGTGAGGGGGTCAGGACGTGAAGGGGTCAGGTCGTGAGAGGGTCAGTACGTGAGGGGGTCAGGATGTGACAGGGTCAGGACGTGAGGGGGTCAGGATGTGACAGGGTCAGGACGTGAGGGGGTCAGGACGTGAGGGGGTCAGGACGTGAGGGGGTCAGGACGAGAGGGGATCAGGACATGAGGGTGTCAGGACGAGAGGGGATCAGGACGTGAGAGTGTCAGGACGTGATGGGGTCAGGACGTGAGGGGGTCAGGACGTAAGGGGGTCAGGATGTGAGGGGATCAGGACGTGCGGGGGTCAGGACGTGAGGGGGTCAGGACGTGAGGGGATCAGGACGTAAGGGGGTCAGGACGTGAGGGGGTCAGAACGTGTGGGGGTCAGGACGTGAGGGGGTCAGGACGTGAGAGGGTCAGGACGTGCGGAGGTCAGGACGTGAGGGGGTCAGGACGTAAGGGGGTCAGGATGTGAGGGGGTCAGGACGTGAGGGGGTCAGGACGTGAGGGGGTCAGAACGTGTGGGGGTCAGGACGTGAGGGGGTCAGGATGTGAGGGGATCAGGACGTGAGGGGATCAGGACGTGAGGGGATCAGGACGTGCGAGAGTCAGGACGTGAGGGGGTCAGGACGTGAGGGGGTCAGGACGTGAGGGGGTCATGACGTGAGAGGGTCAGGACGTGAGGGGGTCAGGATGTGAGACGGTCAGGACGTGAGGGGATCAGGACGTGAGGGGATCAGGACGTGAGGGGGTCAGGATGTGAGGGGGTCAGGACGTGAGGGGGTCAGGACGTGAGGGGTCAGGACGTGAGGGGGTCTGGGCGTGAGGGGGTCAGGACGTGAGGGGATCAGGAACTGAGGGGATCAGGACGTGAGGGGTCAGGATGTGAGAGGGTCAGGACGTGAGGGGGTCAGGACGTGAGTGGGTCAGGACGTGAGGGGTCAGGATGTGAGAGGGTCAGGACGTGAGCGGGTCAGGACGTGAGGGGGTCAGGACCTAAGGGGGTCAGGACGTGAGGGGATCAGGACGTGAGGGGATCAGGACGTGAGGGGGTCAGGATGTGAGGGGGTCAGGACGTGAGGGGGTCAGGACCTGATGGGTCAGGACGTGAGGGGGTCTGGGCGTGAGGGGGTCAGGACGTGAGGGGATCAGGAACTGAGGGGATCAGGACGTGAGGGGTCAGGATGTGAGAGGGTCAGGACGTGAGGGGGTCAGGACGTGAGTGGGTCAGGACGTGAGGGGTCAGGATGTGAGAGGGTCAGGACGTGAGCGGGTCAGGACGTGAGGGTGTCAGGACCTAAGGGGGTCAGGACGTGAGGGGGTCAGAACGTGAGGGGCTCAGGACGTGAGGGGATCAGGACGTGATGGGGTCAGGACATGAGGGGGTCAGGACGTGAGGGGGTCAGGACGTGAGGTGTCAGGATGTGAGAGGGTCAGTACCTGAGAGGGTCAGGACGTGAGAGGGTCAGGACGTGAGGGGGTCAGGACGTGAGGGGGTCAGGACGTGAGGGGGTCAGGAGGTGCGGGGGTCAGGACGTGAGGGGATCAGGACGTGAGCGGGTCAGTACGTGAGAGGGTCAGTACGTGAGTGGGGTCAGGACGTGAGGGGATCAGGACGTGAAGGTGTCAGGACGTGAGAGGGTCAGTACGTGAGGGGGTCAGGACGTGAATGGGTCAGGACGTGAGAGGGTCAGTAAGTGAGGGGATCAGGACGTGAAGGGGTCAGGACGTGAGAGGGTCAGTACGTGAGGGGGTCAGGATGTGGGGTGGTCAGGACGTGAGGGGGTCAGGAGGTGAGAGGGTCAGGACGTGAGAGGATCAGGACGTGAGAGGGTCAGGACGTGAGGTGGTCAGGACTTGAGGGGGTCAGGACGTGAAGGGGATCAGGACGTGAGAGGGTCAGGACGTGAGGGGATCAGGACGTGAGGGGGTCAGGATGTGAGAGGGTCAGGACGTGAGGGGGTCAGGATGTGAGGGGGTCAGGATGTGAGAGAGTCAGTACGTGAGGGGGTCAGGACGTGAGAGGGTCAATACGTGAGGGGGTCAGGACGTGAGAGGGTCAGTACGTGAGGGGGTCAGGACGAGAGGGGATCAGGACATGAGAGGGTCAGTACGTGAGGGGGTCAGGACGTGAGGGGGTCAGGACGTGAGGGGGTCAGGACGTGAGGGGGTCAGGACGTGATGGGGTCAGGACCTGAGGGGATCAGGAGCTGAGGGGGTCAGGACGTGAGGGGGTCAGGGATTGAGGGGTTCAGGACGTGAGGGGGTCAGGACGTAAGGGGATCAGGACGTGAGGTGGTCAGGACGTGATGGGGTCAGGACCTGAGGGGATCAGGACCTGAGGGGGTCAGGACGTGAGGGGGTGAGGGATTGAGGGGTTCAGGACGTGAGGGGGTCAGGACGTGAGGGGGTCAGGACGTAATGGGGTCAGGACCTGAGGGGATCAGGACCTGAGGGGGTCAGGACGTGAGGGGGTCAGGGATTGAGGGGTTCAGGACGTGAGGGGGTCAGGACGTAAGGGGTTCAGGACGTGAGGGGGTCAGAACGTGAGGGTGTCAGAACGTGAGGGGGTCAGGACGTGAGGGGGTCAGGATGTGAGGGGATCAGGACGTGAGGGGATCAGCACGTGAGGGGATCAGGACGTGAGGGGGTCAGGATGTGAGGGGATCAGGACGTGCGGGGGTCAGGACGTGAGGGGGTCAGGACGTGAGGGGGCCATGACGTGAGAGGGTCAGGACGTAAGGGGGTCAGGACGTGAGGGGGTCAGAACGTGTGGGGGCCATGACGTGAGAGGGTCAGGACGTGAGGGGGTCAGGATGTGAGACGGTCAGGACGTGAGGGGATCAGGACGTGAGGGGGTCAGGATGTGAGGGGATCAGGACGTGAGGGGGTCAGGACGTGCGGGGGTCAGGACGTGTGGGGGTCAGGACGTAAGGGGGTCAGGACGTGAGGGGGTCAGAACGTGTGGGGGTCAGGATGTGAGGGGTCAGGACGTGAGGGGGTCAGGACGTGAGAGGGTCATGACGTGAGAGGGTCAGGACCTGAGGGGGTCAGGATGTGAGACGGTGAGTACGTGAGGGGATCAGGACGTGAGGGGATCAGGACGTGAGGGGGTCAGGATGTGAGGGGGTCAGGACGTGAGGGGGTCAGGACGTGAGGGGTCAGGACGTGAGGGGGTCTGGGCGTGAGGGGGTCAGGACGTGAGGGGATCAGGAACTGAGGGGATCAGGACGTGAGGGGTCAGGATGTGAGAGGGTCAGGACGTGAGGGGGTCAGGACGTGAGTGGGTCAGGACGTGAGGGGTCAGAATGTGAGAGGGTCAGGACGTGAGCGGGTCAGGACGTGAGGGGGTCAGGACCTAAGGGGGTCAGGACGTGAGGGGGTCAGAACGTGAGGGGGTCAGGACGTGAGGGGATCAGGACGTGATGGGGTCAGGACATGAGGGGGTCAGGACGTGAGGCGGTCAGGACGTGAGGGGGTCAGGACGTGAGGTGTCAGGATGTGAGAGGGTCAGTACCTGAGAGGGTCAGGACGTGAGAGGGTCAGGACGTGAGGGGGTCAGGACGTGAGGGGGTCAGGACGTGAGGGGGTCAGGAGGTGCGGGGGTCAGGACGTGAGGGGATCAGGACGTGAGAGGGTCAGTACGTGAGAGGGTCAGTACATGAGGGGGGTCAGGACGTGAGGGGATCAGGACGTGAAGGTGTCAGGACGTGAGAGGGTCAGTACGTGAGGGGGTCAGGACGTGAATGGGTCAGGACGTGAGAGGGTCAGTACGTGAGGGGATCAGGACGTGAAGGGGTCAGGACGTGAGAGGGTCAGTACGTGAGTAGGGTCAGGACGTGAGGGGATCAGGACGTGAAGGGGTCAGGACGTGAGAGGATCAGGACGTGAGAGGGTCGGGACGTGAGGGGATCAGGACGTGCGGGGGTCAGGACGTGAGAGGGTCAGGACGTGAGGGGATCAGGACGTGAGGGGATCAGGATGTGAGGGAGTCAGGACGTGAGAGGGTCAGTACGTGAGGGGGTCAGGATGTGACAGGGTCAGGATGTGAGAGGGTCAGGATGTGAGAGGATGAGGACGTGAGTGGGTCAGGACGTGAGAGGGTCAGGACGTGAGGGGGTCAGGACGTGAGGGTATCAGGATGTGAGGGGGCCAGGGCGTGAGGGTATCAGAACGTGAGGGGATCAGGACGTGAGGGGATCAGGACGTGAGGGGGTCAGGATGTGAGGGCGTCAGGATGTGAGAGAGTCAGTACGTGAGGGGGTCAGGACGTGAGAGGGTCAGGACGTGAGGGGGTCAGGACGAGAGGGGATCAGGCCATGAGAGGGTCAGTACGTGAGGGGGTCAGGACGTGTGGGGGTCAGGACGAGAGGGTATCAGGACATGAGAGGGTCAGTACGTGAGGGGGTCAGGGCGTGAGGGGGTCAGGACGTGAGGGGGTCAGGACGTGATGGGGTCAGGACCTGAGGGGATCAGGACCTGAGGGGGTCAGGATGTGAGGGGATCAGGACGTGAGGGGGTCAGGGATTGAGGGCTTCAGGACGTGAGGGGGTCAGGACGTAAGGGGATCAGGACGTGAGGGGGTCAGGACGTGAGGGGGTCATGACGTGAGAGGGTCAGGACCTGAGGGGGTCAGGATGTGAGACGGTGAGTACGTGAGGGGATCAGGACGTGAGGGGATCAGGACGTGAGGGGGTCAGGATGTGAGGGGGTCAGGACGTGAGGGGGTCAGGACGTGAGGGGTCAGGACGTGAGGGGGTCTGGGCGTGAGGGGGTCAGGACGTGAGGGGATCAGGAACTGAGGGGATCAGGACGTGAGGGGTCAGGATGTGAGAGGGTCAGGACGTGAGGGGGTCAGGACGTGAGTGGGTCAGGACGTGAGGGGTCAGAATGTGAGAGGGTCAGGACGTGAGCGGGTCAGGACGTGAGGGGGTCAGGACCTAAGGGGGTCAGGACGTGAGGGGGTCAGAACGTGAGGGGGTCAGGACGTGAGGGGATCAGGACGTGATGGGGTCAGGACATGAGGGGGTCAGGACGTGAGGGGGTCAGGACGTGAGGGGGTCAGGACGTGAGGTGTCAGGATGTGAGAGGGTCAGTACCTGAGAGGGTCAGGACGTGAGAGGGTCAGGACGTGAGGGGGTCAGGACGTGAGGGGGTCAGGACGTGAGGGGGTCAGGAGGTGCGGGGGTCAGGACGTGAGGGGATCAGGACGTGAGAGGGTCAGTACGTGAGAGGGTCAGTACATGAGGGGGGTCAGGACGTGAGGGGATCAGGACGTGAAGGTGTCAGGACGTGAGAGGGTCAGTACGTGAGGGGGTCAGGACGTGAATGGGTCAGGACGTGAGAGGGTCAGTACGTGAGGGGATCAGGACGTGAAGGGGTCAGGACGTGAGAGGGTCAGTACGTGAGTAGGGTCAGGACGTGAGGGGATCAGGACGTGAAGGGGTCAGGACGTGAGAGGATCAGGACGTGAGAGGGTCGGGACGTGAGGGGATCAGGACGTGCGGGGGTCAGGACGTGAGAGGGTCAGGACGTGAGGGGATCAGGACGTGAGGGGATCAGGATGTGAGGGAGTCAGGACGTGAGAGGGTCAGTACGTGAGGGGGTCAGGATGTGACAGGGTCAGGATGTGAGAGGGTCAGGATGTGAGAGGATGAGGACGTGAGTGGGTCAGGACGTGAGAGGGTCAGGAAGTGAGGGGGTCAGGATGTGAGGGGGTCAGGACGTGAGGGGGTCAGGACGTGAGGGTATCAGGATGTGAGGGGGCCAGGGCGTGAGGGTATCAGAACGTGAGGGGATCAGGACGTGAGGGGATCAGGACGTGAGGGGGTCAGGATGTGAGGGGGTCAGGATGTGAGAGAGTCAGTACGTGAGGGGGTCAGGACGTGAGAGGGTCAGGACGTGAGGGGGTCAGGACGAGAGGGGATCAGGCCATGAGAGGGTCAGTACGTGAGGGGGTCAGGACGTGTGGGGGTCAGGACGAGAGGGGATCAGGACATGAGAGGGTCAGTACGTGAGGGGGTCAGGGCGTGAGGGGGTCAGGACGTGAGGGGGTCAGGACGTGATGGGGTCAGGACCTGAGGGGATCAGGACCTGAGGGGGTCAGGATGTGAGGGGATCAGGACGTGAGGGGGTCAGGGATTGAGGGCTTCAGGACGTGAGGGGGTCAGGACGTAAGGGGATCAGGACGTGAGGGGGGTCAGAACGTGAGGGTGTCAGAACGTGAGGGGGTCAGGACGTGAGGGGGTCAGGATGTGAGGGGATCAGGACGTGAGGGGGTCAGGATGTGAGGGGGTCAGGATGTGAGACGGTCAGGACGTGAGGTGATCAGGACGTGAGGGGATCAGGACGTGAGGGGGTCAGGATGTGAGGGGGTCAGGATGTGAGACGGTCAGGACGTGAGGGGATCAGGACGTGAGGGGATCAGGACGTGAGGGGGTCAGGATGTGAGGGGGTCAGGACGTGAGGGGGTCAGGACGTGAGGGGGTCAGGACGTGAGGGGGTCAGGACGTGAGGGGGTCAGGATGTGAGACGGTCAGGACGTGAGGGGATCAGGACGTGAGGGGATCAGGACGTGAGGGGGTCAGGATGTGAGGGGGTCAGGACGTGAGGGGGTCAGGACGTGAGGGGTCAGGACGTGAGGGGTTCAGGGCGTGAGGGGGTCAGGACGTGAGGGGATCAGGAACTGAGGGGATCAGGACGTGAGGGGATCAGGACGTGAGGGGTCAGGATGCGAGAGGGTCAGGACGTGAGGGGGTCAGTACGTGAGTGGGTCAGGACGTGAGGGGTCAGGATGTGAGAGGGTCAGGACGGGAGCGGGTCCGGACGCGAGGGGGTCAGGACGTGAGGGGACCAGGACGTGAGGGGACCAGGACGTGAGGGGGCCAGGACGTGAGGGGGTCAGGACGTGAGGGGATTAGGACGTGCGGGGGTCAGGACGTGAGGTTGTCAGGATGTGAGAGGGTCAGGACGTGAGGGGGTCAGGACGTGAGGGGATCAGGACGTGAGGGGGTCAGGACGTGAGGGGGTCAGGATGTGAGGGTGTCAGGACGTGAGGGGGTCAGGACGTGAGGTTGTCAGGATGTGAGAGGGTCAGGACGTGAGGGGGTCAGGACGTGAGGGGATCAGGACGTGAGGGGATCAGGACGTGAGGGGGTCAGGACGTGAGGGGGTCAGGACGTGAGAGGGTCAGGACGTGAGGGGGTCAGGACTTGAGAGGGTCAGGACGTGAGCGAGTCATGACGTGAGGGGGTCAGGATGTAAGGGGATCAGGACGTGAGGGGGCCAGGATGTGAGGGGGTCAGGACGTGAGCTGTCAGGATGTGAGGGGGTCAGGGAGTGAGGTGGTCAGGACGTGAGGGGGTCAGAACGTGAGGGGGTCAGGACATGAGGGGATCAGGAACTGATGGGGTCAGGACATGAGGGGGTCAGGACGTGAGGGGGTCAGGATGTGAGAGGGTCAGTACGTGAGTAGGGTCAGGACGTGAGGGGATCAGGACGTGAAGGGGTCAGGACGTGAGAGGATCAGGACGTGAGAGGGTCGGGACGTGAGGGGATCAGGACGTGCGGGGGTCAGGACGTGAGAGGGTCAGGACGTGAGGGGATCAGGACGTGAGGGGATCAGGATGTGAGGGAGTCAGGACGTGAGAGGGTCAGTACGTGAGGGGGTCAGGATGTGACAGGGTCAGGATGTGAGAGGGTCAGGATGTGAGAGGATGAGGACGTGAGTGGGTCAGGACGTGAGAGGGTCAGGACGTGAGGGGGTCAGGACGTGAGGGTATCAGGATGTGAGGGGGCCAGGGCGTGAGGGTATCAGAACGTGAGGGGATCAGGACGTGAGGGGATCAGGACGTGAGGGGGTCAGGATGTGAGGGGGTCAGGATGTGAGAGAGTCAGTACGTGAGGGGGTCAGGACGTGAGAGGGTCAGGACGTGAGGGGGTCAGGACGAGAGGGGATCAGGCCATGAGAGGGTCAGTACGTGAGGGGGTCAGGACGTGTGGGGGTCAGGACGAGAGGGGATCAGGACATGAGAGGGTCAGTACGTGAGGGGGTCAGGGCGTGAGGGGGTCAGGACGTGAGGGGGTCAGGACGTGATGGGGTCAGGACCTGAGGGGATCAGGACCTGAGGGGGTCAGGATGTGAGGGGATCAGGACGTGAGGGGGTCAGGGATTGAGGGCTTCAGGACGTGAGGGGGTCAGGACGTAAGTGGATCAGGACGTGAGGGGGGTCAGAACGTGAGGGTGTCAGAACGTGAGGGGGTCAGGACGTGAGGGGGTCAGGATGTGAGGGGATCAGGACGTGAGGTGATCAGGACGTGAGGGGATCAGGACGTGCGAGGGTCAGGACGTGAGGGGGTCAGGACGTGAGGGGGTCAGGATGTGAGACGGTCAGGATGTGAGGGGATCAGGACGTGAGGGGATCAGGACGTGAGGGGGTCAGGATGTGAGGGGGTCAGGACGTGAGGGGGTCAGGACGTGAGGGGTCAGGACGTGAGGGGTTCAGGGCGTGAGGGGGTCAGGACGTGAGGGGATCAGGAACTGAGGGGATCAGGACGTGAGGGGATCAGGACGTGAGGGGTCAGGATGCGAGAGGGTCAGGACGTGAGGGGGTCAGTACGTGAGTGGGTCAGGGCGTGAGGGGTCAGGATGTGAGAGGGTCAGGACGGGAGCGGGTCCGGACGCGAGGGGGTCAGGACGTGAGGGGACCAGGACGTGAGGGGACCAGGACGTGAGGGGGCCAGGACGTGAGGGGGTCAGGACGTGAGGGGATTAGGACGTGCGGGGGTCAGGATGTGAGGGGGTCAGGACGTGAGGTTGTCAGGATGTGAGAGGGTCAGGACGTGAGGGGGTCAGGACGTGAGGGTATCAGGACGTGAGGGGATAAGGGCGTGAGGGGATTAGGACGTGAGGGGATCAGGACGTGAGGGGGTCAGGATGTGAGAGGGTCAGGACGTGAGGGGATCAGTACGTGAGGGGATCAGGACGTGAGGGGGTCAGGACGTGAGGGGGTCAGGACGTGAGGGGATCAGTACGTGAGGGGATCAGGACATGAGGGGGTCAGGACGTGAGGGGGTCAGGACGTGAGAGGGTCAGGACGTGAGGGGGTCAGGACTTGAGAGGGTCAGGACGTGAGCGAGTCATGACGTGAGGGGGCCAGGATGTGAGGGGATCAGGACGTGAGATGATCAGGACGTGAGGGGGCCAGGATGTGAGGGGGTCAGGACGTGAGGTGTCAGGATGTGAGGGGGTCAGGGAGTGAGGTGGTCAGGACGTGAGGGGGTCAGAACGTGAGGGGGTCAGGACATGAGGGGATCAGGAACTGATGGGGTCAGGACATGAGGTGGTCAGGACGTGAGGGGGTCAGGATGTGAGAGGGTCAGTACCTGAGAGGGTCAGGACGTGAGAGGGTCAGGATGTGAGGGGGTCAGGACGTGAGGGGGTCAGGAGGTGAGGGGGTCAGGACGTGAGGGGGTCAGGAGGTGCGGGTGTCAGGACGTGAGGGGATCAGGAAGTGAGAGGGTCAGGACGTGAAGGGGTCAGGACGTGAGAGGGTCAGTACGTGAGGGGGGTCAGGACGTGAGGGGATCAGGACGTGAGAGGGTCAGGACGTGAGGTGGTCAGGACGTGAGGGGGTCAGAACGTGAAGGGGTCAGGACGTGAGGGGGTCAGGACGTGACAGGGTCAGGAAGTGAGAGGGTCAGGATGTGAGAGGATGAGTACGTGAGTGGGTCAGGACGTGAGAGGTTCAGGACGTGAGTGGGTCAGGATGTGAGGGGTTTAGGACGTGAGGGGGTCAGGACGTAAGGGGATCAGGACGTGAGGGGGTCAGGACGTAAGGGGGTCAGGACGTGAGGGGGTCAGAACGTGAGGGGATCAGGACGTGAGGGGGTCAGGACGTCAGGACGTGAGGGGGTCAGAACGTGAGGGCGTCTGGACGTGAGGGGATCAGGACGTGAGGAGATCAGGACGTGAGAGGGTCAGGACGTGAGGGGGTCAGGACGTGAGGGGGTCAGGACGTGAGGGGGTCATGACGTGAGGGGGTCAGGACGTGAGGGGGTCATGACGTGAGAAGGTCAGGACGAGAGGGGGTCAGGATGTGAGACGGTCAGGACGTGAGGGGATCAGGACGTGAGGGGGTCATGACGTGAGAAGGTCAGGACGAGAGGGGGTCAGGATGTGAGACGGTCAGGACGTGAGGGGATCAGGACGTGAGGGTGTCTTGGCGTGAGGGGGTCAGGACGTGAGGGGATCAGGAAGTGAGGGGATCAGGATGTGAGAGGATCAGGACGTGAGTGGATCAGGAAGTGAGGGGATCAGGACGTGATGGGGTCAGGACGTGAGGGGGTTAGGACGTGAGGGGGTCAGGACGTGAGGGGGTCAGGACGTGATGGGGTCAGGACGTGAGGGGGTCAGGACGAAGGGGTCAGACGTGAGGGGGTCAGGACGTGAGAGGTTCAGGACGTGAGGGGGTCAGGACGTGAGGGTATCAGGATGTGAGGGGTTCAGGACGTGAGGGGGTCAGGACGTAAGGGGATCAGGACGTGAGGGGGTCAGAACGTGAGGGGGTCAGGACCTGTGGGGATCAGGACGTGAGGGGATCAGGACGTGCGGGCGTCAAGACGTGAGGGGGTCAGGACGTAAGGGGGTCAGGACGTGAGGGGGTCAGGGCGTGAGGGGATCAGGACGTGAGGGGATCAGGACGTGAGGGGATCAGGACGTGCGGGGGTCAGGACGTGAGGGGGTCAGGACGTCAGGACGTGAGGGGGTCAGAACGTGAGGGGGTCTGGACGTGAGGGGATCAGGACGTGAGGGGGTCAGGACGTGAGGGGGTCAGGACGTGAGGGGGTCAGGATGTGAGACGGTCAGGACGTGAGGGGATCAGGACGTGAGGTAATCAGGACGTGAGGGGGTCAGGACGTGAGGGTGTCTTGGCGTGAGGGGGTCAGGACGTGAGGGGATCAGGAAGTGAGGGGATCAGGACGTGATGGGGTCAGGACGTGAGGGGGTCAGGAAGTGAGGGGATCAGGACGTGATGGGGTCAGGATGTGAGGGGGTCAGGACGTGAGGGGGTCAGGACGTGAGGGGGTCAGGACATGATGGGGTCAGGACGTGAGGGGGTCAGGACGAAGGGGTCAGGACGTGAGGGGGTCAGGACGTGAGAGGATCACGACGTGAGTGGATCAGGAAGTGTGGTGATCAGGACGTGACGGGATCAGGACGTGAGTGGATCCGGACGTGAGGGGGTCAGGACGTGAAGGGGTCAGGACGTGAGAGGATCAGTACGTGAGGGGGTCAGGATGTGAGGGGATCAGGACGTGAGAGGGTCGGGACGTGAGGTGGTCAGGACGTGAGGGGGTCAGGACGTGAAGGGGTCAGGACGTGAGAGGATCAGGACGTGAGAGGGTCGGGACGTGAGGGGATCAGGACGTGCGGGGGTCAGGACGTGAGAGGGTCAGGACGTGAGGGGATCAGGACGTGAGGGGATCAGGATGTGAGGGAGTCAGGACGTGAGAGGGTCAGTACGTGAGGGGGTCAGGATGTGACAGGGTCAGGATGTGAGAGGGTCAGGATGTGAGAGGATGAGGATGTGAGTGGGTCAGGACGTGAGGGGATCAGGACGTGAGGGGGTCAGGATGTGAGAGGGTCAGGACGTGAGGGGGTCAGGACGTGAGGGGGTCAGGACGTGAGATGGTCAGTACGTGAGGGGGTCAGGACGTGAGGGGGTCAGGACGAGAGGGGATCAGGACATGAGAGGGTCAGTACGTGAGGGGGTCAGGACGTGAGGGCGTCAGGACGTGAGGGGGGTCAGGACGTGATGCTGTCAGGACCTGAAGGGATCAGGACCTGAGGGGGTCAGGACGTGAGGGCGTCAGGACGTGAGGGGGGTCAGGACGTGATGGGGTCAGGACCTGAAGGGATCAGGACCTGAGGGGGTCAGGATGTGAGGGGATCAGGATGTGAGGGGGTCAGGATGTGAGAGGATGAGGATGTGAGTGGGTCAGGACGTGAGGGGATCAGGACGTGAGGGGGTCAGGATGTGAGAGGGTCAGGACGTGAGGGGGTCAGGACGTGAGGGGGTCAGGACGTGAGAGGGTCAGTACGTGAGGGGGTCAGGACGTGAGGGGGTCAGGACGAGAGGGGATCAGGACATGAGAGGGTCAGTACGTGAGGGGGTCAGGATGTGAGGGGGTCAGGGAGTGAGGGGTTCAGGACGTGAGGGGGTCAGGACGAAAGGGGATCAGGACGTGAGGGGATCAGGACGTGAGGGTGTCAGAACGTGAGGGTGTCAGAACGTGAGGGGGTCAGGACGTGAGGGGGTCAGGACGTGAGGGGGTCAGGACGTGAGGGGGTCAGGACGTGAGGGGGTCAGGATGTGAGGGGATCAGGACGTGAGGGGATCAGGACGTGCGAGGGTCAGGACGTGAGGGGGTCAGGACGTGAGGGGGTCAGGACGTGAGGGGGTCATGACGTGAGAGGGTCAGGACGTGAGGGGGTCAGGATGTGAGACGGTCAGGACGTGAGGGGATCAGGACGTGAGGGGATCAGGACGTGAGGGTGTCAGAACGTGAGGGTGTCAGAACGTGAGTGGATCAGGACGTGAGGGGGTCAGAACGTGAGGGGGTCAGGACGTGAGGGGATCAGGACGTGCGAGGGTCAGGACGTGAGGGGGTCAGGACGAGAGTGGATCAGGACATGAGAGGGTCAGTACGTGAGGGGGTCAGGACGTGAGGGGGTCAGGACGTGAGGGGGTCAGGACGTGATGGGGTCAGGACCTGAAGGGATCAGGACCTGAGGGGGTCAGGATGTGAGGGGATCAGGATGTGAGGGGGTCAGGGAGTGAGGGGTTCAGGACGTGAGGGGGTCAGGACGTAAGGGGGTCACGACGTAAGGGGATCAGGACGTGAGGGGATCAGGACGTGAGGGTGTCAGAACGTGAGGGTGTCAGAACGTGAGGGGGTCAGGACGTGAGGGGGTCAGGACGTGAGGGGGTCAGGACGTGTGGGGATCAGAACGTGAGAGGGTCAGGACGTGAGGGGATCAGGACGTGAGGGGTTCAGGATGTGAGAGGATCAGGACGTGAAGGGGTCAGAACGTGTGGGGATCAGAACGTGAGGGGGTCAGGACGTGAGGGGGTCAGGACGTGAGGGGGTCAGGACGTGAGGGGGTCAGGACGTGTGGGGATCAGAACGTGAGGGAGTCAGGACGTGAGGGGGCCAGGACGTGTGGGGATCAGAACGTGAGGGGGTCAGGACGTGAGGGGGTCAGGACGTGTGGGGATCAGAACGTGAGAGGGTCAGGACGTGAGGGGATCAGGACGTGAGAGGCTCAGGACGTGAGGGGATCAGGACGTGAGGGGGTCAGGACGTGTGGGGATCAGGACGTGAGGGGATCAGGACGTGAGGGGATCAGGACATGAGAGGCTCAGGACGTGAGGGGATCAGGATGTGAGGGGGTCAGAACGTGTGGGGATCAGAACGTGAGGGGGTCAGGACGTGAGGGGGTCAGAACGTGAGGGGGTCAGGACGTTAGTGGTTCAGGACGTGAGGGGATCAGGACGTGAGAGGATCAGGAAGTGAGGGGATCAGGACTTGAGGGGATCAGGACGTGAGGGGGTCAGGACGTGAAGGGATCAGGACGTGAAGGGGTCAGGACGTGTGGCGATCAGGACGTGAGTGGGTCAGGACGTGAGGAGATAAGGACTGAGGGTGTCAGGACGTGAGGGGGTCAGGACGTGAGAGGGTCAGGAATTGAGGGGATCAGGACGTGAAGGGGACAGGACGTAAGGGGGTCAGGACGTGAGGGGGTCAGAACGTGAGGGGATCAGGACGTGAGGTAATCAGGACGTGAGGGGGTCAGGACGTGAGGGGGTCAGGACGTGAGGGGGTCAGGACGTGAGGGGGTCAGGATGTGAGACGGTCAGGACGTGAGGGGATCAGGACGTGAGGTAATCAGGACGTGAGGGGGTCAGGACGTGAGGGTGTCTTGGCGTGAGGGGGTCAGGACGTGAGGGGATCAGGAAGTGAGGGGATCAGGACGTGATGGGGTCAGGACGTGAGGGGGTCAGGAAGTGAGGGGATCAGGACGTGATGGGGTCAGGATGTGAGGGGGTCAGGACGTGAGGGGGTCAGGACGTGAGGGGGTCAGGACATGATGGGGTCAGGACGTGAGGGGGTCAGGACGAAGGGGTCAGGACGTGAGGGGGTCAGGACGTGAGAGGATCACGACGTGAGTGGATCAGGAAGTGTGGTGATCAGGACGTGACGGGATCAGGACGTGAGTGGATCCGGACGTGAGGGGGTCAGGACGTGAAGGGGTCAGGACGTGAGAGGATCAGTACGTGAGGGGGTCAGGATGTGAGGGGATCAGGACGTGAGAGGGTCGGGACGTGAGGTGGTCAGGACGTGAGGGGGTCAGGACGTGAAGGGGTCAGGACGTGAGAGGATCAGGACGTGAGAGGGTCGGGACGTGAGGGGATCAGGACGTGCGGGGGTCAGGACGTGAGAGGGTCAGGACGTGAGGGGATCAGGACGTGAGGGGATCAGGATGTGAGGGAGTCAGGACGTGAGAGGGTCAGTACGTGAGGGGGTCAGGATGTGACAGGGTCAGGATGTGAGAGGGTCAGGATGTGAGAGGATGAGGATGTGAGTGGGTCAGGACGTGAGGGGATCAGGACGTGAGGGGGTCAGGATGTGAGAGGGTCAGGACGTGAGGGGGTCAGGACGTGAGGGGGTCAGGACGTGAGATGGTCAGTACGTGAGGGGGTCAGGACGTGAGGGGGTCAGGACGAGAGGGGATCAGGACATGAGAGGGTCAGTACGTGAGGGGGTCAGGACGTGAGGGCGTCAGGACGTGAGGGGGGTCAGGACGTGATGCTGTCAGGACCTGAAGGGATCAGGACCTGAGGGGGTCAGGACGTGAGGGCGTCAGGACGTGAGGGGGGTCAGGACGTGATGGGGTCAGGACCTGAAGGGATCAGGACCTGAGGGGGTCAGGATGTGAGGGGATCAGGATGTGAGGGGGTCAGGATGTGAGAGGATGAGGATGTGAGTGGGTCAGGACGTGAGGGGATCAGGACGTGAGGGGGTCAGGATGTGAGAGGGTCAGGACGTGAGGGGGTCAGGACGTGAGGGGGTCAGGACGTGAGAGGGTCAGTACGTGAGGGGGTCAGGACGTGAGGGGGTCAGGACGAGAGGGGATCAGGACATGAGAGGGTCAGTACGTGAGGGGGTCAGGATGTGAGGGGGTCAGGGAGTGAGGGGTTCAGGACGTGAGGGGGTCAGGACGAAAGGGGATCAGGACGTGAGGGGATCAGGACGTGAGGGTGTCAGAACGTGAGGGTGTCAGAACGTGAGGGGGTCAGGACGTGAGGGGGTCAGGACGTGAGGGGGTCAGGACGTGAGGGGGTCAGGACGTGAGGGGGTCAGGATGTGAGGGGATCAGGACGTGAGGGGATCAGGACGTGCGAGGGTCAGGACGTGAGGGGGTCAGGACGTGAGGGGGTCAGGACGTGAGGGGGTCATGACGTGAGAGGGTCAGGACGTGAGGGGGTCAGGATGTGAGACGGTCAGGACGTGAGGGGATCAGGACGTGAGGGGATCAGGACGTGAGGGTGTCAGAACGTGAGGGTGTCAGAACGTGAGTGGATCAGGACGTGAGGGGGTCAGAACGTGAGGGGGTCAGGACGTGAGGGGATCAGGACGTGCGAGGGTCAGGACGTGAGGGGGTCAGGACGAGAGTGGATCAGGACATGAGAGGGTCAGTACGTGAGGGGGTCAGGACGTGAGGGGGTCAGGACGTGAGGGGGTCAGGACGTGATGGGGTCAGGACCTGAAGGGATCAGGACCTGAGGGGGTCAGGATGTGAGGGGATCAGGATGTGAGGGGGTCAGGGAGTGAGGGGTTCAGGACGTGAGGGGGTCAGGACGTAAGGGGGTCACGACGTAAGGGGATCAGGACGTGAGGGGATCAGGACGTGAGGGTGTCAGAACGTGAGGGTGTCAGAACGTGAGGGGGTCAGGACGTGAGGGGGTCAGGACGTGAGGGGGTCAGGACGTGTGGGGATCAGAACGTGAGAGGGTCAGGACGTGAGGGGATCAGGACGTGAGGGGTTCAGGATGTGAGAGGATCAGGACGTGAAGGGGTCAGAACGTGTGGGGATCAGAACGTGAGGGGGTCAGGACGTGAGGGGGTCAGGACGTGAGGGGGTCAGGACGTGAGGGGGTCAGGACGTGTGGGGATCAGAACGTGAGGGAGTCAGGACGTGAGGGGGCCAGGACGTGTGGGGATCAGAACGTGAGGGGGTCAGGACGTGAGGGGGTCAGGACGTGTGGGGATCAGAACGTGAGAGGGTCAGGACGTGAGGGGATCAGGACGTGAGAGGCTCAGGACGTGAGGGGATCAGGACGTGAGGGGGTCAGGACGTGTGGGGATCAGGACGTGAGGGGATCAGGACGTGAGGGGATCAGGACATGAGAGGCTCAGGACGTGAGGGGATCAGGATGTGAGGGGGTCAGAACGTGTGGGGATCAGAACGTGAGGGGGTCAGGACGTGAGGGGGTCAGAACGTGAGGGGGTCAGGACGTTAGTGGTTCAGGACGTGAGGGGATCAGGACGTGAGAGGATCAGGAAGTGAGGGGATCAGGACTTGAGGGGATCAGGACGTGAGGGGGTCAGGACGTGAAGGGATCAGGACGTGAAGGGGTCAGGACGTGTGGCGATCAGGACGTGAGTGGGTCAGGACGTGAGGAGATAAGGACTGAGGGTGTCAGGACGTGAGGGGGTCAGGACGTGAGAGGGTCAGGAATTGAGGGGATCAGGACGTGAAGGGGACAGGACGTAAGGGGGTCAGGACGTGAGGGGGTCAGAACGTGAGGGGGTCAGGACGTGAGGGGGTCAGGGCGTGAGCGGTACAGAACGTGAAGGGGTCAGAACCTAAGGGGGTCAGGACGTGAGGGGGTCAGAACGTGAGGGGGTCAGAACGTGAGGAGGTCAGGACGTGAGGTGGTCAGGACGTGAGGGGATCAGGACGTGAGTGGGTCAGGACGTGAGGGGGTCAGGACGTGAGGGGGTCAGGACGTGAGGGGGTCAGGACAAAGAACAAACAAAGAACAAAGAAATGTACAGCACAGGAACAGGCCCTTCGGCCCTCCAAGCCCGTGCCGACCATACTGCCCGACTAAACTACAATCTTCTACACTTCCTGGGTCCGTATCCTTCTATTCCCATCCTATTCATATATTTGTCAAGATGCCCCTTAAATGTCCCTATCGTCCCTGCCTCCACTACCTCCTCCGGTAGTGAGTTCCAGGCACCCACTACCCTCTGCGTAAAAAACTTGCCTCGTACATCTACTCTAAACTTTGCCCCTCTCACCTTAAACCTATGCCCCCTAGTAATTGACCCCTCTACCCTGGGGAAAAGCCTCTGACTATCCACTCTGTCTATGCCCCTCATAATTTTGTATACCTCTATCAGGTCGCCCCTCAACCTCCTTCGTTCCAGTGAGAACAAACCGAGTTTATTCAATCGCTCCTCATAGCTTATCCCCTCCATACCAGGCAACATTCTGGTAAATCTCTTCTGCACCCTCTCTAAAGCCTCCACATCCTTCTGGTAGTGTGGCGACCAGAATTGAACACTATACTCCAAGTGTGGCCTAACTAAGGTTCTATACAGCTGCAACATGACTTGCCAATTCTTATACTCAATGCCCCGGCCAATGAAGGCAAGCATGCCGTATGCCTTCTTGACTACCTTCTCCACCTGTGTAGCCCCTTTCAGTGATCTGTGGACCTGTACTCCTAGGACGTGAGGGGGTCAGGATGTGTGGGGATCAGAACGTGAGGGAGTCAGGACGTGAGGGGGCCAGGACGTGTGGGGATCAGAACGTGAGGGGGTCAGGACGTGAGAGGGTCAGGACGTGAGGGGATCAGGACGTGAGAGGCTCAGGACGTGAGGGGATCAGGACGTGAGGGGGTCAGGACGTGTGGGGATCAGGACGTGAGGGGGTCAGGACGTGTGGGGATCAGAACGTGAGAGGGTCAGGACGTGAGGGGATCAGGACGTGAGAGGCTCAGGACGTGAGGGGATCAGGACGTGAGGGGGTCAGGACGTGTGGGGATCAGGACGTGAGGGGATCAGGACGTGAGGGGATCAGGACGTGAGAGGCTCAGGACGTGAGGGGATCAGGATGTGAGGGGGTCAGAACGTGTGGGGATCAGAACGTGAGGGGGTCAGGACGTGAGGGGGTCAGGGCGTGAGGGGTACAGAACGTGAAGGGGTCAGAACCTAAGGGGGTCAGGACGTGAGGGGGTCAGAACGTGAGGGGGTCAGAACGTTAGGAGGTCAGGACGTGAGGTGGTCAGGACGTGAGGGGATCAGGACGTGAGTGGGTCAGGACGTGAGGGGGTCAGGACGTGAGAGGGTCAGGACGTGAGAAGGTCCGGACCTGAGGGGGTTAGGACGTGTGGGGGTCAGGACGTGAGGGGATCTGGACGTGAGGGGGTCAGGGCGTGAGGGGGTCAGGGCGTGAGGGGGTCAGGATGTGAGAGGGTCATGATGTGGTGAGGTCTGGGCGTGAGGTGATCAGGACGTCAGGGGGTCAAGACGTGAGGGGGTCAGGACGTGAGAGGTTCATGATGTGGTGAGGTCTGGGCGTGAGGGGTCAGGACGTGAGTTTTTCAGGACGAGAGGGGTCAGGACGTGATTTTATCAGGACGTGAGGGGTTCTGGACGTGAGGGGATCAGGACTGAGGGGATCAGGACGTGAGGGGGTCAGGACGTGAGGGGGTCAGGGAGTGAGGGGGTCAGGACGTGAGGGGGTCAGGACGTAAGGGGGTCAGGACGTGAGGGGGTCAGGATGTGAGGGGGTCAGGACGTGAGGGGGTCAGGACGTGAGGGGGTCAGGACGTGAGAGGGTCAGGATGTGGTGAGGTCAGGACGTGAGGGGGTCAGGATGTGAGGGGATCAGGACGTGAGGGGGTCAGGACGTGAGGGGGTCAGGACGTGAGAGGATCAGGACGTGAGGGGATCAGGACGTGAGAGGGTCAGGACGTGAGGGGATCAGGACGTGAGGGGGTCAGGACGTGAGGGGGTCAGGATGTGGTGAGGTCAGGACGTGAGGGGATCAGGATGTGAAGGGGTCAGGTCGTGAGGGGGTCAGGACGTGAGGGGGTCAGGACGTGAGAGGGTCAGGATGTGGTGAGGTCAGGACGTGAGGGGGTCAGGATGTGAGGAGGTCTGGGCCTGAGGATATCAGAAAGTGAGGGGATGAGGACGTGAGGGGATCAGGACAAGAGGAGGTCAGGATGTGAGGGTGTCAGGACGAGAGGGGATTAGGACGCGAGGGAGTCAGGATCTGAGGGGACCAGGACGTGAGGGGGTCAGGACGTGAGGGGATCAGGATGTGAGGGGGTCAGGACGTAAGAGGGTCTGGACGTGAGGGGGTCAGAACGTGAGGGGGTCAGGACGTGAGGGGATCAGGACGTGAGGGGATCAGGACGTGAGAGGGTCAGGATGTGGTGAGGTCAGGACGTGAGGGGGTCAGGATGTGAGGGGATCAGGACGTGAGGGGGTCAGGACGTGAAGGGGTCAGGATGTGAGAGGGTCAGGATGTGGTGAGGTCAGGACGTGAGGGGGTCAGGACGTGAGGGGGTCAGGACGTGAGGGTGTCAGGACGTGTGGGGATCAGAACGTGAGGGAGTCAGGACGTGAGGGGGCCAGGACGTGTGGGGATCAGAACGTGAGGGGGTCAGGACGTGAGGGGGTCAGGACGTGTGGGGATCAGAACGTGAGAGGGTCAGGACGTGAGGGGATCAGGACGTGAGAGGCTCAGGACGTGAGGGGATCAGGACGTGAGGAGGATCAGGACGGGAGACGGTCAGGACGTGAGGGGGTCAGGACGTGAGGGGGTCAGGACGTGAGGGGGTCAGGATGTGAGAGGGTCAGGACCTGAGGGGATCAGGACGTGAGGGGGTCAGGACGTGAGGGGGTCAGGACGTGAGAGGGTCAGGATGTGGTGAGGTCTGGGCGTGAGGGGATCAGGACGTGAGGGGGTCAGGACGTGAGGGGGCAGGATGTGAGGGGGTCAGGACGTGAGGGGTTCAGGACGTGAGGGGATCAGGACGTGAGGGGGTCAGGACGTGAGGGGTTCAGGACGTGAGAGGGTCAGGATGTGGTGAGGTCTGGGCGTGAGGGGATCAGGACGTCAGGGAGTCAGGACGTGAGTTTGTCAGGACGTGAGGGGATCAGGACGTGAGGGGATTAGGACGTGAGGGGATCAGGACGTGAGGGGGTCAGGACGTGAGGGGGTCAGGACGTGAGGGGGTCAGGGAGTGAGGGGGTCAGGACGTGAGGGGGTCAGAACGTGAGGGGGTCAGGACGTGAGGGGATCAGGACATGATGGGCTCAGGACATGAGGGGGTCAGGACGTGAGGGGGTCAGGACTTGAGGGGGTCAGGACGTGAGGGGGTCAGGACGTGAGGGGGTCAGGAGGTGCGGGGGTCAGGACGTGAGGGGATCAGGACGTGAGAGGTTCAGGACGTGAGGGGGTCAGGAAGTGAAGGGGTCAGGACGTGAGGGGAAAAGGACGTGAGAGGGTCAGGACGTGAGGGGGTCAGGACGTGAGGGGGTCTGGACGTGAAGGTGTCAGGACGTGAGAGGGTCAGGACGTGAGGGGGTCAGGACGTGAGGGGATCAGGACGTGAGGGGGTCAGGACGTGATGGGCTCAGGACATGAGGGGGTCAGGACGTGAGGGGGTCAGGACGTGAGGGGGCCAGGACGTGTGGGGATCAGAACGTGAGGGGGTCAGGACGTGAGGGGGTCAGGACGTGTGGGGATCAGGACGTGAGGGGATCAGGACGTGAGGGGATCAGGACGTGAGAGGCTCAGGACGTGAGGGGATCAGGACGTGAGGGGGTCAGAACGTGTGGGGATCAGAACGTGAGGGGGTCAGGACGTGAGGGGGTCAGAACGTGAGGGGGTCAGGACGTTAGTGGTTCAGGACGTGAGGGGATCAGGCCGTGAGAGGATCAGGAAGTGAGGGGATCAGGACGTGAGGGGATCAGGACGTGAGGGGATCAGGACGTGAGGGGGTCAGGACGTGAAGGGATCAGGACGTGAAGGGGTCAGGACGTGAGGGTGTCAGGACGTGAGGGGGTCAGGACATGAGGGGATCAGGACGTGAGAGGCTCAGGACGTAAGGGGGTCTGGACGTGAGGGGGTCAGAACGTGAGGGGGTCAGGACGTGAGGGGATCAGGACGTGAGGGGATCAGGACGTGAGAGGGTCAGGATGTGGTGAGGTCAGGACGTGAGGGGGTCAGGATGTGAGGGGATCAGGACGTGAGGGGGTCAGGACGTGAAGGGGTCAGGATGGGAGACGGTCAGGACGTGAGGGGGTCAGGACGTGAGGGGGTCAGGACGTGAGGGGGTCAGGATGTGAGAGGGTCAGGACCTGAGGGGATCAGGACGTGAGGGGGTCAGGACGTGAGGGGGTCAGGACGTGAGAGGGTCAGGATGTGGTGAGGTCTGGGCGTGAGGGGATCAGGACGTGAGGGGGTCAGGACGTGAGTGTGTCAGGACGTGAGGGGATCAGGGCGTGAGGGGATCAGGACGTGAGGGCGTCAGGACGTGAGGGGGCAGGATGTGAGGGGGTCAGGACGTGATGGGTTCAGGACGTGAGGGGATCAGGACGTGAGGGGGTCAGGACGTGAGGGGTTCAGGATGTGAGAGGGTCAGGATGTGGTGAGGTCTGGGCGTGAGGGGATAAGGACGTCAGGGTGTCAGGACGTGAGGGGTTCAGGACGTGAGAGGCTCAGGATGTGGTGAGGTCTGGGCGTGAGGGGATCAGGACGTCAGGGGGTCAGGACGTGAGTTTGTCAGGACGTGAGGGGATCAGGACGTGAGGGGATTAGGACGTGAGGGGATCAGGACGTGAGGGGGTCAGGACGTGAGGGGGTCAGGACGTGAGGGGGTCAGGGAGTGAGGGGGTCAGGACGTGAGGGGGTCAGAACGTGAGGGGGTCAGGATGTGAGGGGATCAGGACGTGATGGGCTCAGGACATGAGGGGGTCAGGACGTGAGGGGGTCAGGACTTGAGGGGGTCAGGACGTGAGGGGGTCAGGACGTGAGGGGGTCAGGAGGTGCGGGGGTCAGGACGTGAGGGGATCAGGACGTGAGAGGTTCAGGACGTGAGGGGGTCAGGAAGTGAAGGGGTCAGGACGTGAGAGGGTCAGGACGTGAGGGGATAAGGACGTGAGAGGGTCAGGACGTGAGGGGGTCAGGACGTGAGGGGGTCAGGACGTGAAGGTGTCAGGACGTGAGAGGGTCAGGACGTGAGGGGGTCAGGACGTGAGGGGATCAGGACGTGAGGGGGTCAGGACGTGATTGGGTCAGGACGTGAGGGGATCAGGACGTGAGAGGGTCAGGACGTGAGGGAGTCAGTACGTGAGGGGGTCAGGACGTGAGGGGGTCATGACGTGAGGGGGTCAGGACGTGAGAGGGTCAGGACGAGAGGGGATCAGGACGTGAGGGGGTCACGACGTGATGGGGTCAGGTCCTGAGGGGATCAGGACGTGAGGGGTTCAGGATGTGAGGGGGTCAGGACGTGAGGGGGCCAGGACGTGTGGGGATCAGAACGTGAGGGGGTCAGGACGTGAGGGGGTCAGGACGTGTGGGGATCAGAACGTGAGAGGGTCAGGACGTGAGGGGATCAGGACGTGAGAGGCTCAGGACGTGAGGGGATCAGGACGTGAGGGGATAAGGACGTGAGGGGATCAGGACGTGAGGGGGTCAGGACGTGAGGGGGTCAGGACGTGAGAGGCTCAGGACGTGAGGGGATCAGGACGTGAGGGGGTCAGAACGTGTGGGGATCAGAACGTGAGGGGGTCAGGACGTGAGGGGGTCAGAACGTGAGGGGGTCAGGACGTTAGTGGTTCAGGACATGAGGGGATCAGGACGTGAGAGGATCAGGAAGTGAGGGGATCAGGACGTGAGAGGCTCAGGACGTGAGGGGATCAGGACGTGAGGGGGTCAGGACGTGAGGGGATCAGGACGTGAGGGGATCAGGACGTGAGAGGCTCAGGACGTGAGGGGATCAGGACGTGAGGGGGTCAGAACGTGTGGGGATCAGAACGTGAGGGGGTCAGGACGTGAGGGGGTCAGAACGTGAGGGGGTCAGGACGTTAGTGGTTCAGGACATGAGGGGATCAGGACGTGAGAGGATCAGGAAGTGAGGGGATCAGGACGTGAGGGGATCAGGACGTGAGGGGATCAGGACGTGAGGGGGTCAGGACGTGAAGGGATCAGGACGTGAAGGGGTCAGGACGTGAGGGGGTCAGGACGTGAGGGGGTCAGGACGTGAGGGGATCAGGACGTGAGAGGCTCAGGACGTGAGGGGGTCAGGACGTGAGGGTGTCAGGACGTGAGGGGATAAGGACGTGAGGGGGTCAGGACGTGAGGGGATCAGGACGTGAGAGGCTCAGGACGTGAGGGGGTCAGGACGTGAGGGTGTCAGGACGTGAGGGGATCAGGACGTGAGGGGATCAGGACGTGAGAGGCTCAGGACATGAGGGGGTCAGGACGTGAGGGTGTCAGGACGTGAGGGGATAAGGACGTGAGGGGGTCAGAACGTGTGGGGATCAGAACGTGAGGGGGTCAGGACGTGAGGGGATCAGAACGTGAGGGGATCAGGACGTGAGGGGATCAAAACGTGTGGGGATCAGAACGTGAGGGGGTCAGGACGTGAGGGGGTCAGGACGTGAGAGGATCAGGACGTGAGGGGATAAGGATGTGAGGGGTCAGGACGTGAGGGGGTCAGGGCGTGAGGGGTACAGAACGTGAAGGGGTCAGAACCTAAGGGGGTCAGGACGTGAGGGGGTCAGAACGTGAGGGGGTCAGAACGTGAGGAGGTCAGGACGTGAGGGGGTCAGGACGTGAGGGGATCAGGACGTGAGTGGGTCAGGAAGTGAGGGGGTCAGGACGTGAGAGGGTCAGGACGTGAGAAGGTCCGGACCTGAGGGGGTTAGGACGTGTGGGGGTCATGACGTGAGGGGATCTGGACGTGAGGGGGTCAGGGCGTGAGGGGGTCAGGGCGTGAGGGGGTCAGGATGTGAGAGGGTCATGATGTGGTGAGGTCTGGGCGTGAGGTGATCAGGACGTCAGGGGGTCAAGACGTGAGGGGGTCAGGACGTGAGAGGTTCATGATGTGGTGAGGTCTGGGCGTGAGGGGTCAGGACGTGAGGGGGTCAGGACGTGAGTTTTTCAGGACGAGAGGGGTCAGGACGTGATTTTATCAGGACGTGAGGGGTTCTGGACGTGAGGGGATTAGGACGTGAGGGGGTCAGGGAGTGAGGGGGTCAGGACGTGAGGGGGTCAGGACGTAAGGGGGTCAGGACGTGAGGGGGTCAGGATGTGAGGGGGTCAGGACGTGAGGGGGTCAGGACGTGAGGGGGTCAGGATGTGGTGAGGTCAGGACGTGAGGGGGTCAGGATGTGAGGGGATCAGGACGTGAGGGGGTCAGGACGTGAGGGGGTCAGGACGTGAGAGGATCAGGACGTGAGGGGATCAGGACGTGAGAAGGTCAGGACGTGAGGGGATCAGGACGTGAGGGGGTCAGGACGTGAGGGGGTCAGGATGTGGTGAGGTCAGGACGTGAGGGGATCAGGATGTGAAGGGGTCAGGTCGTGAGGGGGTCAGGACGTGAGGGGGTCAGGACGTGAGAGGGTCAGGATGTGGTGAGGTCAGGACGTGAGGGGGTCAGGATGTGAGGAGGTCTGGGCGTGAGGATATCAGAAAGTGAGGGGATGAGGACGTGAGGGGATCAGGATAAGAGGAGGTCAGGATGTGAGGGTGTCAGGACGAGAGGGGATTAGGACGCGAGGGAGTCAGGATCTGAGGGGATCAGGAAGTGAGGGGGTCAGGACGTGAGGGGATCAGGATGTGAGGGGGTCAGGACGTAAGGGGGTCTGGACGTGAGGGGGTCAGAACGTGAGGGGGTCAGGATGTGAGGGGATCAGGACGTGAGGGGTTCAGGACGTAAGGGGGTCAGGACGTGAGAGGGTCAGGATGTGGTGAGGTCAGGACGTGAGGGGGTCAGGATGTGAGGGGATCAGGACGTGAGGGGATCAGGACGTGAGGGGATCAGGACGTGAGAGGGTCAGGATGTGGTGAGGTCAGGACGTGAGGGGGTCAGGATGTGAGGGGATCAGGACGTGAGGGGGTCAGGACGTGAAGGGGTCAGGACGTGAGGAGGATCAGGACGGGTGACGGTCAGGACGTGAGGGGGTCAGGACGTGAGGGGGTCAGGACGTGAGGGGGTCAGGATGTGAGAGGGTCAGGACCTGAGGGGATCAGGACGTGAGGGGTTCAGGACGTGAGGGGGTCAGGACGTGAGAGGGTCAGGATGTGGTGAGGTCTGGGCGTGAGGGGTTCAGGACGTGAGGGGGTCAGGACGTGAGGGGGCAGGATGTGAGGGGGTCAGGACGTGAGGGGTTCAGGACGTGAGGGGGTCAGTACGTGAGGGGGCAGGATGTGAGGGGGTCAGGATGTGAGGGGATCAGGACGTGAGGGGGTCAGGACGGGAGGGGTTCAGGACGTGAGAGCGTCAGAATGTGGTGAGGTCTGGGCGTGAGGGGATCAGGACGTCAGGGGGTCAGGACGTGAGTTTGTCAGGACGTGAGGGGATCAGGACGTGAGGGGATTAGACGGGAGGGGATCAGGACGTGAGGGGGTCAGGACGTGAGGGGGTCAGGACGTGAGGGGGTCAGGGAGTGAGGGGGTCAGGACGTGAGGGGGTCAGAACGTGAGGGGGTCAGGACGTGAGGGGATCAGGACGTGATGGGCTCAGGACATGAGGGGGTCTGGACGTGAGGGGGTCAGGACTTGAGGGGGTCAGGACGTGAGGGGGTCAGGACGTGAGGGGGTCAGGAGGTGCGGGGGTCAGGACGTGTGGGGATCAGGACGTGAGAGGTTCAGGACGTGAGGGGGTCAGGAAGTGAAGGGGTCAGGACGTGAGAGGGTCAGGACGTGAGGGGATAAGGACGTGAGAGGGTCAGGACGTGAGGGGGTCAGGACGTGAGGGGGTCAGGACGTGAAGGTGTCAGGACGTGAGAGGGTCAGGACGTGAGGGGGTCAGGACGTGAGGGGATCAGGACGTGAGGGGGTCAGGACGTGATTGGGTCAGGACGTGAGGGGATCAGGACGTGAGAGGGTCAGGACGTGAGGGGGTCAGTACGTGAGGGGATCAGGACGTGAGGGGGTCAGGACGTGAGGGGGTCAGGACGTGAGAGGGTCAGGACGTGAGAGGGTCAGGACGAGAGGGGATCAGGACGTGAGGGGGTCACGACGTGATGGGGTCAGGACCTGAGGGGATCAGGACGTGAGGGGTTCAGGATGTGAGAGGATCAGGACGTGAAGGGGTCAGAACGTGTGTGGATCAGAACGTGAGGGGGTCAGGACGTGAGTGGGTCAGGACGTGTGGGGATCAGAACGTGAGGGGGTCAGGACGTGAGGGGGTCAGGACGTGACGGTGTCAGGACGTGTGGGGATCAGAACGTGAGGGGGTCAGGACGTGAGGGGGTCAGGACGTGTGGGGATCAGAACGTGAGAGGGTCAGGACGTGAGGGGATCAGGACGTGAGAGGCTCTGGACGTGAGGGGATCAGGACGTGAGGGGATCAGGACGTGTGGGGATCAGGACTTGAGGGGATCAGGACGTGAGGGGATCAGGACGTGAGGGGATCAGGACGTGAGGGGATCAGGACGTGAGGGGGTCAGAACGTGTGGGGATCAGGACGTGAGGGGGTCAGAACGTGAGGGGGTCAGGACGTTAGTGGTTCAGGACGTGAGGGAATCAGGACGTGAGAGGATCAGGAAGTGAGGGGATCAGGACGTGAGGGGATCAGGACGTGAGGGGATCAGGACGTGAGGGGGTCAGGACGTGAAGGGATCAGGACGTGAAGGGGTCAGGACGTGAGGGGGTCAGGACGTGAGGGGGTCAGGACGTGAGGGGATCAGGACGTGAGAGGCTCAGGACGTAAGGGGGTCTGGACGTGAGGGGGTCAGAACGTGAGGGGGTCTGGACGTGAGGGGATCAGGACGTGAGGGGATCAGGACGTGAGAGGGTCAGGATGTGGTGAGGTCAGGACGTGAGGGGGTCAGGATGTGAGGGGATCAGGACGTGAGGGGGTCAGGACGTGAGGGGGTCAGGATGTGAGGGGATCAGGACGTGAGAGGATCTGGACGTGAAGGGGTCAGGATGGGAGACGGTCAGGACGTGAGGGGGTCAGGACGTGAGGGGGTCAGGACGTGAGGGGGTCAGGATGTGAGAGGGTCAGGACCTGAGGGGGTCAGGACGTGAGGGGGTCAGGACGTGAGAGGGTCAGGATGTGGTGAGGTCTGGGCGTGAGGGGATCAGGACGTCAGGGGGTCAGGACGTGAGGGGTTCAGGACGTGAGAGGGTCAGGATGTGGTGAGGTCTGGGCGTGAGGGGGTCAGGACGTGAGTTTGTCAGGACGTGAGGGGATCAGGACGTGAGGGGATTAGGACGTGAGGGGATCAGGACGTGAGGGGGTGAGGACGTGAGGGGGTCAGGACGTGAGGGGGTCAGGGAGTGAGGGGGTTAGGACGTGAGGGGGTCAGAAAGTGAGGGGGTCAGGACGTGAGGGGATCAGGACGTGATGGGCTCAGGACATGAGGGGGTCAGGACGTGAGGGGGTCAGGACTTGAGGGGGTCAGGACGTGAGGGGGTCAGGACGTGAGGGGGTCAGGAGGTGCGGGGGTCAGGACGTGAGGGGATCAGGACGTGAGAGGTTCAGGACGTGAGGGGGTCAGGAAGTGAAGAGGTCAGGACGTGAGAGGGTCAGGACGTGAGGGGATAAGGACGTGAGAGGGTCAGGACGTGAGGGGGTCAGGACGTGAGGGGGTCAGGACGTGAAGGTGTCAGGACGTGAGAGGGTCAGGACGTGAGGGGGTCAGGACGTGAGGGGATCAGGACGTGAGGGGGTCAGGACGTGATTGGGTCAGGACGTGAGGGGATCAGGACGTGAGAGGGTCAGGACGTGAGGGGGTCAGTACGTGAGGGGGTCAGGACGTGAGGGGGTCAGGACGTGAGGGGATCAGAACGTGAGGGGGTCAGGACGTGAGGGGGTCAGGACGTGTGGGGATCAGAACGTGAGGGGGTCAGGACGTGAGGGGGTCAGGACGTGTGGGGATCAGAACGTGAGAGGGTCAGGACGTGAGGGGATCAGGACGTGTGAGGCTCAGGACGTGAGGGGATCAGGACGTGAGGGGATCAGGACGTGAGGGGATCAGGACATGAGAGGCTCAGGACGTGAGGGGATCAGGACGTGAGGGGGTCAGAACGTGTGGGGATCAGAACGTGAGGGGGTCAGGACGTGAGGGGGTCAGAACGTGAGGGGGTCAGGACGTTAGTGGTTCAGGACGTGAGGGGATCAGGACGTGAGAGGATCAGGAAGTGAGGGGATCAGGACGTGAGGGGATCAGGACGTGAGGGGATCAGGACGTGAGGGGGTCAGGACGGGAAGGGATCAGGACGTGAAGGGGTCAGGACGTGAGGGGGTCAGGACGTGAGGGGATCAGGACGTGAGAGGCTCAGGACGTGAGGGGGTCAGGACGTGAGGGTGTCAGGACGTGAGGGGATAAGGACGTGAGGGGGTCAGGACGTGAGGGGATCAGGACGTGAGAGGCTCAGGACGTGAGGGGGTCAGGACGTGTGGGTGTCAGGACGTGAGGGGATCAGGACGTGAGGGGATCAGGACGTGAGAGGCTCAGGACGTGAGAGGGTCAGGACGTGAGCGGATAAGGACGTGAGGTGGTCAGAACGTGTGGGGATCAGAACGTGAGGGGGTCAGGACGTGAGGGGATCAGGACGTGAGGGGATCAGGACGTGAGGGGATCAGAACGTGTGGGGATCAGAACGTGAGGGGATCAGGACGTGAGGGGGTCAGAACGTGAGGGGGTCAGGACGTGAGAGGATCAGGACGTGAGGGGATCAGGACGTGAGGGGATCAGGACGTGAGGGGGTCAGAACGTGAGGGGGTCAGAACGTGAGGAGGTCAGGACGTGAGGGGGTCAGGACGTGAGTGGGTCAGGGCGTGAGGGGGTCAGGACGTGAGAGGGTCAGGACGTGAGAAGGTCCGGACCTGAGGGGGTTAGGACGTGTGGGGGTCAGGACGTGAGGGGATCTGGACGTGAGGGGGTCAGGGCGTGAGGGGGTCAGGATGTGAGAGGGTCATGATGTGGTGAGGTCTGGGCGTGAGGTGATCAGGACGTGAGGGGGTCAAGACGTGAGGGGGTCAGGACGTGAGAGGTTCATGATGTGGTGAGGTCTGGGCGTGAGGGGTCAGGACGTGAGGGGGTCAGGACGTGAGTTTTTCAGGACGAGTGGGGTCAGGACGTGAGGGGTTCTGGACGTGAGGGGATCAGGACTGAGGGGATCAGGACGTAAGGGGGTCAGGACGTGAGGGGGTCAGAACGTGAGGGGGTCTGGACGTGAGGGGATCAGGACGTGAGGGTGTCAGGACGTGAGGGGGTCAGGACGTGAGGGGGTCAGGAAGTGAGTGGGTCAGGACGTGAGGGGGTCAGGACGTGAGGCAATAAGGACGTAAGAGGGTCAGTACGTGAGAGGGTCAGGATGTGAGGGGGTCAGGACGTGAGGGGGTCAGGACGTGAGGGGGTCAGGACGTGAGGGTATCAGGATGTGAGGGGGTCAGGATGTGAAGGGGTCAGGTCGTGAGGGGGTCAGGACGTGAGAGGATCAGGACGTGAGGGGATCAGGACCTGAGAGGGTCAGGATGTGGTGAGGTCAGGACTTGAGGGGGTCAGGATGTGAGGGGATCAGGACGTGAGGGGGTCAGGATGTGAGGAGGTCTGGGCGTGAGGATATCAGAAAGTGAGGGGATGAGGACGTGAGGGGGTCAGGATGTGAGGGGATCAGGACGTGAAGGGGTCAGGACGTGAGGGGGTCAGGGAGTGAGGGGTTCAGGACGTGAGGGGGTCAGGACGTAAGGGGGTCTGGACGTGAGGGGGTCAGAACGTGAGGGGGTCAGGACGTGAGGGGATCAGGACGTGAGGGGGTCAGGACGTGAAGGGGTCAGGATGTGAGAGTGTCAGGACCTGAGGGGATCAGGATGTGAGACGGTCAGGACGTGAGAGGATCAGGACGTGAGGGGATCAGGACGTGAGAGGATCAGGACGTGAGGGGGTCATGACGTGAGGGGGTCAGAATGTGTAAGGGTCAGGACCTGAGGGGATCAGGACGTGAGGGGGTCAGGACGTGAGGGGGTCAGGACGTGAGAGGGTCAGGATGTGGTGAGGTCTAGGCGTGAGGGGATCAGGACGTGAGGGGGTCAGGACGTGAGGGTGTCAGGACGTGAGGGGATCAGGACGTGAGAGGGTCAGGATGTGGTGAGGTCTGGGCGTGAGTGGATCAGGACGTGATTGGGTCAGGACGTGAGGGGGCAGGATGTGAGGGGGTCAGGACGTGAGGGGTTCAGGACGTGAGGGGATCAGGACGTGAGGGGGTCAGGACGTGAGGTGTTCAGGACGTGAGAGTGTCAGGATGTGGTGAGGTCTGGGCGTGAGGGGATCAGGACGTCAGGGGGTCAGGAAGTGAGGGGACAGGATGTGAGTGGGTCAGGACGTGAGTTTGTCAGGACGTGAGGGGATCAGGACGTGAGGGGATTAGGACGTGAGGGGATCAGGACGTGAGGGGGTCAGGACGTGAGGGGGTCAGGAAGTGAGGGGGTCAGGGAGTGAGGGGGTCAGGACGTGAGGGGGTCAGAACGTGAGGGGGTCAGGACGTGAGGGGATCAGGACGTGATGGGGTCAGGACATGAGGGGGTCAGGACGTGAGGGGGTCAGGACTTGAGGGGGTCAGGACGTGAGGGGGTCAGGACGTGAGGGGGTCAGGAGGTGCGGGGGTCAGGACGTGAGGGGATCAGGACGTGAGAGGGTCAGGACGTGAGGGGGTCAGGAAGTGAAGGGGTCAGGACGTGAGAGGGTCAGGACGTGAGGGGGTCAGGACGTGAGGGGGTCAGGACGTGAGGGGGTCAGGACGTGAATTTGTCAGGACGTGAGGGGATCAGGACGTGAGGGGATTAGACGGGAGGGGATCAGGACGTGAGGGGGTCAGGACGTGAGGGGGTCAGGACGTGAGGGGGTCAGGGAGTGAGGGGGTCAGGACGTGAGGGGGTCAGAACGTGAGGGGGTCAGGACGTGAGGGGATCAGGACGTGATGGGCTCAGGACATGAGGGGGTCTGGACGTGAGGGGGTCAGGACTTGAGGGGGTCAGGACGTGAGGGGGTCAGGACGTGAGGGGGTCAGGAGGTGCGGGGGTCAGGACGTGTGGGGATCAGGACGTGAGAGGTTCAGGACGTGAGGGGGTCAGGAAGTGAAGGGGTCAGGACGTGAGAGGGTCAGGACGTGAGGGGATAAGGACGTGAGAGGGTCAGGACGTGAGGGGGTCAGGACGTGAGGGGGTCAGGACGTGAAGGTGTCAGGACGTGAGAGGGTCAGGACGTGAGGGGGTCAGGACGTGAGGGGATCAGGACGTGAGGGGGTCAGGACGTGATTGGGTCAGGACGTGAGGGGATCAGGACGTGAGAGGGTCAGGACGTGAGGGGGTCAGTACGTGAGGGGATCAGGACGTGAGGGGGTCAGGACGTGAGGGGGTCAGGACGTGAGAGGGTCAGGACGTGAGAGGGTCAGGACGAGAGGGGATCAGGACGTGAGGGGGTCACGACGTGATGGGGTCAGGACCTGAGGGGATCAGGACGTGAGGGGTTCAGGATGTGAGAGGATCAGGACGTGAAGGGGTCAGAACGTGTGTGGATCAGAACGTGAGGGGGTCAGGACGTGAGTGGGTCAGGACGTGTGGGGATCAGAACGTGAGGGGGTCAGGACGTGAGGGGGTCAGGACGTGACGGTGTCAGGACGTGTGGGGATCAGAACGTGAGGGGGTCAGGACGTGAGGGGATCAGGACGTGAGGGGATCAGGACGTGTGGGGATCAGGACTTGAGGGGATCAGGACGTGAGGGGATCAGGACGTGAGGGGATCAGGACGTGAGGGGATCAGGACGTGAGGGGATCAGGACGTGAGGGGGTCAGAACGTGTGGGGATCAGGACGTGAGGGGGTCAGAACGTGTGGGGATCAGAACGTGAGGGGGTCAGGACGTGAGGGGGTCAGAACGTGAGGGGGTCAGGACGTTAGTGGTTCAGGACGTGAGGGAATCAGGACGTGAGAGGATCAGGAAGTGAGGGGATCAGGACGTGAGGGGATCAGGACGTGAGGGGATCAGGACGTGAGGGGGTCAGGACGTGAAGGGATCAGGACGTGAAGGGGTCAGGACGTGAGGGGGTCAGGACGTGAGGGGGTCAGGACGTGAGGGGATCAGGACGTGAGAGGCTCAGGACGTAAGGGGGTCTGGACGTGAGGGGGTCAGAACGTGAGGGGGTCTGGACGTGAGGGGATCAGGACGTGAGGGGATCAGGACGTGAGAGGGTCAGGATGTGGTGAGGTCAGGACGTGAGGGGGTCAGGATGTGAGGGGATCAGGACGTGAGGGGGTCAGGACGTGAGGGGGTCAGGATGTGAGGGGATCAGGACGTGAGAGGATCTGGACGTGAAGGGGTCAGGATGGGAGACGGTCAGGACGTGAGGGGGTCAGGACGTGAGGGGGTCAGGACGTGAGGGGGTCAGGATGTGAGAGGGTCAGGACCTGAGGGGGTCAGGACGTGAGGGGGTCAGGACGTGAGAGGGTCAGGATGTGGTGAGGTCTGGGCGTGAGGGGATCAGGACGTCAGGTGGTCAGGACGTGAGGGGTTCAGGACGTGAGAGGGTCAGGATGTGGTGAGGTCTGGGCGTGAGGGGGTCAGGACGTGAGTTTGTCAGGACGTGAGGGGATCAGGACGTGAGGGGATTAGGACGTGAGGGGATCAGGACGTGAGGGGGTCAGGACGTGAGGGGGTCAGGACGTGAGGGGGTCAGGGAGTGAGGGGGTTAGGATGTGAGGGGGTCAGAAAGTGAGGGGGTCAGGACGTGAGGGGATCAGGACGTGATGGGCTCAGGACATGAGGGGGTCAGGACGTGAGGGGGTCAGGACTTGAGGGGGTCAGGACGTGAGGGGGTCAGGACGTGAGGGGGTCAGGAGGTGCGGGGGTCAGGACGTGAGGGGATCAGGACGTGAGAGGTTCAGGACGTGAGGGGGTCAGGAAGTGAAGAGGTCAGGACGTGAGAGGGTCAGGACGTGAGGGGATAAGGACGTGAGAGGGTCAGGACGTGAGGGGGTCAGGACGTGAGGGGGTCAGGACGTGAAGGTGTCAGGACGTGAGAGGGTCAGGACGTGAGGGGGTCAGGACGTGAGGGGATCAGGACGTGAGGGGGTCAGGACGTGATTGGGTCAGGACGTGAGGGGATCAGGACGTGAGAGGGTCAGGACGTGAGGGGGTCAGTACGTGAGGGGGTCAGGACGTGAGGGGGTCAGGACGTGAGGGGGTCAGGACGTGAGAGGGTCAGGACGAGAGGGGATCAGGACGTGAGGGGGTCACGACGTGATGGGGTCAGGACCTGAGGGGATCAGGACGTGAGGGGTTCAGGATGTGAGAGGATCAGGACGTGAAGGGGTCAGAACGTGTGGGGATCAGAACGTGAGGGGGTCAGGACGTGAGGGGGTCAGGACGTGTGGGGATCAGAACGTGAGGGGGTCAGGACGTGAGGGGGCCAGGACGTGTGGGGATCAGAACGTGAGGGGGTCAGGACGTGAGGGGGTCAGGACGTGTGGGGATCAGAACGTGAGAGGGTCAGGACGTGAGGGGATCAGGACGTGAGGGGATCAGGACGTGAGGGGATCAGGACGTGAGGGGATCAGGACATGAGAGGCTCAGGACGTGAGGGGATCAGGACGTGAGGGGGTCAGAACGTGTGGGGATCAGAACGTGAGGGGGTCAGGACGTGAGGGGGTCAGAACGTGAGGGGGTCAGGACGTTAGTGGTTCAGGACGTGAGGGGATCAGGACGTGAGAGGATCAGGAAGTGAGGGGATCAGGACGTGAGGGGATCAGGACGTGAGGGGATCAGGACGTGAGGGGGTCAGGACGGGAAGGGATCAGGACGTGAAGGGGTCAGGACGTGAGGGGGTCAGGACGTGAGGGGATCAGGACGTGAGAGGCTCAGGACGTGAGGGGGTCAGGACGTGAGGGTGTCAGGACGTGAGGGGATAAGGACGTGAGGGGGTCAGGACGTGAGGGGATCAGGACGTGAGAGGCTCAGGACGTGAGGGGGTCAGGACGTGTGGGTGTCAGGACGTGAGGGGATCAGGACGTGAGGGGATCAGGACGTGAGAGGCTCAGGACGTGAGAGGGTCAGGACGTGAGGGTGTCAGGACGTGAGGGGATAAGGACGTGAGGTGGTCAGAACGTGTGGGGATCAGAACGTGAGGGGGTCAGGACGTGAGGGGATCAGGACGTGAGGGGATCAGGACGTGAGGGGATCAGAACGTGTGGGGATCAGGACGTGAGGGGGTCAGAACGTGAGGGGGTCAGAACGTGAGGAGGTCAGGACGTGAGGGGGTCAGGACGTGAGTGGGTCAGGACGTGAGGGGGTCAGGACGTGAGAGGGTCAGGACGTGAGAAGGTCCGGACCTGAGGGGGTTAGGACGTGTGGGGGTCAGGACGTGAGGGGATCTGGACGTGAGGGGGCCAGGGCGTGAGGGGGTCAGGATGTGAGAGGGTCATGATGTGGTGAGGTCTGGGCGTGAGGTGATCAGGACGTGAGGGGGTCAAGACGTGAGGGGGTCAGGACGTGAGAGGTTCATGATGTGGTGAGGTCTGGGCGTGAGGGGTCAGGACGTGAGGGGGTCAGGACGTGAGTTTTTCAGGACGAGTTGGGTCAGGACGTGAGGGGTTCTGGACGTGAGGGGATCAGGACTGAGGGGATCAGGACGTAAGGGGGTCAGGACGTGAGGGGGTCAGAACGTGAGGGGGTCTGGACGTGAGGGGATCAGGACGTGAGGGTGTCAGGACGTGAGGGGGTCAGGACGTGAGGGGGTCAGGAAGTGAGGGGGTCAGGACGTGAGGGGGTCAGGACGTGAGGCAATAAGGACGTAAGAGGGTCAGTACGTGAGAGGGTCAGGATGTGAGGGGGTCAGGACGTGAGGGGGTCAGGACGTGAGGGGGTCAGGACGTGAGGGTATCAGGATGTGAGGGGGTCAGGATGTGAAGGGGTCAGGTCGTGAGGGGGTCAGGACGTGAGAGGATCAGGACGTGAGGGGATCAGGACGTGAGAGGGTCAGGATGTGGTGAGGTCAGGACTTGAGGGGGTCAGGATGTGAGGGGATCAGGACGTGAGGGGGTCAGGATGTGAGGAGGTCTGGGCGTGAGGATATCAGAAAGTGAGGGGATGAGGACGTGAGGGGGTCAGGATGTGAGGGGATCAGGACGTGAAGGGGTCAGGACGTGAGGGGGTCAGGGAGTGAGGGGTTCAGGACGTGAGGGGGTCAGGACGTAAGGGGGTCTGGACGTGAGGGGGTCAGAACGTGAGGGGGTCAGGACGTGAGGGGATCAGGACGTGAGGGGGTCAGGACGTGAAGGGGTCAGGATGTGAGAGTGTCAGGACCTGAGGGGATCAGGATGTGAGACGGTCAGGACGTGAGAGGATCAGGACGTGAGGGGATCAGGACGTGAGAGGATCAGGACGTGAGGGGGTCATGACGTGAGGGGGTCAGAATGTGTAAGGGTCAGGACCTGAGGGGATCAGGACGTGAGGGGGTCAGGACGTGAGGGGGTCAGGACGTGAGAGGGTCAGGATGTGGTGAGGTCTAGGCGTGAGGGGATCAGGACGTGAGGGGGTCAGGACGTGAGGGTGTCAGGACGTGAGGGGATCAGGACGTGAGAGGGTCAGGATGTGGTGAGGTCTGGGCGTGAGTGGATCAGGACGTGATTGGGTCAGGTCGTGAGGGGGCAGGATGTGAGGGGGTCAGGACGTGAGGGGTTCAGGACGTGAGGGGATCAGGACGTGAGGGGGTCAGGACGTGAGGTGTTCAGGACGTGAGAGGGTCAGGATGTGGTGAGGTCTGGGCGTGAGTGGATCAGGACGTGATGGGGTCAGGACATGAGGGGGTCAGGACGTGAGGGGGTCAGGACTTGAGGGGGTCAGGACGTGAGGGGGTCAGGACGTGAGGGGGTCAGGAGGTGCGGGGGTCAGGACGTGAGGGGATCAGGACGTGAGAGGGTCAGGACGTGAGGGGGTCAGGAAGTGAAGGGGTCAGGACGTGAGAGGGTCAGGACGTGAGGGGGTCAGGACGTGAGGGGGTCAGGACGTGAGGGGGTCAGGACGTGAAGGTGTCAGGACGTGAGAGGGTCAGGACGTGAGGGGGTCAGGACGTGAGGGGATCAGGACGTGAGGGGGTCAGGACGTGATTGGGTCAGGACGTGAGGGGATCAGGACGTGAGAGGGTCAGGACGTGAGATGGTCAGTACGTGAGGGGGTCAGGACGTGAGGGGGTCAGGACGTGAGGGGGTCAGGACGTGAGTCGGTCAGGACGAGAGGGGATTAGGACGTGAGGGGGTCACGACGTGATGGGGTCAGGACCTGAGGGGATCAGGACGTGAGGGGATCAGGACGTGAGGGGGTCAGGATGTGAGGGGGTCTGGACGTGAGGGTGTCAGGACGTGAGGGGATAAGGACGTGAGGTGGTCAGAACGTGTGGGGATCAGAACGTGAGGGGGTCAGGACGTGAGGGGATCAGGACGTGAGGGGATCAGGACGTGAGGGGATCAGAACGTGTGGGGATCAGAACGTGAGGAGGTCAGGACGTGAGGGGTTCAGAACGTGAGGGGGTCAGGACGTTAGGGGTTCAGGACGTGAAGGGGTCAGGACGTGAGAGGATCAGGACGTGAGGGGATCAGGACGTGAGGGGATCAGGACGTGAGGGGGTCAGAACGTGAGGGGGTCAGAACGTGAGGAGGTCAGGACGTGAGGGGGTCAGGACGTGAGTGGGTCAGGACGTGAGGGGGTCAGGACGTGAGAGGGTCAGGACGTGAGAAGGTCCGGACCTGAGGGGGTTAGGACGTGTGGGGGTCAGGACGTGAGGGGATCTGGACGTGAGGGGGTCAGGGCGTGAGGGGGTCAGGATGTGAGAGGGTCATGATGTGGTGAGGTCTGGGCGTGAGGTGATCAGGACGTGAGGGGGTCAAGACGTGAGGGGGTCAGGACGTGAGAGGTTCATGATGTGGTGAGGTCTGGGCGTGAGGGGTCAGGACGTGAGGGGGTCAGGACGTGAGTTTTTCAGGGCGAGTTGGGTCAGGACGTGAGGGGTTCTGGACGTGAGGGGATCAGGACTGAGGGGATCAGGACGTAAGGGGGTCAGGACGTGAGGGGGTCAGAACGTGAGGGGGTCTGGACGTGAGGGGATCAGGACGTGAGGGTGTCAGGACGTGAGGGGGTCAGGACGTGAGGGGGTCAGGAAGTGAGGGGGTCAGGACGTGAGGGGGTCAGGACATGAGGCAATAAGGACGTAAGAGGGTCAGTACGTGAGAGGGTCAGGATGTGAGGGGGTCAGGACGTGAGGGGGTCAGGACGTGAGGGGGTCAGGACGTGAGGGTATCAGGATGTGAGGGGGTCAGGATGTGAAGGGGTCAGGTCGTGAGGGGGTCAGGACGTGAGAGGATCAGGACGTGAGGGGATCAGGACGTGAGAGGGTCAGGATGTGGTGAGGTCAGGACTTGAGGGGGTCAGGATGTGAGGGGATCTGGACGTGAGGGGGTCAGGATGTGAGGAGGTCTGGGCGTGAGGATATCAGAAAGTGAGGGGATGAGGACGTGAGGGGGTCAGGATGTGAGGGGATCAGGACGTGAAGGGGTCAGGACGTGAGGGGGTCAGGGAGTGAGGGGTTCAGGACGTGAGGGGGTCAGGACGTAAGGGGTCTGGACGTGAGGGGGTCAGAACGTGAGGGGGTCAGGACGTGAGGGGATCAGGACGTGAGGGGGTCAGGACGTGAAGGGGTCAGGATGTGAGAGTGTCAGGACCTGAGGGGATCAGGATGTGAGACGGTCAGGACGTGAGAGGATCAGGACGTGAGGGGATCAGGACGTGAGAGGATCAGGACGTGAGGGGGTCATGACGTGAGGGGGTCAGAATGTGTAAGGGTCAGGACCTGAGGGGATCAGGACGTGAGGGGGTCAGGACGTGAGGGGGTCAGGACGTGAGAGGGTCAGGATGTGGTGAGGTCTAGGCGTGAGGGGATCAGGACGTGAGGGGGTCAGGACGTGAGGGTGTCAGGACGTGAGGGGATCAGGACGTGAGAGGGTCAGGATGTGGTGAGGTCTGGGCGTGAGTGGATCAGGACGTGATTGGGTCAGGACGTGAGGGGGCAGGATGTGAGGGGGTCAGGACGTGAGGGGTTCAGGACGTGAGGGGATCAGGACGTGAGGGGGTCAGGACGTGAGGTTTTCAGGACGTGAGAGGGTCAGGATGTGGTGAGGTCTGGGCGTGAGGGGATCAGGACGTCAGGGGGTCAGGAAGTGAGGGGACAGGATGTGAGGGGGTCAGGACGTGAGTTTGTCAGGACGTGAGGGGATCAGGACGTGAGGGGATTAGGACGTGAGGGGATCAGGACGTGAGGGGGTCAGGACGTGAGGGGGTGAGGAAGTGAGGGGGTCAGGGAGTGAGGGGGTCAGGACGTGAGGGGGTCAGAACGTGAGGGGGTCAGGACGTGAGGGGATCAGGACGTGATGGGGTCAGGACATGAGGGGGTCAGGACGTGAGGGGGTCAGGACTTGAGGGGGTCAGGACGTGAGGGGGTCAGGACGTGAGGGGGTCAGGAGGTGCGGGGGTCAGGACGTGAGGGGATCAGGACGTGAGAGGGTCAGGACGTGAGGGGGTCAGGAAGTGAAGGGGTCAGGACGTGAGAGGGTCAGGACGTGAGGGGGTCAGGACGTGAGGGGGTCAGGACGTGAAGGTGTCAGGACGTGAGAGGGTCAGGACGTGAGGGGGTCAGGACGTGAGGGGATCAGGACGTGAGGGGGTCAGGACGTGATTGGGTCAGGACGTGAGGGGATCAGGACGTGAGAGGGTCAGGACGTGAGATGGTCAGTACGTGAGGGGGTCAGGACGTGAGGGGGTCAGGACGTGAGGGGGTCAGGACGTGAGTCGGTCAGGACGAGAGGGGATTAGGACGTGAGGGGGTCACGACGTGATGGGGTCAGGACCTGAGGGGATCAGGACGTGAGGGGATCAGGACGTGAGGGGGTCAGGATGTGAGGGGGTCTGGACGTGTGGGGATCAGAACGTGAGGGGATCAGGACGTGAGGGGGCCAGGACGTGTGGGGATCAGAACGTGAGGGGGTCAGGACGTGAGGGGGTCAGGACGTGTGGGGATCAGAACGTGAGAGGGTCAGGACGTGAGGGGATCAGGACGTGAGGGGATCAGGACGTGAGGGGATCAGGACGTGAGGGAGTCAGGACGTGAGAGGGTCAGGACGTGAGAGGGTCAGGACGTGAGGGGATCAGGACGTGAGGGGATCAGGACGTGAGGGGATCAGGACGTGAGGGGGTTAGGACGTGAGAGGGTCAGGACGTGAGAAGGTCAGGATGTGAGGGGATCAGGATGTGAGGGGATCAGGACGTGAGGGGGTCAGGACGTGAGGGGATCAGGACGTGAGGGGGTCAGAACGTGTGGGGATCAGTACGTGAGG
Organism: Scyliorhinus torazame; assembly: GCF_047496885.1. Lineage (NCBI taxonomy): Eukaryota > Metazoa > Chordata > Chondrichthyes > Carcharhiniformes > Scyliorhinidae > Scyliorhinus > Scyliorhinus torazame. The sequence goes on along the minus strand of NC_092726.1, from coordinate 93,640,567 downwards.
GGGTCAGGACGTGAGGGGATCAGGACGTGAAGGGGTCAGGACGTGAGGGGATCAGGACGTGAGGGGATCAGGACGTGAGAGGCTCACGACGTGAGGGGGTCAGGACGTGAGGGTGTCAGGACGTGAGGGGATAAGGACGTGAGGGGGTCAGAACGTGTGGGGATCAGAACGTGAGGGGGTCAGGACGTGAGGGGATCAGGACGTGAGGGGATCAGGACGTGAGGGGGTCAGAACGTGTGGGGATCAGAACGTGAGGGGGTCAGGACGTGAGGGGGTCAGAACGTGAGGGGGTCAGGACGTGAGGGGATCAGGACGTGAGGGGGTCAGGACGTGAGGGGATAAGGATGTGAGGGGTCAGGATGTGAGGGGTCAGGACGTGAGGGGATAAGGACGTGAGGGGGTCAGGACGTGAGGGGATCAGGACGTGAAGGGGTCAGGACGTGAGGGGGTCAGGACGTGAGGGAGTCAGGACGTGAGAGGATCAGGACGTGAGGGGATAAGGATGTGAGGGGTCCGGACGTGAGGGGGTCAGGACGTGAGGGGATAAGGACGTGAGGGGGTCAGGACGTGAGGGGGGTCAGGACGTGAGGGGGTCAGGACGTGAGGGGTCAGGACGTGAGAGGATCAGGACGTGTGGGGGTCAGGACGTGAGGGGATAAGGATGTGAGGGGTCAGGACGTGAGGGGGTCAGGACGTGAGGGGTCAGGACGTGAGAGGATCAGGACGTGAGGGGGTCAGGACGTGAGGGGATCAGGACGTGAAGGGGTCAGGACGTTAGGGGGTCAGGACGTGAGGGGTCAGGACGTGAGAGGATCAGGACTTGAGGGGATCAGGACGTGAGGGGGTCAGGACGTGAGTGGATCAGGACGTGATGGGGTCAGGACGTGAGGGAGTCAGGACGTGATGGGGTCAGGACGTGAGGGGGTCAGGACGTGAGGGGGTCAGGATGAAGGGGTCAGGACGTGAGGGGGTTAGGACGTGAGGGGGTCAGGACGTGAGGGGATCAGGACGTGATGGGATCAGGACGTGAGGGGGTCAGGACGTGGGTGGGTCAGGACGTGAGGGGTCAGGATGTGAGAGGGTCAGGACGTGAGAGGGTCAGGATGTGAGAGGGTCAGGACGTGAGGGGGTCAGGACATGAGGGGGTCAGGACGTGAGTGGATCAGGACGTGAAGGGGTAAGGACGTGAGTTTGTCAGGACGTGAGGGGATCAGGACGTGAGGGGATTAGGACGTGAGGGGATCAGGACGTGAGGGGCCAGGATGTGAGGGGGTCAGGACGTGAGGGGGTCAGGACGTGAGGGGGTCAGGGAGTGAGCGGGTCAGGACGTGAGGGGGTCAGGACCTAAGGGGGTCAGGACACGAGGGGGTCAGAACGTGAGGGGGTCAGGACGTGAGAGGATCAGGACGTGAGGGGGTCAGGACGTGAGGGGGTCAGGACGTGAAGGGGCCAGGACGTGAGAGGGTCAGGATGTGAGGGGGTCAGGAAGTGAGGGGGTCAGGACGTGAGGGGATCAGGACGTGAGGGAGTCAGGACGTGAAGGGGTCAGGACGTGAGGGTGTCAGGACGTGAGGGGATCAGAACGTGAGGGGGTCAGGACATGAGGGGGTCAGGACGTGAGGTGATAAGGAAGTAAGAGGGTCAGTACGTGAGATGGTCAGGATCTGAGGGGGTCAGGACGTGAGGGGGTCAGGACGTGACGGGGTCAGGAAGTGAGGGGATCAGAACGTGAGGGGGTCAGGACGTGAGGGGGTCAGGACGTGAGGGGATCAGGACGTGATGGGGTCAGGACGTGAGGGGGTCAGGACGTGAGGTGATAAGGATGTAAGAGGGTCAGGACGTGAGGGGGTCAGGACGTAAGAGGGTCAGGATGTGAGGGGGTCAGGATGTGAGAGGGTCAGGACTTGAGAGGGTCAGATGTGAGATGGTCAGGATGTGAGGTGGTCAGGACGTGAGGGGGTCAGGACGTGAGGGGATCAGGACGTGAGGGGATCAGGATGTGAGGGGGTCAGGATGTGAGAGGGTCAGGATGTGAGGGGGCCAGGACGTGAGAGGGTCAGGGCGTGAGGGGGTCAGGAAGTGAGGGGGTCAGGACGTGAGAGGATCAGGACGTGAGGGAGTCAGGACGTGAGGGGGTCAGGACGTGAGGGGGTCAGGACGTGAGGGGATCAGGACGTGAGGGTGTCAGGATGTGAGGGGGCCAGGACGTGATGGGATCAGGATGTGAGGGGGTCAGGATGTGAGAGGGTCAGGACGTGAGGGGGTCAGGACGTAAGAGGGTCAGGACGTGAGGGGGTCAGGATGTGAGAGGGTCAGGACGTGAGGGGGTCAGGACGTGAGAGGGTCAGGACGTGAGAAGGTCAGGAATTGAGGGGGTCAGGACGTGAGAGGGTCAGGACGTGAGGGGGTCACGACGTGAGGGGGTCAGGATGTGAGGGGATTAGGACGTGAGGGGATCAGGACGTGAGGGGGTCAGGACGTGAGGGGGTCAGGAGGTGCGGGGGTCAGGACGTGAGGGGATCAGGACGTGAGAGGGTCAGGACGTGAGGGGGTCAGGAAGTGAAGGGGTCAGGACGTGAGAGGGTCAGGACGTGAGGGGGTCAGGACGTGAGGGGGTCAGGACGTGAAGGTGTCAGGACGTGAGAGGGTCAGGACGTGAGGGGGTCAGGACGTGAGGGGATCAGGACGTGAGGGGGTCAGGACGTGATTGGGTCAGGACGTGAGGGGATCAGGACGTGAGAGGGTCAGGACGTGAGATGGTCAGTACGTGAGGGGGTCAGGACGTGAGGGGGTCAGGACGTGAGGGGGTCAGGACGTGAGTCGGTCAGGACGAGAGGGGATTAGGACGTGAGGGGGTCACGACGTGATGGGGTCAGGACCTGAGGGGATCAGGACGTGAGGGGATCAGGACGTGAGGGGGTCAGGATGTGAGGGGGTCTGGACGTGTGGGGATCAGAACGTGAGGGGATCAGGACGTGAGGGGGCCAGGACGTGTGGGGATCAGAACGTGAGGGGGTCAGGACGTGAGGGGGTCAGGACGTGTGGGGATCAGAACGTGAGAGGGTCAGGACGTGAGGGGATCAGGACGTGAGGGGATCAGGACGTGAGGGGATCAGGACGTGAGGGAGTCAGGACGTGAGAGGGTCAGGACGTGAGAGGGTCAGGACGTGAGGGGATCAGGACGTGAGGGGATCAGGACGTGAGGGGATCAGGACGTGAGGGGGTTAGGACGTGAGAGGGTCAGGACGTGAGAAGGTCAGGATGTGAGGGGATCAGGATGTGAGGGGATCAGGACGTGAGGGGGTCAGGACGTGAGGGGATCAGGACGTGAGGGGGTCAGAACGTGTGGGGATCAGTACGTGAGGGGGTCAGGACGTGAGGGGATCAGGACGTGAAGGGGTCAGGACGTGAGGGGATCAGGACGTGAGGGGATCAGGACGTGAGAGGCTCACGACGTGAGGGGGTCAGGACGTGAGGGTGTCAGGACGTGAGGGGATAAGGACGTGAGGGGGTCAGAACGTGTGGGGATCAGAACGTGAGGGGGTCAGGACGTGAGGGGATCAGGACGTGAGGGGATCAGGACGTGAGGGGGTCAGAACGTGTGGGGATCAGAACGTGAGGGGGTCAGGACGTGAGGGGGTCAGAACGTGAGGGGGTCAGGACGTGAGGGGATCAGGACGTGAGGGGGTCAGGACGTGAGGGGATAAGGATGTGAGGGGTCAGGATGTGAGGGGTCAGGACGTGAGGGGATAAGGACGTGAGGGGGTCAGGACGTGAGGGGATCAGGACGTGAAGGGGTCAGGACGTGAGGGGGTCAGGACGTGAGGGAGTCAGGACGTGAGAGGATCAGGACGTGAGGGGATAAGGATGTGAGGGGTCCGGACGTGAGGGGGTCAGGACGTGAGGGGATAAGGACGTGAGGGGGTCAGGACGTGAGGGGGTCAGGACGTGAGGGGGTCAGGACGTGAGGGGTCAGGACGTGAGAGGATCAGGACGTGTGGGGGTCAGGACGTGAGGGGATAAGGATGTGAGGGGTCAGGACGTGAGGGGGTCAGGACGTGAGGGGTCAGGACGTGAGAGGATCAGGACGTGAGGGGGTCAGGACGTGAGGGGATCAGGACGTGAAGGGGTCAGGACGTTAGGGGGTCAGGACGTGAGGGGTCAGGACGTGAGAGGATCAGGACTTGAGGGGATCAGGACGTGAGGGGGTCAGGACGTGAGTGGATCAGGACGTGATGGGGTCAGGACGTGAGGGAGTCAGGACGTGATGGGGTCAGGACGTGAGGGGGTCAGGACGTGAGGGGGTCAGGATGAAGGGGTCAGGACGTGAGGGGGTTAGGACGTGAGGGGGTCAGGACGTGAGGGGATCAGGACGTGATGGGATCAGGACGTGAGGGGGTCAGGACGTGGGTGGGTCAGGACGTGAGGGGTCAGGATGTGAGAGGGTCAGGACGTGAGAGGGTCAGGATGTGAGAGGGTCAGGACGTGAGGGGGTCAGGACATGAGGGGGTCAGGACGTGAGTGGATCAGGACGTGAAGGGGTAAGGACGTGAGTTTGTCAGGACGTGAGGGGATCAGGACGTGAGGGGATTAGGACGTGAGGGGATCAGGACGTGAGGGGCCAGGATGTGAGGGGGTCAGGACGTGAGGGGGTCAGGACGTGAGGGGGTCAGGGAGTGAGCGGGTCAGGACGTGAGGGGGTCAGGACCTAAGGGGGTCAGGACACGAGGGGGTCAGAACGTGAGGGGGTCAGGACGTGAGAGGATCAGGACGTGAGGGGGTCAGGACGTGAGGGGGTCAGGACGTGAAGGGGCCAGGACGTGAGAGGGTCAGGATGTGAGGGGGTCAGGAAGTGAGGGGGTCAGGACGTGAGGGGATCAGGACGTGAGGGAGTCAGGACGTGAAGGGGTCAGGACGTGAGGGTGTCAGGACGTGAGGGGATCAGAACGTGAGGGGGTCAGGACATGAGGGGGTCAGGACGTGAGGTGATAAGGAAGTAAGAGGGTCAGTACGTGAGATGGTCAGGATCTGAGGGGGTCAGGACGTGAGGGGGTCAGGACGTGACGGGGTCAGGAAGTGAGGGGATCAGAACGTGAGGGGGTCAGGACGTGAGGGGGTCAGGACGTGAGGGGATCAGGACGTGATGGGGTCAGGACGTGAGGGGGTCAGGACGTGAGGTGATAAGGATGTAAGAGGGTCAGGACGTGAGGGGGTCAGGACGTAAGAGGGTCAGGATGTGAGGGGGTCAGGATGTGAGAGGGTCAGGACTTGAGAGGGTCAGATGTGAGATGGTCAGGATGTGAGGTGGTCAGGACGTGAGGGGGTCAGGACGTGAGGGGATCAGGACGTGAGGGGATCAGGATGTGAGGGGGTCAGGATGTGAGAGGGTCAGGATGTGAGGGGGCCAGGACGTGAGAGGGTCAGGGCGTGAGGGGGTCAGGAAGTGAGGGGGTCAGGACGTGAGAGGATCAGGACGTGAGGGAGTCAGGACGTGAGGGGGTCAGGACGTGAGGGGGTCAGGACGTGAGGGGATCAGGACGTGAGGGTGTCAGGATGTGAGGGGGCCAGGACGTGATGGGATCAGGATGTGAGGGGGTCAGGATGTGAGAGGGTCAGGACGTGAGGGGGTCAGGACGTAAGAGGGTCAGGACGTGAGGGGGTCAGGATGTGAGAGGGTCAGGACGTGAGGGGGTCAGGACGTGAGAGGGTCAGGACGTGAGAAGGTCAGGAATTGAGGGGGTCAGGACGTGAGAGGGTCAGGACGTGAGGGGGTCACGACGTGAGGGGGTCAGGATGTGAGGGGATTAGGACGTGAGGGGATCAGGACGTGAGGGGGTCAGGACGTGAGTGGGTCAGGACGTGAGAAGGTCAGGACGTGAGGGGGGTCAGGACGGGAGGGGATCAGGACGTGAGGTGGTCAGGGCGTGAGGGGGTCAGGACGAGAGGGGATCAGGACGTGAGAGGGTCAGGATATGGTGAGGTCTGGGCGTGAGGGGATCAGGACGTGAGGGGGTCAGGACGTGAGGGGGCAGGATGTGAGGGGGTCAGGACGTGAGTTTGTCAGGACGTGAGGGGGTCAGGGAGAGAGGGGGTCAGGACGTGAGGGGGTCACGACCTAAGGGGGTCAGGACGTGAGGGGGTCAGAACGTGAGGGGGTCAGGACGTGAGGGGATCAGGATGTGAGGGGGTCAGGATGTGAGAGGGTCAGGACGTGAGGGGGTCAGGACGTAAGAGGGTCAGGACGTGAGGGGGTCAGGATGTAAGAGGGTCAGGACTTGAGAGGGTCAGATGTGAGATGGTCAGGATGTGAGGTGGTCAGGACGTGAGGGGGTCAGGACGTGAGGGGGTCAGAACGTGAGGGGGTCAGGATGTGAGAGGGTCAGGACGTGAGTGGGTCAGTACCTGAGAGGGTCAGGACGTGAGGGGATCAGGACGTGAGGGGGTCAGGACGTGAGGGGGTCAGGACGTGAGAGGGTCAGGACGTGAGAAGGTCAGGAATTGAGGGGGTCAGGACGTGAGAGGGTCAGGACGTGAGGGGGTCACGACGTGAGGGGGTCAGGATGTGAGGGGATTAGGACGTGAGGGGATCAGGACGTGAGGGGGTCAGGACGTGAGTGGGTCAGGACGTGAGAAGGTCAGGACGTGAGGGGGGTCAGGACGGGAGGGGATCAGGACGTGAGGTGGTCAGGGCGTGAGGGGGTCAGGACGAGAGGGGATCAGGACGTGAGAGGGTCAGGATATGGTGAGGTCTGGGCGTGAGGGGATCAGGACGTGAGGGGGTCAGGACGTGAGGGGGCAGGATGTGAGGGGGTCAGGACGTGAGTTTGTCAGGACGTGAGGGGGTCAGGGAGAGAGGGGGTCAGGACGTGAGGGGGTCACGACCTAAGGGGGTCAGGACGTGAGGGGGTCAGAACGTGAGGGGGTCAGGACGTGAGGGGATCAGGACGTGAGGGGGTCAGGACGTGAGGGGGTCAAGACGTGAAGGGGTCAGGACGTGAGAGGTTCAGGATGTGAGGGGGTCAGGACGTGAGGGGGTCAGGACGTGAGGGGATCAGGACGTGAGGGAGTCAGGACGTGAGGGGGTCAGGACGTGAGGAGATCAGAACGTGAGGGGGTCAGGACGTGAGGGGATCAGAACGTGAGGGGGTCAGGACGTGAGGGGGTCAGGACGTGAGGTGATAAGGACGTAAGAGGGTCAGTACGTGACATTGTCAGGATGTGAGGGGGTCAGGACGTGAGGGGGTCAGGACGTGATGGGGTCAGGACGTGAGGGGATCAGAACGTGAGGGGGGCCAGGACGTGAGGGGGCAGGACGTGAGGGGATCAGAACGTGAGGGGGTCAGGACGTGAGGGGGTCAGGACGTGAGGTGATAAGGACGTAAGAGGGTCAGTACTTGAGATGGTCAGGATGTGAGGGGGTCAGGACGTGAGGGGGTCAGGACGTGAGGGGGTCAGGACTTGAGGGGGCCAGGATGTGAGAGGGTCAGGACGTGAGGGGTCAGGAGGTGCTGGGGTCAGGACGTGAGGGGATCAGGATGTGAGGGGGCCAGGACGCGAGAGGGTCAGCATGTGAGGGGGTCAGGACGTGAGGGGGTCAGGACGTAAGGGGGTCAGGACGTGAGGGGGTCAGGACGTGAGGGGATCAGGACGTGAGGGGATCAGTATGTGAGTTGGTCAGGACGTGAGGGGGTCAGGACGTGAGGGAGTCTGGACGTTAGGGGGTCAGGACGTGAGGGGATCAGGACGTAAGGGGATCAGGACGTGAGGGGGTGAGGACGTGAGGGAGTCAGGACAGGAGTGTTTCAGGACGTGAGAGGATCAGGACGTGAGGGGGTCAGGATGTGAGGGGGTCAGGACGTGAGGCGGTCAGGACGTGAGGGGATCAGGACGTGAGGGAGTCAGGACGTGAGGGGGTCAGGACGTGAGGGGATCAGAACGTGAGGGGGTCAGGACGTGAGGGGATCAGAACGTGAGGGGGTCAGGACGTGAGGGGGTCAGGACGTGAGGTGATAAGGACGTAAGAGGGTCAGTACGTGAGATGGTCAGGATGTGAGGGGGTCAGGACGTGAGGGGGTCAGGACGTGATGGGGTCAGGACGTGAGGGGATCAGAACGTGAGGGGGTCAGGACGTGAGGGGGTCAGGACGTGAGGGGATCAGGACGTGATGGGTTCAGGACGTGAGGGGGTCAGGACGTGAGGTGATAAGGACGTAAGAGGGTCAGTACGTGAGATGGTCAGGATGTGAGGGGGTCAGGACGTGAGGGGTTCAGGATGTGAGGGGGTCAGGACGTGAGGGGGTCAGGACGTGAGGGGTCAGGAGGTGCTGGGGTCAGGACATGAGGGGATCAGGACGTGAGAGGGTCAGGACTTGAGGGGGTCAGGATGTGAGGGGATCAGGACATGAGAGGGTCAGGACGTGAGGGGGTCAGGACGTGAGAGGGTCAGGACTTGAAGCGGTCAGGACGTGAGAAGGTCAGGACGTGAGGGGGTCAGGACGTGAGAGGGTCAGGACGTGAGGGGATCAGAACGTGAGGGGGGCCAGGACGTGAGGGGGTCAGGACGTGAGGGGATCAGAACGTGAGGGGGTCAGGACGTGAGGGGGTCAGGACGTGAGGTGATAAGGACGTAAGAGGGTCAGTACTTGAGATGGTCAGGATGTGAGGGGGTCAGGACGTGAGGGGGTCAGGACGTGAGGGGGTCAGGACGTGAGGGGGCCAGGATGTGAGAGGGTCAGGACGTGAGGGGTCAGGAGGTGCTGGGGTCAGGACGTGAGGGGATCAGGATGTGAGGGGGCCAGGACGCGAGAGGGTCAGGATGTGAGGGGGTCAGGACGTGAGGAGGTCAGGACGTAAGGGGGTCAGGACGTGAGGGGGTCAGGACGTGAGGGGATCAGGACGTGAGGGGATCAGTATGTGAGGGGGTCAGGACGTGAGGGGGTCAGGACGTGAGGGAGTCTGGACGTTAGGGGGTCAGGACGTGAGGGGATCAGGACGTAAGGGGATCAGGACGTGAGGGGGTCAGGACGTGAGGGAGTCAGGACAGGAGTGTTTCAGGACCTGAGAGGATCAGGACGTGAGGGGGTCAGGATGTGAGGGGGTCAGGACGTGAGGGGGTCAGGACGTGAGGGGATCAGGACGTGAGGGAGTCAGGACGTGAGGGGGTCAGGACGTGAGGGGATCAGAACGTGAGGGGGTCAGGACGTGAGGGGATCAGAACGTGAGGGGGTCAGGACGTGAGGGGGTCAGGACGTGAGGTGATAAGAACGTAATAGGGTCAGTACGTGAGATGGTCAGGATGTGAGGGGGTCAGGACGTGAGGGGGTCAGGACGTGATGGGGTCAGGACGTGAGGGGATCAGAACGTGAGGGGGTCAGGACGTGAGGGGGTCAGGACGTGAGGGGATCAGGACGTGATGGGTTCAGGACGTGAGGGGGTCAGGACGTCAGGTGATAAGGACGTAAGAGGGTCAGTACGTGAGATGGTCAGGATGTGAGGGGGTCAGGACGTGAGGGGTTCAGGATGTGAGGGGGTCAGGACGTGAGGGGGTCAGGACGTGAGGGGTCAGGAGGTGCTGGGGTCAGGACATGAGGGGATCAGGACGTGAGAGGGTCAGGACTTGAGGGGGTCAGGATGTGAGGGGATCAGGACGTGAGAGGGTCAGGACGTGAGGGGGTCAGGACGTGAGAGGGGCAGGACTTGAAGCGGTCAGGACGTGAGAAGGTCAGGACGTGAGGGGGTCAGGACGTGAGAGGGTCAGGACGTAAGGGGGTCAGGACGTGAGGGGGTCAGGACGTGAGAAGGTCAGGACGTGAGGTGGTCAGGACGTGAGAGGGTCAGGACTTAAGGGGGTCAGGACGTGAGGGAGTCAGGACGTGAGGGGGTCAGGACGTGAGGGGATCAGGATGTGAGGGGGTCAGGACGTGAGGGGGTCAGGACGTGAGGGGTCAGGAGGTGAGAGGATCAGGACGTGAGGGGGTCAGGAAGTGAGGGGGTCGGGACGTGAGAGGATCAGGACGTGAGGGAGTCAGGACGTGAGGGGGTCAGGACGTGAGGGGGTCAGGATGTGAGGGGATCAGGACGTGAGGGGGTCAGGACGTGAGGGAGTCAGGACGTGAGGGGGTCAGGACGTGAGGGGGTCAGGACGTGAGGGGATCAGGACGTGAGGGGATCAGGACGTGAGGGAGTCAGGACGTGAGGGGGTCAGGACGTGAGGGGATCAGGACGTGAGGGGACCAGGACGTGAGGGGATCAGGACGTGAGGGAGTCCGGACGTGAGGGGGTCAGGACGTGAGGGGATCAGGACGTGAGGGGGTCAGGACGTGAGGGAGTCAGGACGTGAGGGGGTCAGGACGTGAGGGGATCAGGACGTGAGGGGATCAGGACGTGAGGGGATCAGGACATGAGGGGATCAGGACGTGAGGGGGTCAGGACGTGAGTGGATCAGGACGTGATGGGGTCAGGACGTGAGGGGGTCAGGACGTGAGGGGGTCAGGATGAAGGGGTCAGGACGTGAGGGGGTTAGGACGTGAGGGGGTCAGGACGTGAGGGGATCAGGACGTGATGGGATCAGGACGTGAGGGGGTCAGGACGTGGGTGGGTCAGGACGTGAGGGGTCAGGATGTGAGAGGGTCAGGACGTGAGAGGGTCAGGATGTGAGAGGGTCAGGACGTGAGGGGGTCAGGACATGAGGGGGTCAGGACGTGAGTGGATCAGGACGTGAGGGGGTCAGGACGTGAGTTTGTCAGGACGTGAGGGGATCAGGACGTGAGGGGATTAGGACGTGAGGGGATCAGGACGTGAGGGGCCAGGATGTGAGGGGGTCAGGACGTGAGGGGGTCAGGACGTGAGGGGGTCAGGGAGTGAGCGGGTCAGGACGTGAGGGGGTCAGGACGTGAAGGGGTCAGGACGTGAGGGGATCAGAACGTGAGGGTGTCAGGACGTGAGGGGATCAGAACGTGAGGCGGTCAGGACATGAGGGGGTCAGGACGTGAGGTGATAAGGACGTAAGAGGGTCAGTACGTGAGATGGTCAGGATCTGAGGGGGTCAGGAGGTGAGGGGGTCAGGACGTGACGGGGTCAGGACGTGAGGGGATCAGAACGTGAGGGGGTCAGGATGTGAGGGGGTCAGTACGTGAGGGGATCAGGACGTGATGGGGTCAGGACGTGAGGGGGTCAGGACGTGAGGTGATAAGGACGTAAGAGGGTCAGGACGTGAGGGGGTCAGGACGTAAGAGGGTCAGGACGTGAGGGGGTCAGGATGTGAGAGGGTCAGGACTTGAGAGGGTCAGATGTGAGATGGTCAGGATGTGAGGTGGTCAGGACGTGAGGGGGTCAGGACGTGAGGGGGTCAGGACGTGAGGGGGTCAGGATGTGAGAGGGTCAGGATGTGAGGGGGTCAGGACGCGAGAGGGTCAGGACGTGAGAAGGTCAGGAAGTGAGGGGGTCAGGACGTGAGAGGGTCAGGACGTGAGGGGGTCAGGACGTGAGGGGGTCAGGATGTGAGGGGATTAGGACGTGAGGGGATCAGGACGTGAGGGGGTCAGGACGTGAGGGGGTCAGGACGTGAGGGGGTCAGGACGTGAGGGGATCAGGACCTGAGGGGGTCAGGACGTGAGGGGGTCAGGACGTGAGGGGGTCAGGATGTGAGGGGATTAGGACGTGAGGGGATCAGGACGTGAGGGGGTCAGGACGTGAGTGGGTCAGGACGTGAGAAGGTCAGGACGTGAGGGGGGTCAGGACGGGAGGGGATCAGGACGTACGGTAGTCAGGGCGTGAGGGGGTCAGGACGCGAGGGGGTCAGGACGTGAGAGGGTCAGGATATGGTGAGGTCTGGGCGTGAGGGGATCAGGACGTGAGGGGGTCAGGACGTGAGGGGGCAGGATGTGAGGGGGTCAGGACGTGAGTTTGTCAGGACGTGAGGGGGTCAGGGAGAGAGGGGGTCAGGACGTGAGGGGGTCAGGACCTAAGGGGGTCAGGACGTGAGGGGGTCAGAACGTGAGGGGGTCAGGACGTGAGGGGATCAGGACGTGAGGGGGTCAGGACGTGAGGGGGTCAAGACGTGAAGGGGTCAGGACCTGAGAGGTTCAGGATGTGAGGGGGTCAGGACGTGAGGGGGTCAGGACGTGAGGGGATCAGGACGTGAGGGAGTCAGGACGTGAGGGGGTCAGGACATGAGGAGATCAGAACGTGAGGGGGTCAGGACGTGAGGGGATCAGAACGTGAGGGGGTCAGGACGTGAGGGGGTCAGGACGTGAGGTGATAAGGACGTAAGAGGGTCAGTACGTGACATGGTCAGGATGTGAGGGGGTCAGGACGTGAGGGGGTCAGGACGTGATGGGGTCAGGACGTGAGGGGATCAGAACGTGAGGGGGGCCAGGACGTGAGGGGGTCAGGACGTGAGGGGATCAGAACGTGAGGGGGTCAGGACGTGAGGGGGTCAGGACATGAGGTGATAAGGACGTAAGAGGGTCAGTACTTGAGATGGTCAGGATGTGAGGGGGTCAGGACGTGAGGGGGTCAGGACGTGACAAGGTCAGGACGTGAGGGGGTCAGAACGTGAGGGGGTCAGGACGTGAGGGGATCAGGACGTGAGGGGGTCAGGACGTGAGGGGGTCAGGATGTGAGGGGATCAGGACGTGAAGGGGTCAGGAAGTGAGAGGATCAGTACGTGAGGGGGTCAGGACGTGAAGGGGTCAGGACGTGAAGGGGTCAGGATGTGAGAGGATCAGGACATGAGGGGGTCAGGACGTGATGGGGTCAGGACGTGAAGGGGTCAGGACGTGAGGGAGTCAGGATGTGAGACGGTCAGGACGTGAGGGGGTCAGGACGTGAGGGGGTCAGGACGTGAGGGGGTCAGGATGTGAGAGGATCAGAACGTGAGGGGGTCAGGACATGAGGGGATCAGGACGTGAGGGGATCAGGACGTGAGGGGTTCTGGACGTGAGGGGATCAGGATGTGAGGGGGTCAGGACTTGATGAGGGCACGACGTAAGGGGATCAGGACGTGAGTGGGTCAGGACGTGAGGGGTCAGGATGTGAGAGTGTCAGTACGTGACATTGTCAGGATGTGAGGGGGTCAGGACGTGAGGGGGTCAGGACGTGATGGGGTCAGGACGTGAGGGGATCAGAACGTGAGGGGGGCCAGGACGTGAGGGGGTCAGGACGTGAGGGGATCAGAACGTGAGGGGGTCAGGACGTGAGGGGGTCAGGACGTGAGGTGATAAGGACGTAAGAGGGTCAGTACTTGAGATGGTCAGGATGTGAGGGGGTCAGGACGTGAGGGGGTCAGGACGTGAGGGGGTCAGGACGTGAGGGGGCCAGGATGTGAGAGGGTCAGGACGTGAGGGGTCAGGAGGTGCTGGGGTCAGGACGTGAGGGGATCAGGATGTGAGGGGGCCAGGACGCGAGAGTGTCAGGATGTGAGGGGGTCAGGACGTGAGGGGGTCAGGACGTAAGGGGGTCAGGACGTGAGGGGGTCAGGACGTGAGGGGATCAGGACGTGAGGGGATCAGTATGTGAGTTGGTCAGGACGTGAGGGGGTCAGGACGTGAGGGAGTCTGGACGTTAGGGGGTCAGGACGTGAGGGGATCAGGACGTAAGGGGATCAGGACGTGAGGGGGTCAGGACGTGAGGGAGTCAGGACAGGAGTGTTTCAGGACGTGAGAGTATCAGGACGTGAGTGGGTCAGGATGTGAGGGGGTCAGGACGTGAGGGGGTCAGGACGTGAGGGGATCAGGACGTGAGGGAGTCAGGACGTGAGGGGGTCAGGACGTGAGGGGATCAGAACGTGAGGGGGTCAGGACGTGAGGGGATCAGAACGTGAGGGGGTCAGGACGTGAGTGGGTCAGGACGTGAGGTGATAAGGACGTAAGAGGGTCAGTACGTGAGATGGTCAGGATGTGAGGGGGTCAGGACGTGAGGGGGTCAGGACGTGATGGGGTCAGGACGTGAGGGGATCAGAACGTGAGGGGGTCAGGACGTGAGGGGGTCAGGACGTGAGGGGATCAGGACGTGATGGGTTCAGGACGTGAGGGGGTCAGGACGTGAGGTGATAAGGACGTAAGAGGGTCAGTACGTGAGATGGTCAGGATGTGAGGGGGTCAGGACGTGAGGGGTTCAGGATGTGAGGGGGTCAGGACGTGAGGGGGTCAGGACGTGAGGCGTCAGGAGGTGCTGGGGTCAGGACATGAGGGGATCAGGACGTGAGAGGGTCAGGACTTGAGGGGGTCAGGATGTGAGGGGATCAGGACATGAGAGGGTCAGGACGTGAGGGGGTCAGGACGTGAGAGGGTCAGGACTTGAAGCGGTCAGGACGTGAGAAGGTCAGGACGTGAGGGGGTCAGGACGTGAGAGGGTCAGGACGTGAGGGGATCAGAACGTGAGGGGGGCCAGGACGTGAGGGGGTCAGGACGTGAGGGGATCAGAACGTGAGGGGGTCAGGACGTGAGGGGGTCAGGACGTGAGGTGATAAGGACGTAAGAGGGTCAGTACTTGAGACGGTCAGGATGTGAGGGGGTCAGGACGTGAGGGGGTCAGGACGTGAGGGGGTCAGGACGTGAGGGGGCCAGGATGTGAGAGGGTCAGGACGTGAGGGGTCAGGAGGTGCTGGGGTCAGGACGTGAGGGCATCAGGATGTGAGGGGGCCAGGACGCGAGAGGGTCAGGATGTGAGGGGGTCAGGACGTGAGGGGGTCAGGACGTAAGGGGGTCAGGACGTGAGGGGGTCAGGACGTGAGGGGATCAGGACGTGAGGGGATCAGTATGTGAGGGGGTCAGGACGTGAGGGGGTCAGGACGTGAGGGAGTCTGGACGTAAGGGGGTCAGGACGTGAGGGGATCAGGACGTAAGGGGATCAGGACGTGAGGGGGTCAGGACGTGAGGGAGTCAGGACAGGAGTGTTTCAGGACGTGAGAGGATCAGGACGTGAGGGGGTCAGGATGTGAGGGGGTCAGGACGTGAGGGGGTCAGGACGTGAGGGGATAAGGACGTAAGAGGGTCAGTACTTGAGATGGTCAGGATGTGAGGGGGTCACGACGTGAGGGGGTCAGGACGTGAGGGGGTCAGGACGTGAGGGGGCCAGGATGTGAGAGGGTCAGGACGTGAGGGGTCAGGAGGTGCTGGGGTCAGGACGTGAGGGGATCAGGATGTGAGGGGGCCAGGACGCGAGAGGGTCAGGATGTGAGGGGGTCAGGACGTGAGGGGGTCAGGACGTAAAGGGGTCAGGACGTGAGGGGGTCAGGACGTGAGGGGATCAGGACGTGAGGGGATCAGTATGTGAGTTGGTCAGGACGTGAGGGGGTCAGGACGTGAGGGAGTCTGGACGTTAGGGGGTCAGGACGTGAGGGGATCAGGACATAAGGGGATCAGGACGTGAGGGGGTCAGGACGTGAGGGAGTCAGGACAGGAGTGTTTCAGGACGTGAGAGGATCAGGACGTGAGGGGGTCAGGATGTGAGGGGGTCAGCACGTGAGGGGGTCAGGACGTGAGGGGATCAGGACGTGAGGGAGTCAGGACGTGAGGGGGTCAGGACGTGAGGGGATCAGAACGTGAGGGGGTCAGGACGTGAGGGGATCAGAACGTGAGGGGGTCAGGACGTGAGGGGGTCAGGACGTGAGGTGATAAGGACGTAAGAGGGTCAGTACGTGAGATGGTCAGGATGTGAGGGGGTCAGGACGTGAGGGGGTCAGGACGTGATGGGGTCAGGACGTGAGGGGATCAGAACGTGAGGGGGTCAGGACGTGAGGGGGTCAGGACGTGAGGGGATCAGGACGTGATGGGTTCAGGACGTGAGGGGGTCAGGACGTGAGGTGATAAGGACGTAAGAGGGTCAGTACATGAGATGGTCAGGATGTGAGGGGGTCAGGACGTGAGGGGTTCAGGATGTGAGGGGGTCAGGACGTGAGGGGGTCAGGACGTGAGGGGTCAGGATGTGAGGGGATCATGACATGAGAGGGTCAGGACGTGAGGGGGTCAGGACGTGAGAGGGTCAGGACTTGAAGCGGTCAGGACGTGAGAAGGTCAGGACGTGAGGGGGTCAGGACGTGAGAGGGTCAGGACGTGAGGGGATCAGAACGTGAGGGGGGCCAGGACGTGAGGGGGTCAGGACGTGAGGGGATCAGAACGTGAGGGGGTCAGGACGTGAGGGGGTCAGGACGTGAGGTGATAAGGACGTAAGAGGGTCAGTACTTGAGATGGTCAGGATGTGAGGGGGTCAGGACGTGAGGGGGTCAGGACGTGAGGGGTCAGGAGGTGCTGGGGTCAGGAGGTGAGGGGATCAGGATGTGAGGGGGCCAGGACGCGAGAGGGTCAGGATGTGAGGGGGTCAGGACGTGAGGGGGTCAGGACGTAAGGGGGTCAGGACGTGAGGGGGTCAGGACGTGAGGGGATCAGGACGTGAGGGGATCAGTATGTGAGGGGGTCAGGACGTGAGGGGGTCAGGACGTGAGGGAGTCTGGACGTTAGGGGGTCAGGACGTGAGGGGATCAGGACGTAAGGGGATCAGGACGTGAGGGGGTCAGGACGTGAGGGAGTCAGGACAGGAGTGTTTCAGGACGTGAGAGGATCAGGACGTGAGGGGGTCAGGATGTGAGGGGGTCAGGACGTGAGGGGGTCAGGACGTGAGGGGATCAGGACGTGAGGGAGTCCGGACGTGAGGGGGTCAGGACGTGAGGGGATCAGAACGTGAGGGGGTCAGGACGTGAGGGGATCAGAACGTGAGGGGGTCAGGACGTGAGGGGGTCAGGACGTGAGGTGATAAGGACGTAAGAGGCTCAGTACGTGAGATGGTCATGATGTGAGGGGGTCAGGACGTGAGGGGGTCAGGACGTGATGGGGTCAGGACGTGAGGGGATCAGAACGTGAGGGGGTCAGGACGTGAGGGGGTCAGGACGTGAGGGGATCAGGACGTGATGGGTTCAGGACGTGAGGGGGTCAGGACGTGAGGTGATAAGGACGTAAGAGGGTCAGTACGTGAGATGGTCAGGATGTGAGGGGGTCAGGACGTGAGGGGTTCAGGATGTGAGGGGGTCAGGACGTGAGGGGGTCAGGACGTGAGGGGTCAGGAGGTGCTGGGGTCAGGACATGAGGGGATCAGGACGTGAGAGGGTCAGGACTTGAGGGGGTCAGGATGTGAGGGGATCAGGACGTGAGAGGGTCAGGACGTGAGTGGGTCAGGACGTGAGAGGGTCAGGACTTGAAGCGGTCAGGACGTGAGAAGGTCAGGACGTGAGGGGGTCAGGACGTGAGAGGGTCAGGACGTAAGGGGGTCAGGACGTGAGGGGGTCAGGACGTGAGAAGGTCAGGACGTGAGGTGGTCAGGACGTGAGAGGGTCAGGACGTAAGGGGGTCAGGACGTGAGGGAGTCAGGACGTGAGGGGGTCAGGACGTGAGGGGATCAGGACATGAGGGGGCCAGGACGTGAGAGGGTCAGGACTGGAGGGGGTCAGGACGTGAGAGGATCAGGACGTGAGGGGGTCAGGAAGTGAGGGGGTCGGGACGTGAGAGGATCAGGACGTGAGGGAGTCAGGACGTGAGGGGGTCAGGACGTGAGGGGGTCAGGATGTGAGGGGATCAGGACGTGAGGGGGTCAGGACGTGAGGGAGTCAGGACGTGAGGGGGTCAGGACGTGAGGGGGTCTGGACGTGAGGGGATCAGGACGTGAGGGGATCAGGACGTGAGGGGATCAGGACGTGGGGGAGTCAGGACGTGAGGGGGTCAGGACGTGAGGGGATCAGGACGTGAGGGGACCAGGACGTGAGGGGATCAGGACGTGAGGGAGTCAGGACGTGAGGGGGTCAGGACGTGAGGGGATCAGGACGTGAGGGGGTCAGGACGTGAGGGAGTCAGGACGTGAGGGGGTCAGGACGTGAGGGGATCAGGACGTGAGGGGATCAGGACGTGAGGGGATCAGGACATGAGGGGATCAGGACGTGAGGGGGTCAGGACGTGAGTGGATCAGGACGTGATGGGGTCAGGACGTGAGGGAGTCAGGACGTGATGGGGTCAGGACGTGAGGGGGTCAGGACGTGAGGGGGTCAGGATGAAGGGGTCAGGACGTGAGGGGGTTAGGACGTGAGGGGGTCAGGACGTGAGGGGATCAGGACGTGATGGGATCAGGACGTGAGGGGGTCAGGACGTGGGTGGGTCAGGACGTGAGGGGTCAGGATGTGAGAGGGTCAGGACGTGAGAGGGTCAGGATGTGAGAGGGTCAGGACGTGAGGGGGTCAGGACATGAGGGGGTCAGGACGTGAGTGGATCAGGACGTGAGGGGGTCAGGACGTGAGTTTGTCAGGACGTGAGGGGATCAGGACGTGAGGGGATTAGGACGTGAGGGGATCAGGACGTGAGGGGCCAGGATGTGAGGGGGTCAGGACGTGAGGGGGTCAGGACGTGAGGGGGTCAGGGAGTGAGCGGGTCAGGACGTGAGGGGGTCAGGACGTGAAGGGGTCAGGACGTGAGGGGATCAGAACGTGAGGGTGTCAGGACGTGAGGGGATCAGAACGTGAGGCGGTCAGGACATGAGGGGGTCAGGACGTGAGGTGATAAGGACGTAAGAGGGTCAGTACGTGAGATGGTCAGGATCTGAGGGGGTCAGGACGTGAGGGGGTCAGGACGTGACGGGGTCAGGACGTGAGGGGATCAGAACGTGAGGGGGTCAGGACGTGAGGGGGTCAGGACGTGACGGGGTCAGGACGTGAGGGGATCAGGACGTGATGGGGTCAGGACGTGAGGGGATCAGGACGTGATGGGGTTAGGACGTAAGAGGGTCAGGACGTGAGGGGGTCAGGACGTAAGAGGGTCAGGACGTGAGGGGGTCAGGATGTGAGAGGGTCAGGACTTGAGAGGGTCAGATGTGAGATGGTCAGGATGTGAGGTGGTCAGGACGTGAGGGGGTCAGGACGTGAGGGGGTCAGGACGTGAGGGGGTCAGGATGTGAGAGGGTCAGGACGTGAGTGGGTCAGGACGTGAGGGGATCAGGACGTCAGGGGATCAGGATGTCAGGGGGTCAGGATGTGAGAGGGTCAGGATGTGAGGGGGCCAGGACGTGAGAGGGTCAGGGCGTGAGGGGGTCAGGAAGTGAGGGGGTCAGGATGTGAGAGGATCAGGACGTGAGGGGATCAGGACGTGAGGAGATAAGGACTGAGGGTGTCAGGATGTGAGGGGTGTCAGGACGTGAGGGGATCAGGACGTGAGGGTGTCAGGAGGTGCGGGGGTCAGGACGCGAGAGGGTCAGGACGTGAGAAGGTCAGGAAGTGAGGGGGTCAGGACGTGAGAGGGTCAGGACGTGAGGGGGTCAGGACGTGAGGGGGTCAGGATGTGAGGGGATTAGGACGTGAGGGGATCAGGACGTGAGGGGGTCAGGACGTGAGTGGGTCAGGACGTGAGAAGGTCAGGACGTGAGGGGGGTCAGGACGGGAGGGGATCAGGACGTACGGTAGTCAGGGCGTGAGGGGGTCAGGACGCGAGGGGGTCAGGACGTGAGAGGGTCAGGATATGGTGAGGTCTGGGCGTGAGGGGATCAGGACGTGAGGGGGTCAGGACGTGAGGGGGCAGGATGTGAGGGGGTCAGGACGTGAGTTTGTCAGGACGTGAGGGGCTCAGGGAGAGAGGGGGTCAGGACGTGAGGGGGTCAGGACCTAAGGGGGTCAGGACGTGAGGGGGTCAGAACGTGAGGGGGTCAGGACGTGAGGGGATCAGGACGTGAGGGGGTCAGGACGTGAGGGGGTCAAGACGTGAAGGGGTCAGGACCTGAGAGGTTCAGGATGTGAGGGGGTCAGGACGTGAGGGGGTCAGGACGTGAGGGGATCAGGACGTGAGGGAGTCAGGACGTGAGGGGGTCAGGACATGAGGAGATCAGAACGTGAGGGGGTCAGGACGTGAGGGGATCAGAACGTGAGGGGGTCAGGACGTGAGGGGGTCAGGACGTGAGGTGATAAGGACGTAAGAGGGTCAGTACGTGACATGGTCAGGATGTGAGGGGGTCAGGACGTGAGGGGGTCAGGACGTGATGGGGTCAGGACGTGAGGGGATCAGAACGTGAGGGGGGCCAGGACGTGAGGGGGTCAGGACGTGAGGGGATCAGAACGTGAGGGGGTCAGGACGTGAGGGGGTCAGGACGTGAGGTGATAAGGACGTAAGAGGGTCAGTACTTGAGATGGTCAGGATGTGAGGGGGTCAGGACGTGAGGGGGTCAGGACGTGAGAAGGTCAGGACGTGAGGGGGTCAGAACGTGAGGGGGTCAGGACGTGAGGGGATCAGGACGTGAGGGGGTCAGGACGTGAGGGGTTCAGGATGTGAGGGGATCAGGACTTGAAGGGGTCAGGAAGTGAGAGGATCAGGACATGAGGGGGTCAGGACGTGATGGGGTCAGGACGTGAAGGGGTCAGGACGTGAGGGAGTCAGGATGTGAGACGGTCAGGACGTGAGGAGGATCAGGACGTGAGGGGATCAGGACGTGAAGGGGTCAGGGCGTGAGGGGGTCAGGACGTGAGGGGATCAGGACGTGAGGGGGTCAGGACGTGAGGGGGTCAGGACGTGAAGGGGTCAGGGCGTGAGGGGGTCAGGACGTGAGGGGATCAGGACGTGAGGGGTTCAGGACGAGAGGGGGTCAGGACGTGAGGGGGTCAGGACGTGAGGAGGATCAGGACGTGAGGGGATCAGGACGTGAAGGGGTCAGGGCGTGAGGGGGTCAGGACGTGAGGGGATCAGGACGTGAGGGGGTCAGGACGTGAGGGGGTCAGGACGTGAGGGGGTCAGGATGTGAGAGGATCAGAACGTGAGGGGGTCAGGACATGAGGGGATCAGGACGTGAGGGGATCAGGACGTGAGGGGTTCTGGACGTGAGGGGATCAGGATGTGAGGGGGTCAGGACTTGATGAGGGCACAACGTAAGGGGATCAGGACGTGAGGGGTCAGGACGTGAGGGGGTCAGAACATGAGGGGGTCAGGACGTGAGGGGGTTCAGGACGTGAGGGGGTCAGAACGTGAGGGGGTCAGGACGAAGGGGTCTGGACGTGAGGGGGTCAGGACGTGAGGGGGTCAGGACGTGAGGGGGTCAGGACGTGAGTGGGTCAGTACGTGAGGGGTCAGGATGTGAGAGGGTCAGGACGTGAGGGGGTCAGGACGTGAGGGGGTCTGGACGAAGGGGTCTGGACGTGAGGGGGTCAGGACGTGAGGGGGTCAGGACGTGAGGGGGTCAGGACGTGAGTGGGTCAGGACGTGAGGGGTCAGGATGTGAGAGTGTCAGGACGTGAGGGGGTCAGGACGTGAGGGGGTCAGGACGTGAGGGGATCAGGACGTGAGGGGGCCAGGATGTGAGGGGATCAGGACGTGAGGGGGTCAGGACGTGAGGGGATCAGGACGTGAGGGGGTCAGGACGTGATGGGGTCAGGACGTGAGGGGGTCAGGACGTGAGAGGGTCAGTACATGAGGGGGTCAGGACGTGAGGGTATCAGGACTTGAGGGGGTCAGGATGTGAAGGGGTCAGGACGTGAGGAGGATCAGGACGTGAGGGGGTCAGGACGTGAGGTCAGGACGTGAGGGGATCAGGAAGTGAGGGGGTCAGGACGTGAGGGTATCAGGACGTGAGGGGATCAGGACGTGAGGGAATCAGGACGTGAGGGGGTCAGGATGTGAGGGGGTCAGGACGTGAGGAGGATCAGGACGTGAGGGGGTCAGGACGTGAGGTCAGGACGTGAGGGGATCAGGACGTGAGGGGGTCAGGACGTGAGGGGATCAGGACGTGAGGGGATCAGGACGGGAGTGGATCAGGACGTGAGGGGGTCAGGACGTGAGTGGGTCAGGACGTGAGAAGGTCAGGACGTGAGGGGGGTCAGGACGGGAGGGGATCAGGACGTACGGTAGTCAGGGCGTGAGGGGGTCAGGACGCGAGGGGGTCAGGACGTGAGAGGGTCAGGATATGGTGAGGTCTGGGCGTGAGGGGATCAGGACGTGAGGGGGTCAGGACGTGAGGGGGCAGGATGTGAGGGGGTCAGGACGTGAGTTTGTCAGGACGTGAGGGGCTCAGGGAGAGAGGGGGTCAGGACGTGAGGGGGTCAGGACCTAAGGGGGTCAGGACGTGAGGGGGTCAGAACGTGAGGGGGTCAGGACGTGAGGGGATCAGGACGTGAGGGGGTCAGGACGTGAGGGGGTCAAGACGTGAAGGGGTCAGGACGTGAGGGGGTCAGGACGTGAGGGGATCAGGACGTGAGGGGATCAGGATGTGAGGGGGTCAGGACGTGAAGGGGTCAGGGAGTGAGGGGTTCAGGACGTGAGGGCGTCAGGACGTGAGGGGGTCAGGACGTAAGGGGGTCAGGACGTGAGGGGGTCAGGACGTGAGGGGGTCAGGACGTGACAGGTTCAGGACGTGTGGGGGTCAGGACGTGAGGGTATCAGGACGTGATGGGGTCAGGATGTGAAGAGGTCAGGATGTGAGGGGGTCATAAACCAGTGGGACTCAGCCTGTGGAGGCAGGTCCAGCCAGTGGCAAGTCATGAACCAGTGGCAAATCATAAACCAGTCGGACTCAGCCTGTGGAGGCAGGGCCAGGCAGTGGCAAGTCATGAACCAGTGGAGACAGTGGCAAATCATAAACCAGTCGGACTCAGCCTGTGGAGGCAGTTCCAGGCAGTCGCAAGTCATGAACCAGTGGAGACAGTGGCAAATCATAAACCAGCCTGACTTAGCCTGTGGAGGCTGGTGGAGACAGTGGCAAGTCATAAACCAGTCGGACTTAGCCTGTGGAGGCAGGTCCAGGCAGTGGCAAGTCATAAACCAGTCGGACTCAGCCTGTGGAGGCAGGTCCAGGCAGTGGCAAGTCATGAACCAGTGGAGACAGTGGCAAGTCATAAACCAGTCGGACTTAGCCTGTGGAGGGTGGTGGAGACAGTGGCAAGTCATAAACCAGTCGGACTCAGCCTGTGGAGGCAGGGCCAGGTAGTGGCAAGTCATGAACCAGTGGCAAATCATAAACCAGTCGGACTTAGCCTGTGGAGGCAGGTCCAGGCAGTGGCAAGTCATGAACCAGTCGGACTTAGCCTGTGGAGGCAGGTCCAGGCAGCGGCAAGTCATAAACCAGTCGGACTTAGCCTGTGGAGGCAGGTCCAGGCAGCGGCAAGTCATAAACCAGTCGGACTTAGCCTGTGGAGGCAGGTCCAGGCAGTGGCAAGTCATAAACCAGTCGGACTTAGCCTGTGGAGGCAGGTCCAGGCAGTGGCAAGTCATAAACCAGTCGGACTTAGCCTGTGGAGGCAGGTCCAGGCAGTGGCAAGTCATAAACCAGTCGGACTCAGCCTGTGGAGGCAGGTCCAGGCAGTGGCAAGTCATGAACCAGTGGAGACAGTGGCAAGTCATAAACCAGTCGGACTTAGCCTGTGGAGGGTGGTGGAGACAGTGGCAAGTCATAAACCAGTCGTACTCAGCCTGTGGAGGCAGGGCCAGGTAGTGGCAAGTCATGAACCAGTGGCAAATCATAAACCAGTCGGACTTAGCCTGTGGAGGCAGGTCCAGGCAGTGGCAAGTCATGAACCAGTCGGACTTAGCCTGTGGAGGCAGGTCCAGGCAGCGGCAAGTCATAAACCAGTCGGACTTAGCCTGTGGAGGCAGGTCCAGGCAGCGGCAAGTCATAAACCAGTCGGACTTAGCCTGTGGAGGCAGGTCCAGGCAGTGGCAAGTCATAAACCAGTCGGACTTAGCCTGTGGAGGCAGGTCCAGGCAGTGGCAAGTCATGAACCAGTGGCAAATCATAAACCAGTCGGACTCAGCCTGTGGAGGCAGGGCCAGGCAGTGGCAAGTCATGAACCAGTGGAGACAGTGGCAAATCATAAACCAGTCGGACTTATCCTGTGGAGGCTGGTGGAGACAGTGGCAAGTCATAAACCAGTCGGACTTAGCCTGTGGAGGCAGGTCCAGGCAGTGGCAAGTCATGAACCAGTCGGACTTAGCCTGTGGAGGCAGGTCCAGGCAGCGGCAAGTCATAAACCAGTCGGACTTAGCCTGTGGAGGCAGGTCCAGGCAGTGGCAAGTCATAAACCAGTCGGACTCAAGCCTGTGGAGGCAGGGCCAGGCAGTGGCAAGTCATGAACCAGTGGCAAATCATAAACCAGTCGGACTTAGCCTGTGGAGGCAGGGCCAGGCAGTGGCAAGTCATGAACCAGTGGCAAATCATAAACCAGTCGGACTTAGCCTGTGGAGGCAGGTCCAGGCAGTGGCAAGTCATGAACCAGTCGGACTTAGCCTGTGGAGGCAGGTCCAGGCAGCGGCAAGTCATAAACCAGTCGGACTTAGCCTGTGGAGGCAGGTCCAGGCAGCGGCAAGTCATAAACCAGTCGGACTTAGCCTGTGGAGGCAGGTCCAGGCAGTGGCAAGTCACAAACCAGTCGGACTTAGCCTGTGGAGGCAGGTCCAGGCAGTGGCAAGTCATGAACCAGTGGCAAATCATAAACCAGTCGGACTCAGCCTGTGGAGGCAGGGCCAGGCAGTGGCAAGTCATGAACCAGTGGGAAATCATAAACCAGTCGGACTCAGCCTGTGGAGGCAGGTCCAACCAGTGGCAAGTCATGAACCAGTGGCAAACCATAAACCAGTCGGACAGCCTGTGGAGGCAGGGCCAGGCAGTGGCAAGTCATGAACCAGTGGAGACAGTGGCAAATCATAAACCAGTCGGACTTAGCCTGTGGAGGCTGGTGGAGACAGTGGCAAGTCATAAACCAGTCGGACTTAGCCTGTGGAGGCAGGTCCAGGCAGTGGCAAGTCATGAACCAGTGGAGACAGTGGCAAATCATAAACCAGTCGGACTTAGCCTGTGGAGGCTGGTGGAGACAGTGGCAAGTCATAAACCAGTCGGACTTAGCCTGTGGAGGCAGGTCCAGGCAGTGGCAAGTCATGAACCAGTGGAGACAGTGGCAAATCATAAACCAGTCGGACTTAGCCTGTGGAGGCTGGTGGAGACAGTGGCAAGTCATAAACCAGTCGGACTTAGCCTGTGGAGGCAGGTCCAGGCAGTGGCAAGTCATGAACCAGTGGAGACAGTGGCAAATCATAAACCAGTCGGACTTAGCCTGTGGAGGCTGGTGGAGACAGTGGCAAGTCATAAACCAGTCGGACGTAGCCTGTGGAGGGAGGTGGAGACAGTGGCAAGTCATAAACCAGTCGGACTTAGCCTGTGGAGGCTGGTGGAGACAGTGGCAAGTCATAAACCAGTCGGACTTAGCCTGTGGAGGGAGGTGGAGACAGTGGCAAGTCATAAACCAGTCGGACTTAGCCTGTGGAGGCTGGTGGAGACAGTGGCAAGTCATAAACCAGTCGGACTTAGCCTGTGGAGGCAGGTCCAGGCAGTGGCAAGTCATGAACCAGTGGAGACAGTGGCAAGTCATAAACCAGTCGGACTTAGCCTGTGGAGGCTGGTGGAGACAGTGGCAAGTCATAAACCAGTCGGACTTAGCCTGTGGAGGCTGGTGGAGACAGTGGCAAGTCATAAACCAGTCGGACTTAGCCTGTGGAGGCAGGTCCAGGCAGTGGCAAGTCATGAACCAGTGGAGACAGTGGCAAATCATAAACCAGTCGGACTTATCCTGTGGAGGCTGGTGGAGACAGTGGCAAGTCATAAACCAGTCGGACTTAGCCTGTGGAGGCAGGTCCAGGCAGTGGCAAGTCATGAACCAGTGGAGACAGTGGCAAATCATAAACCAGTCGGACTTAGCCTGTGGAGGCTGGTGGAGACAGTGGCAAGTCATAAACCAGTAGCACTTAGCCTGTGGAGGGAAGGTGGAGACAGTGGCAAGTCATAAACCAGTCGGACTTAGCCTGTGGAGGGAGGTGGAGACAGTGGCAAGTCATAAACCAGTCGGACTTAGCCTGTGGAGGCTGGTGGAGACAGTGGCAAGTCATAAACCAGTCGGACTTAAGCCTGTGGAGGCAGGTCCAGGCAGTGGCAAGTCATGAACCAGTGGCAAATCATAAACCAGTCGGACTCAGCCTGTGGAGGCAGGTCCAGGCAGTGGCAAGTCATGAACCAGTGGCAAATCATAAACCAGTCGGACTCAGCCTGTGGAGGCAGGTCCAGGCAGTGGCAAGTCATGAACCAGTGGCAAATCATAAACCAGTCGGACTCAGCCTGTGGAGGCAGGTCCAGGCAGTGGCAAGTCATGAACCAGTGGCAAATCATAAACCAGTCGGACTCAGCCTGTGGAGGCAGGTCCAGGCAGTGGCAAGTCATGAACCAGTGGCAAATCATAAACCAGTCGGACTCAGCCTGTGGAGGCAGGGCCAGGCAGTGGCAAGTCATGAACCAGTGGAGACAGTGGCAAATCATAAACCAGTCGGACTTAGCCTGTGGAGGCTGGTGGAGACAGTGGCAAGTCATAAACCAGTCGGACTTAGCCTGTGGAGGCAGGTCCAGGCAGTGGCAAGTCATGAACGAGTGGAGACAGTGGCAAATCATAAACCAGTCGGACTTAGCCTGTGGAGGCTGGTGGAGACAGTGCCAAGTCATAAACCAGTCGGACTTAGCCTGTGGAGGCAGGTCCAGGCAGTGGCAAGTCATGAACCAGTGGAGACAGTGGCAAATCATAAACCAGTCGGACTTAGCCTGTGGAGGCTGGTGGAGACAGTGGCAAGTCATAAACCAGTCGGACTTAGCCTGTGGAGGGAGGTGGAGACAGTGGCAAGTCATAAACCAGTCGGACTTAGCCTGTGGGGGCAGGTCCAGGCAGTGGCAAGTCATAAACCAGTCGGACTTAGCCTGTGGAGGCAGGTCCAGGCAGTGGCAAGTCATGAACCAGTGGAGACAGTGGCAAATCATAAACCAGTCGGACTTAGCCTGTGGAGGCTGGTGGAGACAGTGGCAAGTCATAAACCAGTCGGACTTAGCCTGTGGAGGCTGGTGGAGACAGTGGCAAGTCATAAACCAGTCGGACTTAGCCTGTGGAGGCAGTTCCAGGCAGTGGCAAGTCATGAACCAGTGGAGACAGTGGCAAATCATAAACCAGTCGGACTTGTCCTGTGGAGGCTGGTGGAGACAGTGGCAAGTCATAAACCAGTCGGACTTAGCCTGTGGAGGCAGGTCCAGGCAGTGGCAAGTCATGAACCAGTGGAGACAGTGGCAAATCATAAACCAGTCGGACTTAGCCTGTGGAGGCTGGTGGAGACAGTGGCAAGTCATAAACCAGTCGCACATAGCCTGTGGAGGGAAGGTGGAGACAGTGGCAAGTCATAAACCAGTCGGACTTAGCCCGTGGGGGCAGGTCCAGGCAGTGGCAAGTCATGAACCAGTGGAGACAGTGGCAAATCATAAACCAGTCGGACTTAGCCTGTGGAGGCTGGTGGAGACAGTGGCAAGTCATAAACCAGTCGCACTTAGCCTGTGGAGGGAGGTGGAGACAGTGGCAAGTCATAAACCAGTCGGACTTAGCCTGTGGGGGCAGGTCCAGGCAGTGGCAAGTCATAAACCAGTCGGACTTAGCCTGTGGAGGCAGGTCCAGGCAGTGGCAAGTCATGAACCAGTGGAGACAGTGGCAAATCATAAACCAGTCGGACTTAGCCTGTGGAGGCTGGTGGAGACAGTGGCAAGTCATAAACCAGTCGGACTTAGCCTGTGGAGGGAGGTGGAGACAGTGGCAAGTCATAAACCAGTCGGACTTAGCCTGTGGGGGCAGGTCCAGGCAGTGGCAAGTCATAAACCAGTCGGACTTAGCCTCTGGCGACTTCCAGGAGGTCTATGAGGTCCTGTGCCGCCGCTTTACCGGGGCCAAGGTTGCAGGAGAGCGGAACGGAGGAGTGGATTGGTCCCGCCGATGGGGCACGTGCATATATGAAAAGTGCACCCTACCGTTAGTTAATCACTTGCCCTCGGAAGTGTATGAGGTCGTGTCCAGCCGATTTACCGAGGACAGAGTGGGGGTGTTCCCGCTAAGGTGGAGTGGATTGGTCCCGCCGAGCTGCCACTTGCATTTGTGGTCGAATGTCTCGGACAGCTGGTTAACCACTTGCCCTCGGTAGTGCCGATGAGGTTTTGAAAAAGTCGATTTGCGGGGATTTGGAGCGCCTTCCTCGGATGGACTACCGGGCGACCTCCCGCCGATTTGCCATTTGCATTTGGCGTCACGAGGGGTTGGCGGGGTGCCCGGAGATTTTCGGGAACACGATTTTTAGAACATTTTCTGGCAGCGGTAGCACTTTGAAAGTACCCAGGAAAGTGCTACTTTGAGGTACGGTCCCGATTTCAAATCGAAGGCCTTACCAATGAGCACTCGGAAGTCCTCAAGGGGTTTTAGCAACAATTTTGACGGACTTTTCGAACTCATTTGCCGGCCTAAAAATCGGTCAGAGTCCGAGCCGGCGGTAACTCTGATACAAACAATGTGTTTCTGTGAACTCTTGTGTGAGAAACATACTTGTAAAAAAAACAGACAAAGTGTTTTTT